>NC_049209.1:38429046-39749046 GCF_013347855.1 Anguilla anguilla | reverse complement strand
TTCTTCTGTTTAAATAATCAACCATTCGGTGACTATTTTGTCCTTTATATTCCCAAATACAATTGAGTCCCTTTTGCTTTTTTTCAAAGGAATGATGCAAGTTGTTGCATTGCTCAGAGCTATTTATATTTTCAGAAGAAAAGCCTTCCTTGGCTGCGGTGCAGTTCACAGCTTTATTCAATTGAGCTTTATTCAAGCAGCCACAGTGGAACAGTGCCCTGTTCATCACACATATACAATTATTAGAGCTATCATTATCACTTGGATTTTAATTCTATTCTGGCCAATCCATTTAACTATCTATCTATATATACAGATGGGTAACAAATTAAAGGAAAAACCAACATAAAGTGTCATTAGTAAGGTGGGCCACCACAAGCCACCAGAACAGCTTCAATGCACCTTGGCATAGATTCTACAAGTCTCTGGAACTCTACTGGAGGGGTAGAAGACCATTTTTTCAAAAGATATTCTTGGTGTTTTTATGATGGTGGTGGAGACCACTGTCTAACACGTCGGTCAAGAATCTCTCATAGGCGTACAATTGGGTTGAGATCTTGTGACTGCAAAGGCCATAGCATATGATTCACATCATTTTCGTACTCATAAAACCATTCAGAGCATTGTCATCCTGGAAGTGACCACTCCCATCAGGACAGAAATTAAGGTGATCACTCAAAATAACTTTGTATTGACTTGCAGTGACCCTTCCTTCTAAGGGGACAAGTGAACCCAAACCATGCCACGACAATAATGTGTGCTAATAATGCGATGACGCCACATAAAAGATAAGATGTGTATGGGAGTGTTTATGCAAATAATATATCAAAGATGATTGGCTGCTTATACTGAAAGCCAAAGTCTACATCAGATCTGGAGCCAATCTATCTGGTTTGTTTTGTTGGTTGATTTTTTGTTTCTGGAAGCAAATCTGGTGAAATGTCATATTGCAGAGATTTCCTATTTTACCAGTTTAATTAGAACACAATAGACTATGGAAGCAACCAAGTATTTAATAAAACTTGACACAAATAAGTGGGAGCTTTTAAGAAAGTAATTATACATGGACGCTGCTAATCAACATGATTTTGCTCAAATCCAAACATCACATATTACCACAAGAACCTTGTGTTAACCATCAAGCATGGTGGTGGAGGGGTGAAAATTTGGGGCTGTTTTGTAGCCATGGGACCTGGACGACTCACAATCATTGAGTCCACCATGAATTCCCCTTTATACCAGCATATTTCACATGGGAAAATGTGAGGCTCTGTCCAACAGCTAAAGCTAGGCTGAAAGTAAACCATGCAGCAGGACAATGATCTGAAGCACACCAATGAATCTGTGAGCAGATGACTGAAAAATAAGAATCAGAGTTTTTAATGGCTAAGTCAAAGCCCAAACCTCAACCCAATTGATGTTGTGGCAGGACCTTAAAAGAGGTCTACAACAGTGGCATCAATTCACTAAATGCCAAGGTATGGCAAGGTCAGAAGACAATATCAACTCTGACATCACTTGACAACATCAAATAAAGTCCCCTAACTTTGCATTCCTCACCATATAAATATGTACCATAAACAATATAACAATAAATTCAAATCTCACTTTATGATGCTCATGGGAGAATTTAATCCAGAGGCAAGAAATGAATCCATGAATAGGGCACTTGCACTTTAGGGTTGTTAGCCAGTGTTGGGGAAGCCACTTTGAAATTGTAGTTAACTAATCAACCAATTACATGATACTGGTTGTAGTCGAGCTATAGCAGAGCTATGGATAATAGAAAAGTAATCAACTAAGCTAAAGCTACTGTACTTAAAATAGTAGTTAACTCATTGAAGCAACTTCATTAAATATAAATTAGGTAATCTCTGGGCCATGCCAGATGTTGGCTAACACTGTCATGCTCAATGCCTCGTCAGATAACATAAAATAATTAATTAATACGTTAACAGTTCTACATGTTTTTTTTTCAAGCTGATTTCAGGGAAATGTTCAAGATAACTTCTCATGAACTTATGTTGTTTTAATAAAGAATTCCCTAACATTATCTAACCAGACACATTTCTGATAATTGTTTGTTCATGATATCATGAATCTAAAGCCATGTACTTACCACACTTTATCAGCTGACTAAAATCTAAAATAGTCCATTCCTTCGCCTAACCAGCATTGTGAACCACACTCCCCAAATGACACATTTAATTTATTAAAGGCACTATGCTTTTTTTTTTTTTTTTTTTTGCCTTGCTGTGGTTCTATGCTAAGCAAAGAAGTCTCCTCATTCATCTTTTCTCTCATCCACTCCCCTCCCACTCACCCAAAGTACCTGACTTCAGCCAACTAGATACACAGCTAGCTGGATAGCAAGAAAAAACGTCAAGTCCACGTCGCATTACATCCCCTTTGTGAACTTCAGCTGTCGCCATTCAGGAAAAGCAATTCCAAAATTGGCTCTGGTTTTTGAACAAGCCCTATCGGCTTGTCATTTCGCTTTGCTATACTTCTGCTTCTTTACCTCCACCACTGCAGTAGCTAGCCACAAGCACTGATCCCACCCCACAGACTCTGTAGCCACACCCTCCACTATACCCACACAGAAAAGAGTGTCACACTCAGAAACATATTAGAAGAATAAATACAGGTAGAGGAGCACCGATTCGGCAAATATGTGCAAAGACAGAGACTGCCAGTGCATCACAGATATGACTGAACATGATTATTCTGTTATGTTTTCAAGGTAAAAATCCTGGGTAGTATGCCTTTAAAATGCTAACAAAAGGTGCCTTGTATTACAGAAAATTAACTTAATTTAATGGATGCACCTTCAAGACTGATGAGAGGTACAACTATGGTACCTTAGTCTCTTCACCCATGACATCATTTCATCACAATGCACTTTTGCTGAGGGAAAAGAATATGGGTGGGAAGCACTTGCTGCAATAAAAAAATTATTTTATTTTAAAAAGCTGATCTTACTTCTGCAGTTTAACTCGGGAAAAATATAGCTTTGTCCACGCTAAATGGCTACTTTACTCTAAAAAAAATAACTTCACTTTTCAAAAACTATCAAAGTAGTTAAGTTAACCCATGCTACTGGGAAAAGAGGTTAACCTAGTAGTTATGATATATAGTTTTTCTACTCCTGGAACTGGTTATCTGTTGCCAACTTGGTGACTTTGTTGCTAGATATAGTGACTTTTGAGACTCCATTATTTAAAAAAAGAGTCTAGCAACTCTTTTTTTGAGAAGACTTCAGCTAGCTAGCAAGCCCAGCGATGCAGCATCAAGTGCACCTGTCCCCTCCACCTCAGCACATCCCAGCAATGTAGCACTAGGCATATACAAAAAGGCTGCACCAATAGACCCTGCTGACTGGCCATCTGTTTTAACTGATAAGGTAAGAACAGAGTTTGTTCTCAGAGGACCATGTCAAATCAAAAACAGTTTCACGTTACCGAAACAAAAAGAAGGGAGAAGGTGTCAGCGTGACTATTTCAATAGTCTTAGTCAATGGAGAAAAAATCAAAAGAAGCTGGCTAATGTAATCAAAAAAGAATGATTTGTACTGCTTCTGCTGCAAAATGTTTTCTCATAGAAAATTCAAATTGAATAGAGAAGAACTAAGGGATTGGAAAAATGCAAGCCACTTGCTCAAGGCCCATAAGGATAGCCGGGAGAACAATGCACACATGTCAACATGGAAGGTATTGGAGGCCCATCTTGCAAAGGGGCTAAGAATAGATAAGCAAGAGGTGGCACTCGCTGAGGCTGAGAGAAACAGGTGGCGTGAAGTTCTTACTAGATTGGTGGCAATAATTCAGTCCTTAGCTGAAAGAAACATGGCTTTAAGGGGATCCACAGACACATTAAACAAACCAGACAATGGCAATTTTCTCAAAGAGGTGGAGCTTATGGCCAAATTTGATCCAGTAATGAAGCAGCATGTTGGTAGGGCGGAAAGTGGAGCTGGCAGTCACACACATTACCTGGGCAAAATAATCCAAAATTAACTGATAGACTCCATCAGCACAAAAATACTGGAAAAAATAGTGGAAGAGATCAAAACGTCAAAGCATCTCTCCATTATTTTAGATTGCACCCCTGATCTGAGTCATAAGGAACAGCTCTCTGTCATTGTCAGGATTGTGTTACTAGAAGACATACCACAAATTAAAGAACATTTCATGGGCTTTCTTGTGGCAGAGGAGTCAACAGAGGAAAGTTTGTCATCTCTCATCCTCAAAAGACTGGAGGAGCTTAGCATCCCCTTTGAGGACTGCAGAGGACAGTCTTATGACAACGCCACCAACATGAAGGGAAAGAATAAAGGTGTTCAGGCTAGGCTGCTTCAACAGAACTCAAGAGCCTTTTTGCCCAATTGCGGTGCCAACACTTTACATCTGGTGGTAGCTGATGCTGCTAAGAGCTTACCAGATGCCATTGGCTACTTTGGATATTTAATGAAATTATTAAAACTCTTTTCAGCCTCCCCCCATAGATGGGATATCCTCCTGAAACATGTCAAAACCACCCTGAAATCATGGTCAGAGACCAGGTGGGAAAGCAGGATAAAAAGCATTCAGGCAGTAAGACCCTGTGGTGAAAGTTGAAGCCCAGTCTTTGGCTGAGGAGATTTGATCCTACTGCTTTTCTATTTGCACAGTCATATGGTATGACATCCTCAACAAGATCCAGCATGTGAGTAAACTGATGCAGTCACCCTACATGCAGCTAGATGTGGCTGTCGACTTGCTGAAGAAAACCAGAGATTCCCTCACCTGCTACAGAAACACTGGATTTTCTGATGCACAGACAACTGCAAAGGAGATGTGCAAGGAGAGGAACTGTGGAGGCTGTACTCAAACAAAGGCGGCTGAGAACCACAAAAAGGCACTTTGGTTATGAGGCTCCAGATGAGCCTATTGGTGATGCACTTCGAAAAATGGAAACCACATTTTTTGATGTGGTAGTGGATACAGCCCTCTCTTCACTTGATTTCAAAACCTGGGAGAGGTGAATGACAAATTTGGAGTGCTCCTCAACTTCCCCAACATGTCAAAAGAATAGTTGCTAGAGCACTGTCAAACCCTGAGTACTGCTCTAACCCATGACAGACAGCCAGATATTGATGGCTGGGAACTTGCTGTGGAAATGCAAAATTTTCCACATTTGCCATAAAAAAACATGACAAAGATGGAACTCTTGACCATTCTGCATGAGAAGAAGCTGACAGAAATGTACCCCAATATGTGGGCAGCTCTGAGAATCTCTGCCACTCTTCCTGTTACAGTGGCTGCTGCTGAAAGGAGCTTCTCTAAGCTCAGACTCAAACCTACCTGAGATCTACTATGGTACAAGAACGTCTCAGTGGACTTTCCATCATTAGTATACTGTAAATCATGTGGTCTCACAACAGCTGTCTTATGATGATATCATAGATGACTTTGCTGCAAGAAAGGCAAGGCGAGTAAGGCTGTAGAACAATGCTACATTATGCATATTGCACTGAGAAATCTGTAATATAGTTTTTTTGTGCGATACTCTTATTTATATTATATTTATAAATCGTTTTATGTCTGCACTGGTTTCTTTAATATCGTATTTTGTGCAAAACCTTATTTATATTGTATTTATAATTTGTTTTATGTCACTTGTTTCTTTAATGCTGTTTTTATTTTGTGGGGTTTCTTTTGTTTCTAAAATAAAGAAAATCTCAAAGACATAAAGCTATGCAGTTTCTGTGTGAGTGTATGAACACAATGATTGGTCGTGGAATTCGCTGCGATGCAAGGGGCACCAGCTAAAATCTTGCCTAGGGCACCAAATTGGTCAGGGCCGGCTCTGTGTTCCATTTATTAATTTTCAATCTGTCCACACCAGATAACATGAAATGACTTCTATCATTGTCAAACTTGTTACATAATATAAAGTAAAAGAGCAATGTCAATATTATCCATTCAATCTATTAAAACATTTCATATCCTAATCCTCAGTTAGTATATTTTACTTAGATTAAGGCTTATTTAAAACATTGAATGGAATTGTGTTTTATAGCACTGTATATAAATCCGTGGTAACGATAGGCTGTTAATAACTAAAGTAACCTGAAAATAATTTTGTGGAATATAACCAAGAAGTCTGGTAACATTAACTTTTTTTTTTTTTACTCCCAGACCCCAAAATTTTTTTTTTCCAGAGCAAAAAAGTAATACTGCCTTAAAGTTATAGATTTTTTAAATAGATCCTTACAGCTAATAGCACAGTGGTAGACTGAACTGCCCCCAAAGATCCTATTCCTTTTAAAGAACACATTTAATATGGCATTTTAATCTTAGCATGACTCATTAATCAATTTCCTTAAAAGCTCTACCACTCCAGTCGGAAGTGTCGACATCCTGTCAAACATGGGAGATAAAATACAGAGTCAGGTGGAAGAGTGGACACCATCACATGATCAAAACAGAAGCAGACAAATGGGCATATGCTTCTTTAATGAACACTTCAACCCTATTTGGAGGAAAGGCTATCACTTCTTTCACATCCCCTTGCTAATAGCAGATAGTGCCTATTGAAACATTTTAACTGGTGGGAGGAAACGGATTCGCTTTTAATCGATCAATAAGTGCTCTGAGGAAGGGGGGCATCAGTTAGAGGTTGCGGTCCTCTTGTTTTTAGCACTAATTAAAGTCAGAGCCCCTCTGATAAATTTGATGGACGAACGGCGCAGACATGCACTTTGAGGAAAGGGGCGAGACAGTGTTATGATAGGTTTCCTGTTGTCGAGGGAATGATGGTTTCACGTTCTCACTGAATAAGGCAAGACAGGAAAGTACTCAATTTTACTTGCGAGGCCAAGCACGTCTGCTCTAGTGTCACCATTTTCTTTTACCACATTTGATAAATGTTTAAGGAGAGGACTATGATGATGTTAAATATAAATAAGGGATGAATTACGTTGAGAAATTTGGCCTAAAGGATTTCCGGTATTACAGGCCTTTAGCAGACACTCTTATCCAGAGCGACTTACACAACTTTTACATAGCATTGTATCCATTTATATATATTTATATATATTTATATATCCATTGGATATAAATAAAAGTTATTTTTTACTTGATGACTCTGTGTTTGTAAGTCATAGCTGTTTTTCAACAAAATGATTAATTCAGTCAATAATAAAAATGATTAAATCTGAGTACAACTCATACCACTTTGATGTTATGCAAATCTATATTTTTTCTGGTGTTTGTCTACACTTGTCTACAGTCTCCTACTCTGGCAGAGGATGTTGCAGCAATAACAGGCCTGCAAATGCAGGTGGCCATTCTTTTTTTTTAGAAGTAAATATCATTTGTTTTACAAAGTGTATTTTATTTATCTTAAACAAATTGTATTCGTCTTGGACCCTTATTGTGGTCAGACCATACTGTCACACCCAGCCTTGGGGTGAGAGTAGTGCTGGTCCACTCCAGGCATCATTAGGGTTCTACAATGATGGCAAGGACACTGGATCACTTTCAACAGTGTTTATTATTTACAGTGCAGGGTGATAACATGCTCAGTGCAATCCCAACCCAGGCTAATTAATTTTAAGACAGCACTCCATTTGGTCAAAATGATTTAAATATTAGAAAGCATAAACAGCCTTTATCGCAATGCATAATTCAGGCTAGCAAACAAACTAATGAAAATCTATGCTGTTTCACGAGCAGATAAACTGCAGAATTTTGCCTCATATTACATTTTACGCCACCATAAACAGATATAGTAAAATCCTGCACAAATTTATGGGGTGTGTCCCAACTTATTTTTTCACCTCCTTGCTTCCTTTCCTTGGCTCCTTTCATCGTATGGAAGGCCAAACAAATCAAAAATATGTGAACTTGATGCCTGGAATTAGACGTTGTCAACGTGGCCTCATTCCATTCGCTTAATTTATCTCTTTGCTCCTAGCTCCATCCATCAGAGGACGCAAGGAAAGGAAGCAAGGAAAGAATGCTGGAATGGAGGAATTGATCAATCTCCGGGTCAGTGGAGGACCTCTGTGACAAAGGACAAATAAAATAAGGGGTCTGAATGCACCCATGTTGACAACACGTGATTCCAGATGTAAATTTAGCATATTTTTGAATCTTTTGGCCTTCCATGCTAGGAAAGGAGGCAAGGAAAGGAAGCAAGGAGGTAAGAAAATAAGCAGATGGAATGCACCCTTGGTCGTCTACAGACTATTAAGAGATTTAATGGTTTGAACATTTAAAAAAAAAAAATTTTTAAAAGCTTGCTTATTTTTGCTTTTTCATTTTTTTCTTCATTTTTCATATGATGTTAATGAAAAAAAAAGTTTGACCATCTCAGTTCAGTTGCTTTATTTTTCCTCAGCAGAATTATTTTTCTTCATTGCTCTCCTTTCCCTCACCCTTCTGCCCTTTTCTGCTACAGCTCATTGACCGATGATACAAAGCCAAGCAGGAGCGGAGACAAACGTGTCTGTTCAGCACTCTATGGAAACATGTGAGAGAACATAAAGATTTGAAGCTGTTGCAGCTATCAGTTCCCTCCGGCAGGAGGTTGCTTTGATAAGAAGACTGCTTATGTCCTAGATCACTCCTTATCAAGGCCTGTCAATGCTGCACTCTTACATGAGGGAATTTGAAAATCCAAGTGTAGAAATAAGGCAGGTCCTGCTCTCAGCTCTCTGCTGTTAAGAATGACAGCATATGAGCTGAGAATATCCTAGAAGCCCAGCACACTGCAGTGAATAAAGGGCTGTAAAACAAATTTGAGTTAATTGATCATACATGCTGTGAAAATGAAATGAAATGAAATTAAATTAAATGTTTGCTTTTAAATACATATTACATATTGGTAAAACAAGTTTAGGTACTCTTCATTTAGGCCAGACATGCCCAATATTATCAGGGAACGGCTAATGTGGCAGAAGGCTTTTGATCTAGGCCAGCATCTAAACAACTGATTCAGCTAATCAATGACTCAGTGGTTTTCAGGCAAGACCTTGATAAGTTGAATCAGGTGTTTTAATGCTGCGCTTGACCAAAACCCTGCATTGCTTAAGGTAGAGAGGGATTCATTAGTAAAATGTGTCACTATACAAATTATAATTGATTATATTATTACATTAATTACATCATATATTAGTACATTACCTGTTTTCAAGGATATAGTAATATTATAATAACAGAGTCAGATGTAAAGGACTCCTTAATACGTTACATTGGATATATTTTGCATCCGCTGCACAGCACAAGTTATGGAGGACTACAGGAGGACAAGTTACACATATCCCTATATTTTTCAGCTATCTGTGCTGTGATGGGGATGGATTTGTACAGTCATAAGAAATGAAGCACATGACTCTCCATGAAGCTCATCTCCTTTATCTAACATACATATATCCAAGCTTGTAACCTTAAATGCATATTAAACAAATTAAAAATTAATTAGTAGTATGTCACTCAAGCGCAGAGGGGGCCAACCCAGGCTTTTACCAAAGAACATGTGACCCATAGCTAGCTTGACAGAGATCTTTATTATGTAGCATGTTCAGTTAGGAATCTATTGTAGTGTTGTATAACCATGCAATTTCTTTCTGTTGCTTGTGAAATTGTGTACAGGATTAGATTTGTCTCATATTGAGTGTGGATGAGGTTCAGTGATTGATATGGGAATTGGGGCTGAATTGTTCACAATTAGGGAAGAGACATGACTTATTCAGATAACCTGCATAACTATTACTAATCACTATGCAGTTCAATGTATTTACATTAGATAAATGTCTATTTAGAAAAATGATTTATCAAGTAATAAGCGAAATATGTTAATATGTTCTTAGCCAGCCATACTTTTTCATTGTTAGGATTACCTAGTAACCATTTTTTCAGTATTTACCATTTCATGTATGTTCATATATATAAATTGGTACGTGTGTTTATTAAAAGCCTCAGAAAAAGCTTCCCTAGTTAACTTCAATTGAAGTAAGGGAATAGAATTTCTTCCAAAGAGAAATTTGTTCTGCATATAGAAAGCCCATTGAAATATAGCCTACAAATTAATCTTTTTTATATGATTGCCCAATACCAGCAGCCACCTAATTCATTTTGAATCATCAGGTGTGACACAAATGTTTTGGTTGCCTTGGGAACACTGGCACAAATGAATCCTGCTGAAAACCATGTGGATCAACAAACCATAGCAATTCGGTAGGGGCAGACCATAACTGTCAGATCAGTATTGAACTAAAGTACTTGTCACAGCCAAAACTAAGCGATCTGATAGCTGACCTCCACACCTGATGTTATGCTCCCATTCCCAGGGCTGAAGAAGGAGATCGCTGTTGCTGTGACAACAATTCTGATGGTTCCTCCTTTCTCACAGCTGGAATGACACTCATAGAGAGAGAGAGAGCAGTAACAGGTTCTTTCACTGCACCCCCTACCTATAATCCCCCTTATAAGCTGCTTAGACCAGGGGTGGGCAAAGAGGGCTGTTTCTGTTTCAATGCCAGCAACTGCTCTTTGAATGAGTTAATCAGCTCATTCGTTTACATGATCTGATGTATTAGTTCAATTTCTTAATGAGCTGATAAACAACTGAAGACTCTGTCGCTGTGATCTAATCTACGGGAGAAACGACAGCATACTATATAGCTAATTAGCTCAATGAACCAGGGTAATACAATTTAGCTGTATAGCACCTTTCACACAAGTGCTTGAAAGTGGAGTAATACAATAAAAATAAAAAACAAAATAAATAAAATTTAATTAAAATAAAAAATAAGGGTAGAGTATACGTGTGATAGCAGGATAAGGAGCAGGGGGAGCTGCTCCTCCTCTTCGGCTGCTGTCAGCTGTCCCTGTTTCCTCCCATGGCCAGGGAGGGCTGCAGGACCTGACACGGTGGCAGGCACAGGCATGCTCAGCTGAGGCTGATCAGCAATCAGCTCGGGTATTGTCTTTGCTATCTTTAGGTCTTTATAAAGGTACAGCCTGCTGCGTCAGAAGAAGATTTTGTGGAATGCAGCCACTGTATGTTTGGACACCCTATAAACCACTATGACTTTTTTTTTTGTTAGCTCTCACACTTCAATTTATCCGTTCTGTCTGCATTTTCTTGGTTTTGGGACATATACTAGCTTTAGGGTAGTACTTCCTGTTTTTGGTGTGTTCTTGCTTAATCTCTGCCCTGCATGCTATTTACATCTGACAACATGCAAAATTTAATTAGTCTTTCTGGGTTCCATCCTCCAGCTGAAATGAACAGCGAGTAAACACAAACATGTGCACTTGCCCAGTGATCAGCAAATTTTAGCATCGGTGGAACAGGCCGGTTATAACGATTAGTGGATTCAAAAATAAGGACACACAGCATTACTCCCATACAATTTCAGTAGCTCAGGCATTGTCAAGGTCAGCAACCAGGGGAGGGCTCACTGCTTTTTACCAATTAACAAGCATGCAACGCCATGCAGTACACTCAGTCAGTGACAAAATGGACCTTTCTACACAAGCCATGCCTCAAAAATAAGGCTCACTTCTTTAAGAGACATTCCTCCTTGTCCTCTTTAACTGCATCCAAGCTCTTTTCTAAAAGCCTTCCTAGAAAATAAAGGATGTTCTCGGAGTGCAGTTCCTTTTCAACTCACTCTGAAAAAAATATTGTCCTGCATTTGTCTCTGTGATAAAACTGTGATCAATAAAGTCCTGCGGACTTGTTACAAGCTAAACAGGAAATAGTAAGCCTTATTAAAAAGCTCTTCCAAAATTGTACACTGAAAGCGATGCAAGTCCCCCTCCTCCCTTGCCCCGCTAGGCCCTAAGATGAAATGCTATTGAAATTCTGAGGGAAAGAAATGCATCTTGGTTCACACGCAGCATGAAGCCTCATTTACACTGCTGCGTATAGTACATCTGTCAGCAAACCATTCCCAAAGTAATGGGAGTGGATGAGGTGGTCTGCCCGAAGTGAATGCGGTGTGGACCTGCTGCAGCACAGCTTTACAGTCTGCATTTTATATTTTCAGGTTGCTGTGCAGTATGGTAAAGTGCATATAAGCTGACGTAAACTGCATCATTGTATCACTGGAGGTGCATCCCTTCTTCTCTTCTCAAATACTGGAGAACAGCAGATATTTTAATCAGCAACTAAAATACTGAAGAACAAGCCTTTTAATTTTCCTATTGCCCTGGCAGCAAAAATAGCAAAAGACAGAGGTTTCACTATCGGATGTTGCTGAAGAGGCCAAGTGATTTTGAAAATAAAGTAACAGAAGCACTGTTCAAAAGTGTTCTGGTGCAGCAAAGGCTACCAAAGGCAGTAGTGCAAGGCATGAAAGGCAAGCTGTGTCAATAATTCCCGAACCACAAATTGTGAACAAATTGTTCGGTCTACAAGGCTGTAATCTACCGAGTGCATGTGAAATATGAAAGACTGACCAATTTAACATTCATTTGTCATCGGTTGTCATCAAAGTAAAATACAACTGTAAGAAATGTAGGAATTGGGACGCCCACGGGCACACCACAAAGAACTCAAGAGATGCAAAGCAAACAGAACCGCTATAGATACACAACCAACATGCTGTGCTGCTTCTACATGGCGTTTACATGCCAAGGCCGCAACGCCTGCAGTGTAGATTAGGCTTTAGGCAGGAACACCAGGCTGACATGGAAGAGGGGGAGGTACTGAGCAGGGCAAGGCAGTTCCCGGCCTGCTGTGAGGCTTAATTGCCTCCATTTGCTGTGAACCAATCTGCCCCCCATAGTGAAGTACATATTAAAAATCTTCCACTATCACCAACCACCTCCCACCAAGACCTGCCTGCCGCAAAAGACTGTTTTTTTAATTTTTGATTTGACATCACCAATCCCACACAAATTAGGAATGTCTAATTTGTGAAGTTTGTACAAGCGTGATCATATATGGCACCTGCTGCTGACTTGGGAAAGTTAAGATAACCCACAGTTCTCCTCCGCCATGCCAGCAGTGCTTTTACTATGTGAGCTATCCTCAAAAGACTGCATTGAATTGGCAGCTACCTCCCAGCTTATTAGATTTCTCAGCGTGCAGATCGGAGTGCATCACATCATTGCCACGGTGACCTGTGCTTGATGGTGCTCCATCAGCACTGATAACTCTATGTGATAACTCTTTTTTTTCATAACTAATGGTATGGAGGCATATGTGCAAAAATTTAGTTTGATGGCAATTTGTGTCCAATCTTGCATGTGATCTCTATTTATGGCAGTTATACCACCTTCTACATTGTAATTAACCATTGAGCACCACAGGGAAAAGTATTTATTTGCATGAGACAATGACTGACATTAGGGAACAAGGAGTTCAACACAGAGATGTAACCCCCTCCCACCCCCCTCGGAGATATAATGATCAAAAGGTCGTAATTCCCCTTGGGATGTGTCCAAACAACGCTGTGAAACATGAGTTAATTTTATTTCCATTTAATCAGTTCACAATGTATGCATTTTACAAGAAGCTGAGATGTATGCATAAATACATGTCTTATCACTTGTGGCCTGGTTGTCTGACAGAAATGCATGTCCTATAAGGAACGTATGAGACTATTTATGTTGGAACATGGCTAGGGTTAGGACTGAATGGTATAATCAAAATAATATTTTTAGACCCTTAGATCAGTCATCATATACATCACAACTGGTTTCCATGCATTTATGTAAAGTGTGAAAATATGCTTGGCAACTGAGAAAAAAATTATATATATTTCTTTTCAATGACAAAACATTTTAATCAAGGCACTGTATAATGTAATGCTTGATTACTACCCTTGTTACATTTGTTTGAGCTTAGTTCATAACATCTAGAAAAGCAAGTCAGTGGCAGGGTTCTGTCTGGGAGAGGGAATTGGGGCAGTTTGGGGCCACACCCACAGGTTAAGTAGGCACACACACCTGGGTCCGTTACCAAATCAGCCCATGGCTTAACTGTGCTTCTTTCCATAGGAGGTGGCTGTGACCTGGAGTCATGCAGAGAAAGACTGAGAAAGAAGAGAACCCTGCTGAAAGCCTTCATTTTCTTTTGGTTTATTTTCACTTTTTTTGTTTAAATTTGTTACCTTAACCAGGATCCTGTGAGGGTGAACAGTGTTCATCTGGTTTAATTCTCTTTACTGGTTTAACTCTCAATCAATAAAATGCTAGTGAAAACCAGATTAGACAAAGCTCTGTATTAAGCCTCTTATGACAGGTTTCCAAAGTACTGTACTAACACAGGGTTAACCGGAAGGTCTTAAGTTTAGGAAGGTCTTGATTGCAGAGTGCAATTGGAGCCCCGTATCAGTTGATCACCAGCAAGTCTCCTGCTTGTGCTGAAATTAGTGCTTCTGTTTTCCCCACCATTGAGCAGATGCTCCTGAGCAGAGTTCAGAGTGATTTAAAGGTGTATGCACTGTGAAAGCAGAGAACGGAAAAGTTTAAATATGACGTGAGATTTCTTTTACTTCCTGAAAGATCTGTGATTGTAATGATTACAAAACACGCCAAGCGTAACACACCCAGGAGGGAGATGTGGCAGTACCAGGCAACACCGTTGTCTGTCACATGGACAGAAAGAGCGCACTCACACAAACACTTAAAATAAATGGACACCTTCACTCCTCACAGGTTCCAGGCAAAAACAATACACTAAAATAACAAAGACAAAAGAAACTTTTCAGTTCCCTGCTCTGTAGCTGGCCCGCCTTCCTGGCCAGATCCAGCTCCTCCAGCATCCCAGCTGAGGCTTTCTTTACTTTTAGTGCTCAAAATAAAACAAAACAAAAATAATAACTGTGCTCACAGTGTTAGCTCCCATTCTCGGCCCCAAACTGTGGCGAGCAGCACACCTTTAAGCATCTGTGCTGATTAGCTAACGCATCCCAGGTGCGTGTGCTCTCTCCACCAGCCGGCACAGCCGAGACCCATCCGCCTCTCCTGCGGACTGACTGCTACACCGAGTTTATATAACAAGATAAAAAGCCATAAAACCACTTTAATAAAAATATAAATATGCTTACTAAACTAAAAAATACTAATAAAATGAAAAATGTCCTTATCTTGTGCCTCAATGTGGTATTCATACCTGTGAGTTCTCAATAACTAATGTAATAATGTTTGATTTCCAAAATTATTTGCCTATTGGCATTAGAATAACACATGAAACTAATAATTAGACAATTATTTTTGGTCAAAAGACCTCTATCCACCCATTAAATGCTGTAATTAATACTGCTGACCTGACTGAATAAAATAATTCAATTATATATGTATAATTCAATTCAATTATATGTTAAGTGTGCATCAGGTACCCGGTTAATACCATTTGACCCAAACCCACGGTCAGTACTTGACTTGATGAGACTTGTCTGCAGATTTTATTGTGATAAACACACACACTTCACCTCTGTGGCACTAAAATGATGGCATGCCGATTAGGGAAATAATTTGTAATTGTTTCAAACTTTTCTTAAATTCTTCTTACTTTTGTTCTTAATAAGAAGTCCTACGAAAAACCAAATTGGGATTCATGAAATGTGCAGACCTTCGGATTTGTGCATATCCCAAGTGTATAAGAGGATGAATTCCAAATATTCATAAATTAAACGTGAGTGCTTGTTCATGTTTATTTACGAAAGGAAACACTCTAGCAATCCCATGAAAGGCATAATGTGGTGGGGTGGGCGTGGTTTGGGCGTCGGCTGCAGAGAGAGAGTGAGCGGAGCGGCTCTCGGATCCTTCGTCACAACTGTCAGGTGGAGGTAATCAGCGCCGATAATTATCAATTGTTTGATTGCGCTGATTGCCTCTGATTGTTTTCAACAGTGAGCCTGGGGTTTTTAAAAGCGGAGACTGGGAGTCTTCGGGAGCGAACGCTGGAGAGATGACAGAAGTGCACAGTGTTAAAAGAAATAAAAGAAAACCCTGTGTTACGTGTTTCCGAGCGAAAAGCCGTGGGCTTCAATAAAAGAGCACGGAAGTGCTAAAAACAAACGGTTGTCTCACATGAGTCTGTTGGAAGGCAGGAGGGGTGGCACTCACTTGCCACACATACTGTCCACAGGGTCATGTGCAAACATCAGCTATTCATCATTCTCCGCAAATTTATCTCTGCTGTATATGTGCGGTCCCTAAGGTTTAGCTCTCTCTGCAAGGCACTATTAGCCAAGTAATCCAAAAGCAACAAACACAACATTGCTAAGTTTTGGTTTTGCTTGTGGTTCTCTCTCAATCATTATAAATCATTTTTGTCAGTAAATAAAATGAATTACACGCAACCAGGTGATTGTCGTGAAATAAGATGAAAAGTGCGACATGGAAAAAAACAAAATAAAAATGCAAACGAGAGTTTTTGAAAAAATGAAATTGAACTAAAACTACCAAACCTGCTCTTAAAACTAAATAAAGCTAAACTGAAATTGAAATCAAAAGCTAGTTAATCATTTGAGGTTATTCATATAGGTTAGTTAATTTAGTTACATCAATAGCATATTTGGTATTCATATATTAATATAATAATTTAATTAACAAACATTTGTCTGCTGCATATGAAGCATTGCGCAGTTCAGGGAGGCCATGAGAGTCAAGCTGAAACAGCTGATGGCTCAGCTGATTAGTGATGTTCTCCTTTCACGGGCCATTCACATAACATGGTGGTCTATTTAAAAGGCCTCCCCCTACTCATGTGGCTGCTTCCTCCGGTACGCATGCAGCTGCACGCAGCCCGTCTAAGCCACCTTCCACCCGCGTGCATGCTTGCTACCGACAGCTAGCCTTAAAACCCGCCACCAGCCCAGCTCCTCCCTCATGTGTGGATCAGTCTTTCCTTTATGGGCGGCACAGTGGTGTAGCACATGGCGCCACCGCCTTGCGGCAGGAAGGTCCCACATTCAAACCCGGCCATACATATACAGCCGGGGATCAGCAAGTAGCGATTATGTTCCAGGGATGAGTCATATCCTAAAAGTGTCATGAGTAAAACTTGGCTAATTATATAGCTAGCTAGCTATGGCATGTCCTCACCTCTGTAACGTTATTTTTTGTCCTCCGTGTGTCCATACATCTGTATCGGTGGTTGTAGCTGTGTGTCCGTAGCTCCTACTCATGCATGCAGGATAGCATCCGTATGCGCTAAGGTTAACTAAAGTAGGCGAAATGCTAACATGTTAGGGTTACGGTTAGCTAAAGTAACGTTAAGTGATAAAGCTGTGCTTAAAAATCTTGTGCCGTTGGAAGTGCGTCCTGCGCATGTGTCCTACTAAAGCCTCGCACTAAACGTCGTACTAAACGTCCATGAGTGACCCTCTATGGAGCGACCACAAAAAAAGTTTAATATTTCAAAAAGTTTTGAATATTTCAAAAATCTGAATACAAGCAACAATATCTGGAACTAGCCGGTCATTTTGGTGTAAAAGGTAGGAATGTAGTGCCAAAACTGTAGGACTAGTTAGAGCTAGAAAAATGGACAAAAAGTGCAGATAATAAATATGAAAGATATCAAAAGTGGGTTTGCCGGAAGCAAGACCACTAATGATGTCTTCCATGAGGTATTTTTTGTTATCTGACACTTTGATGTGACACAAGTTTTGAATGACCACATTCTCTTCAGACGGAAATAGGAAAGAACACAGGGCCAAAATTGGTAGCATTGCATTGGAATAGAGCTTGTTCAATTTGTGTGAACTAACTTGGCCTCATTTTTATATCAATACTTTTAATGTCAAGACTAGATTCAGCTAGTTTTATTTAATACTTAGAGACAGTGCTTTGTACGCACAAGTAACTTTTTTGCACCTTGAAAATGTGTTTTTGTTCAGATGTAGAAGTGCAAAGTGAGGAGGAGTGAATGAGCGAGCCATTTTGAATGCAGCCGATATCTGAAATTTGTCTTCACAAAGCCAGTAGAGAAGAACATGGCTTTGGATTCCTATTGGTCTTTGCTTCTAACATTCCTGGGTCTCATTTTCACATAGAATAGATACCTAATTAGAACAACATCACATTTCTTTCAATCCATTGCCTTCCTTTCAAATGTTGCAGTAGGTAAAATGCCTGATTTATGTGACTAATAAGCACAGAGCAAATGGCACTACCCACTCCCTTTCTAAAAATATGCATTTTTATTACAATCAAGGGGTAGGGGTAGGGGTAGGGGTGGGGGTGGGGGTGGGGGGGGGGAGGGTTGAAATGGCAGGTATTGCTGATAATTTGCAGAACCAACCAGACATTGTGCTGTTCATTAATAACTGCTTGGTTATCCATGTAAACATGGGATTTCATGGGTTATATTGTATCCTGTCATAGTAATGCCGAGTTGATTATCTATCAAACTAACTTATCCTTGTGTATTCCTACAAAAAAATCAGTAGTACACCTTAAGGGTTTGTTATTTTGTTTTACTTTAAAGCATTTTCTATTCTGTAATACAGAATGCCCAGGCCCAGTTTCAGTCGCATCCTATTGCTTCAACATCTTCCATCAGTTCTGAACGCAGACAAGTGTGTGCATCAACTAAAATGCCTGCAGCCAGCTGTTCTTTCCTCTCCCTGTGAAGTCACCAGCTGAGCTCAGCTGGTAGGGGAGGGAGCACAATCTGGCAAACTGTGCATTTCCTAGAGCTTAGAACTCGGGGCATCGACTGTTCATCAAGCCGAATACTGGTGATAAGACGTTCAGAAAGCCCAGTATGTTTGTGTGAAGCTGCCACATGAGTCCTGGCTTCTCCTCGTATGGATTCACAAAAGGTGTTTCACATAAATGGAAATCTGTCTACTCAACCACATTTTAGTGCAAGTAGTTGTTGAAATAGTCTTTCTTTAACATAACGTAACATAATTACGAGAACAGGCCATTCAGCCCAACAATGCTTGCCATTTTCCTGACAAAAGGTTAAGTTTCATTTAAGGGTACACAGACACAGTGTGACACATGAATCTAACCTGCAACCTTCCATTTACTATTACCGCATGGGTAGTTGTTAATTTTGTGGTTAATAAGAGTAAGAGTATATGCCACAGGTGAAGCTATTCAGCTAAGAAAATATTTGTAGTTTTGTGAACTACATTTTATTACTCTATTCAAATACAAAATAAAAATGACAAATTTCATGTAACTACACTGGGCCAAGGTAAAACAAAGGTGTTTTGGGGTTAATGAAATAAATAAGGTATGGCAAAAATCCTTCTATTCATCCATCCATTTTCTATGCTGCTTGCTCCTGGTCAGAGTTGTGTCGGGGCAGGATCCCAGCATGCATTGGGTGGGGCCTGCCAGAATTTGACACATACTTTGTTGATGAGGCGACAGTGCTATTCCCTGCACCACAGTGCTGCCCCATGAAAAAAATATTATCTTGAAATGGTAATCTTGAAATAGTGCTTTTATTATTAGTTTTCCAGCATCATTAAAAACAAAATTAGTATATAAAACAAAACCAATGGCTGTTGACTGACCTCTTAGTCAATACAAGAACATACAATGGTGAACAAAATGAAACATCAATTTTCGATAAAACATAAAACAGCTGCCACATATTTGTTAGGCAAAACCGCCACTCTGTTTTTTACCTGTGCTGTTTTGTGACTCTAATACATTTGTTTCTTTTAGATTATGCACTGTAAAAAAAAAAGGTTCAAATACTCCTTTTCAAGGCATACTCAAGCCCAAAGCCTGTCACAAGACTGCTGGCAGTGACTGATAATCGCATAACATCTTAAATATGTTCATGACGCTACTGTATGGATGGACTCTGGGTTCCCTGACAATGGCAGATGGCACTTCAATCCATAAACAAGCCTAACTCAGCTGAATCGGGAGTGTAATGTGGAACCCTGTGCCACAGAGTTCCATGAAGGGGTGAGGCATATTTGAAGGGAGAGATAAATCTTCACAATAAATTTGACAACTTTATTTTTGTTTCATTTTTATTTATTTATTTATTTATTTATTTATTTATTTATTTATTTATTCATTCATTCATTCATTCATTCATTCATTCATTCATTTTTTGCTCATTTGGATGTTCAATCTGAAGTAACAAATTGAGTGATACTATTAATGTGTAAGCCTGTGACACAATTATGCCACAAAAATGTTTCTATGACAGTAAGCACACAGATGTCCAGTGCTAGCTCTGTATCAGTAAGTACTTTACCTTTTCCATAAGTGCACCCCAAAACCCAGAGCACTGTTATCCAACCCACTCATCCATAATGCATTGTTTCTCTTATTTAAATGAAGGTACTGTTTATTGTCTCACACGATGTGCTCAGAATGTGTTGACTAAGCAAACAAATCAAGACAAGTGGAAAACGTTGGCGCTGAGCACGTACAGAAAACAGATTAAATGGGGCTTGAATGCTAGCTAATTTAATGATAAACACAACGTGGAATTTGATGTAAGTACAGTATGAGTTCTTGGGCTGTACAGCTGGTCGCCTTTAGTAAAAAGGGAGCTGTGGTACATTTAAAAATGGATCAGAGAAATAATCCCTTCCAGCAGCACCAAAGCACTCATGGTCACTATCAGAGCGAAACCCACAGCTAAATATGGAACCAAGTGTGGTTGAGGTACAGCCAGCCATCACTGCCTGAATGCAAAGTGTCATTTCTCTTTTTTTGAGAGCCAGGCAGAAGCTGAGACTTTTAAAAGGAAGATACCCTGTATGGGTCGGTACTCTAGTAAATAGGGTGCATGTCACACGAACTAAATTTTAGCTGCAGCAGCCAAAATATTAAATGTCCCTCCCCAGTATAAATGTGGCAAATCTGACTTTGGAAAAAGTGCACTGGCAAACATTCAATATTTATTGCACCACATATCAAATGTATGTTTTACTCATATACTGAAAGATTTTTTCAGTGCTAGACATCTACAGTTGAGGCCAAAAGATGTAAACTTTGATAAACTCCCATTTATCTCCTAATTATGACTATTGGCCACTCTAAAAAGTCACTACATCAATTTCTGTTTAAAGAGACAGTTAACTTGGTGTATGTAAACGTTTGACCCACTGGAAATCTGATACTGTGAATTAAAGATGAAATAAATCTGTGTCTAATCAGTTGTTTTAAAATTACCTCTGATGTGAACAAAGTAGATGCCCTAATTGACTTGCCAAAATAAATGTATGGTAACATGAAATTTGCGTAATTGTGAAAAACTGAGTTTTAATATCTTTCGCCTAGTGTATGTAAACTTTTGGCATCAACTGTACTTTTTTATCACTTACATCTAATTATTTCACTAAGCCACCTCAGGACAGGAATGGAAACACATACGTATGACAAAAACTGATAGTTCTGCAATGGCATACTGTCATTACAAAGCAGCATATTTGGATAACAAAACTCTTGCAGATTTTTTTATGCAATGTGAAAGTGCATTTACCAGCATGCTACTGCAGAGTAGGAGCACTGATCTATGATCTGTTTTTCCTTTTAGCTGATAACAGATAAGGCTGGGACATGGGAAACCTGATCCTAGATCAGCACTCAACACTAGAATAAATTACAACAAGCTCCACTCTCTGATCTTAGAGCATTGCAACCTATGATACAACACTTTGAGCGTAATTAGAAGTATGGAAGTATGCATCAGACCCTGTGGCTAAAATCTGGATTGAATTTAACATCAGAATCAGCTTTTGGTACAGCACATTAACAAGTGGTGAGAAAATCATTCTCAGTTTTGATTAATATTCAGAGCTTCAAAGCTATACCTCAGAGAGACTTTTATCCATGTGTTTAAGCCTGATTTCTTTCTACCATGATCTAAAAGTGAGATTTTCTTTGTTACAAAGGCAGATTATGCAGAAGTTTGAGACAAGTGAATGAAATATATAGCTCCACAACTTGGATGAATTCTGGATTCTAATGACCACATGCATACATCATGCGTATCACAGAACAGATTATTTCCACTTCTAAAACAAGATTGTTGTAACAATACAGTCAGAACTTTGACTGAATTGCAGGGTTTCCCCCAGGATATGGGTTTGCCTAGATCAGTGTTATTCATTACGCGGCTCGCGAGCCGCATGCGGCTCGTGAGACTTTGTTTTGCGGCTCATATAAACTCTTCAAAAAAAGTTTGGAAATTTGTGTTTGGTCGATCATATCTCTGTTGTCACTGTATTATTGTAGCATTGTATCTTATATCATTGGAAAGCCTGTTCATTTCCCTTTACAATGATGTCCCATGTGTAAGGATCATGCATTTGTGGGATGAGCAGCACAGCTGATTATGTGGGTGGGGTCCCAAGTGAAATGTGGCAAATTTCCCTGCCAATGTCAAACAGTGTATTCTCCTATTGGTATTGACTCTATTGTTTTGAGTTGTTCAGGGGATTGGATGTGTTTTGAATGGCACAGTTTGTGAGACTGGATGTTAACCCATGTCTTTTGTCTTATGTTTATGTATCCTGCCCCTAGTGGCAAGTTGGGGTTGCTTTTTGTTCTTTTCTCCCTGTTCCTCCAGGTGATTGGGTGATTGGCAGCACCTGGAGCATCCTGTCTGCTTAAATGGGGCCTGCCGGGTGCTGCTCTCTACCAAAATGATCATTTGGTGTCTGCTCCAAGCATTGGCATGCCACGTTTATCCAATCTGGATAAGGCCCGTGCCATAGGGCAGGTTGAAGCTGGTGTTCCCCAGAAGCAAGTTGGAGCATTATTTGGAGTAAGCCCTGGTACCATCTTCAAACTAAAGGCCAAGTTCCGTGAAACCGGTGATGTCAAAGACACCCTTACATCACTGAGGAACCATAGGCTGTCTTCCAGAGATTTGCAGGCAAGGTTTGCAGGACATTATGGCAGACGGCTCTCTGATCAGACGATCAGGAACAGACTGCACACAGCCAATCTCTGAGTTTGTAAGCCTGCCAGAAAGCCTACAATGACTGCTATTCACCGTCAGGCCTATTTTCGCTGGTGTCGGCAACACTGATAATGGAACCTGAACATGTGGAGGAATGTCATGTTCAGTGATGAGTCCAGGTTCTGTCTGCGGAAGTTGGATGGCAGGGTCAAAGTATGGAGACGACATGGAGAACGCTATGCTGACTGTTGCATCGATCGAGTAACAGCTTTTGGTGGGGGCAGTATCATGGTGTGGGGCGGCATCTCCATCACTGGCAAAACAAGGCTTGTCACCATTGAAGGCTATCTCAATGCTGTAAGATATCGGGACGAGATTCTGCAGCCAGTGGCGACCCATATCTCCACAATCTGGGACCTAACCCCAGAGGTGGGTAGTAATGCGTTATATTTACTCCGTTACATTTACTTCAGTAACTTTTTGAATAAATTGTACTTGTAAGAGTAGTTTTAATGCAACATACTTTTCACTTTTACTCAAGTATATTTGTGAAGAAAAAATGTTACTTTTACGTTATATTCGGCTACATTCCGCTCGTTACTTTTATTTTTTACCCATTTTTTACTCAATGCACGTTCTGTTTGTTTCATTCTCTCAGAGAGACTTCAGCCAAAGAGGCTGACTGGTCTTTGCTTTGGCTCTGTCACAGCCCCAAATGACTCCGTTTCACCAATCAAACGTAGCCAGTCACAGCACACAGAAGGATGAGTGGGCGACAACAATGGCTGAAACAACGGCGGGTGATTCGTAGGAGGCAGATCACCCCTGGCCTCACGTTCAAACTATGTTTTACTTACAGACTACCAAAAACATTAGTTACATTATGCGCTGCCTTCTTTGTCTGCCTAGAAATGTGGACATTTCAGCCTACAAGAACTCAACTTCGAACTTGAGAAAATATGTGGCGGTAAGTTGTAGGTTCGTTTTGGCTGTGGATAGCTAGCTATTTGACTGAGTGGTCATTTATTGTCTTGGACAATCCGGGCATTTGTGATGCCTCGGTATCTTCCAAAATAGCTGTGCGTAATACCACACGCGTTGTTTACGGCGTTGTCGCCCTTTTTAGTACAGTCTAGCTTGATTGACAATTCATTTATTCGGTAGGTGAGAGTATAAGCTTTCTAACGATATATAGCATGTCTAATTTTGCTTTTGGAATAGCTTTTTTTAGGTCAGCGTAACCAAAATCTTTCTTATCATCGCATTCACTTATGCATTTACTCTGTGGTAGAGTAAAAGACGCAGCACGGAACGTGGTCAAGGATTATTCGTAATTTCTTGGGAAATACTATCATTATTGGACTTCTGGGCATAGCTAAGCCGTATGTTTGCTGATAGACCTAGATGACATCGTTTTCTGGAGCAAAACAGAAGCGGATTGAACTGTACTGTTGATTTACGGTCTCTGTCTCCATCTACTGAACACAGATAAGATTTCATCATTGCTATGTAAGTAGGCTATTATTGCTCAAAATACTTCGGTTATATATGTTATTTTTGAAATTGAGTGTGTTTAACTAGGTTACTGGTATTAATGTGGATATTTAACATTTTCCAACTTAATACATATACATTTTAGTTATATTGATATACTAATTAATTCCATAATCGCGAACATTAAGTAGTGCAAATGTCGCTTCTTCTTAATGGCTATTTTGCTTCCTGTTACTTGGGTTACAACTGTGAATATGTAACAGATCGCTAGAAATGCTAGTAGGGACCAGCCTTTTTCATATTAACCTGAAATACACAAGACGGGACACTTCTACAATATGATCTCAAGTAAAGACAAGTTCCATTAATCTCTAAGCAGTGGCAGATACACGTCCCCGTAGCAACTAACGCTAGCACTGGGCGACCTCTGACATATTTCCCGGCACAGAAAAAAATCGCGAAAGTACTGAAAAAATTACCTCCGGAGGATAACAAGGACGTTTTTTTCTACATAACTAGGTACAGGTTGTTACTTATATTTCGCCTATTTTATATAGACTACAGTTGAAAATCTGATGTTTTTCTGTCTGCCGAACGAACCCGGTCGATAGATGCTCACACTAAAGTAGTAGTAGGCTACTGAAATATTATGATCTAGACTAAACAGTAAGCTAATATCAGCAACTTTTTGTGAGCTAGCCACTTCAATTGAATTCTCCTTTTTGCTGTCAGAAGAGCAGTGGAAGGCAACGATAGCTTGGAAAATATTAATTGCAGTTTGGATAGCTTTCAGTGTACTGTCAACCCCATAATAAAGTTGCCATTTCATTGTAAACAGTCGTGTCTTTCATTATTTTCGCGCTGTATACTTTCGCGCTGGGTACTCAGTTAGGCAACATTTATGGAGCCGGTCATGTTTGTGGTGGCTACTCCATAGGCAAGGGGTGTATTTCAAATTAAATGAAAAGATGGGCAGTGGCGAGGATAAAACGGCAGTATAATTCAAAATGGGACCCGACGATTAGCACCGATGTATTCAATATAGCTTGTTACACTCGTTAAAAGTACATATCTTTAAACTAAAAAAAACAACTGATACTTTACATATTGCGTTATTCATTAACACTGTACCACTTTATTTATATACCAACTCCTGTGTACCATTTTCCTATGACATGATTTCAGTTTCCAATCCGAGAGAGTAGCCTACACTAGACTGTCATCCACCATTACCGTTGTTTTTGACCGTTTTCGCGAAAGGAATTATGGTATTTTTCCCAGTCGGAGCATGCACGGATGCACACTTCAAATTTTGATCAAATGGAGTGCGCATCCGGGTACTTTATCCGTGCTCCGCACTACCAAACTACGGTTTGGACTCACACTCCAAGATGGAGGCATGCTCGCTATGCGCACTCGGAGCATGAGAGTATGCGGTTTGGGACACAGCCACTGTAATGTAAGCATTAGTTAGTAGTGTAATAGTTTTTGTGAAGCATGCAACAGTCATGACGTGAGCACTGGAACATTGCATAGCATACATAACGTTTGTTTACGCTAAACCGGAAGTTCTGCACATATTCCGCGCAAGGCATCACGGGACTTTGGAATATCGTGGAGAAGTGCATCATAAGGTACAATAATGGTGCTACAAAGCATTGTTTCCCACATATAAAGTTGCTGTTTGAATTTGAGCAGGCTCCTCTTTGTTGTGATGATGAGTCTATTTTAATGGATAAATCCCTGTAGCCTCATTGATATTTTTTCTGTCAACGGAGGGTTCACCCCAACAAACTGACGGGGTACGCAGACTTAATAGAGTCCAACAGAAAGCGAAAATCCTCCTCTTCTGACGAACCTCCTGTGTATTGTTTTATTTAAAGGGATATGATTTAGGCCATATTTGAATTTGCACATGGCTATTTTATATTTTGTTTATTTCTATTGGACAAGCATTTACAATTTTATATTTTGGACATTCAGATTTTTACGTTCATCTTGCTCTTCTTAAGTAACTCAGTACTTGAGTAGTCTTTTCACGAGATACTTTCTTACTCTTACTCAAGTAATTATTTGGATGACTACTTTTACTTCTACTTGAGTCATTATTATTTTAAAGTAACAATACTTTTACTTGAGTACAGTTTTTGGCTACTCTACCCACCTCTGCCTAACCCCATCCTCTAAGATGACAATGATCGCTCCCACAGAGCCAGGGTTATCACAGACTACCTCCAGAATGTGGGAGTAGAGAGAATGGAATGGCCTCAACCCAACTGAACACTTGTGGGATCAGCTCGGGCGTGCTGTACGTGCTAGAGTGACCAACGCAACCACATTGGCTGACCTGCGAGGAATCCTGGTTGAGGAATGGAATGCCATCCCACAGCAACGTGTGACCAGCATGAGGAGGTGCCAGGCTGTTGTGGCGGCATATGGTCCTTCCACCCTCTATTGAGGCTCCTGACTGTTTGTTCAATGAATAAAGTGTAAAATTACCAATATGTCTTGTCTGTTCCTTGTTACTGATAGAGAGTTCAATCACCCAATCCCCCCAAACAACTCAAAACAATGGAGTTAATACCAACAGGAGAATACACTGTTTGACATTGGCAGGGAAATTTGCCACATTTCACTTGGGACCCCACCCACATAATCAGCTGTGCAGCTCATCCCACAAATGCATGATCCTTACAAATGGGACATCATTGTAAAGGGAAATGGACAGGCTTTCCAATGATACAAAATACAATGCTAATAATACAGTAACAACAGAGATATGATCGACCAAACACACATTTCCAAACTTTTTTTGAGGAGTTTAGATCCACTGATAACAATAAGAATATAGCAATAACTTACTTTTGTAGGTTCTGTGTATGCTCTGTTTTGGCACATTGAAATGAATTATCCAGCAGATGGCAGCATACTGAAGATACGCCAAAGAACGTAGGCTACATAACAGCGAGGGATCATGGGTACACGTATAGCCTATGTGTGTAGCTTTGCATTAGCGAATGGTTTTGCAAGTTTAGCATGTAAGGTTATATCAAAATGGACAGATTTATTATTAGAAAAAAGCAGAACGAGAAAAGTGATTCTTCATTAGCTGATGGTGAAGGAGTTAGAAACAGGCCTTAGGAGAAAAAGCAACGTGAGGAAAGAACGGGGGGAAATGCAGATCAGTTTGGCCGAGAAGCCCAAGACAACGAAGCTGCACCAGCAAAGAAAAAGGACGAACACCGAAAATTTCAGGATAGATGGACTGATGAGTTTTTCTTTGGGCAATACAAATCCACTCCATTCTGCCTAATTTGCCAGAAGACTAGTGCCAATTGTAAACAGTCTAACCTTGAACGCCACTTTAGTGCTTTTCACGCCAAGTACATGTTGTACCCACCAGGTAGCAACCTGAGGTCTAATAAAATTAAACAGCTGACACAGACTCTGACTGAGCAGCAAAAAATGATGGCAAGATCAGTCTCTGTTGCCGAGAAATCGATCGAGGCCACTTATGAGATCACATGGATTTTAGCTAGGCATAAAAAGGCTTTCACAGAGGATGAAATTGTTAAACAATGCTTTTTGGCCTCAGTTGAGATAATGTACCGAGGCTTCACCAATAAGGACACAATAATAAAGCAAATACATGCTCTGCAGCTTTCAGATTCGACATTAATGAGGAGGATCGGGTTTATTGGGAAAGATATCCAGGAACAGCTAACTGCAGATCTTGCAGCGGCACCATGTTACAGCATTGCACTCGATGAGAGCACGGATATAAGCGACATGGCGCAATTGTGTGTGTGGGTTTGCTTTATTCAAAAGGACGAATTTCGGGAGGAGCTGTTATGTCTGTTACCACTTCATGGAGAGACCAGAGGGGAGGATGTTTTTCAAGCACTGATTAACTTTTTTGCAGAGAAACAAATCGACTGGTCGAAACTTGTGTCGGTGTGCACCGACAGAGCTCCAAGCATGAGAGGGAAGAAGGGATTTATCGGACTGATAGTTAAGGAAGACAGCAATCCCAAGTTTGTCTCCTTTCACTGTATAATTCATCAGGAGGCACTGGTGTCAAAACTTAAAAACCAAGAGCTAAAGAATGTGATGCAGCTCGTTGTGCGAGTCATCAACTTTATCGAGGCCAGGGCACTTAATCAACGGGAATTCCGTACACTTCTGGAGGAATACGAGGCAGAGTATGGGGATCTGGTGATGCACAATGAAGTGAGATGGCTATCGTGTGGCCGGGTGCTTGAACGATTCTGTACTCTACTTCCTCACATCCGTGATTTTCTTGCAAGCAAGGGGAGGGCTGATCCAAAGCTTGAGGACCCACACTTGATATTACAGCTGACACTCCTCACTGACACCACATCCCAGCTAAATTCCCTTAACCTCCAACTACAAGGAAAAGGGAAGCACCCAGGTAACATGCTAAGAGCAGTCACTGCTTTCCAGCACAAGATCACCACTCTCTTCATACCCGACAGAGAATTTCTTCACTTTCCCAATCTAAGAGCCTGCACAACTGATAACCCTGATCTACTGCAACATTTTGACTATGATGAATTTGTAGGCATATGGGAGGAAATAAGAAATTAACTTGAAAGGAGATTTCAAGATGTTGTGGGGTATAGGGAGCTTTTCAATTTCACTGAGAACCCTTTTAATGTGCCATTGTCAAGCCTTACACCTGCTCTGAAAAACCTTTGTCCAGACCTTGCTGTGATACAGAGTGAGATTCTTGAGCTGCAGGTCAACAATGTACTGAAAACTGAGCTCAGATCAGGCGTTGCTCATTTCTGGAGCATGGTCTCAGCCTCAGATTATCCACATTTAAAGCTTTGTGTGCAGAAGGTAATGAGCTCTTTTGTGAGCACTTACTCATGTGAGGCAACATTTTCTATAATGAGCATTGTGAAAAGAAAACATAGAAGTAGGCTTACAGATGTGCTTCTTGATTGTTTGACTAGGATTGCAACCACTAACTATGTTTTGCATGGAGAAAGTCAAGGGACTGCTAAAACACATGAGAGCCTCAACATATTGATACAAATATAACAGAGAAAAATAAGTTTTTCATCTCTATTAGTAGGCTAATATACGTATAAATTTGTGTTAACTTTTTTTAATTTCATGTTGATAATGCTTATGTATAATTGCATATGTACATACATACATAAGATGAGTTCCACTCCCAGCCTTACACACTCACACACAAGTGTTATATATTTTAATAATGCAATGTAATTATGAATTGAGAATAAAAAGAGATGTAAGGATGGAAAGCATGGCACATGGCATTTTTTTAAACATACACAAAGATGGTAAATATCTTAAGAGTGATGATAAAAAGTTATATCTGCAATCTCTGTGGCTCTTTGAGTAATGGTCTTACTCATAAGTGGCTCTCCTAAGAAAATTAGTGAGTACCACTGGCCTAGATGGTAAGGGCCTTCGGGTGGGGGGGCATGGAGGAATGTGGAGTACAGCTGAGCAGGGCGGCATGTTGGTGCAGGGGGTAGCACAGTCGCCTCAGGGCAAGAAGGTTTGACTCCCAGCCAGGGCCTTTCTGTGTGGAGTTTGCATGTTCTCTCTGTGTCCACGTGGGTTTCCTCCGGGTACTCCGGTTTCTTCCCACAGTCTAAACTGCCCATAGGTATGAGTGTGTGAGTGAATGGTGTGTGTGCCCTACGATATGGTGTAATCCTGCATCTCACCCAATGCATGCTGGGATAGGCTCTAGCACCCCCCGCGACCCTGCCCAGGATAAGAGGGTATAGATAATTGATGGATGGATGACGGGATCATGATTGATGGCTCATTTTTATGAATGCCACATGTCAAAATGTCCAACCACTCTACAGTGATTGGCCATAGAGATAGATAAGAATCTTTATTAGTATCATGAACTTTCCACTTATGAAATTAATACTGAATTTATGAAATGTGAAGAGACCCAAAATTGTATTGTGTGATTTAAATGACAGAACACCATCATCTAAATATAACATATGACAGTACCTGCACTATTGTGAAATTTATTTAAAAATGTAATATTTTACAGCCCTACATCTACAGAGTGATCACATGAAAACACAAAAAAGAGCTCTTTCAAGTTATCAGTAGGGTGCAGATACTGAGCCTGGAATCAAGCTTCATTCAAGCTCCCTGCACTGCTCCAATTATCATGCCCTCATCTTGTGGATCTGTGCAGCTGGCTGTAAGCCTCGTTCGAAAATTTAGCAAATAAAACATCAAAGAGCGCAAGCAGTGTTCTTGTCATGGCCCTCGTAGATTAGGTCCTCATGGTGTCACATGAAATCAGCGGCCTGGCTTCTGAGAAACACTCCATCCGCAATGCCAAGCACATCGTGGACAGCAAGGCTCATCTCTGCTATGAGCAGACTTATCTTTCCCTCTTCAGCAACCTGCCGATCTCTAAAGGGCGCTGCTGTGTAAATATTTTAAAGCAATAACTCCTTCACCATCTGCACGTGCTCTAACTGCACTGAAGCAGTGAGTCTTGGCGTCATTACACAGTCTTCAATTTTTTTTTATCCGCTAAGCAGACAACCTTATGCAGAGGTGACTCACACGGTATACATTTTACATATTATATTCTTTTTGTCTGCTGGATGTTTACTCAACTCAAGTGAGATTAGACTTCTTCAAGGCATACACAGATGAATACACAGTGCAAAATGAATTCTGATGCGGTACATTTTATACTGAGAGATTACAGTTTAGTATAGACTAAGGTATGCTGGAGTATAATTAACACTGAAGATATTATTTATAACAAGACCATTGTTAATGCTAATGAAATAATCTACAAATATTATGAACTGTACACTTGAGGTGCGTGCAAGTTCAGCGAACAAGGCGAACATTTGCAAACTATTTCAAACTTTTTTCCGTTAGCTTTGTGTTCACCGCGAACATTTGCAAACATAAGCGAATGGTCTGAAAAGGTAGTTTGCGGTGAACAAAAATAGACGCTGGACTGAAGGAAATGTTCCCAGATGGGTATTTCAATTGAAGACACCGTTAAGTGTGATCAGTTTTTTCAATAATGTTATTGCTAACGCTGGCCAATGTTATTATTGTTCGCTAGCTAGCTATTGTTTTTCATCATCAATGATCACAGAAGCGGCTGTGAGTACAAACGCTCTCGTCGCCATGTCTGTTTATGTTTAATGCAAACAATTTGGAATGTTCGTAAAAAGCCGTTCAAATTGAACTGTTCAAAGAAAACATGTTCGCTACGAACATTCACCGCTGTTCGCTGAACTTGAACGCACCTCTGGTCTTGATCCAGATTAATAATTTACCCATAATTAAATAAAACAATTCTGGTTATACTGTATTGCAAAGAATTTAGCAATATGAATTCACTTATGTGCCATTTTAATTTGTAGCAGCAGTAGAATATTTTATGATGTCTATTTCTCCTTCTCAAAAGTTGGCTTTGGATCACATGACCAATTATCAAACATTACCTCCCTAATCTTCTCTCTTCTCAGGTTTGAGTTGGACAGGAAAAAAAAAGATTCATAGCATGGGGTTCAGAAGGGGAGGTGTGCAGTCAGGGTAGGTTAGGTAGGCACAGGGCATTTCTGCCTTCACTGCGTCACACTGCCTGTACAGCTTATCGATGCTCATTCCCTCTAGCGCCATGACAACGTGTTACGCCACTTTTTTCTTTTCGCCTCATGAGCTGCCCAGTCAGGTTCAGGCAAATGCTGCTAATTACACAGCTGTCCCCTGGCAGGCAGCTGGACAGGCGCATGGGGTGCCCGTCAGGACTTTCTGTTACCGTCAACTGTGACAGAACATTTTTCCACGTTTCCTGTGGTATCGGGCCAGCAAAAAAGAAAGGATGCTGAGGGTTTTTAAGATCATTACAGGTATTTTAATTTGCAGATTGACAGATACATACTTATTCAGGCAAATGTGAGGGTTTTTTAGAAATGTGAAGGCTGATGCAGTAAATAGCACTATTGTGCCATGCCAAGTGACACAGCATGTGCTTATTTTCAGTCACTGAAATAGACATATATGAAAGGAATCAAACCTGTGACCTTTAATCACAAGACCAGAGTTCCTTACCCATTATACTACACTGCTGCCCCATAGCAAAACAATAGTATAGCTACTATTCCCAAGGAACATGCACAAACCTTTAAGGATGGTGGGTGGTAGCCAACATTAATAGACATTTATCTTAACTTAAAGTAATAATCTCGAAGATTTTCATTAAAATAAATGTCTGTTAAGTCACTATCTATGAATTAGGTAACACAATGGTGATTGAGCCTATTATTATATTAATTTATATTATTTTTATTATAATAATTTATGATTAAAGAACTGGGTGTCTGTGGCGACATTCCTGGGAAAAAATCACAAGCAGCGCATAGTTAGTGACGCGTTTTCCATCACCCATCTGTGGTTGGTCCGCCAGAGAGGGTAGACGGAGCTAACGCAACAGGCTCGCTCTTCAACTCACTTGTGTGTGAGCGGCGTACAGTTTTTTCCGGTGTCTGCTAGCGTTACGATAACAGAGAAGGGGGGGGGTTATGAAACCCTAAAAGGTTTTTGTGTAACATGAGAGGTCATAATATTTGTTGATGTAGATTTCGTATTACATTTGATGACAATATAACGTTACTAAATTACATAGCCTAGCTATTTGCACATCTAACACTAGCTACCGGACCATGTCAAGAAAGGCAACATTAGTTTAGACAAAGTTGCATACAGTAGCCATCTCTCATATCAGGTAACATTGCGTTAGCTAGCTAGATAGCTAGCTAATGTAATTAAATCTAATGTCAGCTAACAAATTGAAAAAACGCTAGCTAACGCTACCAACCGGTACCGACCTCGCGAAACGTCTCTCGAATGCAATGCTACCTATCTTGCTGCAACGGTGAAATGTAGCTAACTAAAGGTTCAGATCAACGATTTTGAATTTTGAAAATGTCAGAAATGGATTCAGCATCCTCAATAACCCCTAAAACCACTTCAATATTGTCCAAATCGTCCAAGCAGTTGCTGAAATATTTTCCATATAGGTGATTATGATAATTAATGCTAATTATGCTAATTGCCCAACATATGCAAGTTAGCATCCGGCAGTTTCTAAATGCTGGGGACCCATACTGTACATTTCTAACATAAAACTTTGGGGTACTCAACATTTCCGGGTTCACAATAGGGCTCTATAGGCTGGCAAATAGACTAAAACCCCAGGCAAAGGCTTCAGACGCTCTGCAACTAACCAGTTCACACCGCTGCAATTTTCTCTGCAACATTCTAAAACCGTTTCGTCTCGTTGCAAATCATCTGAACTAGCCTTAACGTTACCGTTATTTACATTGCCATCAAGTTCATCAATATATTATAATGATCGGAATAAAGCCGTCTTTACACAGAGCATTAACCCCGGGGTATAGGTGGAGCAGAGCCGGTCTGATTTCAGAGTCAAGCCAGAGAAAACTAAATTAAAAAATACGGCAGTATGGATTTGCGTTGTTATTATTTTATTACACTTCCTCATATGTTCCTTAAGCCTTGATGCCCTTTTTTTTGATGAAATTTTTTTTGTTTTTGTTTTATTCCTCTTGTTCTGATTGCTAATTTAACACCCAGTACAGCTTTATTCTCGAACAGTTTAGCTAGCGAAACCAGAAACACCAGGGGTAACATTTTACAAGGCAGGGTTTCTAAAATATCACAACAATCATTCACGAGAAAGACAATGTTTATTGTGCACAAGATACATAATTGCACGAGCCACAGCGAATCCCGCGGATTCTTCTCTGCACTGTAAAGATGTTCATACCGGGTAGAAGGTGGATAAAGAACGTCTGTGGAAATTGATCATCACTAATTCTACCCCAGTTCTGCTACAGCATTTTAACCAGGCTCGGCAGTGTAAAGACAGCTTAAGTTAGCCTAATGTTAGACAATGAATGAGTATGTACATAACGTTACTTTTATAACAACCATTTTTCATTCAGTAAATAGTAAGTGTTATAGTTGGCGTGGCCCAGGTGCCAACTGACTGATGTAACACAGGCGACACTGGTTGGATTTGGTTGGATCTCTGGGAAGTGAGGTCCAAAAACACACCTGCAATTACTGCTTTTCGCCATTAGTACCGCCAAACAGAACGAAACGGAAATCTTCGAGATTGTAACTTTAAGTAGATGATATTCTTCAGGTCAAGTAGAAATGCAGCTGCTGTTCTGTTGTCCGTTTACTCTAGTTGTTTTATTTGGATTTACAGTTTTATTAATCACATGCATGGCATGTATGCATAACATTGTTGTGTACACTGTAATGGCAAGTAATTTGTAATTTAGAAAGTAATGAATGTGTGCAACACTGTTACAAATTTTACAAGTAAAAAATGACTAGCAAGTGAAGTGGCACAGGAAAATGCATTCAATTCCCCACCCCCGGTTTAACCCTTTACCGTCGCACTTACTTTAAGCACCGCTAACCAAATATGCAAATTCTGTTACTGGAACAGCCCAATGTGAAACACTCCAAAAAAAAGCAGGAGAAATCTATCTCATCTCACAGATCTCAGCATGCATGTCGCAGCTTTCATAAAACAAGCCCCAGAACCCTAACTCATATGCTGATAATAGACTACTTGTAAAAACAAAAAAATATAGAAATCTACAGATCATTCACTTACCCACCATAATTGTCTTACGTTTGTTTTTCAACAGATAATATAATTACATAAATCAAGTCATAGCATATGCCTGAGAAATACTTCTTTTGCTTTAAATTTAAATTTAAAAAGAAAAAAACTCAGTCAGTCAGTTATTAGACAGAAAAATCCTACAGCCCAGATGTTGCTGGTTCAAGCCGGTTTTTATCATTAGCTGAAAATAACCACACCAGCAGGACGCAATTGGCTTCATGCATCCAGAGCTCTCACGTTAACTCATAAATCAATCAATTTATTTTTGTGCAGAACCATTTATAAACACGTTGTCACACAGTACTTCATGCTGAAGCTTTTCCAGAGAGAACCACAAACCAGAAAAAAAGGTTTGTTCCTTCCCACAATGCACCCGGCCTCAGCCAGCTGTAGTCAGTGACTGAAATGTCTGTCTTCAGATTGAAACTAGGCAATTTTTTGGGGGGGGAGTCAGGGTGGGCCATAGCCACAGTCATTTATCTTGGCTGGACCACCACACCCAATTGTGAATGTTCACCTTGGAAGTTCTGGTCCACCTATAACTCAACTATGTGAATATTTCTAGCCATGCAGCTGGAGCTACTTCTCCGGTAGTATTGTATGGCATGTGGTGTGGAACCAATGACTTGCTCAGGAGCGGAGAAATCAGAGCAGCGTATACACTTCAGCTGCAGGCCCTTTGCAGGGGTGTGGGTGGCACACAATTCTCTAGAGACACAGCAGTTGATCAAATTTAGAATAAAATAAACTGAAATCGATTTGTAATAAGGTTTAAACCATGAGCACACATTTGCAACACCTTTCTGTGTCTATCCAGCCCCTGCCTACTAAGGGAGTGTTTCAGAAAGCAGGGTTTTAACCCCATAATGTACACTACTATGTACTTCTCTAATGCAGTGCCTGGGCAGCTCATATGGAGGATTTCAGACAGCAAGTTGTTGTATGCTTCCTGAAGGACATCTGAGCCATATCTGGTTCAAAGACAAACCTCTACTACTACTTATGTCTAATACTACATATTTGACAGACATCTTTAACTTGTCTGTAAAATATGAAACCAGTCCTGGCAGATCCCTTACTAATCCTGCCAAAAATGTACATGAATCATATGAAGAATTTTGTTGTGAATATTGTGAATGTCAATTTACTTTTAAGTGATCAGTAATCAGCAGAAACTTTATTTGTGGCTAAAGAGTTTTCCAGACCTGATCCAAAGAAACAGAGGCCTACAGCTGAACATGCCCACTGAACATTGCTCAGAAATAATGCTTCATCCATCTTTTTCATCCCACACAAATCTATAAATCGCTAAAACTGAATGTTTAACATTTCGCCATGTAAAATCTTTCACTTACTTGACATATATTATTTTGAGTGCAACTCCCAGATCCCAACAACTGTGCATGTGGGTTGTGAGTGCTTAAGAAAGTCATTAAAAAGAGCAATACATTTTTTTTAAACCTAGTAGGAGTACAAAATTCTAATTCATTTAAAAGCTTTTATCTTCCTCTTGCAATGTGTGATGAAGTGCTAGTTTTAAGCTATCAAATTTATCCTGTCCTTTGTGACATTGCACTGTTGAACAGGGACACAATTTAATCTGGAGTATGCAATGAATATTTCTTTTTCCACCCCACACACTATCTTCCGGGCATTGTTACCTGGTGCAAAGTCAAATTAGGGAAATGCCTGCCTGTAGCAATGTGTGGATCACATGCATAAAAAAACCCTGTAATAAATTAAGTGGCAGGGATGCAGTGAAGCGGAATTCATCTCTGGGCATCAAGATTGACGTCAAATACCCAGGCGCAGTATGACAGCGTGCTGAAATCCCAGGCCTCTGTGCCACTTCCCTCAACCTGGGGGCACTGACCTGTTCTCATGCATGCACATTTTTACCCATCTAAAGACCAATTAAAACTACTTTGGGCCAGTTTCTGGGACCATATGGTTTATCTGTAATGTAATTTGGTGGGGTCCTCTGTGAATTATTGGATGATCTTATTTGCAATGTGTTTGTTCAAAGGAACTTCTGTTTCAACTGGTGTCAGCTGCTCTCCCTCTCGGAAGAAATCTTTTCTAAGAATATGCTGGCCCATATTTTGAGGCTGTTTACTTACATCACATTGATAAGGCATACATTATTAGCTTATTTCAGTGGAAGAGCATTGAATTTCCCTATGGATTTCTGCACTGCACGTTTCATTAGCAAGATACCTAAGGCACAACACTGAATGCACAGGCTCTGTTTTAATCACAATGTAAATATTTGTAGGAGAAAAAACAACATAATCACTGCTGATATTCCTGATCATGGTATTACATTAGCACTGATCATATTATTTTTCCCCACCCAAAACTCTAGTCAGTGTAATTGGAAATAAACCCAGTATGCATCCATAAAGTGTGTCCGTATTGTGATTTTCGATTAATTATCATATGCAATCATTTTTGGGTTAATAAAGCCACATGATGAATATAATTTTCAAATGTAAAAATGATGTCAATTCTAAACACAAGAGCTTAAAGTCTGACATGGCTTGTGTCATCTGTAATAAATTCACTTCTGACTGGCAACACACTAAACGGATGCTCCTCTGATTGTTAAAATGTAAATTGCAGTGTTGACAATGCATAATTGTCATGTAGTGGGCAGTATAAGAATTTAGTTTTTTTTCAGGATTTCATTCAATATACCTTCAATGTATGGGCTTAATGCCATAGTGGTTATTTTCTTTGGGTCTTTATTGATTAACAGTATAAAATGATTGTTTAGATTGCCCAGGATTGGGGGAAAAAGTATGATTTTTATTGAGTCCAGGTGTCCTGTGTTGCAAAGCTAACAAGTTATATCGGGAAAATCAACACTTGTATATAAACAAGGTAAAACCCAACACCACATTTTACATCATTGCATTGAGCAACTCTGAGATATGTCAGGATGTTGAAACGTACAGTAACGGCATAAGGTTCTGACCCTTGATTCACTGGGATTACTTCAAATCCTTAATCCCCAGTTTGTCACAAAGTCAAGACTTTGAGATGAAAGAAGATTTCAGCTTATCAGGGGACTCTTGGTTCTTCTCCATGAGGGGCCTAGAGCCTATCTGCATTGGGCAAGTAGCATGTAAAGCAGCACGGCTTGTCTCAAAGGAATCATGTCTGAGAAACCCAAACACAATATGTTTCTGAGTCAATTTTCAAAAAAATGCAACATTTCTGATTTATGCATAACAATTTTTTCATTACTTTCTGTGACTGCAGACTAAGAGTGCTGTGTGGGAGAATCTTTTAAATTTGTACCTCAATCATAAGAACGTCTTGCCAACTTTATGTAGAATCAAAAAAGATCTTAGATTCTCCACAAAAAGCCATACATAAATTAAACTCAGCAGATTACAGTTGAAACAAAAAAACATTCGCTCTAGAACATTGTGATTCTGCACAAAATGTGACTCTCAAAAATGTTTATATTTCAGTGTAACAATTCCAGGCTGTCACCAAAATAATTGTACTCTGTGAAACATTTATGCCTACATCCTGAAGAGTATTTTTGATCTGTCCGACAGAATCTCCATCTGAAGCTCTATAAAATGTAATCATTTTTAGGGCAAGGCCACTTTGGTCTTGGTAAAGTCAAAATTTCATAGGAGACACAGGTCAAATCAGAAGGTTGTAAGGCCAAAATCAAATTCTGCATGAGGACATCAAGCTCAAAAATCACACAGTAAAAAGTACTTATCCCATTAATACATTCAAAGGTCACAAGTAAAATATTAGATTAATAGATAGCTCCAAGGCTAGATTAGATCTAATATAAAATATTAGACTTCTACCTGAAAATTACAAATGTGATGCCATAAATGCTTAACTATGTGCTGTGGCCTGTCTAGAGTTAAAGAGATCATTATGCAGAGCTTCCCATATCTGATCACCAGTAATGCTAATTAACTCCATGGCACATTCTCCAATAAAACAGAAGCTTTTGCTTTATTTCATGGCTTTGTTCAAAAATTTTAATTGACCTTAATATGAGCATTTATACACAGAATCATTGAACATTTTATTTTATGGGATACATCAACAGAGTACCTTAACGTCATTTCAACAGAGTCAATATCTGCACTCTCTAAAAACACATGATGTTCTCTTGACCTTTCTGATTATCCATTTTTCTTACTATCATTCCTCTCAGAAAGAGCATATTCACAATTGTTGAAGAGATTAAATTATGACACACAAGGTCTGCAACGAATGCAGCAGAATTAATACAATTTAAAACAGAAGACCTAACAGGATAATGGCCATTGCAATGCTACAGTGACTTTCTAACTGGAAAGGGCACAACATCCTCAACTTTTTTGATGTGGCACATTCATACAAGATACATTTCACAAATACACAGTACGCAGTAGACAGTTATAAAAATAATACCACATTTAAAACAAAAATCACTTAAGATTTTTTAATTCAATCAAATGTTTTCAAACAAATTCAATGATATTAAATTACAACTAATTCAAACAGAATGTAAGAAAACCAGGAATGCTTGTCAAATGATGTGAGCAAGTATAAAATTAAAATAAATATAGAACTTTTTTCTCTATTATCCAGCCATATATAATCACTTGATTAAAAACAATCCCCTCTCTAATGCTCCCATGTTTAGAATTACATACATTCGTCAAAGCACATAGTTTCTCTGAGATATATTTTAGTTATACATATATATTTATATAAAGAAAATCTAAAATAGATCTGAGTTGAGATAAGCATTTCTTTTTGAGGAATAATGGCTTAAATATTTAACTCCATCAATGCACATTCACATTTACCACAGTGAATCAGCTCCATATTGTGAGGGCCACATAATGTAAACGTGTAACACAAAAAGGTAATTTAATTAAGTTTGGTGCATTAAAATATGTACGCACCATATTATGTTATTTGTGCGTTTTATCCCACTGATATACTCAATTATGTATTGATAATGAGTCCTTTGCGAAGTACCGCAAATTTGTATGCCGGCCCTTTAAGAGTTGCGCTCAAGCAGCAAACAGGTGGTGACGGGCCAGGTGATAGGTTTTTTGAAATTGATTGGGGGCAAGAGGTAGCAACGGAGAATGGAGTAAAGGGGAGTCAGCAGAAAATAATCAAGAATCCTAAGATTTGTTGGCGTTTTTGTTTGGATTGTATTTTTTTCAATCTACAATTATTCAACACAGCTCCAGGACACGAAAACGAGTAACCTGCTGAACCTACGTTTCAAAAGAATTCTCTTCTACCATATCAGGAGGGTGAGCCAAAGCTTTTTGGGTTTTTTCTTTGCTTCTTTGAATGCAATGCATTGCTTAATTATTTGTTTTTGGAGAGGAAATAAGATTTTTGTACTTATGCATTAATTTTGGTTTCGGGACTTATTATTTTTGGCACGTTTTCTGGATGTGTGTTTCCGTGGATAAACTAAACTCGGACTTCAACTTTAACTGTTATTCAATGGACAATCAGTTATTATTTAACATTGCCAGTTTAGTAATGATTGTACCTGGGTTTATGTTTTCCTGATCAAATACCATATCATTATTTTGTTGTTGTTGTTTTTTTTGTTTATTGTTTGGTTGCCTCTGTTGTAATATATAAATTCTGTTCGATTAGATTCCCGTGAATATAGCCTGTTCATTCTGTTTAAATTGGTTTGAATTTGTTATAATATTGCCATAGTCCCATGTTTCTGTCTCATTCTCATCTCCTAGTATACAAATTGTCTCAGATTCCTTTGGGCGCCTATGAGCTGCAAGGAAGAAGCCAATTAACCTTCATCCTGGGGGAATACAACATACAGTAGTACATATTAAGCAGAGGATGAGAGCCTGGCAGATGCAAAGCATCTCATATCATGTTAGCAGTAGTGTAGATGTATTTTCAGTGTTACTGTGCTTAGGATAACCAAAAAACATAACTGTTATTCCACAATTTTTGGAATGCTGGTCTTTAACATAGATGACAGACGGCCTTGATGTGATTTATGTAATATGTTACTCCCATTTCCCTGTTTAATTTTCCCACTTTGTTTGTACAGTGTACGCACTTCAAAACACTTTTGTATCCTGTCTCTCTTCACTGACTGCTTCTGTTGCATACACAAGTGGCAGAGCAACAACAGTGGTCAGGTCAAAACTGCATTATGTCAATTGTAAATGGAATTATAAATACCACTTGCCTTCATCAATACAAGTTCTTCAAAATCAGAGATTTTTGCAGGCGGAGAGGGAGCGGTTTAGCTGGCGTACAACCACAGCTGTTTGCGATTGTAATTAATTGGTAATTGTTTATACGCTCTGCCTGCAGTGAGACTGGGGCGCTGGAATGAGAGACGTACGCGGGGGTGACATGCCGTTTATTCCCCTTCCTTACCGTGTGTAGTTTGTTTTGTTAGTGTTTCCGTGTTTTTGTATCGACTGCACAGTAAAGCCTGTGTGCATCTAAGAACAATGGATTGTGTGGTTTGAGGGGAGAAGGACTGCAGAACGTGTTGCAGTGGTGGCCCGTATGAGGGGAGAGAGGAGGCAAGAAAAAGCTGGAAGGACAAGCAGGAGCAAGGGAGATGGAATCGTCACTGGGCCAAACCCTGAAACATCTAGCGGCTTTGCAGGAGAGACAGACCGCCGCCCTCTTTGAGCTGGCTCAGGGGCAGGCGGAGGATCAGGCTCTTCTGCAGAGTATGTTGTAGCTGAACCTGGCAGGACAGTTGCCGCCGACTACCCCAACTGGCAGGTATGCCGGATTACAGATGCCCCGAATGGCAGACTCCGAGAACGTAGAGGCATACCTGGCCACATTTGAGGGTACCTTGGCTGCCTGTGGGTAGACAACAGAGGAGTGGGCTGTGCATTTGCTTCCCCTTAACGCCGGGGAAGCTCAACGAGCTACGCGCAGCCTGCCAGCATCCACGAGAACCAACTACGAGGACCTGAAGCGGGCGATTATAGATTATAGTGTGTCTAGCGGGAAAAACTACCTCTTCTCTCCCCAAAACCCTATCTCCCCACAACCCCTTCTATTTTCCCCCACAGCCCCCGGTCTCAGTAGTTGCAGCGTTGGACACCCAGAGGCCTCCTCAGATGCCTAGGCAGGAGTGCTGGCATTGTGAGCGGCCCGATCATTTCCGCAGGGACTGTCCCTTGATGGAAATGAGGCAAGTAGTGCGGGTCACTGACTCGCCAGCCCCCTCCCCTGGTCAGGAGGGAATGTACCAGATACCGGTAAGGCTTCAAGGGGGTACATGCCAGGCTTTGTTGGATTCAGGGTGTAAACAAACCATGATTCACCAGAGCTTGTTTCAGGCTGAGGCATTGTTGGAAGCATCATGGGTGTCAATAAGGTGTGTGCATAGGGATATTCTGGTAGGAATCTGTGAGCTATGTGATATGCTGCTGGAGGAGGTTCGTGAAAGCTTTTCCGACTTCCGGCATACAGCTCCAGGAGGACTTTCTGCTTGAGCAGTCTCGGGATGATACTTTACGCTTTGCCTTTGACTAAACCCTGACACCGCACAAGTTCACCCTTATTTTATTAAAGATAGACTATACCGAGTGAGTCATGACACTCAAACTGGAGAGGAAGTCACCCAATTGTTGGTACTGAAAAGCCTTCGGAAAATGCTTTTCTAGGTAGCTCACCATAATCAGATAGCTGGTCACCTGGGTGTCGATAAAACACTGAGGCCACTGAAAAGGTGCCGTTGTGCCCATTAACATTAATGAAGGTTCCATTTGAACGGGTGGGGATGGACCTCATCGAGCCATTAGACCGAAATGCACACGGGCATCACTTTGTGTTAGTTTTAGTGGACTACGCAACATGATACCCGAAAGCAGTGCTGCTGTGTAGCATGTCGACTAAGAATGTTGCACAAGTACTGTTTCAGATAATCTCTTGGATTGGGATCCCGAAAGAGATCCTAACCGATCAAGGCACTTTGTTTATGTCACGTACGTTACGCGAACTATACAAATTACTGGGAATTAAATCAATAAGAACATCAGTCTACCATCCCCAAGTGGATGGTTTGGTAGAAAGATATAATAAAACCTTAAAAACAATGATTCATAAATTTGTGCACAAAGATGTCATGGTTTCAGGGTGCAGTGGCTGGGCGTGGCCACCAGGGGAGCACCCTGAGTCCTAATTGGGCTCACCTGTTCGCCGCCTATTTAACCGGTAACATGACGGGGTTCGTTGTGTCTGTGTCACTATCAGAAACACCAGAGCCAGATAATAGGACAGTGGGACAAGTGCTCTGTGTGAGCTATATTTGTTAGGTTGCTTGTCTGGTTACATTCAGTGTTGGTGTTAAGCGCAGTTAGCGCTTTAGTAAAAACAAGAAAAAGTTCTTTATTATTTTGCAGCTCTGCGAGCTGGGGTATTTGGGACGTTGTCCTGGTTTTGTATTTCTTTTGGGTTTTTCTGAGTTACACTCAGATTATTTATTTTAGCTGAGTGTTTACCCTAAGTCTAAGGGTTTCCCGTTGGAACTTCCGGGACCTTTATTATTTAAGTAGCCTACTATTGTTTGGGTTCTTGGTTTAGCGTTGTCAACTTCGATCAACTTCGCTATTATTATTTTCTTTGTCTTTTTTTCCTTCCCTATGTTTAGTCCCTCGGGATTTAAGGGCTACTTGTAGTAGCTTGGTGTTATTCTTGTCAGTGTGCGTTTGAACCTCCGAACACTACCCAATCCCTTCACAGTACACAGACGCCTCAAGGAGGATTCAGAAACAGGCAGGGTAACCGAAGGGGAGCCTACCCCTTTAGAAAGAGCAATGTTGGCTCATCAGGCTACTTTGGATAGCCAGGGGCAGGGGTTACGAGAGCTACATGCTCAACAAGTCCTTACTGCTAATCAGCAGGCGGTGATTGTCCGGCAGCAAGACGTAATGCTGGAACATATGGCTAACCAGCAGGGGGTTCTCTTGGGACTAGCTGAAAGCCTCCGGAGGCTAACTGTCGAGGGTCACTCTCCTCCGGTCCCGGCACCTCGAAACCCACCGGTGGAGACAGTTTCCCAACCAGGGCAGTTTCTGGCCAGAGAGCCGAAATTGCAGCTTTTACTCCGGTATAATGGTGATGCAGGAAAATGCCAAGAGTTTCTTTCCCAGTGTTTTTTTTTTTTTAAGGCTCAGCCATCTCGGTTTTCCACCAAGGATTCAAGGGTGGCATTTTTTTTGTCCTTGCTAACCGGCAACACGTTAGCTTAGGCGGACCCATTAATCCGGGCTAGTTCGCCAGTCATGAACAGCTCGCAGGGTTTAATGGATGAAATGGCTCAGGTTTTCGACCATGACATCACGGGTAGAGAGGCTGCTACACGTCTTACAAGAATCAGACAGGGGTCCCAGAGTGTAGCGGAGTTCTCTGTAGGCTTCCGGGCATTAGCCGGGGAGACAGGGTGGCTCGAGGAACCTCTCATGACCCTTTTTTCCAATGCACTGTCTGACCCAGTGAGAGATGCCCTAGCCACTCTGGAGCCACCAACTAGTTTGAAGTCGCTAATATCGGCGGCCATCCGAGTTGATAACCGGGTTCGCGAACGGGAGAGGGAGAAAGCAGAGAGAAAAAATATTCCGGGAGTTTCTGACCGTTTTCGGGCTACAGAGGTTACCGAACAAGTTCCGGTTCAAGGGGTACAGTGGCAGGAAGAACCTATGGAGTTAGGTTCTTCCACGGTAAAGCGGAAGTGGCAGAGAGATAAGCCACAGGGGCTGAGACAGAGGATAATGCAATGCTACCGCTGCAATAAGCTGGGGCACATTGCTAAGTTTTGTAGCTGGTCAGAAAAAGATCAGTCTCACTAATGGGTCGGGAGCCATTAGTGAGACATATCGCTGGGGCAGTCTCCCAAACTTTTATTCCAATCCAATTGACTGAGGGGAAGTTGTGTGTTCAGGCTAATGCCTTTTTAGACTCTGGAGTGGTGGAGAATTTAATTGATGCCCAGTGGGCTAGAAAGAATAAAATACCCACCTATGCATTGCACCACCAACAACAATTTACCGCTTTAGACGGTCACCCGTTAGGAACGGGTGTGATTAAACGAGCTACTGAAGGGCTTAAAATGCATATTCCATTTCGAGGACACAGAGAACTGATACAGTTTTTGTTGGTCGAATCGCCCACTTATCCTCTGGTATTGGGTTGGTTAAGCACAAACCACATATTCTTTGGGGCAGCAAAACCAATCCCATTGTTCAGTGGGGTAGCCATTGCGATACTCACTGTGGGCAGGGGTGTGTTCGCTACGCCAGTGCACATTACGAAACCGACATTTTGTCGGAAGGAGAGGAGGAAGAGGCATAGCACTATCGTTCGTTAGGGGGAACACCGTCTGACCCGTCAGATGGTGAGAGTCTGGCTTGGGACTCAGAGGGTGATTGGCGCCCTCCTGTGGACGATTTGGGGGATTATTTTGACTCGGTCACGGAGGTGTTTAGCAAAGAAAGAGCCACCACGCTACCTCCTCATAGGACTTATGACTGTGCTATAGATTTACTTCCCAGTATGGTTCCCCCTAGAGGTTCGCTGAGAGCAGAACTATGAGGGAATATATTCAGGAGGCCCTAAAAAATGGGTTTACTAGACCCTCTACTTCGCCGGCAGGGGCAGGTTTTTTCTCTATAGGAAAGAAAAATGGCAGTCTCAGACCCTGTATAGACTACAGAGGTTTGAATAAAATTACCACCAAAAATCGATACCCATTACCACTCATGAACTCCGCTCTTTGAACGTCTCCAGTCCGCAGCTGTCTTCACTAAACTCGACCTTCGTAATGCATACAATTTGGTGCGCATACGTGAGGGGGACGAGTGGAAGACAGCTTTTAATACTCATTCTGGTCACTATGAATACTTAGTGATGCCGTTTGGTCTCACAAACGCCCCATCTGTCTTCCAGGCGTTTGTGAATGATGTGCTCAGGGAGATGCTGGAGAGATTTTTGTCTACCTAGATGACATTTTAATCTTCTCCAGCAACCTTGCTGAGCACATTAAACATGTCCAACAGGTTCTTATGCGGTTACTGGAGGCTCAGTTGTTTGTGAAGGCGGAGAAATGCGTTTTTCACGCAGAGACTGTGTCATTCTTGTGGTTTATCGTGTCCAAAGGGAGAATCCAAATGGATCCCGCTAAAGTGGTCGCGGTAAAGAATTGGCCGACCTCAAAATCTGTTAAACAGATACAAAGATTCCTAGGATTTGCCAATTTTTATCGCAGATTCATTCGTAATTTTAGTTCTGTGGCAGCACCTCTCACAGCCCTGACTAAGAAGACTGCTCAGGCAAAATTTCGGTGGAATCCCCAGGCTGAGATAGCGTTCGGTGAATTAAAGAAGAGGTTCTGTTCTGAACCTATCCTGGTGATGCCGAACCCATCACTCCCTTTTGTTGTGGAGGTGGATGCGTCCGAGCTAGGGGTTGGGGCCATTCTGTCCCAGCAGACGCTGCAGGACAATAAAATGCACCCGTGTGCATATTTCTCTCGGTCTCTGTCCCCAGCCGAGAGAAATTATGACGTAGGGGACCGAGAGCTGCTGGCAGTTAAGCTGGCTTTGGAGGAGTGGCGTAACTGGTTAGAGGGGGCGGAGCATCCAGTCACAGTATGGATGGACTATAAAGATTTGGAGTACGTCCAGGATGCTAAGAGGCGCAACTCGCGGCAGGCGCGTTGGGCTTTGTTCTTCACCCGGTTTAATTTCATTCTGACCTATCGGCCGGGTTCGAGGAACACTAAGCCTGACGCGCTGTCTAGGGTTTTTTATAAATCCAATGAAGACTGCCCACCAGATCCCATTATCCCACCCACCCAAATTGTAGCTCCGGTTATGTGGAGAATTGAGTCAGTGGTATGGGCGGGTCAGCGATTGGAACCTGATCCGGGAGGAAGACCCCAGGGGTGTCTCTTTGTTCCTATCAGAGTGCGAGCCCAGGTGCTCAAGTGGGGACACACGTCACGACTGACAGGTCATCCAGGCATCCACAGAACGCATGAGTTTCTGTGTAAACGGTTCTGGTGGCCGGGAATGGAGAGATGTGCGGGAGTTTGTTGCGGCCTGTCCAGTCTGCGTCCGGAACAAGGGTTCATATCTCTCTCCATCGGGGTTGTTGCGTCCACTACCCATCCCTAGTCGGCCAAGGAGCCACGTGGCTCTAGATTTTATCACGGGGTTACCACCGTCAGACGGGCACACCGCCATTCTCGTGGTAGTGGATCGGTTCTCGGAGGCCGCCCACTTCGTTCCACTACCCAAGTTGCCATCTGCGGCGGAGACTGCTCGTCTGGTAGTGCAGCACGATTTTAGGTTGCATGGTCTACCTATAGACGTGGTATCGGTGGGCCGTTTCTGGTGGGCGTTCTGCGCGTTGTTGGGGGTGGCCTTTAGTCTCTCCTCGGGGTTTCACCCAGAGACTAATGGGCAGACCGAACGGACTAATCAAACACTGGAGAACACCCAGTCCCACCTCCTGGAGCAGGTACCTCCCGTGGGCGGAATATGCTTGGCTTAGCGTTGTCAGATATCGGCTTCGCTATTATTATTTTCTTCGTCTTTTTTTTCCTTCCCTATGTTTAGTCCTTCGGGATTTAGGGGCTACTTGTAGTAGCTTGGTGTTATCCTTGTCAGTGTGTCAGGGTCGACATACTCCTGGACCGGTTTGGCACTGCTTGTTTTTTCATGATGCTGGATTTAACAAAGGACTACTGGCAGATTCCCTTGTCACCAGAGTCAAAAGAAAAAACTGCCTGACCCCTTTCTGATAGCAAGCTCTATTTGTACAACAGCCCCAGAACCAGTAGATGCAAAACAATCCAATAACATGAATGATTCACCAACATATTTCGATGTAGGCATTATGTTCCTTTCAAAATAAGCAGCCTTCTTCCAACACCAAACCCATCACTGGGGAGTGTGGCGAAAAGTTCAGCATTGGTCACATACATTGAAGCATACTGTATGTTGTGGGCAAATTGTAAGTCCAAGTGGTAGCCCTCTGGGCTATGATACAGCCAAGTCTACTAACCTACCCCATATTTATGGTAGCCCAGGTATATACTGGTATACTGAACATATGCATGAGTATGTCTATACCATCTGTACCACTGTTTAACACTATCTTGTATTTTCTGAGCACTGTACCGTATTAAAAAAAATAATTGCAGACTGGTTTGTTATTTTCAAAAATCTGAAATATGACCAGTTCAAAGAAATTAGCTACTTTGTCAAGAAAATGACATCACAGACTTAGGTCTTACACTCTGCTGCACAAACATACTTTTTATTTTATGAACACTATTTTTATTAAGCAATTTAAAGGAACTTTATTTTTTTCTGCTCTGGCCAGTCTGCACTGCTTACATTGCACAATATTGCCCATAGTAAATGAGTAGCAAGAATTTCTTTGCAAGAAATTGCCATTAGCTTAAACTAGCATACATGGCAAAGCAGCCTGTTCAGCTGTTTGTTATCACAAGAGCAATTCCATCAGCCATTGGCAAGGTAAGCTAGATAAGTTAAATAGTATTTTTTTAAATTGTAAACCCTTTAATTAGTGCTTCATTTGAGCAAATGAAAGAATCGTGATTAAACACGATTAATACAATTTTACAAGGTCACTGCAGTGTCACACAAATAATCCTGCCCCCCACTTCCACCTTCCAAAACATGGGAATAAACTGAGTGTAATTTAGGCTAGCAAACATGGCATTAGAACTTGTGATTTGAAGGTGTGCATAGTGCTCAATAGAATTATATGGTTCTGGCCTGGAGCAAGGTGTTTTACCTGAAATTTCGTCCAGTGAACTAGAAGTAGGATTATAGAGATCGTGCAATAGTAAGTATTAAAAAAGTCACCCTGAAAAAGGGTAGCAGCAAAGCAATTAATTATTTAATGACATGCAATATTAATACACAGTCCCTTTTTGAGTAATTTCTCCTCTGGAAAAAAGGGATAATCAAAAACTTTGTATTACACTGAGCCCCAAAATGTCTCCAGAAGCATCAATGAACCAAGCCCTTCTGTTTCAACAACTTTATGGCTTGTGGGTTTCAAGGGCACCAAGAGCTGTTCACAAAATAATTATCATTTGTTTCACTTCCACACAAACCGAATTGACATGAATATGTGTACTTTTGCTCTTCAGCACCATGTTGCAGGAATCAAATCTATCCCTCAAGAGCATTTCTGTTTAGTTTACTAGTGAGTGCAGTTAAGGTCAGTCTGATTTGCAGAACAGCACATATCCCCTGAAGCACTTGAAGTTACCAACAGGCTCACACTTATTCATTAAGCTCCAAGTGAAATTTTAACAGAATTAGCAGCATAACTTTTGATACCTAGCGTATTACCATACACCAGTGGTCACCAACCCTGTTCCTGGAGATCTACCATCCTGTAGGTTTTCACTCTAGCTCCAACAAAGCACACCTCATTCAACAGCTAAAGATCTTGTTCAGCTGCTAATAAGTAAATTAAGGTTGAAATTAAATTCTACAGGATGGCATATCTCCAGGAACAGGGTTGGTTACCACTACCATCCACAGTAAAATGTCCAATTGGGACTCATATGTACTCTGTAAGTGGTGATTTAACACTGAACATTTTACTGTGTACCTTGAAGATAGCTGAAATTTTCAGTTTTCTGAAAACAGGTGAAATAAATACGGTACACTTACAAAATAGTTGGTGTTTGAAGTGCCTGAGTTTTAGCTAAACCAAGAATCTCCATTATGGACAGCTTCTGTGTGTGTGCGTGTGTGTGTGTGCATGTGTATGCATGCATGTTTTCATGCATGCATGTGGACTCATTAGCCAATCAGTTAGCAACGTTAATCACCTAAGTGGTGAAACACACTGAAAACCAGCAGACACAGCCCTCCAGGACTGGAGTTTGGGATCCCTAAACTAATTATGAAAACAAAAACATGAGTAGTTCTTCCACACTTAAAACCAGCAGCCTGCACAATAACTGTTAACACTTGTCAACACTGAGCAGATGCAGAAGAAATGATCATTGTTAGTTACGGTATCATCATTCTGTGATTTAGCCACTTAGTTTGTATTCTATCCATGTACTCACAATGACCTAATTAGTAGAGCCCGACCAATGCCAGATTTTTGGGTCCGATGCCATTCCCGATTTTGGACAGTCCTAGCCCACCGATTACCGATGTTTTGACCGATATTCTGTCAAAAAGTGCAATATTTTCAAATCAATTTGAAAAACTTATATTTTATTAAAGTTTCTATATTTAAGAACATTTCAACTTATAAGCAAACAAATAAAAATAAACACACAAAGAACTTTTTAGATAAAATGTAAAAGATGATATTAAATATATATTAACACCATCTTTAAGTGTGTGAAGTCAAAATAACTCCACACCTTGCTTTTACTCCTTTCTTTTCCAGCCATCTATAAAAGATTAATTTTAAAAAATCAGTTTTCCAGTTTCAAACATGTATTTTTATTAATATTATTATTATTGTTGCTGTTGTTATTAATGTGTTATTATTATTTCTTAGTATCTATTCTCAGTAAATGAATTATATTTTCTTATTTTATTCCTACATGATCTCAAAGAGTAAGACTTTATCTAGCGAGTTTCCCTGTCCATAAGAATTCGAAAATAACTACAATTCGCTCTGACGCGTGACTAGATGACACACTCGCTCGCAATAAGCCATTAGCTATTGACACAGCCTCATTATTTCTTATTATATATTATATACAAGTTAAATGAATTATATTTTCTTATTTTATTTCTACTACATGATCTCAAAGAGTAAGACATTATCTAGCGGAACTAATGAGTGAATCAAGTGTAACGTTAGATGAAATTTAATTTACTGGATGAAATACGTGAAAAAAACTACAATGCGCTTTCGGGCAGGTTACCCGCGCTAACTGTTGGTTGATTCACTTCTCCAACAGCAATCCTTCTCTCATGTTATCACGACAAAGCTAGATAACATGGCTTAAAATGATCCACGTTAGAAGTGTTTTATCTGCATTTTTACTGTCTGGTTAGCTTGCTACGATACTGCGTGACTAGATGACACACTCGCTTGCAATAACACGTTGGCTATTGACAGAGCATCATATAGTAGCTAATATCATTATCTCAGATAAAAAAAAACAAATGTGTGATGCATTCAATCACCATTTTATTTTGGCTGGTTATTTATTTGAGAATACAGCGATGTCCTCTGGAAATGTAGATCCTACGCTGCTTATGTGCTCACTGCCACTTCATAAAGGCTTGCTAGCCAGCTAGCTTGGTAATGAGGATTGAACCAAATGTTAGCTAGCTCGCTCGCTTGATAATGAGGATTGATAAACATAGTGGTTGTATAAACGCATGTAATTAAAAACTTTCACTAAATATACATACCTTTATTGCGGCAATCGAATCTGTGCAGACAAGTCTTGCAGTGGAGAATACTGGATGAGGCACGAGTGACAAACGTCTTATTACAGAAGTAGCATGTCAGCTGCTGCAGTTCACACTTGTATTAGAGCCCCCTCTATTGGATAATTCTAGTAAATAGCAATTACAACGTTCGAACAGACAAGTACAGATAAATAATCAATGTTTTTTTTTTGTTTATTATACTAAAAATTGGGAAACATCGGCTGCATAACTGCCGATCCCGATGTCGTCAAAAAAGTCAAATAATGGCCGATATATCGGTCATGCTCTACTACTTAGTTCTAGTAAGTACAATCTTTCAGTCTCACAAGGTGATCATAAATCAATCCATATTTAAATTTGTTCAGATATTCACTCTGTTATTCATCTCATTTAAATTTGGCAGAAGGTTTTTCTGTCTTCTGAATTAGTCTTTTTTTATATCTTGGAATAACAGTGATGCAGCCAGTGCTCTTGTGTTTAAGTACTATTGTATTACAAGCATTATTACAGCAACAGTGATATGAATTAGGCCACCATCTAGGGGTGAAGCTAAATGTGACAGAGCCCATGTTGGCATGTGGCTCACCTCTCTGTGGTCTACAAGAAACACAAATGACAACTTTTTTAAAGCCATCATAGGCATGACATTTACTAAATGTTCGAGTAAAAAAAAAAAAGAATACTGTGCCGTGAAAAATGATATGCCCCCATCTGATTTCCTCTATGACTACACATGTGTCACACTGCGTGGTTTCAGATCTTTAGAGACAATGCAATATTAGACAAATGGGAATACACCAAACCACAGTGAGAGCCATTAATTCCAAATCTCCAAACAGTGATTAATCTTACCACGAGTACCCAGCCTGCCAAAATGTATCCAAGGGTGCAATGATTGGAAGTCACAAAAAATACCAGAAGAACATCCAAGGAACTGCAGGCCTCTCTTGCCTCAGCTAAAGTCAGTGTCCATGACTCCACAATAAGAAAGAGACTGGGGAAAAATGTGATTCATAGGAAAGTAGCAAGGTGGAAACTGCTGCTAATCAATGCTTCTCTCACATTTGCAAAAAACAGCACCTTTATGATCCCCCAACCTTTTGAGTTAATGTTCTATAGACAGATAAGTCAAATGTGCAACTTTTTGGATGACATAAGTCCCATTATATCCAGCATAAAACAAATGAAGCATTTCACAGAAGAAACATCCTACCAACAGTCAAACATGGTGGTGGTAGTGCGATGGTGTGGGGATGCTTTCAGCCTTGGAACCCTGAGGACTTTCCATTACTGAAAGAACCATGAAGTCTTAAGAAGAATTTCCAATCATCTGTCCATGAGCAGAAGCTGAAGCGTAATGGGGTTATGAAGCAAGACAATGATCCAAAACACAGAAGCCCACATCTGAATGGCAAAAAAGAAACAAAATGAAAGTTTTGGGGTAGTCTAATAGAGATAGCAGCACCTGAAACATACAGTTCATGCTCAAAAGCCTACCAATTTGCGTGATTTTAAGCAGTTCTGCAAAGAAGAGTGGGCTAAAATTCCTCCACAGCAATGTGAAAACCTGATATCAAATTATAGGAAGTGTTTGCTGCAATTATTTCTGCTAAAGGTGGTGCAACTAGTTATTAAGTTCAAGGAGGAAATTTCTGTTCACATGGGTGATATGGGTATTTGATTACTTTTTTCACTGAATAAATGAAATAATTCAAAAATGTGTTTTGTGATTACTCATGTTCCCTTTGTCTAATATCCCATTTTGTCTAAAGATCTGAAACCAGTCATTGTGACAAATATGCAGAGGAAATCAAGAAGGGGGAACATACTTTTTCATGGCACTGTATTTCCATTATATAGATGAAACAAGATTTTGTGTATTGTAAGTGCAGTCTATGTGAAATATCTAAACCCAGTGTATTTTGCTGGATTAACAAAATGCTCACAAAGTAGCTGGCTCTTGTAAGAATTTTACAGTGTAATATTCAACTTCAGCAGTTGTCAGCATACTTCTGTGAGGCTTAAAATTTGAGTCACTCACACAATGCTCCCAGAAGAACAAATAGAAACTGAAAAAAGAACCAGGTCTTCAAACTTCCCTGCTCATGAAAATATACAAATTGCACTTAATAAATGCTCCTTGTGAATTCTTTAGAATGATATAATGTATGAATGAACCGGAATTAGGCCAAAAAAGGCATAACAATTTTGTCATCATAATCAGTCATGTGGGGGGGGCGGTTGGTAGAAACTGGCTTCAGTTGCCCTTCATTCATGGGGTTTAGCAGACAGAGGGTCTGACCCAATTGTATGGTGCCAGAGATGTTGCTAAGTAACAGCTGTACCAGGTCAGAGACAGGAGCCAAAGCTTACCACACTGTGCAAGCAATGATGGGAAGAGATACCATGCTGCCAACAAGCCAGATGGGCTTTATAATACACCCCAAAAAAGGAAGGACCTGTTACCTGCGAGGCATAAGACTTCCTCTCTTTTCACAAGTGACTAATAGACCTGCTTGCTATTGACAGATGAGGAAATTGCATTCTTTGAGGGCTGACATATCTCAGCCGTGCTTCATCCCACTGCAAGAAGTGCCGATCAAGTGCAACTGGAGGATCTGAGAGGCGTTAAAATGTTGGCTTTCAACAGTACTGTCACTTTTAAAAATCTGTATTACCACAGGTGCAATTGAGTTTGAGTTACACACATTTATTGTAGATATTATTTTGTCCTCCTTAAGATGACAAATCTCTCTAAAATGATACAATATGTATGCTAGTGGGAATTCCTCTGAATGGAAGGTTAAGTCCATAAATGGTTTAGGGGTGTAAGCCTCTGAATATATGGACTTCTCTTTCTATCAACATCAAAGCAAACGCTTCCCTGTTTTACCCAGCTCTCAAGTACATATTTAGGGAGGGAGGGTGCAGAGAAGGGCTATCCGTTGAAGATTTAATTCTACACGTTTGCTATAATTGTTTGGAATCATTTTCATTCCTTATTTTTGTTTTTATTTAACCGATTCTGTAGCACCTCCTTTTTTAACACAAGCCTGAAAAATGATACACCCAAAATAAAATGGTTACTGTTCTACCACTGGGGGCGGCACGGTGGTGCAGTGGGTAGCACTGTTGCCTCACAGCAAGAAGGTTGTGGATTAGAATCTTGGCTTGAGGCTTTTCTGTGTGGAGTTTGCATGTTCTCCCTGTGTTCGCATGGGTTTCCTCCCACAGTCCAAAGACATGCAGGTAGGCTAATTGGAGACTTCACAGTGCCCATACGTATGAGTGTGTGATTGAATGTTGAATGGTATGTGTGCCCTGTGGCAGATTGCCAGCCTGCCCAGGGTGTATTCCTGCCTCTTGCCTAATACACACTGGGATAGGCTCCAGCAACCCTGCTCAGGATAAGCGGGTATAGATAATGGATGGATGTTCTACAACCCTTTTGATTATAGCTTCTTTTCTTTTTTTTCCAAGAGACAACATGTATCTAAATATTACTGAAACAAAGTAACAGAAGCTCAAACAGTGAAGTTTTTTTTGCTCACCTAAAAGATTTTTTTTTTTTTTTTTTTGAGTGGATACAGACGCTTGTGGCTGTGCCAGAAGGGTTCAGAAACACAATGGAGTTTTTCTAATTTGATGACAATACCAACAAATATGAGCATTCTGCATAGTTTTTCATAAGCTATGTCTGGGCAGGTTTCCAAAAAGGCCATTTGGAGATGCCAAAAGGACACTTGGTAATCAAATAATATTTATTGGGCTTTAGAGGTGTAAAATACTATATACTGTATACCATATTCTCATGGAAGAAGTGTGCTGAAATTAGCTCACTTTCACCCTGACTGTCACCCTCCCCATCCCTGTCCCTCTCCACCTGCCTCTCCTTGCCCTCCCTGTGCCACCTCAGACAGCAGCAGGTCTGGGAGAGAGTAGAAAATAACTACATAAGATATCTAGTTTACTAATCCATTGACTGAGGTCCATTGACTTAAGTTTTTGTCAAATACCCCACCACCATCAACATGTCAAACACATCCCATAATTTCATATGCCACATTTATTACTCAAAATCAGGCCTATTACTTATTTATAAGCATACTGAATAATAATAAAAATATTTTGGGAATGTATTTAGCTGCTGACCAATTAATAAACAGTATATAAAGTCCTTCATTGAGCATGCCATCTTCTGTGGAGTCAAAGCTGTTTTTACTGTCCTCCAGAAATATACACTCAGATGAGTGATTTCTTCTAAGGTCTACTGTTTAAATATAGACATGCAAAATAAATATTTGTTGTAAAACAGCAGCCTTTTTAGGGATAAAATCTCTTGAGCTTTTTTTTTGCCGGTGTGTAACATTCTCATGTGTGCCTACTGAAACAGTTATGGTTTGTTTATGCAGGAGAAACAATGCATGTCCTTTTCTGCAATCTTAACAAACTATGTGCCATTATAAACATAACTTCAGTGGCTAACATGCTACTGAGTCATCAATATAATACCCTGCAGGCTGTGTACTGGACAGAAGATATACTGTCCATGACGAGTTATTGCTTGCGCATGACGGGTCCCATTGGCTACACTGAGGGACTGCTTGGCCAGTGTTGGTCAGAGAACATTGTAGGTGGGCTCATCTTGTTCTAGCGTGTCTCTACAAACCAGAGATAATAACATTCCTATGTGCACGGTATATTGTATGCAATGACAAAATGAACAACAATAATTCCTCCATGTTAGCACATTTTTGGGACAAAAATCTACTATGGATTTGCTGCGCACCTGCCACAATAAGGATGCTAACTTGATTTGTGCCATCTGTGAATTTCCAAAATGCATAGAAGGTGAGAACCTCCCAAGCTTGTTTTGCTTCCCCCACATGAAATAAGGACCCATCGTCATTAAAACATTGGCATCGTAAAATAGTTGATAGATAGAACCGTGAGTTTCAGCACTTTAAAGCAGTATATCTTGCGACCAAATGAATTGAAAATTTCACCGTAAAAAACAGAATTAGTTTTTTACAGACAGAATGCAAATAAACCCACTCTGGCCTAAATACGGGCAAATGCAACTTAAAGGGTTTAAGTCACATTTGATTTTTAAAACTTACAAAATTATTATAGAAATATTTGGCCAAAGGAGCAGAAAAATGTTGCCTGACCTTATACAGTATATTTTCAGAACATAAAGGCACTTTGTGGTTTCAGATCTGAGGCAACGTGTCCATTAAACCTCTTTCCTTCACTGAGTGCAAATTCTACAGTAAGGGAAAACAGCCCAAAGACATGCAGCTACATCCCCCTGTTCTGAAATGACCCTGAACTACATGAATGTCTTATTTCACATCCGTATCACAATACAAGAAGTGGTCCAATTCATGTATGGTTATTTTAGAAGCGCAGAATTAGTGCCAGCCAGGGCTTGAAACAAACCATTGGTTAATTAACATTCAAGCAATGTTTCATTAACATGCATTATATAACTCACAAGTATCACAAAGGCCATTCCTTTAAAGCAGCCTTATCAAGGTGAACCTGCACTACAGAGTTTGTAACTCCAGCTAAAGCATTAGTCATATCTAAAGAGCATTCAAGCACATGATACTCTTTTCAAAAATTGAAACAAGCTCTAACTCTTGTCCATTTCTAACAATGTGTAGGCAGAAATCAACCAGAAATTAAGTCGGTTAAGAAACCAAGAGACCAGCAGATAACACCAAGAATATAAAATTCCTCCAGCTTTTTAAAAAGTTATGTAAAATAACTGAATTAAAATAATGGCACCACAACTGTATTGCATGATTTTGCACAGTGGTAAAATACACAAATGGTCATTTATGGGGAAAAACCTTACAATGATGACTCAAGTGAACTCAGCATTGACATTCTGTTTACAAAAATGTACACATTTGATCCATAAGAATCATGGTGCTCTGTTCATGCCATCAATGCTTCGCAATAATTATGTCAATCATATACAGCACAATAACAATATGAAATAATATTCTGGAAATGGCTGCATACATTTCAGGTCTCTGTAAGCAGTTTGGGATCACACTTAAATTAAAAAGGGGCTACAGTATATGCCTATCAATAGAGTAAAAAAGTTTGCCTTTTGGTGTTCCAAACCTGTAAGACATGGTGATCCCAGCAGATCTTATTGCTTAAGATATTTTTTCTAAATCATCTGAAATATGGTATGTCTTTCTGTTAACTGGCTGAGGCTGTAATGCTGGAGGTGGCAGCAAGAGTACCTAAATATAATATGTAAAATGTCCTGGGTTAATTTGACTCGAACAGCATAAATCTGAGTTCAAGAGAGATCCTACGTACTCAAAAAAAGTTGATTTAACACAGAACATTTTACTGTGTACCTTTTCTGAAATTATTGTAGTATATTTTACCATTACAATTACAAGCAGCTAAACAGGCTGTGACTGAAATGACATGTGATAAAACCCTGAAACTCGCCAGCAAAATGCTACGTGTTAAAAGGGTTAACTACTCTCTATTTTGTTTATTCTTAAAACACCAACTTAGTGCAACTCAATAGATATAGCTGCATAATAATAATAATAATATTTATTATTATTATCGTTATTATTATTATTATTATTAATAATACTAATAATAGGCTGTTGTTGTTGTTGTTATTATTATTATTATTATTATTATTATTATTATTATTATTAATGATGCTGTTGTTGTTGTCGTTATTATTATTATACGAATAACAATGAAGAAACTTGCTTACTTTGAAAGAACTCTACTCTACTACTATAGTAGAACAGTACTAATATTTCTACAACTGCTCCTCTTACTATTCTTACTATTACTACAAAACTTACAATACAACACAATAGAGATATAAAGCGATATATTTTCAGCGCGCTATTGGAAAAGGCAATCATCCCTTTCAGTTTATAGTGGTGAATGTTTCTTAATCTATGCAATTCACTCTTGCCTATCAACAATCAACCGTCAAAAAAAACAAGTCCTGTTACTCACTGTATGCGACGGAATGCGATCTTACTTTCCCCTCACACAGCTCCTGTGTCGCGCTGTAAGCTCGGAAATGATGAAACGATTGCAAGCTCCTCTGCTTCCAAACCTGGTGGGATCACAGAATGGCAGAAGAGCTCGTAACATCCAGGGGAGTCCTCTGTATTTCTAACTGACGAGCCGACGCACGTAGTACATCCTTCGAAATGAAAACCCTGCACTTTTCCGTTGTTTTTCTGCCTTTAAAATAAACAACCTCCCTCGACGATTCCTCTAGCGGATCCCTCTTCTCTTGTTGTCGAATTAAGCTGCAGGGAAACAATAACGACCGCGAGGATACCACAGTTCCTTTCGTGCCTGTTCGCCTCACTTCTGCGGCGCGTGCCCCGCACCCGCGTTGAGCCACTCTGTTTCTCAAGGCTATCTCTCGCGCTGACTCGCTCACCAGGGAGAATTCCCTTGGAGCTCCTCGAGCTAAGAATCGTTGTTAGACTTTTTATTCCTTGAGCGTCTTAATTCGTAGTTTATAGGATTGATGTAGCTTTACTGATTGGAGATTTATTTTACTTCCCATTATGTGTCCCTTGTCTGTATAGACATGTACAGGGTCATACTATATAAATGTACACATCCATGCTGATTTCAGACAGACTTCAGATTAACAGATTAATATATTTTCATAAATTCCATGCAAAACTTTATTATGTTGGTCACATTCATTATTCAGGTATAACACTGTATGTGTCTGCTAACATGATTCTTGACCAGGTATTTATGAAGTCTGGTTGTACATGTTTTAGTGCCCTGATACTCAGCTGACAAAACAGTCTGCTTCCCCTCAATCTGGTGCATAGAGCTTGTGATATATCATTGGAAAGCTGCGCTTATCCTCTGATGTCAACTATACATTCATACTTTCAAGTCAAGCCCAGTGTTCACTCTGCCACCCCTCCTTTAGACTTGTTGACAGTTCTTCACAGTCATTATACATTTCTTGGAGCCCTTGGGATTGTGTGAGAGAAAATAGTACATGTATAGTTTGCATATGCTCCTATCCAGAGAGACTAAGTCATCCATTTTCATTTCTTTAGTATGACATCTATGTATACAGCTGGGTATTTCAGGTTAAGTATCTTACGTTGTCACTGCCATGGCAGAGCCCCATCTGGGAATTGAACCTGCAGCTTCAGAGTTGCAAGCCCAGGTCCCTTGTTGATTGGGAAGTATCTAATAGAAATACTGTAGTAAACAGTGTTGTGACTTGTAAATGATAGTGGCTGTGTTTTGTGTTCTCTTGAAGCTAAAACATACCCTGGTGTAAAGGGATAGAAACTCTTTTCTTTTCCACCAGGCCCAGACATCAGCAAGCCAATGATTCTTCATGACACTGGATTCTTAGCTATCACTAGGGCAGCTTTATCACTTGTCATCTCCCATCCCTCCTACCTTAAATAACTTTGTCCTGAGACACTTATCTAACCAGCAACCAACATAAAATTCCAATCCACTTTGACATCTGCACAGGAATGCTGAGTGCCACATTCAGTTTCTGAAGACTTATCATTAAATATGGGAAGGCCCACCATCAGTCTTTGAGGCTCAGAATGTTAGCTGATAAATATGTTCACTCAATTTTATGCACCCAGTCATTCTCTAAACTTTCACTCCTCAAAGTCAAACTTTTACTCCTCTTATGTATTTGTGAGTTTGTTCAAGGCTAAAACACTTGTAACATTTCAACAAACTGATGGGTGGTCATCTTCCCCAGCAGTGCTGCTGGCTGGGTTCAGGGAAATCTATGAATGACTTAAAATTACTTTTTTCTGACAAGTATTTTCACCAGCATCATTCTACTCGTATGAACTGTTATATATTCAGCCCTGCAGAGGTGAAATTATCCTGACAAAACTTTATCACAATTATTTCAGTTAATCCCAAGGTTTTATTGTATTTACACAAAAATAACATCTGATCTTTAGTAATAATATAATTATGACTTTATATAATACTACAATGTAACTAGTAATTTATAGTAACAATAGTAAACTTTCCTGTAACACTTCAATTGATCTATTGATCACAAAGTCTACTACATCATGCTACCAATAGCACTGCATAAGACCTGTCATAGCCTGTCACAGCAGTGCTATACATCTTGTGACGAATGCAATAACACTCTCATACTATATGCAGCAAATCCTACAAAAACAGATTCTAAATAATTGGTTCATTATTACTAATGTATACATTATAACAGTTGTATAACATTGTTAAGATATAATACGTTCCCATGACTGGATAACACAGGTTTATGTTATGTAGACTTTCTGATATGTAATGCAAGTAAAGTGCTCCTAATCGTCCTCAATAATTGCATGTTTTCTTAAATTATGTACAGTGTGCTTCATCATCTGGAGTAGTTTACTTAAAAGCTGAGAATATCTCCAACTTCTTCTTATTGAGTAATGTATATTCCCTAGCAAAAATATAAAAATGTTCTCTCATACTCTTTTTTTTCTAGACCAGCTAAATGTAATGTTAACAAGCACCACACAAATAACAAAATATTCACTTTCTCAGTGATCTACTCATTTCACAAGCTTAAAATGAACATTTGTCCCCAATAGGCATTGGCTTCTAATGTTCCTAATGTTAATAGCATGTCTCTTTCTCCACTGACAATAAGCCACCTTTTCCTAAGTATCTGAATGGCCAATCATACTGGGCAAGCACTGATCTCCATCTCTGTTGTTAATTAACAAAAACTCAGACAGACTGCTCTATGTACATCTTTGACAGAGAAATATTTGTCAGTCTGTGTCTTTATTGCAAACAGACCATTAAAGATCACTGTATATTATTTATATTACGTAATACAATCAGGCCATGCACTGAAAAAATGTCTTCTGCACTGCATGCCATATCATATCGTGTCAGAATGATTTGCCTTGTCCCAAATGCTTATTTTTTCAATGTTTTTTTTTTTTTTTGGAGTAAGGTAAAAGCAAAGATCTGAGTTTACCTCTAGCTGTTCATGTTCTTTTTAATAAGTTCAGGCATCAGTTTTTGCAGTTCCTGTTCTATTGAACTCTTGTGTTTCAGAAATGGGTAGTTCAATATGGCCCACCATCAATATTAATATGGATGTTGTGTTAAACCACTTCATCAGTAGGGAAATGGAATATACTGCAATACATTCAATAAAATTTATCATCAATATCAGAAAACAACACTTCTCAATAAGCAGACACAAATATACAAATCATTTTACCATTGGTCATCTCCTCTTCTCTCTCTATACCAGGTTTCTTGTTTCTGTAATCTCCTCCCATGGCCTGCCATATCATTGCTATACTAATGACACACAACACTTTCTCTCCTTCCTCCCTCTGCTACACTAGTCTCAGCCTGCATCTCAGCTTGCCTACAAGACATCTCATGCTGGATGAAAAATCAACCTAAAGCTCAACTTGGCTAAAACTGAGATACTCTATTTCCCAGCCAAGTCCCCCTCTTGCCCTATTTTTCACCCTGACAAGAATCTCAGACAACAAACTGTCCTTCTCCGAGAACATCACAGCAGCTGGTCAGACAAGCAAATTCTTCCTGTTCAACATTTGAATTATCCGTCCCTTCCTCATCACCTACTCAAACCCAGCTTTTAGTCCTGGTGCTGACAGTTTGCTCCTCAGTAGCCTCTCTGCCTCTGCCATCTGACCTCTGCAGCTCATCCAGAATACTGTTGCTAGTTTATTTCTTTCTTTCTTTTCTTTCTTTGCCTTGGCACTGAAGTTTAATCTAATCATGAAAGGGTCTCTGCAGTACCTGTACCCTGAATTGGCAGAGCTGGATGCTCAAGTTTCAAGGTGAACAGCCATCTGTGTCTTTTCCATTTAACAGTGTCTACAGTTTTATTAGCCTACAGCATTTGACTGTGACATCTGTTCATTTTCAATGAATTTCTGTCAAATGTCTTAATTTAACCTAATTGTCTAATATGGTTTACTGACACACAAACTTATGTCCCTCCAAATTTTACATGTGCACAAAAACCCATATAGATTTCCATCTCCATTGCACTTCCTCTCATTTACATTCTTCCTTTAAAACATGCAGCAGTCATATTAACAAAGATGAAAAAATATTTATCTTTATCAGCTTCTTTCACCTCTCCTACCCCCTAGATATTGTCTCAATCGTTATGAGAAAAAATACATCTCACTGACATGTTTGTTATTTGAGTCTTCTGTGTGTATGTGTGTACACACACACACACACAGTCTATTTACATCAGTCTATTTGTGCCACTTGGTAAAATGCCCATATTTCTGAAATATCTTCTCCCAGGAAGCAGGAAAACTTATTTCAAATCATCTCTGGACAGTCCTCAGTTCCTAATCATCTCTCTTATACAGACACACACAAGAGAGTGGTCACATGGACCATTACATTAGGGGGTCAGACCCTTTGATCTTGTGCCGCAGTGGCCTCTCCATCCTCCATGCGATACTCAGGGGAAAAGCAGGAGGCATTCTCAGGGAAAAGGTAACAAAGCACTAGAAAAACTAAAGAAAGCAGGAGTATAAATATAGGCAAAAACTGTTAAATATTTTGCATAGACTGGAATGAAATCATTCATCATGCATTAGCACATATACAAGTTTAAGGTAGAATAGTATGTGCACATTAATCCATTTATCTCTGGAAAGTGTATATGCAAGTGTTGCACATATAAGGGGTTTTAAAAATAGATTTTCCCTTTATTTCACCAGGAAGTCCCAATGAGATTCAAATCAAGTCAGATCTTACATAAACCGTGGATTTGTGTCCATTGAGACTGAGTGTGGAATAGAGAGAAGTCGCAGGCAGATTCCCAAGATGACAGGCTAATCAAACAAAAGCACACAATTATTTTTTCAGTTAATTTGACAAAAATGGTACTTCCACTTGGCAGCACTATAGAATATGGCAAAATGCAACAAGCCTCCAGAACTCCTTATATGTTAAAAAACAGAACCCTTAAAATAGCAAAATGCCCTCCCGTAGGCTTTGTAAAACTTTTTGTGAGGAGGGTTTGTTCAAAGGTGTTCCTTTCCACCTCTGATAAGCAGACACCTCTAGCTCCACTTGATTGTTCATGACTTGCAGGTGTGCTTGGTGCTTCTGCAAGGGAAGGGTTGGTGCTCTCCGAGGTATTGAAGTGTATGTGGAATGAATATGAGAAAAGAAAATAAGGTGCTGCCATACTGGAAGGTGCATCTCTGCAGCCTTCCTTGTATTTGACCATAATTACTGATTACCAGATGTTTCCCGAATGAAATGTACATCACTGGTCTGAGTCTACAGCGTGGCAGGAGAAACTGTGCCCTGTTATTTACAATATAAAACCTTACACTCATTACATATCACTCTGCCCCACAGCTTGTGGCCATCTTGCAGTTCCTTCCCTGAGTGGTCCTCTTGATGTTGTCTCTTCTCTACCCAGGCCCTCCAGTGGTCGAACAAGCTCCCCACCACAATCAGGACAGCCAGGTCTTCTGCCACAGACTAAAAACATGTCTATGTAAACTGCATCATGGCTCACCTAAACACTGAAATCTGAGATTGAGATTAGGGTGGGGGACAGCACATTATTGTTTACAATTACATGTTTCACTAATAATATCACAGACAGGATTATTTTATTATAAAACGGGTACATTAAGCAATGTTTTCACAAGTGAGGAGCAAACTAATGAACCTATTCTACTGCTAGTTTGCAAACAAAACTTTTTTTATGTATTTTTTTTGCACACATCTTTGCTCACCCCAGTCAAATATAGCATAAACCCATAATGGAAATAGGTGACATCCATTTTTATTTCCACCTATAAACAAAGAACAAAACTTTGCCAGACCAGACTTGAGCCTGACGCCAACACATTTTCTTTGGCTATTTTGATGTTTCACTCAAAGTAGGCAAAATCTCATTTCAGGCTTGTCAGTGTCCAACCTTCCATTTATTAGTGTGGTTGCTTCAGCAACCTACTGCCTGTTCTCTTGCATACTTATTATTCTTATTCTGCTTGTAAAGCGAGCCACCAAGTTGATTAAAAACATCCAAATACTTATAGTAGTGGTCATTTAACAGTAATGTTAGGGATCCACTAATGCATCGGGCAATGATCGGTATCTGCCAATAAATTAACAATTTGCACAATTGGTTGTTCATTTTAAAAATAACCGACGGTCAGCTCCGATTATGTCCTGTCAATCAAAAAGAAAAAAGTCTGTTGCTTATTTGTATTCCAAGAATTAGTTTTCATTTTCCTGTAAGATACAAAATAATAGCACTTTGTTTTTCACTTGTGTTTCCCCTATAATTTCCCAATAATTTCTGCCCGACCAACAAAATCTTTCTTTTTTTTTTTAAATTCCAAAACTATATGCTGGCTTTCTTTATGTTTCTTCACCAAGGCATCTTCAAGTGAAAGTAAATTTCTGATATTTAATATTTTCTTGTGGAACCATAATGCCACTGTATGTCTCTTGTTTGCACTGTCAATGGTACAGCCTAACATTACCGCATTGTATCGATATCCATAATCCAGCATATTATTGCATCAACTCTGTTTAAATAATCTACTAGCTAGTTAGTGTGACACAGGTACTGCTTCTCTTAGCTAGCTACCAAACGTCAGTGATTGATCAGTTTGAACGAGTTTGCACGCCCTAAAATGATTTCCTGGAAAGTTATACTTATATAAGCAAGAATAGAACTAGAATAGAACACGAGCATGGCACCATCTAAAATAAGAAAAACTCTGTAACATTGTTAAAGATGCTCTGTATGCAGTTGTGGAGTTGTGGGGGATATCACATAAGGACAGCAGAATTCACTTTGTCCGGTGTTAGTCACAGGGTTGGGCCGACACCGGAGACTGGACACCTTTAAGAGAGGGGCAGGACGTTGAGTGGGCGCTCGAGAGTGACGTGATTGTCTGTCTTTATCAGGAAGTAAATAGTAAAGAGACACACTGGTGTATTGCATCTAACAAACCATCTTGAAGACCTTTTGTTCCGCGCTCCTCTGCATTGGTGACCCGATGTTTGTTTTTGGACGCTTCCAGAGACTTTTTGAACATGGCTAACGCAGTAGTGATCAAGCTACCGGAGTTTTGGGAACAGCAGGCTGCTATTTGGTTTGCTCAAGCAGAGGCTCAGTTCGCTATACAGACAATTATAATGTGGCATAGGTTACACTGCTTATTTTTATGCAATAAATGCAGCATATTAAGTTATTCCTCTCCTTATGATCATTTTGTTTTAAGTCTTTAATATACAGTGTGTGGTGCCAGGAAGGGAATGGGGTTGCTGCCCGCCAGGCCTACAGAGAGCAGGCCTTCGGACGACTGGCCTCTGCCGCCACCTCCTGTCACCACGAGCCCTCCGGAGGGTCCCTCGTCGCCAGATCCTGATGCCGCAAGTCCTCCAGATGAGTGGCTGCTGCCACCGCGAGCACTCGGGACAAGTGGCCTTTGCCCCAAGTAGCAGCAGTGGGGGTGCTGCCCGCCAGCCTAGCTTCTACGCCTAGAGGAGAGGAGTGTCTTAAAGGCATTGGGGGAGCTGGGCTATGCACGGTGTGGAGGGGAAGTGGTTTTTGATTATGCCTTTTCCTTTTAAGCTGTTTGGTTGGCAGATTGGCCTTTTCTTGATTTATTTTTGTTGCGTTAAAGTTTTTAAACAATAAAAGGCGGTAAGCCAAACCTTTCCGTTGTTTCTCCTGTCTGTTCACCACGTGAGCAGTGGCCACCCCCAGCCCTGACTCACAAGAGCAAACAGAAATATAAACACAAATATATATTTTATACTGCCTGCTGCAACATCTAACCAAGCCAGTATGCCACCCTACGTGCCACATCTGATTTTTCAGTGCTTACCACCAGGCCTGAAAAAAATTATCAGGGAACCACTGATATTTCAAGATTGTACCTTCAGTTGAAAGAATGCACTTTATTTAACATATTTCAGGAATACACTTTTGTTGAAGGAATGCATTTTTGAAGAATGTAAAAAAAAAAAAAAATCAATGGTTAACCTTACAGCACTACTTTAAAATTATGTAATTAAAACTGTTTTTTTACAATGTTATCTTTGGCAAGATTTTAAATAGTTGAACAAAAAACTAACGGAGGCAGAACCACCAAACTATCAGTATCGGCATTGGCCAGTGTTCCCCAAAATAATCAGAAGTCAGTATCAGCCAGAAATGTTCCTATTGGTGCATCCATAATTATAACTCTTGCACATTGTTCCACTCTCCAGAGGTATTTGTTGGCTTTATTTTTCATGAGTTTTGGAATTTTCAGTGTTCCCTTTTGATGCTTGGTGCTTTAAAAAAAGTCACAATGCAAATGTCATTGACATATATAAATGAAGCTTTTTAACATTAGAACACATTGATTTAATTCTTGATATCAAAAATTCCTAGTTTAGCCAGTTAAAATTGAATTTTTGATATCAAGAATTCAAATTATTAATAGTTAAAATTGAATTCTTTATCAAACACAAGTTAAATAAAAAGCTTAAATGGCTTGCCATAGCTGTCAGCAGTGTTGCCTAGTACCCCAATACGGTAACATCAGTGACAAAAGCTCCATTAACCCCTTCAGACCTGAATTATGTTCCAGGGATGGGAAAAATACAACTATGCATTTTCCCCATCCCAAATGCATCCAGAAATGAGATTCAATCAAAAAAAAAAAATTTAATTGAAAATCTTTAATTGTTATTTTTTGTACATTCCAGTGGACGCTAGGTCAGAACAGTTGTAAAATGTAACATGTAAGATTCAATGGACTTGTATTGTTTTTTTTAATAGATTAATGTCTTGGAGAATTAACTTTACTTGTTTTGCTTAGCATAAGTATTTCATCTCTTTGGTAAACACAATGAAAAACTTAAAGTTACAATCTCGAAGATTTCCGTTTCGTTCTCTTTGGCGGTACCAATGGCAAGAAGCGGTAATTGCAGGTGTGTTTTTGGACCTCACTTCCCATAGATCCAACCGGATCCAACCAGTGTCACCTGTGTGACGTCAGTCAGTTGGCACCTGGGCCACGCCAACTTACTATTTACTGAATAAAAAATGGTTGTTATAAAAGTAACGTTATGTACATACTCATTCGTTGTCTAACATTAGGCTAACTTAAGCTGTCTTTACACTGCCGAGCCGGGATAAAACCTCTTCCCAATAATCCATCCATCCATTATCTATACCTGCTTATCCTGGTCAGGGTTGCAGGGGGTCCTGGAGCCTATCCCTGTGTGCATTTGGCGAGAGGCAGGAATACACCCTGGACAAGTCGCCAACCTATCACAGGGTACACACTCCATTCACTCACCCACTCATACCTATGGGCAACTTAGAGTCTCTAATCAGCCAAGCTGCATGTCCTTGGACTGGACTGTGGGAGGAAACCGGAGTATGCAGAGAAAATCAGCACGGAAACGGGAAAAACATGCAAACTCACCATCGTGCCACCAAGCTCCCGATAATAAATAGTTGATGAGAGAGAATGAAGGCCTCAATAGTGCAACCAGGGACAAGCCTAATTGATAAAAAGGTAAAAATAAATAAATAAATAAATAAATAAATAAATAAATAAATAAATAAAACTGACTGGAAACTTCAGTTTATGGTGTAAAAAACTCAAGTAACCTAAACTTGCCCTGGGGTGAAGTGTCTCTCCTCCCATATACAGTACATAGTAGCTTACTAATAATACCTTTGTGGGGTACAAGTCATGATATTTTTCCCCCCTTTAATCCCTCGGAGTCACAGCTAGAAATGTTGATGCACATTCACAATTAGGTGTGTGGACAAGTAGAGGAGTGTGTCTCTGCATGCAGGGTGTTATGATTTTAATGTTTTCACAACATTGCTACCATTAAGAAAGTTGACTACTACAAACTTTTTAATTTCCTCCCTCCAGTACGACTTATACAGCTTAAAAGCTAGACATACCATTACAACTTTATAACATTCACATTGGCTCAAAGTACATTGCTTGTATTAAGCTTTATTTTGAGTGGTCTGCCCTTTCTTTTCACCAATCAATGGCTGAGATATTCAATTCATGTGGGTGCTTTTGTCTGGATGTTTGGAAGTGGTAAAAAAAAAAAGAGTCACAATTTGGTAACATAATGCCACTATTTGATAGTCTACAAAATCCTGTTAGGTTGTAATGGTCATAAGGATAAACTGGAAAAGGTTTGAGATAAGTCTCTAACTTTTTTATCTGGTAACAGCTAAACAACTGCTGAAGCAACTTCACAAAAGGTTATTCATAAACTTTACATTCTAGTTAAATAGTATGATTCTATATACCACATAGTATTCACCACTGAATAAAGGCATAAGGTTACAAGATACAAGCAAAATAAGAAGGAAATAATTTTTAAAATTTGATTTTCTAAATGTAATGATTGATGGTTTATAGTTTTGGCTCCCAAAGAACACATGCATGTGCACATTTCTAAAAGCACGCCATTTACCTTGTCTCTATGGACCCATCCCATCCTCTCTGCTGAAAAAATCAAAAAGATCAGTGAAGATGGCTACACTGGTGACCAGCATAATGGAAGCAGCTGGTCTACCATGACCAAACTGAACAACCAGCATTACCATCACATTTCTTGCTTGACTAAGCTGGTGGACCAGCACAGCTATTTATATTCTCAGCTTGACCGAGCAGGCGTACCAGTTTGACCAGCATAAAAATAGCACTGAAAGTAGTGGGAATGAATTTGCCCCCAGGATGGAGATTCAGTGAGTGCAGGAAGTGGAAAGCAAAATTGCTGCATTCCTGAATTTTGTAAAACATCATCCTTTATACCATGTGACCAACCATCCACTCACACAGTAGGTAACCACACGCCCCAGGCAGAAGTGCAGGTGTTCTCTGAAGTCAAACCGACATGTGACCTGGGCCCTAAAGCTTGCAGTGTGGAAATCAATGTAAAGGAAAACTTCCATAAATGTGCAAAGGAGACAGACCGCAATGCAGCAGCAGTATACAGTTAGGTCATTCACTGCATCACATTGGCATTACAGAGAGGACATTCACTGCATCACATGAGCATTACAGAGAAGGGCTATCTACTAATATAATTAATTATTTTTATTTTTATTAATTTGTCTTCTATCTGCAGTTAAGTGGTTTTGCCAAAACAACAATAACGGTGTGCCCTTTAGGTATTTGATTTCGACGTAGGTTTGGTTGTGTGAAGACATAGAAGTGCAAATGTCAAAAGGAGAAGCTCAGTTCTATTAATTTATGGATCAAAAGCAGAGATGCAGCAGTTACTCCAATGGTAAAATGTACATGGTTGCAGGGGATGGGGTTGCTGAAGGTGCATGTGTGCCTAGGTGAAAAAAGAAAGTGTGTATTGCAATGTAGAAAGAGCTTTTGCTTGACATCATACATTGGAGGACAGCGTGTGCATGTCTGCATTCTCCAAAACCAATAGTAGTGGTTGCAGAAGTAAACACAACTAGTGATTACAACTGACTGCTCCAAATTAGGAGAAAAGGGAAGGAAAGCATTCAATAAAACATTTACAAAATAATACAAGTGACTTATTAGTGCCAAGCCAATACCTAAAGGAACAGGCTACATGCACGCTCATCCAATAATACTAAATAAATCTATTAGTGAGATGCAGATTAATGCAGATGAAACAACAAAGATAAAGGCACAGCATATGACATTTTCTGTTCATTTACCTTCTGTCAGACAGCTTAACTGTTGTGACTGGTTTTGAAATACCAGTATATTCATGAATTTGATTCATCATCATCATCATCATCATCATCATCATAATTATTCTATATTGTTTGATATTGACGTTTTGTACCCCAATGATTATGCCTAATATAAAATGCTCCAAATACAATGGTTAGTTAATAAATCAAAATAAAGTTTGAGGAAAATGAAATAACTACTTTAACATGAAACAAATGAATGGGTTGTGTAAGCAATGGCAGGCTTCATGCCTAGTTTCCCAATACTTGGCATTACCCTTGACAAAAATGAGAATTGAAACATGGGGTGACAGCCAGTGAAATGAAGTAAAATCAAAAATTCAATATAAACTTTTGTGAAGTCCCTTTTGCCATTTTGATTAACGTACTGGGATGGCTTGAATTAATATCACAATTTGTATTTTTTGGGTAATTGTTAAAATGTATGTGGGCAGAATAACTACTCTCCTGGTACACGGAAATGAAAACATGCCAAATTTTCCATTGGCTAGCAGTGCACTGTGTTGTAAGGGGGACTTTACACAAAAAAGCTGAACAAAACAAGCAGACTCCTTGCTCATTCATGGATGCTCCTGAGGTACAGTAGAATTCCGGTCAGCTATTCAAAAGAATGATGCAACAGATCCTGGATTTAATTAAAGTAGGAAATGTGAGGGAATCAATTGTAATTAAATTTGCTTATTCATCATTGTGCAACGGGACCTTGGAAGGATAGTACATGCATTCAAATTTGATGTGTGCTAATCAAATGAGCTAATCAAAGACTGGTCATTTTAACCAATAGGCCTAGGCTGAACATGTGTGCCTTCATTGAAAATGCTGATGTAACCAAGCTCGAAATATTCAAACACAAATGCCTGTCTCTCACAGAAAAAACAGCCTGGTTACTTTTAAAGATCTGCATTCTGTGAATTAAGGAATGGATCAGCTGACAACGTAGTGACCCGTGGGTTTAAAGAGATTTATTTGTCAGGCAGTGTCAGCAGTGACTCAACACAAGTGCAGTTGTCACCTAGTTCACAGATTCCTCACCTAGTTCACAGATTCCTACTTTAAGGGCTAAACAACACTGATAATTTAGCCAATAAAACAAGCAATAATAATAATAATAATAATAATAATAATAATAATAATAATAATACATAACCAATTGTTGAAATCCAAATCACAATCCATTATCTAAATTGGCATCTTTGGGGCTGATGACCAAAATCCTTATTGATATTGGGGCAATTGTAAGCAATTTAGCAAGAGTTTATACCTCTAGACCACAGAACTGTAGGGGACAGCGGGGAAAGAAAGGTTTTCATATTTGGCTCATTTCTAAAAATAATACTAGAGATAGATTAATCATTTTTTAATACAAACAACCTACATCCCTTGGCTATGATTACACACCACAATGAAATTTCTGGGACATACCATTAGTAGCCATCTGACCAAAAGTCCTGAAAATGAAATGTTACATTTAACCGCAAGGTAGGGGTAAAAATAATGAAGCGCGGGGTACACCTCACTGTCTCAATAGCTTTAAAAGTTAACACAAGTAAGGCAATTAAATACAAGTCCATGCTGTATGATACAAACAGTCTTTAATTTATTTATTTTTATTGCATTCATGTGTTTTGTGGCCAGCCTATTTCGGTGAAAATCAATCACCAACATTATATCACATGACATTACTATCCTGTTCCTGTCTAATGTCTGTTCAATACAAACAGCTGATGGGGAAAATGGGGTTGGTTGTCACACAAATTGGTTGTCACACTACATTTAGCTCGCTCCATCATTTCATAAATAAGCCACACATCATTGAAGAGGGTTTTTAATGTTTTTCATGTGTAAAAGTACATTTTCAACTTCTTGATGTTTTTCTTCTATACTTAAATACTATTCACTCATCTGCAAACAATTACCTTTGAAAACTGTGAAGGGAAAGCTATCGTTTACATAAGTTTTTATTTCGCTAGGCGACAACATGTGGTCGCTAGCTACAATGCTAGCAAAAATGCTCTGTTGGGGATAGTTGTCACATTTACTTTGGGGTTGGTTGTCACGTGATTTCTGCAGGCATGTGAGTCAGGCTCAGACAGTAACAGCGACTGATTGTACAGCAGGCCTTTATTAAATTTTATGGCATCATCAGTTAGAATCCATTAGAATTTCTGAATCTGTTTTAGAATGATCACACTGGTTTGACAGTACAAATGAAACAGTTCATTGTTCCATGAATTTTCTAAATGCTATTATTATTATTATTATTATTATTATTATTGTGTTAAGTTGTTACGTTTCAGTGAAATAAAACTTATTTTTACTTTGCCTTCATTTTCCCCTTTTTTCTCAATAGAATAACACAGGGATAACCAACCCCAGAGTGTTGGTTGTCAGAAGTGCACACACTGTATTTGACAGTTCATACCTTTTGATCAGAATAAGTTCAGTGAGAGCAATGTTGCTCCATTCCTACCTGACAACTTCAGCTCCCATTACATGTTGAAAGGAAATCTATTAGGCACACGCCAAATTAGAAATTCAAATGAGAATAAAAAGTGTGACGACCAACAGTGACATTGACTACCAGTCGATGTCACTGTTGGTCGTCACACTTGCCTGTCACCACGTTGCCTGAAGTTAAAGATGAGTAAAATAAAGCCCCTTTTCCACTACAGGGCTGAACGGTTCTGAGCACGGAGAGGAACGGTTCCGATGGTGTTTCCACCTGGAAATGGTTTGGCGCGGAACGCAAACAACAAACCGTGCCCAGCACAATATTTTTGGCACGGTTAGACAATCGTGCTCAGTGCAGCAGAACCGTTCTGGTGGGCGGGCTTAATGACATAGGTATTCACTTGGTTTCACATTACGTCAGTTTTGTGACTCCGCATGTGGTCTCTTCACGTCCTCTTCTGTAAGCTAGGTCGGTAGAGAATCTAATATAAATAAAAATGCCAGTCAAAAATCGTATTCCGTCATAGCAACAAGATAAACCCGACAACAATACAGCAGTGAAAATGCTGCTCACTGAATAACGAAATAAACGAGACAAGGTTTTAAACAATGATACCATGTCATTCAACAGTCAATATCTGGGACTAAATATTGAATAAATACATAACCTTACCATTGGTTTTACGCGTAGAGACGTCCCTTTTGAGACTGAGTGGTCATATATTGTCTTGGACAATCCGTTTGTGAAATATACACGCATTTGTGATGCCTGGGTACTTTAGTTTACGGTGTTGTTGCCCTTTTTTAGTACAGTCTGGCTTGATTGACAAATCATTCATTCAGTAGGTGAGAGTATAAGCTTTTTAACAATGTATAACATGTCTAATTTTGCTTTTGGAATAGCGTTTTATAGGTCAGCGTAACCGAACATTTTCTTATCATCACACTCACTCTGTGGTAGCAGGAAAAGAGACGCTGTTATCGGTACTCTGGTTTTATTTTTTTTTTTTACGAACTGATGGTGTGAAGACAGTAGTAGAGAGCGCGCCAGGTTTCAGTTGACTAACCACAATGTACTATATGTCTTGTGATTTCAGGTGAGCGACGACGTCTAAATGTGCACAAAAGTGATATTGCATTAGTACAGTGGATGTATAAGAATGCCAGGATGTCAGTGATGCTAGTAGAGTGTGTGTATGAGATCGCTAAAGGAAATACAAGTACATGCATGTAGTCGCTAGCTACCTGGCTAGTTAACTAGCTGCTACAGTGGGGCTAAGTGGCTAGTTAGCCCCACTGTAGCAAGCTAGAAATGTCCGTTTGCAATCAGTAATATGTGCTTACATGTGAATGTCCAGTAAATGTGTGTTTAGCTATGGTGAGAATAATGTGTTGAGCCGAATCAGAGAATTGCAAACTTTATTTTATTGAGAATATATGACAATAGATAATGGATCCCAGTGGACAGAGTGGCTGTGACGATGGCAAAAATATGTTGTGTGGCGCAGTAGTAGAAGAGGAGCTCTGTGTGTGGATGGCCTATCATGGCCTATCACGAGTATGGATACTGACACATTTTACTCGGATGGTACTCGTGCTCGTAAAAAGTACATTATCCGTACTGGATACTCGTTTCATCTGATTATTCGGGTCAACCCTAGTTAGTAGTATTATATAATGTGGATATTTTACATTGTAATGTAAGCGTTAGGTAATAGTTTTTGTGATGCATGCAACAGTGTTGGTCAGTGGAGGACACGCTAAAAAGAAAAACCAAAAACAGACCAAAATACACAGAATCCTCGTCCATATCGTCAGCCAACGAAACATAACATAACAAAAACAAAACAGTGACGTCTAGAGAGTCTCTAATCCTACAGGAAGAGAATATTCCTTTCATTCCCAAGTCCACAAGGTGTATAACCGTATTGATTATTTTCTGGTTGATAGGAAGCTGATCCCTTATACTTCTGATGCCACTTATCGTGATATTGTAATTTCAGATCACTGCCCACTCCCGTTTACGCTGCATTTAGCTGGTCCATTCACAAGACAACCGGATATGGCGTTTCGATCCCCAACTATTAAAGGACTCAAAATTCTGTGTGTATTTTCGCACTCAAATTTCAATATTTTTGGAAGCTAATGATAAACCTAACATACCTCCATCATTGCTTTGGGAGACTTTAAAAGCTTTCATGAGAGGTTGTATTATCTCTTTTAAGGGGTCTAAAAATAAACAGAACAGAGCTATTTTACAGCAATTGGAAAAGGAAATCCATCGATTAGACAGCGAGAATGCTGCCATTCCCTCCTTGGCATCACATAAGAAAATTTTAAAGCTCAGATTCCAGTACAATCAGATTGCCTCTGAGAGAATCTCAGAGTCATTCTTATATGTGAAACAAAGGTACTTTGAGTTCGGTGAGAAGCCACACAAACTACTAGCTAGACAGCTACGTAAGATTGAAAATGATCGGACAATTCATAAGATTAAATCTGATTCTGGAGCTCATCTGATCTCAGCTAAAGATATTAATAATCGCTTCAAACAATTCTATGAATCACTGTACTCTAGCAAAGTAAACGCAACACCAGCAGTCATGCAAAAGTATCTAGATGACTGCAACTTCCCCGTATTAAGCCAGGAGGATTTTCTTAGTGCGGAAATAACACTTGATGAAATAAATGAAACTATACAAACACTGAAGGGAGGTAAAACCCCTGGCCCAGATGGGCTATCGTGTGAAATTTGGGGATTTACTCTCTCCTTACATGCTCAAAATGTTCACCCAAGCCTTCAATGATGGATGCCTTCCCCAGACTATTAATGAGGCTTATTATAGTCCTCCCAAAAAAAGGTAAAGATACAGAGGAGGTGGGGGGATATAGACCCATCTCTCTCTTAAATGTAGACCAGAAGGTCTTAGCCAACAGGCTCAGTAGATTTTTGGGTAAATTGATTCAGCCAGATCAGACTGGATTCGTGCCTGGTCGAAATTCATTTTGTAACCTAAGGCGCCTGTTTAACATAATGTACTCCTCCCAGACCAGCAACACAGACTTAGTAATAATTTCTCTCGACGCTGAAAAAGCGTTTGACCAGGTGGAGTGGTCATACCTGTTTGCTGTACTACAGAAATTTGGCCTGGGAGATTGCCTGGATCAAGCTGTTATATGAGAGTCCTCGTGCGCAAATACTCACAGATAGAACAAACTATAGGGGACCTGTACTTAAATGGGACCTTTGCCAGTTTCGAACAGCTTCAAGAAAAATACGGACTCCATAGGAGTCATTTTTTTAGGTTTCTGCAAGTCAGAAGCTATGTACTGACTCATTCGCATGGATTTGCTGCTGCTCAGCCCTCTTGTATGGACGATTGCCTTAGAGACTTAGCCGGCAAAGACAAAATCATATCCCATGTATATGAAACTTTACAGTCTATAAATCCACCTACAACAACTTTGATTAGAGTAGACTGGGAGAAGGAGCGAGAGGTAGAGATCCCTGATGAGATCTGGGAAAAGAGTCTGGAGGAGATCCACCAATGTTCCATTAATTCTAAACACTGTCTTATTCAATTTAAAGTTATCCATAGACTCCATTATTCGAAGACCAGATTACATAGGATATTCCTAAATGTCTCACCAATTTGTGAAAAATGTAATGCAACTGAGGCCACTCTACTCCACAGCTATGCGCTATGCCTCAACCTGCATGGTTACTGGGGTAAAATCTTTAAAGTGTTCTCAGAAGTTCTTGAGCTTCACATAGAACCAGACCCACTTTTAATAGTTTTTGGGGTTTCAGAACAGTCGATCAGGCTACGTAAGGCTCAGCAGCAATTCATTTCGTATGGGTTAATAATAGCCAAAAAGATAATTTTAATGTTTTGGAAAAAGAAGGAAGTACCAACTCCAAAGCTGTGGCTCAGTGAGCTCACAAACACCTTACATCTTGAGCGGATACGATTCTTATTAAGGGACAGAGGGCCCCATTTCGATAAGATTTGGTACCCCTTCATCTGTTATCTTGGGAAGACAGGACGTTAGACAAAATATACAAGGTGAACCTTAACTAGGTTCATCCTATACAGCGCCCTCCTTAATTTTTCGGTCCTTGTTCTTTTCCCCCTTTCTTTCCCTTTTCTCATAATCAGCAGGTGAGATCGGTTGGGTGGGGTTGGGGGGTGGGAGGGGGCGGGTGGGAAATTGGAATGGACTTATTTTTTTTATTTATGTATTTATTTTGTTTTTCCTTTCTTTTTTTTTGTTGTTGTTGATGTTTTTAGTTTTCTTTGTTAAATGTTTCTTTATGCATACTGAAAAACTTGATGATTCCTATACTACTTGTACTGTCATCCTCATGTGAACCTTGAATCTCCAATAAACCTTACTTGACACAAAAACAAAACAGAATGAGGAGCGACGACAACAACTGGCATATTATGCTATATCAAAATTATGCAATCTGTCACTAAACGATTGTTAACGATTACATACATTTAAATTCCTTGACATACAGTAGCTGATAACACTTCCGGTAAAAAATTAACTTGCATATAGCCAAAACAGACTTTTGGCAATATTCCCCTAAATATTTATTGAACTCTCCCACCGTATGTTGGAGACAAAGAGATGGTACTTATGTTTTTCACCTGAAATATATTGTTCAGGCTCGATGCATTTACTTAAAAAATCTGTGTTAGGGGGGTATTAACACAGAGAGCGTTCACAATACATGAAAATAAACTACGGAAAGACTTCACCTGCCACCCTCAGGGCATCAAGGTAAAAATAAAAAACAAAAACAACAAAGACAAAATAAATTAAACAAAGCTTAGCTCTCAGCTTACTTCTGTCATACTGTGCCCACTCACTCAGACGCCTACTGTGGAAAGAAGCACACTTTTAAAATCCTGGACTGATTCGTGACACGATCCAGGTGTGTGCCTGCTTATCCAGTAGGCGTGGTCCTCTAATTGCCCTGCATTAATCCCACAAACTGAGCCCTGTCACAAGATGATTTATCACAGCTGTTGGCCCTAGCGGCGAAGGTAATTTTTTAATCTCGGCGAAAAGCGGGTGTTCAGTTCTTTTCAGAACATAACGTAATTTGCCATAAATGTAACAGTTGTAAAAGTCACCATAAATGTAACAGTTTTTAGATTTTGCTAATTTATCCAGAAAATAATTAGCATAGCCCTATGAAATTTTACCTCTAACAACTTTGACATGTCAGTAGTCATTAGTAGAGCCCGACCGATGCCAGATTTTTGGGTCCGATGCCGATCCCGATTTTGGACAGTCCTAGTCCACCGATTACCGATGTTTTGACCGATATTTTGTCAAAAAGTGAAACATTTTCAAATCAATTTGAAAAACTTATATTTTATTAAAGTTTCTATATTTAAGAACATTTATCTTATAAGTAAACAAATAAAAATAAAAATAAACACACAAAGAACTTTTTAGATAAAAAAATGTAAAAGATATTAAATTAAAAATATATATTAACACCATCTTTAAGTGTGTGATATCAAAATAACTCCACACCTTGCTTTTACTCCTTTCTTTTCCAGCCATCTATTAAAAAAATAATTTAAAAAAATCAGTTTTCCAGTTTCAAACATGTATTTTTATGAATATTATTATTGTTGTTGTTGTTATTAATTTGTTATTATTATTTCCTAGTATCTATTCTCAGTAAATTAATTATATTTTCTTATTTTATTCCACACTCGCTCGCAAGAACGCATTAGCTATTGACACAGCCTCATTATTTCTTGTTATATATTCTCAGTAAGTTAAATGAATTATATTTTCTTATTTTATTTCTACTACATGATCTCAAAGAGTAAGATATTATCTAGCGGAGCTAATGAGTGAATCAAGTGTAACGTTAGATGAAATTAAATTGACTGGATGAAATAGCTACGTGAAAAAAACTACAATGCACTTTCGTGCAGGTTACCCGCGTTAACTGTTGGTTGATTCACTTCTCCAACAGCAATCCTTCTCTCATGTTATCAGGACAAAGCTAGATAACATGGCTTAAAATGATCCACGTTAGAAGTGTTTTATCGGCGTTTTTACTGTCTGGTTAGCTTGCTACGATAACGCGTGACTAGGTGACACACTCGCTTGCAATAACGCGTTGGCTATTGACAGAGCATCATATATAGCTAATATCATTATCTATAACGATCGATAACAAAAAAACAAATGTGTGATGCACCATTTTATTTTGGCTGGTTGTTTATTTGAGAATACAGCGATGTCCTCTGGAAATGTAGATCCTACGCTGCTTATGTGCTCACTGCCACTTCATAAAGGCTTGCTAGCCAGCTAGCTTGCTAAAGTGAACCAAATATGTTAGCTAGCTCGCTCGCTTGATAATGAGGGTTGATAAACATAGTGGTCGTATAAACGCATTTAATTAAAAACTTTAACTAAATATACATACCGTTATTGCGGCAATCGAATCTGTGCAGACAAGTCTTGCAGTGCAGAATATTGGATGAGGCACGAGTGACAAACGTCTTATTACAGAAGTAGCGTGTCAGCTGCTGCAGTTCACACTTGTATTAGAGCACCCTCACCTTGATAATTCTAGTAAATAGCAATTTCAAACAGACAAGTACAGATAAATAATCAATGTTTTTTTGTTTATTATACTTATTTAAAAATCGGGACACATCGGCTGCATAACTGCCGATCCCGATGTCGTCAAAAAAGTCAAACAATGGCCGATATATCGGGCTCTAGTCATTAGCCGTTTTAATTACATACACAACTTAATCGAGTTGGATACAATTACAACCAAGGTAGGTATGATTGTAACAGAAGTGCAGAATAACTGTAATGCCCAATAATTTGGGTACGCAGGTATTTTCTGCAAATACTAATGTTAATAAAGGAAACACATTTCCAATGGTAACGTGAGACCGGCCACATCCTCAGATTGTAAAGCATGGGCTTTATTCATGGAAAAAGACTTTGTAACTTACCATGACGTGAGATGTGGTAACATCCAAATAGATGAGCAAAACTGCTTTTTATTGTTCTTAACACCCAGGTAAGCTTTTACAAAGCAAATAACTGACCACATGGACCAATCTGGTATGTGCTCAGATATAAGATATAGGATATACTCTTTATTGAACCTCGTGAGGTAATTTGTCCTCTGCATTTGACCCATCCTAGTTACTTAGGAGCAGTGGGCAGCCACAGTGCAGCGGCCAGGGACCAACTCCAGTTCTGAGGCCAGTGCCTTGGTCAAGGGCAACTGGAGGAGCACACCTAACATGCATGTCTTTGAGTGTGGGAGGAAACCGGAGTATCCGGAGTAAACCCACGTGTACACGGGGAGAACATGCAAACTCCACGCAGAGAGGATCCGGTCGGACCCGGATTCAAACCCGGAACCTCCTTCTTGCGAGGCAACAGTGCTAACCACTATGCCACCGTGCCCGCCCGATTATTATAAATGCCTGTGACCAGGTGTCTTTTCAATTAATCACCTGGAGCATCCAGGAGATGAGGCTATATCAACACAGTGAGCAAATTTACTGAACACATTTAACATTAAACACTGAACTAACTTAAAAAGTCAAACACGTTGATGAATGAAATTAAATTATTTATTAAATATTAAACACCATTTAAAATGCATAAGGTTTCCCCAAAATGACACTACATGTACAACTCCATCTAGTGTCCCTAATATCCAAATCTGGAGCCCTTTCCATAACTTGCCTGGGTACCAACCCTCTCATTTTCTCTTTAGATGGCATTCCGTAAACATATAACAACAAAAGGCACATTGTCTGCTATAGCAACTCAGAGGTGCATAACTGTAGCAGCTGTTACATTTATACAGAGGGGCATCATGTTTTTTGATCACCTAGCATCCAATGGCACCCGCTAGAATACACTCTGAAAACCATACTAACTTTTCAAGGACAGACAACTTTTTTAAATGATGTATGTTATTACAAATAAAAATAAAGCTTTAGCATATTTTAAAAATAAAATAAAGCATCCACAAAATATTACTGGCTTGTTCAAAAAGCACAATAACTTAACAAATTGGCATATGGGGAGGCATTATACGGAGAATAAATATTGCGACTACTTTTTCTTGTGGAAAAAAATAATTGACTTTGTTTTTTGACTGTACTATATTGTTGCCATTGACTTACATAAAAACGGGTGGCTATAACACCTATACTGGAGCCAACCACAGTGGTGCTAGTCAGCAACGTTTCTTAACAAGACAAGAAAGTGAGTGATATATTTATAGTCACTCTCCCCTACTCTAACATTCTTAAGATGTCTGCTCTTATGAATGGTCATGTTGATCTTGTGGCGAAAATAAGTTAGCACCCGCTTTTCCCAGATGTTAAAAAAATGACCACCAGCAACGACCACCAACTATGATGAATAAGTTGTAACAGTTCATATGCATAATTTCCATTCTCTCCACCCATAATTTTGCGGTCTAACATCAGGACGTCCAAAAATACATATGCATCAACCCAAACACGCAAATTTTAAGGATTGCATGAGCATTTTACGAGCACACGCCTCCGATGCAGCACCTTCTTATTATGGAAAAACCTGTTTGTCATGTTAGTCTCACAAATTCTTAGTAAATATAGCCCTTAAACACTTAAATATGCCCACAATCCATTTTACCAATTCAAAAAATGAAGTACATTTTTAATTATTTTATTATGTAAATATTTCAGATTTAGTGAGTTTGATAGCCAACAGAATATATAAAGCGTTATACTGGCACATGTTTCTCCTCTTTTTCTAAGGGCGACTTTTATTGATTTTGGGTGACTTTTAATTGTAATGAAATACTGTGATATTAATCCCATCTCTTTTTTAACACCACCCAGAGACCATGGAAATCAGAGAAGAGACACCAGCAGGCACAACCAAATCATAAACCAATGTAAGTTTAAAAATACACGTTACCTTCTCAACTCTTATAGCCATCTTCTTGTTATCTAACACTCAATGTAATATACAAAACCAGAGAAAAGTGATGCTCTCTCTTCTGTGTAAGGGGCACATTAATTACGATTACCACAAACAAACCTTCGCAAACTAAGCATTCATTGATCCTGCATATAATAAATGAATTCTTAATAATTGCAATTTGCCTCTTTCGCAATAGTTTTCATTATGTAACACTTATTTTATTGTTGGGGGGAAAAGTTAAATGCAAAAATAAAAGTCAAATGCAGAAATAAATAAAAAAATGTAAAATTGAATACCTAAATGAACAATGCTCTATGTGGACAGCTATCAGGCTGCGGCACTGTGATTTTGGAATGGGCTCATGAGGGTGAGGTGCTGCTGTGACAGGGCTGTGAACCATGTGCCCCCGCTGTGCTGCAAGATCACAACCAAGCTCTGACAAATTACACGCCATCTGTCCCTGGGTCATGCATGTCTCCGAGCGTGTGTCATTGCTCCAGGTGGACGCTTCATTAGCATGGGCACCAGCGCAGTGCAATGCTGATTGCCTGCCCCTAAATGAACTCAGTAAGACAGCAGCTCTGACCACTGACACCACAACTGTACGACATAATATTGTTTTGGTGAATGAAGTGGTAAGTGTGACCCACTGACATGTGACTGGTGACTTACAAGACCTGTGCTGATATGGTGTTATTTGTCTGAGTTTCAAAATAGGTTACAAGAATTTTATGTAATTTATGTCTGTAATGTTGACTTCAATACACAAAAACAGTTATACAAGTTTCATACATTAATTGTGAGAAACTTTAATTATTCAAAACTTGGAATCTGGGACAGAAACTGATGTAATTTGAATGACCTATGTACTTACTATCTATGAAACATAAAAAAATAACAGATCTGATTTGGTATCAAGGGATATTGTGCAATACATAGTCACTTATTATACCTGTTAACTTGTTGGCGTACACACCTAGCGCCCATGATGCCGGCATCCTGAGATTGCTCAGCTCAGGCATTCTACGCTCCTGCAACCAAATTATGAGTTTAAAACACTAACTCTGTGTTCTAGCTGCATGTGTGTTCTAGATGATTTAGGACAACTGTGCCGAATACGGAGATTTGCAACACCACCATTGGTCGTCCATTTAGCAAGCCAGGGGCATGGGAAGGGGGGTGCTGAGGGCGCTGCAGCACCCCCTAGATGCAGGCAGCAGAGGAGCACCTCCTGCCTCCAAAAAAAAAAAAAAAGTGTTAGTCATTTTTTAAGTATATATATATATATATATATATATATATATAAACGATATAATAAATAATTTTGCTTTGGGGAAGAAAATAGATGTTGAAAAAAATGTTTGTTAGTTTTTAGTGATCACAGGCATGGCGATCTTGCTACGGGGTGTGTAGGCGGGGTGAGTTATTACCGTTATACAACAGAACTACATCATAATTAAAATCGAGTGAAAAAAACGGTGGTGTAAGTGGTTAACTGTATTCTCGTTTTATTAATCGATGATTTAGGACAACTGTGCCGAATACGGAGCTTTGCAACACCACCATTGGTCGTCCATTTAGCAAGCCAGGGGCATGGGAAGGGGGGTGCTGAGGGCGCTGCAGCACCCCCTAGATGCAGGCAGCAGAGGAGCACCTCCTGCCTCCAAAAAAAAATTTTTTTTCATTTTTTAAGTATATATAAATATATATATATATATATATATATATATATATATATATATATATATATATATGTGTGTGTATATAAACAATATAATAAATAATTTTGCTTTGGGGAAGAAAATAATGTTGAAAAAAATGTTTGTTAGTTTTTAGTGATCACAGGCATGGCGATCTTGCTACGGGGTGTGTAGGTGTGAGTGAGTTATACAACAGAACTACATCATAATTAAAATCGAGTGAAAAAAACGGTGGTGTAAGTGTTTAACTTAGCTAGATTGCGTTGCTTTGAGCCATTCGCTAACAGGAAATAATACGTCAATTGTTTACCGTCGCTAGGCAACTTGATGCCAGCTCAATTTGATGCAGAATGATGCTGATATACGTACTTTCAAAATAAAAACACAATCGTTGCTTTGGTCGAGCTCTGATGGCTAACATTACTTTTGTCTTCCTTCATTAGCTAGAGAAAACATAATCAATTGTTTTTCTTTCTTTCTTTCCTTCTTTCATTCAGATATGCAATTGTGGGATGATTTTGCCGACGCTACTATTTCCAACAATGGATTCCAATGAATGATTTGGGTTAGAATTACATCAAACCTCAGAATTCTGGAGCATCTAGGCCGTGTTTTGCATTTTTGATCTTGTATTTAAAAGACTCAAGGGTCAGTTTAACAAAAATAAGACTAGATCACTTTCACTTCACTGGGTACACTGCTTACTTTTTGCTTCATAGAACTTTAGTAGTTCTACATGTCCACCCTTAGATCTTATGCATTTGTGGTCAAGCAGTTTTTGATCCAGGACATGTATAGTTTAACCTGTTTTATAAATGGGATCTCTCAGTATTTCATTCCAAACTAAAAGAGCAAATTCATTTTTGATTTTTTTGCCTAGACAATTGCATCTGTGACTATTTATCTCTTCCAAAATTATTGTGACGGCCCTGGCCGTCTGCCCTCCCTGTTTGTCTAGAACTTCCTGTTTGTAACTCCCTGGTCTGTCTCTTTAAGGTCCTGTGCCGTAGGAGCCAGTTTGAGCGACTGGCTCCGCCCTTGATTAGCTGTACCTATGGGGGAGAAGGCATAAAAGGCCTGCTTGTAGCTGACAAGGCCCTCTCCCGATTCTCTGACCAGCTGATGCCTGGGCACCACCATTTTGTTTGGTTTTTCTTTGGTTGTTGCACCCTTCAACACCTACACACACTATACTGTTTCCATTGCATCCACCCATGCATACGCATCCTGATTACTAATTCCACACTCCATTTCTTGATCTTTCATTTAGTTTAATAAACTTTTGTTAAGAAAACTGTTGCTACCATATGGACCTCCCCTTCTTTGTTATGGCCTAACCGAGCCAGGCATAACAAGTGGGGGCTCGTCCATTTTTTAAAAATCTGTTAGTAAGGTAGGTAAAGGTGAATTGGATTGCTTAAATTCCCTAGTCTGTCTGTGGTTTGAATGGTGCACTTGGTTTGTGCAAGCCACAGATGTTGGGAGGTCCACAGTAACTGGTTTTCTTTGTTTTGGTTAGGGTTGCTTTGTATTTGTATTAATTTTGTGGTGTTGCCAACAGGTTGGAGAGTGGAGCACCTAGGCTCTAAGGTTTTCCAGCTATACCAGAGTGTTTACAGCAATGAGAGCAGTGAGTGCTGGTAATACGTTCTATAGCTGTAGGGAGGATTGTAGCTGAATAGCTCTGCAAAATCTGTCTGGCTGGAGCATTAACTGTTTTCCCCAGTTAGGCTGTAGCAACAGGTTCTCATAAGGAGGAGTTGAGTTTTTGTTTTGAGGGATTGTTTGTTATTTTTGTGTGTTGTCCGTGCAGGTAGTAGCGGTTGTCTCGGGGGCACCTCCGTAGCATTGGTTGAGGCAGTCAACCTTCCCCGCTGCAAGCGGTTTATGAGTGCGTAAGTACCCCCCGCCAGTACGCACACGAAGACTAGGGCGAGTTATCTTAGATTTGGGTTAGGCAGTTTAGGGGGCAGCTCCTTGGTGGCCCATCCTCACTGGGGTTTGTGCATTGTGTGATTGGCGCTACCCTGTTTTATGTTCTCGTTGTCTGTTCTGTTTGGCACAGTCCATTTTCAGCGGTTATGGAGACAGAACACAAAAATCCTTTAGTTGCTGAATTTCTAAGCCAGCCTTCTCATAAAACATTGGACCAATTGGAAAAAGACCGATTTAGTAGAATTGGCAGTTCATTTGGGCTGGACTAGGACTAAACATCTGCCTAGGAAAGATGAAATAAGAGAAATAGTTGAGAGTCTAGCAGAATTGGGTGAACTTTTGGAGGCAGAGCAGGGTTATGGTGGCAAGTTGTCCTTTCAGCAATGTATGGAATTGGAGAAAGAGAGGGCAAACATTGAAAGGGAGAAGCTACAGTTTGAGGCAGCACGTGGAAAGGAAAGGTTGCTGTTTCAACTGGAGAATGAGAAATTAAAGGCTGAGCAGGCACAGAGTCAGAGAGAAGCTGAGTTTGCTTTGGAAAAAGAGAAGTTAAGAATTCAACATCTTAAATTAGAGCTGATAAGAGAAGGAAGGGCTAGTGAGAGTCCCCTTGATTTGGGTACAGTTGGGAAATATGCTGGAGGCAATACCAGTTTTGATGTTGCAGGTAATTTGAGGTTGTTGCCAAAGTACAATGACAGGGACCCAGATACTTTTTTTGTCCTGTTTGACCGCGTTGCAGAGGCTAGGCAGTGGCCTGATGCAGACAGAACATTGATGTTACAGTGTGTTTTCACAGGCAAGGCACAGGAAGCTTACTCTGCCCTTAGTCCTGCTGAAAGTAAGGACTATGCTAAGGTTAAAGCGGCGGTGTTAAAGGCATATGAACAGAGGTTTAGGAACTGGAAGAAAGGGGAGAAACGGAGTCATGTTGAGTTTGCACGAGAGATTTCAGCTCATTTTTCACGTTGGTGTTCTGCTTCAGGGGTAGACACCTATGAGGATCTATGTGATCTTATTGTCCTGGAGCAGTTTAAATATTCAGTGCCTAATCACATCGCTACTTGTGTTAATGAAAGCAAAGTAAAGACAGCATCTGCAGCAGCAGTTTTGGCAGATGAGTATGTGTTAACTCATTCTGGTGGCCCAGCAGTGCATCGTCATTATAATGAGGATGTTCAGAGGGGCAACTTTAGGTCTCGCTTTGGAAGGCAGGCCAGTGAGAGGGAGTCAACTCAGGATACTGTGAGGAATGTTCCAGGGACAGACAGGAAGTTTGATCCAGCCAGAGTCTGTTATGCATGTTGAAACAAGGGTCATTGGAAGGGAGAGTGTCCAATTGGTAAAGCAGGCCAGAAGTTTACCACCTCAACTGTTTTTACGTTGGTTTGGTGGCTGCTGCACCACTGGTACATAGCCCGTTGGTTACCTCGCCATCAAAGACATTTTTACCTTGTGAGGTTGATAAGAGTTATGCTCCTTTTATCACAGAGGGGTTTGTGTCTCTGGCAGATAATGTAAGGAAACCTGCCAGGAATTTACGAGATACAGGGGCTTCTCAGAGCTTCATCTTGGCTGATACTTAGCCTTTTTCAGCACATTCAGATATTGGTGAGCAAACTCCAATTGTTGGCATAGGATTAATTCCATTGTGGGTTCCTTTACATCGTTTTAACCTGTTCTCTGACCTTGTACGTGGTGAAGTGGTCATGGGGGTCCGTACTTCTTTGCCTATGGAGGGGGTAGACATCATCCTTGGTAATGACTTAGCTGGGGGTAAAGTTTGGAAGGAGGTTCCACCACCTTTGTATGTTATCTCATCTCCACAGTGCTCTGAGGAGCCAGACGAGTGTGCCAGGAAACACCCTAAGGTTTTCACTGCCTGTGTGGTGACTCATTCGAGGAGCAGGGCCGACTTGGAGGGTGGAGAGGAGTTTGCACAATCTGTGTCAGCCCAGCCCTCATCTACTCAGGTGGAGGGTGACTCTGGTGGGGAAAAGGATCAGGGTAAGTTCTTTCCTGCTCTTTTACCCTCTGTCTCTAGGGAAGAGTTAGTCAGGGAACAGGCTGTTGATCCCACATTGAAACCTTTGTTGGAGACGGTCTGTCCTGAAAGTGAACTTGAGGGGGTCCTGTGTGGGTACTTCCTGCAAGAAGGCGTACTACTGAGAAAGTTGGCCCATGTAGTTGACAATGTGCAGGTAGACCATGTTAATCAGATTGTTGTGCCGTCCAAATTTAGACATTTGGTATTGAGCATTTCACATGACGGTATTGCTGGTCACTTAGGAGTGAAGAAAACGTATGACCGGGTGCTCCGCTTTCTGGTGTCTTTTGAAAAGGGATGTAGCAGCTTATTGTAAACTGTGTCACATGTGTCAGGTCACTGGTAAATCCAACCAGAAAATTGAGCCAGCACCTTTGTACCCCATTCCAGTTGTTGAGAACCCATTTGAATATCTGCTGGTTGATTGTGTAGGCCCTTTGCCAAAGAGTAAGGCTGGCAGTAAGTACTTACTAACCGTGATGTGTAAAAGTACCCGTTATCCTGCTGCTTTCCCGTTGCGTTCCCGTTGCATTTACCATTCAGACTAAACCAGTACTGAAGGATTTAACTTGCTTTATGTCCACCTTTGGTGTTGCTAAAGTCCTACAAACAGATCAGAGAAGTAATTGTATGTCCCGTACTTCTGCCCAAGTGATCAAACAGCTTCAAATTAAACACAGTATTTCTAGTGGTTACCATCCAGAGTTGCAGGGGGCGCTGGAAAGATTCCATCAGACAATTAAGTCTATGTTATGTGCCTACTGTATGGAACTCTCTCAGGATCGGGAAGAGGGCTTGCCCTAGCTGTTGCTTGCCATTTGTGAGGTTTCGCAGGAGAGTACAGGGTTCAGTCCCAATGAGCTAGTTTTTGGTCACACAGTTCGTGGCCCACTAGCTGTACTTGGTGACTACTGGAAAAGTGTTGTGCCTCCTGACAATATTGTAAGTTATGTGAATGACTTCTGCTGCCGCTTGCATCATGCCTGTGCTGCTGCTCAGAAAAAACTTGGCAATGCACAAAACAAAATGAAGAGTCTTTTTGATCGCAAGGCCAAGAGCCGCCAGTTTGAGCCTGGGGATCAGGTTTTGGTTTTGCTGCCCATTGTAGATTCCCCTTTTCAAGCAAAATTCACTGGGCCCTATGTTGTAAAAAGCCGCATGTCTGAGCGTGACTACTTGGTTCACACACCTAATAGAAGGAAGAAGGTGCAGTGGTGTCATGTGAACCTGTTAAAGCCTTATCACTCTGTTCAGATTCAGAGGTCAGAGGTGAGGGGTGAGGGTGGTTCTTCAGGTGAAATACCGAAGCCAAAAGTAGTGATGTCTGCAGTAATCTCAGATGTGCCACTGCCTTCTGAAGACTTTGAGGTCCCATCACAAGCCATTCTTACAGGGAGGTTAAAGAACTCGGCATATTTGAACAGTTTGGAAACCCAGCTAGGTCACTTGCAAGTTTCTCAACGTGCAGATTTGAAAAGGTTGATTAACTCTCATCTTTCTCTGTTTTCAGACACACCATCACGTACCCATCTTATTGAACATGACATAGATGTGGGAGGTGTTAAGCCAATTAGACAGCGCTTCTACCGTGTCTCAATGGAGAAGCGTGAGCGGATGGAAAAGGAAGTTCAGTACATGTTAGAAAATGGCATCGCTAAACCAACGTCCTCTGATTGGGCTTCGCCATGTCTACTGACAGATAAATCAGATGGCACAGATAGATTTTGCACAGACTACAGGAAAGTTAATGCTACCAAAAAGCCTGACTGTTACACACTGCCTCGTATGGAGGACTGTATATGTCAGGAGGTAGCCTGACGGCTGTGCCTGATTCACTGGGGGATTGGTTATTGGGAGTCTGGGTGCACATTCAGATCCGATTCGCCGGTCGCGGGAGTTGGGGGCGTGGCGCAGCTGTTTTGTGTTTGGTCCTAACAGCCTTGCAGGGATAAGAAGGCAGGTGAGAGGGAGAACACGAGAGACGCCGGGGAGGGTGTTTGGTTCCTCGGAAGAGGATTTTTCCTTTTTTCTTTTCTTTAAGTTAGTTTAAGTTTGTTGGGTTGGGTTTCCGTTTCTTTGGTTATTATTATTTCTGTTTCTCTTTGTTTGAGCTGTCTCCCGTCCTTGGTGGTGGGCTGGCGGTCCCGGACGCTGCACTGGTGCCACGAGGAGCGAGCTGCGCCCAGACCAAGTGGAAAACGTGGTGGGATCCGGGGAGGAGCGGCGCTGTGCAGAGCCGGACTGGTGCTGTGGCAAGGACACTGCGCTACGTCAGCCAGGACCAACGCCGCGAGGGGAGACTCTGGACAAGCCCTGACGAGGGCGGAGGAACAGTGAGTCTCCCACTCCGAGACTGTAAAGCGCGGACCAGGACCGGAGCCGGCGCTGACTCACTCTCCAGCTACAGGGCGCAGCAGGGACTGCGTGGTAACCAGTGGCACTTCAAGAACCTACAGCGGACGGCAGAGTGGGCCGGGGCGCCACCCAGCAGCCTAGAGACTGACGTGGACAGTGGGAGACAGCAGACCTTTGGGGGTTTGATTTATTTTTCTTTTTTCTTTTTTTTTTGGATGTAGAGTGGCCCAGCAGTGAGGTGTGGGCCAACTACATCCTTTCTTTGATTTGGATGATTGTTTGTGGTGTGCGTGTGGGAGTGAGAGGTGTGAGTGTGTGTGAGACCCCGCCTGTGTTAGTGGCTCCCCCCGTGAGACGGCAGGGTGAGGTCTCCCCCCTCCGGCAGCGGGGCTGAGGCACAGGGGGGCCAGAGTGGGTACACAGTTTTTTTGCTGAGTGTGGGCACGTGTGAGGGGAACCCCAGCGGCATAAAAGTGTGTGGTGTGTGAGGGGTGTTGCTCTTACCTGCGTCGGGGGCTCCGTGGAAGGGAAGGGGAGGGCCAGAGTGGAAGTGTTAGAGGAAGCCGGGGGGAAGAAGGAAGGGCGGGGTTGGTGCGAGATTGTGGCGTGCTCTGTTTTATGAATTAAATGTTAAATAAAAGTTTCCCTTTTACCTGCCTTGTCCTGATCTCCTGGTGGTGGGTGGGTTCCTGAAAAAAAAGCATTGTTAGGTGGCTGGAGGCAGCGCGGGGCTGCTCCTGACTCCCGACATATAGATCAGGTAGAGAGTGCAAAGTTTGTGACAAAATTGGATCTGTTGAAAGGTTATTAGCAGGTACCATTAACACAAAGAGCTAGGGAGATCTCTGCATTTATTACACCAGGCGGACTGTTCTCTTACTCTGGCATGCCCTTTGGGTTGTGTAACGCTCCTGCAACCTTTCAACGACTTATGAACAAAGTCCTGTCTGGTCTACCGGGGTGTGCAGCCTATTTAGATGATGTGGTTCTGTACAGTGACACCTGGAAGTCTCATGCCCAGCGTCTTGAGGCCCTATTGGACAGGCTGGTTGAGGCTAGATTGACAGTCAACTTGGCAAAATGCGAGTTTGCCAAGGCGACAGTGACATACCTTGGCAGAGTGGCAGGTCAGGGGGAAATTCAGCCGGTAAGTGCCAAGGTTGAGTCGGTTGAAAAGTACCCTGTGCCCACGACAAAGAAAGAGCTTAAGCGTTTTTAGGTTTGGTAGGCTATTACCGCAGTTTTTGTCATTATTTTTCCACCGTGGTCAATCCACTAACAAACCTATTAAGCAAGAAAGCAGTCTTTGTCTGGTCCCCGAGGTGTCAAGCTTCTTTTGATGCCGTAAAAAACTTGCTTTGTTGTGCTCCTGTTTTGGCAGCTCCTAATTTTGAAAAACCTTTTGAGATCCAGGTGGATGCCAGTGGAGTGGGTGCAGGAGCTGTTTTGCTGCAGGAGGGGGAAGAGGGTATAAACCATCCAGTATGCTTCTCACGTAAGTTCAATCGTCACCAATTGAACTATTCAGTCATGGAAAAGGAGACACTGGCGTTGATCTGGGCCCTACAGTTTTTTGAAGTATATGTGGGGGCAGGGTCAACACCAGTCACAATATATACTGATCACAATCCCCTGACTTTCCTCTCTAGTATGCAGAACAGCAATCAGCGGTTGATGCGCTGGTTGTTGTTCTTACAGCCATACAAGCTGAACATCTGCCACATATCTTTCCCCTTGAAAGATCTTGAACTTTTCACACTTCTCACAGGGAGATAATGGGTGGGAACAATAGCTAGTTAACTCCACCCCAACCACTCCCCCACTAGAGTACCTGTCAATCCTTGCCCATTTAGGGGTTACCCTATTTAAAGCTTTATAACTCCAGATGTGAACACCACAGAGACTAGAAAAATGTCTTAACCTCTTAGCGCACAGCCCCTAGTGGTGGGCACGCCCGCGTACCTAGATTACTAAAGTCAAACATTCGGTGCTACTGCAACCAACGTGTGAGATGAAAACAGAAACGCGTTGTTTCAGTTTCATTAGTAGACGATACATGACAACTATGCCGAAAACAGAGTTTCGCAGCCCCACCATTGTCGCTCCGGTCGTTCATTTAACACGCATCCCCTCCCTGCAGTCTCATCTAAAAAACACCCCCCACCCTTGACATAATGGACAATATTGTCTATCTTGGCATTAATAAAAATATTCTTTCACCACTAAAAAATCGTATTCCGTCATAGCAACAAGATAAACCTGACAATAGCCCTAAGATATGCCTATACAGCAGTGAAAACGCTGCTCACTGAATAACAAAATAAACGAGAAAAAGTTTTTAAAAATGATACCATGTCATTCTACAGTCAATATCTGGGACTAAATATTGAATAAATATAAAACCTTACTGTTGGTTTTACGTGTAGAGATGTCCCTTTTGAGACTGCGTGGTCATATATTGTCTTGGACAATCCGTTTGGGAAATATACGCGCATCTGTGACGCCTGGGTATCTTCCAAAATAGCTGTGCGTAACACCACACCTGTTGTTTACGGCGTCGTCGCCCTTTTTAGTACAGTCTGACTTGATTGACAATTCATTTATTCAGTAGGCGAGAGTATAAGCTTTCTAACGATGTATAACATGTCTAATTCTGCTTTTGGAATAGCGTTTTATAGGTCAGCGTAACAGAAAATATTCTTAGCATCGCATTCACTTACGCATTCACTCTATTAGCAGACAAATACGATGCACCTAACGAAACGTGTTCAAGGATATTTCGTAATTTCTTGGAAAATATTATTATTATTGAGGACTTCTGAACATAGCTAAGCCATATGTTTGCTGATAAACCTAGCTGACATCGTTTTCTGGAGCAAAACCGAAGCGAATAGAACAATATCATTGATACTGTCTCTGTCTCCATCTACTGAACATACAGGAGATTTCATCATTGCTATGTAAGTATTACCGCTCAAAATATTTCGGTTATATACGTTATTTTTGAAATTGAGTATCTTTAAATAGGTTAGTGGTGTTATATAATGTAAATATTTCACACTGTAATGTAAGCGTTAGATGGAAGTGTAATAGTTTTTGTGAAGCATGCAACAGTGATGACGTCAGAGCTGGAACATTGCCAAAACGGGTGGACGGGTGAAAATTGTTTTCATGTTGTCTCATCCCCATACAAGAAAACATACGAGAGTACAGAGTATAGAAATACACACGAGTTAAATGAAGCAATACATTTGTACCATTTATAATACTAGCTTAGATTACTTTATATCCATAATTTTGTAAGAAATAAAGTGCCAGAAATGCAATGGTCAAGGCAAAAAATCTAAAATGTGTTTGCTCCTTTTTTAGTTCGCAATGAAATACTGGGAGATTGCGAGTTAACCCTCTGGGGTCGAGAGCTCCGCCGGCGGAGCTCGACAAGATGAAATTAACTTTCGTTGGTATTTGGATGATTAACTTCAGGTGCTGTTATCATACAGACGCAACAAAAACATTGACAGAAACCTTAGAATCGCGACTTTCCAATGCGCCCATTGGCAAATATGAATTGTTTTAAATGATTTAAATTTGATTAATTAAATCATGTATGCTTCGTTAAACTTTACTCATTACTATGTGAATTTCGCTCAGCAGGAAGTCCGCCCAAATCACATTCACATGTTAACAACATTATAATTACTCTCCATAGAAGGAGACTAAAGGAGGGGCGATGCGAGATCCATGTGAGAAATGCCAAGTCTGCGAAAGCGGGATAGAATGTCAAACTGTCGCCTAATTCACTCTTTTGAGGTGAACATTTCGTTTAATTTTGGAAAATGGCCCGTCCGGAAGCCGACACTGATGAAGAGCGGTGTCATTTTGAACAGCAAACTGATCCAGCTGAGGATCAACTTCATGCGTAAGTATATTTCTTATGATTATATTGGTAAATATGTGTACTGTATTGCAACGTATCTGTGTGTTTGTAGGAATATCCAGCAATATGTGCGTTTGTAAATTCCCACACTACGAACGATTCGAACTATTGCATCTCAAAATTATAGGCTAGGCTCTCTGCGTCTGGTTGTGTTAGAAGTATCAGGTAGACTGTATGTTTTTCGATCATATTGGTAATAAATAGCCGTGGCGTGGCTAAGATTCTAAAATTGATGTCCTTGCACAATCGATATTAGCATACTGTAAGTAAATTCGGGAAATAGCAATATAATAACCACTTAGCTAAACAGATCTAGCCTACTTCAGATTGAGGCATTGTTATTGATGAGTTGCGTGTAGTTGAGCTGGAATAGCAATGTTTATTTAGTTTAGCTAATGTTGTTTCGTTGATAGCTTGCATTATTTGTAAATGTGTGCTGTATTACATTCTCTGTGTGTTTGTAGGAATATTCACTAATATGCACGCTTGTAAATTCCCACACTAAGAACGATTCTAACCATTGCTTCTCAAAATTATAGGCTACCTCTCTGCGTCTGGTTGTGTTTGTTTGGTTCTTTGTTTGTATATGATGTAACCATGTCACATTTCCTAAGTTTTGTTTTCATTAGTTAGTGGTTTGCCCCTTTTTTGTAAAGCACATTTAATTTTCACCTGTTGAAGGAAATGTGCTATATAAATAAAGTTTGATTTGATGTCACATTTCCTAACAATTTTGTTTTTATCATATTTACAGAGATGCTGATCAGGAAACACGGCCTAGTTCACCACTAGCTAAGAGGCCACGCAAGCGTTGCAAGAGTACACCAGTCTCATCTCATCTTCCATGCGTATAGTTTGCTTCAATAAATGTTCTGAAAATCAAAAGATGTCTTTGTTTCTGTCTTCTAAATGGCTCACTGAGTCTTTGTCTTAGTGGTGGGGAGGCATGCGGCCAGGTGTGAATAGCCTACTTAGCTGGCAGGTCGTCCTACCCAATGCATATTCATTACAGAAAGGCCCTCCCACAGAATTTGCCCTCCCATTCTCATCTGGTGTTGAAAAATAGTAGTCACAACACTAACTTTTAGCAATGTATTTTATATTTCTCATTGGATTTGCTAAAATATTTGGTCATCTTTTGATACCCAAGACCTTGATGAACACATTTCAGTGACCAAAAGTCTTATTCACAATTGTTCAGTGGGCTTTATTACAACATTCCTTTGCATGTTCAAAACTACTGTTTACAGTTTGTGTGTTTTTAGAGCAGTTTACAATCCACACATGATTATGACCTACTTACTGCTGCCATATTATTGTAGCTGAGTCTGTGCTGAAAACAAAGATATGAAACACTTTGGAATCACTGTATATAAAGTTGATGAAATTTACACAAATGTCAGAGCATCGCACAATCACCAGTGTGCCTCATTTTACCCTTACGCCGGGCACCCACCGCACGCGTAGCGTAAGCGGCACGGCGCGGCACGTAGCGTGTCTCCACTGGTTCCGTTTGTGTCGCACGAAGGCTTGCTTAAAGCTCTATATTCATAGTAGCTCTCGCAGTCTGCAGTGGGATTACATCGTGTATTTCACGTTTGTTCACGACTGTTAATTATGGGCTAAGTGAATACTTTGGTGAGAGACCTTTTTCAGTTTGTTAATTTGGTATTTTCAAATTTACCCCACCCCCTCCGCAAAATAAGATAGCGAAACTAAGTTTGCCTTTTCCCCAGGTTCCAGTTTTTTTTTTTTCTTTTTCTGCAAGGACAATACAAAAACGAAAACGCTTGTATTTTTTTAGCTGCTTATAAAATATCTGGGAGGTAACTAGGGACACACCCTCAGTAATATAAGGATGAAATATAATCAGAGCATGTATACCTAGCATTTTAGAGCATATTTCTGTGTATAAACAGGCCATCGTGACGCGCGACAAGCCGAAAAAATAGAACAGAAGCGAAAAACTACGCTTCAGTTCGCTTGTGTCGCGTGAGCTTCGCAGCCGGTTTGCGACGCGTTCGCATCTGGTGGAGACGACGTCGCCCGCTGCCGTTGTAATAACAGTACTTCAACTACGCGCGTAGTGCGCTCGCGGTCGATACGCGTGCGGTGGGTGCCCGGCTTTAGACCCCAGAGGGTTAAAGTATACATGTCCTGGATCAAAAACTTCTTGACCACAAGTTCATAAAATCTAAGGGTGGATATGTAGAACTACTAAAGATCTATGAAGCAAAAACTAAGCAGTGTACCCAGCATTATCAAATCTACCCAAAATGTCTAAATTATTAACACTGGTCTAAAATAGCTAAGGGTCCAGAAACAAATCCAAAATCTCTCCAAAAAGGAATATGATGCTTTTTGTCCACTGTAAAGCATATGAGCCCCTTATGAAGGTTTAAGATGGAACATAGATATAATTTAAACAAAATGCAAAAATATAGTCACACAATGCTGCACAGTACCTAAATGTGTAATAATTAACTCTTGTATGTACTTCTATACTCTGTACACTCATATGTTTTCTTGTATGGGAATGGGACGATATGAAAACAATTTTCAGCCGTCCACCACGTTTTGGCAATGTTTCAACACTCTCCTCGTCACTGTTGTATGCGTCACAAAAACTATTACACTACTAACAAACGCTTACATTAGTGTGAAATATCCACATTACATAATACCACTAACCTATTTAAAGACACTCAATTTCTAAAATAACGTAGGCTATATAACCGAAATATTTTGAGCAGTAATACTTACATAGCAATGATGAAATCTTAGAGACAGTAAATCAATGACAGTTCTATCCGCTTCTGTTTTGCTCCAGAAAACAATGTCAGATAGGTCTATCAGCAAACATATGGCTTAGCTATGCCCAGAAGTCCTCAATAATAATGGTGTTTTCCAAGGAATTACGAAAAATCGTTGACAACGTTTCATTAGGTGCAACGTCTTTTAATGCTACCATATATAGAGCGAATGCCATGGTAAGAAAATGTTCGGTTGCGCTAACCTATAAAACGCTATTCCAAAAGCAAAATTAGACATGTTATACATCGTTAGAAAGCTTATACTCTCACCTCCTGATTGAGCGTCCGCCATTGTAGCAACCTCACACAGTAAACAAACATAGGCTACTACCACACGGCTTTATTTATGGGCGGTGGCTTGACCGAAACTAAGTGACAATAGCCAACGAAATCAAACATGCTAATTAAACTGCACCCCCATCACGCCTCCAAAACCCGGCTGTAAGAATCACTAAAACAAGCCGACTTTGCTGACAAATTCTAAGTATTTAGTGACCCTAAAAATGTTGTTTATTCTATTGAGTGACTTCTTCAACACTTTCGTAATATGAAAAAAAGGAAAACAGTAAAAAAAAAAAAATTAAAAAACCTTTTTTGCCTCCTAGTGCGATTTCAAGATTTGCGACTTGCTGACCTTTCCTCCAGCACCCGTCACAAATGTCCTGCTTCATTTAAGCCATTTTTCAAGTATCTGTGATTCTCACATCTGGAGTTATAAAGCTTTGAATTAGGTACCCCCTAAATGGGCAAAGATTGGGCAGATTTGGAATTTGCGCAAAAGGTTTAAATAAATACCAAGGCATTGGCAACTGAGGTATCAGACAAATAATGTCAGTTAAAATTTGATTGCTGTCTGTTATTATATGAGGTTCAGTTATTTGGGGTGAAAATATGCCATAGCCCAGGGAAGAGCTTTTTACATTTTGTATGATTACCATATGGACATTTGGTCTCTGTTCTTTTTTTTTTTTTTTTTTTTCTATTAAAAACAACAGTTTTGCTGTACAGGCACAGTTTCATGGAGGCATACACACATCCATAAATTAGTGTACGTGTTTGACAGAAAAATTATATTGAAAAGGAAAAGAACAGCATATGAAAACTGTTCTTATTCTCTCAAAGCTGGGTTGCCCAAGCCAGCTCCTGGAGATCTACTGTCCAGTAGGTTTTCACTCCACCCTTAGTTTGGAACACCTGATTCTACTATTCAACAGCTCAACAAGATATCTAGCTGTTTGACTGCAGTATGCTTTGTTAGGGTTGAAAGCCTACAGGATGGTAGATCTCCAGGAACAGGGTTTGGCAGGCCTGTCGGAATAGATTCATTAACCTAACCCATGAAATGTATTTTTTGTGACTACACACCACAGATACAAAAGATGGAGTCACAGAGTATTTGGAATTCACTGAACAGTGGAGATGGGGATTTGATATTTGTTTCCATGTCTTCTCTCTGCTTGGACAACCCCTGTTTTTTCAGGTGAAAGACTTTTAATCTATGCTGCTAGATAGCCATGCATCTCATCTTAATTTCCTTCTTGGTTTTCAACATTATTGTTTTCTGGGATATATGGGGTAACCATGGCAAGGATGAGCTTTGAAGGTGACACTGTGTATGCTGACTGCAGACAGATGAATGTGGAGGTGTCCTTTCCAGAAAATAGCTGAATTCCATCATGTCTAACAGCATCATTCCTGTCAGACAATTATCCTTTATTACCCACAGTGCCTTAGAGTGGTTGTGATCCACATCAAAACTGTTTTTGTTTTCTTTTCTGTGCACCTGTTTATACTTATTCAAAATGTTGCAGTTGGGCAGGCAGCAGAAATTTAGCAGTAGATACTATTATGGGTATCATTGTACACCGCACAGGGACACCAGCCGAACTGACCAATTTTTCTGCAGAATTCCTGTCTATTAGAATGCACTCAGAGGGTTTTATCTGATCTGCCTATTGGAGAAATAAATGGTGTTTTCCTAATTTCCTCAAAATAATTAATAACATTTGTTTGTATATGAAACTATGATGTATATGAATACTTTTCAGCCATTTTTTATAATCTAAAAAGAATTCTGTGTAATTTTAAAAAGCAAATTGCCACTGGCTAAGTGCTTAGTGACCCCTCGCGCAATTACAACATCATACATAGAAATACATTTCCAGCTACCTTTCACACGAGTAAGCGATTTGCAGTTACCCGTTAGTGTAATCAATGATATGTTTTTTTGTTTTTGTTTTGTACAGTTGTATATATTGCTGTAAATATCTTTGTTGTTGTTATTGTTGCTGTTCTCATAATCAATTTCCTTAAGTTATTAGGGTACATTCTTAAAATTTATTTGATGGCTGAAGGTAGCTTTGACCAGGTTGAAAAGCTAGCTGTGACGTAAATAACATTCACAGCAGTGTCAGCTTTTTGTTACCAAAATAATTATTTTGGTTGGAAAACGGAATTCAACGGAACCAGTGCTGTTTAAAAGAGAAATGTGTCTAGATAAAAACTTTGATCTGGAAATCCATATATGGGTACAGGTTTTGCTCTATGTCAGACTTCTAAGGCCCATGGCTATGTAGCTATCGCTAGCTTGTTACAACCCGAAAACTCCTTGCATTACACTAACCAGGGCTGCGTTTCCGAGTTTCGATGTACCTTAACATTTTACGAAGGCTCCTAAGGTATACCTTTCAATGGGAAACCGCTTTTTTACGAGTGTTTTCCAGATTTGGCCGTCAAACTGAAACATGATCATTACTCCAGAAAACACATTTCTACGGCTCCGGAGTCCAATGCCAGAGTGCTTTACACCACTCCAGCCAACGCTTTACATTGCGCATGGTGATCTTAGGCTTGTGTATGGCTGCTTGGACATGGAAACCCATTTCATAAAGCTCTTAACGAACAGAGCTGCGTTTCCCAGTTTCGATGTACCTTAACGTTCTACAAAGGTTTCTAAGGTATACCTTTCAAAGGGAGCTCGCTATTTTGCGAGTGTTTCCCAGACTATACCTTAACAGTTGCCTTAAGGGACACCTCAAAGGTACATCGTAAGTTGGAGCTGGCCTTCACTGTGGGGCTGAAAAGTTTATCAATCGATGCCAAGCGAATTGATTGTCTCACTTGTAAAGGGTTGTGAATGATGTTTTAATATAACAAGTGTTGTCATAATCATTTTACATCAATCTAATATTGCAGAAGAGGAAGCTATGCCTAATAGAGATCATCTGCTAATCTCTTTAAGAGTCAGTTAAGACGAGACCTTGTGATAGTTTCAATAAATACGTACATATAGACTACAAAGGATAAAATAAAAAGCATTTATTGGGACATATAAGCCATAGTCTGGGACTTCGTGGAAGCCCAGGGAAAAGGATATAAACTACATATGGGGGAATTATTTAGTTCTTATTGAAACAAAGGTCTAATGTTAATTTGTTTTTGTCACACAATATATAGGCAACTGTAGCAGCATATCCACTGATTCCCGCGAATTTTTCTCTGCAATGCAAAAATGATCGTAGATGAAAGGCAAAAGCGCGTCTGTGGAAATTGATCATGATGAATTCTATACCGCGTGCCTTATGAATAGGTCTACCTGTTAAAGTGATTTGCTCATCCACCTTAGTTTGCTGTTGGATAATCTTAAATTTAACCAAGAATATCATTATTGGGTTGTTTACCAAAAATCGTAAAACAACATGGTAAGAAAAATGTTCCGTAATGTTGATATTTACACAGTGCTATTTTGTTTTATATAGGAGGTGTGAGCGAAAGGAAGGGGATGTCGCGATGTGGCTATGTTTGTTCATTATGAGCCACCGTACCTGTATGTGTGTTTATGGCTAGGCCAATCAACGTGCTCGAGATCGGTCATGCAAGTAGACTGACTCAACGTTGGCTTTGCACACACAGGTTTTATATTCTTAATAAACCTGCGGTTTGTTCCAAGTCAGTGTGATCATTGACTCACACACAAACGAACTAATTTCTACAGGGTATGCAGTCGGAAAAGCCATATCCTTAGTTAGCGCCACTACGTATAAATTAAAAAAACTTTTTTTTTTTTCTTTTCACAAATTGGATTTGTATCATGGATAGGCCCTATACTTAATTACCATCATGATGGGGGTAGACAGGTGAAACGACAACATTCTCATGACGTGCTATGCACAGAAACGTTGATTGGATAATTACTTTTCGTAAAGTTAATATTAAACTGTCATTTTCGCGTGCCGATGTGCTGCTAGATGCGCACTGTCGTACAACTGTCGATTTGAAAAGCAAAATGTTTGCATAATAAGGCAAAACTGTGACAGGATTAGCGGAGCGCAGCGCTAAGGGACAGCTTACGAGGGCCTCAGACCACCCTTTTAAAGGTATACCTTTCATAAGGTATACCTTAGCTAAGGAGACGCTGGGAAACAGCTCGAGACCTAAAGGAAGATCTTAAGGTATACCTTACGATGCACATAGAGCTAAGGAGATTCTGGGAAACACAGCCCAGGAGTTTGAATATCCGAACATGTTAACCCCTTTGCGCAATGCACCGCCTACGTATGACACACTGGACAAGAGTGTCTATCTGGAAATACAAGAAAACATTATTTTACCACTAAAAATTTGTATTCCGTTGTAGCAACAAGATAAAGCTAACAATAGCTGAAGGTATGCCAGCACAGCTGTGAAAAACGCTGCTCACTGAACACTGAAATAAACAAGAGTAATTTTATATATATTTATATATTTAAATGAGCTCATACCAGAGTGTACAATGAGACTGTAGATCATAGGCACGAGATGAAAAAGAAGACAAGGCAACACAATAAAAAACTAACTAGTCTCCTCTAAAGAGTTAGTTTTCTAAATGATTTACCCGAAAATGAAAATGACCAAAAAGGCAAAAAATTTATACTAATCTATACTGTTCTAACGCCTGACTATCGGAAAAATAACCTTTGCTACGATCAGAGGAAAAGATATAGTATATTCTTCAGTTCTCGTGCCAACGCCAAAAACAGATTCAAAAAGTCCTCTCCCTCCTGGGATTGGTCTGGATATTTATATACACTTCTGGAAACCCACCGCAGGATGCCCCAATCTGTAATCATAGTCAGGACGAATGTTAAGGAAAAAAAAAAAGCACCCATGTTTAGAGGCCTCGATACACTAGGGGCGCAGAGAGACTCAGAGGGGAAAGCATACGGACGTAACAAGCTAGTGTAAAATATTATAACTGGTGTACTGTCAATCTTACAAACAGAAGTGCAAGCAAATCTTCACAGTGCTTTCAAACCGTGAACATTTACACTGTGCACCCCTTAGCGTGTGGGAAAATTGTACGGTATTTAGCTCCGGATATTTAGTTAGAATTGGGATGTAAACACGGAATCCTGGGTGGAATAAGTAATATTAGCAGGTCATAGGTCAGTATAGCCAGCTAATACACTTGTAGTGAATGGGTTTTTTTTCATGAAGTTATCTGTGGCCTATCCAAATGTTAGTCTCTTTATTTTCTCAAATGCAACACAATGTGTATGTTCATGGTTATGGATAACTGGTACTTTATTGTAGCTACCTTATCTGACCTGTGTTCTGTAGGTGTTCCGACTACCTTCAGTTATTGTGCGTCGCTTTGGATAAAAGTTTCTGCCAAATAAAATCTGATGTAATCTAATATTACTATAATTCTACAAGACGTGTTACAGCTTATGAATAGAATGTTTACTAAGCCATTGATTAGAAAAATTGTTAACTTTGCTAGTGAAGTTGGCTAGATAGCATGCATGCTGTATTGAATTCAGTTCCCCTGATTGAAATAAATGGAGGTGAGCTATCAATGTCTAGGCAGTTATGCTCTGTTTTATTATCAGTGAACACTGATGTGGACTGGAGTCTTTGTTAGCAACTTTGTTAGTGAAGGTGGCTACACGTAGCTAGATAGCATGCATGCTGTATCAAATTTCTTGGATTGAAATAAATGCAGGTGAATTACCGAGCTAGCTAAATTGGAACTATTAACAGAAACAGCACTTCCCACAGGGGGAAGGACATCTTGATGGGAGAACAGAATTTGATACACAAGCTACTGAACCTTGAGCATCTAGCTGCCTAACGTACGTTAACCTACTAAGTGTAATGTTATTACAGGTCCAACAGAAAACAGGCCAACTCCATGCCGCGTTTTATCCGCTTGGTGACACCACTGAGCTAAAGCAATTCCAAGGTTGACTCTGAAAAAGCTCCATTGGCTTGTCTTTTTGCTTCGCTGTATCTAGGCTTCTTAGCATCTGCCCTTGCAGCAGCTAACTAGCAACAAACACTTTGCTTAAATCTGATCCCAAACTGCAGGCTGTAGCCATGCCCAGAAACATCCCAAACATATTTTAGGATAACAGATGCAGGTAAAAGGTGCACAAAATCTGAAAGTGCAGTACTTAAAGACTGACACTGCCAGTGCATCATAGATATGCCTTAGCTTAGTTATTTTACAGCATTTGCATATTGTAAACAAATCTGCATAATATGCTGTTATGGTGGAGGGGTGGTCATTCTTTTTTTTTTTACATTCTTGCTGTCTTATCAAGTTCTGTAGGTTTAGGCCCTGACATATTGCTTATTACTTGTCTCACCTTGAAAAGAGGATACATTTCTTTGAGATTTCTGAGCAGCTTGCAAAAGTCAGTTTGGCACAATAATCTACAGCTATGAAGACTAAATGAATTGCAGGTCAATACATGATTGAATGCACAATTTGTTTTTCATGGAAAAAAGATTGTTCTGAATCATTCTGAATTACTATTACTCCCTGTAATAGCAGATGTACTATAACCTAGAATCCAGCATTGTTTTTTTTTTGAATGTCAACAGTGTTGGCTTTGTGTGAATAAGGATGTACGGACAGAGTACATTTTTTAACAATTATAATTTGAGTGGTATTGAATTCTCAAATGCAACACAATATGTGTATGTTCATGGTTATGGATAACTGGTACTGAAATGAATTAAGATTTATGAATTATTTCCTTTTATACTAAACCCTTTATCTGCTGTATATCTATAGTACTGCTACTTTTATTTGTTTAAAAAAAGTTAATCTTTCCACAAAAATACTAAAATGTTAGCTTTTACGGCAGGACATAAAAAAAAGAGAAAAACTATCAACTGGACAAATATTTTAGGATCCTACAATTTAGAAGCTAGAGCCTAGATTATGCTGTCAAAAGCACATAGACTACCACAAACCACGTCTGCTTCATGCATTTTGTTCAGGTCACATAAATGAACTTGCACTGTGGTTTTGAAGTCCATTAGTCTCATTGATTGAGGCTAGCACTCCTGGGGAAACTGAGTGCGCTCATGACAACATTCTCAGGGGCTGCCATCACAAGTATTTCTCTAATTCGTCTGATCATTATGTGGCTTAATGGCATGGTCTAATAGTTTCTCTTTGTACCAATCTATTAGCAATAGCAATGTACCAAGGAGATTGTTTTTTTTACTTTCTTCATTCCCATTTTAGTTTTACAATATACCCAGGCGATTTCCATTGAAAGAGATGGCCTTGAGTGCTATCTTTCCATCCAATTAGTTTTGCTGAGTTTCTAGATATGCGCGCCAGCTCACCCTGATACAATGGACCTCAACAATGCCAACATTTGTGGTGCCCAAATATTTACATTAAAAAAAAAAAAAACTCAACAGCAACATCTCTTTCCAAATTTAAAGACACAGTTACTCATGAACATCCATAGATCTACAGACCTTGTTGTGCATGGTTTCAGAGTGGATGTTTGAGAGTAACAGTGGCATTATGTTTGGATAGAGAAGGTGCTGTTAAATCTTTTTTTATTTAAACATTGTCACAGTTGAGGTCTGTTATAACAAGAATAGCTTCAGTGAATATCTAAATCAAATCTCAGAAAAACTCTGGATGGATTGATAGCAGTTCAGGTATACAGGAAAATATACAGCATTATGTAATATTTTGGGTCAATGACCCATCCCCCCTGCCCCCTATTCATATGGGCACTGGCGCCCACAGACTGGTAATTAAGCAAATATCCACAATTTATATAAAAAAAGAGCCACAAACATGCCACAAATTAAAGGTCAGTGCCTGCAACAGACTCCTTTCTGGCCAACAATGCCACTCATTCCATTATCACCAATAAATGGCATCAAAATAAAAGGAACCTCCCCATCCCCGATCACTTGTTACACAGTAACCCGCATCATGAAATTTTTTTTTTTTTTTGGTACTATCTACAGTTCCTAATCTTGTTTATTTTTGCATGAAAAAATCGTATACCCATTCAGCTTTCAGAACAGTACCTCACAGTTCATGAAATAAATCATTCAAAAAAAAAATTTGGCCTGGGATTGCCTTGGGATCCACCAGGATGAGTTGGCGGAAGTCGCTGGGGAGAGGGACATCTGGGCTGCTCTGCTTGCCCTTTTGCCACCACAACCTTGATCTGGATTAAGCAGTTAGAAAGTGGATGGATGGATGGATATTTACAATACTGGCTCCTTTGTCTATGTACATGTGTCTGTAATCAAAAACGCCTCTGCTCATATTCAAGCTAACGCTGTTAGCTAAATCAGGCGCTATTTTCAGCTCAATCTGACGAGAACCGATTTAGAACCCATCTATCTAACCACCCCATGCTCTCTTTAGTAGTATTTTGTATACCAGACATTTGCTTATCTGAACAGCGATATGTTTACACTTAAGATAATCAAGTTACAGAACAAATTAAACAGGACTTTAACCTTTCAAATGAGTTCTCATAGGTGTCAACAGGTCCAGCCATTCCCAAGTAATCTGACTGCCTACTGCCTGTCGGGGCTCTGCGTCATGAAGATTGTGCTGATAGTGAGTGAATACATGCAGCTGAAAACCCAGCCAATTCTCCTAACAACTTGCCGTTGTGCTATAAAATGTATTTTTAATTATGGCGGATCGGAGAAAAAGGTTTTACGTTTTGACAGAAGTATTTGAAAAGGGTGAAAAAGCAGATCTCAATTAAAGGCTTCATTTTCATGTTCATAAAGTGGAGGTTTGCTCAAAGATGTGGTCCTAGACAAAGTTATGGCCCCACTGGAGGGCATTTAAGTTAACTGAAATAGCAAGTTTAGTGTTCTTACTTCTTTTTATTCCACATCAACATTTTGTATGCCACTCGTAGTAGTTTGGCTAGTAGCTCACCTAGTTGCTTGTGCTTTTTGTGAAAATAGTGCAGATATTTTTTTAGATGTTTAAAATTTCACATCGGATAATTTCCCATTGATTAACACGTTCTGAAAGTGAACAACACACTTGCAAATACAAGCTACAATCAGTCAGTACCGCTGCCATAGGTACAGACTGTCTCACTCTCTTTTACAAAGCTTCTAATGGACAAATTCTCTGGCAATAGGTGATAATCGAAGCAGTGACGTTAGCAACAGCAAAATGCATTCAAATTAACTAAAACTAATATTAGTTTTCAGTTATAATTCCTGCCAGCTAATGCACGTATTTCAGCATTGAACATAATGTAAATTTTTGTAAGACATTGAATTGATTCTCCTGGATAGTGTTCAAAACTTCAAAATGTGCAATTTGGAGAGGTTTTGGGTCATCTTGGAAAAACCCAAAATTTCACTGCTTTCATTTATCTACACAATTTTTTTGCAGTGGTGGGAAAGAGGTTGGGGGTAAATTTTGTATAATAATTTTGATGCTAGCTCGTGAATTTTGTGAAATAAAAAGAACAGTTGCATTTCTATGTATATTTTGTGGAAACTATTAATAATTCTTCACATATTTCCTAAATTTTGATATATAGTCCTGATAGCAGACATGTGCCCTTCAAATAAATGCCATAAGCTCTCAGCTTTGTGTTGCCACAAAGCTGTAAGGCTTTAAGAGTAGTAAACCCAGGTGAAATTTGCCTTTATAAATGCTTCGAGATAAAGGGTTAAGTTGTGCTAATGTTGAGGTCTTTGAAATCTCAGACAAGATTAATGGGATACAATGAATGGCACTGTGCGGTGGCTGTGACTGCACAGGTACATCTCTGAATGCAGTAATTGTCTTTGCCCTCATTTGTGGCAGTATGAAGGTACTGTCATCACCTTGGGGGAGCTTCTCCCTCAGTCAGTGAGAGGCATTGCAGTTTCTATATCATTGGTGATTAATCAAAATGTCCGGTCTTCACTGCACTTGCAGACTGGCGTGAGTTCCTATAACGTTCGGAGAAGCTAGGGCTGCCCAATTCTACAATTCATCATGTCCGCGAGGGGGATCATGTGGACTTTCATGCATACATCCAGAGCGTCCAACTGGGTGCAGACTTTTGCAGCCTTTGTCAGTGGGATTACCCAAAATTCATAGCAATAAGGATGTGACGATATAAAAGACATCAAGGAAACAATGCCAAAAAAGTAATAATAGCATGGTGTAATATATCACATACTGTGCACAAGACTGAAATCCAAAAGGGCCGAGTCTGATAGTTTGGACTGCTGACATTTGGATTCAGTCTGGGTCTGTAGGAGATACTTTAGCCTTTAGCAGATACTTCCCTGCTTGGGAGAATGGAGCAGGGAGATGGTGAAAGTCGTGCAGTCTTGGTGAAAACTGGTGTTCCTTAAAAGGACATTCTGGAAGCATAAACCAATGAACAGCTGCTTTTTTTGGAAAGGGCTCAGAGTTCTTATCAAACATGTTTTGTTCTTCTACTTAATCTTTTCACACTGGAGTACAGAAATCAATATCTTCACCACTGCCATCTGAAATGTGCAGATGTTGAGGTGTCTGGTGGCAAGAGCATAATTCTCACAAGCTGACAAGCATGTATCTGGATCTGTGTATGTTCGAAGGAACATACCACTAATCTGTTAATCATAAAATAAAGAAAATAAAGACGTGACCGACATTTATTCTGCCAGTTAATGTAATTTGTATTTTGCATGGGAAGTAATAAAAGGCAACTATAGTCATTTTAAAAGAGCTAGATGTTTTCATTTCAGTACTCTTATATCTGAATTAAAATAATAAGAACATACAGTATTGTAGTGTCCATTCTAATCTGCTCCTTTAAAATTCTACACAGGCAGCACAGGAAATTTGAAATTATTTATTTTTGTTCTTATAAATGTTTTTGATCATTTAAAATGGAACAATATAACAGGGACCAGTATGGTCCAATTGACATTAACCCCCAAACCAGATAAGTGGCAAATAACAGGCCACAAAAAATAGATATTTATAAGGCAAAAAAAAGAAGTATCCATGTGTTATGTCCATGGTACTGTAGTTGGTGGTTACCCCCCTCTCCCGCCCCAGTCTGCAATCACATCCCCACCCACTGGTCCACAAGCTTACCTTTGGCAGTAAAAAGGGTGCAGCCATGCCTGAATTCAGTTTTATGAGGAAGTATTATAATGTCATGTGACCACCGGTGTCCTCTTTCCTGGTGACTGTAATCACAGCGAGGCCTTGGTGGCAGCCCTGAGCTGACAATGGTCCAGATAATCAATGCCAAGTTCTCAAGATGATTTTCTGCTGTTCATAATTCTTCACGACCCCACTACTGGTTAATGCCACAGACAAATAGGGTCCCCTTCCTTCTGATCAAACTTTAAATTGTGGTTCTGGAACCTGGCATGATGTAATTACTCATCGCAAAATATCATAAAAGCACCTACTGCTGCTAATGCCGGAGGCAGAACTTGAAGTCAGTAACCTTCAAAAGCAGGGAAGAAATTGAAGTTCTCCTTCAACGAGTTCGGTGGATTTGTTACCTGGACAAAAAAATATTGGGATACAATAACATTTGGCTATGGCATCATTAGATGACCACAGTATTGAATTAATACATCTGCTCTGGAATACAATATATTTTAGCATAAGGCCACCAATGGTGTAAATTGTGCTGTGATAAAATTCTATTCTGTATCTGCATTCAGTGAATCAATACAGGGCTTTGTCTCCCGTTTCAAGAACAGGTTTTAGCCTTTGCAAAGTTATGTAATCACATGTGAAAGCAATATAAAATAGCAATGCATAGTATCAATTAAAAGAACTGGATTTTAATTTCATTTCATTTCATTCTCAATTAGAGTACTAATTATATTATCAGAATGCCCAGGATGATGATGATTATGATGATTAATTTGCCATACAAAAAACATCCACCATGGAGGACAATTGTCTCTTCGTTTTAGTTCTCATTTGTTCACCACGTCAGCTGGAACCATGTGTTAACATTCAAAAAGCATACCCCCCAACTAAAAGAATAATAAAGCTGATCAATCGAAGCATGTAGATGCCCTTATCAAGAAGGAATTACAGTGCCTTTGAAAATGTAAGTGCAAAAATAAATATCAAACAGACAAGATCAGGACAAATCCAAAATCAACCAAAATTCAATATTGAATTCAACAGTTTACATAGCAACATGTATATTTATATATATGTTATCTGTATATCTTTGTAAAACGTGGAACAAAACGTGTATTTTTTTTTTAAACCATCATAAAATGGTGCTGTTTTAAATTTTTTATAAATTATTTTTTGAAAACACTATACGGGGCTTTATAATGGGTAAGGTCAGTTGGTCTTGTAACCTAAAGGTCACAGGTTCGATTCCCTGTTAGGACACTGCAGTTGCACCCTTGCGTAAGGTACTTAACCTGCATTGCTTCAGTATATATCCAGGAAAAAAAGTTGTGTACGTCGCTCTGGATATGAGTGTCTGCTACTGTAAATGCCTGTAATGTCATGTAATGATTTGTCTTCACAATTAGCTGGACTCATAGAACTGTTAAGCATTTGATCATTTCCTTAAAGACAGGTGGCAGTAGTGTTAAATAGTGTTAAATCATTAACCTATTGTATTTGTGTCATGATTTTCTATAATTGCCACAATCCTAAATAAGGAATTTACCTTTTTCTTCAGCACGCCCTGTAAGAAATGCAACAACCTGTGCTTACTACCAACCTCACTACTCTAAAATTAGTTTACATTCAGATGTTTTACATTATGATAAATTTACCCTGGCTGGGTGGTTTTTTCACAAGCCATATGATGATGCTGACTAGTGTATTTCTAAGAATGCTGCATTATGAACGTTAGCCAAAAAAAACCCTTAGAGCTGCCAGTTAAGGGGTTATATATCCTACAATGCAGAATTCCAGCTTCAGAAACACAAGTCCAGCTAAGCACAGGCTTGCAGCAATGTCCATGCTGTAATTCTGCCTTACAGAACATTTAACCCTTTTATTAGCAGTTTACCCACTTTATTTCTGTCCTAATTGTACAACTTCACAGAATTTCAACCATAATTCTTAAACACAGGCACAATTTACACAGCATGTGTTACTTTAAATCATATTTTTTCAAACTGAATTTCCAAAAAAACACATTGAGCATTAACAGAGGATGTCAATAACCACGGAGTCTTGTCTCTCGGTCTGCTGTCCCTAGCTGAATGTTGAATGTTAATTCAGCTGAGTTTATATGAGTCCATAAGGGAACACATGAACTCTGAATGAACACTGAACAGTTTACTACAAGTCCTTTTCATATTCATGTGCTCCACGTCCTATTTGTCCCTCTATCCCACCCACATACTTATTCTGATCCCTCCCCCAACCCACAGAGTCCTTTGCTTTCTCTTAATCGTGCACCTGGGATCTGTTCCAGGGAGTGAAATTGATTGAAAGCGTACCACAAACTGCTGACTTCAGTCCTGTGATGGTGTCCCCTCCATACACAGCCATTTGACCATCATCATCAAGATGTGTGTTTTAAATAGTTAATGAATCAGTCATTAGGAAGGCGGGCAATGATTGATGTCTTTAAGACACACATCCTGGGGAACAGAGCCATTATGCCTAATGCACAGAGGGAGATAATATAGAGGAAGAAGCCTTGTATTCTCACATCAAAGAAGATAGGAAATGCAGAAAGAAAAGGCTCCCATAAAGATAAATGTTCAATAAAAATATTATTTGAAGAGCACTCTGTAATTCCAGAATATTATTGTTAGTTACAGGAGGTCTGTCAATATACTAATTAGACATTTTAATCAAATCATAATACAAATAATTTCATTACACCTGGGGTACATATCTGATGGGCATCCAAATCCTATTGCCACATACAGACACATTTTCTTTGTTGCCCAAGGATTTTGAATTTTGAGGTGTGAGACGGTTACAGTTTAACTGAGGATAGAACAGTTACAACAGTAAAAATATATATTCAGCTAACATATAGCCTAGTTAGTTTGTTCTCTTAGTCCCTTAGCTTGCCAGCAATAATACAGGTAGATGAGTTGGCTGTCATTATCATTTAAATGTTACTTTGTTACTACTTTATGTAGGGGAATCAACAAGGAGCAATGTCCACCCAATGAGCGCGGCTGTAAAGTAGTTTATAAGAAAGAGTTGGGACAAATATTAATAGATGATCAACCTTTAACATTGGTTATTGATAAGCAAGCATTGAAGTAGACATGATCAAGTTGTTCCATAGATTCTCAGATGGTAAAATCATCCCTATCCCCTTGACCCAGATAAAACTTATTTAGGGTAGGCTAGTCAACATGTTTCTCTGTGTGATGCCAGAAAATCTTGGTGGCAGCAGCCATTTTTCATTTCCCAAGTTGAACTTCTAGATTGCTGGACAGTTTGACTTGGCAAGATTACTGGCTTGCTGGTCACAATGGATCGGAACCATTTAAATTGCATCTGCAAAGCATTAATTGACTCGGCAGCAGGTAATCTTGCATCATGTGTTTTTTTGAAATTTATTTGTCAAAATTAGAAATAATTCCATCTGAACTTGCAGAATTGACCATAAGCTAAACTATTCTGTGTGCACACAAATTTAATTTAGCTCTTCGTCTGTGTATCCAGTTCAAATAAAGACAGTCGGTCATCACAGTGAAGAGGCTTGACAAGATCCTCATAATAGTCAGATGAATAAGATGTTCAGTATTTTGATTTTCAACATTATCTACGTAAACCATGTTAAATGTAAAACACGTTGACTTTACTTGCACCATGTGAGGAACTTACAAACAAAATTGCTTCATTTGCAGTGACTGTGGTAAATGTCATTCCGTCCATAGTTGTACTGAAACATCTCCTAAGATGATCATGATGTAAAGCCGTCAAAAGGCACTCTTCTGGAATTAGTTTAGAAAAGATTCAACCACATAGAATCAGAGCTCCTTCACTGTACGGCTATGACAACAATATAACTAATCCTGTTCATAATAGTAATTATAATAATAATGAAATTATCTGAATGTATTGGTGACCTTTAGAGCAAATAAACAATTGTATGTTTTCTTTGTTATCCGTTGCTTTAAAAATAAAAATAAAATAAAATAAAAACGTTTATAATCGGCTATCAGAATTGCCTGATTTGGCTTTCAAAAATCGGCAACTGGAATCGTCCATAAAAGTTCATGATCACTGCACCTGTGGCTATAATCAGAAAAATAATAAAACCTTTGGCAAAACTGACACTGCTCTTGCATCTCAGTGAGAACAACATGAAAAGTGGTCATGCTGTGTGCAGTATGGCTGCAAATGGGCAAATAGAGCAACTTCAGTTATTTGATGAACATCCACTTAATTTTTGTTTAATGAAATTCATAAATCTGTTTATTTAACCGTGTCATGTGCAACATTTAAACATACAGACATCTGGTTAGTTTGACACATTGACTACATAACACCTCTCATAAGGTAGCATTTAATCATAGAGTTGTGTTTAGATTCATGCACATATTATTCTTTTAAAAATAATTTTTTATAAATAATTGATTGGAAATTAAAAAAAATTTCTGTAATTGTATGTCTGTACATTGTAGTTAATACTGATGTTATGCAAATCACTGTAAATTTTAAGTTGTGATTTTGAAATCCGTATAAATTGTCACTGTGTTGAAACATGTATATATTATTCCTGTGAATGAATTCCTATTAAAAAGACCATAACCAGATTTTTGTTTGTACTTGTATCAAGTATTGTTTGTCCATTTTTGCAAAGTGTAAATAACTGAATTGTATATGTGTTCTTTTCATTAAAAAAAAAAAAAAAAAAAAAAAACTCAAAATGATAACTGTAGATTAATTGTTTGTATATAACACCCAGGGCCGCGTTTACCCATCTTGAGGCCCTGGGCTACACAACTCAGAGGCCCCCCTGCCGCAGCGACTCACGCACGCACGCAAAGATACGCAACACAAGACAACCCTATAATAAGCCAGTGCAAAGAGGCCATGGGAAAATACACACCAACACCATACAAATGAATGCCAATTATAGTCATACTGCAAACACACAACGGCAGGATAATCAAAATTCAAGCAGTTTTATCACACGGCAAACAGTCCACAAAAGAAAAACAACATTCAAATTCTATTTGTATGAGAAATACATATGGGCATCGCTGAATAGAATATCGTAGTCATTTTTGTTTATAAACTACACGATAATATTCAAGACTTAAACAAGCATATTAAAACAAATCTGACTCACCAGTGATGTCATTAAAAGGCCAGCTGTCGCAGCAGATCATGCTCAATGGACAGAATGGTCAACCCGTTCAGTATATTTTCCTCAATGGATGCCCTCAGCCTGTTCTTAATAATGCCCAACTTGGAAAATGATCTTTCTCCGGTGGCATTTGAAATAGGGAGAGTGAGATAAATTTGGAGTGCAATGTCCACGTTTGGGAAAGCACTTTGGAGTTGTTTCTCTCTCAGTAAGACCATCAGGTTTCTTGGTGACAGATCGTCAGTTGTTGTGTCACAGAATTTAATGAACTGAACAAGCTCATCCTCGAAAACATCCTGTAAATAGGTGCTATATTTTTTCTGAAGATTGCGGCTTGCTTCGCGTATTTCAGACACAGACAGGCTCTTGAGATGGGTTAAAAAGCCAAAATAGTCGCAAGTCTCTGTGTAGGACTTATGTCTTGCTTGCAAAGCACTTGTTAGTTTGTCAATTATGACTAAAAATACCTCGACACGAAACTTCTCAGCTCCAATTAGAATGTGGTCAGGTGTACTGGAATCATCCGCTCTCCGTTTTCTCTTCGCCTGCCGAGTTACCACAGACCTGTATTCCTGTGTTGCTCCCATTTCCTTGGCCTGTGTCTCCAGGTCTCCAAACTGGCCGCGTAAACCTGCCACAAAATCTGACAGTGATCGCAGCATATCCACAGCCGTAACGAGATCCACATCTACCTTCTGGAGGATAGTATTCATTGTCTGAATTCTTTGTAATACTTTGTTCCACAATATACACAAGAAAGCTGTCTCTAATCGGTTCATTTTGTTAGCCAGAGAAGGCGTCCTCGATGCTAACAGGGTTGATGTCATGGCTGTGCCATCTCTGCCTGGTGACAGCGGTATAGTTTCCGGAGAAGGCGGCCGGGTTGACTGAGTTGGTGTGGCGGGACTTGGGTTAGCATCTGCATCATCGTCAGCGTCAGGGCATGTGTCAGGGAAGGGATCGTTGTTGATGTCGGAGCCTGCATCGGTTGCTGTTAAGTAATCATCCGTCGATGTTTTGAAGAAATAATTAAGCTTCGGTATTTTACTGAGAACTTCTTAGTTTCTTGCTTTTTATTGTTGGTTTTTTGCGCCCCACTCTCAAATTTTCTGCTTGACGACATGTTTGTTTTAGAAGGAATTTTGATGATTACACAAGAATTTTTGCGACAACATATTTTGTACATTTACGTTGGTTAGATTAAAGGCAGTATATATATATTGCGAGACGTGCAGCAATCCTACGGGTACGTATATATGTCAAAACGAATTAAAAGTTTGTAAAAAAGAAAAAAAAACATTCCCCTCACCGCTGAGGCCCGGGACTGCAGCCCATGTAACCCATTGGGTAAACGCGGCCTTGATAACACCCCATGATCTTGATTGTCCATGGCTCACAGATGCATTCGTATATACAGTACGTATGTGTGAGGTAATTGTTGCAGTAAAGCCCTCACCTGTCCTTTTTTCGATATTATGGACAGAGTTCTTAAGGACCAACTAAGTGTGGAGCCTGTCATCAGGGACAACAGGGGTTGGCAGACGGCCGGTTTTCGACTGGAATTTCCAGTTTCCAAATAATTTGTACATGTCGAGTTTGTGCTCCCAACCTGACAATGTAATGTCCGGTCGGAGTAATTGAAGGAAGAAAGTGAATAGACATATGTTTGCCTGCGATTCCCTGATCTGACGAGGGGGTGCCCACTCAGTCTAATGTTGGTTCCAAGGGGGACAAGGGGGTCTGACAGCTCCTAGCTTTGTTCAAACATGGTTTTAGACTAATGTAACATGGATTGTTTTCTCTCACTCACACACATACACATGCATGCATGCACGCACGCACACACACACACACTTTCACATTTTACATGATCAGTATGACCAAAAATACTAATTTCGTTCTAATAATGATACCTATGCTATAGTATCCTGCAGTTGTACTCACACCCTTGATAAAGATTAAGTAAAGTGATTGTATAAAATTAACAGTATAATCACTGAGGTATTTTTATGCTCAAAGATTAGGAAAATTGTGTTCTTCATCACTATAACTGTTTGCAGATAAAATCAAATTTTAATTTTAAAGTGATCGCCTTAATCACTTAGGCTACGTTGTAACTGACATCTCATAAAAAACACGTTTTCAACGTACAAAAATGCCAAGTTACTCACACGTACAAGACCTACACCGTCAATAACTCATTCATTCAGACTGCCAAAATCCAGGCCTGCCATTAAAAGTATTGATATCAAAATGACGCCAAGTTACGGTACTACAAACAATATAAGCTATCTTGCCTCACCGAAATTTAATAACATGTATTCCAAAGCAATGCTACCCAATATTTCCTCAATTCTTTCAAGTCTCACGGATTACTCCGTGAGACTTACTCACGGATTTGACGGGCATCCAACGAGCCTTGATTGACAAAAGAATCAGCAAGCCCGTAGAATTAGAGCTGCCTAGGTCGCAACTTGTGTACCCTTCTGTCCTGCTCCGTTGTCTGTTATTTCGTGAAGATGCACTTTTAGTGTTTGTAAGGTTTATAAGGCATTTTGATAGGCTTATATGCAGGTAGGAATCCTCTTTGCTGTTTTGTTAAGCTAGAACCGGAAAGGTTGATAGTGGAGAATAGGAGCAGACGCATAGGCCTATGTCCCAGCAGGCTTTGCATATGAGAAAATAACAACAATGTGAGATAAATTAGGCAAAATGATGAAATTGCGTAGTTGAAACAATATGTTTTTAGCAGAATGGGCATGTAGGTGAAGGTTGACATGATCACAGACTATAGTGCGAAGTAAATGAAGTGATCATGAGCGAGCTTAGTTTCCTTATCAAACGTAACAGTCTGTATTAAACATTAGTTGTAAAAGTTAGTTGTTAATGTGTTTTTCTCATGTTCAGTGCTAGTAGTTATATTTATGAGTGAATCATGATTTTAAATGTAATGTTTTAATGCGGAGTTGCAGAACGTACATACGTAGTAATTGTTTGTATGTGGCTAGATAGAGAACAGGGCGAGGTAACATGAATGTAGAAACGTGGCGTTTGCTGATAAGAAGGTTTTGTACGGTAGCCAAGTGAAAAAATATAGTTAGTAGAAATGGCACAGTGGTGAACTGGTGTAGCCTAACTTGTTAATAAAAGGAATACATTTGCCGTCATGAAATGCATATGGGTGGCCGTGAGTGAGTTTTGGTAAAGCAAATATAAGCGTAAGAAAACGTTAGTGTAAAAGAGGAAATGATCTGCCTGAGGGTGAGGCGGGATTCAAGCCTTAAACCGGAGGTTTACCAGTCTGTGACTTCGTTAGTGCAGCACCATGCCATAGCTATGCAATGCGTGAAATATCATTAGCAAACCTGCCGGTGGTTTTAAAGAAGAACACAGGCCAGTAAGCACAGAAGAGCTCCCGTTGAATCCATATGGCTTACCAATATTGTAGCCGGTTAATAACTGAACGGTGAACGGTGGGTAGATATGGTGCAAAAGCAATAATTGATAAGTAGTAGACAATTATTAGTGAGGGTCGAAGCAGGTTAAAGGAGTAACATAGTGGTTGAACGTGACACTTCCCAGTTGTCTTTAGGCAACAACAAAACAAATGTGCATAATTTTTTTATTATTCAGTCATTTCAATGTACTTTAAAACGTATTTTTCTAAGCCTAAATTTCCCACTATAAAAGTTCACCCGAACCGTCTGGGCGTGGTAATGAGAACTGTCAGTTAGCTATGATTGACAGACCGTGCCCTGTTACCATAGCTACCCCCATGATAAGCGCTATTTTTGGGGGACTTTTCACAAGCTAGCTAGCTTAGTAGTATATCAAGTATCGATAGATAGCTAAGATAAGGACGTTGAGTTATATCCAATTATAATTTTTGCTATCTAGCTAGCCAAGTTAAGATAAAAGCACAACTATAACGTCCTCATAAAAGCAAACTAGCTAGCTAACGTTATCGATAACATTGCCTTATGAAAGCAAACTACCTAGTTAGCTAACGTTAGCTAGCTAGCTAGCTAAATGAATATAACCAGAAATAATCTAATAGTCCTTAAAAGGCACTCTAATTTAAGTGAACCTACGTTAGTGAAATATTTGCATTGTCTTGCCCGTAAGCCAGCCGTGCAAACTATGGGTCTCGAGTTATCCATGGGTTTACGGGGCATGGAAAGGGGAGTGGTTACTGTGTTCGTGAGGCACCAAGTTGAGAACTTTCTCAACCGGTTGAAAATAGGACGATAAATTTAAAACGCATATTTCTCCAAAAATACAGAACGGACATTTAATACTTTACTCATTGTGTTTCTTCAATGCCTCTTGTGCAAATAGCACATAAAACCGAGAAAGTGTGAAAATCACCATGGTACTCCTTTAAAGAAAGGTGTTCCTAGCTGGGCTTGAACCTACGATCCCGTGTTCCCAAGACAGTAACCTTGCCCACTAGGCCACAGGCGGACTAGCTGTTTAAACTGGAAATGTTTCAGAGTAAAAAGGTATGGGTATTTTGCATGTGTATGCACGTTTTTGATTGGGTCGTGTAGGTGAAGATTTGGCTGGTGTCAGTGAAATGTCCAATGGGGAGACATGTTGTTAGTGGGATAGGCGGCAGGAAAAATAAGAATGAGAAGAAGAAGAAGAAGAAAGAGAAGAAGAAGAAGGAGAAAACGCAAAATCCCCTTAGTTTGGGGCTTTATTGTGTGGACATGTGAAGTTGTTTATGAATTCTGTCTGTTGAAATGGGGTCAGAATGTACAGAATTTAATGTTTTTAAGGGCTGAGTGTCTGTGGCTGTTGTGGTTATTTCTGTGGGGAACCCTGAAAAGTGCCAAACTCTCGGTGCTGTATAGGTATGGGGCATGCCCCCGCCAAGGCGTAATTTGGCGGGATGGCATACCTGCCATCCCAATTAATTAAGCAAAAAGTCTACAAGCAACAATCGCGTGTTAAATTCAGTCTGATTATTTAGGAATGCAACTGCAGTATTTTTGCAGCAGTATTTTCAAACACTCACACTAAGTATGAGAGCAATTAATTAATACATGCCGAATAAATAGTGACACACAATGTATACAGAGAATTACTTAATTCAAGCTAGGTGACTACAAAGCAGCATGTATAAAGGAGATAACACACCTATGCTATACAAACATCTAGAATAGGGCCCAGCATACCAGCCAGATAGAGGTGTTCGACTGCTTTAACCAAGTAATACGCACACATTTAGTTTAGACTGCGTTACACACAACCGATCTCCACTGCGTTACCAATGCGTCAGAATGAGGTCAGGACCCACTCTAATTGTACATGCAAGTTCAACACCCCAACAGTAAATATAAAAGAATACATACACAAATGCTACAAGCATGGTAATACATACTAGTCAAACAACAACATTCAAAGGCCACAGATCGATAATACATACGTTCGACTTCACTGGACTAGATCACCCAGAGGATCTTCACACAGGCTATCCAAGGCCTCGAATAGGCTACCGAGCCGAAATGCTACGTATGACAAGGAAGGGAGTAATACAGATTGGGTAAATACCCAAACAGCAAACCGGAGGGGCATAGCAATAAATACACCAGCGCTACATAAAGTGGTACGAATGAGTTGAATTCAATGAATTCGAATTTCGTTCAAATACCATAAATTAACATTGAATTTACGTACAAACATTTAGATACACTGGAACACACAAACCATCTTCACGCAGCCTTCGCAGCGTTTCCGACAAGGAAGTGCTTGTGCTGTTAAAACACAGTATTATCTAGATATCCATCTTTACAGGTACCGCCGGTTACATAAAATACATCCACAGTGATGTGAAAGACTGATATAAAATTGTACAAAGCGTTTGATTGCAGTTGGTGGTGTAACCAGTTATTATGTTTAAGGGGAATTACTTTTTCACATCTGTGATATAGGTTTTTGATAACTTTTTCATTAAATAAATGAAATAATATAAAAATGTGTTTTTTCTTTACTCAGGTTCCCCTTGTCTAATATTTTGATCGGAAACTAATCAGTGTGACAAATATTCCATAATACAGGAAATCAGAAAGCGGGTCATTTGCACAGCACAAAAACGACAATGTTTCTGTCCAACTCTCAATGAAATTATTCAACAAACACTGTTCATCTAGCCAACACTGATATACCATTAGTGACAGAACTCCATTGTTGTCCTAAAAAGTACATAGACATACTGTTGCATAGGTCAGCATTATTCACCATTACAAAGATACTTTTTACTGAAACAACTTCATAAATTGACGATTGCTTTTTCGATGTGGAAAGTAGTTTGCGAAATTGAAGTACTGAAAATTGTAAATTTGGTAAAAACTATACTGGCCGTGTTTTTTGTGATAATAAGTAGCATTTTCTGTAAATGAAAATATGTCTTTCTGAGCTGTATTTAATGACTTCAGACTACAACTGAAATGAATGGCCTTTGTGGTTGAACACTAAATATGGTACAGAAAATGTCCAAAAATGTACAGAGAGTCGGACAGTAACATTTTCAGTGTAGGGAAAAACACCTCTACGAATTGTAGAACAGTGAGGGTAAATAATTAAAACGTGTGCATGTTAACAATCCTCACAAGTAAACACCACGGAATGCACAAGGTACAAATATATTGCCTCATTTGATGATCAAATGGTGCAAATGTATAATCAGTCTCATACAATTAATTAAACCATGATTATGAATTTCAATATTAGGCACATTGAAAACATTGAAAATTACTGGTGTTATCCTTTAACTCTCAAAACATCTTTTCCCAGGTTCCTGTGTGTTGGGACCCAATATACAACTGATCAATCAGTCCTCTTTGACTCAGTGTGAATAGAAACTCCATCCCACAACCAGTTGTTGACCAGCTCTGCTGTACCATGTCTTTTAAGTGGGGACTTGTTCCCTTTCCTTCCTACTTTTGAAGAGTTGCATTTCATAGGGGTAATAAAAGTAATCTGCTGATGACAGAGACGCTTTCTTTGTTATAGGGGAACTGGTGAGAACAATAATGTTGAAAACAGTTTCAACCATGAATGTAATAGGTGTATGCTACACAGGCCTCATAGTCCAGCTAAACCACTGATAAGACAATGACTCTGAAAAGATTCCCTGAAGCCATTAGAGAACGATATGGATTTGATAGCACTGTTGTTTCCTCTGATGAGTGTTTGGTTTAATTGTTTGCCTGTTTAAAAGCCATTTTCCTGAAGCGTTTCTCTTTTTTCCAAGAACCTCTCTCAAAGAAACATCATATTGACGTAAAAGTGCGCTCAAATGTAAATTACAGTTCTACCTCCCCAGGCAACCAAGAGTCAGAGAAAGCTAATAAGCTCCTCATAATACAAGGACCCTGCCGAGACATAACATTACTCTTTACATGCGTGCCAAGCAACTGAGATTTCCCTCCAGCCATACACTTTTAAATTAAGAGCTACCCTGTAAAACGTCTGTCTGCAAAATACAGTAGTTGAGGTACACGTCTTGTATTGACTATTATATCTGGAGGTTGTATAAACTGTACGAAAATAAATAAATTATTGCTACTCAGAGAGTTTGGTCATACACACACTTGCAGGTCATTTGATGCCCCTAAAATGAAGTTATACACCCAGTCTCCTTTGCTACAGTAAAATCTAATTCAATTTATATCACAGGGCTGTAATAACTTCATGATGTCGGACATCATTTTTATGGATTCTCCAAATTTTGGAACATTCACAAAGGACCTATTTAGATTGAGATACAGTATGTGCGTGCATAGTCAACTTGATTCCAAAATTGTACACTTCGGCAGTTTAAGCAAATTTAGAGTTGTATCCTTAAAAGGTGCACAATTGAAGGGGAGCTAGTTACATCTGTGGGGCCCATTTTGAGGGCCTGTCTCATGTTCGACTCTAATAAGCCTCCACAATCTTGGCAAAAGTTGCACATGTGTACATGGTTCTCGCAAACTTAGAGAATAGAATAGTGCATGGCTACTTGCTATACAAAGACTTGCAGATCTTTGCTAAAATTATGCTGTTTTTAGGCTCTGCTATTTCTTTCATTGGTACCTTTGAGCTGATCTCCGCCCCTAGAACAAAAGCAAAAGAATAAATTTGTTCACCCATTATCATTACCTGCCTAACCACTTAATTTACATGTTGTTGATTTATACATCATCTGCCAATAATTTGTATTTTCACCCACTGATGCATTCAAAATGTAAAGCAGAGGCAGAGAAACCCCATTTCTGAAGTGGGGTTATATTTTTAAAGACCTTAGACCTTTTCCCTTATCTCAACACATAAGCTCTTATCAAATTGGTCAACAGAAACTATGAGCAGTAATTTAATACATAATCTGAGTATTTTTAACACAGTGAGTGGCCAATTATAAATAATCCCAAATGCAGACTCACTAGTGATGTTTTAGTTTTAGTTAGTTTAGTTGTTTTATTGTGGAAATGTTTTTTTTAAATTCCTTTTCAGCTTTAAAGGTATAGTATGAAACTTTTTAGTGACATAATGCTCTATGACTATGATAAATCTATAGGAGAATGAGAAATCCAACCCATAGATCATGTTTATGTTCTCTAAATTCACATTTTTAATAGCTCTGGGCCAAATCATTGTTTATGTCATAGTTCTGTGTTCCTGTCTGTGTGTTCCTTGTTGGGCCGCCAGATGGCGGCACTTCTGTTCTGTGTCCTGCTCCCCCTGTTTAATTGTATGATTGTTTCCAATTGTCCAATCATTGTTTTCTGGCTGTCTCGTTTTCCCTTCCCCTTCCGTGGCCTGATTGTTCATGGTGCCCTCCTGTGTCTCGTCAGTGTCTGTCTATTTAAGTTCCCGTCTCCTGGACTCATGTGCTGGATCCTTGTTGGTTTGTTGCTCGTTGTTAGTTAGTTTGTTCGGTTGTGTTTCTGATCCTGTTCCTGCCCTGTGTGTTCCTGCCCTGCCTTGCCCTGTTCTGTTTCCACGTGCTTTATGGATTTTTGGATTTTTTTGTTTGATGTTTCTGAAGTTTTCCTTTATTTTGAAGAGTTGCCCTGCGAGGCCTTTTGTTCCTTTTGTTCCCCTTTTGTTCCTTTTTTCCAAAGTAAAGTCTTTTGTTCTTACCTTTTTTGGAGTTTGAGTTTTTCCCCCTCCGCATTTGGGTCCTGACCCTCCACCACACCGTGACAGTTTATCATTAAAATAAAACATCACATTCCTGAAGCCACTCCAATCTTCCTGGTGCTAATGTTTAGGAGTACAATCACTGCATGGCAGACAGTGCAAGCAAGTACCCTCCTCCTGTAGAGCCACCAGCGTCCTCAGCATTGGAGCCAAAGACAGGAGGATTGCAAGGTGGTAATTCTCAAATAATAAAGAACTGAAAGAACTGGATACCATTTTTTAGTGGTGAAAGAATATTTTTATGAATGCCATGATAGACAGTATTGTCCATTATGTCATGGGTGGGGGGTGTATTTGTATGAGACTGCAGGGAGGGGGGCGTGTTAAATGAACGACCAGAGCGACAATGGTGGCGCTGCGAAACTCCGTATTTGGTATAGTTTTCATAATAAACCAACCATGATGAATTACACTTGGTGTGAGAAAAGCAGGATAAAGACAGGCAGGAAATATGTACTGAAGAGAAATGGGTATGAGCTCACTGTAGTCTTAGTAACCTCACTAAGTCAAGTCAATGGGCCTCTCAGTCACTCAGGGTTGTGACTGGCCAGTCCCTTGACCTCAAACCTCTTTTATTACAGCATCCACCTCTCTTGTGGGTACCATGGGGATTCACCCTGGAAAGCATGAATCAAAGCCTATACCAATGGTCTGAGCAGGTATGGACAGCAGAGAGAGAGAGAGAGGGAGGGAGGGACTAATAATATATAAAAAAATACATAATTTTCAAAATATTTACATTAACATCTTCATTTTGAAAGTTATGTTGTAAAAAGCTGTTCACAAAAGCATTACATTACAATTCTACAGTGTTTTGTGTCGTGCTTTTAATATCATTTCATGAGCTGTAATGTAATCGACTACTGAGCATATTTACAAATGCTTAATGAATTCTTCATATGGCATTCATTATTTATCCATGTTACTAAATATGTATACATGCATGTCACCACCTGGGATAGACTTGATGTGAGGATCACAGGCCAAAGAATTAATTACAAATAACACATCGAAGAGTGTTTTTCATCATTAATTGTTAAAGTTGCAGTAGGTAACTTTTTTTTTAGAAAGGTATCAGGGAATGGTCATGCTTAATTGGTAGCAATTAAAATAAAGAGCTGCTATGAAAGAAATACAGCACCCTACAATGCGTTTACACCCTTAAATTATGTGTTATAAAATCAGGGATTCAACCCAAGTTCTTGTTTTCAAAACAAAGTGGTTTACAATGTGAACCAATCAAAGAAATAGGCCGGTTCATATTGTGAACCAATCAATGATGTTGACCTTGTGTGTTCACATAACACTATGATAAATGTGTTGAGAAAGAAGGAGTTTCACCAATGACGGACAAACAACCTGCTCCTGCACCTCCAATGCCAGCTAATGCCAAAAAGAAGAAAATTGTTTGCTCTAAAACTAGAATAAACATTGGAGCACTATTCAGAAGGTGGTAGGAGCTTTGGGAGCTGAAGTCCGATGTGGAGCGTGCTTTGTTTTGCTGGGCAGGTTAGGTCTAAATTTCAACACTAATTTATCTGGAACTTCTGCATGCCAGACAATTGTACATGATATTTCATCAGTATTAACAGTCTATACATAAAAATAATGAAAAGAAAGAAAATATTCTTGTGCAACTCTATTTTGTTTGTTTTATTCTGTTTTGTTTATTTAGTTGAAATGGTTTACGTACACCTGCATGCACCCAGCTTGTGTTTCCAAGATCTAACATCTTACTAGTTTCTATTGGCCATGCAAATATAGCATGAATCTCCAAGTTTTTTTTTTGTTTTTCATTAACTAGACACATGTAGGCTCCAGCCTACACCAGTTCAAACTTTGCCTTCTTAGTTGTTAATAAAAATGGGTTACTAAGACTGCAGTTTTTATGACAGTTTTAAATTTAGTGGGGTTTTTTTCTGTTTTGAGGGGATCCCGGCTTCAGCTTTCCACAAAGGATAGGTATAGTTAGCTAGTTTTAGCGTGGTCATACTACTGTAACTGCCATTGCATGCTAATGTACTCGCTAGCTAAATCTGCATGTTGTCTAGCTAATCAACCAATGTTGCCTTATTGTGAAATAATTCTCATGACAGTTCTGTGTTTTCTAAAAAGTGTTTTTCCTCTCTTTTCTGGGTACAACCTGACAGCATCGATTAGTCTTTTCTGATAAAGGTACTTAATTATAATAACATCAACACTGGATAGTTAGTTTGCTTGCTACCTAATCCTGCTTGCTAAGTAGATCACTAGCTTGTTAGCTAATTAAAACTTAAGTTTTCAATGATATCCTGAGTAGTTATGATGAACATATTATCGGCATATTTCTTATTTCTCTTGAGGTGATAACAGGAACTAATGAGTAGGTTACATCAGTAACTGATAAATCTAGCTAACCTGCTACAGTATGCCAGTGCTGGCAAACATACTGTATCTTGCTTTAGTTAGCATTGTATTTTTTAAATATTTTTTGTAATGATTGTTCAATTTTTTCTTAGCCCTATATGTTCAGTTCTTTGAAATAATTTGCTTATCACTGTGTAATATGGCTTTTAAATGCAATATAAAATGTATAATACCAAGGCTTTACATCAACAAATATGGTGTTCTTGACATCATGTTTCTAATATTCATTAATTAATATATGAAAAAATAAAAGATATGTAAGAAAGGCAGTATAAATAGAGCTGCCATAGGTAGATATTGCACATGATTAGGCTATGCAGGTTAATTCTCCAACAACGGTGCAGTGTAAATGGGGCATACCCCTGCAGGTAGTGAAAGTTATATGTTAGATCAAACTAGCTTTAGAAGTTAGTTTAACACTTTATCAATGGAAGACCAAACGATACCTTCCCCAGCCCTGTGAATGTAAGGAGGAAGATTGCCACACCATAAAAAACTTCCTATTTATGCATTACTTACGATTGCATCAAGTCAAACAAATTTTCAAAGGTAATGGATTATGCTTTCAAAAATCATCTGTAAATTCACTCAAGTGGATGCTGCCAGCTCACTCGGTGTTCTATTGTCGTACATAGCCACAGATTCTTAGGCGGGCAGGAAATTTTGCTAACAGTCAATTTTAAAGTATGTGCGATAACAGTTGTAACAGAGATGAGGTACAATTGTACATATAAAAAATAAATGCATAAATCGTCAATATTTGCGGTTTTACAGGACAAGACATTCTTGGTTCAAAAGCGTTTAACACGTGGCTACAGACCTGGAACAGGAAAGAGGGGTGCAGGTTATGGAGCACTGGGATGAATTGTGGGGGCTATGACAGAGACATGGCTTGGTGAGGAGGATGGGGATGAATGATATAGAGGAATACAAACATATTATAAAGGATAGATCCAGTAAAATAGGTGGGGTGTAGCTCTCTATGTCAAAGAAAATTTTAATGTGAGAAAAATTCAGAAATTGACCAGCTCGTGCCTAGTGAGGATATATTTTGATTAAGCTCATCAGGGAACATGAAAAGGGCCTTATGGTAGGCATACGTTACCGGCTCCCAGCTTCAGACAGTAGCGTGAATTCAATGCTCTTTGAAAACATACCAAGCTTGTCAGGAACGTGAAACTATTTTTGTGGGTGACTTCAATTTCCCTGCTATTAACTGGGAATTGTTGACAGGACAAGTAAAAAGTGAAAAAGAATTTTTCAATGTTATAAATGACATTTTTTGGCACTGTAAATCAGTCAGCCTAAAAAGGGAAATCAATTCTGGATCTGGTGCTATGTAATGATCCCGACAGACACTGCCTGCATAGCATGTCATCCTGGGTGTTTTTATAGTTGAAGAGAGATCACCCTATAGGTTATAGTCTGCTTGATGTACAAACGTATTTAATGAGGCTCTGAAAATATTGTCCAGTCAAAAATGTGAATGGAATCGTTGTTATCTTAAAATAGGATGAAAGAAATACTATGCAGAGGATTTCAAAAGTCATTGAAATGTATGTGATGGAATGCTGTTATACAATGAAGGGGAACACAGCTTATGGATGTTGTATAAGGCAATGGCTCTCAACCACAGTCCTGGGGGACCACAGTGTATGCTGGTTTTTTGTTCCAACCTCAATTCAAATCTCAGAATTTTAACTAGTTAATTTCTCTTAATCTTAATTGCTTTTCATTTTTAGAGGGATTGTTTATTTGTTTCTATTTTTCTGCTACCTTTCAGAAGAGTCTGCCATATAATACTAAACAGAAGAGCAATGTTTTTCTTCTGAGGTTACTGGATTATGAGCCAAACACATTAACTTACTTGAGCTTTGGATAGTACATATCAGCTGTAGTTTGCCATATGAATGAGGATTATTACAAATCTGTGTAAAGCAACATTTAAAGAGAAATGCCCAACTTTCTTGATGCATAATACTAGTTAGATTCTTCTCTTATCAAACATCCAACTTTTAGATTTTTTCTTTGTGTGACTTAAAAAAAACTGTCTGCAAATACCAGAGGTGGGTAGTAACGCGTTATATTTACTCCGTTACATTTACTTAAGTAACTTTTTGAATAAATTGTACTTGTAAGAGTAGTTTTAATGCAACATACTTTTCACTTTTACTCGAGTATATTTGCGAAGAAAAAATGTTACTTTTACTCTGTTATATTCGGCTACATTCCGCTGGTTACTTTTATTTTTTACCCATTTTTTATTCAATGCACGTTCTGTTTGTTTCATTCTCTCAGACAGACTTCAGCCAAAGAGGCTGAGTGGTCTTTGCTTTGGCTCTGTCACAGCCCCAAATGACTCTGTTTCACCAATCAAACGTAGCCAGTCACAGCACACAGAAGGATGAGTGGGCGACAACAATGGCTGAAACAACGGCGGGTGATTCGTAGGAGGCAGAACACCCCTGGCCTCACGTTCAAACTATGTTATACCACACGCCTTGTTTACGGCGTTGTCGCCCTTTTTAGTACAGTCTGGCTTGATTGACAATTCATTTATTCAGTAGGTGAGAGTATAAGCTTTCTAACAATATATAACATGTCTAATTTTGCTTTTGGAATAGCGTTTTTTAGGTCAGCGTAACCAAAATTTTTCTTATCATCGCACTTATGCATTCACTCACGAAACGTGGTCAACTATTATTCGTAATTTCTTGGGAAATACTATTATTATTGAGGACTTCTGGGCATAGCTAAGCCGCATGTTTGCTGATAGACCTAGCTGACATCGTTTTCTGGAGCAAAACAGAAGCGGATTGAACTGTATTGTTGATTTACTGTCTCTGTCTCCATCTACTGAACACAGATAAGATTTCATCATTGCTATGTAAGTAGGCTATTATTGTTCAAAATACTTCGGTTATATACGTTATTTTTTAATTGAGTATGTTTAAATAGGTTACTGGTATTAATGTGGATATTTCACACTGTAATGTAAGCATTAGTTAGTAGTGTAATAGTTTTTGTGAAGCATGCAACAGTCATGACGTGAGAGCTGGAACATTGCATAGCATTGCATAGCATACATAAAGTTTGTTTACGCTAAACCGGAAGTTCTGCACATATTCCGCGCAAGGCATCATGGGACTTTGGAATATTGTGGATAAGTACATCATAAGGTACAATAATGGTGCGACAAAGCATTATGTTTTCCACATATAAAGTTTCTGTTTGAATTTGAGCAGGTTCCTCTTTGTTGCGATGAAGAGTCTATTTTAATGGATAAATCCCCTGTAGCCTCGTTGATATTTTTTCTGTCAACGGAGGGTTCACCCCAACAAACTGATGAGGTATACAGACTTAATAGAGTACAACAGAAAGCGAAAATCCTCCTCTTCTGACGAACCTCCTGTGTATTGTTTTATTTAAAGGGATATGATTTAGGCCATATTTGAATTTGCACATGGCTATTTTATATTTTGTTTATTTCTATTGGACAAGCATTTACAATTTTATATTTTGGACATTTGGATTTTTACGTTCATCTGGCTCTGCTTATTTCAACATTAAATCAGATTATATGAAGTAACTCAGTACTTGAGTAGTCTTTTCACAAGATACTTTCTTACTCTTACTCAAGTAATTATTTGGATGACTACTTTTACTTCTACTTGAGTCATTATTATTTTAAAGTAACAATACTTTTACTTGAGTAAAGTTTTTGGCTACTCTACCCACCTCTGGCAAATACTAACACTTAAATCAGCATAAGCAAAGAAATCCATGGCTGAAGCTACCAAAACCAGCATTGTTTCACTAAGCTTTGCTATATTGCTATTCCTATTGACATTTAAAGATGATATTTTTCAGCAAACATTACTCAGTAGCGTGCAATTTCAGCATGTGTTGGAAGTGCAGATAAAGAAACTGTAGTGTCGCCTAGCACCAAACGATGATTGTTGTTTATGAACTGTTGTCATTAAACCTCAAAATCAACACAATTCCATTTATTGCTGATAGCTAATGTTAGTTATAGGGGTAATCTATATTTTGCTTAATATCACACATTTCAGAAAATATAATGTCAACATTACCAGAATAACCATACTTACACTTGTGTTTCGTGTGGAATGTACGGACATGTACTTCTGTTGTACCTACAGATGCACTTACGTCCATGGTCTGCAAGCTGGCCATCTGCAATGGATCTTTCTTTTAATAAAGCTAGCTAACTTAGCAAAACTAACAACCAACAGTTATGTCCTCTACTTTTCCCACAGACCTTACACACATATGATCTATGTCCTATCATTATTCTGATTTGGTTATACAGCAAGACGATTATCCAAAACACAAAAACAAGTTGTAACACATTTTGCAGTCCTTCTCCCCACAGACCACACAATCCTAATTTCTTGGACACATACAGGTTTCACTGCGCTGGTTTACAAGTATCTACATCCATACGTACACAAACAAAACAAACCAAACCAAAACACACACGATAGGGAAGGGGAATTTGCACAGTGTGTCACTCCCGCGTGCGTCTCTCGTTCCAGCGCCCTGGTCTCACTGCAGGCAGACCACATAAACAATTAGCAATCAATTGTAATCGCAAACACCTGTGGTTGCACAGCCAGCTAAACCTCTCAACCTGCGGATGGCGCCCTAACCACACCACCCCCACAAGTCCACATCTGAATGGCTGAAAAGAAGCAAAATTAAGGTTTTGGATTGGCATAGTCTTAGTCCTGACCTAATATAATTGCTGTGGCAAGACCTGAAACAAGCAGTTCCTGCTCAATAACCTACTGTATTAATTTGTCAGAATTAAAGCAGTTCTGCAAAGAGAAGTGGGCTAAAATTCCTGCACAGCAATGTGAAAGGCTGATATCAAATTGTAGGGAGTGTTTGGTTAAAGTTAATGCTGCTAAAGGTGGTGCAACAAGTTATGTTTAAGGGGACAATTACATTTTCACATGGGTTATATGGGTGTTTGATAACTGTTTTCATTAAATACATTAAATAATTATTTTAATTGTAGCTGCAAGCAGTGATATTAGGAGCCAAGCACCAAGGGTGAGCTGCAAAGCATTGAGTGCAATTTGTACCTCTTTCAGCTGTCGATTTTCCCCCCATTGCCTGCTGCACATCCTTGCCTTTCTGCCTGTCCTGTTCTGTCCCACACAAGCTCATGTACTGTGAAATGCATTAAAAATATAGGCTATGGATTATAAATTAAAATTTTCCCTGGGTTCAAACAAAGTTTGCTGCACACAGCACTTAATGTGTACACAGTAAGTATACGTATATCTTTTCACGTTTACAAAAGTCAACCTGCATAGAAAGTGACAGCACATCACCTTAGTTTTTGCAGTCATTTGTGCAGGCACAGCATATGATGGACGCTTTCCATAGAAATTGAATTATTTCCGAGTTAAGCAGCTTACAGTTAGCTGCTGGAAAATCATTTAATGTTTTTTTTATTCATTTTTTTTAAAAGGTGATCATCATGGAAATGTTTTATGAACGTCATAGTCTAATGAATATAGAACTGTAAATATTGTGTATTCCAAGTGTCAGGGATGTTTTGTAACTCAAAAAGTCTAATTTAGTTCTTTACATGAAGGATGGAACAAAGTGCAAGGTCATTATACTTGTAGAAAACAGAATATAGATATACATTAAGTCTCAGGAATTCCACACTGTAGTTGTATGTGTGGGGGCTAGGGGAAGAGTGGGGTTTTATGGTCTGCTTGCAGCTTCTGTCAGAGTGTGAATGTGGGGGAGGGGGACTGACAGAGATAGAATGCAGTCTGTGAACTTGAACTTAGAAAAGTTAGAAAAGTCATTGTTGTTCAGCCACAATTTATTGTAACAATGTGTACTTCATCATGGACTGCATACCTTATCCAAGTATCATCCAATCTGCGGTAATGATTTACCACCTTGGGTGGTAGACTCACGAAATGAGATATACATGATCGTCATAGGTCCCTTTTCAATTTGTATATTTTAAAAATTTGAACAGTTTCTGGATTTAAAGGTGTGGTAAAATATATTTTCCAAAATTTTTGCATATTCATATTTGATTATCTTTAAGAATCTTGGACAGTGGGGGAGGTACTTCTCAGGACTCTTGGAGGAATGCTGTCTGAGGGCCCTTTAAACGAAACATACATTGCTAATGATATATGAATCAGGAAAATGTTACAACAGTATTTTGTTATAATTCCATACAATGAAGTGGTATGCACCCTATAAAGCATCAGACTTTTTTACTGCATTGTAGCTTGGTGGGCTACAGGCTATAAACAGCAGCATTTGCTTGAAACCGTAAAACCAGATGTACACACATCCCCCCATTGTGTTACCACAGACAATAAATGGCTTCTTAGAATATTGGCAAGTTCATAAACCAGGGGATGAATTTCAAATGCAAACCTGTACTTTATTTAGAATTGCATTACGCTACCAAGTTGAAAAGCATCTGGCCAAAATGATGAAAATAAAAAAGTACCAAACTAAACATCAAATCATTAAACTCTTATCTAAGCAATTAGAACCAATCACACAGAGCCAATCCAACTGCTAAACTATTCACAATACCATTAGCCCAACCTGTCGGTAAGTATCCAAACAATTAGCAATTGCTATTAGTTAAGAACGTCACCAGACAAGTAGCTCAGTGAATAGTAGGACCATTGGCCCAACCTGTAGCTAAGCGAGTAGTAAAACAAATAGCAATTCTGGTAGCTAAGCAAGTAGGTTAAGTGCATAGAAAATGAGTCGCTATGTCATTCGCAACTAGCTCCGCAGTTAGCCTCGCAGCTAGCTCAACATGTCACAAAACCAATTGCATTGCACAACGCAAGTAGCTGAGTCAGTAGCAAAGCCAATCGCATTGCACAATGCAAGCTGATAACAGCAGTAGCAAAAGAATTGAAAAAACACATATGCAAAGGTATGCAAAACACATATGTAACGTATTGCATTGTAAAAAAAAAAATATGTAAAAGTTTTGGCCCTAACCCCCTGTCATAATGTTTGTCTAAATTTAAATTACAGTCCTGTGGCCATCTTTTGAGATATCAAAATATTCTTCACAATATAACACAGGGACATGCTGTAGATGACACATCCCAAATTTGGTGAGAATTGGGCAAACATTCTAGAAGTAAGAAAACATTTATCACGGACAGTCACGTGGAATGAAATTTGATGGATGTACATGAAATGGCATGGCCATAATTTCTTCAATGTTGCAATCTTGTAGGTGGCAATGTAACACACCTGCCTAGATGCATGCATGTCATGCATAAAATGGCAGCCATCCCATACATACCTGCCAAATTTTGTGAGTTTTTGAGCATGGGAAAGGGGTGAAAATGTAGCAAGAAGCAGAAAAAAATTGTAATCCTAGAAAAACAATAGGGGTTGTACGCACCCTTGGTACCTGGCACCCTAATAATAAATCCTAGCAAAAACAATGGGGATCCTACACACCCTGGATACTGTACCCCTAAAAATGTACTTTGTGTCTACTCAGGTTCCTTTTGTCTAACATTACATTTTGTCTGAAAAGGTGAAACCATTTAGTGCAACACATATGCATAAATAGAGGAAATCAGGGGGAAAATACTTTCTGAAGGCACTATTCCCTACATTTTACTGTTACCTTACACTATCTAATTCCAACATTTTACCTCCTCTGCTAATGTCAAGCCCCACCCCCATCCAAGCAAACAGATTACAAGAAGAGTGAGAATAAACAAGGTTTTTTCATGTTTGAACCCTTTCCTGCCTGAGAGCATGTCAACATTCCATTTCTTGACATACATCTGCAAAAATGTCTGTGCTGTGATCATATTGCATCACACATCTATACATCATGTTACAGAGAAGTACTTTTACTTTCAGATGATAGGCTTGCTTACATTCAATGTTATAGATCAACCAAAATACCTACAGAATTTAGATTTTAAAAAGCACCTAGTTCTCACTGAAGAGGTAGTCCTTTCAACCATTTTATGATTAAAATAGAGAATTCAGAATCGGAACAGAAATCAGAACGTGTATACTTTCTGATTTTTTTTCGAGCTCCTTCCCTATCTGTCTTCCATTATTAATTCCTCTCTCTCCTCTGGTCATGTTCCCTCTGTTTTTAAGACGGCTCGTGTTACCCCACTACTCAAAAAACCCACCTTAGACCCCTCCGATGTAGCAAATTATCGACCCGTATCCCTTCTACCCTTTCTGTCCAAAACCCTCGAACGAGCAGTTCTTAAACAATTAACCTCTTTTCTCCATCAGAACAACCTGCTAGACCCTCACCAGTCTGGCTTCCGATCTGGGCACTCAACAGAGACTGCACTCCTAGCTGTGACGGAGGCACTTGCCACTGCAAGAGCCTCACGCCTTTCCTCTGTCCTGATCCTTCTTGACCTGTCTGCAGCTTTTGACACGGTCAACCATAAAATACTCCTCTCCACCTTGGCTGGGATGGGAATTGCCGGGACTGCCCTGTCTTGGTTCGCTTCCTATCTTGCAGATAGGACCTACCAGGTCACCTGGAAGGGGTCTGCCTCTGCTTCTCATCCACTTGTTACGGGAGTGCCGCAGGGATCTGTACTGGGTCCTCTGCTGTTCTCCTTATACACCAGATCTCTTGGTTCAGTCATTAATTCACATGGTTTTTCCTATCATTGTTATGCAGATGACACACAACTCTTCTTTTCTTTCCCCCCCTCGGCCACACTGGTCAATGATAAGATCTCTTCCTGCCTGGCTGACATCTCCACCTGGATGGCCAGCCACCATCTGAAGCTCAACCTCAACAAAACTGAGCTGCTCTTCTTCCCGCACAAGACCTCCTTGCTTCGTGAACTCTCAATCACGGTTGATGGCACCACAGTGACTGCCTCTCACTCTGCCAAGAGCTTGGGGGTGGTCCTGGATGACCAACTGGACTTCAAGGAGCACATCAAGGCAACATCAAGGTCCTGCAGATTCCTCCTATACAACATCAGGAGGATTCGACCATACCTGACGACGCACTCCACCCAGCTGCTCGTCCAGGCTACGGTGACCTCTCGCCTTGATTACTGCAACTCTCTCCTTGCAAACCTGCCAGCTTGTGCCATACAGCCACTACAGATGATTCAGAATGCCGCTGCCCGGCTCATCTACAACCTCCCCAAATTCTCCCACGTCACTCCTCTGCTGCGATCACTTCACTGGCTACCGGTCGCTGCCAGGATCCGATTCAAAGCCCTGACCCTTGCCTACACTGCCGCCAACAGGACAGCCCCCATCTACTTGCAGGACATGACTCAATTCTATGTGCCTGCTCGACCACTCCGCTCTGCAGCAGCAGGGCGTCTTGTAACCCCTCCCACCCGCCCAAAGGGATCACAGAGCTTCTCCACCCTAGCTCCCCAGTGGTGGAACGAACTCCCCGTCCCTCTCCGAACCTCCCCCTCACTATCCATCTTCCGCCGTGGCCTGAAGACTCATCTCTTCAGACTATACCTAGAATAACCACCACCATGCTGTGTATATATATATATATATATATATATATATATACATATTAAAAAAATAAAAAAAATAAAAAATAAAAAAAAACCCTTTTTTCCTTGTCACTTGTTACATGTTGCCCCATCCCTGCACTTCTTGGTAAATTGTATTTGTCCTAATACTCTAGCTTAATCTTCTGCCTAGTTTGGCTTTGCAGATGTTAGACCAGGATAGTGTTCATTGTTCTCAGCTAGAAATAGCTGTACAAAATAAGTAATTGTACCTTACTGAACCCGTGTTCAGCAGTTGTCTACGATCATGAAAATGCACTTCTTGTACGTCGCTTTGGATAAAAGCGTCTGCCAAATGAATGTAATGTAATGTAATGTAATGTAATGTACTTTCCTGTTCAAAAGACACAAAGATTTTGTGATGGGAGGAAAATTTTTTTTGAATGACATCTCTTTTGAATGACATCTTAACAATGACATCTCACATAGACTTCAGTCTTTACTGCCTAAGAACCTACCACTAGAAATGACTAATTATACTATGGCATTAAAAAGACACATACACGAAAATGCACATTTTGGGGATCATGACTACTCAGCCTTACCATCCAGCTGTGTTGATGATCACTGTTACACTATTGTGGTGTAGGGCAGTCAGTGTTAATTTTGTTGACGAAAATTATGACGAAAACTTTCGTCAACGAAAATGCGCTAATGGGACGAAGACGATGACTAATTAATTTAGCATTTTTACTGACTAAAATGTGACGAAATGATAATGTCATGTAAAATGTGTGGGCGCAATTTTGAAAAAGTTTGCCAAAATGAGCTTTTGTCGTAGTGTTTCGGTGTTCCAATAGTAAGCATGCATGAAGCTGCAGAAACTTTCTGTGATGCATGCATGCCTGTTATTGGCTTACACCCCACACAAAGTTAATGAACTCTCTCCAGTTGTAAAGTTAATCTCATAAAAAACATGTTTTCAATGTACAAGTTACTCACACATACAAGACATACACCGTCTAAATAAGATGTATTCCAAAGCAATGCTACCCAATATTTCCTTAATTCTTAAATATTGCATTAACAAAACAAGAGAAATAAAGACAGCTATTCTATAAGAAAAGACATACAAGGACAAATAAAATGAACACAAAGAGACAAATGATGCATGCTAAAATTTACAAAATACTCCTATGAGAAGACTACGGTACCAGGAGAACTAGATTCACCTTCAACGGTGGTACCAGGAGAACTGTTAAGCAGATTCTCCTTGAATGTTTGTTTGGACTTCCCTTAAATGCAATCCTGAGCAAGCCTTCCACACTCCACAGCTCCCTTTGTTTGCCCAAATAAGGTCTGGACACGAATACCCTCCACACCACCAAGAGACCCCACCCCCTACTACTTTCCTCGAGGGAGCATACTCCCCCTCCCCTGTAGACACAGGGGAACCATTAAAAATCTAGTAACAGTTATAAGATACTTTGTACGATGGCACATGATCCTATGATTTTATCTGTCTCTAAGATACTTTTCTATGGAGGCCCAAGGTGGTGGTCTTTCTATAATCCAAACACTTATGTAGGCAGTACATACCTGGGATAAACCTCCCTATACCAACTTATAAGAGCTCAGTGTGCCTGTCTGCACATACAGTATCCCTTGCATTACAAATTATATTATTCACAGTCCACCACATTTATCACACTATTGCCAGTCATTTACATGCACATACATATAACACTTTCAACAGTTCATAATGTGGGTAATGGTCAGCCAGGTTCCTGTCTAACCCAACGGTGCCTGTGGTTGATTTTACGACATGAAAACAAACACCATCCTGGTAATCCTTTATCTGTGTTCCTGCAGGCCAAGGGTTGGTGGGGTAAACAGGTCGTGAGATTGTCCCACAGCAATCTCCAGATTGCAGGGCAATTGTCTTTTCAGTTGTGTTTACAGCCTTCTGATCTTCATGACCCCAATCCTGAAATTTTGGCTAGGGCAGCCAGAATTTTACCTTACAGGACTAGGGATCCAAAATTCTGAACTTAACCTTTTAGTATGTACAAAGTTTCCAATTTTTACTTCTGCCAAGGAGGGTATGTTTTAACCCCCTTTTGTCTGTGAACAAGATATCATAAAGTAATGGCTGAATTTCTGTGAATTTTGCAGTGCAAATTCTTGACCCTAAGAGGAAGGACCCTATTGTTTTTGGTGACCCCATGGCCTTTCCTCTAGCACCATCATTATGCCAAACATTTTTTTTTTTTTTTAAGTTTTAAGCCTGGACATAAGACTGAATTCATGTATCATGTATTTATCGGTATCTCCTGACCCGTTAGTCGTCCAGTAACAGAAATTATCCACCATGTTGGATTTACAGCCATTTTCAATTTTTTTTTTCTGCAAGTCCCTTTTTTCCATACTCCTCCTAGCGATTCTCCTGATTCTCACAAAACTTGCTGTGTGGCACCTAGGGATCAACATCTTTAAATGTATTATCTACTTAGATGATAGCCCAAACCATCTGACCGCCAGATCAAATTGTATTTAATATGGTAAACAGGATGTGTCAATTTTGAATGCTTTGTCCGATTTGCAACAAACTTTACAAATATGTTTGTCCTACTATAGCGAGGAGCCCGGTAAAATCTTTAGTCATTTTGCCTCATGGTGGCACTATTTTCACAAAACTAAAAACATGAACTCAACACCTTGTCCGATCATGATGACATTTGAAATGTGTTGTCCCTTTGTGCTATCCTACTGATGGTATCAATATGTATTATTTAGATAGCAGATGAGCCAAACTGTATGATCCCCAGATCCAATCAAATTTAGAAAAAAATGCATAGTAAACAGGAAGTGAACCTTTTGTCGGCTTTGCACCAAACTTGACAAATATGCTTGTTGTATAACAGTGTGATGTGAGGTATTATCACCTTTGTTGATAATTAAAACATGGATTTACAGTCTGGATCTGTTCAGACTGGCAATACAGGCAACTATTGTTTCTGTCATCTACCCAGTAATATGTTGAGTGTGAAAGTAAGGCAAAAGTGAGGTGATTGATTGTACATTGTACAAAAGTTATGAGTTTCATTATGGGCATCACGCATGTAACTGGGGAACTTGAATAACACAAGGCCTATGAAACTCATTATAATGTTTGATATGATGTACGGTTTGCGACCCGTTCCTCAGTAGAACATATGAAGACACATCTGATTATACTGTGAGCTTCCTGTTTTGGAAAAGGACATGTGTCATGGTTTTTGAAGGCTAAAACACTTGCCCCATTGGAGTGTATTGGAGCCTAGTGAGAGGATGCAGCACAGTGCTAAGTTTCTTAATGCTAAAGCGATCAGTGAAATTATAGCCTGTACCAGTCATGCCAGACAATATTTAAATAGGGCCTGGGTTCAAAAAAAGTGAAACCGTCCTATAAGCCTTGGCAGAGGTCTACATTCTACTGAGTGCATTATTCTAGTTCACATTTTGTTGCTTTACAGCCTGAAATTAAAACATATTAATACAACTTTTTCACCTTTATTTACATTGTACCCTGATACTTCAAAGTAAAACAATTCTCAAAATTAAAAAAAGAATAATAATAAAATCATTAGAAATTAAAAACTAGAATAACTGATAAATTTAATTTGAAATTATTGCTTACAGCCATTAGTCTAGCCAGAGTCTATTTAGATATGTCTCTGCCAACTTTTAATACCTAGATTGGACAACATTTTGTACTCAGTTGTATGTTGATCCATGTTGCCCTAAAGCTGCATGCCCATTCTGTCAGACTATGACTGGCCAACACTTCACTCTATTATACAGCTGATGTCTCTGACGAGCAAAACAACAACCACTACATCCCCAAGAGAGGAGTCCAAGTAGAAACTGCTTCCTATGTAAGTTTTCTATATGTGTACCAGGTTATAAAAGACAACCTTTTTTTAAAGCAATATGATCTATAAGCCTAGAAGGTGTTTATTTATATTATTAACATATTTTTAACTACCGGTAAATTGTGTATACTGCACTTGTAAACACTGTGAAAAAATAACATTCTTGCAGGCTGTCTTGCTTCAAACAGTGCCCTTTGAGGGCAGTTCCATTTCACATAGGCTCCCTCTAACTTCACCTTGTAGAGACAGAGGGCAATGAGTCATACTCTGAAAACCACGCCCACTGGAGGGGAAAACAATCGGCACCATAATATGCAACCAAGGGGGGAAATGCTACCAAATTGCCTGTAGCTAGCTACATACATGAAATTTCAGCATGTCAAAGGATTATTTAACACCCTGTGTCTACCAGAGAGGAAAAGTTATGAAAAATAATATTGTCATTATCTCCAGGTTAGACATACCGTAAAACTTGATTTAGAAGCCGAGTCCCAATTAAACATACAGCCCGTTTTACTGGCCGGGTATACGTTTTGACAAATAAATGCTGGTCTCTATTAGAAGCCAGGTCTAACCTAATTAGTTTTACGGATACCACGGATGCAGTGTTGTTTTTCCTTTTTATCATGATTTGCAATCATAAGTCAATGCTGCGATCAAAACTCGGGAAACGCAGCAGAGACATTTCTCCATGCTCTCTCTAATTCTGTCTTCTCCAGATGATCTAGCTTGATTGCACAATGGGCCACGGCACTTACATAGATCTCTCTTTCTCTCTATCAACAATACACAATACAAAACAAATCCATCTCTACCAAACACCCGCGCAACATACACACAGCGATCACCCATGATTTAACACTGTACCTCATCATCACAACACAATGCTTGCTAGTGCATGTTTACAAAAATACAGTGCTCCTGCATGACAATGTAATTTTACTCACCATTAATAGCGATACTTGTAAACTGAGTGAAACCTTTAACATTGTTCCATTCCTCCTGACTGCTCTCTCTCTCCATCTCTCTCCCTCTCTCACTCTTTCTCTCTGAGTGTGTGAGGTTGGCGCTAAGATGAGAATGCTTTGTCTCTCGGAGCGAGATCACATTAATGATTCGTAATTGATATGTAATTCGTTAGGTAGATATAGCTAGATATACAGGTAATATTCATAAAGCTTTAAATAAACTATTTGATAGTATTTCCCATCTTTGCTGAGCAAGAGTTTTGTGTGAAAAGAATTAAAGGCTGGTCCCCTATAGACGCCTGTCCCAAATATAGGCTGGTTGTGTTCAATGATTGAAGCAAATAAAAGCCCGGGCTATTAATTGAAGTTTCACGGTAAGCCGAAGCTAGAGGGCGGAGCCTATGCAAAATGGAATAATAGTTAGGTAGCGTAACTCTAATTCTACAATTATAGGCAAAGCCCTCTGAATTTATGTACCCGGGTTTTCTTAGGGGAGCAGAACGGTGGGCGCAGCCCCCTTTCTTAGGCTGCAGAGAGGTGAGGCCTCACTCAGATTGTCACATACATGCAAATCTTTCAAGCTATGCTAGCCAATGAGGCAAAGCTAGAGGGCAAAGAACTAGAGTTACCGTACGTAACTATTGTTTGTTTATTTTTTGTCCTTTTGCTGTTGATGTTCTACTTTCCCTGACAAACTACTTACTGCACCTTTGATTATATAATACTGCTAGTTTGCTATTACATCATTATGGCTATCCACTGTGTGTCCATGCCCCACCCTCCCTTTTTTTTTTTTATTGACAACTAGGGCTGAATGATTTGGAAAAAATATGTATGTGATTATTTTGACTGATATTGCAATTGCAATAAGATTCACAATATTAGAGGGAAAGACAGTTTTTGCCTAATTATTCTCATTTTCATTGAAAAACATTAAAATGATCATGGTGTGATTTTTGTGGGGATCTGTACCAGACAAAGATGTTTTCTTAAGTCTGTAGGATACGATTTGTAGGCTGGGACATCTCTGCAGCACCACAATATTTAATTCAGAATGGTATTTTGACACACATTTTGCCTTTAACAAATATTGCACCCCATGCGATGATAACTAGAAACATCTGTAAGCAACTGGAGGACGGACTGTGAGAAAAGAGGACCATCTTCATCTCTGCTGTACAATAAATGCTTTCTTGCCTTTTATATATCACTATATCATAACTCTGGTTGTGGTTATTGTTGAGTTGTCTTTGTGTTACGTATGATAGCGTACACCTGGTTATTATAACTCAGGTGAGTTACAGGTTGTAACAGTCTAGTTCCCATTTAAGGCTGTCTAATGGCTCTTAATACATTTGAAAACAGCATTTTTTTTTCAAGGGACATCAGCTCAGCGGTGGTATGGTGGTGCTGTGGGTAGCACTGTTGCCTCACAGCAAGAAGGTTGTGGGTTAGAATCTCGGCTTGGGGACTTTTTGTGTAGAGTTTGCATGTTCTCCCCATGTCCGCGAGGGTTTCCTCCGGTTTCCTCCCACAGTCCAAAGACCAGGAACAGGTTTGAGGAACATTGTCAAAAAGTACATCCAACACCTTAAGCATAATGTTTACAAAGAACAATTAATTGTATTTTCACATTAAACACATTGTTCCATAATACATACAGGTAGGCAATGGGAGTGAAATGCAATGCAATATATGATGTGCTTGATTGAAATTAACAAAAAAAGGCCACTGGTTGTTTTTCATGTTGGCCATTCATAAACAATGTAATTATTAATTACAAAAAACTACATTTGAAGTGAAATTTTTGCATTTGCTGAAAACCTCAAAAGACAGAAAATTAGATTGATCAGCCCTAAAGCTAACATCAGTCTGTTCTCTATCCGGGTGTAGTAGCACACATCTTTGACAACTGCAGCAGCCCTGTATATGTCTACTGTACTTCAAACAACATGTACTCACCAGTGGACAGCTTGCTTAAGATTCAAACCTTCTCTCAAAGAGCTTAAGGCATACTCTTCAGAGTAGCCACAACCATATAAATGTTTGTACTTTGAAGAATTAAGACATAGGTACAATATGCCTCCCAAACAAACTGCCTATAAGCCCACAATTAATACCATGTGGCACACCATAACACATCCATAACCCACCACCTAACTTTCCATAAGTAATCAACTCCACATAAGAAACTTAGAATTTCTAATTTACAAAAATATTTTATTTTCATAAATGAAACGTAATGGAATTCCCCATAAATAAAATACTACAAAAAAACAAATACTAGAAGAGTGTTGCAAAATGTAGGAACCATTCAATGTGAACTTCCTGCTGTTCTGTAAATGGAATGTTTTTAATGTAACAGAATGGTCTACATGTTGAATAAGCGGAATGTAATTTTTTTTTTTAGATATACCCATTCCGCTGCACTTTAACTGTAGGTGCAGTGACCTTAAAGAATTTAATATTTTGATGCATAAATGTTGGCCTGACTGCTAAAATGTTTGTCTTTAAAAAGTAGTTTTTGAAAATGAGAAAATACAACTTTCTATTTCTTTATGAGTGTGACCAAATTAGAAAAATTATGTTACCACAATGATATATTACACCAGGGATCTAGTATGGAATGCAACTTTATTCTGTGGCAGTAACATCTGGATTGTGTCCAGTAAGATAATTTAAATTTGTATGATTATTCAGGAATGCTTTAGAAGAGTATAACAAGTGCTGCAGCACTTTCTCTCTTTTGAACATGAAATGTGCAGATTTGCATATTTCCTTTGTCATTAGCTCAATTGCATTTGAGCAGAGATGATGGCTTAAAAGAAAAACAAAACAAGAGGGGAGACAATGTACATGGATCAGGCTAGTGGCATGCTTTTATTTATCCACTTGTCAGGAAGATTAAAGACAAGTGGCTTTGAGAGATGTGGTTATCGCAAGTGTGTGACAGTTCTCCAGCATGGCCTGTATTGTCACCGGCCTCCAGAGCCAAGGATCATTATCAAATGTAATTTTCCTTCCAGGATTTACTGTGATGAGATAGTCATCACCACTGCCCTTTTTGAAAAGTATAAAACCTCTGACATTAATCAGTCACACTCCAGGTGACAAGTGCATCCCACTCAGTAAAGCTGTCCTAGTCAAATGAAACTCCATGCATACTTCATCCGAGCCAGGATTCTGGGAGCAGCAATATTAGATGAAATATCAGCCGGGCAAATATTGATATAAGGCAATCCGGAAGCTGAATTTAATCCGTCTGCAAGATTTTTATTTTTTTATTTTTTAACCCAGCATATGTTTTTGGCATGCTTTTCTGTAAGGTTTTAGCGATTAAGTCTTCCACAGATATGTATATATTAGATTCGTACTTGACTGGAACCACAAAAAGGACAGACCCAAGTAAGATTCCGCCACAAAGAGAACTCTTTGGCAAGAAATGTGATTATAAGTATAGAACCTCTCAGGCACATGAGCACACACCACTAGACAATACAGCCCAATTTAAAAACAACATATGATATATTTCCATTCCTTGGGTCACCGATGGGACTTAAACAGTGATACGCAAAGGTTTGGGCACCCCTGGTTAAATTGCCTGTTTTGTTGAATCTCTAAGTGGAAATAAGTTAACAGAACCTCTGCAGGGTACAAACTTAGATATATTTCTTCAAATGTTAATGCACGATTGCTATTTATGTGCTGAATTTAACAGTAAACAGTAACTTTGATACCTTAGGATTCATACAAAAAAATATTCTTCTGTGTTTTAACTATTAACCAAATTGCCTGCTTTCCAAATATCTAGATTAGTAAAATAAAACTGAAGTGTAACTACAGTATATGGAGAGCTTCTTCTTGGAGCAAAAATTTACTCTGAAGGGAGATAAAATTCTAAGAATTGTGGAAATGTACTCCTGTTACTCATAGAATAATGAGCGCTATGTTCCTTAGCCTAGTTCTTTAGTCAGCTTTGCATCTACATTTTGCATACCTCTTATTTGCTTGGCAAATTCAACATGAATGCCTTCAAGTGTCTAGTGCTTTCCCAATTTTTTATAACTGTCAGTTGCAGCTCAAAAAACTGTTGCACTTCCTCCAGAGAACAATTGGTAAAGGGTGTAATCTCTGCATGTGGGTTATCTTTTCCCAAGTTTGCATTGGAAGTTAAATGGCTCAAATTTGGCAATATAATTCACTCATCACTCAAATGAAGACAGAAACAAATCTGCGCTATTGCCCAAGCAGTTGTGTGATTTCCCACAGCAGACCTTTCTGAAAGATGTGCTATTATTAGTGGGCAATGCACAATCAAATAATAATAACAATGAAATAGTACTTTTAATAATAATAGTACTATTACTTTCATGTAACACAACATTTTCCCCATTGAGAGTGACAAGGGAATACCCATTCTATTTTTAGTTGATGAAAATACTTGATTGTGAAAACATTCTGATGACAAACAGAATGCCATCTAAGAAATCCAGCTCTTACAGCAGATATGAAATTCATCATAACTGATTTATTTAATTTTTTTGTTTTTTGCAAAGGTGGAAAGGGCAGTATTACGTGATTTGTGATGTCTCTGCTAATCCTGCCTAATGCAAAACAGGTATAAAATCTAGCAAAGTAATACCTGTGTCTGGAACAATTACTAGGTAGTTACCAAACATGACCTCCATCAATAGCTGCATAGCTACTAGCAAATTAATTTGCTGCTAGCTAGCTAATTTGGCCATTTTACCACCAGGCTATGTTTTCATTATGAAATGGGCATAAATTATTATTATTATTATTATTATTATTATTAATAATAATAATAATAATAATAATAATAATAATAATAACAACAACAACATTAATAAAAATAATAACAATAATAATAACAGCAACAACAACAATAATAATAATAATGAGTTCTCAGCCTGCCCTAAACCCACCTTAAACACTTCTATTTCACCTGTGATGTGCATAATGTAAAAAAAATAATAATAATTAAACATTAAATATGATACAGCTCTTTGTTCTTAAGAAAAACATCAAAACCCACCAATGCCTAATCCCACTAAGAGGGGGAAATATTACAGCTACATTGAAAATATTATTTGGTCAAAATCCCCCTTCTCAACTGTTCAAATTATTTCCCCCAAACTTGCAATCAGCTATATACTTTATCTTTGAAAGCAGTTTCATGACTCAACCCATTTACATATGTAATGTTGAAACAGTTTTTTAAATAAATAAACAAAAGAAAAAAAAAACATTTTCAAATAATGTACTGCAGAGACAAAGCCTTATGCAATATGAATGATGATCTATGCCATTCTGGCAGCACAGGGTGAGGTGAACCTTTCTACAGATGACTAATGTGAGTTGAATTTATCACACCTCATATTTTTGGATCTCAGCTTTTCACTTTTATCCTGTATCATAAAATATTTAGCTAACTTCTTACTTCCATTAATGTCTTAGGCAAATGCCAGATGCATCTACTTGCCAGTATTTTATTTTTATACAACATGCTCGAGATGACTTACATGCAAATGTGTCATTTAAAACATTTTTAAGATGTTTAATGGTAATCTTAAGTTAAAATAAGTTACAATTAATGTGCTCACTTAAAGGGTGAGCAGTATTTAGTGTCAGTTGATTTTTGTTTAATCAAATCCTTTTGAACTTATCATGGTTCAGGACTGTACTAAAATATTCTCTGTAAAATTAAATCAAGTAAAATTAAACTCTGAACTCCCTTTCAGTGTAGTCTCTGTAATTTGTAATTTAAAATAAAGAAACAGTTGTTCATCTCCGTAATCTCACTTCTGATGTCATACGGTGCATCTCTTTCATAGAAAAAAAGAGCAGAGCAAGGAAAGTTAATTATAATCACCATAACCATTCATTCATAACCTTTCTACTGGATTTTGGAATAACATTGCTTGCTAAATAATGGAATATTGTTGTTCCCAACATATTCTTAATTACGATTTAATGAGAATGTCAGAGCTAGTGAGTACAGACCTAGTGTCTGATGTTAATAATAATGTTGTCTTAATTTTCCAATTGAAATTAAATGGACAACAAATCCATATACCAACTGCATCAATCTCATCAGCTGAAAGAGGAACCAATTCATTAAATATTATTGTCATTTTTTTAAAACACAATCGGAACAACCTAATGAATTTGAAGATGATATTTTAATAGTCCCAAATTATTTAAATTTCAGCTGATGATATTAATTTGACCTTGAAAACTAGGAAAATCATTTTTCTTATTATCTTGATCTATTCCTGCTCAGCAGAAAGATCATATAATACCATTTTCCTACAAATTTGAATTTCCTGAGAGATGAAAAAGTCACACTTCGCCTACAGTCTTGTCTCTCTTACTTGTCACCCCTGAAATTTGAACATGTATATGTATGATGCATAAACAGGGAATAGGAAACTGAAATATATATATATATATATATATATATATGTGTTACTGTCCACAGTCAAAATATCATTCAAGATCTAAAGCTTAAAGGTTGCCTGAAAACTCAATTCTGTACAACCAGTATTATACCACAGAAACATCATGACTGCCACTCTTGGATAATTTAGGTAACTAAAAAAAAAGGAAAAGGGAAAGGGAAAAAATCTAATTATCTAGTATTCAATTATTGGTAGAAAATGACAAGAAATTGTATAGAGGGAACACCTCTAATAGCAATATTGTCTAACATTGAAAAGAGGATTAATTGCTACGCATCCACATTACACATACTGCAAATATACTTCTCTAATATATACTTTATCATTTCTCTGTCCAGCTATACCAGCTTTGGTAATCTATCAGTTAAAAATTTATACCCATTTTGGGTCATGGTATATTCCATTTCACATGCTGCTTGCATTTCAGGTATGTCTTACTAATAAGTCACCCTAATGTGCCCAAAAAGGTGTCTCTTAAACTGATGTCAACAGTGAGGCATTCTTAATGGACAGCAGATTCCTTTTAATATTTTTAGGCACAGGATAATTGACATATTTTGATGTTTACACTTTGGTAATATTTAAGGATTGGAGTATTAATGAAAGGAGGTATAAGCACTGAAATTTTGAGGCAGAGCTAAAAAATGACAGAAAAAATACCTGTACCTTGGAGGTATGCTTTCACTTGCAGGGAATTAAGTCTGGTGAAGAGCAAGAAACAAGATGGGACTGGACTTGAATAATAGTGGCACGGTTATGCATAGAAGTGAGTATGCCTGTATCTTTGTGTGTGTGTGTGTGAGAGAAAGTTGTGTACCAAAATTATCACAACTATGTCAATTTCAGAATGTCATATATCCAGAATTGCAATATATCAGTTGACCTACGAGATTGAAATATCACCAGAGGTTCTGATTTTCTACTGAAAATGTCAACAAAGCCAAGGACAAGCAACCTAGTTTGACCATTTCACAGGAATCATAAATTCATATTGTCTTGTCAGCAAACAAATGGATCTGTGGTCCTTAATGCAGAATACACTAAAGTGTTTGGCAAAAGCAGCTAAAGGACAGGTGTCTGGAAATGGAAAAAAAAATAAAAAATTGTCAATCAGTGTATTTAGTGACATGAGAATTTCCCTGTTCATCTTCTCAGTCTGAGGCATTGTCAGCAAATTAACATAAGAAAATTTAATGAGAACCATACTTCAGATGATCATTTACATGTTATCTAGTCCAGAAATCATATGAGGTTTTGATGATTTTTATGGATTGTATAGAGTGTACTTAAAGCTTATTATGGTTCTAGGTCAGCACGGTAACCCCTGCATTTATATATATATATACACACGCACACACACACACACACACACACACATATATATATATATATATATATATATATATATATATATATAGATGCGGTGCAGCTGGAGCTCGCTCTCATACTGAGCAGATGGTTTAGGCCTCCCGGTACAAGTGGGAGCCTCACAGCTGCAGTGGTGCGGGTATTCACAGGGGGAAGGCGGTAGGCCCAATGTCAAGGGAATGCTTTTAGAGGTCCAGGGAGGTAAACAGGTACATAAATGTCATATATATATATAATCCCCCTATGTATTCCCCTGCTCATCTGGTAGCCTTAGATTGACCTGATCCCCAGGTCTGGTGGCAGGAGGAGACATTCCCTTGTTTTTGCTATCATTCTTTTCTCTCTATCCTATGACCAATTGTGCAGACAGGCACAGTCACTTCAAGGCCAGATGAGGTGATCAGTGGAGGGTTGTTTCTGAAAATCACAGTGGTGAGAAGTAATTAGTGAATAACAGCAACAGATTCCAAATGATGTGAAGGCTTGTGGAGCTAGATTGGACAGACAACTTGAGAAGTGCCCCAAATCTCCATCAGGTGACATGATGCATACGCCTTAATTGGAGGGCTATTTAAATTACTAACCTCAGCTGTTTATGCTTTTTCTCATTCTGCTGTGCTGCTGCTGCTATCCATGCTTGGCTTGCTCTGCTCTGCTACCTCTGAATTTATGCCTTCCAGAAAAGTTTTAGCACTTTTATTTACTGCTGCTCTAAAAAAAAGTTTTCCTGTTGGGGAGTTGCATTCCTGTTCTGGTGTCTTTTGCTTGTCAAGTTTACCAGAAGCAGAATTCTGCAATTGCTTTGTAAAGTGTTTGTCAACTTCCGTGTTGTTCGTCTTGCCAGCAGTCGGCATAAGGCCCAGAACCTTTAACTCATCACACTGTCCTACAAAGTAGGATAGGCTTATATGGTCTGCCAAGACAAAGGGAAGGGTGTCCAAATTCTACATTGCAGAATGTTTTCAATTTAGCGGTGTATTTACTGTGAGTGATATTTTTGTATTTGTATATGAGCACAGCTGCAAGGAGTTCATTTAAATGCACTGCCGGTATTTAAGATGCATCTTGTGCATGGCAGGAAAGCGGCACTGTTGTACTGCTCCATCTCTGAAGTCTGGTTTTGGACAGGTGTCAGGATCAATGGATGCAATAGATAGGTATTGTCATGTTTAAATGTTAACATGTCTCAATAGTAAAAAAAAAAATTTTTAAACTTGAGAAAATGGACTGCAATTCCTACATGGTTCACTTGATGTGGATGCAAATACCCTCAAATTAAAGCTGACAGTCTATACTTGAAACTGAAATTCATTGTTTCATTTCAAGTCAATGTGCTGGAGTACAGGACCAAAAAATATGAAACCTTTTCCCTGTCCAAATACTTATGGAGTGCACTGTATATCCTTACACTCTATGTGTTCTTTTGCATTATGCATTAAGTTGCATTAAGTCAATCCGGATAACAGTGTTACCTAATGTACTGGAATGGGAAAGTTTATTTTAAATGTCGTAACAGTTGTGAAGGTAAAGTATTCCCACTTTTTTAAAAGACGTTGTTGAATTTTACATCACGAGAATACTCATATTCTCATTCAAGAAATATGAAACAAGTTGTGTTCCGAGAGCTTTGGTTTGTTCACATTCTCTAATTTCATATAGGATTCCCCCAATTGTTCCAAGTTTAGATCTGCTGTTACAGAAGTTCAGCTAAGGCCTTAAAATGGTTTCCAATATTTTCCATCTCACCATCTAATCAATAATACAAAGGCCATCTATCGTTTGTGAGGGACAGCAAGCTTGTCTTCATGGTGAATCACAGTGCGTGTTTTGCGTACTCCTCTGAAAGAGAACACTGTACTGTACTTCCCATGCAGAGTATCATGGCAATACAATAAATATTTGACATTTAATAAGTGATCAGGGGTGCTAGCATAGAAAACATTCCATTTATATGCAAGTTTGTCACATCTCAGTTTGAAAAATGAAATTTTGAGTTTCAAAAACAATATAAAAGAGACATCAATGAATGCATTAGAAAAGCCAGTAAAATAAGGAGGGAACTGAAATCTACTGAGTTCTGATCAAAAAAGAGTACTGTACATTCCAATAAAATGAAAATCCATCTCACATTTACAAAAAAAAAAAAAAAAAGCATTCACAATCCTTGTCTATTAAAAGAATGCCCCTTGACAATATCACAACATCCTTGGACTATTGGTCAGATCTATTCGTATCACCCTCACAAGCTTGACAGTGGAATGAATGGATTTATTATCTTGCTGAATGACCTCAAATTGTTTTCCCTGTCTTGGGATTGACAGCTTTAAAGTCATCTGTCTTCCATGACCTTTGAGCATGTAATAGCATGTTAGAGCACAGGATGGCATTCTCAGTTTAACCTTGAAAATGATGGGGAGAAGGCAAAGGTGACGTTTTGCATGCACAATTGAAGTGCCCTTTGAGACTGGCTGACTGGTTGATATTTCCCTTGCAGCTGTAGTGTGCACCAATGCAGCAATATGGAGCTTAACTGAATTTTTCGACATTCTAACCATCCTTTTGTATGTAAGTAGATAACTGTAGGTCACACAAATACTACCTAGGTCTTAGAATGAAAGGAAAAAGAGTCATTGTGATGCAGATCGATAAAGATCATATACTGTATGTTTCTCTTTTTCATTTTTTCCCCCTGAACAAACTGAAGAAAGGATAGTAATTGAGAAGTGAAAGGAAGAATCCCACAGCTACTTACTGCTCTCTCTAACCTCTCCATCACCAGTCATGAAAAACAGTATGTGTTTATCCTATTTATGACAGTTTTACATGGGCTCTGTTTTGGTGAAAAGCAATTCTGGGGGATATCATTTCAACATTTTTTTTTTTTTGGAGAAATAATTGACATATTTTGTGTGATCCTATTTAATGTGTCACATAATTTATTTTTCCAAAGTTTGTTTAAAATCAATTTTTATTGTAACATATTTCAGTTCTTTGCCCATATAACTCAAACTCAAATGTCAACTTTGAAAGTAATTAACCCAGAAATGATACTGCATTCTTTTGGGGAAAATCGTTGGTGAGATTAAAGTACTTTTCAGATGGATTACACTTAGGCATGTTGCTTATATTCTTACCTAGAGAGACTTGCATAGCTTACATTTTTACATACAATACATTTGTACAACTTTATGTTCTCTAAAACCATTCAGGTCATGTTTTTCTGGAGTATAACAGCAGATCCCCACCTGGTAATGGAAACCCTCTAAAATCTATCCATTATATGGCAGGTTTGACTACCAGGTGGTCATTGCAGGTATAGCCATAACTCTTTTGAGCAGTTAGCATTGAAGCTAGACTAATTGGGGTCAAGGATGTTGTTCTGGGTCAGGTATTTTGTAAGCCAAGTGGATGCAACCTATACAAGGGTTTTAGAAAGGAAAGGGAGTGGGGCTACTAGTCAATAGCTTCAGACTGTAGATGGGCCCAAGGTTGATTTTTTGAGTAGGGGCATTACTCAGTCTCGCTTGAATTTACAACCAGTGTTCAATGATGTGTTTACCATGGCAAGGCTGAATGGCAGAGGTGTGGGAGTGGAGGACTGCAGAAGAGGAGATGGAATGGGGTCAAGGAGGCAAGTAGTTGGACATTGGAAGTTAGGAGCTGCAGGAGACCAGCGTTGGAGGCTGTCGGGAATGCTAGGAGGGCAGAAAGAGCAGTGGCTAAGTAGACATGGGACTGTGTTGGCATTGTGTTATGGATATCCGTTTTGTTAATTCAGAGTAGGATGTGGAATGTCAGCGGTAAGAGTGGAGAGGGAGGTGGGAAGAGGAGAAAGCAGCAAATAGATTTGTAGGTTGTTTGTGGCAGTTATGACTTTTAATCGATAGTATGAAGACTTCAGAGATGAGGCAGCTGTGGTAAACACTGAGGAGGCACTGGTTAGCAGCCAGGTCAGTGGGCAGTTTTTTCCCATTTTCTTTCAAATTGCATTTTAGGCCTGTCCATGTAGAACATCAGAAAGCCATGATCAGGAAGAGGATGATCTTGTGGGCCAGGAGACAAGAGGGCAGAGTAAATCAATTGTCCCAGAAAGTGCAGATAGCACAGAGACAGTAGCAGCCTTTAAAGGTAGTTGTAAGTGGGTCTCTATAGGAGGTACAACTGATGTCACCTTGTCTGAGAAGGTGGAGTGCAATAGGTGGCCCAAGTTGCAGCGAAAAGTCACCATTAGCTTGGGTGTGGTATTAACTGGCCCAGATATGACTAGCCATGACCTTTAACTCAGTTACACAGAACCCCATAAAATAAAATTTAACATTGAAATACATGTTGCCCAACAAAAATGAACAAAACTAAACAAAACCCCCCATCTGCAATTGATGAGATGATCTTGGTGATTAATACGTTCAGGTAGAGCAACGTACACAAAACAAAAAAAGTGTATAGTATAAATAGTACAGGATAAAACATACAATATCAATACAACGACAAACACTGACATAAATGGACTGCATTTGTTTATATAACGCTTTTACATAAATTCATTCAAAAATTGTCTAGAAATGTACAGCCACCCACATACAATCTAGGGCATATGCTGATATTTTTGTTTTATGGTATAAATAAAACATTTTGGTTCAACAATCTGAGGACGTAGTTATTTTCATATGCTTCATATTTTCATATAGCAATTGTAGACCAGAATGCACCACTGACTATCATGAACACAGTGTGTGGATTTTATTAATATACATTTTTGTTGCTAGTTGCTAGATCCATGCAAATAGTTTCCAGAACACTGGCAGTCCAAAAATTAGCATTGACAGCGGATTTGCAACTAACAACCCAACCTTGCAACTAATGTAAGTGAAGCCAATCCTGTTCGTAGGTTTTGGCTGTGTACACACTACACACTAGAATTAATTTGTTCACAAACGATCCCATTACTCACAGCACAGACACTTACAGTAACTGAATAATATTCTTCTCTACAATCCATATACCTGTCCACACACATTCATATGTCATGGCGTAAAAAAATATTATAATGAAACACGATTTGCTCTCTTTGTTCATTTATACAAATACCTGCAAGGTGGACATGCAAAGAGTGACTGTATGTATGTTCAAGTTACAAGGTTACATTTTTACATTCATTACAAAGAGCACACTTTCTTTGGTGAAACAGATATTTTGCAGTAAAAATCTAATCAAGTTGTGCCATTTGCAGGAAGAGACAATTAATGTTTTGACTGGATCATAAAACACCAGGAGCAACGCAATTAAGCTCATCTTATATAATTTTTAGACACCTTACTCAGAAGTATGGTATAAATTAGCACGACAGCAGTTAAACATGGAAGATGAGTCAACATGCTGGTAATGGCCTAATCCTGCTGCTGTCATCCTGGAACATAATGGGAACTATAACGCTTTGAGGCCTTACAAGATAATATCCTGTAAAAAAAAGGGGGTAGTTGAATGCATTATAATATACTTGTTTATAAAAACATGTCTTTGAAAGTAAGGTGTTGAAACTTGAGTTTCTTATGCACCATGGTCAGAATTCTGTTGCACAAAATAATCAGTTCCTTCACAACTTCTTGTGTGACGGTACGGGTTCTGTGACGGTACGGGTGCTGGGACCCAGGCGCAGAGTGGAAAAAACACGAAACTCAAAAGGGAGAAAATTAACAAAGACTTTACTTACAGAAAGGCAAACACACAGGGAACAGAAAAGGACACGAAGGGCAAAAACACAAACTCAAAAAATCTAAATAAGGCAAACAAACAGGGAACAGAAAGGACACGAAGGGCAAAAACACAAACTCAAAAAATATCTAAATAAAACAGAAAACAAGAGGAACTCACAAACATGGGCAGGGGAGAACACAGGCAGGTAGAGGACAAGGGCAGGTCAAACAGAGCACAAGGGCAGGTCAAACAAAACAGGCAGGTATAATACGGTCAGGAAACAAACACAAACAGGTAAAAAACGCAGGCAGGTATAATGGGTCTGAGGAAACGCAAATCGGGAACAAACACAAGGAACCAGCACCCGAGTCAAGGGAACAGAGAACTTAAATAGACAGGGGTAACAAGACACAGGTGAACTCAAAAAACAATCAAACCAGAAGGAGGGGATAAGACACAGGTGGGAACAATGATGGGATAACGAGACAATTGAAACAATCATACAATTAACAGGAGGGGAGCAGGACACAAAACAGAAGTGCCGCCATCTGGCGGCCCAACAAGGGAAACACAGACAGGAACACAGGACCATGACAGTACCCCCCCCCCAAGGGACGGCTCCTGACGTCCCAGGAGGCCGACCAGGGGAGGGAGTCAACAGAGGGTGGGGCTGGAGACCGGATTCAGGACTGGACAAGACAAGAACAGGGACAGAACACAGGAACAAGACTCTGGACCGGACTCTGACGGGGGAACAGGACTCAGACAGGAACAGAGACTGGACACAGAACTGGGGCAGGAACAGGACAGGAACGGGACAGGACAAGACTCGGGGCAGGAACAGGACAGGAACAGGACAAGACTCGGGGCTGGACTGGACAGGAACGGAACAAGACAAGACTCGGGGCTGGACTGGACAGGAACGGAACAAGACAAGACTCGGGGCTGGACTGGACAGGAACGGAGCGGGACTCAGGACTGGAACGGGACGCAGGACTCGGGACTGGACTCGGACGGGGGAACAGGACTCGGGACTGGACTCGGACGGGGGAACAGGACTCGGGACTGGGCAGGACCCGGGCAACACGGGGAGACTCAGGGTTGGGCAGGACCCGGGCGACACGGGGAGACTCAGGGCTGGGCAGGACTCGGGCGACACGGGGAGACTCAGGGCTGGGCAGGACTCGGGGAAACTCAGGGCCCGCACATCGGGCGACACGGGGGAAACTCAGGGCCCGCACATCGGGCGACACGAGGGAAACTCAGGGCCCGCACATCGGGCGACACGGGGGAGACTCAGGGCCCGCACATCGGGCAACACGGGGAAATTCAGGGCCCGCACTCCGGGCGACACGGGGAAATTCAGGGCCCGCACTCCGGGCGACACGGGGAAATTCAGGGCCCGCACTCGGGCGACACGGGGACTCAGGAAACCAGGGGGGACTCGGGAAACCAGGGGGGACTTGGACAGGGGCAAGGCAGACATACAGGACAGGACTGAGACGGGGCACGACAACACTGGACTGGGTTGGACAAGACTGAGGGGGAAACAGACTGCCAGATACTGGCACAATCGGGAGACCTACAAGGACAGACACAGGGACAAGCAGGCGGGGAGGCACACGGCGACACCGACGGACACACAAAGGGACAGGCAGACAGGGAAGGCGAGGGGGGAGCCCAACAACTGACATAGGGACTGACACACAGGCAAACAAGACAAAACACACGCGGACTGGCACACTGACAGACAGGCAGACAGGCGGGCAAACACGTTGGCCGATGGGCTGACGGCTTGGGGGGCAGACAAACAGGCCAACAAACTGGCTGACACACATACGGGTAGACCAACAGACAAACAGGCGGGCAGACAATTAGACAGGGGGGCCGGGGAACACACGGACACACGGTTGGGAGGACGAACACCAAAGGGAGAATGGACACCAGGGGGAGCGACGAGACCGGGGGAGGGACGACCACTGGGGGGAGGACGGACTCCGGGGAAGAGACGATCACTGGGGGAAGGACCGACACCAGGGGAGAGACGACCACTGGGGGGAGGACAGACTCCGGGGAAGAGGCGACCACTGGGGGAAGCGACGACACCGGGGGAGAGACGATCACTGGGGGAAGGGCGAACACTAGGGGGAGCGAGAACACTAGGGGAAGCACGAACGCCAGGGGGCAAGGTGTGGACACTAGGGGGAGCGAGAACACTAGGGAAAGAACGGACACTGGGGGGCGCGAGAACACTAGGGGGAGCACGAACGCCAGGGGGAGAACGAACGCCAGGGCGAGAACGAACGCCAGGGGGAGCACGAACGCCAGGGGGAGCACGAACGCCAGGGGGAGCACGAACGCTAGGGGGCAAGGCAGGCGGCTTAGCCTGCGGGGCGGCCAGAGCAGTCTGCGGCGGCCCCTGCGGGACAACACATGGGACCGTTGTCCTCTCCGGGGCTCTGGACGGCTCTGGAGGCCTCTCCGGAGCTCTGGACGGCTCCGGAGGCCTCTCCGGAGCTCTGGACGGCTCCGGAGGCCCCCCCGGGACTCGAGGCGGCTGCGGAGGCTCCCCTGGGGCTTGAGGCAGCTCCAGACGCCCCCCCGGGGCTCGAGGCACAAGTACAGCCCGAAACTTGGGTGTAGCAGGCGGCCTCCGCGGAAGAGTCAGAGCAGGCGAGGCCTCCGGGGCTGGAGGCGGCTCTGGGGGCCTCTCCGGGGCTCGAGGCGGCTCTGGGGGCTTCTCCGGGGCCCGAGGCGGCTCTGGGGGCCTCTCCGGGGCTCGAGGCGGCTCTGGGGGCCTCTCCGGGGCTCGAGGCGGCTCTGGGGGCCTCTCCGGGGCTCGAGGCGGCTCTGGGGGCCTCTCCGGGGCTCGAGGCGGATCTGGGAGCCTCTCCGGGGCTCCAGGTGGCTCTGGGGGCCCCTCCGGGACTTGAGGCAGAGCAGGCTGTGATGGCCGCTCCGGGACTTGAGGCAGAGTAGGCCGTGAAGGCCGCTCCGGGACTTGAGGCAGAGCAGGCCGTGAAGGCCGCTCCGGGACTTGAGGCAGAGCAGGCCGTGAAGGCCGCTCCGGGACTTGAGGCAGAGCAGGCCGTGAAGGCCGCTCCGGGACTTGAGGCAGAGCAGGCCGTGAAGGCCGCTCCGGGACTTGAGGCAGAGCAGGCCGTGAAGGCCGCTCCGGGACTTGAGGCAGAGCAGGCCGTGAAGGTCGCTCCGGGACTTGAGGCAGAGCAGGCCGTGAAGGCCGCTCCGGGACTTGAGGCAGAGCAGGCCGTGAAAGCCGCTCCGGGACTTGAGGCAGAGCAGGCCGTGAAGGCCCCTCCGGCACTCGGGGCAGAGCAGGTCGTGAAGGCCCCTCCGGCACTCGGGGCAGAGCAGGCCGTGAAGGTCCCTCCGGCACTCGGGGCAGAGCAGGCCGTGAAGGTCCCTCCGGCACTCGGGGCAGAGCAGGCCGTGAAGGTCCCTCTGGGACTTGGGGTGGAGCAGGCCGAGGGCCCTGCCATCTGGGCTGGGCAGGGGACAGGAACACAGACCACAGCTGTAGGGAACCCGGCTGGGCAGCCGGACGGGACCGGCGGGACCCCCGCAGGCCGGACCCTGGGAAGATCGCAAGCCGAGACCCCTCAAAAGGGTCAGGATCCGCCGGCTGATCAGCTGGAGGTCTGGCCGACCGGGAGGCAGCCCGACCACGGCGCCTCCGCGACCGCCCGCCCCGGGCACTGGGAGGTTGAAGCTCCCACCACCCCGATGGCATTTTAAACAAAAAAAAAAAAAAAAAAAAAAAAAAAAACCTCTGCTGGGTCCCAAACTGGCTGGTTCCTTCTGTGACGGTACGGGTTCTGTGACGGTACGGGTGCTGGGACCCAGGCGCAGAGTGGAAAAAACACGAAACTCAAAAGGGAGAAAATTAACAAAGACTTTACTTACAGAAAGGCAAACACACAGGGAACAGAAAAGGACACGAAGGGCAAAAACACAAACTCAAAAAATCTAAATAAGGCAAACAAACAGGGAACAGAAAGGACACGAAGGGCAAAAACACAAACTCAAAAAATATCTAAATAAAACAGAAAACAAGAGGAACTCACAAACATGGGCAGGGGAGAACACAGGCAGGTAGAGGACAAGGGCAGGTCAAACAGAGCACAAGGGCAGGTCAAACAAAACAGGCAGGTATAATACGGTCAGGAAACAAACACAAACAGGTAAAAAACGCAGGCAGGTATAATGGGTCTGAGGAAACGCAAATCGGGAACAAACACAAGGAACCAGCACCCGAGTCAAGGGAACAGAGAACTTAAATAGACAGGGGTAACAAGACACAGGTGAACTCAAAAAACAATCAAACCAGAAGGAGGGGATAAGACACAGGTGGGAACAATGATGGGATAACGAGACAATTGAAACAATCATACAATTAACAGGAGGGGAGCAGGACACAAAACAGAAGTGCCGCCATCTGGCGGCCCAACAAGGGAAACACAGACAGGAACACAGGACCATGACATTCTTGTACATTGAAGATATACAGTACCTTCAAGCAGAGATTCTGGGGATTCAAAAAGTCAATGTAACATTCCTCTGAAAAGTGACCACATACATAAAATAAGTTTGGTGAGCTTTAGTTTCATACTAAAGCTCATCAAACATCAACACAGAACCACCTCGCATTACCAATGAAAGACAGACTCAGTTCTCCAATACAATGAGAATCCCAAAAGGTACGCAAAACCAAGGTTAAAATAACAGTAGCAGTACCAGCACTCTGTGGGAGTCATGGTCTTCTGCTGCACCAGTTGTAAGAAAAGGGAGGGGTACAGGCACAACCAAGGGATGGCTCACACAGGGACTGTGTTATGTTTTCTGTTGTTTCTTGCTCTGGGGAACTACACCTATATGGGCAGCTGTTTGACTGATTGCTCATTGAAGTCCATTCAAATTTGTGAATTTACCCTGGCCAAATTATACCCTGGCCAAGTCATTGTCCAGCAGATTTCTAATTTTGCATGCAATGCTCACATGTTTCACAGTCTATTAAAAGGCAGTCAGAGGTTTTCGTGGATCACATGCTGTCCAACTTGACTTGAATATAAATCCCAGAAGCAGGAAAAATTAATACTTTGCATTTATTGTTTTTTTTCTTTTTGTATAATTTTAATCCTTGTATTGCTTTCTATTTGTAATTGTTTATAGCTGTTTTTATACTGCATTGTGGTCCTGTATTTTATCATTTTTCTTACACCCGTCTATAATGAGAAGAATGACAATAAATGCAACTTGAACAATTTTAGTTGAATGCTGTCAAAATGATAGCAACAGTGCTGGCACAAATTATGGATAGACTGACTCTGCACAGACACCTACTGGAAAGAAAGCACACTTGAAATACCTGGATTAATTACTGATGCACTGCCCCAAACCTCTCCCACAAACCAAGCCCTGCCACAAATACAAGTCAAACCTATGCTGATTCAGAACCAGGAGATACATAATCTAAATAAGTGTATTTAAAACATGACAAAACCACCAGTCATCCAGTCCCGCTCAGTTCAGTTAAGCCTTGCCATTGTTAATTAATGCAGGACTCGTGCATTATAATTTTTCTTTCTTTCATTTGAGAAGCACAGAGGCACTCCCTTAGTTTTATTTTCTTTAATAAAACTTCAAGATATTGTTGTCATTATTTATTATTTATGGAGCATTTAAGCTATTTACCTACATGTTTAATGGGAAATGAAAACAGACCCTTTCATGAGATTCGTTCAAACTCACTTTTTAAAAAAAAGTTACAGCCCAACTTTGCACCTCCCGCAAAACGTGAGAAATATCTGATTAGTATATCATTATCCTTGTCTTCCATTGCAGTGGTAGACAGCAGCACGGCTCTTAAAAGAGAATGAAAAGAGGTCATTTGTTTGGCTATTAGCAAATGTAGCTGCACCACACCCACTGATAATATATTCAGTATAATCAAATCCCATTTCCAGGTGCACCACTGCGCTTTGCACTCTGCACTGCTTGTCTCAGGTCCCGAAATTAATCATCAGCGACACGCTGCACCATTGACTGCGCCCATGGATTCTGGAAAATAGAGACCTCGCCACATCTTTTTATTCAGCTGCTCCACAAGGGTCCTCAGTATCCACAGTTACAAGCATCTTCCAGTCCGGTGGCATGTGTTTTTAGACTCCTCTAAACACACATGGAACTCTATTAAAGATACTTAAAGATAATTAAAATACTTGTTAAATCAGGCAGTTTCTACAGACTTGCTGTAAAATATCAAAATAAGTCATGCCTTCAAAGTTGTAACAAAATAGCTTAAACACAACAAAGTGAAAGTATTAGAGTGGCCATCACAAAGCCCTGACCTGAATCCCATAGAAAATTTGTAGACTGAACTGAAAAAGCGTGTCGAGCAAGGAGGCCCACAAACCTGACTGAGTTACACCAGTCAGGAGGAATAGGCAAAAGTCTAAAGTAGATACCCTAATTGACTTGCCAAGAGAAATGTATGGTAAGATGAAATGTGTGGAGTTGCGAAAAATGGAATTTTAATGTCTCTAGCCTAGGTGTATGTTAACTTTTGGCCTCAACTGTAAGTACAAACTTTTACCTTCAAGGGTAAAATTGCATACATGTGTGAATCAATTACATGAGTACTCATCTGGGTGCAATTAATTCAATTAAAGACCATTGTCAAGAAAGCATTCCACAATTAGAGATCAAAGATCATATATAAGACCAAAATAATGGCAGTAACCATATGATAACAACATGTGATACCAATATGCAATCTATATCCATGCAAATACACTACATTTGCTTCCTTTCAGCCACAAGAGCATTAGTAAAGTTGGGTGCTGATGTTGGTCATGAGGCTTGGCTCACAGTTAGCATTCCAATTCATCCCAAAGGTGTTTGATGGGGTAGAGGTTAGGGCTCTGTGCAGGCCAGTGAAGTTCTTCCCATACCAAACTCAGCATTTCTTTATGGACCTTTGTACACAGGGCATTGTCATGCTGAATCAGGAAAGGGCCTTCCCCAAGCTGTTGCCCCAAAGTTAGAAACAAACAGTTCACTAGAATGGCATTGCATGCTGAAATATTAAGATTTCCCTTCACTGGAAATAAGTGAGGGTGCAGTGGGAAGCACTGTCGCCTCACAGCAAGAAGGTCCTGAGTTCAAATCCTGGGCCTTTCTGTGTGGAGTTTGCATGTTCTCCCCGTGTCCGCATGGGTTTCCTCCAGGTACTCTGGTTTCCTCCCACAGTCCGAAGACATGCAGGTAGGCTAATTGGAGACTCTAAATTGCCCATAGGTGTGAGTGTGTGAGTGACTGGTGAGTGAATGGTGTGTGTACCCTGCAGACACCTGTATATAAAAAGGCTGCCTGTCCAGGGTGTATTCCTGCCTCTTTCCCAATGCATGCTGGGATAGGCTCCAGCACCCCCTGCAACCCTGCCCATGATAAGCAGGTATAGATAATGAATGGATGGATAGATGGAACTAAGGGGCCTAGCCATGAAACCATGTAAAACAGCCCCAGACCATTATTCCTCCTCCACCAAAACTTACGGTACTATTTGGGCCAGTACAGTTGGCACTATGCATTCCGTCAAACCCAGATTTGACCGCCAAACTGAAACATGATCATCACTCCAGAAAACACATTTCCACGGCTCCGGAGTCCAATGCCAGAGTGCTTTACACCACTCCAGCCAACGCTTTACATTGCGCATGGTGATCTTAGGCTTGTGTATGGCTGCTTGGACATGGAAACCCATTTCATAAAGCTCTTAACGAACAGAGCTGCGTTTCCCAGTTTCGATGTACCTTAACGTTCTACAAAGGTTTCTAAGGTATACCTTTCAAAGAGAGCTCGCTATTTTGCGAGTGTTTCCCAGACTACACCTTAGCAGTTGCCTTAAGGGACAGTTTCAAAGGTACGTCGGAAGTTGGAGCTGGCCTTCACTGTGATGCTGAACAGTGTATCAATCGATGCCACGCAAATCGATTGTCTCACTTGTAAAGGCTTATGAATGACGTTTTAATATAACAAGTGTTGTCATAATCATTTTACATCAATCTAGTATTGCAGAAGAGGAAGCTATGCCTACTAAAGATCATCTGCTAATCTCTTTAAGAGTCAAGATGAGACCTTGTGATAGTTTCAATAAATACATATACAGTAGGCTACAAAAGATAAAATAAAGAGCGTCAATCGGGACATATAAGCCATAGTCTGGGACTTCTTGGAAGCCCAGGAAAAAGGATATAGGCTACATATGGGTGAATTATTTTGTTCTTATTGAAACAAAGGTCTAATGTTAATTTGTTTTTGTCACACAATGTATAGGCAACTGTAGCAGCATATCCACTGATTCCCGCTACTTTTCTCTGCAGTGCAAAAATGATCGTAGATGAAAGGCAAAAGCGCGTCTGTAGAAATTGATCATGATTAATTCTATGCCTTATGAATAGGCCTACCTGTTAACCCAGGGGTGTCAAACTCAGTTTGGCTCTGGGGCCGGATCCAGACTTTCTGTTCTCGGGTGGGCCGGATCAGTAAAAGAATGTCAACTCCAAATATTTAGCTTTGTTTTTCAGTACTATGCTTTATCATTCAGCCTACATTTGTAGCCTACCCTACATATTATAATCACGGATGACAAGGGATCTTTTCTAAGCACAACACATTTATTCACAAACAATGGAAAAAAAAATGATTTCATGTTAGGCGGTGAATGTGTTAACAACTGGTTTATTTTAACAGTTAAGTGAATGCAGTTTTACACCTGAACCAACTCACCACACTAAACAAACTCAAGTGGGAGCTATGAAAAAAATATTTTCGCCTTAATTGTCATACTGCTTTGAAATAAATAAAAAAAGAAATACAAAATAAAAGTTATAGCAGTGCATGGGCAATAAGATTAGACTACATCAGATCAAACTACTAGGCTGGGCCTACTGAAGCTGAGAATATACTGCACAATATTAATTGTCTTTAATATGAAACCAGATTAATCTTATTTTTAATGATCTGTATTCATGAGTGCAAACAAATTTCGTGTCATCACACTTTTTTTCTCTCTCACTGCACTCCTGCAGTCTACTTGCTGCTGCTGGCTCCTGAAACTTGGGATCTTTTTGCCTTCACAAGTGTATCGATATTAGGTGTCAAATCCTGAGTAGCAGCACATTTAACAATGTCATTCAAGTGTTTATTTGTTAACCTTGAGCGCTGCTTTGTTTTATTATTGTTCATTACGGAGAACACCTGTTCACAAAGATAAGTAGTCCCAAACATGGATAGAACCTTTGCAGCCATGGCTGTTAATTTGGGGTAACCTGGCACGAGATATTGATAAAACGTATCCAATCCCACGGACCCAAATTTATCCTTCATAGCGGAATCGCACTGCAAGTCAATAAGCTCGAGTTGAATGTCAGCTGGCATATCAGAAGGCTTCACTGTAAATGGCGAGCGAAAAAAGCCAAATTTGTTCTCAAGTTCACTGAATACCTGAAACCTCTGCTCAAACTCTCGCAGCAAATCTGTTATGTTGTCTTTATATTTTTCCAAATCATTATCGGGACGGTCCGGTGCCTCCGGACGCACAGCTGTGAGACAAGAGAAATGCGCGGTGTCACCGTTGGATCGCACTTATGCTGTCGTAATATTGAGTGACAACTCTGTTACGGCCCTGCAATGTAGTGTTAAGTGTATTCAAGTGTTGTGTAATATCAACCATAAACGCAAGATCCTGCACCCATTCCTTGCATTTAAGTTCCTTTACTGGGCGTCCCTTCTTCTCCATGAACTGTCTAATTTCCCCTAGTAGCTCAAAGAAGCGCTTGAGTACTGCACCTCTGCTTAACCACCGCACGTCAGTGTGGTATGGTAGGCCAGCATGAATGACATTATCACTGAGAAATGTGTCAAACTGACGGTGATTTAGACCGCGCGCTCTGATGAAATTGACAGTTTTCACAACCACACTCATAACATGGTCCATTTGCAGTGTTTTGCAACATAACGCCTCCTGATGCAAAATACAGTGAAATGCCCAAAACTCTTGTCCTCCATTTGCGGTCTGTACTTTGTCACGGAATTTTGTGGCAACGCCTGCCTTTCTCCCGACCATTGATGGCGCACCGTCGGTAACCAGGCTCACGGCACGGGACCAGTCCGCTCCCACCTTGTCCAGCGCTCCAACGAGAGCACTGAAAATGTCATCTGCTGTTGTGGTGTCATTCATGGGCACCAATTCAAGCAGCTCCTCGGTGATGGTCAAAGTTTCATCAACACCTCTAACGAATATGGCCAGTTGAGCAATATCTGTGACATCGGTGCTCTCATCTATTGCAATTGAAAATGCGATAAATGACTTGATTTTCTCTTTCATTTGGCCTGTCAAGTCACTTGAGAGTTCTGTCACCCGATCTGCGACAGTGTTCCTCGTTAGACTAATATTGGCAAAGGCAGGTCGCTTTTCAGGGCACACGACTTCTGCAGCCTTCAGCATGCATGTTTTTACAAACTCCCCATCAGAAAATGGCTTGGATGCCTGCACCAGCTCGTTGGCAATAATGTAGCTGGCTCTTACAGCCCCATCAGCGATATCGCGGCTGCGCGTAAAAGTAGACTGCTGTTTCTTCAGACCAGCCACCAATTTGTTTATCTCGTCTTTCCTTATTTGTCCTTTCAAGTGGTCATACTTGTCTTTATGATGAGTCTCATAGTGGCGCCGAATATTAAACTCTTTGAACACTGCAACTTGCTGATTACATACCAAGCACACTGGTTTTGCATTCACTTCTGTGAATAAATAATTCTCAGTCCATTTTTCCTTGAAAACTCTGCACTCCGTGTCCACTTTTCTTTGTTTTGACAGTGCCATTTTGGGAAGGGTGTGTTGACCGATAACTTGTTTAGTAGTGGTGAATTGTGAAGCAAGATTGCCGGTTTATTTTTAGTACTAACTCGTGTCAATGCCGCATGCTGGACGTGAGCTCTTTTACACATTTACTGCCCTCCCGCGGCCGGAGGGAGCATTTGGTTTGTATTTATTTAAAAAAATCATAACTTTTGATAGAAATGAGCTAGAGACTCGCTTCTTTTTTTGACATACTCAGAAATTTATGCCGGGCCGGATTAAATCATCCAACGGGCCGGGTCCGGCTCGCGGGCCGTATGTTTGACATGCCTGTGTTAACCCCTTAGCGCACGTGCAAAATCTGGCCAATCCTTGCCCATTTAGGGGGTGCCCTATTTAAAGCTTTATAACTCCAGATGTGAACACCACAGAGACTTGAAAAATGGCTTCAATGAAGCAGGACATTTGTACCATTTACAATACTAGCTTAGATTACTTTATATTCATAATTTTGGAAGAAATAAAATGCTACAAATGCAATTGTTTAGGCAAAAAATGAATTTGCTCTTTTTTAGTTCGCAATGAAATACTGAGAGATTGCACATATACAGCAAGTTAAACTATACATGTCCTGGATCAAAAACTTCTTGACCACAAGTTCATAAAATCTAAGGGTGGATATGAAGAACTACTAAAGATCTATGAAGCAAAAACTAAGCAGTGTACCCAGCGTCTCCAAATCTACCCAAAATGTCTAAATTATGCATTGCTGTAAATCACAACATATTCACATATTTCACTACAAATCAACTGTTTTTAATCAAGAAACTCACTGTTGCATCATTTTCTAGTGGGAATTACAAGATTTCTATCAATAAAGTGGCCTAAACTATCTAGGGGCCCTGATACATATCTCTCCAAAAATTTTTGTCCGTTATAAAGCATATTAGTCCCTTATGAAGGTGTAAGATAAAACACTGATAATAAGATTTAAACATAATGCAAAAATATTGTCACACAATGCTGTACAGTACCTAAATGTGTAATAATCAACTCTTGTATGCATTTTCTATGCATTAGAATGATTTTAATATGATTGAAGACATGTGGTTTGTGGTACTGCAGCGTCCATTTTGTAAATAACCATTTGTTCTGCAAATTGTCATTGGTGTTTCCCTCATTGGTGTTAATACTTCTCCTGGTAACACCAATGACAATCAGTAATACCAATGACATTCTTGTGTAAATTAGCTTTTATAAAAGCTTCAACATAAGTAATTAAAGCAAAATAGCACATATTGTTTCATTTTCATAACTTCCTATTGTTATTGTTATTGTTCCTTCTGTCAGGTATGGCGAAATTGAGTGCAGCTGAGAAGCAGAGGCTTTACAGACAGCACAGGGATGCTGACCCTACACATAGAGCAGAGTACTTAGTAAAAAGGCAACAGGGTTATGCCAATGATATAGCAAAAAGAAAGAAAATAAATGATCTCAGTGAAAGGGCAAAGAGAGGTCAGCGCAAGACATGGCGAGTCAACCAGGCAAGACACAGCCAACACATGAGAGCAGGAGAGACAGTCTTGACCCCCCCCCCCCCCCCAATCATCTCCAGGGACCACGGAAATGCATCAAGTTTTGAGCATGAAACCTGGCATCCTCAAATACAGAGACAACAGTTGTTTCTGCTAGGCAGCAGAGGGCGTGTGGGATTGCCCATGTTACAGTCTCCAAGAATTCATTGAAAGTGTCCCCTCTGCTCCACAACAACAACCGACCTGATGTCATAGACACTCACTATTGCGGGCAGTGGTGTATTGTGAGGTATGATGACCAGCCATACCCTGGCATTATACTGAAGAAGCACAACATAAAAGTGAAGTGAATGCACAGGAATGGAGCAAACCGGTTTTTCTAGCCAAGGCCAAAAGAAGATGTAAACTGGTATGGGGATGACCAGATCATGTGTTTCATGCCAGAGCCAGTTCCTGTGAACAAACGGTCAGTTCAGGTTGACCAGAAGATCTGGACATATGTGGAGGGTCAGCTGCATGTGTGACTACAAGTGAAAGATTTGAAATACCAGAAAGAAAGTGAAATACCAGTTGCTGGAAGCCTAAAGTTGATGTAAAGAAAATGTTTGTTTACTTGTGTTCTAATGAGTATATTTTACAGCCAGGGTGCCCACCATTGTAGTAGCCTACAGAGCCTGCTATATGCCATACAGATGTTTGGTAGACAGCTAGCTGGCTCAAACAGGATGAACCAGGCTACATGTTTTATGAGTTTCTATGAAAATGTTGATGTTGACTGAAGTTGATGACAATGTTCAGACAACCGTTCTTGGTCTTGAATGTGCTCCTCTTTCCTCTTAATGTGGTTTGGCAAAATGTTGTAATGTTATTACTCAAATTATATGAATCTCCCAGTGCTGTAAATGAGTTAAATAAATAAAAAATAGCACATTAGTTAGATGAAATGTAATAATCTCATTGAGTTGTTTGAAATAGTCTGGGGTCAAGTCATTGGTGTTATAGTGTGTCACTGGTGTTACTGCATGTTTGCTCGGTGATATGATATTAAAGGTGTCATGTTTGACTTTATAATAATTTTGTGTTTGTTAATTGTTGCTTTATTCATGAGTTGGAATTTTAAGGATAGTATCATTCAATTTTGATGACTGTCCTTCAGTTATTGTTGATATTATAGCAAAAACATGATGGCGTAAATAAAAAAAATGTCACACAATATAACTTTACACATACCTGATCATAATAAATAAATAAATAAATAATAAAACATTTTTCTTTTATTTATTATCAACCTACTATGTCTTTGAGTATATGTTCTGATAAGCTTTTAATGTTGTTTTTGGTATGAGTAACACCAATGACAAAAAGACGGCACAAGCATTCTTTGAGCGAATGTATAAAAATTATTAAAATACATAAATCTTTCATTTTTGTGGATTGTTAAAGGTAAGAGGTTAATTAATATTGTACAATAAGTTTTGATTAAGTAAAATGAAATACATGCTTTTTTGCCTAGATAAAGTGCCTTTGTGCCACTTTATTTCTTCCTAAATTATGAATATAAATCTAAGCTAGTATTGTAAATGGTACAAATGTCTTCCTTCATTTAAGCCATTTGCATCACGCTCACATCAGGAGTTATAAAGCATTAAATAAGGCACCCCCTAAATGGGCAAGGATTGGCCAGATTTGGCATGTGCGCAAAGGGATTAAAGAATAGAATAGGGTATCCTTCGCCGAAGGCTGCATGCTCACCAACAGCCTTCTCCATACGCTGCTGCACTACCGTGCTACCCGACATGCCACCACAGGAGTCTCCCCAGCATTCCTCATGTTGGGATAGTAGATCCAGCTGCCCCTGGATAGGTTCCACCCTACAGTGGCTCGTGCCCCAGCTCACCCGGTTCAAGCCACAGTCACCGCACGCCAGTGCCAGATTAAGGACCGGTTTCACCAGGACTCAGTGTGCCAGGGCACCAGCCATTGCTGTCTCAAACTGGGTCAGGATCTGATGACCCCTCTGCGAAAATAAGTTCCAGTCATTCTGCTGAGACCCTGTCCAGGTTAGCCAACAGCTCAGCACGGCCTCAATCAGACTCTCTGATGGCACTCGCTGGCATGCTAGTCGCCTGCATAAGGTACTGGGCCAGGACAAAGTGTGCTTACTGGTGCAGCCCTACTGGCTGCATGGCTTGATGGCCTCAACACAACCAACCTCTCCTGCTCTGCCAGATGTCGTGGGGCTACCTCCTGTGGCTGTTGCTGTACCTGAGCCCCACCCAGTCCGCACACATACCAGGCCAGGACACCTGTGTGACTTTGTAACACTCCTAGGTGTGAGAGGGGAAAATGTTACATATATATATATATATATACATATACAGAGAGCACCATAATTCATTGGACAGTGATGCATTTTTTGTTATTTTGGTTCTGTACTCTAGCACTTTGAGTTTGAAAGGATACAATGACAATGAGGTTGAAGTTCAGACTGTCAGCTTTAATTTGAGGGTATTTTCATCCATATCGGATGAAACGTTTAGAAATGACAGCACCTTTTGTACATGGTCCCCCTATTTTAAGGTACTACAAGTATTTGTTGAATTGGCTTCACAGATGTGTTTCGTTAGACAGGTGTATTCATTTGTGTCCTTAGTGAATGCAGAAGAGAGCTGTTGATGTCTAGTCTTGATTCTAGACTTTGCAATTGCCATTGGAGATTGTTGTTGGGGTGTGACAACATGAGGAAGACAGCAGTGTCGATGCAAATTAAGCTGGCCTTCATAAGGCTCAGAAATGAAAATCAATCAATCAGGAACACTGCAAGAACCCTGGGCATGCCCAAGTCAACAGTTTGGTTCATCATTAACAAGAAAAAACGACTGGTGAACTCAATTATGTCAAAATATCCGGTAGACCGAGGAAGACCACTGTAGTGGATGACTGGAGAATACTCTCTATGGTGAAGAAAACCCCCCTGACAACAGCCCAACAGATCAAAAACACTCTCCTGGATGCAGGTGTAGATGTGTCAAAGTCTATCATATGTAGAAGACTACACCAGCAGGACTACGGAGGGTACACTACAAGATGCAAACCACTGGTAAGCCTGAAGAACAGAAAGGCGAGATTACAGTTTGCTAAAAAGCACATAAAAGAGCCCCAAGTGTTCTGGAACAAAGTCTTGTGGACAGATAAGACAAAGAGTACCAGAGTGATGGAAAGAGGAAAGTGTGGAGAAAAAAAGGAAATGCCCATGATCCAAAGCATATCACCTCATCCGTGAAACATGGTGGAGGGGGTGTTATGGCTTGGGCCTGTATGGCTGCCAGTGGAACGGGCTCACTTGTATTCATCGATGATGTGACTGCAGACAGAAGTAGAACAATGAATTCTGAAGTCTACAGAAATATTTTATCTGCTCAGATAAAACCAAATGCCTCCAAACTCATTGGACAGCACTTCATCATGCAACAAGACAATGACCCTAAACCTACTGCTAGAGCAACGAAGGGGTTTTTAATGGCCAAAAAGTGGAAAATCCTTGACTGGCCGAGTCAATCACCGGGTCTGAATCCAATTGAACATGCATTTTACATGCCGAAGAGGAGACTGAAGGCAAAAAGTCCCCGAAACAAGCAGGAACTGAAGATGGCTGCAGTACAGGCCTGGCAGAGCATCACCAGGGAAGATACCCAGCGTCTGCTGATGTCTATGTGTCGCAGACTTCAAGCAGTCATTGCACGCAAAGGACATGCGACAAAATATTAAAAATGATTCGTTTATTCTACATTATTTTAACCCCTTCGTGCAAGCCCCCTAGTGGTCGGCACACTGGCGTGCCGAGATTACTGAACTCAGACATTCAGTGCTACTGCAACCAAAGTACGAGTTAAAAACAGAAATGCGTTGTTTTAGTTTCATAAACAGACGATACATGACAACTATGCCGAATACGGAGTCTCGCAGCGCCACCATTGTCGCTCTGGTCGTTCATTTAACACGCCCCCCTCCCTGCAATCTCATCAACAACTAAACCCCCCACCCATTGCATAATGGACAATATTGTTTATTTTGGCATTCATAAAAATATTCTTTCACCACTAAAAAATCTTATTCCGTCATAGCAAGAAGATAAACCTGACAATAGCCCTACGATATGCCAACACAGCAGTGAAAACGCTGCTCACTGAATAACGAAATAAAAGAGACAAAGTTTTAAAAAATGATACGTCATTCTACAGTCAATATCTGTGACTAAATATTGAATAAATATACAACCTACCTGTTGGTTTTACGCGTAGAGATGTCCCTTTTGAGACTGAGTGGTCATACACTGTCTTGGACAATCCGTTTGTGAAATAAACGCGCATTTGTGATGCGTGGGTACCTTCCAAAATAGCTGTGCGTAATACCACACGTGTTGTTTACGGCGTTGTCGCCTTTTTTTAATAGTCTGGCTTGATTGAAAATTCATTTATTCAGTAGATGAGAGTATAAGCTTTCTAACGTTGTATAACATGTCTAATTTTGCTTTTGGAACAGCGTTTTATAGGTCAGTGCAACCAAAAATGTTCTTATCATCGCATTCAATTACGCATTCACTCTGTGGTAACAGTAAAACAAAGACGCTGCTAACAAAACGTTGTCAACGATTTTTTGTAATTTCTTGGAAAATACTATTATTATTGAGGACTTCTGAGCATAGCTAAGCCATATGTTTGCTGATAGACCTAGCTGCCATCGTTTTCTGGAGCAAAACAGAAGCGAATAGAACAGTATCATTTATTTACTGTCTCTGTCTCCATCTCCTGAACATAGGTACGATTTCGTTCATTGCTATGTAAGTATTACTGCTCAAAATACTTCGGTTATATACGTTATTTTTTAAATTGAGTGCCTTTAAATAGGTTCGTGGTATTATATAATGTGGATATTTCACACTGTAATGTAAGCGTTAGTTAGAACTATAATAGTTTTTGTGAAGCATGCAACAGTGATGACGTAAGAGTTGGAACATTGCCAAAACGTGGTAGACAGTTGAAAATTGTTTTCATGTCGTCCCATCCCCATACAAGAAAACATACAGAGTACAGAGTATAGAAATACACACAAGAGTTAATTATTACACGTTTAGGTACTGTACCATATTGTGTGACAATATTTTTGCATTATTTTTTAATCTGATAGCAATGTTCCATCTTAAACCTTCATAAGGGGCTCATGTATATGCTTTATAATGGACAAAAAGCATTTTATTCATTTTTGGAGAGATTTTGGATATGCTTCTGGACCCCTAGATATTTCAGACCACTGTACTGACGCAAAGCTTGTAATTCCCGCTTGAAAATGATGCAACGGTGAGTTTCTTGAGACAAAACTGTTGATTTGCAGTGAAATACGTGAATATGTTGTGATTTACAGCAATGCATAATTTAGACATTTTGGATGGATTTGGAGACGCTGGGTACACTGCTTAATTTTTGCTTCATAAATCTATAGTAGTTCTACATATCCACCCTTAGATTTGATGAACTTGTGGTCAAGAAGTTTTTGATCCAACCTGCTGTATATATGCAATCTCTCAGTATTTAATTGCAAACTAAAAAAGTGTTAATTCATTTTTTATTTTTTGTCTAGACAATTGCATTTGTGGCACTTTATTTCTTCCAAAATTATGAATATAAACTAATCTGCATTAGTATTGTAACTTTTACAAATGTCTTTCTTCATTTAAGCCATTTTTCAAGTCTCTGTGGTGTTCACATCTGGAGTTATAAGGCTAAGGTACCCCCTAAATAAGCAAGGATTGGCAAGATTTGGTATTTGCACTAAGGGGTTAAACTGTCCAATATCTTTTGATTCCTGAAAATGGGAGGGACTATGTACAAAAGGTTCTATAATTTTTAAACGGTTCATCCGATATGTATGAAAATATTCTCAAATTAAAGCTGACACGTCTGCACTTCAACCTCATTGTCATTGTATCCTTTCAAACTCAAAGTGCTGGAGTACAGAACCAAAATAACAAAAAATGTGTCACTGTCCAATGAATTATGGTGCTCACTGTATATATATATACACACTCACACACTCACCGGCCACTTTATTAGGTACACCTGTTCAACTGCTCATTAATGCAAATATCTAATCACCCAATCACGTGGCAGCAACTCAATGCATTTAGGCATGTAGACATGGTCAAGACGATCTGCTGAAGTTCAGACCAAGCAACAGAATGGGGAAGAAAGGTGATTTAAGTGACTTTGAACGTGGCATGGTTGTTGGTGCCAGACAGGCTGGTTTGAGTATTTCAGATACTGCTGATCTACTGGGTTTTTCACGCACAACTATCTCTAGGGCAGAGGTCAGAGGAGAATGGCTGGTTTGAGCTGATAGAAAGGCAACAGCAACTCAAATAACCACTCGTTACAACCAAGGTATGCAGAAGAGCATCTCTGAACACACAATATGTCGAAGCTTGAAGCAGATGGGCTACAGCAGCAGAAGACCAACCCGGTACTAGCAAGGTGTACCTAATAAAGTAGCCGGTGAGTGTGTATATATATATATCAGTACATCTTAAAAAAAAAAAAACACAAATACACAAATGTATAATTTAATGCAGTATGTATTTACCTTTCCATCACAGTATAGCTTTACATGTAGCACAAATTATGAAATTGCCACTTACCAGCATCAGTCTCATTATTGCAGCAGTAAGCACACATACTATACTGTCTTTTCAGCTTTCCTGTGTTGATGTGCCATGCAAATTGCAAGGCATTTCTTTAATATTAACTACCGATAGCTGCTGGTTGAAAGGATTCTGCAAAGGATGCATTTGCTAAGATGTACTCTAACAGCAATCTCTGGCTTAGTGTTTCTGTTTGTGAGAGCACTGAATTATTATAATTTCTGCTCTCTCTTACTAGGAGGAACATTGATTTGACCCTGTCCCATGTGCCCCATTAACTATCATCTTATAGAAGTTAATAGTGACAGTGTTAATTATAAGCTTATTCACTTTTATCTTTCACACTCTCAAGGCTTTTAACTGTGATGATTTGGCAGATCAAGCGTGAAGCTGTAGTACAGTAACTACTAGTCCATGAAATATAGAATACATAAAAGATGTAATCCATCAGCAAGCTTAATTTAATATGGACTTGATACAAAGACATATGCCTGGTACATCTGATCCTATCCTCTGGTCTTTTGTTCTTTGTTCAGAGGCTGAGATGAGCTTCACTTGTGAAGGATAATTTAAATGTCTTGCTATTTCTGTTCATGTAATAGCAAGTTTAAGTAAATTCAATTTTAACTTTCAGATGTCTTGTTTGGAACATCCCAAATATTAGGAAATGGACAAATAAAAATTAAGTTGAAATTATATAGTTATCAGAGAAATTATGCTCATGTTTTTGACTTTACAAATCTGAGCGTCATGTTTTTACTGTTTTTTAATATTTTGTCAGGTTTTGCTGGTTTCAAATGAACTGTGTTGGACAGTAGCATACCATGGGCTCTTTGTTGACTGTTGATAAGATTTCATGGAAAATTTAGTGTCTATTAGCCTGATCTGTGCACATCAGGCAGTTTAGTGATCATATCAAAAGCACTGAACTTGTCACAAAACTGAAATTGATTATTATTATTCAAATAAGTGGCATGCTTATGAATCAAACAATATAAATAAAAATGGGTTGAGACCAATGATGGGTTTAAAAGTAAGGTTACTGAAAGCCCCGTTGTAGATAATACGGTTCTGAATGAGATTGTGCTTAAGGGTTGTACTGGTTTCAACTGCTGTGTTCCATCTCTGTATTCAGGAACGCATATAGCATGGCTAACAGGCTGTGGAGGGGAACCTGGTAGAAGCCAATTAATTATCTTCTTTCCCACAAGTGGATAGAAATCACATCTCTGCACGCCACCAAGAAGGCAATAAGGGAATATCCTAATCTTTTGCACTTCCCTTTCACTTACTTAAATATCCATCTCTTTTAAATGCTTGTAAAATGACCTGCTAACTGTCCAAATGAACCCAGTCAGCTAGGATTCCTCCCTCCCTGTGCTTCTCCTCGCCATGTGTCTGTCTGCCTTTTTAATGAATTAATGATTTATTTAACAGACAGCTTCTCATTTCTCGCCCTACATGCAACCCCAGGAGTTGTTATTCAAATGTGTTTCCCCAGGTCTTCTTCAAAGAGCCTGTACACTCTGCAATGGATAAGGAATGGCCCCCTGCACTGCCCATGACTTACATTTGAATACAGTGAATCAATGCAACAACAAAAAAACTTGGATGAATCCAAAACTTGCAACAGGACTACAAAAGCACTGGGAGACTGAATACTAAGAGATATTATTTTAAGATTGTAAATGGCAAAAAAGTGTAAATTCTGCCTCCAAAAAGGACCTATTTTGCAACAGTGAAATGTTGATATGTTTGAAATGTTTTTTAAATTTCATTACATGCATTATGATATTGTTTGAACATTTTTTATCAGCTGTTATATTCTGTCATGGCTGGTTATTACCGGGATTAGGCTATTTCATGCTCCTGGCTGCATGACAAAACCCTGGACAGAATACAGTTGAGGCCAAATGTTTACATACACCTAGGCTACAGATATTTACTCCGCACATTTCATGTTACCACACATTTCTTTTGGCAAATCAATTGGGGCATCTACTTTGTTCACATCAGAGGTAATTTTAAAACAATCAATTAGAGACAGATTTATTTCAGATTTATTTACAGCTTTAATTCAGTATATCAGAATTCCAGTGGGTCAGATACATACACCAAGTTGACTGTCTCTTTAAACAGTCTGAAAGATTCTAGGAATTGATGTAATGACAAGCAAGGAAAAAGCCCCTACTTCAAGACCGGCATAAAAAAGCCAGACAAAGACCTAGCCTTTGGGAGGAATGTTTTCTGGACAGATTAAACAAAAATTGAACTGTTTGGCCATAATGATCAGCGCTATGTATGAAGGAAAAAGGGTGAGGCTTTTAATCCGAAGAACACTATCCCAACTGTGAAGCATGGGGGTGGCAGCATCATGTTGTGGGGGTGTTTTGTTGGAAAAGGGACAGGTACACTCCAAAAAATAGATGGCATCACGAGGAAGGAGGATTATCTATAAATACTGAAGCAACACCACCTGAAGACATCAGCTAGAAAGTTAAAACGTAGTCGCAACTGGGTCTTCCAGCAGGACAATGCTCCTAAGCATACCTCCAAAGTTGTAAGAAAAAGGCTTTAAGACAACAAAGTAAAAGTATTGGAGTGGCCATCACAAAGCCCTGACCTGAATCCCATAGAAAATTTGTGGAATGAACTGAAAATGCGTGTCAGAGCAAGGAGGCCCACAAACCTGACTGAGTTACACCAGTTCTGTCAGGAGGAATGGGCATAAATTCCGGCAAAGTATTGCGAGAAGCTTGTGGAAGGCTACCCCAAGCATTTCATTCAAGTTAAGCAATTAAAACGCAATGCCACCAAATACTAACAAAGTGTATGTAAACTTTTGACCCACTGAAAATCTGATATAGTAGGGGCCGTCTGGGTAGTGTAGAGCATAAGCACTCGCCTATCACCGCAGAGACTCAGGTTCAATCCCCGGCAGCAGTACTTCCGGCTTGGTCAGGCGTTCCTACGAATACAATTGACAGTGTTAGCGGGTGGGAAGCCGGTGAGGGTATGAGTCCTGATCGTTGCATTAGCGACTCCTACTGGTTGGTCTGTTCAGAGGGGAGGGGATCTGGGGGAGATAGCGTGAACCTCCGCACGTGTTACGCTCTCCCAGTGAAACTCCTCGCTGTCAGGTGAAAAGAAGCGGCTGGCGACTCCACATGTATATGAGGCTGGCATGTGGTAGTCTACACCCTCCCCAGACTGACAGAGGACAGTGCATCGAGCAGGACTGTGACTTTACACAGGAAATGTATGGTAACATGAAACATGTAGAGTTGTGAAAAATTGAGTTTGAATGTCTTTAGCCTAGGTGCATGTAAATGCTTGGCTATAACTGTAACTGGACACAGGAAGATAGGGTAATTCTGGTTTTAACTGGTGTTTTATTCATAAGACAGAGTTGCTTGAACTAACAAAACAAATAGACATTATATTCTCTGTTCACTCTCACAGGGTCCTGGCAAATATAATAAACAAAAGTAACAAAGACACCACGACAGCTTTCAGTCTCTCTCGCGCACTCGGTATGCTGTTTCCAGCCTCAGATGCCTAATGTGAAAAGAAGAAAAAACCGTTTAAACCTGGGGCTGATTAGTCACACAGCCCCAGCATGATAGCCCACTTAACCAGTAGGCATGGCCCCAGTTTGCCCAATTTCGTCTCCCAGATTGAGCCCTGCCACCGGCTTCATGGCATATAATTCAAGTAAAGTGTTTTTATGATTCTTTCCTTTGGCTAAGACTTAATGCCCTGCGTGAATTTCAGGACTGAGTAATTGTATAGTTGTGTTTCATGACCAGGTTTTGAAAATGCGTAATAGTAAATGGTGCTCAGGGACTCAGACAGGCTCTGGAGTAAATTACAATACACAGTTACATGTGCAATAAACAAACATCTATCATGGCAATATAGCTGCCTGCATGCACCAATTAGTGTGTCCGTTTTTTACTGACATTATAAAATCACAAAATTTTATGTGCACGAACAGTTCCATGAAATGCATTTAATGCCTTTCCACCCCCCTATTTCATTTAATATCCCAATTAAAAATGTGTGCAGGATGATAGTGATGACCTCATCTTTATATGACCAAGCCGACAGGCAGTGAGAGAAAAGACAGCAAGCCAGAGGGGAGGGGGGAGTGAAAGAATGTGACGGTGAGCAATAGGGAGGGAAGATTTATTAATTTTTCAGTATGGCATAAATTAGGTGGGAAAATGTGGGAGCTAAACAAAATGAACTGGAAAAACATGGAGGGGGTACAGGATCACATTAAATAAGTTACTGAGAGGCTCAAATTTTAATGTTTGATACACATTGGAATACATGCAATAAGAACAATTGCCCTCACTGTACTAGTAGATTTGACAGCTGATTGGAAGCTATACAGACAGGTGGGATACAGCTCTGTGTATGTGTGTGTGTGTGTATGTGTAGTGGGCCCTGCCCACTGCGGAACAAGAATGTGAAGAGAAAAACATCACAACTGTAACAGGATCTGTTCTATAGGGGACCAGAATGGCCCCAGCCCACCTAAACACTTTCCAAGCCCATCCTCACATTTCAGAGCTTTCAAGTGCTGTCGGCAAAATTCCTCTTTTCCTGGTAACAGCCTTGCTATCAGTTAATAGCACAATTGTTTACTGTAAATTCATTTTCAAGTGGCGCGCACCCCTATTATTATTTGAAATTGCTCTACACAGCTCTCCACCTTCACTGGAGATCAAAGTTGGCAAACAGCAACACCACGGACCATAAATGGTGACATGTGAAACAGCCAGGAAGCAGTAGGTAGGTAGCCATGTCAAATTTTTGAGAAAAGCCTTGCAGCCATTTTTCATGGAATCCCGCCTATAGCTTTAATCAAACAGACAGTAAAAAGTTGTGAATTTGTTGCTGTGGTTGAAATTAAACCGCAAAACAGAGCTTTGCAGCTTTGCTGCAAGTAGCTGTAGTTTGTTAGTGGTATGAAGAGTAGCTAAGGAAACTAAGGAAGCCTAATGCATAAAGAAATTAAGTTTAATGTTTGAGGTCATTCATTATTCTGAATATATTATTCTTTAATAAGCAAAAATAATACTAGCTTGTATAGCTGGTAAAGCAAAAGTGCAAGCATTAAAATAACAAAATGTTATGAAATGAATCATCATGAAAAACAGTGGAGTTTTCTTTTTGCAAAAAAAGGCATGCAATGTTTTTTTTAAATTGAATACATTCAAATTATACATGCACTGTAATACGAAACAAATATGGTCACCCCTTCCCCCATCTGCCCTACCTTCCTCAAGGAAAATGTGCTAGAATCAGGAGTGCTGTGTACCATTACCTGAACCAGGACATAAGTGTATATTAATATGAAACAGCTAAACTAAGAAAAATATTCAAAAGCTGAATATGCCTTAGTCTTTGGTCAGAGTGATCATATGGTGTATAATAGTAGGTTAATGCAGCCTCTTAGAAACAAACAAGAACCTTAGTTTGTCTCAACTCAGCCTGGTAGCACATTCAGCTTGAGGTTAAGTTTTAGATAAATATCACAGATATTCAGGCTGATTACAAATTCAGTGAGGTCACATTCCTCTCTGAATCGACAGGCTTTTGTTAGGTAACGCTATATTTCCGAATGTTGTTTTTCATTTCATAATGGCTTCATAATTCATTATTTAAAAATGGTAAGACTTCCTGTCAATCAAAACCAGCGGGACTGAACCTGCCCTCTGAGCTTTAGAATGTGGCCAGCAGTATATGCACGTGAGCTCGACAATACATTTCTCAAAGAAAATGTAGTTTGTCGACTTTTTAACTTCACTATAGCGGTGATAAAAATAACAATTAGTAAGTGCTAGTGTGATATTATCCTTTATTGATCGCCCAGCCCAAAAAGACTACGTGGGACAACGGGGGCCCACCACCCGCAAGGTTCAGGATAGGGGTCGGGTATAATGCCCGTCACGCAGGGGGCAAGAACAGGGTAGATCCCTGCGTCATCTGCCCAGATGTCAGAAACTGATTCTTGGCACGTGGAACATTACCTCTCTGGTGGGGAAGGAGCCAGAGCTGGGCGTGAGGCTGAGAAGTACCAACTAGATATAGTTGAGCTCACCTCTACACACAGTGTTGGCTCTGGAACCAAACTCCTGCATAGGGGGTGGTCTCTCTCCTACTCGGAAGTTGTTTAGGGTGAGAGGCGCCGGGCGGGAGTGGGGATACTCACAAGGCCCTGGTTAGTGGCCGTTCTGTTGGAGTTTACTGCAGTGGATGAGAGGGTCGCCTCGATGCGACTGCATGTGGCAGAGAGGAAATCCTTGACTTTTATTTGCGCTTATGCACCTAATAGCAGTTCAGAGTATTCGGCCTTCTTGGAAAAGGTGGAAGGGGTGCTGGAAAAGGCCCCACCTACTCACTCCATTGTCCTACTGGGAGACTTCAATGCTCACATTGGCAATGACTGGGAGACTTGGAGGGGCGTGACTGGGAGGAATGACCTCTCTGATCTGAACTTGAGCGGTGTTACGTTATTGGACTTCTGTGCTAATCATGGTTTGTCCATAACGAACACCATGTTCGAACACAAGGATGTTCATAAGTGTATCTGGTACCAGAACACCTTGGGTCAAAGGTCGATAATCAACTTTGTAGTTGTTTCATTAGACCTGCGGCCATTTGTTTTGGACACTCAAGTAAAGAGAGGAGCAGAGCTATCAACTGATCACCATCTGGTGGTGCATTGGATCAGATGGCAGGGGAAGCTGCCAGACAGACCAGGTAGGCCCAAACGTGTAGTGAGGGTCTGCTGGGAACGCCTGGCAGAAGAGTCCGTCCAGAATGATTTCAACTTTCACCTCCGAGAGAGCTTTTCTTGTATCCTGGAGGAGGTTGGGGACATGGAGTCTGAATGGACCCTGTTCAAAACCTCTATTCGTGGTCAAAAGCTGGTCGGGGCCTGTCCTGGCAGCAACCCAAGGACCCGTTGGTGGACTCCAGCAGTGAGGGAGGCTGTCAAGCTGAAGAAATAGGCATCTTGTTTTTCTTTGTCCTGGATCTGGAAGTTACTGTGCTTATCGTCGCAGGAAGGTACATGGGTTACACACATTTAACTTTTTGCTATGTTGTAGAATTATAGCAAATGTAAAGTTTTAGTAAACAAATTGATCCCTTGATTGATCAGTTTCCTTAGCTTACTTGCAGTACAGCTAACACATTTAATTTTAGTTATAAACGCTGGTCGTGGCTATAACCCGAGAGCTTTCATTAGGCCTATGTCCTTAGAGAGTGCCTTGTGCACCTCACTTCAGTATAGCAGCAAAAATCAGAAGGGACAAGGAGAGATAAAAACTCACATTTTACAGGCAGCAAAAGGAAGTGCCCGGTCCATGTGATCAGTGTCTGTGATCCTGTGATCGTGACGTGACATCATTGCACCAAAATGGCACCCAGTCCTTACAATAGTGACTCAGCCCATGAAGTCAGCCTTATATGTAAAGCCAACAAAGTAATCAGAAGGTTAGGAAATGAACTGGAAAATTATAAATGTGCTCAAGAGGGCTACAAGGTAATGAATGATAACTTAGAAATGTTAATATCAGAGCATAAAGAAAAATGTAAAATGATATCTAATATCATACCAAAATTAAATCTCTAAAAAATCATTTGAACAAAGCAACCGAGAAAATAAGCACATTCAAAGTAAGAAATGTAAATACGAGGTTGAAAAGTAAGGATGAAAAAATCAATGCCTTGGAAAAATTGTGGAACGGGACATGCTGTTGATGCACCAAATGGATAGGGAAAAAAGGAATTAAATTCTGAAAAAGAGTGCTTGGAGAGAGACATTGATGTTCTTCGTCAAAAGTTTCACAAACTTGGATCTACCAACAGACGAAAATCTAAAAAAATTGCCTGCACAAAAAGGAAATTAGACAAATCTGATTTGCCTAGAAAAATTTAAGAATTAAACAAAGATAGATAGATAGATAGATAGAAACTTTATTGATCCCGTAGGGAAGTTCCCTTAGGGAAATTCAGGGACAAACACGGTGCTGTGGAGCAACTGGAAAGGCTGCCGTCTCTCACAGCGCCGGAGGTACAATTCTGGCCGTCGGAATGCACAGAACTGGAGGATGAAGTTGAGTCCCTCTAAAACAAAAACGTAATGTTAGTTTAAGACGGTAAGTAAAATGACAAAACTCGTCAGACAATATTGGAATTAACTTCTGCATTAGGGGTTAGTGCATCCAAAGCGCCCGAGGTAGTAGATGGCATGTCGCACACCGGTGGAGGTGGTAATGTGGAGGGATTACCCAGCGAGTCGCTTTTTAGATATATTGCATTAGGCAAGACACCTTTCCTTACAGCAAATTAAAGAAAGATTGTTGCAAGAAAGTGAAATTACCCAGACAACTGACGGTACTTCAAAATTAGGACAAGAATACATAACTGCAGGCCTTTGTTTCAAAGATGGAAGTAGGCTAAATTTAGGACTTTGTGAGCAATCGTCAGGCTCTGCTCAATGCACACTTGACACAATTGTTGAAATGGTGCACGACGTTGTTGACAGCACTAGTGAGACAAGTTTTTCGCGGAAAAAAAAAAACATTTAAAAAAATTTAACATATAGTCAGTGATAGGGCAAGCATCGAGAAAAAATAACAGAGAAAAAATGTAATGAAACTGTCTAAATATAGAATGGAAATTCTGCACAAAGTAATTGACGGATATAAATAGTTCAGTGACGCTGAAAAAAGAAAGCTTTCTGTGGTCAATGAACTGTTCTGCGGTATGCACTTAATTGATGGACTGGCCCATCAGGCGGGTGTAATGTTAGACATTTGGGAATCAATGATTTTCAAAGATGAAAAAGTAGGTAGCTCGGCGCAGAATCACACGATCAAAATACCTGCAGAAAGTGGTACAGTTAGGTTAATTTGAACAGTATGTAAGGCTGTACTAGAACGTGGATGCAAAAAAAGCGGAAAACTGCTACAATTCAGAACTTTTTTGCTTAACAGAAATGGTTCTGCTTTTGTACCTTTGGTTCCCTTTAGGGGAAACGCACAGGTGTCACAATGCAGCAGATGTTTATTATCTCCATGCTGATTTGCTGGAATTCACGGGGGAGATTCAGAATGAAAATAAATGAATGAAGGCATTGCATGCTGACCTTAGTATCATAGTTTATTGCAGGGTGTAGAGCATTAGACTTGATATCTTAAGTTGTTACGGAAACTGTTTGGATTGCTCTCTCTAAAAAAGAGGTTTTGCAACTGCAAGAACATCTGTAAAAGTGCAGAGGGCCACATTTTGTGAACGGATGTTCAGATGAGAAAACCGGTTGCAAGCGCTTAGAGAAAAACAAGATTGCCAAACAAAAATAAATTGAGGAAATTCACAAAAACGAAAAAAATAGTTACATTTCAGTTAGGGAAATATGGAGGGCTTTGGACTAGTGTACCCAAAATACATGAAAACATTTAAGTTTTAGACAAGTCTTCTAAACTTCAAGCTGTAATTGCATAGCTGATGTTTAGAAGATTTGTTATCAGTCAGAAAAATGAGAAAGGCGTTTTGAACATCTCCAAAAATGGAAAAAGGCTCAGTTTAGATCAACTCACCAGTAATCTGAAGAGTGTGTTATCGTCACCTACGCCGTGTGACACAGGGTTAGAAGAAACATGTTCTGCTGCACCTGTAGGTTGTATGATGTAGGTTTATTGTCCCAAAGTGCAGAACAAAGCGGTATAAAAATAGCTTTGTTCCAGCAGCCATCATTCAGATGGCAACATTGCACAGATGATAAAGAAGCAACGTTGTATCTATTTATTTTATCTTTAGTTTTAGTGGTTTTAGTGATGATTGGAATCTTGAGTACTTTTAGTTATTTTATCTATTTTATTTATTTTATTATGCTTGTATACTGTCTGTGTTGTTTCTAAATTGTATGTCAAGATGGATGACTTGTCGACTGCAAACCAAATCTACCTACGGGTACAAATGAGGTAACCTGAAACTGAACCTGAAGGTTTAGTTGCACAGAAAAAATATGAGTTTTTGAGGGATGCTGCTAAAAAGCACCTCAAAACGCAACAGGAGGGACTTAAGCGAGCCGGTTTAGGTGTCTTTAGAATTCCAAGTATTGCAAGTCCCACACAATTACTGGGCAAGTGTGTAAAACATGCATTCACTGAAAAAGTAATAGTTGATTGGTTAATGCCACCATAATAGACCTTAGACAGATCAATGATACATATAATCTTAGAATAAAATATGACGGTTACAAGAAATTGCACTGGTTTCCTTTATAGTCCAACTACCAGGAAAACTGCTTAAAGTTAATTCCCATGAGTCCAGACTTAGTTGGGAAGAAAACTGAGTATGTTTATTAGCACAGAAGATGGTGGCGCTTGCTGGTGGCCAGCCAAAGTAATTAGTTTTAATAGTAAAGACTCCTCCCCTCATAGATTATGAAGAAGAGAATGATGAAATGGGTAGTTCTGTAGCAGAGTACCCACTTTTACTAGATTACTTTGAAAATGAAGTTAGAATTTTATCATAAAAATATGTATAAATTGTAAATATGCAGTTTTACATGAGGTTGTTAAGGGGTAAGTTTAAATAGGCCGTTCTAAATAGGCAATTCAATATAGCAGATTCAAAATAGGACATGCAACTGGTGATATGAGAAGGGTGACCCCCTGTTAAGCCAGCTGTCAGTCCTTAGGTGTTCTATAGTACAGGTGAATCTGTATACAGTACCTTCGGAAAGTATTGAGACCCCTTCACTTTTTCCACATTTTGCTACATTACAGCCTTATTATAAAATTTATTAAATTAATTTTTATTCTCATCAATCTACACACAATACCCCATAATGACAAAGCGAAAGCAAGTTTTTAGAAATATTCACAAATTTATTAAAAATAAAAAACTGAAGGCACTGTAGATGTTAAGACAGAAGCTAAGTAGGGTAGGCGCTCAGTATATAGTTGCTCCCCCAAACCACATCTACCCACTCACATACTCACAAACACACACATACCATGACCCTTCTTCCACTGCACACACACACACACACACACACACACCGGTGTGTTACTATGGGAGGTACATCATCTTTTCCAAAAGCTAATTTCTGTTTTCCAGATGAGACCCAGAAATACTAGAGAACCAGAGAAACTGGACTTTTTGACCACACTCCATCCCAGGGCAGCTGGATTTAAAAAGATTTACCTGCTGTAATGTGTTCTATGATGTTATTAGCAGTACTTATGGTGTGGTAGGACCACCTTTGTTTTGGCTGTGGCCCACTACAGTGCAGAATGCCCAGTGATGATGACACTACCATGCAGCCAATCACAGGATTGCCAGATGCATGCATCAATGAGGTAAAAGACCTATAATTTGAAATGTTATCACATAGTAATACTGACATATATAATAATGATTATTATTATTAGTAGTGGTAGTAGTAGTTGCAGCAGCATTAATATTAGTAGTAGTAACAGTAGTAATTAGTAAGTAATTGGCTTATTAGCATGGCAGTTTGGATGATTTTATGTATTCCAGTGTAGTATCGACAACTGTACTGCCTGGTTTTACCTTCTCGTTCTCTCATTCTCGTGCTTCAACAGTCAAAATCCTCCACCAACACTCCCTCCCCCACTTTCTGTGAAAACGGTCTCAGCAACCTATCGTGGAATTAGACAAGCCTTTGTCCAAGTCTTCGTTGGATGACTGTTGGGGTGGTGCTGGTCAGCGCAGAGTGGGAAAGAGTTATGTCTGACAATAACCCCCCTGCACGTGATCGAATAAATCCAATGAATTATAAGCAAATTGGATCCAAACAAATACTTTGGATTGGTTGGATATGACTCGGTGTCAATCAGTTTTCTGACTGACCAGTCAACTGTAATTTATTTTGAAGTGGGAGGGAAATTAGCAATGTAAACTGGGTGTTTGTCCCAAGTGGCCAAAACCAGACTTCGTTTTTGAAGCTCATTTCCTGGTCTGGTTGCTCACCAGCGCCACTACGGTTGGCTCCAGTATAGGTGTTTTCATATCCGGTTTCCATGTAAGTCTACGGTACAAATGCGGTCAAAATACAAAGTCAATAATTTTTTCTCATGAGTACAAATAGTCACAATATGTGTATTTTATTCGTCTTATGACTGTCCATGGGTCGATTTCATGATTTATTGTGTTATTTGGGCACTGTTATAATATTTGTTGTGGACCAATGAGGTACAGTTTGCGTCACTTCCTGATTACTGCGGAGGACTAAGCTACAGTATGGGCTACAGTCTATGGTCACTGGGGTGGGAGGTGGCGCCTCTTGGCCTTTACATTGCGGCTCCGACCACGGTCCACCTGTGCGAAGTCAGAAAATGCAGGCATCCCATTTCGTAGTGATTTCATTATGGCGTGTGCTATTTACAGCTGCACTAGATGACCATAAAATAATCCTCCTCTTAAGTTTTTCGGTAGCTGAGTCATTTTTACTATTTCCTTTAGCCTACTTAACCAAATAATTAGTTGGCAGAAAGCGTAATCAGCTTGCTATATTTGGTAGTCCAGTAGCCTATGCTAAAACTTTGCAACTTTGGCTACCAAGCTATTTGACTAGCTAGCTAACCCTAACCGGCAAATATTCAATCTGTCAAACGTGTTTGACGGCTTGTCAGTCGTGTACATTTCGTAAATGTCTACCTGGGCCATGCTTCACGCATGTAGCAAAGCTACTATAATCCCAATTTTGGGATAAACATTGCAAAATTTTCAGTTTCACAAAGCGAATTAAGAGTCTTAAGGTTTATTTGCTGAATAACATACAACACACGATGAAATCACACACACACAATTTAACGAAATTAACCATCTTTGTAAGACTGGCATTTAGAAAGGAACATGTTTTTAACATTTAAGAGACCGACAAGAGCATTTAAGACAGTGGTTCTCAGAATCGGTCCTGGGGGCTCCTTGCGTATATTGGCTTTTCTCCATTGGTTTTGCCTCCACCCTGCCCACATCTGCCGCCACCTGCTGTTCCCCATCACCGCCACCCGGCCCCACCCATCATCTGAGCCACATCACTTATCATATCTTCTGCATAAACTGGCTGACATGCTGGTCACCAGTCGGCACCCTGAGCCGACCAGAGGAGGATGGGTTTCCCCCTTGAGCCTGGTTCCTTCCAAGGTTTCTCCCCATCTGCCACAGGGAGTTTTTCCTTGCCACTGTTGCCTTAGGCTTGCTCCTGTGGGGGTTTAGGCTAGGGCTGTCTGTAAAGCGTATTGTGACAACTGTTGTAAAATACGCTATATAAATAAAATTTGATTTGATTTGCTGATTTACAAGAAGAAGAAAAAAAGCCTAATAATAATTAGAAATTCAATGTACATTATTTTTGTCTTCATGCACCAGGTGGAAAACTTGCTGTACAAAGTGCGTTGTCATATTTACACGCCTGCAAATCAGTTATTAAAGTACTTGGTAGATTTGTTAATCACCGCTGACAGTGTTAATTGTTATTCGGTAGAAAGTGACTTGCGAACGATCGGTCAGCTAGCGTCACCCAGCAAGTGAACACCACAAACGGCGATGGAGTAGCTAGTAGCAGTTACTGGCTCATTAACTGACTGTGGCGAAAACCTACGACGATAACTTGCTCGGTTAACAGCAGGTCTACCAGACAGTTATATGAAAATTAGCCTAGTCAAATCACCAGTAGCCTACACATCTCTGATTGATTTACCATCAGTGTAGTCTTCCCCTGTGGTTCATATTGCTAATGCGTGAGCTAACCACGGATAGCCTACCTAGCTCACTGGCAAGCTGATATGATAGCTAAGCATATTTGTTTTGCTGAGAAACATAAATTGAAGATAACTGAACATAATTGTATTATTAATGTCATACATATAACGTGATTACATGACACAGTACAGTCACGGATGGAAATTAAACTCTGTAAACATTTGATAATATATTTTAAAACATAACGGCAGACAGTCAGCTAGCCTCAAGTTCGTTCTGCAATCGTTCGTTCAGGTTGATGAGCTTTTCCGCACCGGACTGTCAATCACATTGTAAAAATCACAAGACCGCTTAACTCTATGGTTTTGGCTCCAAATCGACAAAATGGCCGCGCCCGCCATTGAGCTTAAAAACGTGTTTTAGAGACCCACGAAGAGGCAATGGGTGACGTCACAGTAGCTTTGTCCATATTTTTTACAGTCTCTGGTTTGTCCCCGAGTTTGTCAGTTGCATAACAAAGTCTTCAGGGTACTTTGCTCCTGATATTCCTCGCCCATTCCGAGCATTCTGCCCCCCCCCCCCCCCCCCCCCCCCCCAACAGCCAGAAGAGTGTGCATGCTGTCCAACAGTATACTTAGGGGCATGGAGGAATCTGTGCCTGCTGTTACCCTCTGGTTGCACCCAGGCACCACCCTTCAGAGAACCATGCACCAGCACATGTATCACTTCTCGCTGCTGGTGCATATTGGAACAAACAATGTCGCAAACGGGGACTCCCCTTCCGACATCCTCAGGGGAATGCTGGAACTGATAGATAGGATACGTGGAGCAAGTGGACAATGCCTCCACAAAATGCCTTTACAACGAAAGAAGCTAATCGGCTGCTGGAGCATCTGTCCTTTCAAAAAGAGGGCGTCATTTATCTTAGGACCAATCGATTATTTCTGAAGTACTCGCAACCAATTAGGTCACTTTACTGCCCTGACCGGCGACATCTGAATGATGAGGGCAAACGTAGACTTTTCTATTATTAAAATTAGTTTTTTGTTTCAGTATTTTAATAGATAGGCCAAAATATAAGTCTTATTTTAATTTTATTACTTCAACAAACGTTATGCCATCTATAAACCCGCCAACATTGAGTTCTGATTAATTGCATGGGTTTTAATATGCTATTCACTATTTTAACAGGAATTACAAAATGGCAAGACACAAAGATCTGGATCCAGCACATTTACAAAGGAAAAACTGTGATAAGCACTATCCCTTAAAATCATCAGTATCTGAATAAAGGCCGTTTTTCATTTGCATGACATTATTCAATGATTGAAGTAACTGATCTGGATGTCATTAAAATTAACTCAAGAAGATTGTATAGAATGGTTGTGTCTATATGGTATACAGGAAATTTCAGGGAGTGGTGTTCTGCCACATAGGTATTGCCACAATATGATGCTTGCATCGAGTAATGTTTGACCTCATTTGTAAGCAAAAACTAAAAACTAGTTGCTAGCTTGCTACCCAGCATTAAGCTACAAATGGTTTGTTAGTCTTGTTTTATACAGCCTAATTACAGCAGGTAATGGACAATAAATAGACACGAACATCTTATTAACTTAAACAACGTTAACCGCTTTCCTTAGCCCCGGACCGGAAATTCTAAATAATAATGTTATTAGCAGTTGTGCTGGCTGACTGATTATAAAACAATGGCTTTTGTTTACCAGTACGTGAACCAGCGTTCCAGAATATTAAAGACCCTGTGCAGCCTCCCTTTTCTTACATTTAAATTGTTCCTTTAGTTAATAAATTACAATAAATATGTACTTATTAGACTTTGAAAAGATAAAAAACCTGCTTTGATGTAAAACCTGAATTTCTTAATAGACTCAAGACTGGCTGGGCGTGTCAGTTCTGTCCTAATTATTCATGCATTCACTTTTGATTGACAGCCCGGGCCGCTCACTCCCACTAACCTGGATCAGTGCTCACTCCACGTAATGTCAGTTGTTAAAGCTAGTTATCATACGACCGTAACGAGTACAGCAATAACAGCATTAGAAATATTGAGCCGTATATGTATGAGCTCATCGCTTATAGCCTACAATATAGGACCCTAACGTTATAGGAAAACCTACATTAGCACATAACATTATCGATTGGTTTTTTGCGGCAGTAACGTTATAACAGTCTGGAGAATAAAGTACCGTTACACTCGCCAGCTAACGTTAGCTATATTTACACAGGATAAATATAGCTCATTGCTACATTAGCAAAATTATCGATAGCCAGACAGCAAGTAAATTGGGGAGATGAGGTTAACGGCAATGTTATAGTTTGTAGGCTTGATTCGATTAATAGTGGAACATCATCTAGCCCAAACGGATGCTGACTGGAACCGGTCCACTCAACCAGTAAGTGTCCATTCGAGCTAAACATCATTGACAGCGGAATAAAGTGAGGTTAGGACGGCTAACATTATGATTTGTAATATAATCTATGATCGTATCAAAGGCTTAATTAGATTATCGATAGCATCAAAGCTATCTTAGGATTCCCTGGTTGGGTTCGTTAGCTACGAGAAACACCTAAAGTAGAAAGACAAACAGACCTTATCTTGATCTTGATTGATAGTTGGCAGAGCATCTGGCTTTAGAAACGTTGTCATGGCAAAACCCATCCTCTTCCGTTCATAATTGTAGAATAAATCGGGGTAAAATGTGTACTGCACAATTTTGTCACCTTTGATATTTCTAACTGTGCACCATTTTGTTTTTCTATTTAATTGATCCAGACCTTTCGGAGACTTGGATCGTTTGGCAAGGCGTGAAAAGATGCATTCCTATCTCTGCAATCTTTAATCACACAATAAGGCAATGTTGAACTGGGTAGTTAATGTTAGCAGCAGACCCGCACAATATGTATTTGAGAATTTGGTCATGGCTTTGAACTTGGGATGGCACACTACATAAATATTCATACTGGGTGAGTGTTTTGACCACCGCACATTGGTCAATGCAAATTAGAAACATTTGTGACGTTACAAATTTGGTCTCAAAACCACCAATACCAAACATGCCACCAGGCGGCAATGTCGAGCATTGTATAGTTTTTAGAGGAAAAAATCTCATTCATTACATAAATGTATTAAATACTTTTAAAATCAATGTGTAAGTAACCTTATAGTCTTTGGTCATAATATAAGCATTTTTAAATCATGATTTTGACTGCACAGGGTCTTTAAGAATTCTCATATGAAATACTTGGTTTTCCTGATCTGTTTTTTCGGTGCCGTCGGAGACATGGGCTGCATCCCAAATCAGTCCCTTTTCCCTATATAGTACATTATTTTTGGTATCGGCCATTTTGCAGTGTGTCCCATCTGAGAAACAAAATTGTAGCACACTATATAGTGAACTACATCTGCCCCACAATGCTCTGCAAAATGTAGGGTACAAGCTCTGTACACCATAGACATATATATATATATATATATATATATATATGTTTATGCTGTACACTATCCAGAAGCCCAAAAACCCACAATACACTGCAGTGGGCTTTACGGTTTTGTTTCAACTATGTACAAATGTAAGTTGTCCATTATGTTAAAAAAGGAATTATATTTGTATGTTTGGTACATTAAAAAGTCAGCAATTTTCACTAGTGTGCCAACTGTAATGTTAACAGGTTTTCTCCAGAGAAACTGCTTGCTAGCTATGCAGTTAGCTAATCTCGGTAGCACTGGAACTCAAGCAAGCAGTTGGTACCATTGATATTTGCTATAACTGTCATAATGGAGCACTTGACAACGCGTATTGAAGCTAGAGTAACATTATGTAGCTATACATTTGGTAACGTACAGAAAAATATTTTTATCAGGGACCAAAGATGACGTCCAAAACCTGATCAGGCTGCGGTCTGCTAATGCATCCCTGTTTTCAGGAAGGAGGAACACAGCGCAACATGAGCCGCGTTTCCACCGCAGGAACTATACCCCGGAACTAGGAACCTTTTGAGGAACTCAGTGCGTTTCCACCGCAGGAACTAGGGTCTAAATTTAGTTCTGGGGGCTTTGTTTTACCCCCCAAAACGTTCCTGCTCGGGGGGTAGTACTTTCCGAAAGTACAGGAACCTTTTGGGTGGAGCTTGCAGCGCTGAACATTTCTGATTGGTCGAGTACTCGTAGCGTTTGTGTTGTATTTATTTTCCGCCATTACCCGCCATGTTTGAAAATATGCAGCGGCAAACCAATTTATTTTCATAATAACTTCAAATCAAACTTGTATGTTATGCGGCGCAGTAGCCTACTTTTGGTTATAGCCTATCAACGTCTTGGAATTATAACGTGTGCTCTTCTGTTCTTTTCTTGCTTTAGTATTCGTTTTATAAAATGCTAAGCATTCGTGCTGGGACAGCTTATTACGTAGGCTACCAAAACATTCAAACGGATTAATTCGGTTGCTGAATATTTTCTTCCGGATTTTCTTTGTTAGCCCGTTGTAATTGACTCAAAACGTTTGATACAGTTATGTGAGGTATGCGGTAGTTCTGCATAATTAACATTGGTGATACAGTACAAGCAAACTGGAAATCACCTTCCGCACTTTTTATCCGGGTAAAATATCAGGTTAATTCTAGTAATCTTCCCTTTAGCTTTTTCAGACTGCCGTAATTTTACTCAATTTTACTGCCATTTTTCAATTCCACGAAAAGACCAGGAAGACTATGGACTAATTTATGGTGCATGGTTCGCATCTGGAGGGCACACTTCGCTGCTCGGCTAGCAGTAACTTCGAAGGAAAGCAAACGGTGGCTGTACCACTACTAATTTACATTTTCACGCAAGTCCGAGTTTTCGTTCTATTCTTGTCATTTTGCGATTAGCCTATATGGAATTGACGACGAGAAAGTAATAAAACAGCTAATTGTTTACAACGTGTGCATGTTTTCTGCTGTTAATAAATGTGTTTGAGAGGATATATGAAAATAAATAAATACAAAAGTAACCATATAGTCATTGTTGGTAACCCGTTGTATATAAGTGGAATAAACCCCTCCGGGCTGTCCCGGTTATTAGAAAATAATGTAGGCTACTTCGGTGGTAGTATGGGGTTACAGAAGAAATCATATGACAGATGGACCGACGACAACGTCAGTGGGCTAATTTGCCTAATCTTCGCGGTACTTTAGACCCCGGTGGAAACGCAGACAACCATTGGCTGAAGGAACCTTTTAGTTCCTGGTAAAGTAGTTCCTGGGACTGAAAGTTCCGGGTAATTTTGGTGGAAACGCGGCTATGAATGGGAGGCTGCCTATAATGTCATGAATATGAATAACCAACGTACTGTCTTGTTAGCTAGTGAGCCTGTTTCTTTATGTAAGTTTTTGCATGTGTTCTGTTTGGAAAATAATAAAAGTTACTGAGCAACTATGACTCCTTGATGACCTTTGCTAAGCTATACTGTAGCGAACTAGTTATGCTAATGGTTGAATATTCATCACTGGCTAGCTAGCTTTCAGTCAAATGTCAATGACATTTATTTTTTGTTATTTTTGGAAAGATCAATACTGACAAGGAAGTATTCCAAGCATAGTTAAAAATCTTAAGAACTGATGTTGGGAACGCTGATAGCATGCTTGAAATACTTAAATCATGTTATTATAGCTAGATAGCTGCACTATGATGAGTAGAAATCAAGTATCTCTGCATATAGGTTTGTTCACCGCAAACCAAAAAAAAAATGACTAGGTTGTCACTAGAAAAGTATTTAATTACTTTTCAAAAAAATGTGTATATGAACGTCTTTGTCCTTCATCAGTGCCAAATGGAGCAGCAGTCATAAGCACTTGGTGGTATTCATCAGGTATGGTCTGTCTGCTACAGCTGAAAGCCAGTTTGATTGATGATCTATAAAGTATGCATATTGCAAAAGACATTGATAACCACTAATAAAGATTAACTAATCATCAGTTATGCTGAGAACTCAAGTTTGGTCAGGGAGTTTGTGTAAAAGCATGGATGATACTGATATTTTTCAGAGAAGTCCTGGCAGACATGGGTGACTCCTACCAGAGCTGCAAAAAAGTTGGAGAACTTAAAGAAAATTTACTAGGCTTGTAATGCTTACCATAAATCCATCATGCACCAGTATTTCTCAAGTTTTCATTTGGCTCCATCATGTAAGTCTTCCTGACTTGAGCTTTAAAGGAGTACCATGGTGATTTTCACACTTTCTCGGTTTTATGTGCTATTTGCACAAGAGGCATTGAAGAAACACAATGACTAAAGTATTAAATATGTCCGTTCTGTATTTTTGGAGAAATATGCGTTTTAAATTTATCGTCCTATTTTCAACCGGTTGAGAAAGTTGTCAACTTGGTGCGTCACGAATACAGTAACCACTCCCTTTCCACGCCCCGTAAACCCATGGATAACTCCAGACCCATAGTTTGCGCCGCTGGCTTACAGGCAAGACAATGCAAATATTTGACTAACGTAGGTTCACTTAAATTAGAGTGCCTTTTAAGGACTATTAGATTATTTCTGGTTATATTCATTTAGCTAGCTAGCTAATGTTAGCTAGCTAGGTAGTTTGCTTTCATAAGGCAATGTTATCGATAACGTTAGCTAGCTAGTTTGCTTTTATGAGGACGTTATAGTTGTGCTTTTATCTTAACTTGGCTAGCTAGATAGCAAAAATGATAATTGGATATAAGTCAACGTCCTTACCTTAGCTATCTATCGATACTTGATATACTACTAAGCTAGCTAGCTTGTGAAAATTCAGTCTACCAAAAAGAGCGCGTATCATGGGGGTAGCTATGGTAACGGGGCACGGTCTGTCAATCATAGCTAACTGACAGTTGTCATTACCACGCCCAGACGGTCCGGGTGAACTTTTATAGTGGGAAATTTAGGCTTAGAAAAATACGTTTTAAAGTACATTGAAATTACTGAATAATAAAAAAAAATTATGCACATTTGTTTTGTTGTTGCCTAAAGACAACTGGGAAGTGTCACGTTCAACCACCATGTAACTCCTTTAACATTGTTCGTAGGAACAGAAAAAAACCACTGGCCAGCATGGGAACAGAGTCAGGCGAGGCCACCGCAGCGACATGGAAGTGGTTCTCCTTGACGGATGAGGCATTAGGTGGAAGGCCTTCTATTTGCCCACCAGTCCTTATTGCCTCGTCCAGCAGGGACAGCCCTTCTGCGGTGGCACAGCCAGAGCCAGGGACAGGAGTACTCCCCGGAAGCGGCAGAGGGTTGACCCCCTGCTAGAATTTATGAAGAGTGAGACAAAAAGGGCTGAGGCCAGGGACAAAAGAGCCGAGGAGACGGAGAACAGAATTTTTGCATCTTTTTGAAAAGTTGGTTGAGAAATTATAATTTAGTTTTTAAATACATTTTTTTAAATTGCACAGTATATTTTTTATTTATACAGCTTTTATTTTATGTGTAATGTAGCCTTAACCAAGAACATTTTAAACTATATATTTTGTTTTATTGAACATGACATTTCCTAATATTGGTTAGATAGAAATGTATATCATAATGCATGACAAAAAGATCCTTGGGGTATTCTCTCACAGATTTGTTCATGAGAAATTCGACAGTGTAGCTGTTTGAATTTAAAGATGAAGGCTATTTAATTTTGGGGGTAGCCTACAGCAGGTTTGTTTGCTAAATCGGTTACGCCGTTGTTCACACAGGACTTCTGCCACTAAAAAATGATTTAGCAACTTGCTACTCTTGGCTCATTACTCCCGTATTGTGATGGCATTTCTGAATCCAGGCTGTACAGAAAATGATTTTTTATAGTTCTTATGTAGTTCATTGGCCAGTTTAAACAGCTTTGTCCAGCTAGAGACCAGCTTTGACCAGCCACAGACCAGCCAGAAGTATCAAAAACACACCTTAAACCAGCTTAGAATCCCAGCTGGCCTTAGCTAGAATTTTCAGCAGGGTTTGCACTCATTCAATAAATTTGTGGATACATTGTTTATTGATTTGGTGCCACTGTTGGGAATGGATGTGCGTGAAGTGGCTAATACGACAATAGCTATAGCACTAGGGCTTACTGTCTATAATTGTAACATGCAGATCGATATTTTCAGTGCTTTTGCGTATGCCTGAATGCGTGAGCAACCAATGACCGTGAGTGATCACTCCCTACTCGTGTTGATTCATTTCATTTTGAAAAGTCTCATTATTAAATGAAAAGGCGATTTTGGAAAATTCCATTTGGAAATACTTTATAGTAAGTCATACAGAAAACTGTCATGAAATGAAAAAAGCTATTTGGACATACAACACATTATTATATAAAATATATCGCGTTATTGTGAAAAGGACAAGCATGAGATGGCAAATATTTCGAAATAAAATAAGTATTTAATTATTGACCAAATTCATTATGTATGTATATATTTATTTTATTACTTATTTCATTTTAGCACGTTTAGTCCTCCATATCCCTAGGCCTGTTTCAAAGCAGAAACAAAATGTTAAATCAGAAATGCTTTTGTCCTAACCTACACTGAACAACATAGCAACATCAAGAAACTTACTTTTACAAATGTGCCAGACATGAAATAAGTGGTCCATCCCTTCTGGACACAACTCCTTCACCCACTTGGCTACCTACAAAGGTGGAATATAGGGTGCAATATAAGAAAATGTGTACTTGAATATCAAATGCAGTGGGTGTGTGTGAGTGTACGTGTTTACCTGATGATTTCTGTGGGTGATGAATGAACTGTATAAGAACTAGAAGGGCAACCGCCTTCTCAGAACGGCGCTTTTCCCACAGCCCATAGTTAATTCTCTGATTGGCTAACGTGACATGTCACGTGAATGTTGTTAGATTGTCTCTTTTGCACAGTGTAATGGCTGCCGAGTAATTTGTAGCTAGCGACAGCGGCTAATTAATAATAAATTAGCGAGTAGTGTTGTGTCGTTCGCGAACGATTCGTTCACAAGAACAAATCTTTTGGGTGAACGAACTGTACTGAATCACTTTGTGAAACGATTCGTTCGCGAACGTGAACTTGTCGTTCACTGACTGACTATCGTTCGCAGACTCAGTAAACAAATCAGTTCAGTGAATCGTTCGCGAACGACACAACAGTGCACTTGCCCGAATTGTTCACGAACGACACAACAATACACTTGCCCGAATCGTTCGCGAACGACACAACAGTACACTTTCCCGAATCGTTCGCGAACGACACAACACTAGTTCATTTGTTCGCTGTAACGAATGCGAGGAGTCTCTGGGGAGGAGAGTGGTTACGGTATGGAATAATGGATTATAAATGGATAACTATCGAATATCACTGTCAAGTGAGCTGTTTTAACATGTCGCAAAGTAGGCTAGCCATGGCTACTATTTAATTGATGACATTTTATGAGAAAACGTGATCTACTTAGCCAACGTATATCAGCACTTTCTATTTCGAGCAGTCGTTAGAACAAGTCACGGTAAAGAAATCCGCATCTAGGGCTAAAATAACCCATTTTGGGAAATGTAGTGAAATGAAATGGCCACATGAAACACATTATTTCAAACTAAATTGTGTAGATTAAAATCGAAACAAAAACATTTTATGAAAAATAGGGAAAGAGAGTGTTTGGTTCTTTGGCTATTAAATATTTTGTAGGAAAATTCTCCGTCTTGCTCCACCCGGTCGACAACATCCAACAGCCCCCCCCCCCCCCCCCCCCCCCCCCCCCCCCCCCCCCCCCAGTCGACCGACACCAACCCTAGTGACGCCACTGATTCGTGAACAAATCTTTTTAGTGAACTGATTCTACTGATTCAGTACACTGAAAAGAACTGTTTTGACCATCAATATTAGCTAGCTTTGTTAGCTAGCCGAAATGCTATCACGATACCGGTGTAACCGATTTCGCAAACAAACCTGCTGTAGGCTGTTCCCTTAAAATGAAATAGCCTAGCTATACGGACAGTACTTTTCACCAGCATATGTTAGCATCAAAATAGCCTTCATAACCGTTAGCTAACATTAGCTATAGCTAGTTAGACTAGGCTATTTGCAAACTTGTTGTCAACTGGTTATAGATGCTGTTCCCCCCCTTACAACAAACAGTGACAACACGTAACTTGAGATGTTCTGTCCTGGGAAATATTACTCACTTAATTTTGAATTTGAAACTTTTATTATTAAGCACAAGGTAAAAACACCTATGCAACAGTTACTAGCCAGTGAAGCTAGCAAAATTCATAACTGTTAGATAACAAGTCGTTATCGTGCCATTTAGCTGTACTAAGCTTACCCAGAGCCATAGATAGATCTTTACAGCTCTGGGCCTACCCACAGTTCTGTAAGAGAAGCCACTGAGCAGACAGGCCCCGTCACGTTCTATTCAGCCAAAAAAAGGTTTTGCTCCAGGAAAAATGTATAATGTTATTGACTGCTTCCAGGGCTGCCAAGTTTCATCAAAAGTTTGAAGTGAGATTACATGTTTTGGGGACGGAGCGACCCAAAATTTTGCGTTTTGGCAGCGGCGGCCCCTCTCCCCCACCCAATTGTTTTTGCAACTGAAAAACCGGTTTCCTGTAATTTTACATATTATTAATAATTGACCAGCACAAGTAGAAGTGAAAACAATTGGAAAATCTGATAAAACAAGACAAATTCAGACAAAATTTCAGTGAATACAAATGGATAACTTCATCCTCAGTACTAGGGATGAGCGAGTACACATAATTATCTTATCTGTTCAACCAACTAGTCGCTAGCTAACTGGCTAGTTATCCCCACTGGCTAGTTTAGCTATGGTGAGAATAATGTGTTGAACCGAATCTGAGAATTGCAAACTTTATTTTATTGAGAATATATGACAATAGATAATAGATCCCTGTGGACAGAGTGGCTGTGACGATGGCAAGATTTTGTTGTGTGGCGCAGCAGCAGTGAACTTTAGGCTCTGTGTAGAAGAGGAGCTCTGTGTGTGGCTGGCCTATCACAGAACGATGTGGACACTGGACACAGCTACCCAATAAGTATTTTCCTTTATCACGAGTACGGATATTGACACATTTTACTCGGATGGTGCTCGTAAAAAGTACATTATCCGTACCGGATACTCATTTCATCTGAATATTCGGCTCACCCCTACTCAGTACAGAGTCTAAAAGAAAATTGGGCCCCATTAATAGGGCATGGGGTTAAGGAATGATTCAAATCAGCCCCTTGGTCGGCAGCAGTGTGTGCGTGGGTGTGTGTGCATGCGTGTGTTTCGGTTTACAAACGGTGTTCTATGATGTTGTAGGTGTTTGTGACAGATTTTGATGCCTTGATAACAGAGGTAGGGGCCTCCCACTTGAAACATTGCGGCTCAAGGCTGGCCATCTTCACCATCATGATGGATGAAAGGGTTCCATCAAGAGCCAAACTGTTTTGGGTTTTGGCTTTGTTCAGCCCCACCACGGAGAACACTCGTTCAGCATCAGCGTTTGCATGTGGAAGTACCAACACCAACTTGGCAATACGAGAGAGCCTCCCAAATCTGTTCATACCGATCACCTTTGAAAAATGTATATAGGAAGCCTAATTACTCTCTTCTGCATTAAGTTGATTAAGCCAGTGTGTATGTCAAAGGGTGCAGAATAATTCTTACCTTATTCTTCATTGATGCCATCTTCCCCCAAAAGCTCTCAACATCGAATGTGGCTGGGTCTTGGGGTATGAGAATGTCCATGAACTGGTAATCCAGAAACTTCTCACTCAGTTGGTCGTGCTCTTGAGGTCCGTGGTACGGGAGAAGTTCAGCAAACCTAAAAAGAACACAATGTGCACTGTTCTGATAAAGTTACAGTAGCTGAAACAATATGGTTTGTTTTTCAGATGTGGTCATCAAACTTTACAATCTATTCAAAATGTCGACAAAGTACAAGGCGTCTTCCACTCCACACTCTGTCCTCTGCTGGACATCAACAAACATGGCATTTTTGAGCAGGGGCTCTCGGGTAGTTTCTTCATGGCATACTCCATAGCCCTCAACAGAAATGCCAGTGCTGCCTGTTGGAACCTCTCCACTTGCTGCGGTGTAATGTCTCCTGCATCAAGGACCCTGTTGAGTGTAGGTCGAGTAGTAAAGCCGATATTCAGCTTTTCTCCTGCCAGGGAGATACAATAAATCAACTACTTTAACCTTAGGAACAAGTAAGTACAGGGAAGTTTACAATAATGTTTTTCTTTCACAGGTTTCTTTACAGAGTTCATTAATAATCATCAACAACCACAATATCTAACTTGAATACCCCTCTTTAAGTATCTCCCATCACATCAGTGATGACATCACCAAACTCATAACTTGTCTGAATAGGCAGCCCTCTCACAAACAGTCTACGTGAGGTCAGTGAGTGGATAGTGTATGTGTATCTGCTTATGTGAAACTTGGAAACTTGGAGAATTACCTGGCAGTTGGTTTGATGGGTCCTCGTAGATGATTTCATGCGATTCCCGGCTCTGCAGTGCTACGGGCTTCAGAAACTTCAAGCACAACTTGTGGATGAAATTTGTCATCTACAAAATTGTATTTCAGAAAAGATTTTCAAAATGACATTTGACCTAAGAAGTAGCAATTCATGAAAAAAGGAACAAACATAGCACATTATTGGCAGGAGCATATCCCAACCCTCCCATTTTACCTCATCATGTAGAAGGAAGATGGAGGACTTGTCACTCTGGAGGAGGAGGTTGAAGGTGGAGAAGACTGGCAACGTTGCTTGATAGAAGAGCAGGTACACCTCCGTTACTGGGTTAGAGAATGCTTCCAACAGCCTCTTGAACCTTGGTTGTTCCTCATCTGTGAATAAAAAAGCACAGGTTGTGCATACTACATAAGTTTACATTTCAGTCTCTTGTAATAATCTTGCATTCGTATCATTGAAATATGAGGCCTACTTGATGACTTGAAGTAGCTGGCCAGTGGCTCATACTGCCACAGAATGCGAGTCAAACACCTCTCCAGGCTCAACTATCGAATGGAAATGTGCTGGAGTATTTCTATATACTCACTTCCATGGAACTCACAAAATTCTATGACAAGAATGTTACATCTTAATTTCAGTCCGATCAAAATCTTCTGCATTTCATTTGTACTACATTGGGACTGGTTAAAGCGCATACCTGTCAGGTAACCTTCACGATTGGTGCTACCTCTAAACCAGTATTCCACATCCACAATCAGATCCTCTGGATCAAATCCAGACACCTGCAATACATGATGATTTATAATCACATTACATTTTGGTCATAGATTCATTACACCACAGCATAACAAACCATTTTACTTGGCATTAGGCTTAACGGATAGGTCATTGAAAGCATACATGATTATACTCACCTCCAAAAAGCCCAGCACAGCCTGTTTGGCAGTGTTGTGGATGATGTGACAGGGGCACCCGTGGACGTAGATGTTGCCATTTTCATTATGAATTCTGGATACGATGGAATTTTTGCTCCTGTATTGACAGGTGCATTATCAATGGACAGACTTACACAGTTTCCCCATGGTATGGCGTTTTTTTGCAAGGCCTTATTCATCTTTTGATAGATCACTTCAGCTGTGTCACAGCTACGCCCGCTGGTGGTGCACATATCCAAAAACCTGTGGACAACTTTTCTGGTGTCACTCATATACCCGCACAGTGAGTGGGTTCATCTTCTCTCGTCCTGCAATGATGAGGTACATGTCTGTCAGATTAAAGCTACATGTCAGACTGAAATTGTGTGTGTGTGTCCTGTGAATTATAATATGATATCTATAAAAATGGGTGCTGGAAAGTGTGGAAAACAAAGAATATATACAATAGCTGTCAAAGTAATACCTGTTTGACCCATCTGTGATCAATGTGAAAGGATGTTCCCTCAACTTCATAACCAATTCCTTTCTAACAATGTGGCGCCACTGCTTAATTTATTATGCACAATGTTTTTGTGTGGGCACACTTGTAGTTCTGCGCAGTGGGGGAATCTTTAAAGACCCTGTGCAGCCTCCCTTTTCTTACATTTAAATTGTTCCTTTAGTTACTAAATTACAATATATATGTATTTTTTCTACTTATTAGACTTTGAAAAGATTTTTAAAAACCTGAATTTCTTAATATAGTAGACTCAAGACTGGCTGGGCCTGTCAGTTCTGTCCTAATTATTTATGCATTCACTTTTGATTGACAGCCCGGACCGCTCACTCCAACTGACCTGGATCAGCGCTCACTCCACGTAACATCAGTTGTTAGCTAACGTTAACTAGTTATCATACGACCGTAATATTGGATAACGAGTACAGCAATAACAGCATTAGCAGACCTGCCAACCTGCACGCATTTTGTGTAGCAACCACGCAATTCTTGGTCAAAATACTCAGGTATGAAATACCAGCTGAAACTACCCGAAAAAAAAAAAAAATTATTGTAATTGAATTACGGGGAAAAAATCAATTAATACAAAACAATACCGTACATTTATTCGGTATTTAAACTACATCCCTCGGATTGAACAAGATGTTACGTGCTTGTGGTTCTGTAACCCCTCCCTGACCCACTCAACATCCACTGATACGCAGCAGTACTTTATTATCCACCGAGGCGTAACGCTGCATTGCTGAGGTAAAATGGGAAGTGGGGAGTAATAATCAAGCACAAATGTGACCGAAATGTTAACATATAATACGTTAAAACATGTTCGGTAACTTTACGAGATGATGCATTTCAAGGGGTATATCCTAATGAGATAAATTTGTGTATATAGTTAGCCGTAGTAGTAGCTCACATACGATTTAGCCTCATTACGAGACGTGTGAATAAATGATGGAGTAATTTAGCTGCAGTAACTCAAACGCTACGGAGACTACCTGTTTAAACTTTGGATCGCGCACTGCTAACGTTGCAAATAATTCCTATTATTGCAGCCAGTCACCCAACCAGCCTTGCAGTTAATCATAATAATCATGACCTCAGATGACGAGGATACTGACAAGGAGAGAGAGAGCAGCAGACCTACTAAAAAGAAGCGAGTCCATGCCCCCCAGAAGTTCCTCCAAAATATCAGGAGTAATGGCCGTGCCTCCGCCCCTCAAAACTTCCGCACCATGCATTTTGCACATGCAATGTGCAGTTATGATTTTAACATTAGCCACCAAGGAGCTTCAGGTAATAATTTAGCTAAACCTCTAGTTACAAAAGCTTACATTCCTAGATAAATTTTCAGTCGAATACATTTTTTCCATTAGGCCTATATGATGTGTGCCTATATAAGCTGATTCAATTATTTAATTATTAAATAAAAATGGAAATCATGAACAGAAACTTGGTTTTATTAATAATTGACAGTGTTTTACATCGCAACAAGTTTTTTTTTTTTTTACATTACAACATACGTTTCTGTAAATACTTGAAAATGAAAACATATGTTACAATACACAAAAAATATTTCCATTTTTATTAAATAATTGAATGCAATTCACTTATGGTTATCAGTTTGTATAAGCACACATATCATATAATTAAATATTAATCATGAAAAAATTGTTTTAAGCAGGTGTACTCAAACTTTTGACTTGCAAGTATATCATAATATAGCCCAGTGCAGTGCAAGTGATATTTTAGAATCAGGTCAAATTATACAATTTTGCCTGATCACTTCAACAGTCAAAACTAGAATTATGAAGAAAGGCGCGTGTGTGCGTGCAAAGCGAAGTGGTGCGAAAGCATGTGAACTAAGCATTACACTGACTATTGTGGTACTCAAAATATTTTCCTAAGGTTGGCAGGTCTGCAAAAGGCTGTTTGTGGGAAGATATTGCTACCATACAATGAACAAGGCCCGTGTTGAGAGGAAGGCATGGGTTGAAAATGTGTACACCTTGCTCAGAGAAGGATACACGAAGGCATTTCTTATGAAAAACCTTCTTCTGGATAACCCCATCATTACTTCCTTGTCTGCATTGACCCCATCCTTGATTCAAGATGAATCTATCGGCGGAGCTTTCATCACATTAGGCAAGGCCTTGCCTAATGTTGTGCAACCAGAAGAAATTAGTCTGCTGGATGAAGAGGTACGGGCGTACCAAATAGATGGGGACCTGATAGCTCGTGCCCAGACCTATATTGAAGAAGAAGTCCGACTTGATGCTGACTGGTGGAGTGGAATCATATCCATGAAGAACTGAGAGGGAAATGTCAGATTTCCTATTCTGGGTAAGCTGATAAAAGCACTCAGTGTCTTTACTGGCCCCTTGGTTGAGGGATCAGACAGATCCAGCATGACTGTGGAGACTTACGAGGGCCTTGTTATTGTGAAATCCACAATTAAAGCAAGGGAGTGGACAGCCTCCACAATGGCAATAGACCAGCCATTGAGGAGGTCCTGTTTGTCTTCATATCAGACATATCAGCACCACCTGCAGAGAAAGAAGGAGAGGGAGGATACACAAAAGAGCAAAAAACTGGATGAAGCAGAAAGGGTTCTGTCATCAGGTAGAGCAAACAAACTACTGCACCAGGCCAGGAAAACAATATCCACAGGACCCCCCAGAGGTCCCGCCACCTCCACAGGAGCCCCCAGAGGTCCCGCCACCTCCACAGGGCTCCCCAGAGGCCCCTCCACCTCCCCAGGAGCCCCCAGAGGCCCCAGCACATCTGCAGGAGCCCCCAGAGGCCCCTCCACCTCCTCAGGACCCCCAAGTGGCCCCAGCACCTCTTCTTCTACCTCCTCAATAAACATGTTCATTTTCAATTAATTAATTTCTTCGTTTCGTGAACCCCCCTTCCCTCCATTATTTCTCCTAACCCCCGAACACATTTCAGGCACAGAAATTTTCCTTGTTTTAAGCCCTATACCCAGTCTGCTGCACATCTCAGAGTGCATGTTGAGCGCCTAATTCGTAGATTGAAGGAGCACAAATTCTTCGACACAGTCATCCCCCTAAATATGTTTGGAAACATTAACCAGGTCTATGTAGTTGCATGCTTCCTGTTAAATTACCAGAGTGGTCCACTTGTAAAAGCTTGGTCTAAGTAGGAGGTGGACTTAGACATAGAATGTTTTGCTTGGCCAAAGGTGTCAAGATTAATGTGGAGTGCCATGTAGTATTTAGTGAATTTAACTGTTGTTAGATACTGCTATTGTTACATGGATTCAATGATAAAGAATGGATTTATATCTATACTTCACACTGAGGGATCTGTACTTTTTCTCTCTTTTTCAGTTTCACCCTTTCAGTGAATAAACCTATGTTTGTTTAAAAAGTTTTTTATATTCATTGATGGTTTTAACGGTCACACAGATTTGACTCCCACTGTCAATTCACACCTTATATTAGCACAGTGAAATTAGCAACCACACAGGAATAAAAGCAAAATCAAAACAAATGATATATTTCAAAAAGTGAGTACAGTCACAGTTTACAAAAATCCAACATGTAAAACAGAAATGCTGGAGCCATTCAAGCCAAAAGCATGGGTAGATAAAAGTAAAAGTAATCAACCTTTTGTTTGATTGTTTTTATGACTCCCCCATCTCTGGATATTCTTTGAATAAACATGTAATCTTCAGCATAGACGACAAAATCACACCACTCCAAACCAGTGATGAGTAGTTTGCCCTGTACCTGCCAGTAGTATGTGTGAGATTGTTTGAGCTGTAGCACTCCATCGGAGACCCTAAGGTAGGCACAGTCTACATAGCTTCTCACATTTGGGCACTTCACTTCTAACAGTCCAAACACAAGTTCAGCTTTAGGGTCATACCCCAACCCATCTGGTGATGAGCCGAGCCAAGGTGCATCAGGGTGGATGATAAAACAACAATGGTGGTGATTTGCCTCCTTAACAGAGCAGTATTCTTCGACTGCTTTGGGCTCCATCTGAAGGCCCCTCTTCATTTCTGCACTCTGATAGCCTGGCCGCAAAATTCTCAGTGACAGGCTCTCTGCCGAGGATTGTCCTCTCACATGGCAAACCTCCCTAGAAATCCATTAATACATATACAAACAACTTAAGTATTTAAATGACATGAAAAACAAAATGTGCTGACTGTCACGTCACAAAGTTTACAGTTACCTGAATCTAGAGGAAGTCACACGTGGCTTTCTTAATAGATGCCATTCCTTCAGTGTGCTTTGCTGTCTTGTGCTTTTCTCAATTTGCTCCATGTGCAGCTGTGAGTAGGGGGGGCAGCCGTTGCTCCCTGCTGGCTGTAATGTGAGGTAGAGCAATGCTGCAATATGATTGCATAGTGTAAGCCCTGCCACACACAAGCATTGATAGGCTCAACAGGTTTAGAGTCTTTGAGAACAACCTGTAAAAGAAATTTATATCAATTGATAATGCAGCCTACGTGTTTTGATGTTAGAGTTAGGTATAGAGTGGCTGTGATATTACTGAAAAAAATATTTATTAATAGAATTATGTGGGTTCACACTGTAGCTAGTGATGCGTTTTAACCTCGCTCACTGTGTACAATGCCAAATGCTGGCAACCTAAGTCTCTACTCTCTGGGAATCTTGATCTGTGTCCCATATGTCTACTACACACTAAACCTAGATAGTGTCCTATGTACTATTGAGTAAAATATTTGTTAGAAATACAGAGTACAGTTGGTACACGGTTCTTTTGGCTTGACAGCAACAGTAGGCTGTAGGTCCAAACAGTATTAGTCACTATCTATTCTCTAGCCTATATTATACTGGCAAATAACATTTTCATTCCCAGAAAGCAGAGACTTTTAACACTGTTACTATGGCAGCGAGTACTCACACAAGCGCATCCATAATAACATTTAGACACACAGGTTCGTAACACTCAAAAGGGCAGAGACGTGGTTCCAATTTGTAAAGAAAATAGATCTTTATTTTACACTCAACTATTAAAATATTTTTAATACACCATTTTAAAACACCATTCATGCAGGGAGGGAAAGGGGAACCTAATCAGGGCTGAGGCTTACCGGATGGACAGGGGCCAGTGGGGAGGAAGTCACCCAGCAAACCAAAAATCACCCACGCCCACGTGAAACACACACACACACGGTTGTGACAACTTGAATCCCAGGGAGCACAGCACACAACAAAAAAAGGGGGGGGAATCCCGCCACCAGCACCGCCACCGACCTCAGCAACTGAAAAGGGATAAAACAATTAGTGGAAGGGAAATCAGGAAAATAAACTGAAAATAAAAACCAACTTGTCTTAATATAAAACCACAGGAGAAATATGGAAATTAACCCAAAAACAAATAAGGACTGAAGGGGGCAACTAAAATAACTAAATAAAAATGAACAAACAGAAGTAATCAAAAAAAAGATGTATATTAATAATTAATCCAAACTAATAATGGGAGTAATCCAAAACTAACGAAATAAACCACAAATCATCCACACAATTACGGGAAGGGGATTTTAACCCCGGCTAAAAGCCTTGTGTATAGCCAAACAGTCCGGTCTATAGAGAGAAAGCAGAGCGGCTAGCTTTGCAATACAACCATGCAGGGCACAGAATGTAGCGATCAGCCAGAGGCAACCGTGCGGAAAAGCAGCACACAAAATGGCATACAGCGCAGCACGAACAATGGAAAAGTGGCAGCCGGAGACAGAACAGCAGCAGCTCGTCACATTTTGATGATGTTCGGGAGCGGCGGTGAATATCAGCTGATTCCAAAATATCACCTTCATCCGCAGGGCATTAGCACAGAGGAGGGAGGGAGAGGGGCCCATGCACCCCAGCAACTCAGCTACCAGCGCTTTAACCACAGTGAAACCAAGCGAGCGGCACACAAGCCAAAGACGCACTCAACGGCGGGGCGCACCAACAACTCTGTCGCAGACAGCAAAACAACGCCTATGACCCGGAAGTGACACAACGGAAGGGGAGCAGGGGGGAGGCCACTGCTTAAATACGTGACCCCAGCTCAATACATGACTACCAGCTGCGCTCTAGAGTGACACACCCACCACCTGGGAGCGACACCCAACCAGGAAGTACAGAGAAACCTATTTCTATGCTACTACATTCTACCCCCCCTTCTTGCATCGTCGCCCCGACGATGGACAAATCAATGCGAGCACTAAAGACTAGCTCCAAGGTCTAAACAGAGCAGATACTGCGTTAGACACAGAAGCTGAAGGGTTAGCAGCCTGTGCATTTCCGGTTGGCCGTGGCAAATGATGTACATTAGAGTGGTGGCCAGCAGTTGACCGTGGAGTCCGGCGACGGGCCAGCTGGTCGGAACCAGAACAACTAACTGGAGGAGCACACGAAGATGTCGATGCTCCAATATTTACAGCTGTGGAAGGGCCACAACCAGGAGGGTTGAAGCTGGATGATGGCACAGGCATTTGGGGCGCCGGTGGGATCACTGTGGCTAATCCAGTGGAGGGCATGACAGAGGCAGCCACAGAGGGATGTTGCCCAACAACCAGCAAGTCATACTCAAGGGCGCACTCCTCCTCAGATAACAACTGCTCTACAAGCGGAGAGTTATGAGGAGGGGCACACTCAGATGAATCGACCCCAACCACAGCCTTTAAGATGGTACGATGGACCTGTCTAGCCTTGGTCGGGTCATCTACTGGCCCAATGGTGTACACCGAGCCACCTTCGTGAGGTGCCCTCAACACTCGATACTTCACCGAATGCCACCGATCCCGGGTCTTATGAGGCCCCCTTGCACTGAAGTCACGCAAGAATACCAACTGACCTTCACTCAGCGGTACATCTTTAACATGCTGGTCATGGACACGCCGTCGACGGTCAGCAGCCCGCTGCAAGCGTTCCCGTGCACCTTCAACTGCCACCTGCAGACGGACTTGGTGCTCCTGAACCCACTCATGAACAGACCCACCAACCGGGCTTTCAACTCTACCCAACAGGAAGTCTACTGGCAGTCTGGGTTCCTGACCAAACATCAGGAAAAAGGGACACTCTCCTGTAGCCTGATGGGGAGTGGTGTTATAACAGTAGAGGACCTGGGGCAGACATGCATTCCAGTCCCTCTTTCTGGAAACAGGCAGTGTGCGCAGCAAGTTATGGAGCGTGCGGTTGAACCGCTCACATTGACCATTCCCCTCAGGATGGTAAGGAGTAGTACGGGATTTCACAATGCCGTACAAGTTACACAGCTGCTGAATGAGAGAGCTTTCAAAATTGCGGCCCTGGTCAGAATGTAACCGAGCGGGGGCCCCAAACTTGTAAAACCACTCCGACACCAGAACCTTAGCCACGGTGGCGGCACACTGATCCCGGGTCGGGATAGCTACCGTGTACTTACTGAAGACATCTGTCATCACCAAGACGTTCTCCACACCATTCTGGGCCGGCTCTAGAGTGGTGTAATCAATGGCAAGGATTTCATTAGGGCGTGACGCCAACAAATGCTTCATATAGCTGTTAGCTTTGGGGTGGACATCCTTGGCAACCTGACACCGCTCACATGTCTGACACCATTGTGCCACATCAACGGACATGCCGGGCCAGTAGCATCGAGACCGCAGGAGTGCCAACGTTCGCTCCACTCCCTGGTGCCCATGCTCCTGGTGAACTTGGGTCAAAACCTCACCATGCAGCGCATTAGGCAACAACAGCTGAAACACGGCTTCAGCGCCATCTGGGCGGAACACCTGCCGGTACAGAACGCCATTTTCCTCAACCAGGCGGTCCCACTGCCGAAGCAGCACCACTGCAGACCGCGACAGTCGTTCCCGCTCCTCACGGCTGGGACGCTGCTTTTTACCCCAAAACTCCAGCAGTTCCTGGATAACAGGATCAGCCTGTTGGAGGGCACAAAGCTCAGAGGAGGTGTGCTGTGGCATAGCTACAACGGCAGCTTGAATGGCCTCCACCTTCCTCAACTTCAAGGCTTGTTGCAAAGGCTGAGGCATGGCGGTACCTGGGAGCATAGCCTCCACATCCTGGGGGCCAGGTGGGTGCTGACGGGAGAGAGCATCTGCATTTGTGTTACTTCTGCCTGACCGATACTTGAGCTCAAAATCAAAAGAGGCCAGCTGGGCTGCCCACCTCTGCTCGGTGGCAGCCAATTTAGCAGAAGACAAGTAACGGAGGGGGTTGTTGTCTGTGAACACAACACACTTATTGCCCAACAAGTACTCTCTAAATTTCTCTGTCATGGCCCACTTAAGGGCCAAGAACTCAAGCTTCATGGAACTGTAATTCACCATGTTCCTTTCAGTGGGTTTCAGGCCTCGACTAGCGTAGGCTATCGGCCTCACCTTCCCTGCCTGTTCTTGGGAGAGCACTGCTCCCAAGCCACCATGGCTTGCGTCCACCTCCAGTATAAACGGGAGGGAAAAATCTGCGTAGGCTAACACTGGTGCAGTGGTGAGCCTAGTTTTCAGTGCGTCGAAGCTCTGTTGACACTCGTCAGTCCAGCACAAAACCCCCCGATCGGACTTCCAAATCACGTGGCCCAAGTAACCCACCTTCTTCTGGAAGAAAGAACACTTACTAAGCTTAGCCTTAAGGCCCTCATGTTGCAGCCGCCCTAGCACCACCTTCAGTCTCTCCAGATGTTGGTCCACAGTGGAGGAAAACACAACAATATCATCCAGATACAACAATAGCGACTGGTACTGCTGATCACCGAAAATACGCTGCATTAACCTCTGGAAGGTGCTAGGAGCGTTACAGAGCCCAAAGGGCATTCTGTCCCACTCGAACAAGCCAAATGGGGTACAAAATGCAGTCTTGGGCCGATCTGCCTCAGTAACTGGCACTTGGTGGTAACCACTGGCCAAGTCCAGGGTGGAAAACCAACACGCACCAGACAGAGCATCAAGGGACTCCTCTATACGTGGTAGAGGGAAGGCGTCTTTTCGGGTTTTACTGTTGAGCTGCCTGTAGTCAACACACATACGGATCGAACCATCCTTCTTTCTCACCAACACGATAGGGGCTACTACTCTCACGAATGACCTGTGATGACAGCAGCTGGTTGATGTGCTCCTTCACAACCTCATATTCAGAGGGTGGAATACGCCTATAGCGTTGCCTGATAGGCACATCATCAACCAGGGGGATGTCGTGGGAGATTAGGTTGGTACAACCCAGGTCTCCATCGTGAGCTGAAAAGACAGAGGTGTACTGCCCAAGCACAGACCGCACCTGACCCTGTTCCTCAACAGACAATGAGGACAGGTCCATGTCCTCCACCTGCTGCTGTGCACTAGGTGAAACTGTCTGGGAGGACATGGTGACCACCACTGATGGTACCTCGGTGACCCCCGCAGGAAGACTGACGACATTCACAAAGTCCAGCATGCCAACAGCTGTGCTGGGATACAGTAGCATATCAGTGGATCCTACATTCACCACAGGTATGTAAGTGGTGCCTCGGATTACCTGAACCAGGGCAGGGGAAGCAAGCAACCCATCAGGCAAACCAGAATCCAGGGGCTCAAAAAGAACGGTGGAACCCGAGTACTGCTCAGAACACGTGGCGGTCACGATTTTCATGGCACCGCCAGGAATCCGCCAGGCCTTCTTACCCCTGACCTTCACCCTCCCTGGACAGTCCCGAGGAGCCTGAGTGCTGGCATAATGACACTCCTGCAATGCTCGCACAACAGACTGAGGGGCCCCTGAAACGCAAGGCTGTGCAAACAAAACTGCACCATGCTGCACAAAAAGCTCGTGGTAGCATTTACGAATCACGTTCATCCCCAGAACACCAGACACTAGAGCAGGCCCACCACCAGGAGGGTCCCTCACAACCAACACTCCACAGTGGGGTATCAACTTGCCACAAAGTTCTACCTCAAACTCCAGGTAGCCAAGATAGGGAATGGCCAGACCGTTAGCAGCTTTAAGCTCTAACCAGTGACATGATCGGAGGCGCTCCTGGCCCCAAGGCTCAAAATGCTGGCGGAAAAAGCCCTCAGAAATTGTGGTTACCATAGAACCGGTATCCACTAAACAAGGGACTTTAATCCCACCCATGTCCACATCTAAATGGGGGCACGATGAAATCAGCTTAGAAGCCTCTAAGCTACTTGAAACCTCTGGTGAGCCAGTAGCGGCCCCACCCAAACTGTGGCTCTGCAGTTCGGTGGGCACTAGTTTTCCGACACCGAAGCGGTGTGGGACGGCCTAGCTGGATTGGATGGGGGTTGTGGGGGAACCTGTGAGCGAGAATAAGCACGCACTCCATCACAGTATCGTGCCATGTGACCCGGTTGATTACAGCGCAGGCATATTATGGGGCCAGTGCGAGGTGGACGATTATACTGTTGGGGGTTCTGCAGCCGAGCAATGCTTTCAGTAAGCTGATTAAGCTGCTCTTGCTGACGCTTTAACATCTCCTTCATTTCGCTCATCTCAGACACTGAGGATACGGGGACGGACGCCTGAGGGCCACCTTGAACACCATACTGAACACCAAGCACTGAGGGGACCGAGTAACTGCGGCTCCTCACACCACCAGGTAAACCCTCACGCTCCCACCGGATCGCCTCTGCCCTGACATCAAGCAAAATGGAGTCAGGCTGTCTACGCACCAATTGCTTCAACTCACGACGCAAGGAACTATTCAACACATGCTCAACAAACTGGTCCCTCAGAAGAGCTTCAGCATTTGGCACAGCAGCAGGTGCATGCTGCTTCACCTTCTCCATGAGACCCAGCAAAGCGAGAGAGAACTCCTGAAGAGTCTCTCCCTCTTCCTGTCTCCTCGAGAAGAAAGCCTCCTGCAGAGCAACATAGGAATCTGAGCACCCGTACAACTCCTGTAAAATGGCAAGTATTCTAGCAGGGTCCTCTCTCTCAGCGCCAGAGCGATACTTTATCTCATCTCTAGCCTCGCCTTCTAGATGATCAAACAGGAAAAACGCCTGGTCAGACTGAGCTAGGTGCCGGGCCCTCATACACGCCTGCACCTCCTCTATCCACTCACCCAACCCTATGCCTGTCCTCCCCCTAAAGACTGGACACTTCCTATCTCTAGGTACAAAAACTAGTCTCTCTGCTACAGGGACACTAGAAGTGGGAGGGGCAGTAGGTGGCACAGAAGAGGTAAAAGAACTAGGGCCAGCCTGTCCCTGTTGCAACCGCTCGTTATCAGCTTTTAACTGGGCAACTAAATCTCTAAGTTCCTGAACCTCTTCCTCTATGACTACTACAACTTGTATTACGACACAAAAATTGTATGGTGCACCGGCACAACAAAAAGCAAATCTAGGGAAACAACCTCACCGAACCGTCAAGGGGGTCCGCTGCGAACCACTGCTGTTCTGTCTCCCAGCTCTCCAATCTGCACACAAAGAAAACAAAAAAAAAAACAAGAAAATAGGAAAACACAAATAAAGCAAAAAGGAACGCTTCTCAGCCTTTTAGTGAATCCTGCCGACTACGCCAAGTTTGTGGCAGCGAGTACTCACACAAGCGCATCCATAATAACATTTAGACACACAGGTTCGTAACACTCAAAAGGGCAGAGACGTGGTTCCAATTTGTAAAGAAAATAGATCTTTATTTTACACTCAACTATTAAAATATTTTTAATACACCATTTTAAAACACCATTCATGCAGGGAGGGAAAGGGGAACCTAATCAGGGCTGAGGCTTACCGGATGGACAGGGGCCAGTGGGGAGGAAGTCACCCAGCAAACCAAAAATCACCCACGCCCACGTGAAACACACACACACACGGTTGTGACAACTTGAATCCCAGGGAGCACAGCACACAACAAAAAAAGGGGGGGGAATCCCGCCACCAGCACCGCCACCGACCTCAGCAACTGAAAAGGGATAAAACAATTAGTGGAAGGGAAATCAGGAAAATAAACTGAAAATAAAAACCAACTTGTCTTAATATAAAACCACAGGAGAAATATGGAAATTAACCCAAAAACAAATAAGGACTGAAGGGGGCAACTAAAATAACTAAATAAAAATGAACAAACAGAAGTAATCAAAAAAAAGATGTATATTAATAATTAATCCAAACTAATAATGGGAGTAATCCAAAACTAACGAAATAAACCACAAATCATCCACACAATTACGGGAAGGGGATTTTAACCCCGGCTAAAAGCCTTGTGTATAGCCAAACAGTCCGGTCTATAGAGAGAAAGCAGAGCGGCTAGCTTTGCAATACAACCATGCAGGGCACAGAATGTAGCGATCAGCCAGAGGCAACCGTGCGGAAAAGCAGCACACAAAATGGCATACAGCGCAGCACGAACAATGGAAAAGTGGCAGCCGGAGACAGAACAGCAGCAGCTCGTCACATTTTGATGATGTTCGGGAGCGGCGGTGAATATCAGCTGATTCCAAAATATCACCTTCATCCGCAGGGCATTAGCACAGAGGAGGGAGGGAGAGGGGCCCATGCACCCCAGCAACTCAGCTACCAGCGCTTTAACCACAGCGAAACCAAGCGAGCGGCACACAAGCCAAAGACGCACTCAACGGCGGGGCGCACCAACAACTCTGTCGCAGACAGCAAAACAACGCCTATGACCCGGAAGTGACACAACGGAAGGGGAGCAGGGGGGAGGCCACTGCTTAAATGCGTGACCCCAGCTCAATACATGACTACCAGCTGCGCTCTAGAGTGACACACCCACCACCTGGGAGCGACACCCAACCAGGAAGTACAGAGAAACCTATTTCTATGCTGCTACATTACATTGAACCTGCTCTCATTCCCCTACACTCAAGTTGTGTGGTCCCTCATTTTTCCTCATCAACCTGAAGCAGCTTGCCCTCATAGACACCTCTCCTGTCTCATTCTTGTCAGAAACAGAAGTAACAAATTCAGCAACGATAAGGACATACAACTTACAATTTTATGTTAGTGCCAAGCCTGGTTATCTCAAGGAGAGTAGCACGAGACATATCTATACATTTCAATGCTGCCAACTTAGCATAGTTATATTCTGTTTACCGATGTTACGCTATCGTTAGTGGTTATGTAGCTAGCTGTCTAGTAGCCTATAGAACGACAGAATTATACTTTTGCTAACTATACACTTACCTTCGTAGACATGGGTAAAGCTGGATACGTACAGTTTAAATCCTTTTTTATGTAATTCTAATTTTATTCAGTGCTGTGCAAAATTCTTAGGCACCCTAGATTTTTAAATATAATATATAGTATATATTTGGTCTACGATGTTTATTTTTTGTCTTCTGCATTAGTGTGTCAGTAGAAAAGAGCAAATTTGAGATTTCCAAAAAATGAAATTTTACAGATACATTTTTGTATTTTGTTAAATAAAGTAATATTTTAAGTAATAGACTACTTTTCAGATAAAAACTTGATCAAGGGTCTCTGGGATTACCTGGAGAGCCAGAAGCAAGCAAAACACCCAAAATCTGCAGAAGAACTGTGGCAAGTTCTCTAAAATGCTTGGAACAACCTACCAGCCGATTTTCTTATAAAACTGCAGGACAGTGTAACTAAGAGAATTCATGTAATTTTAAAGGCAAAGGGTGGTCACACCAAACATTGATTTTATTTAGTTTTTAACTATTTACTGCTCTTTATATTATTTTTTTAGATATTTATAACCTTTTATTTCATTATTTTTGAAAGCATCTTAGCTGTACAGCATTTTTTTTTACAGGTGCCTAAGACTTTTGTACAGTACTGTACATAATTATTAAATTGAATCATATAAAATATATTTTACATGTAGATTAAGTAAGGGGTTCTAGCATGAGATATCTCTTGAGTTCAGTATTCAGAGTGCTGAACATTTTATCAAGGGCATTGCCTGTTGGAACCGGTGGATTCAGAAAATAAACATTTTTAGTTAATCCTTGCTTGTCCGACTACGTAGAATTAAAAAAAAAAAAAAAAAAAGCAATTTTACTTATTTAGGGATTCTCAGCGTGAGAAATACGAGGTGTGGCGTGTGAGCGTGTGAACTGGTTGATATGTGCGAGTCTCACGGTCAAAGCGTGAGACTTGGCAGCCCTGCTGCTTCTATTGATTACCTCAATGTGAGCTTTTGGCATATAATTCACGCAGGAGTGACTTTGTTGAATTTCTACAACTCTCATAGGAAATACATGTTAGCCTCATCAAATCTGTTTCCGGGCTGTGACAGCCATCTTGCGGTGGTGCAATAGAATTGAATAGAGTTCAGTGAGACTGACACATTCATGCCTTGCTTCTCCATGAGGAATCTTATGCTGCACTTAAGACCCTCTATCTTGCACCAGGTGCTGCTTGGGACCTCGTAGCTCTATAAAGTACAATATTCAATTACTTCACTCACTGGCGTTATATCAAACACAGAACTTTATGAAGAATTTTTGGCAATGTTAGACTAACATGGACAAGTTGAAGGGTCTCTACCCTTAAAAACAAATCATTGGACAGTGGCTGCACGCAGTTATTACATTTACGACAAACTGATTAGTTTGAAGATGTCACTTATACTTGACTCTTGCCCTGGCTCTGCAAACACTGTGCTGCTAGGGGTATCTGTCCCTGAACTGCTCGCCTTATCTCCAAGGACCTGACATTGCACAAAAATAACTCACAAATCCCAACAACGTTTGTATTTATAAAGTCACACAATAGCTAGCTAGCTACCTAGCTAAGTTACCTTGCATACAATGTCTTGACTTCTGGCTAATAACATAATATAATGATGAGAACAGGCCATTCAGCCCAAACAATGCTCCCCATTTTTCTAACTAAATTAGTGCTCTGATTACATACAGACTAGATAGTATCTAACACAATATCAAGCCTAGTCTTGAAAATCCCCAGAGTTTCTGCCTCTACTATGTGACCTGGCAGGCTATTCCACACATTGACTACTCTCTGTGTGAAAACATTCTTCCTAATGTCTTTATGAAATCTACCTTTTGTTAATGTCCATTTATGTCCCCTTTTTCTACTAACAGAACTCAACCTGGAGAATCTCTTGTAATTCACTTTGTTGATCTTTCATACCAGGGATCAACTTTTTCCAGAGCCTCTGTATCTTTCTTGTAGTAGTCCCCAGAACTGCACACACTACTCTAAGTGTGGTCTAACAAATAATTTTATACTCAATACTTTTGGCTATATATCCCAGCATCCTGTTGGCCTTTTGTACTGCTACAGCACAGTGCCTAGAACCAGAAAGGCTTTGATCAACCATTACTTCCAAGTCTTTTTCAAACTGAGCACATTCCAATTTTGTTCCTCCCATAAATTGATCCTGCCTAATGTTTTTATTTCCTAGATGCAGCACTTTGAATTTGGCTGTATTAAATTTCATTTTCCAGGTTTCCACCCACTTCTGGATTTTATTTAAATATTCTTGGATTACTTTAGTAGATTCCAAACTATTAGCTGGGACTCCCAGTTTTGTATCTTCTGCAAATTTTACTAATGTGCTTCCTATGTCCCTGTCAAGGTCATTGATATAAATGAGGAAGAGCAGTGGTCCCAGCACCGATCCTTGTGGGACTCCACTTCCAACAGTTACCTGCTCAGATATCCATCCTACTGCTACTCTTTGTGTTCTTACATTACATTTAGGGATGCACCAAAATTTTGGTCACCGAGAACATTCGGCTGAAAATAGTAAAAAATAACACATTTGGTATTCGACCGAAAGAGTGAAAATGCTGAAAATTTTGACCGAATGTGTGTGTGTTTTTTTTTTTTTTTGTTATTGTAACAAAAGTATACAAAAATATCCTCGAAGCGAACTGAATCCCCTGTCCGTGCACGTGCGTCTCGCGCTTCGACTTTCATTTCAAACAGCGCCTTTTTGTGTGCATTTAGAATGCCTAATACTCGCAGCATGCAGCTAGTAGCCTATTTGTACAGTTATTAGGTATTTTACATTGCCCTTGATTAGTCAACAATCGGCACTGACTTATCTTTTGAAATTACGTTCGGTAGAAATGAAATATATATTCCACCATTAGGCTACAGGTGAACATTTGTGGTTGGAAATCATGTTGGTTGAATGATGTGTGTTTTCTCCATTTATTTGTTTTTTTTTTAAATTATTGTATTCTTGTATTGTACAAAGGAAAATAATAAAGATCTTGAATTACCTCCCAAAAATATTTTTACTGAATATTATACTAGTATATCAGCTTTCTGTGGAACACTCCCTGCCCTCTATGTTCATTACCCAAGTTATTGTGCTTTTTGGCTGGACCGCAACAGCGGGGCCAGCCCTATAAACGCGAATGTCTGTGACTGACTGAGTGATGAAGTTACACCATTGGTCGGCCGAGTTATGAAACTACACCATTGGTCGGCCGGATGAAGTGTGTTAGGTCCAGCCATGTGCTAGGTTTTGACCTGGTCTTGTTTGGTATAATGTCTGCTGGAAAGGACTGAATGTTCAATAGACTAATGAAAGTTTTCATCACCTTGTCGTTTTGTAATTTAATTTTGTCATTGAAAAACATAAATCAAAAGCAAAATTGATTTAATTTATGCAATGGTACAAATGGGCAAATAAATGAAAAAAATACCGGTATTCGGCTAAGTGTTTCCTTATTTTCGGTTTCGGCCAAGGATTTTGGCGCATCCCTAATTACATTTATTTAGCAGGTCGCCTTTATCCAAAGCGACGTAAAAAAAAGTGCGTATCATGGTCATTGGATAACTACAAATCACAGGTTCAATAAGGTACAATACTCATTTCGTACAGCTATTTCTAGCCACAGTTCAGTTCACGCAGTGACCTAACTTATGCCAAGCCAAACTTGGGAGAAAAACAAGCTACAATATTAGGACAAATACAAATTACAAAAAGTGCAGGAATGGGGGTACATATTACATGAATGTCATGAAAGGGGGGATTTCAAGTTACAATCTCGAAAATCTCCGTTTCGTTCTCTTTGGCGGTACCAATGGCGAGAAGTGGTAATTGCAGGTGTGTTTTTGGACCTCACTTCCCAACTTTCGCCTGTGTGTGACGTCAGCCAGTTGGCACATGGGCCACGGTAACTATAACTTATTATTTACTGAAACAATAAAGTAACGTTATGTACATACTCATTCATTGTCTAACATTAAGCTAACTTAAGCTGTCTTTACACTGCCGAGCCGGGTTAAAATGCTGTTGCAGATCTGGGGCAGAATTAGTGATGATCAATTTCCACAGACGTTCTTTATCCACCTTTTGCCCGGTATGAACATCTTTACACTGCAGAGAAGAATCCGCGGGACTCGCTGTGGCTCGTGCAATTATGTATCTCGTGCACAGTAAACATTGTCTTTCTCGTGAATGATTGTTGTGTGATATTTTTGAAACAACTGCCTTGCAAAATGTTACCCCTGGTGTTTCTGGTTTTGCTAGCTAAACTGTTCAAGAATAAAGCTGAGCTGGGTGTTAAATTAGCAATCAGAACAAGAAAAATAAAACAAAAACAAAGGAGATTTCATCAAAAAGGGCATGAAGGCTGAAGGAACATATGAGGAAGCGTAATAAAATAATAACAACGCTAATCCATACTGCCATGTTTTTTTATTTAGTTTTCTCCGGCTTGACATCTTTACACCAGAAATCAGACTCGGCTCTGCTCCACCTATACCCCGAGGTTAATGCTGTGTAAAGACGGATTTATTCCGATCATTATAATATATCGATGAACTTGATGGCAATGTAAATAACGGTAACGTTAAGGCCAGTTCAAATCAATGATTCGCAACAAGACAAAGCGGTTTTCGAATGTTGCAGAGAAAATTGCAGCGGTGTCAACTGGTTAGTTGCAGAGCGTCTGAAGCCTTTGCCTGGGGTCTCAAAAGACCCACCTTGTCAGATCGCAAAGTGCAGTTTTTAGAACGTTTACAATCAGACGTCTTGGAATTTTGCACGTTGTATCCAATCTCATTGCGAATCATTGATCTGAACTGGCCTTTAGTTAGCTACATTGCAATGTTGCAACAAGGTAGCTTTGCATTCAAGAGACATTTGCTAGGTCGGTACCGGTCGGTAGTGTTAGCTAGCGTTTTTTCTAATTGTTAGCTGACATTAGATTATGTTAATTACATTATCTAGCTAGCTAACGCAACGTTACCTGATATGAGAGAGCTCTTGTGCACAACGTTGTCGAAACTAATGTTGCCTTTCTTGACATGGTCCGGTAGCTAGCGTTAGCTGTGCAAATAGCTATGTAATTTAGTAACATTTGTTACATTGTCATCAAATGTAATACGAAATCTACATCAACAAATAATATGACCTCTCATGTTACACAAAAAACCTTTTAGGGTTCCATAACGCCAGCAGACACCAGAAAAAAACAGTGGCCTACGCTGCTCACACTCACAAGTAAGCTAACGCCTGTTGCGTTAGCTCCGCCTACCCTCTCTGGCGGACAAACCACTGATGGGTGATGGAAAACGCGTCACTAATTTTTTTCGATGACAGAAAAGTAGACAGCTGAAGTCAGCATTCTCTCCCAGTAGGCTAGTACAATGAACTCGGGTGAACTCAAATTACGATGGTGGGAAAAAAGATAAAAGTGCGGAAGGTGCTAACGTTAGCTAGCTATGTAGCTTGCTTTCATAATGTAATGTTATTGATAACGTTAGCTAGCTAGTTTGCTTTCATAAGGACGTTATAGTTGTGGTTTTATCTTAACTTGGCTGGCTAGCTAGCTAGCTAGCTAGCAAAAATTATTATTGGATATAAGTCAACGTCCTTAGCTGTCGATACTTGATATACTAAGTTAGCTAGCTTGTGAAAATTCAGTCTTCCAAGATAAGCGCGTATCATGGAGGTAGCTATGGTAACGGGGCACAGTCTGTCAATCATAGCTAACTGACGGTTCTCATTACCACGCCCAGACAGTTCGGGTGAACTTTTATAGTTGGAATTTTAGGCTTTCGTGGGTGATAAAAGCACCAAATTTGGCAGATGTGTTGATAGATATATTGGGAACAAAACTGGATATTGGGCCATCACAAACTCGCACCCTGGTGGCCGTGGCAGCCATTTTTCAAAATGGCCACCAGCGGTTGGTCAAAATCAGTTAAAACATGATCATTACAATGTAGCAGTCAAGTCACAAAAATAAGACTTTTCAATAAACCACAAAATTAGTGCTTACATGACTTGTGTCTGTAAGCTTACAGAACTTTTTTCCCACACAGACCTGTACTCCAGTGTTAGTTACTAGGTTTTGAGGTTAATAAAACACTGGGGAACAATTTTATGTGTCCTGTGTTTAACATTGTAGTTCCAGAACCAGTTAAAGATGATGTCCTGTTTCGGACGCCAGTGTCACGTCCATAACGTTCTAGAGGAAACATTTCTGTACATCAGGCATTATAAATAATATCATACTGAAACTTCCTATGCAAAGCTAACTTTTATTAAGGTGATATATTATCTATAATTGGTCTCTTTGATCGTATTTTTTGTATTCTATTTAAGCGCTACAGACGTGACTGCTACGGACGTTACATAACTTGGACAATTTATTCTCCAGTCTCCACTGTCTGAAGCATTGCGACCACTGCATCAAAACGAGTGGTTGGCTCCTCGTTTCATTGCTATTTAAAACTAGTGATTTCTTCCTTACAAAAACCCGTTAATAGTAAAACTAAACCTGTGCTGTCTGGCTAGCTAGTTAACCCAATTGTCGGAGGATACCGAGCCTCCTAACATGAGAAAAGTGGCCGTGAACGTTGCTGCTGCGATTGTAACTATGCTGGGCTAGCACTACATAGCCTACCGCTGCTGCTAGCTGTCACCGTACATTTATAAACTTGTGCTGCCCGGTGTGTGTTTACTTCCGGTAACTTTTTTAGTAACTTTTTTAGGGGCAGGGCTTACGTATCCCGCGGCAATACATTGGTCGCCTCTCGCGCAGCTGTTTAAGGCAGCTGCCAAACCTGAGGTGATTAACGACTTGACCTGTCACCAGCCCACAACAAAAACGGTATGTTTTAATAAAATAAGAATAATAATATAAATACATCTGAAAGTGAATGGTTTCAACCTTAGCATTACTTGCAATGGCAGGTAGGCTATAGCCTATTATATAGCGTATAGGTGAAGATGCTAGCGAACAACACAAAACGTAAACACTAATGGATATAAGTTACCTTCAGTTAGCTAGAAAAAAAGTTAAATAAATGGATTTATGTCACTTTACAGTATTTACAGAAATTATTTTAAAATGCAATTTAATAACAAGAATATGAGCTGTCAATGAAAAAGCTTGTACTGTTTTTTTTTTTTTTTTCAGTAACTACAGTCAATCTTGATGGCTATGACCCAAACTGGGCTTGTAGGCCCAGCCTAAAGAAAAAGATAGGCAGTAATTCAGTAAAGCTGTACTTAAAGTATGAAAAGAGAACATAAAAGTAACCATTAATAAAAAACAATGAGACCAGTTAATAATAATAATAAAAGTTTTAATTCAATTTCAGCAATGGCTAAAACAGCTGCTGAACGGCAAAAGGCGCAAGAGGAAAATAAGAATTATAATGTCCTTGCATTGACAACAGGGGGAAATACCATTTCTTAGAGCCTGTTCTGGCTGAGTGAAGGCCATAAAAAGTGACTTAAAAAGCATGAAGTTATTTCACATGGCAGAAGTACGGAGACAAAATGGTCATTCCGAGAAGCCGGCTATATTGGCTCTGTTCACTAAAAAGAGACATTCGTTTGGGTCTTTGTTCAAGACCAGAGTGAATATCCAGTAACATCAGCAGCCCTAACCATCGCACAACTGCTAAAGTTTAACAGTGTCAAGCACAGGCGGCTTGGAAGACCCACAACATCTGCCAACGTCAGACACAGCACTTGTCAGGAAACACCTTGTCACTTGTCAGTATCACGTATGACTGTGTGCTTCATCTGTCAGCCCAGCTAGGAGAAACTGTCATCCAGCAGTTCCACAAGGAACAGGTGGTCTGCCCTCCTAAGATGCGTGCTGATGTCTTCACAACTGCTGCAGTTGATAATATTGACCATAACCCTAGCTCAACTACCTCAAAGGAGTCCTTCCATGGCACAGGTATCTCACTCCTTCAACACCCTGCCTTTGCAGGTCAAGGAGTTGACCGTAGAATTTTGATTTTTGGAGGTTCTGCAGGCCATAAGACAGTGGGCCATTTGCCAAGCTACTACACAGAAGTTCCACCGGTTGTCAGTAGCACCACGAAGGCACCTGTACCACCTAGCACCGTGGTATCTCTGAGCAGGGAGAACTCTGATCAGAACATCAAGGAAGAGTACTGCTGGCTAGAAAATGTGCGGAAGATTCTTGCACTTGCATCTGATGATGAAGAGAACTCTGTGAATCAAAGTGTGGACAACATGTCCTGGGCTGCATACCATGCAAGTCACCAGCCTGCTGGAAGAAAAGTAATCTGCCCAAGTGCCCTACTCCCCCTGTTCCACGAGAGTGCCCACACAGTGGCAATGATCAAACACTCGATGTACATAGTCAGAAAGGCTGTTCAACATCTGAATGCTGGGCAGACACCAGTAGTAATGTTTGATCAACCCTTGTACGCCATTGCCAAGCAGATCCAGTGGAAGGTGCCAGAGATGTATGGGGAAGACAAGTTTGTTGTGATTTTTGGCGGCCTGCATATAGAGATGGCAGCTCTGAAGACCCTGGGTGATTGGTTGCAAGGCAGTGGCTGGGTTGAAGCACTGGTGCAAGCGGAGATCACAACAGCAGGCACTGCCGACTCCTTCTTGCGTGCAGCACATGTTGCTCGCACCAGACATGCCCACCAAGTCACAGCGGCTGTATTATACATCCTGCAGTATCGGGCCTACTGTAATCGTGACACAGATACAGAAGATGAGCCTTTGAGGTTTGACGAATGGTGCCGAGTTGCTCTGGTGGAGCACGTCAAGAGAGCAGTCTACCAGGGTGGTCACATCTGGGGGAAGACACTGCTACCAGACCCTGTGCTGCCATCACCAACTGACTGGGGGTGGGTGAAGACAGAAGGATTGTATGAGCCCCACTGGACGACCTTGCTACAAGCATCAAAATCCTGCCACGAGCTGATCTCTTGTGGCTGCAAGAGTGGTTGCAGAAAGCGCTGCAGGTGCAAGAAGGCTGCACTTCAGTGCACAGGCCTCTGCTTCTGTGAGGGAGTGAATGTGCCAGCTGACTGTTAATTCGAAACTGTACTCGCTACTACTACTACGGTTTAATCCAGTTATCACTATAGCATGTAGAGACAATCTCAATCTCACCATTTTGTTGCATTTTCTTTTATTTATTATTGCCTTACATTGTAATAAAACATATTTTTCACTTTAACTTGTATGTAAATAATATTTGTGGTGCTGAAAACATGGAAACAGCAGCGTGGGGGTGGCCAAAGTGTTCTATGCCAATAACCGCTGGCGGCCATTTTGAAAAATGGCTGCCATGGTCATCAGAATGCCAATCTGCAATAGCCCAATATCCAAATTTCTTCTAAATATATTACGCTATATATGTACCAAATTTGGCGCTTTTATCACAAAATGAACAATAGGTTAGCTATGCCGCCCCACTACTTAGAAAAATACGTTTTAAAATACATTTAAATGACTGAATAAAAAAAAATTATGCTTGTTTTGTTGTTGCATAAAGACAACTGGCAAGTGTCACATTCAACCACCATGTTACTCCTTTAAGTTGTAAGCCAATCCCTTTCATTTTACACAGGCAAGTGGTTGTCATTGCAATAGGAAGACGTTTGGGTGAGTGAGAGCGGTCGGGATCCAGCAACAGTGTAGCTAGTTCTTGCAGATCATTGCTGCTGCTTTCACTTTAGGGACTATTGCTTCTGATCACACAGACGGGAGGGGCTTGTAAAGCATGCCCTGCTCAAGTGGATCAATGCTGTCATTGGATAATTGCTAATACATATGCCAATGGTGAAAATATTTCAACAGGAGTATCGCAGCTTCAGCGAATGGTAAGTTCGCAACTTACTAAGAGCTGATCCAAATGAACGAATCTTTACATGGAGATAAGTCAATATGATTCATTCACCAAAAAAAAAAATTATTCAAAAAGCACAAATCGTTCATGAATGACACACCACTAGTTCAAATCTCCCTCAGGCAAACCACTAACATTTAAACTGTTGCTTTTGCATCTCTAAAATATTATTATATTTCATTTGAATTTCTGAAATCCTAATAAATGACACCCACATTTTAGACAGTTCTGCTTTCTGAATTTTTTCATCGAGTTTAACATTAGCTACTTTGCTAATGACAAGACAGACCGAGTGTATAACATTAGTACAGATGCCTCCAAAATTAAGCAGCAACATCTGTGTTTCGATTCGGTCTGGTAGGTATCATTACTGTCGAAACTGCCACAAGGTAATGACTTCATCATGATAGGTAGCCTATATCGAGTTTCTTTATGTCAAAACGGTTTATTTACCATTGTGCCTGTTAACTGATAACTGCCTTTTAACTAGGGTACTATAGCTACCCTGCAATGCCACATTTCTAAATTAATGTTAGCTAGCCCTATAGATCCTCTACCGACATACAAAGTAGGTCTGTCGTGTACAATAGCCCATTAAAAAAACCTCCATTTAAAAATATGATATACACTCTCATTTATTTGTTATTCATGGCAATGGGAAAAATATTTAATCCAAGCCTGTGTGTTTCTTTCAGAATGTAGGCTATGTGTGTTTGCATGGATTCATGTTTACGCATGTCTGTCATAGCCTACATTTATATAAGAATTACTACTATCACTTATGCATAATAAACAGAGTACAAAAATAAATTATATCCGATGAAAAACGTTTTAAACGTACAAAAATTACTCGCACATGGCCGTACAAAGCACTGTCTATATTAATTCAAATTTAGCCTTGCCATTAAAAGTATTGATATCAAAATTGCACATCTTAGCTCACACAAATTAAACAAGCTGTATTCCAAAGCAATGCTACCCAGTGTTTCCTAAATTGTTTCAAGTAACTTGGCCCTGTGTTTTTTAATCTTACCTTCTGGAGACAATGTGCTCATTCAAACTTTGTGTCACATCAAAGTGTCAAATAAGATAAGATATACTTTTATTGAACCCTATGGGGTAATTTGTCCTCTGCATTTGACCCATCCTAGTTACTTAGGAGCAGTGGGCAGCTGCCTCTCTGTGCTGCGCCCGGGGACCAACTCCAGTTCTAAGGCCAGTGCTTTGGTCAAGGGCAACTGCAGGAGCGCACCTAACATGCGTGTCTTTGAGTGTGGGAGGAAATCGGAGTACCCGGAGTAAACCCACGTGAACATGAGGAGAACATGCAAACTCCATGCAGAGAGGATCCGGTTGGACCTGGACCCGGATTCAAACCCAGAACCTCCTTCTTGCAAGGCAACAGTGGTAACCACTATGCCACCATGCTCGCCCCAAATAACAAAAATTGAGTCATGCAAGACATTTAAATGAATGTATGAAACTGCTGGTCATGCCTAAAAAAAGGATATTCTTACAGAAAGGATATGTTTATACTTGGTTGTCAGGTTCATTTTATGAAATATTCCTATATATTTGCAAATACTTCATTATCCCCATGGAGATATTTCCATAGCAGCATGTAACATTCACATTTATAAACAGACATGTATACCAAGAAACATACAATCATACACACTATTGAAAGAAATGGGGGGGGCTAAGTTTGCCCCATTGCTTGTACACACTGGGCCAGGTTACTTGAAACACTTTAGGAAACATTGAGAAGCATTGCTTTTGAATACAACCTGTTTAATTTGTGTGAACTAAGATAGCCAATATTGTTTCATGTAAATTTTGTTCTCAATACTTTTAATGGCAGTGCTAGATTTGAATTATGACTTATAGACAGTGCTTTGTATGGCTATATGTGAGTAACGTGGCAGTTTTGTATGTTGTAAACTTGTTTCTCTTCAGATTTTGTATTTACCATGCCTGTTGGGTAGAGACAAATTGCAAACTTACTCCCCCACCCCCAGCCTCCCTCCCCCCTGATTCCAGAGATGTCTAAACTTTTCTACTCTTTATCAGTCAAGGAAGAAAATAAATGTGGCATTAAAAACAGTAACGAAATCTAAAGCACATATTACAGTTCTGTTTTCAGTCTCCTATGGACAGTTAGTCTGGGGACATTGATCCACTTTGCATGCAGCGCAACACCAGTACACATAATTAAAGACTTATCACTGGCAGACGTGATGTCACTGAGGCATATTTCAGTCACAGACATTTCTAAATATATTTAGCTGTACTATTTTAATATTATCAATATGCAATAATAATAATACTTTTTAGACTCCTGGCTTCCATTTCTGACATGATGGTCATAGCCTCTTTTTAGAGATACATTGCTTTAAGATTTGTGCAAATAGTCAATTCCAAAAGTGGCAATAGATATGAGGTCATACCACCTATTCAAAAGGCTTAATAGTCTGACTTTAATTTAAATGTTTTATCCACTGCAGATGCATATGTTACCAAATGGCTTACAGAATGTTTTAACTTTTCTGTTGTCAAAGGGTTGGACGATCGTCTATTTAGATCGGCCAAATATGTTGGGGGACGTTGGGTTTCTCATGAAGAGCTCAGTTTTGCGGTTTGCCGTTTTCATTCGTCAAAACTGATTTGACTAGCCTAGTCAAATTTTATTATATGTTAATATTAGGCTATAAGTATATAGGCTAATTTTATAGGATTTAGAGAGCCACAGTGACATAAATCCCCGAAATCAAATAAATTTAAATTTGATCACTGACAACACTCAGTGCAACTTTCTGGAAAATAATCCGGCCTCCACAATGCATGAGACACTCAAAAGTGGGATTTATGCAATGTATATCATCCGAAATTTGGAAAAAGTAAAAGAAAAAAAAGCCCATCTAATCTCCAGCACCTCATCATTCCAGCTATGTAGCAACAATGATCAATATAAAGATTTAGGGCACACTCTTGTTTTTCATTTTTTAGGAAGGAATAATACAAAGATACTCCAGTAACATTTCTTATTCATGACCATTTTGACACATTTCCAGAATGCTGGAATCTACAGTATGTGGATATTGTATCTGGTTTGCCCACAAGAAGCTAAGCATTTTTCTGTTTGTTGTCACACTGTTCAATGTGTGTTTTTAAAGCTCAATATGTAAATATCTGGGCTTTGAACTAAAACCATTTATTACTTGAATGAATCCTGTTAATGTTGCGGAAGATATTTTTAGCTGCTCTTACATTATAAATAGCCAAAAACAATTTTTTAAAATGCATATTTGAATAATATAAAAAGCGTCATAATTTTATTAGCCGTTGATAAATAATGGAAACAATCAGTGTTGGTAGTGTCCTCAGCATTTTGGTCCCCATGCACTGTATGTAGGTTATGCTACTTAGTTTTAAATAAAAACTTGACTTTTGTGTGCTCTTTACAGTAATTTATTATGTGTAAAGTGGTTAATTTATATGTTTATACACATAGCCTACCGCTAGAAAAAAAATTAATAAAACATTGAATTTGTCACTGCCACTTAACATAAACTAGTTTCCATAACTAAAAGCTAGTGATTGGGCAGCTAGTCTATGTTTATTCATACCAAATTTTTTGGGAAACCTACTGCCATTTCTTTACAAAAGAACCACTTGTAGACTTGTGCTAGCTTTCATTTGTGATTACGTTATTAGCAGTAGGTCGTGCTTACCTAGTAGTCTAACTAGACTAGTTATTATATGCAGTGCTGTCATTGAGCCGAACAGGAGAGAATGACATTTTTTGGTTCAATTTGACTTTTGTTCAATTTTTTACTTATATCTCTTAAGCACCGTTGCAAAGTTGCAATGTTTTTAAGTAAAAAGCCATGGTCATAAGCATAGACATAGATGTTTTGACTGCACACCAACCCACACACCAGCCAGTGATTAGTATTTCAATGATTAGTAATTCAAATAATCTGCTAATTCAATTCTTACTCTTACATTATAGTTTAGACTAGAGAGTGGAACAACCGTTTTTTTCACTTGCAAAATGTAAGACAAACATAGTCTTACTCAGGTTAACATGGTGTACAATAGAGCCATTTCATTTTGGCATATGGTTTATTATTTAACAAAGCCCCTTTGAGCACTGGCAGCTGCGCCACTGCAGTCACCAGCTCTTTTTTTCTCAGTGACATTATGGACTGGATGTCAGATCCAATACTCATACTTGTGGAGGCCTCATATTTATGGAGAGCAAAATGCGTAATTTGCATCTTAACAAAGCTTAAACAATAATGTCTTAAAGTCTCCTTTTTCTTATTTTTGAGTGTGCAGTTCACCTTGCTTGTATCTTGCTGCACCAGCACCTCATAATAACATGCCGTGCACACACTGTTTTTCCTTTTCTCACTCATATATATATATATATATATATATATACAGTTGAGGTCAAAAGTTTCCATACACCTGCAAAGTAAATTTATTTCATGGCAGTTTTGAGGTTCCAATTATTTCTACAAGTCTTATTTTTCTTTGATGGAATGATTGGATCTTATACTTGTTTGTCACAAAAAACATTCATGAAATTTGGTTTTGTAATATATTTATTGTGAGTTCTCTGAAAACAAAAATATACAAACAGGTTCAGAAATAAACATACAGCAACTTAAATTATCTATTTTGATGATGTAGAAAGTTGTGACAATCAAATTTCCTTTGTGGCATGGCCCCTTAACTCCTTGTGAGTGATCATGATTGACTACAGCTGATGACTTCTCTGAGGCAATTTAAAAAGGGCTCGTTAGTCACAAACAGCCTGCACTACAATGGGAAGGTCAAAAGAGCTCAGCATGGATCTGAAAAAGCATATCATTGACTTGAACAAGTCAGGAAAGTCACTCGGAGCCATTGCAAAGCTGTTACAGGTACCAAGATCTACTGTGCAAACCATTATTTCTAAGTTTAAAGTGCATGGAGTGGTTGTGTCACTGCCACGAACAGGAAGAAAATGCAAGCTCTCCCCTGCTGTTGAGAGAAAATTGGTCAGGCTGGTCAAGATGCAACCAAGAATCACCAAGAAGCAGATCTGCAATGAATTGCATGCTGATGGAATACAGATATCAAAGTCCACAGTCAAACGTGTTTTACATCGCCATGGTCTGAGAGGCTGCTGTGCAAGAAGGAAGCCCTTGCTCCAGAACCAGCACCTTAAGGCTCAACTCAAGTTTACAAATGACCACATGGACAAAAATACAACCTTCTGGGGGAAGGTCCTGTGGTCAGATGAGACAAAAATTGAGTTATTTGGCCACAATGACCAGAGAGATGTTTGGAGGGAACAAGGTGAGGCCTTCAACCCCAAGAACACCATCCCTACCGTCAAGCACAGGGGTGGTAGTATTATGCTCTGGGGATGTTTTGCTGCCAGTGGAACTGGTGCATTACAAAAAATAGACAGAATCATGAAAAAGGAGGATTACCTCAAAATCCTTGAGGACAACCTGAAACCATCTGCTAGAAAGTTGGGTCTTGGATGCAGCTGGGTCTTCCAACAAGACAATGACCCCAAACACACCTCAAAAGTGGTGAAGGAATGGCTAAACCAGGCTAGAATTAAGGTTTTAGAATGGCCTTCACAGAGTCCCGACCTCAACCCCATCGAGAACATGTGGACACTGCTGAAGAGACAAGTCCGTATCAGGAAGCCAACAAATTTAGTCGAACTGTACCAATTTTGTCAAGAGGAGTGGTCCAAGATTCAACCACAAGCTTGCCAGAAACTTGTGGATGGCTACCAAAAGCGTCTACTTGAGGTTAAGATGGCTAAAGGTCATGCAACCAAATATTAGAAGCGCTGTATGTTTATTTCTGAACCTGTTTGTATATTTTTGTTTCAGAAAACTCACAATAAATATATTACAAAACCAAATTTCATGAATGTTTTTTTTTGTGACAAACAAGTTTAAGCTCCAATCATTCCATCAAAGAAAAATAAGACTTGTAGAAACAATTGGAACCTCAAAACTGCCATGAAATAAAATTGCTTTGCAGGTGTATGGAAACTTTTGACCTCAACTGTATATATATATATATATATATATATAAATTGTCTCTAGGAGTACAGATCGCAGATCCCTCATGATGATCACCAATCCCTCTATGAATTGTCGATCGGCACAACCGTAGTTGTCAATGAACTGAATGAGGTAATACAACAACAGTATTTTATTAAGCCTACAAGGTTTTCACCTTCTTTGCGTTTTGCAAATCCAAATTGTTTACCTCTCTGGAGGAATTATCATTGTTGTCCGTTACGCCATTGCTTATATGTCGAAAATGTTGTGTATTAAAGAATGTTTCTCCAGTTTGTATTAATTCTCTAGAATAAAACGAGCCCACTTATACGCTTCTCTGACCAGTACTGGCCAAACAGTCCCTCAGTATAGCCAATGGTTCCCACAACAACTCAAAATGGACAGTATAACTTCTGCCCAGTTCACTGTCAGCCAGTGTCAGGCTATAATGCCTGATAAGCACTGTAGATAATGAAATTACTTTTCTAAGTTGTTAGCCTTGCATAAAAGGACATGCATTGTTTCTCCTGTGCATATGCTGAAAACATTACGTATTACTCTCAACACTCATTTGAAACTGTATGCCTGTTTTACAACAATATATATATATATATACTCACACTCACTTTATTAGGTACACCTTGCTAGTACAGGGTTGGTCTTCTGCTGCTGAGGGAGGGGGAGGGTGACAGGCAGGGGCAAAGCAAGCCACTACTTCATCCACGAACATGTAGTATAAAATATATGGAACTCACACCTCTAGTAACCCTTGATTTCATGTGGTTACCAAGCATCCTTTTGCTGTCTCCAAATGGATTTTTTGGAAACCTGTATAGACATAGATCAGAAAAAATAATGCAGAATGGTCTGTTTTGGTGGTTTTTTTATCAAATTTGAAGCAGTCCAGCGTTGTGGTTGTGTCTGCATTGTGTTTCTAAGCCCACCAGGCACAGCCCCAAGCATCTGTATCCACAAAAAAAAAATACTTCCAATTCCAGTGTGGTTGAGGTTCAGTTGCTTAGGGTTGCCTTTCAGCAGAGAGCAGGATTATGCCTGTAGCCAGAAGGGTTCAAGAATAGTAACAATTTTATTTCAAGTATGTCATTTTCAGGCTTGTGTTAAAAAACAGGGCAATACATAAGGGGTTAATAACAAAATTATGAAAGAACTGAACCACATTCATTCAACAACTTGATTAGGAGCCTACTGATTCACCTCAGTCTTTAATTTTATCAGTGAAAAAACTGCAATAGAGCACAGTAAGAACCATGCGAACATAGGATTATAATTCTTTGTGGCATGCATAGCTAATTTGACATAATGTGAACATAGTTAATTCTGGGATTGCAGCTGTGGAAGAAATGAAAACCAGCATACACAGGGATCCCCCCAGGACTGCTATAAAAGATCATTGAGTTCTAATTTGACCTACTGGTCAAAAGCATGTTGTTTGCCAAAACAATAGCCGGTGTTCTGACATCCATAATTTATGCTGAACCCGGAAATGTATGATATGGTGAGGCCAGACAGCATTCAGAAAGCATAACGCTTAATGCCTGGGACCCAGGTGAAGGGCTTGTGTCTCCATAGTAATGTGATTAGTGTAAGACAGAATGTTCAGTAACTGTTGTACAGTTTTTCAACTTTGTCTTGATCGATGTTACTATGACTTTACCACAGAGGTTGGGTGGTCATCCACAATATGGCTAATACATCCAAATGCACTTTAAGCATTACTTGACAATTGCTTATCTGGCAATTCCACCTAAAATGCCACCCCAAATAAATAGCACAATGATAATTAATTCCGTATGAGACCAATGAGAATCACATGTACTCTGTTGGAGTAAAACGATCTCTATCACACTAAATTTAACTCTACATTAAAGCCTTACTGTGTGCATTTGATAATATTTTTTTTATGTTCAGACTTTGCCACAGACATACAAAGACAGCCAAGAAAATAAAATACCAGATGCATCTGCAGCATGCCCCTTAGACACAATCCCCATCTGCACACATGAATAGAGCAGGTCTACAAACACTGGAGAGCACCGGTGTCCTCAAATACACACATTTTTTGTCACATGAACACATTTCATAGTACATTCCCGGCACTGGGAATACCTGCTGGGAGGATGCAGAAATAGCAAGAGCGTCTGGCTGAAACTTGTCTAGGGAATTACTAATCATTTCTTTCCTCTTCTGAGTTTTACCATAGTGTGAAGTTCATTACTAGTGTCTACAAGGACACATCACGCTGCTGTAAATGGGATCTCTCCAAACAGGCACAATGTCATATCTGTGATGAAGTGTTTGTGTTACTGAAAGGTTCATAACCCACCATTGGTTCCCAGGTAAAAATATGGCATTGCCTAGAACTTCATTTTAAATGTACTAAGGCAATTGGCTGCTTTTGCATTTTTATGTTTAAATATAATTATGTTGTGGGGCATATGTGCATTTTATGGAGCTTTCCCCACGTGGCATCCCACTTGAGAGGTTGGAATCATCTCATTGGAGACATCCATATTAGTCAAGTGCTATCACTACCTGACAGGGACACAGACATAGTTGAAACCACTACAGTGGAACCAAGTTAAGAAAGTTTTATTTTATTATTGTAGTTGCTTCAGCAACCCACTGTTCTCTGGCACACTTATTAGTTTGTAGGAAAGTCAGCTCAGGACTCTGACGAATGACAGAACCACTCACTTTCTCTTATGTGTTGCGGGGGATGAGACAGTGTGGGCAGTGCTTCTTCAGTGTCTGGGCTAGGAAAGGAAGCAGCAGGAAGACTGCTGTGATATTAGTCCATCTGCGTTCTGTGGCCTAAGTGGGAGAATGGAGCCTCGCTCCTCTCCTCCCTATGCTGAAGAGACCAGACAGATTAACTCCTAGTCCAGTAATCTGGGCAATCATGGCTCCAGTCAGTGGATGAAAGATGATTGTCACCAGAGTCAGAGATAGACCCCCCTTTCCCATCATCATGTGGTGAAAAAAGGTGTTCAGGCAGGGTGTTAGCCTGGGAAAGAAATTGTGAAGGATTGTTTGAGAGTGTCTGTGAGAGCCATTCACTCCTCTTTGTAGGAGCAAATCATTCAGTTGAATGCAAATCTTTTAAATAGTTAATAGTTTTCTGATTAGCAACCTGGGCCTCATGGAAGAGGCTGACATGATGCACTTTCAGCACTTTAATCTCCCCTGTTACATTATTTTGGAGGGCAAGACTGATCTGCCTCTGGAAGTTCATGAGCAAGCAGGAAAGCAGCTAGGCTTTGGATGCAATGTGCAGGTCACACTTTTTTCTAATATGTGAAGATATTTTCTTCCTACAGTCACTAAAGCTCAACTTGTTTATGAGCTCAAGATAGCCGCGCCTTGCACCAAGGAAGAAATATATTCATCTTGAATATATCAAACTCAAAAAGGGAAAATTAACAAAGACTTTATTTACACAACAGGGAACAAAAAAACAGGAAACCAAAAGGCCACACAGGGCACTTCCAAAAAACACAAAACAGAAAACTCAAAATTCAAAACACAAACAGAGCAGAACACGGGCAGGACAGAAACCAGGCAGGAACGAACAGGCAGAAACACACAGGCGGAAACACAGGCAGAAACACACAAGCAGGTCAAAACATGGGCAGGCAGAAACACACATGAAACGCAAGGAACCAAGTCAGGGAACAAAGAACTTAAATAGACAAAGGTAACAGGACACAGGTGAACTCAAAGAACAATCAAACCAGAAAGGGAGGGGATTACAAGACACAGGGAACTATAATAGAATAATGAAAACCAATAATACAATTAACACAGGGAGGGAGAACGAACTGAAACACAAAAGTGTCGCCATCTGTCGGCCAAAAGGGGAAAAACAGAAACAGAAAATACAGAACCATGACACATCTATGCGGTGCTATATCTCTGTGAATGGTGTAGATGGTAATGTTACAGATCATTAATCGGTTCCTCTGGGATTACTTATGTCATTACATTACATTACATTACAGGCATTTGGCAGACGCTCTTATCCAGAGCGACGTACAACAAAGTGTATAACCATAACCAGGAACAAGTATGACGAAACCCCTAGAGAGAAGTACCGGTCCAAGTACAGGGAACTGTCATTAGAGTAGTGAGCACTTCAGTGGCACAGGGTGAGCCCGTTGGTCTAAACTTAAATAGAGTGGATTGTTCAATCTCACGCTATTAAAAGATACAGAGAAACTGTAATGTCGTCGGGACATCTATAAAATAACTGACATGAATCCGTTCGGTTCTCTTAGTGTGACGAGTTTATGAACGTTCTTGTATATCTAGCTTGCTCAATAACAACCACTGGAGTCGCCCTCTATGGCCAACTTTCTGTAGCGCAGCCTGACATGCACAGTAGATTACTTACTGAATCATATGAATTCCTATTCATTACATCTCCCCCCTAAAATATACTTTCCAGGTGAAAATAGTCTACTTTATTCATTACAGAAACGAAACAACATAAGACCCTTGCAACCACTTAGTAAGACCATAGCAAACACCTAATAAGACCCTGGCAACCACCTAGTCCACCATAGTAACCACCTAGTAAGACCCTGACATGAGAGTATGTGGTCATTGTGGTTATTTCTACAGGAAACCCTGAAAGGTGCCAAACTGTCGCTGCTGTATAGGTATGGGGCATGCCATCGCATTCCTGCCATCCCAATTGCCAAAATATTGTTACCACTCTGTACCTAATTATGTGCAAAGAATGTGCTTGTTATCCTCCAGGGAATTTTGTTCTGTGCTGGCAAATATGTCAGAAGTCGCCCAGCACTTGAATTAGCCGCTAAGGGGGTGGTAGCAATTAATGGAACTTGTCTTTACTGAGATCATATTGTAGAAGTGTCCCGCCTTGTGTATTTAAGGTATGAAAAAGGATGGTCCCTATCAGCCTTTCTAGAAATTCGTACATATTCACAGTTGTATCCCAAGTCACAGGAAGCAAAATAGCCGTCACTAAAGCAGTTACTGTGAAGCAGTGGTTTCACAGTAGCATTTCACCATTGCGATTAAGGAATGTTCGTGTTCCAAGTCGGAAAGTTGATAGCCAACTGTAAAAGAGGTCATATTAATATGATGAAATGTATTTGTATGAAGTTGATTTTTGTTAATTTAGACAGTGTAATGTGTTTATATTTGCGAAACTTGCATTTTAATAGGTAACAGCGTTCAGTCTTCTGGAATAAATAATAAATAAATACGTTAGCGTTTGAGGTGGTCCCCCCACCCCGGGTGGTTAATAATAGGTGCTCTCACTCTAGGCTATAGCTAACGTTAGTCAGCAAGCATTAACGTTTCCACTTTATGATGAAGTCATTTATAACCAGTGACGTGCAGTGAGGTCAGTGTCTGGGTAGACACTGGAATATGAAAGTCAGGTTTATTCAAAACCCAAACCTTAATAATAACAAAATGATTTGGGAATTGGGATGGCAGGTATGCCATCCCGCCAAGTTACGCCTTGCCCCATACCTATACAGCACCGAGAGTTTGGCACTTTTCAGGGTTCCCCACAGAAATAACCACAACAGCCACAGACACTCAGCCCTTAAAAACATTAAATTCTGTACATTCTCACCCCATTTCCACAGACAGAATTCATAAACAACTTCACACGTCCACACAATAAAGCTCCAAACTAAGGGGATTTTGCGTTTTCTCCTTCTTATTTTTCCTGCCGCCAATCCCACTAACAACATGTCTCCCCATTGGACATTTTAACGACACCAGCCAAATCTTCACCTACACGACCCAATCAAAAACTTGCATACACACGCAAAATACCCATACCTTTTTATTCTGAAACATTTCCAGTTTAAACAGCTAGTCTGCTGTGGCCTTGTGGGCAAGGTTACAGTCTTGGGAACATGGGGTCCTAGGTTCAAGCCCAGCTAAGAACACGTTTCTTTAACCTGCTTTTACCCTCACTGATAATTGTCTACTACTTCTCAATTATTGCTTTTGCGCCATATCTACCCGCCGTTCACCGAACGTATACACTGCATTATGACGTACCGTCTGCACGTTCAGTTATTAACTGACTACAATATTGCAAAGCCATATGGATTCAACGGCAGCTCTTCTGTGCTTACTGGCCTGTGTTCCTCTTTAAAACCATGGACAGGTTTGCTAATGATATTTCACACATTGCATAGCTATGTCATGGTGCTGCACTAACAAAGTCACAGACTGGTAAACCTCCGGTTGAAAGATTGAATCCCGCCTCGCTCTCAGGCAGATAATTTCCTCTTTTACACTAACGTTTTCTTACGCTTATATTTGCTTTACCAAAACTCACTCACGGCCACTCATATGCATTTCATGACGGCAAATGTATTCCTTTTATTAAAAAGTTACACCAGTTCACCACTCTGCCATTTCTACTAACTATATTTCTTCACTTGGCTACGGTACAAAACCTTCTTATCAGCAAACGCCACGTTTCTACATTCATGTCACGTTGCCCTGCTCTCTATCTAGCCACATACAAACAATTACTACATATGTACGTTCTGCAACTCCCCATTAAAACATTACATTTAAAATCATGACTCAGTCATAATTGTAACTACCAGTACTGAACATGAGAAAAGCACCCCAGTGCAATTGACTTCACGTTACTTAACCCTCCACTTCAACAGCTAATACTTCATAGCGACTGTTATATATATCGTTCGATAAGGATACTAAGCTCGCTCATGGTCACTTCATTTACTTCGCACTATAGTCTGTGATCATGTCAACCTTCACCTACATGCCCATTCTGCTAAATACATATTGTTTCAACTACGCAATTTCATAATTTCATCCTAATTTCTCTAACACTGTTGTTATTTTCTCATATGCAAAGCCTGCTGGGACATATGCGTCTGCTCCTATTCTCCACTATCACGTTTTCCGGTTCTAGCGAAGTAACGAAGTAACAGCGAAGAGGATTCCCACCTGCAGAAAAGCCTATCAAAATGCATTATAAACCTTGCAAACACTAAAAGTGCATCTCCACGAAATAACAGACAACGGAGCAGCACAGCAGGGTACACAAGTTGCGACCTAGGGAGCTCTAATTCTACGGGCTTGCTGATTCTTTTGTCAATCAAGGCTCGTTAGATGGCCGTCAAATCCGTGAGTACATACACTGGCCATATGTCACCTGCGGTTCTGATGCGTTTACACTTACGCCACCGCACCCTTTGTCACAGCCAGTGTTTTACATATATAGCAAACCAAAACTGCCTAACGGTACACGCTCATCAGACTGTACAAATTCACACAGGGATAGCCATAATCCACAACCGTTTCTTACAGGGTCACTTCGCATTTCTCACTCTCATAATGCAACGCTTTGCAAAAAGAAATGAAGTGACTTGAAAGAACTGAGAAAATATTGGGTAGCATTGCTTTGGAATACATCTTATGTAATTTCGGTGAGGCAAGATAGCCTATATTGTTTGTAGTACCGTAACTTCGCGTCATTTTGATATCAATACTTTTAATCGCAGGCCTGGATTTTGGCAGTCTGAATGAATGAGTTATAGACGGGGTATGTCTTGTATGTGTGAGTAACTTGGCATTTTTGTACGTTGAAAACATGTTTTTTTATGAGATATAATTCTACTTTCTATAGGCTACAGCTGAACATGCTGATGACCAGACTCACACACGCATATGTGCATAATATGCGAGTAGCATCAGTAAAAAATACACTTATTCATATTCATTGCATATATTCATTGTTCAATAACATAACATAATGTAAATGTGATCATAAAGGCTCGTCGGCCTCCAAACCACAATTCCACATCCGCTCAACACTAAAAAACAGCACACACCATGTAGCCTAATACAAATTTTTAAAAGGACTTGCATTTACGTATATATAGGTCTACTTGTAATTGAAATCCATGCGCTGATCTTTCTTTGTAAAAACTTCTATCACTGCATTGTAAAACTCTTCATTCTTGGCCTTCAGTTCTGTCAGTCTCTGAGACTCGAGAGTAATTACTGCCAGGGCTGTAAGCCGTCTCCCCTTCTCCAAAACTTCCCTTTTTGCTGGGAAATCTAGCTTTGAAAACGACCTAATTAGCTGTATTTCCATTTTCTTAGCAGTTCTCAGCTAGCTACTGTAGGCCTAACTGGCGTGAGAGCAAGGCATGACATATGACGCAAGTTCAAAATGACATTCACACTTATGCAGCCGCATAATACGTAAATGTGGCAGTTGCATTTTCTGCAAAATATACACATTTACGCTTAAAGGCAGTCAACAGCTCTGCCTTTTGACGTTAACTGTGTCATATATATTAATCAAAGAGCGCATGCGCGAAAGAGCTCTGAGACTCGCATTTAGATTGAATGGGGAAAAAAGCAGAGACGGGCTGCCTATCTTCCAGCATTCTCTTCATATTTGAAGCAGCATTAGCGGATATTTTCTAATCAAAAATCTTAAAACCATTGCAAATATACAGAGAAAGAACATAAAAAGCACAAAATATACATAAAAGTTTTTTTTAAATGTCTTTATTTCAGAAAATCTCAATTCACTGATTTTCACAGGGTAGGCACTGCCTATCTTGCCTACCCTGACTGCACGTCACTGTGTATAACCCTCGATTCTTTGTGCTGATTCTTGCTTTTTTCTATAAGTCTCCAGTAAAAACCGGTCTGCGTTTGAGATCTGTGTTAGGGCCCATTGCTATCATTCAGTGAAGAAGAATGAGAAGCCATACAATTATAAAGTAGGTTATGGTGTAACATTAACATTGCAAATATGCTTCTGAAGTTAGAGCATCCTCCACTTTCCTTTAGAAATATTGCTTGCTTGAAATTAAGATCTTAACAATTGACCTTAGTGAAGTAGCCTACTTAAAATGTAGACAACTGAGCATTTTGTTTTTCATAGTATAAAATTAATTGTAACTGTTTTTCTGGCTACATTTCTGAAAAAATGAAGAGGAGGTTGCCATAGATTTAGGACTGCCAACTCTCACCATTGAGCGTGAAAGTCCCATGCAGTTTGGCTATTTCAATCATTCTCATGTAGCAGTGCTTGAATTGGAATAAAATAAGTGTTCACTTTTTCAGATGTTGAAAATATTTGTGACTCTCAGAAGTGAGAGGGTTGTATTAGGGGTAATCCATTACATAAACCTGTGAGGATGCAAAAAACAGAGGATAGTGAAAAATTTCAAAGTCACCTTAGGTCTCTAGAGGTAGACACACACTACCACCGCCGTTCCAACAACTTCCTGTTTTGTAATCATTTAATTCAGTACTGTTTCAAGGCCTATTTCCATTTTCCCATTTAAATTTAGAGGTGTATATCTACATTTATGTTGTAATAATAATTTTGGCTGACATGTTTATACTAATCAATTATGGGAATGATAAGAGAAATTATTATTTTTCCTAAATCAGGAGGGCATAACTCACACGCTATTGCAGTAATATCACTTAAAATGTGCAAGTGTGTTTTTGTTTGAGCTGTTTCTAGCTCACTAGAAATTTGTTTGACGAGTCAATGGAAACTTGATTATTGACCCCAATTTCATATATCTGCAGTTCCTATTTGCACAGACTTGTCATGCCACTCTACAGATGGGCTGGATGTGAGAGAAGTGGTTGCATTTAATGCAAGCGATTTTCTTCCCGAACTAACTGCTCCACCACTAGAACAAACAATCCCACTTCAAATGGGGAAACGCCTCTCTCTTTGTCACCTCTCAAAGTTGGTAGCCCTGTACTGATTTATATTACTAATTGGCTAGCTGAGTAAATAATGAAAAAGCTACAATGTTGCCTCTTATTGTAGCTCTGTTGCATTAGTAATGTCCGTGTCTCACATTGCAAATCCAATTTTTTTAAAGCTTTTTATATCTCGGAAAGAAATAAAGCTTACAGAGCAGGTGGACCTTCCTGTCATTGTGTATTGCAGAACGCAGCAATAATTGTTATTTATGTTCTCCCTTTTTTGTTTTATTAAAAAATTGTTCCTGTCATGTTCCTGTGAATAGACTACCTAGTAACCAGAAGTAAACAAGCCTGTTTTCCGCTTTTGTGACCACGTGCATAGAGCCTATAGAATGTTACAGTGATGAGGTCTTTTTGTGGGAATTTTTCCACAATTGGGTTCCCTCGGCAGATTTCCAATGCTTTTTTCCCATAGAGATTTTGTTTTCTGAAAAAATAAGGTCTGTGGTTAACGTTAGCCTAAGGCATTTTCACGTTTTGTTCTACGAGATAAATTGCACTCGTTAATATTTCAGCCGAGAATTTTGAAGCCTTTATGTGCTTTAAAAAAGTAAGTTGCTAACAAGTTGTTATTCGATTGTTTCCTGTATCACTAGTTTAGCCAGCGGACTTGTTTGCATTTAGCTGGTAAAGTGATGTGGTTATGGATTTGTATGTCTAACTATTCGGTTAGTGCTAATTGCTCATTTACGAGGACCTTATTTTACCAGGAGAGAATATCAATTACGGAATGTGATACAGATGCGTTTAACACAAATGATGCGTAATAATTACTTCCATCTGAAGATAAACAAGTTTTCACCATACAAAAATGCCAGGTTACTCACACATACAAAGCACTATAAGACATTAACACCTGCAAAATCTAGGCCTGCCATTAAAAGTACTGATATCAAAATTATGCCAAGTTACAATAAACAACATTGGCTACCTTAGCTAACACAAATGAAACATGCTGTATTCCAAAGCAATGCTGCTACCCAATGCTTCCTAAATTCTTTCAAGAAACTTGGCCCTGTGTTTTTTCATCTTACCACGTGAAAAGAATGTGAATATCCCCATGCACACACCTTATTGACTCCCGCAATGCTTCCACTAATGCCTCGGGCCGAACCAAGCTTTGATGAATCATGATTTGTTTACACGCTGAATCCAACAAAACCTGGCTTTTACCCCCTTTAGTTCTTATTGGTATCTGGTACATCCCCTCCTAATCAAGGGAGGCAGCTGGCGAACCAGCAACCCACACCACTTGCCCCACCTCCATCAGGGGACTGGCGATGGTGGTCCTCTGTCATTCGACCTACTCCATCTAAAATCGCCCGCTTCAGGTCCTCATAGATGGTTCTCGAGGACGCCGGCAGGCTGTACGCTGCTAGTTGAGCTTCCCTGGCAAGAAGGGGAAGCAAATGCACAGCCCACTCCTCTGTGGGCCACCTGCAGGCAGCCGCTGTACCCTCAAATGTGGCCAGGTATGCATCCATGTCTTCCGTGTCTGCCATTCGTGCGATCAGCAGTCTGGCATACCTGCCAGTTGGGGTTGTCGGTGGCGGCTGTCCTGCTGGGTTTCACTGCAGCATATTCATATGTGACAGGTGCTGGTGTTTTGGTCCTCAAGTAGGGCAAGGTCATTTTTCAGTTTTTTACAGATTATGAAAGTGCAGATTATAAGCTTTCAAATGATGTGTCATACATTGAAATAGTTGAAGAAGATATGCTTATGTGAATGTTGGTACTCCTAAAATCAAGTAGCAGAGAAAATACCCTTGAAAGATCTTGAACTTTTCACACTTCTCACAGGGAGATAATGGGTGGGAACAATAGCTAGTTAACTCCACCCCAACCACTAGAGTACCTGTCAATCCTTGCCAATTTAGGGGTTACCCTATTTAAAACTTTATAACTCCAGATGTGAACACCACAGAGACTAGAAAAATGTCTTAAATGAAGCAATACATTTGTACCATTTATAATACTAGCTTAGATTACTTTATATTCATAATTTGGTAAGAAATAAAGTGCCACAAATGCAATGGTCAAGGCAAAAAATCTAAAATGAATTTGCTCCTTTTTTAGTTCGAAATGAAATACTGGGAGATTGCAGGTTAAAGTATATATATATATATATATATATATGTCCTGGATCAAAAACTTCTTGACCACAAGTTCATAAAATCTAAGGGTGGATATGTAGAACTACTAAAGATCTATGAGCAGTGTACCCAGCATCTCCAAATCTACCCAAAATGTCTAAATTATTAACACTGGTCTAAAATAGGTAAGGGTCCAGAAACAAATCCAAAATCTCTCCAAAAAGGAATATAATGATTTTTATCCATTGTAAAGCATATGAGCCCCTTATGAAGGTGTAAGATGAAACATAGATATAATTTAAACATAATGCAAAAATATAGTCACACAATGCTGCACAGTACCTAAATGTGTAATAATTAACTCTTGTATATATGTAATAACTCCACTCTTGTAGGACGGAGTGTGGCACAGTGGGTAAGGAACTGGGCTTGTAACCGAAAGGTCGCCAGTTCGATTCCCGGGTAAGGACACTGCCGTTGTACCCTTGAGCAAGGTACTTAACCTGCATTGCTTCAGTATATATATCCAGCTGTATAAATGGATACAATGTAAAAAAATGCTATGTAAAAAGTTGTGTAAGTCGCTCTGGATAAGAGCGTCTGCTAAATGCCTGTAATGTATGTATTTCTATACTCAGTACACTCCTGTGTTTTCTTGTATGGGAATGAAACGATATGAAAACAATTTTCAGCTGTCCACCACGTTTTGGCAATGTTTCAACACTCTCCTCATCACTGTTGTATGCGTCACAAAAACTATTACACTACTAACTAACGCTTACATTACAGTGTGAAATATCCACATTACATAATACCACTAACCTATTTAAAGACACTCAATTTCTAAAATAACGTATATACCCGAAATATTTTGAGCAGTAATACTTACATAGCAATGATGAAATCTTATCTATGTTCAGTAGATGGAGACAGAGACAGTAAATCAATGACAGTTCTATCCGCTTCTGTTTTGCTCCAGAAAACGATGTCAGATAGGTCTATCAGCAAACATATGGCTTAGCTATGCCCAGAAGTCCTCAATAATAATGGTATTTTCCAAGGAATTACGAAAAATCGTTGACAACGTTTCGTTAGGTGCAACGTCTTTTAATGCTACCATATATAGAGCGAATGCCATGGTAAGAAAATGTTCGGTTACGCTAACCTATAAAACGCTATTCCAAAAGCAAAATTAGACATGTTATACATCGTTAGAAAGCTTATACTCTCACCTACTGATTGAGCGTCCGCCATTGTAGCAAACTCACACAGTAAACAAACATAGGCTACTACCACACGGTTTTATTTATGGGCGGTGGCTTGACCGAAACAAAGTGACAATAGCCAACGAAATCAAACATGCTAATTAAACTGCACCCCCATCACGCCTCCAAAACCCGGCTGTAAGAATCACTCAAGCCGACTTTGCTGAGAAATTATAAGTATTTAGTGACCCTAAAAATGTTGTTTATTCTATTGAGTGACTTCTTCAACACTTTAACTTTCGTAATATGAAAAAAAGGAAAACAGTAAAAAAAAAATGAAAAACCTTTTTTGCCTCCTAGCGCGATTTCAAGATTTGCGACTTGCGGACCTTTTCTCCAGCACCCGTCACATATGCTCTCCACCTGCCCCTGAGCTAGCTCATAGAGTGTGGTGGTCTGTCTCTCCCTCAATGCTACTAGCTGTCTTAGGGCTTGCCCCATTGGCGATTTCATCACCTTCGCTCCTGCTTGTCCTTCCATAGATCATACTGTCTCCTCTTCCCCCCTGTACGGGCCACCACTGTAAGAGGTTCTGTTGTTCCCCTCCCCACAAACCACACAGCAAGTCTCAGACGCACATGGGCTTTTATTGTGCATTCCAAAAAACAAACAAAGAAAACACATGACAGGAGAAGGGAATAAATGATATGTAGCTCTCATTCCAGCCCCCAGTCTCACTGCAGGCAGAACAGATACAGAATTACTAATTACTGCAGTTGCCTACAGCTGTGGTTGCAGACCAGGTAAAATTGCCCCATCTCCGCCTGCAAATGGCGACCTAACCACACCACCCCTCTACAGGGCGTTTCTCGATTGCCTGTGAAGCAAAATGTGTATCCCAAATTTTGTAGCACAACGCAAATGTGAGGTGCTAAATGTAAATACTGTTCTACAAACAACTGCAAATAAAGAAGAAATAATTTATGCGCCAAAGTTACTCACTCTAACTAGATTAGCCTAGGCTGCCACCTCGTGGAGTAGCAGTATGTGACCTCAGATAGAGCTAAAAGAAAATGGTAAATCACTGATTCTTGAGAATTTGGATAAAACAGGTTTTAATTTTGAAAATAAAAAATTTTAAATGTTAAGAAATCTAAACTTACACGTTTATAGAACAGGGTCTCAGCAATCAAGCAATATTTCGGTGCAAGCTCCTGATTTTGTCATTTTTTCATAAAATATGTGTTTTTCCTGTCATTACTTAGTTTTTGTCAACACAGTCAGACACAATAAAAAGCTAATAATTCCTATTTATTTAGTCTTATATAGATCTAGAGCTTTTAAATCATTGTGTCTACACCGTAGGTACACATATATGCTGTTAAATGTTGAATATTCACTTTTGTTCATTTTTTATACTATTTCACATGTACTCCTTTAAAAACTCTTACATCATGCAACTTTTATCATTAGCATTAAATATACAAAATAACAATTTTGGACATATAAAACCACATTTTTAATTTTAAAGAGACAATTACTTTAATAAACCAACTGCATTGGAGGAACATATTGTAAGCATATTAATTTAAAACAAAGAAAGTTCCATCTGACGGTGGTGACACAGATCTGACAGTGGTGGCAGTGGCCTAATTACAACAAATAATTCCAAACTTTTCACCACTCAAGTCAATGCTTCCTTGCTTAACAACTTTATTTAACAATTTGGTACAACAAATAACAATTTGTCCTGTTGTCACTCGTCATTCGTGTAGCATTATGGTAGAAATCTTGAACCATCTGGGTTATTGTTTGAATGTAAGTGGGTTTTATGTCAGTAGTCCTTCTCTTTCGCAGTGTGTTGTGTCAGCCCGAACTGCTTTGTCTGCAGTGTTGCCAACTATTTTCTATGGAAAGTAGCTAAGGCCTCCTCTAAAAGTCGCTAGAATCTGCATATGTACGACGTCACCACGTAATCATTTGCATATAAAAAAAACGTATGTTAAGCCACGCATGGTGATAGCCATAGAGTAGGTTTCAATGAGCACCTTGTTGGTTTTTCCTGATCTCCGTAGCTTGTAGATATTTCTATATTTGAGCACCCAGTGATTGTTTTGTTTTTCTTAGGAGTTTTTATGCTCAAACGTCACTGATGCAAGGGAACCTCGCGCCTTTGATACAGATTAGTAGATGGTTTTGTGCACCCGGACATTTGAATGGCCCATTTTATTTTAAGTATACTAAATCGGGTTCCCCATTTTCTTTCCAAAGGGGGTGTTCCTGCCCATACTGGTGCTGAAGGGTTATATGAGGAAGGAGACAAACAATTCAGTATGTTCTGTGGTCAGGAAGCCTATCTACAAATGCACAGTTTAAGTTTTTTCTTGTAAATATAGATTTATTGTTGTTTTTATGTGCATGTATGGACAAATTGCAAATGGAGTAGAACATATTTGTCTGTGTACATAGTCACTCAAATACTTTTTTTGTTTGAAATTCTGACTATGTTTTCTGAACCTTCCCACCATGCATTAGGAAAATAAGGGTCATAATTATGTCACAAAAGAATGAAAACTACCCATTAGGGTTTCTGGTGCTTCAGAAAAATGTCTACATCCTTCTCTTCTGTTGCTTCACTAGGGTGGTTGCTGTTACCTACAAGCACATCTGTGATAACTTCAGGAGTTTGCATTGCAATAGTTACTTCTGCACCAGCATCATTGCGTGGGAGGGGTAGGCTGGCCCAGACCAATTACAGAGGAGAAATTGTGGGTGAGGTCACCCTTGTGTCAGGAGACCAGAGGCTGCTCTTCAGTACACATTACTGAACTAAGAAACAACCATTTCGCTGAACATACTTCCAGGCAGGCCACATGTTCTCAGAGGAAGCAGAGATGTAGGGAACATCAATGAAGAAGCCAAAGATGCAAGCAGATCAGGCACAAGTAGGAATAGTTACGGAGGCCACAGCAATGGAGAGGGTGAGATAAGACAGTGTGAATTGATATTCATATTTATTCAAACAAGCATAGGGCTTTGGAGGTCAAACTAAAACTCTGAGCAGAAACCTATTTCATTAATCATAGCCTGCTATCAAGTATGATTCATAGCCACATGGGAAAAATAAACTCCCATAATTAATTCCTTGCCACTGTAATTTTGAGAGTGAAAAAGTAAGCCATTATTCAGGTTTTTCACCACCACAACTTTGCACATAAGTTCTGTACCCATGCTTGATGGGCATATCTTTTATGAAAGTTTAAAAAAAAAACAACTCCTTTGCCAAACGGTATCCACACACTCATTTACTAAGCCATTAACCCCTGGGTTCTGCAGACTCAATTATTTATTTCATGCATAGTTAATTCCAACATGTCCTCATAGTCCCATGGAAAAAATAAAGCAACGTCCTAAGTTTCACCACAACCTCACACCCCCAATGACTGCCCTCCCCCCACCCCCAACACCCAACACAACTTCACCCCCCAGCAGGTAATAATTAGGGAAATCTCAGACACCCGCTGATTTGCAGTGGCACCCTCATTAAAAGCATTTATAAACCCATTAGACTCTTAATACCTCATGCTCTAGAGGTTTGTGAGCCCAGAGAAAATGTTAATTTCATAATTGCTTGCATTACCGAATGACATGCCTGTTGCATTGTAATAATTGCTCCATCCATATATCCCAATTAAAAGAAAACTTTTTTCATTAAAGGGAACCAAAACACCAACAGGTCAGAATGAAGGGCTAATTGGAGTATTACATCAGCCAGCACTGGTATGAAACCTAAAGCTTTGCAGGAACATTACCTGTAAGTTTTACTTTAGAATGAAACTTGTTCTTCATTGAGAGGTATGCATGCAATAATGCATTTCTGGGAAGACATTTCATAAGACAGTCTTGCTTTTGGGAAAGAAAAAAACAAGAATGTCATTAAGTAAAACTTCTTAAGTACATGTTTGTGACAACAACAACAACAACAAGACAAGGCAAGTTTATTTATATAGCACAATTCATACAACAATGGCAATTCAAAGTGCTTTACACAGTGCATAAAAATACAGAACAAGGACAACAGGTAAAAAAATACAGGTGTATATAATAAAAATAAGATAAATAAATTAATAAGATAATAAGATAGAGTAATAAGAATAGATAAAAAGTACAAATAAATAAAACATTTAATAAAACTTAGTCAGTCATAGATACTGCAGTTTTTGGGCCTGTTTGATTTCTTCAGGGAGTTTATTCCAGATGCACGAGGTAGAGTGACTAAAAGATGCTTCACCGTGTTTTGTTTTCACTCTTGGAGTGTTTAATAGACTGGACCCAGCTGACCAGATGGGTCTAGCTGGGATGTAAGGTGAGAGGAGGTCTGATATGTATTTTGGTCCAAGACCATTTAGCGATTTATAGACAATTCAATTCTCTGAGAGACTGGTAGCCAGTGTGGGGATCTGAGAACTGGTGTAATGTGTTCAAATTTTTGAGTTTTTGTTAATACTCTAGCAGTGGCGTTTTGGACGAGCTGCCATTTGTGCACAGCCCCTTTAGATAGGCCTGTCAGAAGACCATTACAATAATCAAGCCTACTCAAAATAAATGCATGGATGAGCTTTTCAAGGTCTTGTTTAGACTTGTTAATTCTTGCTATGTTTTTCAGGTGATAGTAGGCTGATTTAGTTATTAAGTTTATGTGGCTGTTGAAATTTAGATCCGAGTCAAGAATTACACCAATATTTCTGACCTGGTTTTTAGTTTAAGAGAGAGAGAATCAAGGTGGGCACTGACTTTTTGACTTTCCGGAGACAATTATCTCAGTTTTATCTGTGTTTAGCTGGAGAAAATTATGCCTCATCCAGCTGTTAATCTGTTCAATGCATTGACAGAGATTGTCGATGGCACTATACAACAACAACAATAACAATAATAATAACAATAATATAGAGAACACAATGTTTCCCATTTGGGTTATAATGAAAACCAATAATTATGAAAGAACATTAAATGCAATTATGGATGAAAGCTAAAATACAATCTTGATAAAATAGTCATACTTCAAAATGTAATGTACAAATTACATTTGGAAAAATAAGAGAATATTCGTTTTAATAAACTCACAGTCTACTGTGAATTTAAGAAGCAAGGGATTGGTGTCACTCAACTGAACCCTTATTAATACCCAGTCTAGGTCTATTCAAGTATTCGATTCAATTCAATTCAATTCTCCATACCTGAAAATTCTGATTTAAATCTATAGAATTCCATAGTGTTTCATATGGATGCCTTCTAATCACTCCATGGCATAAAATATTACCTTTGGCTTTATGCTTAATTTAGATAAAGCACAGCAACAACCCAAAAAACAAATTCCTCTGCATGAAAAACCCTGACTGGGGCCATCTGCACTGCAATCAAAAACTCGATTATAGCAAGGCTGTTAATAATTTAACAATTTTTCTCACTTTGCATATGCCCAAAATTTCATCACTCATTTTTTTCTGAATTGCATTTCCAGATTGCACTGTCGAACCATTCATTTAACCATTTTTACCCAAGGGATTTATGTGGAAAATTTAGGACTGTATATTGTATACTATTGTCACATTCGGTCCGCCGGGGAAGCAGATTGGTCTTGGGAACGCTGGCTGATGGAGAGAGCACACATACCTGGGTTGCCTTATCTAATCAGCCCAGGTGCTTAAATGTGTGTTTCTGCCCACAGTTTATGGCTGAGACTGGGAGTACACACCGAGAGGGTGAGTTAGAATTTTTTTTTGTCATCGCACGGAAGACAAAGGAAGATACTGGAAACTGAAAATTTGGCCATCTGAGACCAGCAGCGAGCTGAAAAGCCTTCATTGGGTTTTATTTTGTTTTTTATTTATTTATTGTTTTTAGCCCATAACCTGTGATGGGGAAGGGTGAAGATGTCTGTTTCTTTGATTTCATGTTATTGTGGGTGCACTCTGTCTATTTCCATGCAGCAAACAACAGTGTTTCCTGGAACTGCCACGTCTCCCTCCCAGGGGCTTCACACCAGCGTGTGGCAATTATATATTAATGTATTATAAAATGTTATCAAGATCTGAAAAGATTGTCCAACATTTCATAATACAGTACATGGGCAAATATGCATAGTATTGCTACTTTCAGACATTGTAATATCATATGACCAGCACTGCCGTTTCTTACATGCATATTTAAAAATGCAGGTAGTTTCAGATTTGTCTGCTTTTTCAAGTAGAATCCTTGCACACAAAAATGCAACTCTCAAATCTCAGATAAGATTGTTTGCAGCTCAATTCTGTTTTTTTTTGCTACTGATAGAGGATTCCCCCACTGCTCTGTTGATTTCATATTTCACGTTTTTGTCTTTTTTTGGTCTGTAAATGTTGGTCTATTGTCATTTTCTCTACATGTGTGGATTTGCTGCAACCTGTGCAAAATAAATTGACTCATGGTGTTCAGTGTACCAGGAGGGTACTGTTGTACCTGGTCACTTAGACTTTTTGTGTTAGACATTATGCCCATGTCACGTTCCTCCCTCACCCTGGGCATCATTGCTTTTGTGAGGGTTAGCTTCATCATCTTGGGGGTGTAGGTGGGGTTGAGAATGGAGGAGGAGATGTTTTTGATCATAAACACTGGAAGCAATGAAATAAATCCTACATAGTACTGCAAGTGTTTAAGTTAAGCCAGTTTATAGTTTATAGATGTGTTTACACAAGAAAAATATTTAAATTTAATTAAACCATGTGTTTTTCAGAAAACGTTCTAGTAAATGGGTGAAACATCCACTTCATGCAGTGTCTTTTGAAATTCCAGTCTGACACTTGAAATTGTGTTTGCTTTGGCCCTCTTCATATGGGATTTGTAAAAGCAAACCGATTGGGAATATTTGCATGTGCTGAAATCAAACTGAAAAGTAAAAAATGTTCAAATGGCATTAATGTTCAAAGCTAAGTCTGTCCTAGAGAAAAATGTATTCTAATGCCAAGTCATGTGAACTGAGAGTGGAACTACAGTTTCTATCTGTGCATATTCCTGTATGCATGTGTGTGTGTGTGTGTGTGTGTGTGTGTGTGTGTGTGTGTGAGAGAGAGAGAGAGTTAGTGTGCTTGTGTATGCACAGGAAAGAGAGTGTGGTGTGTATATGTTCAAGCAGCAAAAGTAGCAAAAGGGATATAAGCCAAGCACAAACCATCGTAATTGGGTATAATGACCCTGGTCAGACCAAAACCTTTAATGAGTTTGAAGATGAACAGTCTCCATGAGGACTGGTTATTTTGCGACCATAGAGCAATGTTGTCACAACGTCACCTGTTGGTAATGTTGCGACTTACCAAATTACGACCAAAGTGCAATGTTGTCATTACGTAGTGTGTTTGTAGGGACTCCTGCGTTGTCTTGGCTGTGTGCTTAGGGTCATTGTCCTGTTGGAAGGTGAACCTTCGCCCCAGTCTGAGGTCCTGAGCGCTCTGGTGCAGGTTTTCATCAAGGATCTCTCTGTACTTTTCTCCGTTCATCTTTCCCTTGATCCTGCCTAGTCTCCCAGTTCCTGCCACTGAAAAACATCCCTACAGCATGATGCTGCCACCACTATGCTTTACCGTAGGGATGGTATTGGTCAGGTGATAGCCAATGGTTTCTTCCAGACGTGACACTTGGCATTGTGGCATTGTGGCCAAAGCATTCAATCTTGGTTTCATCAGACCAGAGAATCTTGTTTCTCATGGTCTGAGATTCCTTTAGGTGCCTTTTGGAAAACTTCAAGCGGGCTATCATGCCTTTTACTGAGGAGTGTCTTCTGTCTGGCCACTGTACCATAAAGGCCTGATTGGTGGAGCGCTGCAGAGATGGTTGTCCTTCTAGAAGGTTCTCCCATCTCCACAGAGGAAGTCGGGAGCTCTGTCAGAGTGGCCATCGGGTTCTTTGTCACCTCCCTGACCAAGGCCCTTCTCCCCTGATTGCTCAGTTTGGTCAGGCGGCCAGCTCTAGGAAGAGTCCTGGTGGTTCCAAACTTCTTCTATTTAAGAATGATGGAGACCACTGTGTTCTTCGGAACCTTCAATGCTGCAGACATTTTTTTGTACCCTTCCCCAGATCTGTACTTCGACACAATCCTGTCTTGGAGGTTTATGGACAATTCCTTTGACTTAATGGCTTGCTTTTTGCTCTGACATGTACAGTCAACTGTGGGACCTTATATAGACAGGTGTGTGCCTTTCCAAATCATGTCCAATCAATTAAATTTACCACAGGTGGACTCCAATCAAGTTGTTAACACATCTTAAGTATGATAAATGGAAGCAGGATGCACCTGAGCTCAATTTTGAGTGTCATAGAAAAGGTTCTGAATACTTATGTAAATGTGATATTTCACTATTTTTTATTTTTAATAAATTTGCAAAATTTCTAAAAACCTTTTTTCACTTTGTCATTATGGGGTATTTTGTGTAGATTGATGTGAATAAAAACGAATTTAATCAATTTTAGAATAAGGCTGCAATGTCCTAACAGGCCAAGTGCTAGGGATGAGGGGAAATTAGTGTGCCCATGCAGGTGAACACGGCGTTCGGGCTCATCTAATTGCAAACTGTCACAATTCTTAGCAGCTGTAATAAACTTTCCTTGTGGATTATTCTCGGTCGGAAGATGTGGGTGGTTGCAAAAGGATTGCTTTCTTCTCGTTCGTCGGAGTGGTGAGATTGCAGGTTGCTCCTTTTTGAACCGTGGCTTCTCGCTCCTTCGTCACAAACTTTGATTGCAATCTTGATTAACTTCATTTGTATTTGAACTATTTCTATTGCTTGCTGGACATTAAGACTCTCGTAATTTGCAGGTTTTGGGGTATTTTGTCACGTTTATAAATGTATATTTTGGTGTTAATCTAACGTTGGCTTGTGTGTAGACTAAAGTTGAATGTACGCGTGTCCGCCGAGACGTGATTAATTGATTAGCCTACTTCAATACACCGTGGGGCTATATTATCGTCTCCGATTGTTTCGTTATTATACATATTATTGTTATATTGTCAAGAAAGGAAGTGTATGATTTTCAGTTTGTGGCTTTAATTAGTAGCCTAAGAGAAGGCCCAGTCTTCCAGCAGCATCAGTAGGCGAGCCTATAGGGCTCCATTACCCGATCCGTCTCCATTGCAACATAAGGAACTGATAGTAGATAATTGTATGGCAAAATTCATAAGTAGGCTAATGTAAATAAAATAACATTATTAAAAGAACATTATAACATTATAGCCTACAGCCATAGCCTATGGACATGAAAATGGAAATGGACATGGGGGGACAAGCCTACGTTATTACCGACATCCAAGTAGATTTAATGCCTATACAAATCAGCTACCTATGACCTGGTAGCGCGATTCCTAAGTCCCGTAACACCGCCCTCCCCTCACTTTTTTTCCTCTTCGGATCTACACTCATACATGGCCTCTCTGGAATCCAATTGAGGGAAATCCGTCGTAGCGATGGAGAACTTTAATCCCTGCAGGTTACCGGTTTTGAAGTTAATGGAAGATTAACTTGTCTTCCTCCCTGTGACCAAATCTAAATAAACTTGTTTTCCTCCCTTTATCGTAGTTACACGTATCTGTGTAGTAGCTACTTATATGCACACTTTACTAGCATATCACCTGAATAGTTTTAGCGACTGTCACCTCATTTATTCTGCAATATCAGATTTAAAGGGAACCCCACCTATTAAGACTTGAAGGTCTTAATATGGTGTAAATGCCTTCAATTATATAAATATGTCATAAAAACCACATTAAATAGTTGAGTTATTAAAAAAAAAAATGAAATCCTTCGACTTGTAGGTCACCGTTGTTATTACTGTCGCAATGCACTCTGGGTAGTGACGTTAAATGGTCGCACGGATCTCGGACCGCTGCTTTTGTCCATTGAGTGGCATTAAAATGTCTATGTTTCAGCCTTTTTGCTTCAAGCCAGAGCGGGACATTACTCAACAGGAAAGCCCAAGGAGAGCCCTCATCAAATAAATTAAAACAATGAATATTGGAGGCCAGAGCAGACAGGAGTAGGGCATAATAAGAGATGATGTCTGTGCAGCAACTGCTCACCTATGCCAACATAGAGATGGAAAAGTTGTCTGTTGTAAAGAGCTCTGCTTTCTAGCAGCAGCCGTTCAAAAATCACTTGACCAAATGGATCAAACTATCATTTTTGGTGAAACTGAAATGTGTACATTATCCCCATTAATTTAAATGACTTAACGTTATTATTGATCCATGTCATATGAGCTTAAGCCCGTGATAATATCTACTTTAAATGTATAATGCCTAATGATAATGTGATGATACCCAAATATGTTTAGCTATTGAATCTATCCTATTCACAGATATCCCATGTATCACATCGCGCACAAATTCAGTGGCATTGTATTAATATTTTTTACTATTAATAACCACAACTGCTGGACAAAACAACTGAGATAACCTCCAGTGAAACCATTTTACATCATCTACCCAAAGTACATTGCACGTCTAAAATAATGGCAATCTTCATTGGTCAAAATTTCTCTTAAAGGCTTGGGTTTTTTGAAATAACTGAAATCTTTTGTGTGGTTTTTACAACATATTTCCATAGTTGAGGGCATTTCAAACATATTAAGCCCTACAAGTCTTAATAGGCCGGGTTCCCTTTAATCTTGCTGCGATGCCTGGAACTCTGGGAAAGTGGACAGCGCTAACTCTTTAACAGTGCCAAGTATGAAACTTGGAAGGCTATTGGTCGTGATGAGGTCCCAGCTATGCATAGTCGCATAAAAAGTTAGACAGCGGGTCTTCTTGAATGCCAATTTGCATACAATTACTCAATATATAAAATATATGAGTGGCGGTCTGGGAAAACCCTTCACATGATGAAATTTTGACGTTTTCAGCTGGTCACAAATCTAGAAACACGAGTTATAATTGCTGAATTATCTCAATCAGAGCCAAAGTTATGATGGTTTAAAGCCTTCTTGCCCTGCGAAGTAGAAATGGAGAAAAACTGCCTCAAAGATTCCATTCAATCCCACAGAAATCTATTTATAGCTACAAAACAATAAACACCAACACTCAGTTTTGTTTTTGTTAAATGATTGTCTTTGTATTTATTATGTGAGACAACACAACAAAAGTATTCTTTGAAGTGATAATCATGATAATAATAATAATAATAATAATAATAATCCATGTAACATATGCTTATGCTACATTTTGAAGAGGCAGCATTAAAATCAGTTGAGAAGTACTAAAGAAAAAAAACAAAAACACCTTGGTGTATATCAATAACTGAACATCACCAGTATTATTTCAATGAAATATAGAAATAGATTTTAACAGATTAATAGATGTTAATAGATTTTAATAGTGACGACAAATTACATTTAGAAGTACATGTAACAAACGTCAACAAACAAAATTGTGTTTTACAAATTATTGTCATTGTATTAGGGTTGACTATGTGTGATTATCATAAAAGTCTTCTTTGAATTAAATGTTACAATTTGACATGTCAATCACTTTCTGAATAGTATTATACAAATAGATTTTAACAAGGTGATGAAAATGTACATTTAAAAGCACTAGAAACAAACATCAACAAAGAAGTTTTTCCTTGACTCATTTGCTGCAGCCCCTCACTGTATAACTACAGACACACTGCGCTGTAAACCTACTCCTCCCCATTAAACACTGCAATTCTCATAGGCTTGGGGACTGTTGGACACAGACAGGTGGTGTCTTTATAGGGATCAGCAGTAAATGGCCTTATTTCTTCATAGAGGTACCACTGCCGCTTCGCATCGAGTCCTTTTGGTAGAATCTGGTCTGGAATTTTGCTTGGCATGGGCACCTCCTCTCGGAAGATCTTGTTGAGTCGCACTTCCTTCACAGAACTCTTGGATTTCAATGATGCCTGACCCCTCACAAAAGTGAAAGTGGTGCTTTTTCTTTATTGCTCCAAATTTCCTGAAGTATGTGCTGAGAAAGCTCGCCCAGTCATATGTTGGCACAATGACCTCTCCATTTTCCTTGCCACAGACTTGAGCAACGTTGACATGGGAGGATTCCTTGATCACCTTGACAATGTTATTTAGAAAGTCTACCCTTGTCCTTCTGAACAAGCGTTTCACAAGAGCAAAGCACCAATTTTGTGTGTCCAGTTAGCAGGAAGGAGAAGGTGATGTTCTTTTGACGCCCTGTGACGCACCACATCATTGTGGAGTTCTTGTTTTGTCCACTGCAGTCATCTGCATGTAAATGGACATCTTCTTCACCCATGCCATAGTGCTCAAAGAAGTAGTGAAGGAGTGACACTACACAGTTGGCACCTTTCCCTGACTGGCAGCTCTCTTCAAGTAAAAAATTTACCTGCTTTGGGACAGCCTCACATGCCACCCCAAAGAGACCACATTTCCGAGGGCACTTGAAGTACACTGGACCAGGCTGCAAGGGGTCTGATGGGAAATGGACCTGCTGCGCAAAATCAAAACTGTAATGCATCTTCCCAGGGAAGCTGCAGGCAGAATGGGGTCCTATTTCTGCACCAAAGGGCATCTCCTCTTTAGTTGTTTTACAAATATGTTGGTAGAGGGATCTCTCCATTGCAACTTTAGCCAAGTGCTCTTCTATATCATGGACTGCTGCACATTTCTCAGCCTCTGGATGATTGGCAGCATGTGTAAGTTTAGCGACACCTGACTGACAGTACCAGCACAGGTCAGTGGCAGAGCGCATCGTCGACACAAAGGGTACTAACTGCTGCCATAATCTCTGAATGGTTCTCAGGGTTACCATTCGCATGCCAGCATTCTCCACTGCTGCGCAGTACTGCTCATAGACCAATCCTCGTGCTCCAGTTGGTTGGCAGCAGTTTTACATCTGCCTTCCAATGCCTTGGTGTGCGGCCTGGAAAAATGATCGCATTGGCCTCTGCATACATAGTTGAGGATGAAATCCACGATGGCTCTTGTGTCCTGCAATTTTAATGCATTTGCATGAACCCTCTTATTCATTCTCTTATTATTCTTCTTATTGGGGTGGAAGATCGCTTGCTTCCACCCCAGCAGCCTTGTAATGCTGTGTCTGCTCTCTCTTCCTGGACCTTGGAGAGAATGGCATTGTCAAGCTGTTCACAAGAGGTTGAGGTACTGCAGATGGACATCAAGGAGCTCCTCTTTGGGGAATCTGGTATGGCAAGGCTTTCCTTCATTGAGCTTGCAGCAGCAATGACAATCGACTAGAAACGGGCCAACATCACCATGGCCATGGTTATATTGGCTAGGTTTTCGAGAGTTGGATGTGACTGTTTAAAAACAAGACTAGATTAAAACCTAGTATATGGCTGGACCTAACACACGTGATACGGCTGACCAATGGTGTAACTTCATCACTCAGTCACAGACATTCGCGTTTGTAGGGCTGGCCCCGCTGTTGCGGTCCAGCCAAAAAAAAAAAAAAGTCAATGTTACTATGTGAAAACGAATGCATTTCATAGACCGAAGTCTACTACTGAGCCAAGTGGATCACCTTGTGTCCAAGGTATTGATAATAATAAAAAAAATACTACTACTAATAATAGTAATAATTCATTCACACAGTCACCCCTCGAAGAACAATTTATTTTCATAAGCTTTATGTAATGTTTGGAATGTATTATAGGGTAACTAAATGCATTTAAACTTATTTAGGCTTAGCCTTACCATATGAAATGTTTGATGTTTTCATACGGAAAGCTGACACACCTGTTTTATGCGAATAAGCTAGCTAGTTTATTCTCACTCATGGTCAGTATAGTGAATAATAATCATAATTTATGACAGCCCTGAATAAATAAATTAGTTTCATTGGCTCACCTGCCAGCTCATCGTCTTCATTGTTGATGAAGATGCTGTCCATCTCTCCAGTATCGGGTGCAAAAACAAGACGAGCCGTTTTCCGAGGAGCAGGATCCGTATCGTAATTCATGTCACTTGATTTATCACTCGATTCAGATATCTCAGTGTCACTGTCTCTGAAATTAGGACCACTTGTGAAATAATCACTGATTAATCACTGTCTTGCTTCAAAGCTATTGGAAATGTTACTCATGATAATAGAAGACAATTCATTCAAACAATGGGCTACATTGCAATCCTGTAAAGACGCCATCTCTCACTGACAGCAGCCGTCAACTACACAAGGATGTTTTGACAGCTATCAGCTGATCTGCACATGAATGCTGGACTTTGTTGGTGTTTTGTGCCTGTTATGTTATGACTGCCAACTGAGGTCTTGTAACTCATAATACTAACCTTTCCAACCAGTCAATGCCAATTCCAACAATTACATGGCTCTTTGCTTTTACACAAATCAAAATAGTTGACGGCGAGTTTATGGAAAAGAAATAAGAAGTCGAAAGCGCCCGTGACTTGAACGACCAACATGCTTATAGTGTAATCTGATTGATCAAGAGACAAAAGTATGTGAAAACGAAGCACTAACGTATATTGATGTTAAATGTTTACATAACCTATGTTTAATTTTAAATGAGTGATCCACAATCACTTAGCAATTGCAATATTAGCCCGTTGATCACAAGAGGACAACGGCCAAATTTAGGCACGTCGGCTAACTTGCATTCATCCCGGGTGAAACCCCACATGTCTTCAGAAATATTAAATGACAGATTTCTTTATAGTCAGCGAGATTTGCAGACACTATGTTATTGATTTAGTGTTTTGAATGTTGTTGCAGTGCTTTGTTTGGACTGAAAGACTTAAATTGTCTATCTACATAAACAGACCGCCGTCCCAAGCTAACAACTTTGCTTTTTTGCTAGCAAACAAAGTTTACAAATACCTAAAAATGAATATTTTCCATTTAGTTTTCACAATGTCTTTATTTACCATGACAAAGTAAAGATTTCACAGTATCTAAATTGTGTGATCTCTCATTTTACCCAAAAAAACTCATTTTACGACTTTTTTTGGCATTTTTCCAACAATGAGTCGCAGCAACATCCAACGGGTTTCTCCAGACCGCCACACATATAGTTATGCTATGTAGCCTACAATTGTTGGTGTAACATTAGATCGCTAGCTGCAGTGTTAGTGTTTGTGCAATCCGGACACAAAATGCATTTATTAAAAGGTTCAAATTATAAACATCCGTGTGAAATTATTTTTCAAATACCTAAGCACTTCTTTTGCCAAACAGACCATTTCCCATTTCTCTTTGTCTCGCTGTTGTTTGCAACAGCGAGACAACAGTAAGCTACATACACTCAGCGAGTTGTTCTATTTTCAGTAGGCTACTTTTCAAGTTTTCGTACCAGTTCAATCTTTCAATACATTTTGTTCAGATTGCTCTGATTGCTCTGAAAGACTATATTTGAGTCTTTCAGAGCAATCAGAACATTTTGTCATTTTTTTTCAAACATTCAATAAATGAACAAACTGAACGAAATGGCTGAAAGACCCATCTGACACACTTCTCCAATGACAAAAGCAATCAACAAGACTCTTTTTTAATAGCAATGAAATGGTTGCTGAACGAAGTGTTGTAGTGGGGGTTGGATAGTCAATACATACTGTATATAGAAGTACAAAGTAAAAAAACAAAACTTTGCAGTCCCTGCAGATAGTTCACTAGTAGCTCACTAGTAATGTGCTGACCTATAGAACCTTAGGAGAACTTCAAATCCCACCTTGGACTCAAATCTCTTACTCCTTATACTGGCTTGCTTGCTAACTAATAATTGTCTAAAAAAATTTTTGCAACTGTGTAATCTTTGAGGGAAACAAATGTATATTTCTGAAATGTATTCTGTATCATTTCAACGCTCTTAAAACCTGAAACGATCATCTACCTTCTTTAAAAGAACTAACCAATGACAACATTAAAGAATTCCTTTTTTTCCCCAAAAGGCACATCCTATTGTTTTAAACTTTCTGGGTAAAATATCTGCATTCCAATTTGGTCTGCAAGGCAACATTTCTGGTTGTATGGGAATTGGTGTAAGATAATGACGGTCAATTTCAACATGTATGGCCATTAGTAAGTGTTTATAACTTTATTTCCTTATCCATTGTTGATATTCAAATTATATCACAATGTTCACATGTTTGCACCCCAATTCCCTTACTGGCATCACATTCCACCCTCCTAACTTTGAGCTCTAGGAGGAAGCAATAATGTAGAGGTAGGAAGGAGCTCCTGTGTCTGCCAAAGGCCACCCCTAGGGTCAAACACCAGAATTTCTGGCAGTGGTGGCTCCGGCAGAGGCCTTGCAAGCTGCAGCAGATGTATGGCCTGCAGCTGCAGCAGGCGAAGACAAGGAGCGAGGGCACCTCTGCTGGGGCCACAAGGCGGTCGGTGGGGTGGTGGTGGCTTGCAGTTGCCCCTTTTGGGGCGACAAAGCTCAGGAGATAAGACCGATTGTCTGGCAGTCGGAGGGTTGCCGGTTCAAACCCCGCCCTGGGCATGTCGAAGTGTCCTTGAGCAAGACAACTAACCCCTAACCCCTAACTGCTCTGGCGAATGAGAGGCATCAATTGTAAAGCGCTTTGGATAAAAGCGCCATATAAATGCAGTCCATTTACCATTTACAATTTTGAAAGGGCAGGAAATGCAGAGCAGTGAGGCGTCCTTTCGAGGGCCCACTACAGCAGGCTGTGGGGACTCCTCATCTGCAGGGCTTGCGGCTTCTGCTGGCAGCAAAGCGCACTTGTCCAGAGGGCCTGCTGCTTTGGCAGGCAGTGGTGAGGGACCCACTGGATGGGTCGCAGCATCAGGAATCAGTGGCAGCTCCACTAAGCAGGGTGGTGGAGGCCACTTATCCAGGGGGGCCATGGCTGCTGCTGTTGGTGGCGGAGGCCACTCATCCGGAGGGCCCACTGTTTCGGCCGGTGGGGCCACTCATTCGTTGCAACTGTCTGTGGGGGAACTGTCCCTTCTCATTCGTTGCAACTGTCTGTGGGGGAATCCCTTCTGAAGGGCTCTCTGGCCAAAGTGATTGGTCGGACACTTTAATGTGACAAAGTTTGAATGATGACATTCTCTTCAGATGGTAAGATGAAAAACACAGAGCCAAGTTGCATGAAATAAATTAGGAAACATTGGGTACCACTTCTTTGGAATAGAGCGCTTATTTATTTCATTATCTATTTCATTGCACATTTATTTCATTGTCAATTTATTGAATTTTGTCATATTTGGTGTTCCATAGGGTCAGGACCTGCCTCCTTTGCCTTTTATGGTGTTTAGGAGTATCACTGACTGTAAATGAACTGTGACATGAATATGAATTTAAAATTATGAGTGATGGATATTTATCAACAAACTCACATGAGTACAAAGAAAATCAGCGCTCCCAAAACTTGCAAATATGGAACAAAATTTATAATTTGGTTTGGCCTACAAAAATATTTCCCCACAACTTTACTAAAACTTTGATAAATGAGGCCCATTGAGTGAAATACAATGTTTCTGATATTAAAATTTTAAAGCTCCTGTAATATCAACATTCAAAGAAATGGCATTTCTAATTAATCTTCCCTGAAAGAATGCACAAACTAGATATGAAGGGTATAATGAGGGAGGTAATCCTAAATATAAAATGAACTGTTCACTTTCCAGGACAAACAAAATATAGTACATTGAAGTCAGTGTGTAGTATCAGTTTTGCACAAAGAAGAGAAGGGGATAATAAGCAGCTCCCTCAGCTTTCTCGCATGAGGCATGAAATGTTTTTTCTGTACCTCAAAAAACATTAAGACACATCAAATTTTAGAAAGTATTTGCTTTTATAAGGTTAAAGTATACGTTTTTATCTAGTGATATTTCAAATAAATGCTTGGGGGCACATGTACCGTATTTTTTCCAAATCTGACAACAAATGATGTAATGGAAGCTTTTAATTCTGTCTGTATTGCATGCAGTTTAACAATATGTCTTGTAACATGCAATTTAAGAATACCTTTGGTATAAGACACTGCTTGGTAGCCTACCTGCTATATATACTGTATATTTCTGAACATCCATCCATTATCTATGCCCGGTTTATCCTGGTCAGGTGTGCAAGCGTTGCAGGAGCCTATACCAGCATGGATTGGACGAGAGGCAGGAATATACTCTGAACATGCCGCCATTCTAGCACAGGGCACACACACCCTTCACTCACACACTCTCACATATGGGCAATTTAAAGTCTCCAGTTAGCCTACCTGCATGTCTTTGGACTGTGGGCGGAAACCGGAGTACCCAGAGGAAGCCCACGCAGACATGGGCAGAACATCCAAACTCCACACAGGAAGTCCCAGGCCAGGATTCGAACCCAGGACAACCTTCTTGCTGTGAGGTGTCAGTTCTTCCCACTGCACCACCTGCCCCTTAATTTCTGAACACAGAAAATAAAATCTACCTTGCCTTAGCTTTACTAAAGACATATCTCACTAAATCATGATGCAAACAAAGTTTTTTGTTTTTTCTTTTTATTTCCAGAAGCAACTTGTATTAAGGTAAGATGATTGCTTTTCCTTAAAAAAGACTACGTCCTCTTGGCATATTTTGATGTTGTTGATATGGTAATAATTATTACTGCACTTATCTCTTGGTATGCAAAGAAGAAAATCAGATATACACAATCAGCCAAAATAAATGATATGAACAAATATAACCAGACAATGAAAAGCTTCTGAAATTCATATTGTTTAATAGAAGAATCACTGCTATAAAAGATATCATGGCATATTCTGCAGCCATTGAGAAGGTCAGATGCAGTCCAGGTGAAGAAACATGGCTCATATCTTCCTGGTTTTGCAACGGTATTTGTACTGCACTTCTAGTCAGGTGCACGGTTCAATATGTACATTTCATAATAGGATTTCTGGAGGGGGGGGGGGGGGGGGTTGGTGGTCAGGGGGCGGGGGTGAAATGTTCATATGCTTCCTGCCGTTAGCTGGGTCAAGCTTTAGTGTTGCCAATACCATCAAGAACCAACCAAACCAATGCAACAGCAGGCCTACATTTACGATGACTCTGCTATTTTAGATTTCTTGATTTCCTTGAGATTACTAAAATCACTCTCATTAATAAAAAAGGAGACTGAAGATGTATATGGATAAGAAGAACAAAAATATTTATATTTTTATATTTTAAAAAATAGGATATATAACTTGGGGGGAAAAAAAATTTGATTGTACATCTGTATCTCAGTTGTTGGTGAAGTTGACCATTTTACATTTAAACTTCCGACCCATCTTCAACAAGGACAAATTCTTGCTTGAATTCTGCCCCATGTTAGAAAACGGCTGCTTTTACTACATTCTTTTGTTCATCCCTGCATTCTTATGATAGGATCAATAAGGCAGGGAAGCTGACAAAAGCTCCTCTAAAAATCAATCAATGGCACAAGAGAGTGTTGCTGTAGTTGTGATAAATCTTTTGATAAAACACAATATGCAAGGCATGTGTGATGTTTTCATTGTCAGGGTATTGATAGCATCCACTTACACCACCCGGAACCCCACCTCAATGACTGTTTTAATGAATGCAATCAGCAGTTACCAGTGTGCTTCAGTGTGCCAACTACATGGTTCAGTCAATATCACATCTCTCGGTGTGTCCATCTGATACTGAACACAGAAAAATCTTTGCATCGCTTCCCTGGTTACAAATTGTGCACTAAACATTTATGACCCTTAACATGATTGTATTTCTGAATCAATAATGCCAATACATATATAAACAGTTGGATAGCTTAAGTTATTGATGGACCTACAGTGCTGATGACATGTAAAACAATATTTCTACCAATAATTTAATCCAATAGCTAGCTTACTTCTCGTGTTGGATTTAATCCTCTGCAATGCGCTTTGAATGTATTATGCCATGAGAAACATCTGCACATGTGGTATCAATGCAGACAATTAATTATTGACATTCACTTCATGTTTCCTTCAGCCATGCAGTACAAAGGACTTGAAAGCAGAGGCCTTAAAACCTGCAATTACTGAGATCTTCACAAGCAGACAACTTAATCAACTACTGAATATGACACTGCTTCTTAAACAGTAGCCAAACTTGCTATTATTTGTCAAAGGTTGACACAGCCACAGTCATACAGATGTAAAATCAAAGTGTTTGTTTTCCATTACACACAGTTCCCACCTGAAGCAGGAGTGCACATTCACATCTCCAATCCTGCGGCAATTAAGAATCATGGATCATAACATAAGAAACGGTCAATGATTTAAAAGTTCTAAAATAAAGCCAAAGACTTCACATGTGTCTGACAAAACTGAGCCGTGTCTCAATCCATATAAATCCTCAAACTTCACAAAATCGATTGACTCACTGCTCTGATAGTTTACCTGTTGGATCTCATTATCCTCAGTTGCTACCTCCTTACCATACCTTATGATTGTAGAAACACCGCTTTTCAGTCGTTGCAGGTGTTGAAACACTCCTGCCATTTATTCTGCAAATATAGAGAGGTGCATGTTTGTGTGCTTTAATTCTAAGCAACTAATGCTGACAATGAAAAACTATGATTACCCTTTCAGACATGAAAAACAAAAAACAAAACAGCAATATACAATCATAAATATGGAGAAAGGCACTGGAAAGGATTCATCACAGTCTGATTCTATTTCTCAGTGTCAGCCTGAATGTTCAGTTGTCACAGGGAATCTGATACACGACTATTAGAATAGATTGTTGGTGTGTGTGTGTCCACACAAGACAAAGATACCATGCAACAGATGGAATGTCAAATATATAGATTTTTGTATCTAAAAATAAAAATGTAATTTATTTATGGTTATGAATACATTTGCAAAAGTAAAAAAAAAAAAGTATCAGTCCTTGTTTTCAAATGTAATTGCACTTGAGTTCACTGTGTTCAGAGAAGACAGTATCTCAATCAGTATCTGTTCAAGCAACAAAACTATCTGTGTATTTTATCACAGATAGCACAGCACAGGGAGTGATCACAGGACGGACAGAACAGGGACTAATTACAGTGCTGGTGGAAGTTTGTGCAGGACCAGCAGCAGCAGATCCACTCTGATAGAATAGGGTATACACATACAGTCTGACAAATACACACATACATGCATGCATGCACACACAAGCACTGTCAGTTGAAAAAGAATCCAGGTTTTACATCTTACAGCTGCTTGAAAGGAGAATAAAAATGAACTTGCAGAACTGGAAGTGGCAGAAGTCAATAATTTGGTCTTCATCAAGACTGTAGAGTAGAGGGAGTGGGAGAAATGGGAAATGGTCTGGATATATTTTGCAGAACTAGACCAGGGCTGATGTACAGGAGAGGTTGACACTGACTTCAGGGTGGTTCAGTCAGGTGTGGTGGTGGTAGTGCTGGACTGGAAACATGCTACAGTAGGAGTAAGAAGGCATACCAATACAATCACACGAAATACAGCAGTTAACGTGATTTAATAATATGTTACAATGGCTTCAATTATTAAATATAAACGAATCAATATATGATCTAAAGATAAATAGCATTTAATACAAATAGTGAAAAAAAAACACACAAAAAAAACAACATAAAAAGCACCATTACAAATAAAACACACAAAAAAAATGCTAGTTCAGTTTTTTGTCATGGTAAAAAAAGTAAGATCAGTAGTAGGAAAATTAAAAGATGGTAGGCCATATATTTTCCATTCCTAAATTCAGTGTTGGCTGTGCTGAGGATATTTGTGAGGTAACTGCAGTGAGGACAGAAGGAGCATGAGCTGGTCATATGACTTAACAGGGAATCACTGTCAGTCCAAGGAACTTAATTTTATAAGTCTATGTTTACTATACTATGCAACTACAGTTTCTAAGACATTTCATTGCTCCACAGAACATCATGATAGCTAACACATTAATAGCTAATAACAGAATTACCTTATAATTATATTTTGGGTACATTTTCCTTAGCTAGCAAGACATTAACATAATGTTAGCTACTGTACCTAGTCCAACTTAATTACTATCAGAGATGGCAAAAGAAAAATACATTGTCTCTGTTACTATCAAATGACCATTAGCTAGGTTTTCATCTTGAACCTTTAACAATTTCATTTCATTTTTCACCTTGTGAATCATACAATTAGAAGGCTACTAGTAACTAAAACTAGACAGCACAACACTACTGGCTTTATAGTGGGCAACCTCATGACAGTTCTATGTCTGGTAACAATGAAATGGCTAACTATAATAACTGTAACTAAGCTGTCATATTTTCACAGTATCCCTCTCCTTCTTTGTACATGTGTGCAGTGTTGGGCAAGCTACTTGGAAAGTGTAGTGAGTTAAGCTACCAGTTACTTTACATTAAATGCTTTGACTACGTTCTTTGACTACACTGAAGCTACCCCACAGAGAAATGTAGGAAGCTAAGCGACAGCAACATGCCAAAAGTAGTTTACTACATTGAAGCTATTTTCATTTTTTTACATTGAACCAACTTCATTCCAAGGAGGCCATTTTAGTTGGGTGGATCCTCTACAAAAGAAATAAAATTCTACAATTTTGTATATTGTCTTATTCAAGTATCAATGCACACTTAATTCTAACATCCTTGGACAATCATGCACCTTACTACTATAGCAATATCCACCTGACTTCCACCTGATATTAACATAATTGAACGGTGTATACTCAGAAAATAGTATATTATAGTTATGGTTATGTTTCTCTAGTCTCTATTCTAGTTTTAGCTATTCTATTTATTTTTATATTTGAGTTAGTCTATTTAGTTATTGTATATAATTGAGCCTTTAATTGTATTTGTTTCTTTTGCCTAGCCTACCTCATTGTTTTTGTATTTTGATTTCTGTCAAGTGGCTGCTGTAACATTTTAATTTCCCTTTGGGATTAATGAAGTACTCTATCTATCTATATGATTGGCAGTTTAAAAAGTGGTATTTTTATTAGGCCCTCTCTGTACTAGTAACTATATCTACATAAATTTCAAGCAAATCATTTTGATTAACCACCATACTTTGGTTTTGTAGAGACTTGCATTTTTGTTGTACCCTCTGCTGGTCAACGTTAAAAACTACAAAAGTCATATTTCAGAGTAATCTAAACTTTTCAACTTTTCCTCTGTTCCCTCATTTTTTCCCCCACCTCTTCCCTCCTATATGTTACATTACATTACATTACAGGCATTTGGCAGATGTTCTTACCCAGAGCGACGAACAAAGTGTAGGCCATAACCGTAACCAGGGACGAGTGTGTTGAAAACCCTAGAGCAGTGGTGTCAAACTCGTGCCATGGAGGGCCGTGTGTATGCAGGTTTTCATTCCAGCCTCAGATCTTGATTATATAATTAGTTAAATTATTTGCTGAATTAGGGATGCAGGTTTGTGCACAATGGTGACCCGACGTCTATGGTGACCCGCATTGTCTAAATAAAAATTTTCTTATATTCTGTGCTTCAATGCAGTTAAACGCATATGGCTGAATGAGTAATTGGACTCAATTAAGGCAGCATTAATTGGTTGGAATGAAAACCTGCATACACACGGCCCTCCATGGCACGAGTTTGACACCACTGCCCTAGAGGGAAGTACAGTTCCAAGTGCAGGGAGGGAGCGACCGCATAGTTTAATTTGGACCCTGTAGGTTAATCTGATCAACACAAACAAATGCAGCAAAGAAGTCTATGCAAATAAGTAGGCGCGAGTGCAATAACTAAAATAAACTAAAATAAACCGCTTACCTAGCTACATACCGACCTTTCCATCAAGTAAACTCAAGCTTGCGTGTGTCTGTATTCCAGGCATCAGCCCAAGGATTGGTACGTGATGTCACCGTCATACAGAAGTGCTTCTGTCGGCTACACATACAGGTCTGTGTATGGCGGTGGTGTCATTTACTGATCCTTAGCAGTTTTATTTCAGATCGCAGCAGAAAGCTCCGCTGCGCTTGAGCTTCAGAAATGCTTGGGAAAATGTAGCTTGTGTGGACGCTACCGCACTACTTGATCAATAAAAGATCTTCGCTACTGAAAAGCTATTGCATATGTGTGTGCGTGTTTCTGCAGGAAATCTGCCTGCATTTTCAATCAACTATCCTTTTCTCTCTCTTCGATCCTCACTAGTTTGCTGCTCCTCTCTCTTCCATCCTTCTCAGCATTGCTTACTACCTTGGGGATCAGTGGTACAGCTCTCAGCTGGTGTACTTACTATTTTGGGTGTCCTTTCCTGAGTGGCTGAATTTAGCACCTCTCTCACTAATGCAATTCCAATTTGGCCTGAGGAGATACTCCATATTTCTACTTTGGTGATTTCAAGTGGTCTTGCTGATGTGTATCTTCACCATGATCTTAGTGCCTCTCAGGCCCTCTTAGAAGCTCTAGATCACAGGTTACAAACTCCCGTCCTGGAGGGCGCAGTCTCTGCTGTTTTTTGGGGTGTTCTCGGCACAAGTGTTTCATTTAACATGTTGTTTTATTACCTTAAACTGCCAAGAATTACAGCTTCGACTTCAGCAGCCACAGCGACCTAATTTCATAAACATTGTGAAACATTACATTGCACAACTATTTTCTTGAAATAAAGGACATGACTGTATCAATTTCAACATTTTTATTTCTAATTTATATCGGTTCTGTGATATAGGTAAGGGAAAATTTGTGAAGGCATATTACAGGCACATTGAGAAAAGCGCCAACAGTGGTCTCAAACTTGTTGCCATGGAGGGCTGTGTGTATGCAGGTTTTCATTCTAACCAATTGATGCTGCCTTAATTGAGTCCAATTACTCATTCAGCCATATGCATTTGACTGCATTGAAGCACAGAATAAAAGCAAGTTTTTATTTAGACAATGCGGGTCACCATAGACGTCGGGTCACCATTATGTGCAAACCTGCATCCCTAATTCAGCAAATAATTGAACTAATTATATAATCAAGATCTGAGGCTGGAATAAAAACCAGCATACACACGGCCCTCCATGGCACTGAGTTTGAGAGCACTGCGCTAAAATGTGCAAAACAAGCAAAACAGAAAATAGAGAAAGGACGTAAAAAAAAATACAAAATGCAATATTTTAAAAAAGCTATTTCTTCAGTCATAACTAATTCTGCTCGCTTCTCCCTTCTGTATTTTGATTGAGCTTTTACATATGTACTGTCTCTCTCCTCTTACTCATCAAATCCACAGGGAACGCACAGCTTTGGTTGTTTGTGTGAGCAGGGACAGCACACAAATCGATTGCATTTCACATGGTTGTCTTTAGGCTTATTCCAGCTGCACTTGCCGACCTGGCACTGCATTTTCTTCCGAGGAGTGATGTTGCAACAATTGCTGCATTGGTGGCTGCTGCTACTGTCTTCGACTTTTAAGTCATTTTCACGCAGCTCACATGCCAGGTCCATGATTAAGTCATTCATCAGTAATGCCGGTGCTTCCTCTGGTCCCATTCACTTGCGTGATTTCACTATCAAGTAGTCTATTCAGAGTTTATCAGAAGTCACTGTTTCAGTGAAAAACTAAAAGTACACTATATGACCAAAGGTATCTGCACACCCTTGGTTGGGGGCTGTTTTTTATGGTTTGGGCTAGGCCCCTTAGTTCTGGCGAAGGCCAATTTTAATGCTACAGCATACAATCACATTCCAGATGCTTCTGTGCTTCCCCGACAGTTTGGGGAAGGTCCTTTTCTGTTTCAGCATGACAATGCTCCCAGGCACACAGTGAGCTCCATATAGAAATGGTTTCGTTGAGAATGTTGCATAAGAACTTGACGGGCCTGCACAGAGCCCTGACCTCAACCTCATCTAACACCTTTGGGCTCAACCTGAAAGCCAACTGCAAGCCAGGCCTAATCGGATGTCAGTGCCCGACCTCACTAAAGCTCTTCTGACTGAATGTAAGCAAATCCCTGCGACAATGCTCCATCATCTACAGTAGGTTGTAATAGCAGCAAAGGATGGATATAATTTTGAGTGAGATGTTGGATGTCAGGTGTCCTCATAATTTTGGCCATGTAGTGTGTGTTGGAGGCGTTATCTCCACAAAGTTATAAACCATCATTTCTATCACTACAATGCCCAATTATTGATTGCCATGCTGAACTCGATCAACGTAAATCATCTTCATGAAAAGATTGCAGTTAATTAATTTTGTGTGATTATAAATGGGAAATTAGTTTTGATAGCACTTGACCCAAGAATTTGTATCAAAGTGTTGGTCATTCAGTTGCTAAAAAGTGTGCTGGAGGAGAGAGCAACCCATTCATACCTGGGTATCAGCACCTGTTGAAAATGTTCTGGCAGGGGAGTTTTGAGAAGAAAATGACACAAAATGCCTGTATTTCTTTAAAGGAGTACCATGGTGATTTTTACACTTTCTCGGTTTTATGTGCTATTTGCACAAGAGGCATTGAAGAAACACAATGAGTAAAGTATTAAATATGTCCGTTCTGTATTTTTAAAGAAATATGCGTTTTAAATTTATCGTCCTATTTTCAACTGGTTGAGAAAGTTGTCAGCTTGGTGCGTCAGGAACACAGTAACCACTCCCTTTTCCACGCCCCGTAAACCTATGGATAACTGGCGATCCATAGAGCTTGTAAGTGTAAACGTCACCAAGCCACTCAACTCGTTTTCCCGCAAATTTGTCAATGGGAAAATGAATGGGGCAATTTTCAAGCAATATTTTTAGTTACATGTCGGGAACCAGTTAGCTATTGGTATGCGGTACTCATGACATATATGACTCATGAAATATAATATCAGCAGCACGATTGACCCATGAGAAGTACAAGGTACAATGATGTGTACGTTTAGTATGCTTAGGAACTACACATACCGGTACTGTGCTCACGATGCACGCTTATATCGTCACGGCTCAGCTGGAACACGCTTGCGCCCTTCTACTTCTAGTGTCACTTTGATATTGTATTTCAATTTAAAATTACTGGAAATAACAGATTTGTTACTATTAAGTTATATTGTTTATTTCACATCATAATTGTACGGTCGTGATGACAACAGGATTTCCTTTCAGGGATCTATAAAGTACAACCATAGAACGTATAAAAGAGTAGCCTACAACCTAACCTAACTAACTTAAAACATAATTTCAAATGGAATATAACGTCATATACATTTTTATCACAACACAACAACAATATAGCTAGCCAGCATGGTTTTCGATAAATTACCGACAATATATTTACTACTTACTATGTTTTAATAAAACTATTTATTAGAAATTGTCTATCTCTTGCCTACTGCACTTGTCTTGTCTAAGTGCACTGTGATTCTGATTTTCACAATGTGTGTATTCCTTTGTAAGTGCTGTGAGCAGACTGAAAGTCTATGTTACACCGAAGCCTTGCGAAACAAAGTTTCGTTACATCGTGTATTGTACAGCATATGGTTTGTAATGACAAATAAACCTGACTTTGACAGCTAGCTAGCTACCTGCTGATCCAGCCATTCCTAACGTTAACCTTAGCTAACCGAAACTTTATAAACGATATCTTTCATGCTGGCACTAACAGACCCGCTAATCTACTCTGGCTGTATATGGCCTGCTCTACATGGTTGGATTTGGAATGATTTTCTCCCTTCTTAACATTATGGTCCTGACCATTGAAAAAATGCATTAAGCTAACCAGTGGCACCGCATTTGTCGTGGGTATAGCTAGCTAGCCACCAGTGTTGGGTGCAGTTGGCCCTATCTGCTGGTCCAGAGTCAGTTATTTTCTTCTCCTACTAATGGTTAAAGTTAGGACCTGGGAAGGGAAATCTGATCCTAGACCAGAAGTTAGGGGCAGCCAAGGCACCGCACTTGGCGGGTAGACTTACAAGCACACGTGGTTGTGACGTGTATCCGTGCGGCTGATTGATTTAGTGTAGTTCAGGACCACCAGCAAATCAAAAATCGACAATCTTTTATTTTTAATCGCTATAGATATTTTACAATCAATGATTTTTTAAAAGTCAATAGGATTTTAACATTGGGCTGTGACGTCACGAACCAGACACCCCCTGAAGGCAATTTGACTTACAAGCTCAATAGTTTTGCGCCGCTGGCTTACAGGCAAGACAATGCAAATATTTGACTAACGTTAGGTTCACTTAAATTAGAATGCCTTTTAAGGACTATTAGATTATTTCTGGTTATATTCATTTAGCTAGCTAGCTAACGTTAGCTAGCTAGGTAGTTTGCTTTCATAAGGCAATGTTATCAATAACATTAGCTAGCTAGTTTGCTTTTATGAGGATGTTATAGTTGTGCTTTTATCTTAACTTGGCTAGCTAGATAGCAAAAATTATAATTGGATATAAGTCAACGTCCTTACCTTAGCTATCTATCGATACTTGATATACTACTAAGCTAGCTAGCTTGCGAAAAGTCTCCAAAAAAGAGCGCGTATCATGGGGGTAGCTATGGTAACGGGGCACGGTCTGTCAATCGTAGCTAACTGACAGTTCTCATTACCACACCCAGTCGGTTCGGGTGAACTTTTATAGTGGGAAATTTAGGCTTAGAAAAATACGTTTTCAAGTACATTGAAATGACTGAATAATAAAAAAATTATGCACATTTGTTTTGTTGTTGCCTAAAGACAACTGGGAAGTGTCACGTTCAACCACCATGTTACTCCTTTAAGACAATTCTTTAGCATTCTAACAATCAAGTTATTTTAAGCTCAGTTATTTAGGAGAAGTTGCAGAAGGATGAGGGTATTGCATTTGCGGTGTTGGAGTAATTTCCATTTTAAAGTCCAAACGCCTGATGGTGTTAGCTCTGGCCTTTCTAGTGTTAACAAGAATAAGTGTTTTTTTCTTTTAATACAGCATACATTATAAGGACCAGACTGTATAATTGCAGTGGGAATTTTATACAGGTTATACTTTCTTTGAAATTTGTGAAAAAGATTGGGCACAGAAAGAGGAAAACATATATTTCCTTCTGATTTCTGCTGTGTGATTAACACCACCGACACTTCATACCTGCAACACCAACTGCTGTGAAGAACAAAAAAAAAAAAAAAAAAAAAAAAAAAACAGTATTTTCTGAGTGAAAGGTGTGTGAATGTACTGTGTCCATGGAGATGCTTTGCCTATTAAACATGCCTGGCTGTGTTTTTGAAAAGGTGTGAAGTGGTGCAGAACATTTCTATGGAAGCATATCCAAAATTCAAATGAACATGCAAATCTGCAATTAGGTTTTGTTTTTCTTGCCCTTTATGACACAACCTCGTCATAATTTAAATGAAAAACCACATTTGAAATAGCACAATAGAACAGTTTCTGATTGTAACCGCATTATCTATGACAAAAATGAAATAATTAAATTGGCCATTTATCATTTAAGGTTTTTGTGGCATAAGGATGACATAAATTTAATGCAATGGCATTACTCCTATTTGCATTATCATTTTCACGTGGTCTTGTGAAAACCCTACCAAAATTAAAACTGAAATGCAATTCCTCCTTTGCATTTTCACTTTTAATGTAAAAAAAAAAAAACTGTTAATAAAACTGTGTAGGGCTCAAAGAAAGGGGTGTTACAGTCCAGTCCACTGTAATGGCTGCCACTGCCTACAGGAAATGACTACTAAATTACACTAAATTAGCTTACTTTGTTCGTTAGCTGGCATTAGCAGCCATAAAGCCTGTAGACATTATACCTGACAGTGGTTCCACGACGTACATTTAAAAAAAAAAAGCCAGACAGTCATACTTCGGAAAAGAATATTTCACTTGAACAAACTGACATTTACAGGAATAATTTTAAAATAATGTTTTTAATTATACAGAACATTATCACAGAAAACATAAAAAAAACAATACACCGATGGTAGACTGTCGGTCCCATCCTGAATGCTCTCAGGCTTTCTACACATTTTCTACACAAGGCTATTGAATAAAAAATTTGAAATTGTAATAGAAAATGCCACAGTGAAAAGGGTAGCCTATTTGCAGGTCACTTATAGCTTGCCCGGAATGCCGCTGTTAGGTTATTATAAACTATGATCACTTGTATACAGATTGTTTGATATCAACACTACCATTTTAAAATTTAAATTGCATAGGTCTAAACTTGCATATGGGAAACTTGGTTTTGGTTATGTATGTAAATAGACATATAGACATATAGACATAAGGATGATTTTGACCTTGCAAACCCGTACAGGGCTTTTTGTAAGTCACAGACAGATCTGTGGACACGTAACACATAGTAGGCCCTAGTTACCACAACAAATTAACATAACCAGCCGTTTATTTAGTTAACATTAGGCTACATGATTCATTGTAACATTATTTACCCCATCTCCTTTATAGCTGGTTCGTATACAGGTCTGTGATCCATTCCCACAATCAGAGAACAAGTAAATATTGCTAGCTAGCCTGCCACTGCAGTATGACTGAAATCTTTAGACACCACTGTGTGTGGAAGGGGGACTCAGTGTTTGGGTTTGAATTTCCCCTTTTACGCCCCTGTCCTTTGACTGACAGGTGTTTAGACTTTGAAAATTGCCTTTTCAGTATGAATTTTGGCGGGGTTTTTGCATGACCACGCGGAAATAATAATACGAAAGTAAGCAATGCCAGTACATTTGATTTATGATACCTTTCTGCCACAAAAACATGAAAATGAAATGATAATTGGCCAATTGAATTATCATTTTATTTTTGTCATCGAAGCGCTTACAATAAGAAACTTGTGTTTCAAGTGTTGTTTTTCATTTTCATTTGAATTATGACAGGGTTTTTTCGTAGAGGGCAAGAAACACTTAATTGGAATATGAGTTATTATTGATTATGAAATGGTTTTTGCATGAATGTAATAATTGTCAGATAAATTTGATACATTAACTTGAAAATGAAAATGCAAAGCAGGCTTTGCATTTTTATTTGAATTATGCCATTTTTTGTGCACATTCAATAAAAACTAAATGTAATTGCTGATTTGCACTTAAAACAACCGTACCAACCAAATGGTATGATCATATGAAATAAGAATTTTGTTCTGTATATTAAAGAAAATACATGTTGAATGGTGTCTAAATGGCCTTCCAAATTCAAGTTTGAGGTCTGACCTCCCTGTAAAGTTTTTTTGCCCAAACAGGAAAATGTTATTTGAAAAGGAAATGTTCAGATGTTATTATTTTATTCTAGCAAAAACAAGACCTTGACTATAGCATATAAAATATAATACACACTTCTTTTTTCTTGGTAGGAGCATCATTGTTACATTTGTTTAGTTTGTCTGTGTTTCCAATATTCAACAAAACAATCAGAAACAAGTAGATGCCCCACTTTAGTTCAACATTTTCCCTTTATAAATTCTTCTTCTCAGCCTTCATTTCATGCACATAGTCTTATTATGGCATTCTCACAGGTGATGTGCAGTCCTGTATAAGTAGGTGGTTCTGCTTGGCTTGACTGAATAGCCAGTAACAGTTTATAATCAAAGGGAAATACGAGAAAGTGCAGTGCTTTTTATAGCATGCGGAGATACATCCTGGAGTTATGCCATTGGGGCCTGAGAGCAGTGCCTGCTCTCCAAAATCCACTGTTCATTTATTCACACATTTCAATGTTTTGCATGGGTTTTAGACTGTTGCGGGAGTGGAGCATTGTGAGATTGTAAAATTTGGTTGATTTGGTTTTTGGTGGAGACTTTTTCCACGGTCCATAGTTTTTCTCTGATTAGCCAACATGACGTCACGTGAATGTGGTATGTGAAGGACGGAGTGTAGCACAGTGGGTAAGGAACTGGGCTTGTAACCGAAAGGTTGCAGATTCGATTCCTGGGTAAGGACACTGCCGTTGTACCCTTGAGCAAGGTACTTTACCTGCATTGCTTCAGTATATATCCAGCTGTATAAATGGATACAATGTAAAAAAATGCTATGTAAAAAGTTGTGTAAGTTGCTCTGGATAAGAGCGTCTGCTAAATGCCTGTAATGTAAAATGGTATGGGAATTTCTGAACAAAAATGATGGTGTTGAAGAGAAGGATAACAAACAACAGAGTCAAGAGCTCTATTTGATTTTTTAATAAAATGACTGGTCGGGAAGAGGCACAAGTACAGTCTTCTCGTGTGAGGATGAGATCAATAAATCATCAACATGATTGATTGAATTACAGTATGTGTGACATTAACTTAGGCAATCCTCTAAGTATTTCAGCTCATTCTAAATGAAACCGTTTGGGAATTATGAGAACCCTGGGCCAGACGAGTTAAAGTCAAACACAATTCTGGAAAACAAATATAAACCACAACTGAAACTGAACAGGAACTGAGAAAAATCCAAAACAGTATTTGTCCTTTTGGTATTGTCACTGCTAGGGAAATGTTGCCATGGGGATAATGATATATTGCATGTATGTGTGTATGTATGTACAGCATTATTTTACAATTAGGATTTATTTGAAGTTTCAAATATACGAGGACTTGTATTGTATTTTATTGTAAAATGAGAACAAGAGTACCCGTAGGAAACCAAAATCCAAGAAGAGACCTCATGGTTGTTTCTTTCATTTCTCCTAGACACAAATGAGCTATTTTTAATACTAAGGTGAGACCAAAGGCTTTTTCTCCTACTTCTCAAATTCAACTCAGGAGAAACAACCACATATAATCTAATTTATGTCTTACTCTGATCCAAACAAGAGATCTATCTCTAAATGATCTTTAATAAGTCTAATTTAGGTCTCCTGAACATGGGACCATGAGATCAGAGAAAGAGCTCAAAGAAAACTCAGCTATGACTCCGAGGATCTCATGATTCTTCTAAAATATGTCTCAGTTTTCTCATTGTGACCTCATGAGAAACAACCGCTTTCAATTCAATATCCATTCGTCTTACTGAAGTCTAAAATTCATCCTTTCATTATCTCATCTTTTCTCCTAAGGGGAAGATGTACAATTGAGATCTTACTACTTTCTCAAGAGTTAAAGAAAAGACTATCGTGAGCAAAAGATTTTTCCTCTGGGTATAAACATATAATTTCTAGAGGAATGTCCTTTCTTTAGGTATTGACCAACAGTTTCATACATTTATTTAAATGGCTTGCATGAGGAAATTTTTGATTTTGATGTGAGACAAACTTTGAATGACGGCATTGTCTCCCGATGGTAAGATTTAAAAAACACAGGGACAAGTTACTTAAAGAATTTAGGAAACATCAGATAGCATTGCTTTGGAATACAGCTTGTTTAATTTGTCTTTTGAGCTAAGATAGGCAATAATGTTTTCTGTAACTTGGTACAATTTTGATATTCATACTTTTAATGGCAGGCCTGGATTTGAATGAATGACTTATAGACAGTGCTTTGTATATGAGAGTAACGTGGCATTTTTGTACATTGAAAATGTGTTTTTAATCAGATATATTTTATTTTTGTACTCAGTTCATTTATGAGTTAGTGATAATAGTAATTAATATAAATGTAGGCTGAGAGACATGCATACACATACATGCATGAAAACACACATTCTAGCTGAAAGAAACACATATGTATTAAAGCATTTTTCCTTTACCATGAATGACAAATGAAAGTGTATTTCATAATTTTAAATGGAAACGTTTTCAATGGGCTATTGTACACGACAAACCAACTAATTGTTTGTATGCCGGTAGAGGATATATAGGGCTAGCTAACATGAAAAAGTGGAAATGTGCCATTGCAGTATATAGCCAGGATAGCCTAATTAAAAAAGTATTGATCAGTAGAAACGGCAGAGTGGTGTATTTGACATTCGTCACTTTTTAAGGAAATGGATATACATGCCGTGAAGTTATTATCTTGCACCAGTTCCTAAATGACCGGTAATGTTACCTACCAGACCAAAGTGCAACGCTGATTATAGAGTTTAATTTGACGGCCTTCTATATTGTTACACAGTTGGCCTATCATCTTGTTAGCGAGGTAGCAAATGTTAAACTCGTTCAAAATGCCGGAAAAAAAAAATGTCTGTATATTTTATTTGTAGTTGTATAAATACGGAAATATAAACTTTCCCGCAAAGATTATACAAGATGCAAAAGCAATAATGTTATAAAGTAAATGTTTTATTTTTAATTACTCAGCAAGGCAATATGATGAGTGAGAGGTTTTCACGAGTCCGAGGGGAAATTCGAACCTGGCCTGTCACACATCCAAAAGTGTCACAGGCAGACGCGCTACCCAGTGAGCTACTTGTGTAGGATATGTAGGAGCAGCAAAATTTAGCTGTTTTAAACCAGTGGATTATGGATTATGTTACGAATCAGTCCAGGATTTAAAAGTGCGCTTCTTTTTTAGTTTATTGATTTTTCCCATATCCCATTAGGGTGATGGGCGAAGGTTTTCGCGTTTGTTTGTGCCCGTGTGTTTCCGGAATTCCTGCATCTCCCTATGTCCACCTCTTCTGTCCCTACCAGGGTGGTCATGGCGTGTGACAGTCATTTTGCGTGTGCATCCGAAGCAAGGTAGCTAACGTTAAACTCGGTCAAAATTCAGAAAGTGTGGGTGTATTTTTTATTTTAGTGCTTATTAATTTCACTGTCATTATCTTGCACCAGTTTTGATGTGACCAGTAGCCTACCTACCAGACCAAAGTGCAATGCTGATTATAAAGTTTAATTTGAACGCCGCAAAGATTATACAGATGCAAAAGCATTTTTGACATGAAGCTCATTTAAACAAGTGCACTTCTATATATGTCATTTTGTGTGTGCATCTGATGTTTTTGTTGGCTGATGTACCTTACATTTCCAATGGGGACATTTGGAGAATGTGGGCCTGGAGAATTTGTGACAATGTAATCAGGCAGGAAAAAGGAGAAAATGCAAAATCACCTTAGTTTGGGGCTTTACTGTGTGGACATATGAAGTTGTTTGTGAATTCTGTCTGTTGAAATGGGGTCAGAAGGTACAGAAATTAATGTTTTTAAGGGCTGAGAGCCTGTGGTCATTGCGCTTATTTCTGTGGGGAACCCTGAAAAGTGCCGAACTCTCTGTGCTGTATAGGTATGAGGCATGCCAGCCCACCAAGGCGTAACTTGGCTGGATGACATACCTGCCATCCCAATCTCTATGGATGCTCCTATGTTCATCATGTGACCGTTACAAATTTCATTGGTCTGTTCTTAACCAATAAGATATATATGCACCTATTTCCATACAATATTTTTGTCTGTTTTTGGTTCAGCATTTTTGATCCAAGATAAATGTTATTGCCTATGTCTAGTGATTACCATATGTGAGCTGTTGGTGCCAAAATTGTGTTGTGAATGACTTCAGTGAATTCAACGACACTCACAGGAAATAAAAAGTAAAGTTCATTGGTAACACTATTTTCAGGCTGTGGTGGTGGTGTGGAACCACTTGCGAAATTACCAACTAGAGTGGAAAGGTGGGCGTGGTTTTTTCAAGGAGCTTAGTTTTTGGAAGTAAAAAATCCATTTACTTTTAAAATTTTGATGGGCATGAAACTCTCCAGGTTGAATCATCACCTTAAAAAATTAGCAATAGTGTGGAGAAACTTTTGGCTGATTGAAACAGGTAAGGGTACACAACTGTGTTCATAATTTTATAAGTTACATAAACTGCGTGTCCCGAAGACCATTGCATTAGGAGTCATCCAATCACAGACCTCAGTTTTGTGTAGGCAGCCATCCTCATTCTTTGAATTGAAAAATGGCTTCAAAATTCACATCACTGTAGGGGAGCTTACAGCTCTAAAATTGTAGAGGCAATAGGCTGAATCTCAGAATGGATTCCGAACAATATGTGCCCCTTTCATTGACCTCTGTGGCTTCTTTCAAATTGTTAAGATTTTTTTGCCCTCACCCTTCTTTATATTATACAATGAATTTTGACTTTCTCACATGGTATTCCTCAGCAATAGTGCTAATGCATGCCCTTTTGTTTAATTAGTATCTAATTTTTACAGCGGTAAAAAAACTGTACAGCATAAAAATAAAAAAGCAGCATAGAGCCACTTAAATTCCAAGCTGGTTAATGCTGGCCTATTGCTGGTCCAAGGTGGACAGTGCTGGTTTTATGCAGGGTCAAGCTGGTAGACCAGTTTAGTCAAGCTGAGAATATGATGGTCATGTTGGTAGATCAACTTGACATTGCTAGACCAGCTGGTTCCAGCATGCTGGTCACCAGCATACTGTAACCTTTCAGCAGAGTTGGCAGGATGACTAGTACTAAGACATGGATACAGACATCTGTTTCTTATACTTGCAAACCATTTTTTACTCTGTGTTGCTGCACAGTGAACTAAATCCTTAAAACAATAAGTGATTTTGGAAGCCAAGGCAATCCAACTTTAACAGCACTCAATCATAAGAACATCTCGCAGTTTTAAATTTTTATTGCAACAGTTGTGGTTAAATGTACCGTGACATTGCATTTTGTCTTTCTGCAAAGAACATATGTTTGGAGATCAGTAACCATGTCAGCAGTCAGTCAGACACCACCATTTGAAATGACCTCAAATTAAATATTTTTTCATTCCATTGTGTTCATTATAAAAGTTAATTATTTAATCAAATGTTTTTTTCTTTGAGTTTCTTTGAGTGTACATGATGAAACCAAAACATTTTTTTGGAAAAGGTATTTAAGAATTATGATTGTCAAAGTGCAAAAATTTAAATGTTATTTCATCATATCAAAAGAAAGATAATAAGAATTAATAACAATGTGATTATCACCTTGCCAATCCTACATGGTATGTTGCAGAGGACTGAAATAGTGTGTGTGTATATATATATTTATTTGAAGGCTTTCAATCAGTGAAGTATAATTTGTTCGTGAAATAGATTTCAGTTTTAACAGACCTCACACAGTGCACCACATTAGGGTGATGACATTTCTTACTGTTATTATCTACCTCAGAGTTGCATCAGTAACAGGGCACACGCTAATGAAACTATGTCAACAATGTATTATAACTTAGGAGGAAACTATGAATACCTTTCTTATGAGTTGATTTTAATAAGAAGAGCAAGCGTATTACAATGAAACAACACACACACACAAACACACACATACACAAACACAAACATGTTTGTAACACAAAAAATTTACCTACAACTAGTTTAATAAAGAAGAAAGAATTATTTAGTGACTGACAACTTAGTTGAGAGTCACATTAATCTACTGTAGGAGCATCATCCTACATGGAATAACTGGCCATGTGGTCAAATAATGTCTTTCAGCTCTGCTGAAACAGAGGAAACTGGTCTTTATTCCTGGGAAAGGTGCCCTGGTTTAGACTTCTCACCAAAACCCATGACCTCAGTTTACTCAGTCTTCCATTGTATCCAAGTATTTGTGTGGAGAGGCTTGTGTTGTTGCAAAGGGAAATCCCAGTTTATTTGAAGGTTCAGTACAAGGGTCAGGTCTGGCTTTTACAGGGCCTAGTCAGTTCTTCTTCGGAGCGAAGGTGGAGTTGCAGAGCCCAGGGCTAGCTATCACAACACAAAAGTAAAAAGTAAAAGTGCATGAAAATACCATAAAAGCTACTGAAGTAAAGTACAGTACTAAGGCATTTCAATTAGAAAGAATTTATACTTTGATACCTTACAAACCTGGGCACAAGTTAACACAAATACATTTTGTGTTGTTTAGGAGGACTAAGGTGCCATAGGTAACCATATTTTCTTTATGTATTAGCTAGTTAGTGTTAAAGTTATCTTGAAGCCTGTAATATGAGTTTGTTTTCTTATGAAACAGAAAAAGTCTGAAATTCAATATATCAATCAGCACAAAAATTATAATAAACACAATCCCTGGACATTATTGAGCAAGATACTTAACCTGCATTGCTTCAGTATATCCAACTGTATAATTGGATACAGTGTAAATGTAAAACGTTGTGTAAGTCGCTCTGGATAAGAGCGTCTGCTAAATGCCCGTAATGGTGTGTGTGGTTTAGATGCAGTCACATTTCGGTTTTCAGTCTGATGAAAAATGCATCATAACAAAGCCAATTAGAATTACAAAAATGCTTAATTTTTATGGAAATACAAACGCTTAAACAGAATGCATTTGCACCTCTTCATTGCATTACTGTAATAGCTGTTATTAAGTTGGCTTTAGCTAATGTCTGCTAATGTCTTGAGCATTAGAGCGAGTGTCTGCATGGATATGGGGCAGTATTTATGTGGAATGGAACAGCAAGAGGAGAATGATCATTTAAATGGAATCATCAATCACATGCAAACATTGCTTGTTTTTAATGCTCGTAGAAATTACTTTGTACATGTGTGTCAGAAAGACATTCATCAGTCAGCAGGAGGGGTGAGCAGAGGACAGGCCCATGCCTTTCATGCTTTGTTAGTACTTATGGTTAAAATGGCCAAGCAGATTAAAGCATTATATGCCATTTTATGACTTCCAGTGAATGTGTGCCTTCCTAACTGCTTGCTGTTTTTTTTTTTTTGTTTTGTTTTGCCATTTTCTCCCCAACTTAGTTGTGATACCAATTCCCCGTGTGTATCACAGTCCTGGTTGATGTGCTATCCTCTGTCGGTCTGGGGAGGGTGTAGACCAGAGGTCCTCAATCTTTTCCAGAAAGGGCCGGTGTGCGTGCAGGCTTTTGTTCCAACCAAGCAGTAACACACCTGATTCCACTAATCAACCACAAGAATCTCTGCTAAGGATTTTGATTAGTGGAATCAGGTGTGTAACCGCTTGGTTGGAATGAAAGCCTGCATGCACACTGGCCCTTTCTGGATAAGATTGAGGACCCCTGGTGTAGACTATCACATGCCTCCTCCAATACATGAGGAGTCGCCAGCCGCTTCTTTTCACCTGACAGCGAGTAGTTTCACTGGGAAAGCGTAACGCGCGCTGAGGTTCACGCTATCTCCCCCAGATCCCCTCCCTGCTGAACAGGCACCCCGACCAACCAGTAGGAGTCGCTAATGCAATGATCAGGATTCATACCCTCACCGGCTTCCCACCCGCAAACACTGCCAATTGTGTTCGTAGGAACGTCTGCCCAAGCTGGAAGTACCGCTCCCGGGGATTGAACCTGGGTCTCCGAGGATGGTATGCGAGTGCTTATACCTCTACACTACCCAGACGGCCCCTTGCTGTTTTAAAGATGCAAAGTGTGCTCTTTAGAACCAAGAGAGTTTTGCCCTGTAAATATTGCAGATATTAGTGAATTATGCCATTATTTTTCGTTACCTCTGTTATACTGTAACTGTCCCGCACAAATTTGGCAGTTGTAACATCAAACTATGTTAACGTTTTTTTTTTTTAATTGTAGGTTTACATGAACCATCTCAAACTTAATGTAATTTATTGTAGTAAACTAGTGTATGCTCTTTGTAGTGTAATTTCATAGCTTTTGATCGCATTACTTATATGTAATTCAGTAAAAAGTGAGAATTGTTAGAATTCTGCTGGTTCTCCCTTCTACATCTTCACAAAGGCTAACAAAGATTGTTAGTAAGACAAAGGCTTACTAACAATCGGCACAATGAATTTGATCAACGTTCTGACACTGAACAGGTGGAAAAGACTGACATTTATACACTGGGGAAGATAACAATCAAGGAGGGGTTAAGTGAGTGAGGGAGGAGTAACAAACAACATCCAGGTGAAGAACATTAGGAAAACTAATTCAATGACAGGGGACTGACAAAACGCGGACTGGAATCACATAGACAACAATGATAATAGACGGCCTGGGTGAAGCAGGTAAAACACGTGCAGAGAGAGAGAGGTGCAGTCAGAGCAAGAGACAGGTGCAGGCAATTGCAGAACTCGGCGTTAGAGCAGGCTAGAAAGAAAAGGGGCGGAGCTACAGCGCAGCATGGAAAAGGGGAGACTGGTTAATGTATTAGTATAGTGATCTAAACTATCAAAAACCCAAAACTAGTGTGTGTTAGTCCATTAGTAATATTCACATGTTAGTATATTAGTGAGGTTAGTACTTTACAATCTATAAATTAGTAGGGATTAGTAGAAATTAGTAAAACTAGAAATAAGCAGGAAGTAAGTAAAGCGAGACTGGAAAGAAGGGGGGAAACCACGAAAACCCGGAACCACCCGAATAGTGAAATCACACAAGTACAGGGGAGTGAAGCAGCTCAGGGAACACAGACACAGAGACAGTACTGGGGAGACAAGTGACCGGGAATACAGACTACAACAAAAAGTATGCCAATACTGTGGTTAAAAATTCTATTCACTGAATAGCAAAATAAAGAGGAATTCTTGTATAACTACACCATGTCGACTTTCAATATCTGCAACTACATACGGAATAAATATAAAATGTTGCCATTGGTTTTACATGTAGAGATGTCCCTATCAAAATTCAGGGGCCATTTATTGTCTTGAATAATCTGTTTGAGAAATAAACACACAAATAGAAAGTGGGGGTAGGCATTTAGATTGGACATGTGCAAAACCACACTTCCTGTTTACGCAATATTAACTCGTTTCAGTTCATTCTGGTTGATTGAACTCTTTTATCTAGTAGAACACAGTATAAGTTTTCTAGCAGCGTATGGCTGGTCTCATTAAAAATTTCTAACAATTGAGAGCCAAGCATAACAGCATGAAAGGTTGCTTCAGCACAGCATTGTGCAGTCAACCATAACATAACACAGTAATATACAAGCACTTGTTGAGGCTTAATTGTTGTTTTCATTACATTACATTACATTACAGGCATTTGGGAGACGCTCTTATCCAGAGCGACGTACAACAAAGTGTATAACCATAACCAGGAACAAGTGTGTCAAAAACCCTAGAGAGAAGTACCGTTCCAAGTACAGGGAACAACTGCATAGTTCAACTTGGACCTTGAAGGATAAACTGATTAATACTAACACATTCCTTTGGTTTTTGGAAGATTTTACACATTTTGGCAACTCATCAGCATGGCTAAAGCAAATTCTCGCCATGCTGACATGGATTTGGGGAGTGGGTCAGAAGAGCAGGAAGTCTAGCAAGGATACATACGAACATGGCGAAGTTGTATGTATTATTGCTTGTAACATTTATCTCAATATTGTCTAATTTTTGATATTGTTACATTCATATTGGTCATACTAGACTGTTATCCTATGCTCAGCTGCATTCTGCACAAGCTGCAGATTCTATAACGAGGTATTAATGCAGCTGGATAACAGGGCATTACAGTAATCTAGCCTAGATGTAACAAAAGCGTGTATCAATTTCTCTGCATCCCCCACTGACAGGAAGTGCCTGATTTTAGCTATGTTACGTAACTGAAAGAAAGGAATTCTGGATATGTTTTATGTGCGTGTCAAGGGTAACACTAAGGACTTTCACAACCATATTTGGTTCAGCCAAACAACCACCACAGTTTAGAGTAAGAGTACACATTTTCTCCCTTAGTATTTTGGGACCTAAAAGCAACATTTCAGTATTATCCAAGTTCAAGAGCAGAAAATTAGAAAGCATCCAAACCTTGATATCTATAATACAGGCCTCTAACCGTGAAAGCGGCAGTGCTTTGCAAGGTTTCATTGAAATATATATCTGTGTGTCGTCTGGATAGCAGTGGAACTCTACGCTATGTGCCCTGATAATATTGCCAAGTGGTAGCATATATAATGAGAAAAGTACTGGTCCTAGCACTGATCCTTGTGGAATATCGTATTTCATCGTTGAGTAGCTGGACTCATCTTCTTTTAATTTAACAAACTCTTTCCTGTCACATACAGTTGAAGTCGGAAGTTTACATACACTTAGGGTGAAGTCTTTATAACTAATTTTTAACCACTCCACAGATTTCATGTTAGCAAACTATAGTGCTGGCAAGTCAGTGAGGACATCTACTCTGTGCATGACACAAGTAATTTTTCCAACAATTGTTTACAGACAGATTATTTCACTTTTAATTCACTATATCACAATTCCAGTGGGTCAGAAGTTTACATACACTAAGTTGACTGTGCCTTTAAACAGCTTGGAAAATTCCAGAAAATGATGTCATGGCTTTAGAAACTTCTGATAGGCGAACTGACATTATTTAAGTTAATTGGTGGTGTACCTGTGGTCGTATTTTAAGGCCTATCTGCAAACTCAGTGGGAATCATGGGATCATGGGAAAATCAAAATAAATCAGCCAAGACCTCAGAAAGAAAATTGTGGACCTCCACAAGTCTGGTTCATCCTTGGGAGCCATTTCCAAATGCCTGAAGGTACCACGTTCGTCTGTACAAACAATAGTACGCAAGTATAAACACCATGGGACCACACAGCCGTCATACCGCTCAGGAAGGAGATGCATTCTGTCTCCTAGAAATGAACGTGCTTTGGTGCAAATCAATTCCAGAACAACAGCAAAGGACCTTGTGAAAATGCTGGAGGGAACAGGTACAAAAGTATCTATATCCATAGTAAAACGAGTCCTATATCGATATGACCTGAAAGGCTGCTCAGCAAGGAAGAAGCCACTACTCCAAAACCGCCATAAAAAAGCCAGACTACAGTTTGCAACTGCACATGGGGAGAAAGATCTTACTATTTGGAAAATGTCCTCTGGTTTGATGAAACAAAGATTGAACTGTTTGGCCATAATGACCATCCTTATGTTTGGAGGAAAAAGGGTGAGGCTTGCAAGCCGAAGAACACCATCCCAACCCTGAAGCAGCAGCAACATGTTGTGGGGGTACTTTGCTACAGGAGGGACTGGTGTACTTCATAAAATAGATGGCATCATGAGGAAGGAAAATTATGTGGATATATTGAAGCAACATCTTAAGACATCAGCCAGGAAGTTAAAGCTTGGTTGCAAATGGCTCTTCCAAATGGACAATGACCCAAAGCATACTTCCAAAGTTGTGGGAAAATGGCTTAAGGACAACAAAGTCAAGGTATTGGAGTGGCCATCACAAAGTCCTGACCTCAATCCATTCGAAAATTTGTGGGCAGAACTGAAAAAGCGTGTGCGAGCAAGGAGGCCTACAAACCTGACTCAGTTACACTAGTTCAGTCAGGAGGAATGGGCCAAAATTCCAGAAACTTATTGTGAGAAGTTTGTGGAAGGCTACCCGAAACATTTGACCCAAATTAACAATTTAAAAGCAATGCTACCAAATACTAACAGAGTGTATGTAAACTTCTGACCCACTGGGAATGTGATGAAAGAAATAAAAGCTGAAATAAATCATTCTCTCTACTATTATTCTGACATTTCACATTCTTAAAATAAAGTCGTGATCCTAACTGACCTAAGACAGGGAATGTTTATTAGGATTAAATGTCAGGAATTGTGAAAAACTGAGTTTAAATGGATTTGGCTAAGGTGTATGTAAACTTTCGACTTCAACTGTATGTCAACCACTGGTTAGAGCACAAAAGTTAATAACAAGCACAAGATTTTTTTTTTCTGTTTCATGCAATTAGGCAAAAATGGGCAGGTGTTGATTTAATTAAACAAAGAAAAACTGGCTGTACATCGACTGTATTTGTGTTGATAGTCTCAAAATGTCTCATATTGGCCCATATATCGACAAAGCCGATGGATCGGTCAATCTATAATTTTAATATATATTCTAAGCAAGTAACATGATAAGTTGAGAATGATCTTCAACACCCACAGGATTATGGATCTGCTGAACCAGGACTGGATACCATAGTCACAAAAAATCAACTGCAAAATAGCTTGCTTAATCAAACAAAAAGACATTTTGTAAAGCCTGTTTCTTTACTAAATTAAAAATATGCTTTGATCTCTCTGTTTTGACTTTGAAATATAAATAGACAAATCAAACCAAACAAGTACTGCCAACATAACACAACATCTGATGTTAATTTTGAAGCTAATTATTTGTGGCTTTATGAAATGAACAAATGCTGTTTAGTATGCAATATGTAAATTCACCTGCATAGATTAGTTGATATGTCAAGGCCATATAAGTATTTAACCTGAACTCATCTATTCATTTCTGAAAGCATATCAACCTTATCAGCTGCATGGAAATTCTTCATACATAAACATGTCCCTGGTAATATTCTGTTTCCCTTGGGTATTGCAAGCTCAAATTTCGTAATATATAAGTGCCTAAACATACACTAATTATGATCATTAAAGAAGCATTAAGTGTCCTAACGAAAGATGTGAAACAATGCAACACTATGAATAGACTGTTCATTGTCCCTTAATAAAAATGTCAGCACAACATTGTTCTAGGAGTGAAGGGCCTTCACATTTGTTCCTTGAATGAATTTGTTGCACAAAAATCAATGACAGTAATTGCTTAATGTTAGTTGTCTTAATCCTTATCCTTTCCTCGACAGAGGAGTATCTTGAAAGATGACAACAAACCTGTCCAAAGAGCAGCCACTCAGTGGTTTGAGGAGTATGACACGAAATATATCCATATGTCATTGTTTCTGAAGTCAACAGGGCCCAGGAGTTCTAAAGTGATCTGATCAGATTTTGACTATTGGATTGGATTAAATCCTGCAAATTGGTAGTTAAAAACCAAAAAACAGGATTGGGATCGCTTTGGAATCCGATCAGATTAGGTAATCGAATCCTAGCTTTAATCTGGATCAAATCTTCAAAATGCATAGTTCAAAACTTTAACATAGGATTGGGATCATTTTGATCCAAAAAATCAGGATTACCTTGATCCCAGTAGAAGGGTGGATTTAGAGTGGATTACCAGAACAAAATATAGTATACAATTCATTTCAAAATACATTTCAATATAAAAAAAGATGGTAGAGTTTGTGAATTAAAATAATACATTGTTTGTAGGCTCAATGGCTGCAAAATTTGTATTGACTTTTTTCTGTTACATTTACAGTGGCCTCTAGCCTGCCTCTCAGAACAGCGCATTTAACCAAATAATACGTTTACCAAAATACAAGCCTGTTTTGCTTTAATGTTTACAAACAAACCTTTTATGCCTTTTAAATCAAATACAAAAATTTTAGCACTTGCAAACTGCTATATCTTGTATCAAGAGCTGTCAGAGCTAAAAGATAGTTTTAGATGTAAAAAAAGAGAAAAAAAGAAAAGGTTGTTTACATTTGTAGGGCCATAAAAATTGACACTCAAAAAGTTACACATTGCACCTATAAAGCCGGCCGAATATTATATATAATTTGAAGGTTAGAAAATCATAATCTTTCTCAGTAATGTTCCAGTGCTTTAAAGCACTGATAATCATGATCTGGTAATCTTGAAAAGTATTAATCTGGATCAGACTGATCCTATCCTGAATTGCTTTGAAATACCGGGACAAAATCTGGCTGAGTTGTCTGATCCTGGATCAGAAAATATGGGATTTCAAAATCTGATCGGATCTGATTTAGATAAAACGTTTTGAACTCCTGGGCCCAGATCATTATGGGATATTCTGGAATCACGCTTGAGGCAGCATTTTCCACTTACATGAAGTATGAGCTTATGACTTTTGTGTATGAGAGTGGTTTCATATTCCTTCTACTGTAACCCAGACATTGGTAGATTCAGGTATTGGTCAAATTGGCCACACATCATAGCACAACACACTATGAACTGTGTTCACTACCTGTATGATGAATCTTTATATCCAGTGCAGTTTACTCCCATAAATTCAATCATATGCCCTCAGCCAGTTTAAATTCTTAAATCCCAATTAGACGCAGGTGTCTAAAAATAGTATTCACTAAATTATTGCTTTCATTGGTCACTAATACAAGGTGCACTGCTGTAACACCTACACCGTTGTAAAGCGTAGACTCTTCGCACTTTGGTGCTAAAAACCCTGTCTCGATCAGTAAAACCACTAGACAACAAAGGAAATAACAAGGCAGTCCCCTTCCCCTAAGGAGGGCTGAAATTGACACCCCAGTTTGATTATTATGGTATTTTATAATCTAATAATAAGTCTGCAACAAGTCAAACAACGGCTAATTAGTCCCTCCAGGATTTTGCAGAGTTTTTTTGTGATTGTTGCGATCAAAAAAGCTTGATTTTGCAGCAGCTTTTCTCGAAAAGTTTTGTGATTTTTTTTTGCGGTAAAATTTTTGTTATTTTTTAAAAAACTACTAACTAATGAAGAAAGAGTCATATGTTATCACTTCCTATGATAATAAGCATACTGCACATCACAGAAATAGCTGGAAATATTTTATTTCCAGCTATTTTTATCTTTTTTTTATTTTCTGAACATAAAGAATCATGGGCTCAAAGTTACAAAAAAATTCCTGAGTCATAAAAGTGACGTAGCTTTACAAAACATACTCTCTTAGAGAGTGGAATGTTGATTGCAGTGCAGGTGGCAACCCAGTTTTCACAAATCTAAAAAACAAAAATGACAGCTGGATTTAAGTAAAATAGTTAATTTCTACATTGTTCATTTTAAAAGCATTTAATTTTAAACTATTGGGCTCTGTATCTCTCTATCTCTCTCACAGACACACACTCTCACACTGAAACAAAAATAACAGCAGGTGTTAAGTAAAATAATTAATTTCTGCATTGTTCATTTTAAAAGCATTTACTTTAATTATTTTATTCTCTCTCTCTCTGCATGCTAGGAGTTTGGGGTGCAGTTGCTGAGAGCGTGTTCTGAGTGTGTGCGTGTTTGTTTCTCACTTTTAAAGCTTTTGTTCTCTCTATTTTCTTATCATTTTGCATGATTTAAGATTTATTCTTAGGTACTGTGTTAACTGTAATAGGGGTAAACTTGAGTATTTTTTTTTGTAGTCGGTTTTTTGGGGGGGGGTGGCGCCCGGGGTGATCCGACATGGGATTAGGGTTGTGCTTTTAGCGTCTGGGGAACAAGTTGGTCACAAACATTTATCACATGCCTCACGTATGAAAAAGGCTGTTGTTGTTTTTCTGAAAGAGGAGTGCTTTGTCAGTCAGTTGACTGCAAGTGGTGTTTCTCCTAATGATGTTTATGTGCAAGTTTCACCTCTGGCTGTTCCCTCTACGAGAATTACTGTTTCGGAGGTGCCGCATTACATTCGCTCCAGCGTTTTGGAAATTTCGCGAGTGCTTTCAGAACTGTAAGCCTAGGATGTAAAGATCCGATGCTGAAGCATTTTCAGTCTCTTCGGAGACACGTTTTTATGTTTTTAGATTCCCCAACTCAGACTCTGGAGGTGTCTTTTCATGTAAAACATGAGGATGGATCTTATATGGTGTATGCGAGTTCAGGAAATATGAAGTGTTTCGAATGTGGGGATGTGGGTCATAAACGGTTTGCATGCCCTCACTATCGGGAGAGGACGCAGGGGTTTACTGCAGACAGCGCCCCACACCCGGAGGCTGATGCCGGGGAGGGGTGCAGCAAGCAGCCTTGGCAAGAAGAGGCGCAGGGTTGCCAGGTTAGGGAGAATTCTTCCCGCATGGCGGATTCGGAGACACAGTCTGAGTTTGCGAAGGCTGTTCCCAGTGGGGTGGAACAGACAACGGAGTCCCTCCCCACCGTGGTCGTAACTGTGGTGTCTCGTGGTGGTGTGGAAGTGGCTGGGCAGGGAGAGAGTACACGGAGTGCAAAATAGTTCGCCTCCACTTTCGTGTAAAACATTTGGAAATTGTTTTGCATGGTCTTTTGCAGTTATTTTCATTAGCAAATGAGAGGGATTCGCGTTCTTCATCGTGTAATTTCACCTGAATACGCGATGCGATGACGTGTCACGTTGGTTGTTTTGATTTGACTGACGCAAGGAATTGCAACGATTGGGGTTTATGGGAAATGTGGTCTTATCATGAGAATTAGGCTACCAAATTTCCCATAAAACCCGTCACTTCCTGTTTTGCTGTTTGTTTTGATGATGAGAGGAGAGGTTGAAGAGCCTTGCTAACTGTAAATGAGGAGTTATTTTAATACAAAGTTTCCGAACTGACTTTTGGAGTAAAGCAAGTTGTATGCAGTGATGAATGGTCTTTTCCAGCGGAGCAACAAGTAACGTTACACAGGTCGAGCTATGCTATGCTTGCTAATTATGCTACATAGCAGTGTTGATAACAGAGATTGTCCGAAGGAGCCATCAGCCAACAAAGATATTGGTTCATCACAAAACAAATTTTTCACAAAATGGATCACCATTCAACGTTATTGAAGACTCCTGTGACAGTTAAGTACTTATGATTACTTTCCCTAACCATTTTGTCATGCATTTCTTTATGACTGCAGCCCCTACAGACTCGAGTGTGGATACCTGACCCAGGCCCGACAGGACCCGACGGGACCCGACAGGTTCGGGTCGGACCGAATATTTACTGTTAAATATTGTCTTGGTCGGGTTCGGTTATGATTGTATTCATGTTTAAGCTATATGTATTAAATTATTTTAAGATTAATTTGAATTGCATGGCTTATTTAATTTAATAAAATGACTTGATATCTTGCCTGTGCTGCTGCCTGCCTGTGCGTGTGACGTGGGTGTGTGTTTTGTTGAATCTGTGTCACTACCTCTATTGTGCATGTTTTTGGCAGAAAAGACAAAAAAAAGTGATTGACCTTGGATGAAGTCAAGCGAAAGCTCTCATCGGGAGAGCTAATTATTACCAAAAACTATGGCAAATCACCAGCATTGGAACAATTCCACTTGGTCATAACTGCGGAAGAAAATCAGCCAATTGGTTTTGTTAAATGCAAAACATGCAGCGTTGTAATGAAATATGACAGCAAAAAGACAGGAAATTCGTCCCTGCAGCTTCATCTGGACCGAGGGTGCACCGTAGCAGGTACAAGTCAAACTGCAATCACAGCCTTCGTTACTGCCTGTAAGCAAATACCTTCAAAATCGAAATCCGAAATAATCGACAAATGCATCTGGTTATGTTGCAAGGACATTAGACCATTTCGTTCAATTGCAGATGAGGGGTTCATGGAATTAGCTCAAGAGCTAATTAACGTAGGTGCTGCACACCGCCGTGTGTCAGCAAAGAGTGTGCTGCCCAACCCCACAACCGTTTCTAAACGGTGCCATGATCTAGTGAACGAGAAAAGGAAACTGCTGGTCAGTCAGCTCAATGATGTGATTCGTGAAGTTCACGTTGTCGGAATGACAACAGACATGTGGACTGAGGATTATCATAAATTTAGTTACATGGCAATCACTTGTCATTTCATCACCAAGTATTTCCATTTGAACAGCAAAGTTCTAACTACCGCAGTGTTTCCACCTGAGGATTCTAAAACAGGCGAGAATGTCAGGTGAGAAATCATCAGATTGCTGGTGAATGAGTACGGGTTAGACATCGGTGTGCTCAGCAAAATAGTGTGGGTGACCGATCAGTGGTCTAATATAATAACTGCGCTCTTACCATACCGGTGACTTGACTGTCAGGATCATCTGTACAACACCGTGCTCCGACATGCACTCGATCCTACAGAGCTAACAGATGTAGCCCCAGAGGTAGCAGACACTTTATGAGCTACCAAAGCATTGGTTAGGTACGTAAAACAGTCAGGTCTGGCAGCTTTGCTGACGAAAACGGTGCTGCAAATGGGTGACACGAGATTCAGCAGTCTATCTCACTCTAAACTCCGTCAGGGAAGTGTACCGTGAGCTGAAAGAAAAACTAGAAAGTCACGGAGAAAGTCAACTGATTGAGGATATTTCCCCGGATGTTCTGGACTTTCTAGTCAAATTCCTATGACCTTTCAATGAGGCACAGAGGGAGCTTGAGGGAGAACAGTACACGACCCTGAACCTGACCTTCCGGTGGTTCGAGCGGCTGAAATGCCATTGCCGGCGAATAACCACAGACACCCCTCACCAGGCAATAATCCGTCATCTTGACTGGATTGTGCAAAAAATTCAGATCAAAGATCAACACAAAATCGTCACCTTCCTTTGGCTAAAATACAGCCAGCTCAGAACGATCTACATCAGGAGGTTCGCAGGCAGATGATTGACATCATCGAGGCGGCAAGTGAACCGTCGGCCAGTGATGATGAACCTGCTCCCAAGAAAGCTTCCGCTGACTTTGAAGACTGGGAAAATCTGGCTGTGGCTGACAGTGTTGACGAAGTGGAACACTATGCATCACATAATCATGTGATGCACGACGGGAGGGCTCTCTCAGGCTGGTGGAGAGAGCATCGTCTCACTTACCCGAAGCTAGCTACATTTGGTCGGGGTATTTTGTCCATCCCTGCAAGCAGCAGCAGCAGCGAGCGCAACTTCAGCGTTGCCGGAAGAACCATTGACCAGAGGAGGACAGTGCTGAAGCCATCGACGGTGGATGCCATCCTCTTCCTTCACGGCAACTCCAAATAAGCCACAACGGCCAGATTATGTACATAGCTCTTAGTTCCAGTTCACATCGTTAACGTTAACAGAAAAGATCCATGGAAAGACTGATTGGATCATCATTCATGGTAAGATTGAAACAATATTTTAATCTAAATGCTGGGTTTTACTTTTAATTAACGTAAGCTAACATTAGTTAGCTAGCTAAATATTTTGTGTGTTTGTGGAATAGATAGCTAGGCTATTGTGGTTGCATTCTGGAATGGGTGTCTTGTATTTTCCTTTCGGTTTCATGGCATGTTTAGCTAACCTTAGCAACAATGTTTGGCTAACATTTTTACCTTGTCGATAGCAGCCAGCTAGCTAAGCAAGGCTAGAATGGTTTGCTGACGATGGTTACTTAGCAACTGAATCAGTGAGTCTGCTGTTTACAGCCAGCAGCAGGGCATTGGAAAGTGACAGACGTCTTTCCCCCACACACTCCATTGTTTGCAACGTAGCTATAATTACATACTGTGACGATCCTTGGTCATCAAATGAGGCAGAGACGAGATTTTCGTGCTCAAATTGCTCCAGCTGAGCTTCGTTTTATTTGGCACAAATTAAGCAAGCAAGCAATGTACAGCACCAGGTATTCAGCACTTCTCTCTTCATTTAGCAGTTTCACTCTCTCCCTCCCACACTCAAACACACAGTTTTATTCCCTCCCCGTATGCAAATTACCCACGATTTCCCCGTCATGCACACACCACAGTTAGCCAATCACAGACAATGGACATCGAGCAAGCAATGACGTAAGGGGCAGAAGACAACACAGCACAGGCACAGAGAGGGAGGGGGAGCCTTAGCAGCAAGCTAACACAGACACTCATTCATGCTACAGCGGCTATCTACAAGTGCATTTGAACACGATTATTTACAAGGCTACTCTACAAAATCCCACTGGCTATTTACTGGCTATTGAGGCGAAATCTTGCACGAACCGCCTGTAGTAGCTAGCCAACCCCAGGAAGCTACGCAGCTTGCCCACGCTCGCTGGTGTCGGCCAGTCCCACACCTTGGCTGGGTCGGTGGCTATGCCCTACTCACACACGACGTGCCCTAAGAAAGCTGTCTCCCTCCGGAGCAGCTCACACTTTCGCGGATTCAGCTGTAAACCAGCACAGCGAATCACGGCGAGCACGTTGCGGAGGTTAGTGAGGGCTTGCTCGAAGTCGCTGGCATGTACTAGGAGGTCGTCCAAATACAACACACAGTGACTTCGCGGGACCCCTGTCAACACCCGCTCCATCAGCCGTTCTAATGTAGCAGGTGCATTGCACAGTCCGAACGGCATCACACGGAAGTGCCACAACCCTTGCCCGATAGTGAAAGCTGTTTTCACTTTCGCTCCCGGGTCCATTTTCACCTGCCAGTAACCACTTCTAAGGTCCAGCGAGCAAAGCCAACTGGACCCTGCGATGTGATCTAAGGCCTCGTTAATGCGGGGGAGTGGGTAGGCATTTTTCTGTGTTACAGCATTTAACCTCCTGTAATTGACACAGAACCTCCACTCCTCGCTTTTCTTTTGCACTAGGACGGCGGGGGCCGCCCACAGGCTATTAGACTGCGCTACCCACCGCTTAGCTAGCGATAACCGATGCGGCCGCAGATGGATAGGAGTGGCATCGTCAGTGTCAATGGCATGCTGCACTAGCCCCGTCTGTGTACACTCCTCATCGCGAGCTGCAAAAAGGTCGGTGTTGCTAACTAGCAAGCGTTTAAGCAGGTGGCGTTGGTGAGGAGTCAGGCCGCTGCAGCTGCATCGCCACAGCTCGTGGATAGCCACCCCCTGTCTCGACGGAAGGTGAAATGGCATGACGAACAGTGGCAGTGTGAGCGGGGGCAAGCGAGCCGGGCTCCTTGGCGGACGTCTGGGGTGGTGCTACAGGCGGCGCAGCGGTGGGCTGAGGAAGCATGTCAGGCTGCTGTGCTGTGGTGGCTCGTCGGCGGGCCCGTCGAGCTGCTCCTTTCCCCCGTCCATGATGTAGGCCCAAAGCCTCGGTGCCCAGGTGGAGAGTGGGCCCTGCCACGTTGATGTGCGCTCCCCAGTGGCTGAGCAGGTCCAGGCCGATGATGCACGAGTCCTGGATTTCGGCTAGCCAGAACTCATGCGCCTCCTCCCCGCCACCAGCCCGGACCTGCACTTGCTTGCCCGTCCAGCCAGCAGTCTAGGTACAACCCGCTGGCTTTGCCTAGCCGGCCCGTCCGTGGATGGAATTTTTGCTTGTGATGGAATTTTGCTTTTTGAAGTGGCCCTGAAAAGGACTCAGCTTCAGTGGGCGGGGCCAGGCTAGGTTTGGGCACAACGGGCTGCGCCCGACCGAGGCGGCGGTCTCCTCACTTCGCCATCCCGCTGTCGTTTCCTGCCGGCTGGGGGGTGCAACTGCACTGAGTAAAACTCAGAACCCTACCAAATCTGGAACATAAACTGAAAAACAGCTGTTCTTGGTTTTACCCTGTGCAGTTATACAGGTAACTCAGTAATCCTGCTTTGTGAAAAAGGGCCTAGAATAACTACATACCAAACGAGTAAAAAACAAAATAGCTATCTCAGTAATCCTGCTTCTTGAAATACGCCCCTGGACATTTAATTAGAATTGGGATGTACACATGGAACCGTGTGTGGAATAAGTGGAATCGCGTGTGGAATAAGTAACATGAGCAGGCCATAGGTCTATCGTAGCTAACTAATATACTTGCAAAGTGAATTACTTTTTCATGAAGTTATCCATAGCCTTTTCAAAGTTGTTAGCAACTCTGTTAGCTTTGTTAATGAAGTTTGCTAAATGTACTATTAGCTAGAGAGCTTGCATTCTGTAACATATTCATTTCCACTGATTGAAATAAATGCAGGTGAATTACCGAGCTAGCTAAGTTGCAACTATAAACAATAACAGCAGTTCCCATAGTTGGGAAGACATCTTGATAAAAGAACAGATTTTGATGCAAAAGCTACCCAACCTTGGGCATCTAGCTGCGTAAGGTAACAAGCTAAAAGTCACTGGGATAGCAGGTATGCCATCCTGCCAATTTACGACTTGGTGGGGCGGCATACAGCACTGAGAGTATTGCACTTTTCGTGGTTCCCTACAGAAATAACCACACTGACCAGACTCTCAGCCTTTAAAAACATTCACTTCTGTACCTTTTGACACCATTTCAATAGGCAAAATTCACAATCAACTTAACATGTCCACACAATAAAGCCCCTAATTTATGGAATTTTGAATTTTTTCTTCCTTTTCCCTGCCATTGGATACAGACACAAAATGGACGTATATATAAGTGCACATGTTTACGAAAACAAAACTTTGCAGCCCCAACGTCTATTTCCCTCATAGCTCACTGGGTAGTGCGTTTGCCTATGGAACATTTTGGATGAGTGACAGACCCAGGTTCTGAAGTCCCCAGGACTAAAGCAAACTTCTAACTCATTACACTGGCTTGCTGACTAACTAAAAATTAAACATTTAAATTATTGCATCTGTAAAATCTTTTCGGGAAGCTTTCATATTTTTTAAAATCCAAATAAAATACACCCACACTTTAGACAGTTCCACTTTCAGCATTTTCAGCGAGTTTAACGTTAGCTACCTTGTAAATGAGAGGACAGACTGAGTTTATAGCATTTGTACAGATATAGACGCCTCCAAAACTAAGCTCTGCGTTGCAATTTGGTCTGAGGAAACGTTACTGGTCCTATAGAAACTGGCACAAGGTGTAATGACTTCTTCACGCCAGGTATAATGTGTTTCTCTAAGTCAAAAACAGTTCACATTCACTGCAGCACCTGTACTGATAACTACTTTTTAAATGGGGTTGCAGGGGGTGCTGGAGGCTATCCCAGCATGATTTGGGCAAGAGGCAGGAATACACCCTGGGCAGGCTGCCAATCTAACGCAGGGCACACACACTCCATTCACTCACACACTCATTACTATGGGCAATTTGGAGTCTCCAATTAGCCTGCCTGCATGTCTTTGGATTGTGTGAAGAAACCCGGAGGATACCCGCATGGACATGGACAACATGCAAACGCCACACAGAATGGCCCAAGCTGGATTTGAACCCAGGACCTTCCTGCTGTGTGGCAATATTTATATATGAATTTTAACGTAAAAAAATGCCAAGTTACTCACACATACACAGCACAAGTCATTAATTCAAACTGGCAAAATCTATACCTGCCACTAAAAGTATTGATATTTAAATTACGCTTAGTTACAAGAAACAATATTGGCTATCTTGCCTCACACTGATTTTAAAAAGCTGCATTCCAAAGCAAAAGGGTTGCTAATCAGCAGGGATGGGTATAAGAGTGTGTGCAGTAGAGCTAGTGAAGGGGACAAAATATGTGAGTACTGATAGACTGGGCGAAGCATTGTCACTTGATCTGTCTGGAGTCTTCTTTCATTTCGTTCCCTGCTGATCTGGTCGGACAGAAGGAAACTACAAATTGGTTTGTTTGAGGATTCAACTTTATTATTTTTGGACCATTAGTGTAACGTTTGTCGTAGCCTGCAAACAGCTTACCTGCCCGGTGTAGATAGAACCGTCAAGGCTGTCCAGTGAGAAGAAAAAGGCTCAACTTGGAGCTAGGAAAAAGACTAAACTTGTTGTTTTCTTTTTTTCCCCATATCTTTGTCTCTGGCTAATATTTTCAAAATTAGTCTCTGCATTTCTGTGTCGGAACCATACCTGTTCCGAGAGTGTTGATCTGTTGCACCGCTTACACCCTCCTGGGTGACTGACACAGCATTGGGTCATAGTACGTACCTAGCTAGCTAGCTAATGTTATGTACAGTCTTGCCGTATGCTTCTATAAACAATTGACTGCCTTATTTGTTACTTTAACAAGTAAAAATGTTAGAAACCACATTACAAATGGCCTTGTCACAATAAGTCACTTGTTCTCTTCCACAAAATCCTGTCGCCAGCCAGCAAAGTCACAGTTAGTCAGACGATTTTAAAGCCATCTCAAAGCGCACCCCTGCATGTTCACATCATTGCTCTACATTTACCGTGATCCTTCATGTTTAGGTACCCAGTCCACACGCACGCTCTGGTGCCAAAAGCCCATAGTCAAACATGGCAGCCTCCATGAATTAGCTTCATGCGCCATTGAGCAGTCCCATAGGAATCCATGGAACTGGTAAGCAGAAACAGTTCTTTTATATCTTGATGGTCACTGGAGTGTTCTATGCCGCTGTCAGTCCCACTGAACTGTGGTCAGTCCCTTTACTTTACTTATCCCTGCTGAGGAAAGTGAAAGTGAGTGTCTGAAATTTAATATTTTCTTGTGGAACCACAATCTCAGTGTATGCCTCTTCTTTATGTTGTCAAGTTAACATTACCACCCCAGCTAGCAGGGAACGTTCCCACAACATTGGCTAACGTTACCTACAAGTTCTAATAATGTTTTAAAGAAAACGTTTTAATCTAATGTTCAAAGGACATTTTAAGGATGTTTATCATTTCAAATAATGTTCCTATAAGGTTAAATGTTAACTAAGACATAATGTTTTAACTGCAACATTCAGAGGATGTTTTGAGGATGTTGTCAGGGCCACAGATTATGTTACATAACAGAGGAAGAACATTCTCAAAGCAACATTTGGAAAATGATTTCAGGATGTTATAGAGGCCTCAGATTACAGAACGTTTTTTTATAAAGCATTCCTGTAATATGATATGTTAACAAATGTAGAACATTTTGCCTGCAACATTCTGAGGATGTTTTGGGGACGTTATTGAGGTAACAGATTATAGAATGTTCTTTTATAAAACATTCCCACAATGTTACATGATAACAAAGGAAGAACATTCTCAAAGCAACATTCAGAAAATGTTCCGAGGATGTTATTGAGGCCTGAGATGACAGAACATTTTTTAATAAAATGTTCCTGTAATGTAATATATTAACAAAGTCATGGTCAAGGTCAGATTTATTTATAAAGCGCTTTAAAAAACAAACCAGGTTTGTGCCAAAGTGCTTTACAACAAACAGAATTGAGCAGAAGTTATCATAAGACATAAGTTCTTAGATATATACATACATACATACATACATACATACAGTGGTCACTGGTTTCAGATGACAAGTTTGCTGCCGCAGCGGCAGTTCTGCCGGCCAGAAGGAAATGGATGCAGGGTTCTGACAGTAGAGGGCAGCAGAGTGTCATATTTCCTCATAAGGACAGCTTCCAATCCTGCATTGTACTTGACGTCACGCCGCGTTGCATTTCGGGTGATTCGCAGTCTTAAAATGAGTTTAGCTCTGTGATTTTAAGATAACATTAGTACTTGGGGAAAATAAAGCCGTAATACCAGCTGGTGATATTGGGCTGGTATCAGCATAGAAGCCATTCAAATATTTTTATAGATCTGGTAACTCTCTTTTTAAAAATTATTACAACAGTTTACAACATAAAACTCGTAAGACCCTAACAGGGACGTCGAACCCGTTTTGGCGATTTTTCAGAAAACAAACAGTTTTCATATATATATCAAATAAATAAAAACTTAAGATAGAATATGTCTCTGATTTCTGGTCAGTTTGTAATGGCCTTGAGCACAATTTCAAGCTGTCATTGGTTCCACCGATATGTCAATCAAAAGGACACAATCGAAACCTAAATCGTGTTTCTTCCCCATGGACCGGGCCACAGAGCTGCTTGTGCTACATAAAAGGATAAAATAATGAGGTAACTCACCGCAAATCACTGTAAATTAATATAAGTAAACATTCAGAAATTATGCAAATTTATTAGCAGTTATTATTTTCATTAGTTATTACTAGGACCGTCTTCCTTGGTTCATTTAACGTTATAACTAATGTTAGATAGCTTGTCCTTCAGCTATTAGCATTATCAGTTCACGGATGTGGACAGATCTTAGCAGTTATCATACACAGCAGTGACAATAGACAGAGACTGAGGGGTGTTCATTTTCAGTAAGCACTGGGCGAAAAGGATTAGCTTAGGGTGATGTGTTTTGTTAACACTAACTTACTAGCTAGTCACTTACAAAATGAAGGCAAAAGTAGGCCTAATTGTTGGAAATTATACTGCATTTTGCTCACCATGATACAGATGGTCACAGTGGTGTTATATGTTAACTTACATGGTATACATGCTATGGTTCACCCTATTCAATAAAGTTACCAAAAAAAAAATAAAAATAATAATTCCCGCTCTGACTTTTGAATTTCGCGCTCAGTTCTGGGTCTGCGCATGCTGATTATTGTCCTGCTAAGTTACTTATGTTACAGAGTGTTGGCTCACCATTCAAGGGTTCTTGAAGACTTGAAAAGGTATTAAAAGCGGTCATTTTCAGAGATTGGTCTTGAAAACGTCTTGAATTTTGAATTCTGTGATCTCCCGGCCTCAGAAGAAGGGGCAGAGATCCGACTGAGGAGATGGGACGCGACATCTGCTGCTGTCTACACTGCAAACGTCAAATCAAAACAAACCATGGGTTTGATTTATATGACTTTGGCAACAGCAAAATTGGTGAGTAGTAGGGAACAGGCGACACGACACATCAAAAATAGACACCGAGCATCCATTGACGCTTTGGAGAAAGATGTCGCGTTGCTTGCTACACTTACAACCTGTTCAGACAACCTCATTGATTATAATGGGAGCGTTCTGTTTTTTTGGTTAACACGCTCACTACGTTTGCTGTTAAGACAAGGTGTTAGAAAAAACACAGATGCATGTGTCCTTTTATTAGTTGAACAGTCAGACCTAACAAAAGGAACACTGAGGGAACAGAAAATCACTATAGGTAATACGAGCCTTATCCTATAAGATAATTAATTTTCTGCATTGTTTCTCTTTTCCTGGTACCACTTTGTCCTGGTACCACTTTCCATCATCAATGGCAGGATCTATGAACTTTTCACGTCCATCTTCTATGCAACGTTTGATCCTGAAAATATAGGTAATTATTTTAAGGCCTATCCATTTACTGAAAAAAATGGTCAAAATCATAATGCGCTTTTTAATTAAACATTGTTCTGAATGATGCTGTATACTATGGCAAGCCGTTTTAGCTTTAATTCATTTCTAGAGGATATCACAAATTCAAATTCTAATATCTAGAAGTGAATTAAAGCTAAAACGGCTTGTCATAGTATACAGCTTTCATACTTCTTTTAATGAAGGCACCATTAACTGAGAATTAGATCAACCCGCTTTTCTACTGACTGCTGTTATGAAGATTTAAAAAAAAATTTTTCATGAAGATGTAACTTTAACAATGTATGCCTCTGGATATTTAACACTATACTCTGGTGGACTAAATGAGGCGTGCAACCATACAGGAAGAAAATGGCAAACACTATGCTTGGGCTAAGGCATTTGTTTTTTTTTTTGGTTTTTTTTTGAAAGCAGATTCAGTCTGTACAGCCTACGTCACTGTTTCGAGTTCAGTCCAGGTGATGTTTTAACCACCCTCTGTACCTGTGTAGACCTTGCGGTCGAGTTGGGTGCAACTACCGTACCAGGTAGTGATGCAGCCAGCCAGCCATGAGTAAATAGTGGCCTAGGCCTATATGGATATCAAATAATAGTATTTGGCATTTGGTATCTAGATATTTCATAAATGTTGGAATTGGGAATAGGCAACTTTTTTGCTTGAACAAAATTGTTTTAGGCAAATCGAACAGGCACAATCTGAAATATATAGCCTAACCACTATAGATTTTTCATAAATAGGCAGAATTCCTTTTTTTCCCTGAACTGGATTGTTACTAAGGGAAAAAACGTGTCAGAGATTGTCGTTGTGGTTCACCGTTCATAGGCTACCAATGGGAATGGCAAGAAGAGCTGATTTAATTTGACTGATTTATAAAAGTGTGAGATGTTTATGTGACTAATGCCCACCTAGAATAATTATGTGAAGCAACGCCGAAAGTCATTGGGCCTCATTCACCAATCGTTCTTAAGAAGAATTTTGACATTCTGACATTCACCAATGTTTTCTTATTTGGGATTTGTTCTTAGGTAAGAACAGAATCTACGTACACTCAAGAGCACACTTACGCACATTTGAGTGCTGACGTTTGTGCAAAATAATTGGTTATTGCGTTTTCAATTTTCAATTCTACAGTTGTATAATATTATAGGATTTAAATTACAATGATATTTTTATCATTTATAATATTATTATTATTTTTTTTTCATTATTTTACAAAGCATTAAGGTGCCAGATTCCACCTCAGAGGGTGGTTGTCTCAGCGGGATTTCATCTATAAATAAATGATAAACAAACCATTGCAGTGACCTTTTATTTTTGGGGGTTTCAATTATGCAATGTTTGGTCTATACTGCAAAAGCAAATGTTTAAATTTTGAACACAAACTAAGCACTTAGGTAACACTTTTTAAACACATGGACATGTTGAAGAAGAGAACACTTATTCAGAGGCGTCACTAGGGGGGTGACACCAAAATGACTGGCAATACATTTTTTGTGCAATGTTTTGTGCAGAAATGGGTTTACTCTGATGCAGTTTACTGCCGGTTGATTTAATTAGCGGTATTAATGTGACGAGAAGTGCTTTGTCGTTTGAATGCATAACACGCAATTCCTTGCGCCTACTTCCACCAGTATTTTTTTTATTTTTTTTTGCCTCAGATTTGACATCAAACCATTTTTTTTACTTCATCAGTTGTGCACCCTTCTCCGGATACAGCATTCACTGAACGAGTAATAGCATCCCATGCATCTTTTTGGGTATTATTTTATATCCACTACTGATGCTACTAAATATGAAAGGTCGTTTGCTGTTCACTTCCCGCAGCAATACCTCCACTTCAGAACTACTGAAGTTTTTCTTACGTTTGGAGTCCGGTGCTCCAAATGGACTGGTAAATGGACTGCATTTATATAGCGCTTTTATCCAAAGCGCTTTACAGTCTCATTCACCAGAGCAGTTAGGGGTTAGGGGTTAGGTGTCTTGCTCAAGGACACTTCGACATGCCCAGGGCGGGGTTTGAACCGGCAACCCTCCGACTGCCAGACAATCGGTCTTACCTCCTGAGCTATGTCGCCCCTATATGCTCCACCCTCTTTAGATTTTCGTTTGGGCATTATTGACTTCGTTCCCTCTCAACTTTTCTTTTCGATTTCTGTGTGCACCCGGCCCTGCAGTCTCATTGTCATGGTTCTGTCTTTTTGTTTCTATTTTTTTCTTTTTGTCCAGTGGAGGCTGCCTGCCTCACCCCCTAATGTTGCCTCACCCCCTAGTGCTCCTGAGCCATCCAGCTGCCCTGGAGCATTCCCGCGGCCATGCCCTGGAGGGTCTTTCCCTTTGGGGATGGGGCCAGTCCGTTCCCCTAACTGTTCACCTGCCACCTTATCTGTTTGTCTGCCTGCCTGCCTGTCTGCATGTCTGCCCACGTGTTTGTCATCCAGTGTGTTGGCCTGTCTGTCTGGCCCCCAGGTCGTCGGCTTGTTGACCGGTCTGCCTACTTGTTTGTTTGCCTGTCTGTCTGCATGTCAGTCGGTCTGCTTGTTGTCCTGCCTGCCTTTCTGTCAGCTTCTGTGTCTGTCTTTGGGTTCGCCCCTCCTGTTGCATGTCTGTCTGTCTTGCGGTGTGTCTCCCTGCCTGCCTGTCGGTCTGTCTGCCTATTTGTTAGGTGTCCTTGTTGAGTTCGGTGTCTGTGTCTTGTTGAGTTCAGTGTCTGTGTCTTGTTGAGTTCGGAGTCTGTGTCTTGTTGAGTTCGGTGTCTGTGTCTTGGCCCGTTCCCTGTCTGTGTCTTGGCCCGTTCCCTGTCTGTGTTCTGGCCCGTTCCCTGTCTGTCTTGGCCCGTTCCCTGTCTGTGTCTTGGCCTGTTCCCTGTCTGTGTCTCAGTCCGTTTCAGTGTCTGTCTCAGTCCGTTTCCGTGTTGTCTGTGAGTCCAGTCCAGTGTCGTGTTTGTTTGAGTCCCGTTCTGTGTTTGTTTGAGTCCCGTTCCTGTCCTGTCTAGTCCAGTCCTGTTCTGTTCCGCCCGGTTCCCCTCCGCCCGGCCCTGTCCGTTCCATCCCTGTGCCCGGCCCCCGTCCGGCTTCCGTCCCTGTGCCCGGCCCCCGTCCGGCTTCCGTCCCTGTGCCCGGCCCCCGTCCGGCTTCCGTCCCTGTGCCCGGCCCCCGTCCGGCTTCCGTCCCTGTGCCCGGACCCCGTCCGGCTTCCGTCCCTGTGCCCGGGCCCCGTCCGGCTTCCGTTCCTGTGCCCGGCCCCGTCCCGCTTTCGTTCCTGTGCCCATCCCCGTCCGGCTTCCGTTCCTGTTCACGGCCCCATCCCGTCCTGCCTCCTGTCCGGACCCCGTCCCATCCTGTCTCCAGTCCTGTCCGGACCCCGTCCCGTCTCTGTCCGTCCAGTCCCGAGTCTTGTTTCTGTTTCCGTCCGGTCCAGTCCCAAGTCCTGTTTCTCTTTCTGTCCTGTCCAGTCCCAAGTCCTGTTTCTGTTTCTGTCCAGTCCAGTCCCGAGTCTGTCTTTTTGTTTCTAATTTTTCCTTTTTGGGCCGCCAGTTGGCGGCACTTCTCAGTTTTTGTATTTCTGTTCATTCCCTCATTTGTTTCCCGTGTTAATTGTATTATTGTTTTCCATTATTTGTCTCGTTATTTAATCATCATCCCCGCCTGCCTCTTGTTATCCCTTCCCTCTCGTTTGATTATGTATTGAGTTCACCTGTGTCTTGTCTATTTAAGTTCTTTGTCCCCTTGACTCGGGTGCTGGTTCCTTGTGTTCGTTTCTGACTGTATGTGTCTGCACGCGTTGGTCCTGCTTGTGTGTTTCTGTTTGTGTTTCTGCCTGCGTTCCTGCTTGTGTGTGTTCCGCCTGCCCGTATTCTGTCCTGCCTGTGTTCTGTTCTGGTTTTTTTTCCAGTTCTTAAGAATATTTTGTGTTTATGGTTTTGCCCCTTGTGGCCTTTTGTTTGTTCCCTGTTTGTTATTTAGTAAAGTCTTTGTTTGAATTTTCCTTTTGGAGTCTCCCGTGTTTTTTTTTACTCTGCGCCTGGGATTGGCGGGGCGTTTACCTTTGCTAATTAGGAACAACTGGCACACGCTTTACATTTACGAGTACGATGGGATTAATCATTTTAAGAACAATTTTAAGAAAAAACTTAGGAAGATATTGGTGAATGAGGCCCATTGATGCTGTTTAGCACTAAAACCGAAAGATTGACAGTTGTCAGTCACTCTCCCTCAACTAACCTGATTTGATTAACTCATTTCTCTTTCCTTTGATCGGAAGTCCACGGCACTTTGACCATCATTTCAGTTGCACAACATTATGAAACTCAACCTCAGCAGTAAATTGTGCCCCTGGTACCTCATCGGGTGTTAAAATCACTGGATTTATCTTAGCATTTAGGTTGGAAGTTGGTAGTACAGTCATTATGACAAGACAAGCTCTAAGCCAAAATGCACATTTCCGCGTCTAACTTCCGTTCCGTTCCGTACCGTAGAAATATGATATTACCAGTGAAGTTGCTGCTGCGGAGCGCTATTCGTGATAAGCTGTGAGCAGATATTGCATGTTTGCGTAGAGGTGGAATGTGTGAGTTATGATGCACAGTGGGATGGCTTATAGTCAGTAGGCTTACGTTTGAGCTAGTATTGTATGAATTCTAGTTCCAATGAAATGACATTTGAGCATATTGATATGCAACAAATACGAATGTGTGCAATGGTGCACCATGACGAACACACCCTCATCAGATCAGAGTACTTTTTTTTTTTACATCATCACTTTTTTTCTTTTTATCATTTTATTGATTTGTATCATGATGCCAAAAATTAAACAAAAAGTTCAGGGGCTTTGCCAGGTTTTTGTAGTAGAAGAATGTTGAGTGGGGAAAGTTAAGTGAGAAAAAAAGTACAAGGTTTATCTCTTACCCCAACAAAGTATGTTTAGTTTATGGTGCAGAAGTTGACTGTACGACATTTAATGACATTTAAGTGTGAAATTTTGTTGATATTAGATTTTAAACTTAGTCATGACTTTTTTATGCAGAGACAGGTTTAGTATGTTTTCACACACACACACACACATGCACACAAACACACACAATTAATAAATTAATGAAAAAAGTAATTCTGTTGAAAGACTTTTGAATATTGATGTATTATCAACCTTTTACATGTGTTAATAGTCCAATTCCAATATTTAAGTAAATTATCAAAGTCATCCTAGTGACCACAGTGGTCAGTCCAGTTAGCTACCCCGTAGTTTTGAGTCGAAGAGTTACAGGAATGTTGTGTCATAATGTTCTAATAATGTTAAAATATTTTAATAAAATGTTACCACAAAACATTTGTATAATGTTTTTAAAGCACGTTATCCTACTCTAAAATAATAACATTCTGGGAACATTAAAAAAAAAACAAAAAAAAAAAACTTGCCGCTGAAAACGTTTTAAGAATGTTAGGGCATAATGTTCTGACAATGTTATCAAAAACATTGTAAGAGTGTTACCACAAAACATTTTTAGAATGGTTTTAAATAATGTTGTACTAGTCTAAAATAATAACATTTTAAAAAAACTTGACACTGAAAACGTTTTAAGAATGTTAGGGCATAATGTTCTAACAATGTTATCACTCAACATTTAAGAAGGTTATCACCAAACATTTTTAGAATGTTTTTAGAGAACGCCATCCTACCTTTAAGAAGAACATTCTGGGAACAATACAAAAAAAACTTCCCGCTGAAAACAGTAGAACATTGCATGGTAATATTCTCAGAACGTTTTTAGAACAAAAAATTTCCAGCTGGGACATTGCATCGGTATGGTGAATGTTGTCATAAGATTTCTTCTTACCATGAATAGTCCCTGACTCATTTACATTCTGGACAGATATGACCACAATCGAATCTATTGCTGTTACCGCTTGCACAGGCAACGGCAGAAGGTTTGCTCTAAATACAGTGACAGCATATAGGATTATTTCTAAAATGGTACTTCTTAATATAATTGTGCTGCCATGGTAAAACATTTCCTATGCTTGTGGGTCAGGCACTCTTCATGGTAAGAAGAAATTTTAGGACTGGGCTTACAGAAATTGTATGACATGAGCATGGCCTAGACGAGAACTCCAACGCAGAGGACAGACAACCAAGTATGAAACATTTTTAATCTATGTTCATCATGTGCTAATATTTTGTAAAGGACAGAGGATGTTAACATTAGTGCACAAGTTGAATAGAACCTTGGAAACCTGAAAATTAATGCCAGATGTGTCCCTGTTTTATCCTCTCCAATAGCAATGCTTCAGACCCAACAACTTCCTGGCACTTTAATTTAATGGAAAATAATTCGATCTAGAATATTTTTACTGAATATTCAAAAAAATCTTCTTTGTCAAGAAGCATTGTTAAAGATTCTCTGTATGCAATTATGGAGTCTTAATTATAATATGGGGTTACACAGCTTATTTTTATGCAATAAATGCAGCGTATTACTGTAAGTTATTCTCTCCTTGTGATTATTTTAAGTTTTAAATATACAGAGCAAACAGAAAATTAAGGCAAATATAAAATGCAGACTGCCTGCTGCACCATCTGACCATGCCAACGACACCCTACGTGCCGCGTCCACTTAGGGGTTGGCATACAATATAAATGACCATAGAGTTTGAGAGAGAAACATTGGGGGTACTATGCAGCTGTCTTCACAAACATACCTCAATCAAACATAAGGATACCTGATTTCTCTGAATTCAAAAGCAATACATTTGAAGTGCAGTATAAACCATCCTAAAGCCCTGAAGATATTTTGCTTTGTATTCTGTGCAATCAGACTCAGACGTCCTTGAAGACAAGACTGTCACAAAACTGCAGGTTCTGTCAGAATATAATTCAACATTCTGTCAATCTTGAGACTCCCAGTTGTAGTTATTTGTCTCTCCATCATGAAACGAAATGAAAATCATGCAAGAAGAAATTGTATGGTAGATGACTTTTAATGACCTGGAGATGAATATTAAAAAACATTTTTTTCCCCCATCAAGTTAGCAAAGCTATCTGTATCCGATTATAAAGCCTGATGTTATGTTGATCATGTGAGGGAGTGATACTGTGGATATTTGCACTGTAATATCAATTATTAGCTGGGCAAGCTTGACACAGTAACCTATTCTCTGTGGTAACTTTATATTTATATGTTTATATTGATATGAATGCATTGGCATTACCATAGTCTGTCAAGTTAACAACTAACGTTAGCTACACACTCACGTATACTGTACTAGTACTACATTATTAGTAGCATCGAGTTGGCAAAGCTATATCCCGACTATGATATGTAACGTTATGTCGATTATATGAAGTTATTCAAAGCTGTTGAATGTTAGTCAAGTTCAAGTACTGTTTGAAGGTGAATGTTGCCACCAGACGTTTGTGTAGTTGGAATATCTCCCTTATAGAGAATCTCTTCAGACATACTGATTAAAGGTTTTAGCTATTCGAAGTTGAAAAAAGAGGTCTTTTTTGGTAAAATGTTTTCCTTGATATGTAAACTTTCCTTCACCATCAAGATTTCAGTAAAATGTGATCTCTAAATCTGCTGTAACATGCAGCTCAAGCTTCTTAAAAGGTGATCCAACTGCATTGGTGTATTATTGGACTGTTCACAAAAGCACAACATTTTTCACTCAAAGTGCCCCAATCAATGCATTTTCACTGTTAAGATTGACCAAATTTTCTCCTGATGACAGGGGTGCCCCCTGAACTCCCAAGAGGGTTTGGAACATTCTGCTACAGTTTCTCAAAATCCTGTTGGAAACTCAGGATTATATCATTACTCTTCTTACGCAACTATGTCCATGTAAACCTAGGTCCCTGGGCCCTGTTCTATGTACATCGCTTAAACAATCCAGGAAAATTTGATGTGTATCTTATCAAAACATCTAATGAATTACATTTGAGTTTACTCCATTTCACGAACAACAATTTGATTGGTTAATCTAGGATTGAATCATGGTGAATAACTGCATGCATCCGCTCTGCTGTGAAGGGGAGATGAATTGCATGTGAAAAACAGCATCACACTCCTTATATATGTAACCGGCAGTACTTATGACCCAGGAGTAGCTGTTAGCAGGTAGGGCATACCCATGGTGTCTTCGTACTGAACAACACCAGTCTGATGCCCCGTCCACACTGTGGTATGTTTGAAATGATGTGTTGCATTGAATTGTTAAATTATAGATTCCTTGACGTTAGAAGCTCCTCAAATTATTTGTGCTGCCAAGGTCCTTAATTGGCCCAATTGAATCCGAATGTGTGTATCATTACCACGCAACATTTATCTTCCAGACGAAGTAATACCTATGCTTTGCCTATGATACTTAACCAGCATATTTGGGTGCTTAATAGAACTGTCGTCGCCGTGTGCGAAGCTTCTTTTGCTTCTCTTGTGTGTGCAGACGTTACCTTTAATTAGCCCAGTTTCATTTAGCTTTTATACACTCACTTATTAGTACATCAGCTTTATCTGTGGTACATAACCAGCATATTTGTGTGCTTAACAGAACTATTGTCTCATGTGCAAAGTTCTGTATATTGTTCGTGAAGACGCTACCCTTAAATTGGCTCAGTTCAATCCAAATATGCACATGCTTTGCATGTTTTGGAGACAAGTGTTCATTCCATTTATTCACCCCAGCTACATTCTAAGAGTGAGTGTAATGCTTATGGTTAAAATCGACAGTGGTGAATTTTTCTTGTTGACATTGTACTAATTTAATTGCTTTCATTTAATAGCGTGCTCTTAGCCAGGCCCTGGTTATATTGTTACATATACTGTCCCGTCATGTAACATTGGCCTTCGTGCCAGGTAATGATTTTTGCTCTCTTTTTAAAAGGAATTCAAAATGAAGTCTTTCATACTTTTCTATACATCAGCTTCCGTCTGTTTCATTCACTTGAAAATTGCTTGTGCAGAGCCTTCCCATTAAAGTTTTCAACAGTGTCCTCCTGCCCCTTAAAGAGGCATAGGCAAGTAGATTAATTGTGGGGCTAGCTAACGCCTCCTGGTGGCCACATATAGACACAACAGGGAGGTAGCTGTGCTTTTCCAGATCAAGTAGCACAAAATTAACAAAGGCAATATTGTTCACACTCATAATGTAACCTATATAGTTTTTATTTTGTTGTAGATCACAATAACAGCACTGGAGGTTTTTTCGCCTCTAATGAAAACCTGTTCCCGTCTTTCCTACACCAGGTTTGTTGTCACATGTTGAAGCTCCAAATAAAACTTTCTGCTTGCACATGGTACCATGTGGTAATATTCTGTTAATTCCACAAATTTGTCCTGCAGAAACTTAAATCTGCCCTTACTTATATCATTGGCTCCAGCATGGACCATGAGCACTGGATCCCTCCCTGCTCTGGCTAGGAACTTGCCTGCATGCTCCTGGAGATCTCCTACCTAGGCATCAGGCAGGGAATACACCTTGTTGTGGAAACAGGCTAATAATTCAGTCCCCCACTAATTCCCTTTTCCTTGAAGATGTGGCTGTCTTGGTGTACAGGGCTCACCAGTCAATATTCAATAAACTACTGAAAATGACTTAGCAGCATCTGCACATCTTTAACCTCATTGAGAATGCTAGAATCTATGAATTGGAAAATTGACAGCACTTGACTTCTGTCTGAGATTCTGGAAACAGTAATCTGTATAATCTGGCTACAAACAGATTCCTTCCATGCTGTCAGGTACATGCACACTATTTTTATAAACAAATTCCACCCTTTTTTGTTTTAGAATGGGCTCGTTTGGTAATAAGTGGTAGAACGGAGAATTTCATTCTAAAACTGTTCAGTTTGCCATGTTCAACACATCAACTATCACAACAATGTCACTAACTAGTCAGCTTTCTGTGCGCTAAGGTTTCAGTTTATCACATCGCAGTCCAGTAATTTTCATATTTTTACATTGTGGACCATGATAGGTTCAACATTATTTTGCTTGTATATGCATGTTTCCAACTCAGATTTCAGGAAGGTACACAGATGCTCTCTATCTACAGGGGACAAATGTGAAAAAGGCACTCTCTTGTAAAAGAGGTGACAAGTTCTGCACAAAAATCAATCTATGTAGTCCCTCTCCGAACCTCCGAACCTCCCCCTCACTATCCATCTTCCGCCGTGGCCTGAAGACTCATCTCTTCAGACTATACCTAGACTAACCACCACCACGCTGTATAAATATAAAAAATTTAAAAAAAAAAACTTTTTTCCTGTCACTTGTTACATGTTGCCCCATCCCTGCACTTCTTGGTAAATTGTATTTGTCCTAATACTGTAGCTTATTCCTCGTGCCTAGTTGGCTTTGCAGTTGTTAGACCAGGATAGTGTTCATTGTTCTCGGCTAGAAATAGCTGTACAAAATAAGTAATTGTACCTTACTGAACCCGTGTTCAGCAGTTGTCTACGATCATGAAAATGCACTTTTGTACATCGCTTTGGATAAAAGCGTCTGCCAAATGAATGTAATGTAATGTAATGTAATGTAGTGAAAGTCATGCCTCCAAGAGGAGTTAACCATAAAAAAATCAGGTTTTTGAGTGGAGGGGGTCTTTAACATTAGCTACTTAACAATGGAGGCAAACTACAGTGCCCTGAAAAAGTATTTGCCCCATTAGTATAAGTAATAAGTATATAACTGATAAGTAATAATGAGAGAATCCAAATGAAATATGAAGTCTCATGAATCAAACCACGATTGTCTTATTTTTCAGTGGTATGGGCCTATATAGTTTTTCTTGTCTGAATTGTTAAATTTACTTCATAAAACGCAGATTTTAAAAACCCCACAAAATTGCATTAATGCTAATTGAATGTCCACACGTGGTTGTGTTGACACACAGCAGAGGTGAACGTGAGTAGATAAACATTGTGTAAATCATCCAGAGGACAGAACCCTGAGTTTCTATTCACAAAATCTCTATTTATGTTACCCATCCCACTGTTACATTGCAAATATATTTCAGTCTCATCTGATGAGCCATTGAATGATAAAAGCTTTAATCCTAAACAAATTACAATTGAGTACCACTCAAAAACGATTATGACAAATATTTTAAAAATGGAATGTTCTGTATATGAGTAAATGGCATGCAGTTACAGTAACTTCCTACCTGGAGAATGTGCAATGAATGTTGTGTCAATAATGATATAAGAGTATTGCCAATGAGTCAGCCACATTTGGGACATGTCATGCATCTAAATCAGTCTGCTGCCATTAACCTACAGTGAGTACCACAATTCATTGGACAGTGACGCATTTTTGTTATTTTGGTTCTGTACTCTAGCACTTTGAGTTTGAAAGGATACAATGACAACGGGGTTGAAGCGCAGACTGTCAGCTTTAATTTGATAGTATTTTCATCCATATCGGATGAACCGTTTACAAATGACAGCACCTTTTGTACATGGTCCCCCCTTTTTAAGGTACTACAAGTATTTGTTGAATTGGCTTCACAGATGTGTTTCGTTAGGCAGGTGTATTAATTTGTGTTGTTAGTGAATGCAGAAGAGAGCTGCTGATGTCTAGTCTTGTTCTAGACTTTGCATTTGCCATTGGAGATTGTTGTTGGGGTGACAACATGAGGAAGACAGCAGTGTCGATGCAAATTAAGCTGGCCGTCCTAAGGCTCAGAAATGAAAATCAATCAGGAACATTGCAAAAACCCTGGGCATACCCAAGTCAACTGTTTGGTTCATCATTAACAAGAAAAAAACAACTGGTTAACTCAATTATGTCAAAAGACCTGGTAGACTGTGGGAAAGAAATGTATGTGGGGAAGAAATGTATTTAAGAACACCAGCCACCACCACCGTGATGGATTATACGACTAACAAAGGAAGTGCGTGTAGAGCTAACAAAGGCCGGACCCTGGCCAAAATATTAATGATTTGTAGAAGTGAGCACTACTTACAAAACACATGCAGTAAAAACCTATACGTAATGTAAACACAGCTTCTGTTATGCAAAACTAGGCCTTTCACAAAAATGTGTAGCAAAGATAAAATCCAGCAGGAAGTTGGGGAGCTGAATACATGTTTTGCAACAGAAAGGGGAGGGAGATTTAGATGGGAGAAGGGAGTACCTATTTCTTAAAATAAAGGAAGGAGGGGGCTCGGAAATAATAGTGTCTGGGAGCTGGGAGATAATGGTGTCAAGAATAGAGCCTAAGAAACAAAGCGAACAAGTGGGAAGTACCAAGTTTAAGCTCCACAACAGGAGGGGCTAGCAAAAGTGGATAAAAAGAAGTGTTTAGCCCCCAGGGATTTTAGAGTGTTTGAGGAATGATTGGATGTATTGTCTTTGCTTTGTGAATGACTGTTGTTTGTATTGAACTACGCAGATCAGCCCGGGTTCTTATATGTAATCTTTGATTCACTTTCAATAAATCGAGTTACATCAGACGCTGTGAACTATGCATACTTTGAAGAAGTATTCAACAGTGTGGAAGAGAGCGACCCCGGCGTTTCTGGCCCAGGCTGGGGCCTGTTTTCTCACCCCACAAGACCGAGGAAGACCACTGTAGTGGATGACCGGTGAATACGGTGGAGAAATATGGTGAAGAAAACCCCCCAGACAACAGCCCAACTCTTCTGGATGCAGGTGTAGATGTGTCAAAGTCTACCATACGTAGAAGACTACACCAGCAGGACTACAGAGGGTACACTACAACATGTAAACCACTGATAAGCCTGAAGAACAGAAAGGCGAGATTACAGTTTGCTAAAAAGCACCTAAAAGAGCCCCAAGAGTTCTGGAACAAAGTCTTGTGGACATATAAGACAAAGAGTACCAGATTGATGGAAAGTGTGGAGAAAAAAAGGAAATGCCCATGATCCAAAGCATACCACCTCATCTGTGAAACATGCTGGAGGGGGTGTTATGGCTTGGGCAGAGAGACTCAACGCGAGAGGCTCAACTAACCCGGATATTCGAAGTCCAGTTTTAGACAATAATGTAGACAGAGGATCTGTCAATTTTTCCTCATTGCATTAGAGAGAACCGGATGGAGCCCATATTATTAGTATTTGCTTATAACCAAATAGGGATTGAATGTTCAAAACATGAATTCTATTAACTAGATTACGTTTGGAAAGCAATACGGTGAAAACAAACATTCTAGTCACACTCTGATTTCACAAAAAGGCAAGTTTGTTGTTTGGACTACATATCCAATCAGGAGTACTGCATCCGGCTTCTATGTTTGGTTTTCATATGAATCAGTTGTACCAGAGAGACTCAGACCTGGTTGTAGCTACATATTCATGATTTCAAGGTTTCCGTAGCTAGAGCTAGTTTTGTCCAAAACTAGATAATCGTGAATGTTAGCTATGCTAACTTTGCTACTCGAGCTTTCATATTGTATGTGAAACTAGCTATCCTAATATTAATGTAACATTATACCAGCGACGTTTAGTGTACAGTAACATTATCATGACTACTCTCTTGTTACTACTATAAGCTAGCTCACAGCTGTGTTATTACGGCAAATGAGTGAGCTATAGCTATAGCTTATATCATACAGCAGTCTTTTCAGAATTTGTTTTCAGTAGTTATTCAGGGGAAGGGTGGACACCGCTTCAACCCCAGCAGCTGGGAGTTCGCCCCTGCCTTGAAGAGTGTCATTGGCCAGCATCACACACAATCTTCAGGGCAGCTACTGCTTGCCTGACACGGAGAAATCCCTCCTAGATGCCAGAGCAGTGTCAGATAAACTACTGGGCTCAATCCAGAATGAGAGCCAGCAGCCAACCATCTCTCAGGTATCTAAAAGATGATTTAGAAATAACTGAAATAAATACAAATGACTAATTACCATACGTATTTAACTGTTGTTGCGAAGCTGGTCAATGCTCTTCAACATCTAAAAAATATATATACTTTCAAGCTTTAACATCTGAATATGTAATAAAACCAGAGTCCCGTTGAAGGAGAGTTGTTCCACTCCGCCGACACCTTCCCCTCTAAAGGTATCAGTGCCTGATGCTTAGCTCACTCCTGACTATAAGCTTTACTAAAGAGGTATGTTTTTAACCTAGACTTTTAAGACTGTCTGATGTCCAAACATTGATAGGCAGGCGTTTCCATAGTAGGGGCGCTCTATACTGTTTGGTAATTGATAACTTTGTGGATCAAAAGGTACACTGTGGCCATCGTTGTTCTGCTTCCTCTCACTTTAAATTTTGTTTTGGTGGCCGGAGGCAAAAATTAAGACAATTTAAATATTTAATACATACCTTTCTAATTTGTCTATTGCTCTGTGGACAATGCAGGTGGACATACAGGAGTATCTGGATGCGCAGGGTGACTGCGTGAGGGAGGAGGTGCTGTCCTACCTGTCCGGGTGGGTTGCCTGTGAGGTTAAAAAAGACGCTGTGCTGGGAAACTGCCAAGGCTGTGAGAGTCTGCTAGTGAACTGGAATAACAAGGAGCACAGCTACACTGTGTGTGAAGAGGGCACCAGCAACACATTTACAAAGAAAAACAAGTACACCAGCGCCGCCGGCTTGATGGAGCCCTCTGAAGTGTTGAGGCGCACAGTTGTGCGCATGGACCACATAATTCAGAGGGATCTGCCATCCCTATGGCAAAAACAAGGCCTGGTGAAAACATAAAAGGACAGGTTTAAAGCATCAAATACCTTTGATGAAATGTTGCACCACCACCCCGAGCATGCGTTCAGCATAATGGAGATTATGGTACAGAAATACTCTATATGCATGGTCAGTGCCAAGATGAGGAGGGTAAATAGGAAGGTGCATGAACCCCGGCCAACCTCATCAAGAAAATTAAAATGCTTTACAGGTTGAGGAAGGGAGGGAGGGAGAGAGAGAAAGAGAGAGACATTCTTACTAGGGATATTTTAGGGATATGTATTTTTATGTATTGTATTTTATACCTTTATTTTATATATTTATTTATATTATGCATCTTATTTTTACTTTCCATTTTCTTCGCTGATTAATTGCACAGCACTTTGGTTAACTTTTGTTGTTTTTAAATGTGCTTTATAAATAAACTTGACTTGGGCTCAATTTTGATTATTGTTTTATTGGACTAATTCTTATTGGTTAAACAACGTATGATCATTACATTTGGTGCCCACATACAAAGTTAGCGATGTTTTGAACATGCTGTCCTGTCACAATGCCGGTCATTCGTTCAATCCATCCTTGCAATGCGCTGTTAACTTTTGCATTTCATTTTTAGTATAACTTCGTTTTTTCATTTGTCATTTGGCTTGTCGGCAAACGTTAGCTAAAGCAAAGACTCTGGCTAAAGTACATAACATTAGCTAACTGATAACAAAATGTTTGTAAGTTAGCTAACGTTAGTGGTAGCTAACATTATTATTTTAAGGTATGGATTTCTCACACTCATCGATGCCTGTCTATTGTTTCACATCCTGTCAGTTTTGTTAGTAGCAGTGCCATGGCTACTGGCAGATGTCAAGGTTGACCGAGGACGAGTTCTTTTGAATATTCACATATTTACATTTTCAAGGGCAAAAAATAAGCTACGTCTGCGCATGTCACTACATTGGACTACAATCAGACTCGTCATAAGCAGTGTCACATGGTCCGGGTCTCTAAAAACTGGACTCCGAGCGTTTCTACAGAGTCCACCATCTTTGTGTATAAATACCTTTGGCTTGGGCCTGTATGGCTGCCAGTGGAATGGGCTCACTTGTCTTCATTGACAAGTACTGTAAAAAGATCATTGATACAATAGTGTTATTTTGTCAAACATTTTTTGTTGATTCCAGCAACCACTTTACTTGATAATATTTTCAAAACAAATAAAATGCATGCTGAAACATGACAAATTTTATGATAAAGCATCAATTTGAGACTGAACTGCCCCCCTTGGTTTGCAGAATGTACCTTACATTACACATGGCCTAAGTAATGCACACGGCAACTGTAATATGATAACATTCATTGCTCCTGTAACTAAACTATGAGTTGAAAACAAAAATTAATGTTATAGTTTTATTAGTATGCCGAATACAGAGATTCTAAGCATCACCATTGTCGCACAGATCATCCATTTAACAAGCACGCCCTCCCTGCAGTCTCATCTGCAACTACACCCTCACCCATGACACACTGGACAATAGTGTCTATCTGGCCATTCATAAAAATATTCTTTCACCTCTAAAAATTTGTATTCCGTCATAGCAACAAGATAAATCCAACAATAGCTCTACAATATGCCAATACAGAAGTGAAAACACTGCTCACTAACAAAATGAATGAAAGAAACAAAATAAAAAAGACAAAGCTTTCTAAAATTATACCATGTCATTATACTGTCAGTATCTATGACTAAATATGGAATAAACATACTACCCTACCCTTGGTTTTACACATAGAGATATCCCTTTCAAGACAGAGGGGTCATATATTGTCTTGGACAATCCATTTGTGAAATACAGTATACACTCATTTGTGATGCCTGGGTTATACCTTCCAAAATAGCTGTGCGTAATACAACACATGCTGTTTACGGTGTTATCGCCATTATAGGTACATTCTGGCTTGATTAACAATTAATTACTTTATCCTGTAGGTGACAGTATAAGCTTTATATCAATGTATAACTTGTGTAATTTTACTATTGGAATAGCGTTTTATATCCCAGCGTAACGGAAAGTTGGTCTCATCATCACCACCTTCCTCATTCACTAGTAGCAGTAAAGATACTGCACCCGGCGAAACATAATTATTGAATTTGGTCATTTTTTGTATTTATTGTTATTCTTGGGAACTTCTGAGCATGGCTAAGGTATATGTTTGCTGATAGACCTAGCTGATATTGTTTTCTGGAGTAAGTCAGCGGAGTCGAATGACCACATTGATTCTCTGGAGGTGGAGAATTCCTTTGAGCACATAAGATTTCATCCTCGATATGCAAGTATTACTGCTCAAAATATTCTGGTTTATAGTTCACAGTGGTTTAGGGTTTAATTTGGCACTGCCACCATGAGAGATCTTCCCGGCAGATGTAAATTTGCAAATATTTGCATATATAGTAACTACTTTTGTTCGGAAATCCACCACCAGGTGGCATATGTGAGTACTCAAAACCATTTCTGGCAGTTAACACTTCAACTGTGGGACTCATGAGCAAACTAGAACAGTGGCTTGCATCAAATGACCACTGCTCTTACTTTAATGGGATAGGAGGAAAATACATTTTAGTGACAAGCTGTAAATAGGAACATGATTGTTACCCGTAACATTTTTGTGTGTATCTGAGTGAAACGTACATCTATAAATGGTTATTCGACAAACTTCATGGTCACACTGTAAAAATTAATAATAGCCTAGTCAAATAGTTTAGAGCACAGTCTAACGTCATCTATGTTAGTTTCACTTAGAATATAGAGGAGAGTTGGTATATATGGAGGACTAAATGTGCCAAAATGAAATAAATAATTAATTCAATGTAGCCAGGCAGACAATTTAATTCCTACTAGTTCGTATAGACTACCCTAATATAGCACTATCCCTTTAAGAGTCTGCTGATGTCATGCGTGCGCAATGCATTATTTGTACAGCGCAATCATGCAGTGTAGCTGAACTCCCACCGCAAGCGTAACGGCCGCGAGCGCATGACGCGCATATTATGCGCGTAAATGAAGTGTAGTTGGAGTGCTGTTATTACAACGGCAGCAGGCGATGTCCTCTACAACAGCTGCGAACCGGGTGCGGAACTTGTGCTACACAAGTGAACTGAAGCGTAGCTTTTTGCTTCTGTTCTATTTTTCGGCTTGCCGCGCGTTATGATGACCTGTTTATACACAGAAATATGCTCTAAAATGCTAGGTATACATGCTCTGATTTATATTTCATCCTTATATTACTGGCGGTGTATCCCTAGTTCCCTCTTGCAGTAGTGGAGAACAAGATAAGGCCAGATAAACACCAGACATTTTATAAGCAGCTACAAAAATACAAGCCTTTTCGTTTTTGTATTGTCCTTGCAGAAAAAAAATTTAAACTGGAACCTGGGAAAAAGGCAAACTTAGTTTCGCTATCTTATTTTGCGGAGGGGGTGGGGTAAATTCGAAAATACACCACAGAAAGACGTAGCCTATTGAATGATGTAGAAGTGAATGCACTGAGCAGCGGTTTGTTAGCTCGAAGTGTTGGAAGGTAGTTTTAACCAACCATTGCTCAGCCTATTTGACTTCTCCGATGTCTTCGTTTGCCGTGCTTTCAAAAAGGGCTTGTTAATAAAAATAAGATAATCCACTTCAGCACAAACTTTCTCATGTATTTACACGATATAACTAAATATTACCAAATTAACAAACTGAAAAAGGTCTCTCACCAAGTATTCACTTATCCATAATCAACAGTCATGAACAAATGTGAAATACAAATGTGAAAATGTTGAATATTCCTGTTTTTGCCACGAATGTTGCACACGCAACCTGTTTCGCATTTTACTGGACTTTGACTGGTCTGTATCATTTTTCTGTGTCATTGTCTGTAGTGGTAGGCTAATTCATAGGCATATTTATGAGAAAAATAATTGCTGGGCTATAGGCTGCTGCTATTGTGGCCAAAACATTTTTTTTCCTGTACAATCGCCTAGGCTTGTTTGATACATGAAAAACACAGCATATGCCCCAAAATTAAAAGAGCATGCCAAATTGTTACGAGATGTAGGCTACTGAGGTGAACAGAGAAACAAAAGGTAGGGACCAGGATAAACAAGGAAGAGTTATTTAATAAACTATAGTAATAAGCATGATTACAACGAGTAACAAGAAGCACAAGAGACCACAGCCAGCAAATGTAAGGCACTGAATATGAAAGATTAGACAAGACATAAGTCATTTGCATGGGTTATGACACATAGCTAAAATGTAGTTCTTATTTGAAAATTAAACAGTATAGGTAGGCTTGTTTGATAAGAAGAAAAAATAACATAATATTCCAAACTTCAACAAATAATAACCTACATTTGGGGCTGATAATTCAATGTTTGTTGCCGGGGGGGGGGGGGGCGGTATGGGATTTGAACATTCAATAGGGGGGCATTGGTCTACAAAAGGTTGAGAACCCCTGGTCTATAGGGTAGGGTACAGTGTTCCGAGTGCACATCAAAATGTAGGTGGATAACCAGGATACTAAGGGTGTTTTCACACCTGCGCTTTTTAGTCCGGTTAAATCGGACTCTGGTGCGATTTGTTTGGGCAAGTATGAACACAGTAATCGCACTAAGATGCGGACCAAAACAACCGCACCGAGATGCTTGAGAGGAGGTGGTCTCGGTCCGGTCCCGAACAAACTCTGGAGCAGTTCGTTTGTGGTGGGAACATGATCCGACCTTGATCCGACCCAACTACCAGGTGTACCCCGCAAGTTTGAGCTAAACGGCTCCTGTAGCCATTTTTATTATATTTTATTCCATTAGCTCCCTTGTTCTGCTCAGTTGTCTGAAGGCAGCACGTCTTCTTTGCAAAGTGTGAAGCAGTATAGTATTTTCAAGACGTTTCCTCGAAGTGCATTCAGCATTCTGCTGGTATAGTTTTGCCTGGTATATTGCCCAGATAATTACCACGGTTATGAGCAGATGCCAAATCTGCTGTTGCTCCATGTTAAATTGCATAGCAATGTTTATCTCACAGAAATATGCAGTAGTCCAGAACACAGGACCTTCTTCCTGTATTTACTTACTTGCTCCCGCCCCAGACACATCTGACCAATAAGTGGAGTCAGCGTTCTCACGTGGTTTGTAGTGATGCATTTTGCTTGGATGTTTCTCTGTGTGAAAAGAAACCGAACCAAGGGGAAAAAGCTCCAACTTTATGAACTCATCAACTGATTCGGACCAGAACAAACGAACTATAGGTGTGAAAACGCCTTGAGTGTGAAAAGGGTTTTCACTGTGGCTGGATTCCTGGTATCTCGGGAAGTGCACAGAAGTACTGGAGAGAAGACATTGTGACTTCAAAGTGTGTTTTGTAATACCAATCCTGTTCTAAGCTCTCAAAACTACAATTAATGCTGTTCTCGACTGAGAACAATCAGAATAAAGACCCCAAAAAGTTTAATTTGTGTCCTGTGGTCTATGTAATACACTGAACAAAAATATAAATGCAGCACTTTTATTTTTGCAGCCATTTTTAATGCGTTTAAATAATACCTCAAAGATTTGTTCTATGTGCACAAAGATCTTATTTCTCTCAAATTTTGCCCACAAATTTGTTTATATCACTGTTAGCTAGCATTTCTCCTTTGTCAAGATAATACATCTCCTGCACAGGTGTGGCATATCAAGATGTTGATGAAAAGCCATGATCACTACACAGGTGTTCCTTATGATGGGGTCAATAAAAAGCCACCCCAAAATGTTGAGTTTTTTGTTGTTCAACACCATGTCACAGATGCCTCAAGAGTTAAGAGATCAGGAATGTCCTGTAGAGCTGTTGCCAGAGTAATGGATGTTCATTCTCCGCCATAAGGCGTCTCGAGCGTCGTTTCAGAGATTTGGGAAGTTCGTTCAACAGGCCTCACAACCGCAGACCACATGTAACCATGCCAGCCCAGGACTGCCACATCCGACTTCTTCACCTGCGGGATCGTCTGAGGCCAGCCACACGGACAGCTGATGAAACCGTTGGTTTACACAACCGTAGAATTTCTGCACAAACTGTCATAAATCGCCTCAGGGAAGCTCATCTGTGTGTCGATGTCCTCACCGGAGTCTTGATTTGTCTGCAGTTCGGCGTAACATTTGACGTGAGTGGGCAAGAGCTCACCTTCAATGGCCACTGGCACGCTGGAGAACGGTCCTCTTCACTGAAGAATCACGGTTTCAGCTGTACAGGGCAGATGGCAGGCAGTGTGTATGGCGTCGGGTGGGTGAGCAGTTTCCTGATGTCAACGTTGTGAACAGAGTGACCCGTGGTGGTGGGGTGTTGGTATGGGCAGAGAACTAAAGTGCAATTTATCCATGGAAATTTGAATGCACAGAGACATCGTGATGAGATCCTGAGGCCCATTGCTGTGCCATTCATCCACCACCATCACCTCCTGTTTCAGCATGACAATGCACGGCCCCATGTTGCAAGGATCTGTACACAATTCCTCGAAGCTGAAAATGTCCCAGTTCTTCCATGACCTGCATACTCACCAGACATTTCACCCATTGAGCATATTTGGGATGCTCTGGACTGGCGCATTCGACAGCGTGTTCCAGTTCTCACCAATATCCAACAACTTCGTACAGCTATTGAAGGGGAGTGGGACAATATTCCACTGGCTACAATCAACAATTTGATCAATTAAATGTGAAGAAGATGTGTTGCGTTGCATGAGGTAAATGGTGGTCACACAAGATACTGATCGGTATTCTGTTCATTTCATGGTATCTTCTTTTTTGGGGAATCTGTGATTAACAAATGCATATCTGTATCCCCAATCACATGAAATCAATAGATAAGTGCTTAATGAATCTATTTCAGTTGACTGATTTACGTTTATTACCTTTGAAATAAAAAAAATCTTCTAAATTGATGTTGCATTTATATTTTTGTTCAGTGTATATAGGTCATTGTTTGTTAAATACAGCTTTAAAAAGCAAATTGCCTGTTGATAAACTGGATTATTATTGATTTCATTGTAAAACCATGACTTTAATATCTGAAACAATAGCAGTGCCAGTGATTTTAATGGCAAATATTAATATTAAATTATATTTTTTGGCATTTTATTCCAGTTCTGGGTTAGACCCCACCCATTTCCAGTTAACACCATGCCCACTTCCAGGTTTCAATCCGAATAAAAATACAAATAATTTTGTTGGTTGAACAAATACAAATAAAAATAGAATTTGAATCTCCCTCCACCCTTATTAAATAGGACACCCCTTAAATGCTCAAGGATTGGCCAGATTCGGCATTTGTGCGAAGGGGATAATTTCATCCATCACAGGAAGAAAGGGTGTGCTTCTTTGCCTTTTTTTAAAACCGAAAGTTGTTAGAAATAGAGCATACTCAAACTGCATTGCTAAAATAAATGAATTACGGTTACTGTGTGTTTTTTGGTACAATGGTGTCGTACATTGCAAGGTTTGAGTCTTTGTCACTCTTATTACTACATCAAGTGAATGAGTGCTGGGTATCAACACTGTTGACAGGGGCTACATCTGATTGCAACAACTGACAACAATGAGAATCTTGATCCCGATGCAGTCCCGAATCTGTATACATTACCACACTTTGTTTCTCTGCCACCTATAACAATCATTTAAAAAAAGTGCTTTCCTTGTTACCGATTAGACTGCAAAAATATTACAGTTTAATTAATGTAATATTCATTGTTTAATCTCGACAAGGGAAAGAGAAGCCTGTAGGTAAAGGGTACATGATGTGGTTTGCCTAGGCTAAGTGTCTGACTTGACTAATCTTTCCCCTTAGATCGCCTGCTCTATAGTGTGAAGAAAGGGGCGGATGTTCAAAATTTGGTTGTCAATCGGATCGGCAAACAGTACTCAAAATTTTTGAAAAACAGCTTCAACAGCAGGCCTGTCATTTGAGTCAGTGGTGTAACAAACTCTTCTTGGTGGATTCACAGCATTTTGTCTTGCTTGTTTGACATCTTTTAATCTTTCTCTACTCTGTAGTCAACAGATCATCATTTGGTATGCTCTTTCTCATCCTCAAGTTGACAGCCTGCCAACCTGTTCTTATAAAGTACCCCAACAAGTAGATGCTTACAAAGTACCCCAACAAGTAGATGTTTAGCAGAAGTAAAGACAGAAGTTATTCTTTGTAACAGGGTGTCAATACTATAACTGCTTGAGAACAGATGGCATCGAACCTGCCACCTGACTTATTTTGTGCTGCAATTTGCGAAGTGCGCAGTGGAGAGAAGCTGTGTCCTGTCCTGAATTTCTCTCTCTCAGAATTTTTCACTGGGGGGTTTGCCTGTATGTGTGTGAGTATTGCTTGATAACCAATCACACCTGCTCTCAGGAACTATATGTAGACCTGATAGGCAGACAGGATAGTGAATCTCAAGTTTTTTTTTTTTTTTTGTTTTTTTTCTGCAGGTACAGGGATTTCCGTAATTTTGCTACAAATTAGAAAAAAGAAAATTTCTGAATATCATTGCTCAATTACAGGAAGAAAAAATACTGTGTACAATGCATTATTGGTGTATTTCCAATTAGGTGAATTCAAATTCAAAGCATTGGACATCTCCGCTAAGCTGTGAATGGAAGCCAACACCAATGGAATTCAAAGGTGGTAAATTAGTTTTAGTTTGGGTAAACAAGGTCATCTGAACCCAGGCTATGTAAAACATTCAATACAAATACAACCAAACAGTAATTTTTGTAACCTGATGTAATTTAATTAGCCTACCTTCAGTGTGTAATTGTCAATATCGTACACTCCAGCTACTTCTGGTTGAAGACTTTGTTGGACAGTTTATTGAAAATTATTATTTATATTACTTGTAATCAAATGTCTTTTCATTTGGAGGACCTCCACTTATTTTTAATGCCTGAGTTGAACTGAGGGCTATTTTTCTTTGGTCTCCTTAGAAGATTATTCCATTATTTATTTCCATCTGACCCAGCATTTTTTACACTTAAAACATTTTTTGTTGAGATTAATTGATTACCATGGCCTTCCTATTGCTTCTATTACAACATTAACAACTGCTACCAGGTTCTTTGAAAAGCTAGCTACATGCAGTCTGTGGTTAGTTGACTTTATAAAATGGTATGACATGATTAAAAATAGTGCAATACATTCATTTATCTGAAAGGTTTCATAATTTATCTGGCTGGGAATTAATGCATCTCCTCGAGTGTTCTGCATTGTTTTGTTTTTTTGGAGGGGATTTGAAAAACTGCAGAAGGTCAGAAAGCACCCTTTACAAAAACTGCAAACCCGGTAGGTTTTTGCTTCTCTCTAGCCCCCCTGATGCAACCTTTGACAAAGATGAATAAACTCCATTGAACACCAAGAAAATGCACCAGGATCCAGAATTAACACTGATGTTTCAGTGAAGGACGTGGGATGTATTTCACTGAGGGGCTGAGGAAAATACTTCAAAATTGTGTACTAAAAGTCCTCTAACTCGTCTTTCAAGAGCACTGAAAGAGCATATGCTGCCCACAGCATGTATAATGACTCCCTCCAAAGCCCATCAATAACTTTAATGGGCAAAAAGACATTTACGTTTCTCTTACTGGGATGAGGGATGGGGCAGTTGAGACTCTTACATGAACTTCCTGTTTATCAGCCCCATAAAATATGCATCACAAGGTAACAGGGGTACGAGTTTCATTTATGGTTCTTATAGAAAAGTCTTCATACAATGCATCAACTACAGATGGTCTGACAATGTATATATTTAGGCATTTAACCGCTCTTTTCTAGACCAACTTACAGTTTACTTTTCTGTTCACTTAAAACCCATTAGCACGGCTTATGGTATTGCGGCCTATACGTTTAAAGACCTGTCGGCAACCTCAAATGCACCATTTGCCATTGTGGGCCCTTGAAAACTTCAGACAGGAAGTTTGTTAATTGTTTTTAAGGTAGTTGAACCTCATCTTTAGCTTAGATGTAATTATTTGTATCGTAATAAAAATCTGAATTTTAATCCGGTTTTGGGTACATTCTGATAAAGGCTGTTCCAACAGTTTGCTCTGCCTATCAAAAAAAATTTGCGATTTAATCATTGATAAGAATTACCAAATGAAATCAATTAAATATATTATACATGTTGGATAAGTGAGGTGTTTTAACTTGATGCACTTGTGTTCAGTATTTAGAGTGCCAGACGTCAAACGAGGGTGTTAAGTTAAAACTGCTGGGTTTGGAAAATTGAACATAATGGACACAATTCTCACCTTGCTGACAGACCTGTTCTCTGGACTGACAGTAAAATATTTCGGCTTCATATCTGGCCCACATACTGCATTTCACAACTCCCGCTCCAGGTCTGTAACAAACGTTAAACCTGGTCTATTTTTTTTTTTTTGCACAATGTGCCACTACCAGGGTAGAAGTTGCATCCAGATCTAGAATGTATGAGTGCCAGTGGCGCAGACTCAGTATATTGTCACCTTTGGATCCAGTCAATATCCAAAAAAACGTTTTTGACTATTCTCACATTTTGTTTTTCATCAGCAAGGAGGCACAATCTAGCATGACTGCTGTACAGCTAGGCTGATTCTTTTTTTTTTTAAAGAAAGATCGGTTTGGTGATCGGGTGACTAAGCTGAAAAACGGCATGTGTTTTCCAGTCCTGTCTCACTATACCTTTTAATTGCGGTTTGGTATATGGCCTGTCAGGGCAATATTTGTCCCAAACATGGGTAAAATGCCTATTTGAATCTAAACTTGTCTACTGTTCAGAACCTGTTGGACAAAGTATTTCAAATAAAGGGTTTGAGTGAAGCTTATGTCGGGAGTCAGGAGCAGCCTCGTGCTGCCTCCCGCCACCTAACAATGTTTTTTTTTTTTCCCCCAGGAACCCACCCACCCACCACCAGGAGATCAGGACAAGGCAGGTAAAAGGGAAACTTATTTAATGGTTAATTCATAAAAATAAAAACAGAGCACGCCACAATCTTCCCCCCGGCTTCCTCTAGCACTCTCCCACTCTGGCCCTCCCCTTCCCTTCCACGGAGCCCCGACGCAGGTAGGAGCGACACCCCTCACACTTTCAAGCCGCTGGGGTTCCCCTCACGTGCCCACACGCCGCAGAACAACCGTGTACCCACTCTGGCCCCCCTGCGCCTCAGCCCCGCTCCCGGAGGGCAGAGACCTCACCCTGCCATCTCACAGGGGGAGCCACTAACACAGGCGGGGTCTCACACACTCATGCCTCACACACCACAAACAACATAAGAATCAAAATCAAAGAAAGGATGTAGTTGGCACACACCTCAATGCTGTGTGGGCCACTCTACATCCACAAAAAAAATAAAGAAAAAAAATCAAACCCCCAAAGGTCCACTGTCTCCCGCTGTCCACGTCAGTCTCTGGGCGGCTGGGCGGTGCCCCCTACCACTCTGCCGTCCGCTGCACGTTATTGAAATCCCACTGTTTGCCACGCAGAGTCCCTGCTGTGCCCTGCAGCTGGAGAGCGAGTCGGTGCCGGCTCCGGTCCTGGTCCATGCTTTACAGTCTCAGAGTGGGAGACTCGCTGTTCCTCTGCCCTCGTCAGGGCTTGTCTAGAGTCTCCCCTCGCGGCGTTGGTCCTTGCCAAAGTAGCGGTGTCCTTGCCACAGGACCAGTCTGGCTCTGCACAGCGCCACTCCTCCCCGAATCCCACCAGGTTTTCCCACTTGGTCCGGGCACAGCTCGCTCCTCGTGGCACCAGTGCAGCGTCCGGGACTGCCAGCCCGCCACCAACGGGACAGGAGACAGCTCAAACAAAAAAAGAGAAACAGAAATAACAATAACAAAAGGAAAGAAAACCCACCCTCAACAAAAACTTAACAAATACTAACTTAAAGCTAAAAAAGGAAAAATCCTCATCTGAGGAACCCAACATTCACCCCAGCGTCTCTCACATTCTCCCTCTCACCTGCCTCCTTATCCCTGTAAGCTTGTTAGGGCAAACACGAAACAGCTGCGCCACGCCCCCAACTCCCGCGACCGGCGAATCGGCTTACGCCCCGATCTGCATGTGCACCCAGACTCCAATAATCAATCCCCCAGTGAATCCGGCACAGCTGTCAGGCTACCTCCTGACACTTACTTATTTCCTGTCTGTACATTGACATTGACAGTTCCTGGGAAATGGCTATAGGTACTTGTATTGTCTACTGTGGGTGGAGGGAGATGCCACTATTTGTATTTGTATTTTGGTTGTTCAACCAAAAAATTATTTGTTTTTGGATTTGAAAACCTGAAATGGGAGTGGCTAAACCGGAAGTGTGTAACCCAAGGCTGTATAAAATGCCAAAAATTCCAGATTTTTACCATTGTAATCACTGGCACTGCTATTGCTGCAATATTAAAGCATTAATATCATGATTTTACAATTCCATCAATAATAATGCATTTTAACAACAGGTAATTTGCTTTTTAAAGCTGTGAACAAACAATGAACTATATGTTCATAAAAAGATGGCCTTTATGGAGCTGACACACTAGGTAGCTCAGTTTAAGTGTCACGCTGGCTTGACGGAGCAGACACGCTAGTTAGCTTAGCCTCGTGTAAATATTACATAAGGGAATAAAGTTATAAACACCTACCTAGTTAAATGGCCATGGACAGCTTTGCAATAAGAACACGTTGTTTAATACCGTCATTTGCTGAATATAAATGGAATGTAGACGTTTAAAGGGGTGGAAATGTAGGTTGACATAAAGGTTAGCTCAATTCAACCGTAATTCAACTCTGGTTTTACTTCCATATAGCCTGGCTCCTAGCCGGCCAGAAAACATTCACATTGAACCAAATCTAGCTGGTTAACCAAATGTCTAGATGATATGACATAATACAGTGTATTTTCGGTGAAAGACCGGCTTGAAATGTGATCGTTTTGTAACTGGTTAGGACATAGGCAGGCTATATCAGGGTAAAACATGAACAAACTAGTGGTAAATAGAGCCAACCTAGTGCATTTATGTGAAAACATCTGTCAACCTTTTTACATCCCTCCAGACTTTTAGGTAGCCTACCTTCTGTCTTTGGTCTTGTGTTCACTGGGAGACGAACGATACTCATCAGTAGTCACAATACTACTATGTGGAATTTGCATGTGAAATGATAGAGAAAGGATTTCAGGAATATAAATTAGTTCCCACAATAATTATACAGTTGCAAAAGCAATAGTTTAAAAGTAAGAGGCAATTCTAAAATATTATTTTAGAAATAAGCTTGCATCACAAATTACAGATTTGCCAGAGGCAGGATTTGATCTGGAGACCCAAAGGTTCCAGAGGCAAGCGCATTACCTGCGAGCCACCAGTGAAGTAGTTACAATGGTAGCAAATGTTTTGGCTACAAATACATATCTCCATTTTGTGTGTGTATGCGATGTTTGGATTGGCTGGTGTACCTAAATATGCAATGGGGAGATATATTGTTTGTGGGCCTGGGGCATTTGTGATGATGTAATGGGCAGGAAAAAGAAGAAAAAGGAAAAAGGCTAATTCCCCTAAGTTTAGGGCTTTATTGTGTGGACGTGTGAGGTTGTTTGTGAATTCTGTCTGTTTAAAAGGTGTCAGAAGGTAAAGAAATTAATGTTTTTACGGGCTGAGAGTCTGTGGTCATTGTGGTTATTTCTGTAGGGGACCCTGAAAAGTGCCAAACTCTTGGTGCTTTATAGGTAGATATGGGGCATGCTGCCCCAACAAGCCATAACTTGGCGGGATGGCATACCTGCCATCCCAAAATTGAACTTAACATGTTATATAGTCATAACAGGCTATATGAACAATCAACAAACAGTCAAACCAAGGCAAATGTTTTTATAAATCAAAACAGTTACTCATCCTTACTCTGAACTGCAGAGTATGAACAGCATGAACTCCACCACCACCCCTACCTGAGGGACACTGAAGTCAATTATAAACTGAAAACTTTATAATTCAAAAAATAGTTATTCGTCTTCATTATGAACTACTGTATGCCATGAACTCCTTATGAAATAAAAACTACAGAATGTAAGGCTAAATGTTTTGTTGTTTTTTGTTTGTTAATATTTTTTCTTTGCTCATTGTTGTAGCCACACTTTACCTTTATGTTTGCATTTGCATATGCTTGGATAAATTAAATAAAACATCTTCAGCTATTATACTCTTACTCAAATTTCCCCAAGTTGTATTTTGTGAAAACAAGCTCCTGTACATGAGCAGGAAGTCGCATCAGATGTGTCCAGCATTACAGTGTCGACAACATAACTTGATGAAGATTATTGAATCATATATTGCTAAATTATTTTTTTGAAATAAAAGACACAACTCAGTTTGAGTTGCAAAACCTGCAATGGACCTCTTTTTAGCTGAGTCTGAAATAAAACTCTATGTTTGTATTTATAAATTATAGCGGTTTATTTTATTTATTTATTTTTTTTAAAAAGAAGGAATTTCTTTGGTCATAACGAATTCAGCACATTTCTCCCTCCCTTCTCTTTAGAGCCTTATTTTCTTATTCAAAGTCTCAGTTTCACAGAAAACCTGAAAATATGCCGGTGTGCATTATCTATGCATTATCTCCACCGAGTTCGAAGCCTAAGTTTTAATCATTTCCATCACTAAGACTATTGCAGTGGATGAATTTTGCAAAGTAAGTTTTGATAGCGCTTCACTGGGAAATTTGTATCAGTTATCTGATATTCAGTTGCTGAACAGCGTACTGGAGCAGACGGCGACACGTTTGCACCTGTTGTGTACTGTTGGGGAGGTTGTGTTGTGAACAAAAATGACTCAAACTGCCTGTATTTCTTGACTGAGTGGGTTTTTATTTTATTTTAAAAACACAGTTAGTTTAAGCCCAAATATTCAGGAAAGTCGTGGAAGGAGGAGGATATAGCATTCATGGTGTTGGAGTAATTTTAATTATAAAGTTCCCAAAGTGCAATGGCATTGCTCTGGCCTATCTAGTGGTGATGGAAACTCTCGCTCGCTGTCTCTATGCAGGTGTGTGTTTGTTTAATTGAGACACTTGGAGCTGACTTCTGAGCAAATTGCATTAAAGAGATAGGAAAAAAGATCCAAATACGAATAATATTGGGCATGTTCGGGAGGAGAAAACATTCGGGGAGAATGCATTATCCAAGTGTTGCCGAATATGGTATTTGTATTAGGTACCATCCCTACTGTCTACTAATATTGGTTGTGACACTGGTGACATGCCACTATCTTTTTCTAAATTGCCTAAAAATGTTTGTTTATGCAATTTGTATAATAAAGCTTATTTGACATGGTTAAATATAAATCTAAAATCACATTGGTGCTCAGCACAATAATATCACTGACTCACATATGTGTAACACCACTTTTAGGTTTTGTCTTGGCCATATTTCAGTTGGCCAACGGCATTGGCCAACCATTGCAGACACTGGAGCAAAAATTCAGAGTCAAAGGGAAGCATGTGACCTGCAAACACCATGGATGGAAAACTCTCAAACACTTGGCAACCAACTCTCATTTTTAAGTTTAAAGGTCCAGTAAGTAAGCTTATTTTAGAACACTTTTGGTCATATTTGGTTGAATTTCCTTCGTATTTCGACAGATATCAATTAATTAAAAACTCTAAGAAAAGAAATCCTCTCTCTGATTGGCACAGGCTCTAAAATCAGCTGATCCATATTTCACCACACTTGAATTTTTACAACCAATCAGGACAGCTCTGCGCAAAGAGGATTCCCTGCCTGCCTGTCAAACCTGTTTCATGTTCATAACGCTCCCAGAGCCAGGAGGACAGGGCTGGACATAAGACCAAAGCAGCGATTCTGCAGTGATAGGGCTAATACTATACCTCCAAACAATGCAAAACACCAGTACTACCTTGTCATCTTACATTTAAAACCTTTAATACAATATTTAACACTGAGTTTGACATGAAGACATACAGATCACGAAAGCCAAAACATTTTTAGAATCAAGTGAAACCCATTAGCTTGTAGCCGAAAAAGCAGCTGAGGTGATTGTGTGACTTTGAAAGCTAAGGTTAGCTTCCAAATGATGTGAAATGTGCTGTCATCTTATGTTTAAAAGCTTCAAAACTATATTTTTATTTTACTGAATTTGGCAGTAAAACATATGAAAGCCAACATTCTTCAACTAAAATAAGATATGTCCTCCAGTACTCAGATGTCAGGCAGCGCACATCCATGTGTTCGGAGTGAGGGGCTTTGGAGGGTGAGCTGAGGGGAGGGGGTGGGAATTTTGGGTGGGGTGGGGGTTATAAACCTGGCTCCCTTTGCTCTTTTCTCCAAACTCAGATTTTGCACCTTTAACTCAGGTTATGGCACAGAACTCGTGTCCAGGTGGGGGCCTGTGGTGGCATGTGCCCCTCCAGAAATTTTATTGGCTAGCTTGGGTGCCACCCCACACCCTCGGAAATGATAGGTCATTAGGTTGTCAAAGCTTGTGCCACCTACCCCCCCACCCACACCCCTTTAAAATTGGTCTGGGCTCTCCACTGAATAAACTACCAGCCAGCATGAAGAGCTCTTAATTCTATGATGAAACATCGCAATGTTTAGGATGCATGGCACACTCAGAACCTGCACATTAGGGATTATACTTGTATCTTGGCATATCATCAATCACACTCAAGAACTGACTACTTTTTGTTCATGCAGTCACATGTAGTGAATGCTTTGGTCTGGTTTCCAACCTTTTCAGCAACAGTCTGACCATAATCTCTTCATTATGAATAATAACCTAGGTGTCAAATTTAATAAATCACCCAGCTGGTGTTTTAATGCATCATTGTTACAGGATAAAACATTTGTGGAGGAGTTTAGAGTTAAGATGATAGCACTTTATTTGGAATGATAAATTCTATTTGCCATGTATGTACAAATGGCATGAACTCTTGCCCCTTTCCCATATTTAGCGCACCCAGGAGGGTTGTGGCCTCTCACCAAGTTTGCTTATCCTCTCGCTCGAACTTTTATCTCAACACTGGAGGCAAAAACTGTTGTGTCCCCCATAAGAATCAAATCACCTTCACATACCATATCTGCATTTGCTGATGACATCCTCAAATACCTAACACATACTTAAAACTCTGTCCCATCTTTATTGTCATTTGAGGAGTTCAAGGAGCTGTCTAGCTATAAAATTAATTTGACAAAGTCAGCAATGATGCCGTTAAATGGGGCTGAAAATGTGATCCTAAATTGATCTCCATCTATCATTCCCATTAAAACTCAAATTATATATCTGGGTATTCAGATACAAACTTCACTTGAAGAGATAGTAAAATGTAATTATGAGAAAATATATAAGGACATTTAACAAGACCTGTCAGTTTGGACTAAATTAACTTCTCCATTGCAAACAAGAGTTGCTGAATGTATAACCACACATTCATCTGCTGAGAATGATGATCCCACTCCCTCCTCCAATTAGTTTCTGGGGCAAAGCTGACTAATTTCAGAAGAGGTACACTACATGGCCAAAGGTATGTGGACTTCTGACATCCAGTATCTCATTCAATCTTATGGGCATTAATATGGTGTTGATAATCCTTTGCTTCTGTAACAACCTCTGTTGTTCAGGGAAGTGTTTATAATTGCTGTTGGAGCATTGCTGCATGGATTTGCTTCCATTCAGCCAGAAGAGCATTAGTAAGGTCAGGCACTGTCTGGGCGATTAGGCCTGGCACTCAGTTGGCTTTCCAGCTGATCCCACAGGTGTTGGATGGGGTTTCTATATGGACCTCACTGTGTGTCCAGGGACATTGTCATGCTGAAAGGGGAAAGGGCCTTCCCCGAACTGTTTTGGAAGTCCAGAATTGTGACTGTATGCTGTAGCATTAAGATTTGCCTTCATCTTCCTCGAATGTGGCTTGCAGCAGATTCTTGCCAATAAACATATTGTACAGTGATGACTACCCCCACATAGACTGTATATCAAGAAATGGGTGGCATACTTCCTGGATGATTATGTTGGAACTGTCCACTGCATATGTGAATAAAGCCAAAGCAATCACATTGGAATGTGAATGAGGACTGCTTCCTTAAGAATGTGTTTCCATCTTATATACTTTGCCACGGCCTGATATGTATAAGGGTTTAAATAAATAAATAAATAAAACTGCCATTGATGGGAAATCAAGGCCAGTATCATGGCTGGACAAATAATGAACTGGGCTTTAGCTGTATATTTGGCAACTATGTGAGATTTCAGAAAATAAAGCATAGTTATCCATCAGCCATTGAACTAGAAGGCTGGTAGGTTTCCATAACATTTTGGAATTAAGGGTCAGACCGTGTTAGGAAATGATACATGGTTTGAACATGCAACTGCACGCCCATCAAAATCAGTGAACATCTTATGTGTGTGGTGCGCCCTGCAAATGCTTTTTTTTTTGTTGCATTTAATAACATGCTGTTTGAAGTTCCAGAACTGTGTATGTGTTAGAACTGCGTGTGTGACGTGATTGATGTGAGTTGGTGAAATTGGGCATCACAGGCATTATAATATGTGATAAGACTGCGTGTCCATCGACTAGAGCAGCCAATCTAGGCAGAGAGTACTGTCTCTCTGTCATTTGAAAGTTTGAACAAGCTCTGTTTCCCAGCAAACACACTCTCAGAAGAAAAATGAAGCCAGAATGCATTGATAATTATTTTTGCAGTCAGCAAAGAACAGGGTCCAAGCACAGCTGCCATATTTTGAAGGATATGTGCCTTCAAGTTGACCAGAAAAAGTGAGCATATGGAAATGGCTGATGTTTGCAAAATTCCATACCAATGGTGACTGAAGATTAATGAGTATAAAACACTTAAAACTATTCTCCTTGTATTTTCAGTACTTTGCTGTTCCTTCTCCTTTCTGCTTCATATGAACCAAAAAAATTGGTGCAAATGCATTGTGCTGTCATCCATCCCTATTAATGTAGTCCTGCCCCCTCTTCATAAATTAATTTACTTCTAAATAACAAAATCCAGTACATGCTGGTTTTAATTATGGTGGATTCACATTTTGAGATAATATTAATAGATTCTTATAAATGTACTGTATAGTATTTGCACTGTTTGAATGGCACAAATGACCTGTAGCAGCTTGTTTGCCCTTGAAATAATACTTTCCAAATGTGCTTTATGCCAGGTGCATGCAATTCTGTTCAAACATCCAAAACAAAGTTACCTTGATTTGAAAGTGTTTTTAATCTCTCTGTTTATACCTCTATACTGTGTTTGAGCCAATAGATTCGTGTTGGTTTACAAGTGTAATGATATCAATTGTAGGATATGTAGTGTTCAGATTTTGGCCTTAGAGAGGGAATCAGTGAATAAGTCACAAGCATCAAAGCAAATGTGCAATATAAAATCCACTGATACCCTAATCTAGGTAGACAATCTATGGGTCTCACCCCCTCCGAAGAGACAAACCAGATGACACAGGACACCATATCGGGGGTCGGAGACCCTACATGCCTGACATTTCCCTTTCCCATGTCCTCTTTAAGTTTGAATGCAATCTTTAGGTAGGCCAGTCCTTGTCATAAATTAGTCTGACCCCCCTTCCCATCTATTCTACACCTTAACTCAGCATCACCCAATCAGGGCAAAATATCCTCAAGCCATGCTGGGTAAGGTATTTCAGATTGCCACAGGAAAAAGGTGTTGTGTTGCGTTGGTGTCGGAGCCTTGAAGAAGTTTTCTTCTTTTTATTTTGGTGGTGGTTCCTAGGTTGTGTGTTTTAGCAGGTTTCCTTGTGGCGCTGGACACTGGAAGTGGGTGATACTTTGGCAAGGTCTGGCCGATCCGTTTCTCTCTCTCTATTTTCTAGATTAGTTGTTTAATGTTTTGTATTATGTCTTCTGTTGGGTAATTTAGAAGTAGAGTGCCTGTATTCAATACAGAATGTATGTTTTCAATTAATTCATATAATTGACTGTTTCTTATTAAATTCAATTATTTAATCTTAAAACCTGATATAGAGCTTGTTTTGACTTGTTGGTTGATTCTACCAGTGCACTGTAGACTGACCTATCAATGACTTGGGTGATTTCATTGATAATTCTAATTTTAAACATAATTATTAAATTAAATCAAATTAAATATATTTTACATGTAGGTTAGCATGCAATATCACTTGGTTCAGTATTCAGAGTGCTGAACGTTTTAACAAAGACATTGACTTTTGGAACCGCTGGATTCAGAAAAGAAACATATTCTTAATTAATCCTTGCTTGTCCGACATAATATACTGCATTTCCAATAGTACGAGAGTTGTTGCCCGTGTATATATCATTCAAAATGCTCGTACTGTATTTATATTTATTTTGGTTCTGTCTGAAACAAAGGTAAAAAAGTAAATCCTGGGAAAGTATGTGGTGTTCCTTAGTTCTATATTTGGTTAAATCTGACATCATTTGGAGTGGGCATGAGGAGATATTTGAACTACTCAAATTTGAGTCCTGTCAGCTGTGTCCTTACTCTCCTCTTTCTCTTTTCAAAGTCTTTGTTTCTGAATGCTACATATTCATCTGTCTGGGTGAGATTTTATATTTAATTCTACAACTTAAGTTGAAGCCTATTTTATTTTATTTTTTTGAGTGTCATTGTATTTCCCTCTATTGCCACAAACCAGCATTGTAATCTGCACCACAACACACTTAAATAAAAAATTTCTGTCAGCAGATGATAATGAAAAAACAGTATATGTGTAATGCCCTGCTCTAAATGTTAGATATTTTAGTCCTGATGACATGGGTGAGAAGAACTGCACTCCTAATCCATACGAAATATATATGTGTATCAAGATTCATGCTCTCACTGACTTGTCGCTTTTGTGATTTCAAAATCAATCATGTGGATACCCATCTCTTAAACTTTAGTTTATTAACTATATTCATTTCCCTGTTTCCCTTGCCCCAGCTCATTTCAGAGTCTTTGGGGTAGTTTAAATCAAATGCATTTAGAAAATTTAAGGGGATATGCAATTCAGTCAAACCAGGTTTACCTGTCCTGGATTAATCCAGCGGCGTATCCCCATAAAGTCACCATTTGCTGTTAAGGCACAGGAAGTTAGAGGGCGTAGCCAATGAAAATTCATTTCATTTCAGTTGGTTGTGTCTGATTGGTCATTTTGTTGCAAATGTACCTGCGTTTTCAAGATAAATGTGGGGGGGGGGGGGGGTTGACGCGACTGAACGGAAATCTGAAAGCTATCCACACGGGGTGGAGTAATCACAAGGTCTCGAAACACTAGAGGAAGGGGACATGTCAGAGACTGTAAAAAAATATGAACAAAGCTACTGTGACGTCACGCATTGACTCTCCGTGTGTCTCTAAAACACGTTTTGAAGCTCAATGGCGGGCGCAGCCATGTTGTCGATTTGGAGCCAAAACCATAGAGTTAAGCGGTTCTGTGATTTTGTACAATGTGATTGACAGTCCGGTGCGGAAAAGCCCATCAACCTGAACGAACGATTTCAGAACGAAGTCGAGGCTAGCTGACTGTCCGCCGTTATGTTTTAAAATATATTATCAAATGTTTACGGAGTTTAATTTCCATCCGTGACTGTACTGTGTCATGTAATCACGTTATATATATGTATGCCATTAATAATAAAATTATGTTCAGTTATCTTCAATTTATTTTTCTCAGCAAAACGAATATGCTTAGCTAGCATAGCTTGCCAGTGAGCTAGGCTATCCGTGGTTAGCTCACGCATTAGCAATATGAACCACAGGGGAAAAACATCGACTACACTGATGGCCAATCAATCAGAGATGTGTACTGGTGATTTTTGACTAGGCTAATTTTCATATAACTGGTAGACCTGCTGTTAACCGAGCAAGTTATCACCGTAGGTTTTCGCCACAGTCAGTTAATGAGCCAGTAAATGCTACTCCATCGCCGTTTGTGGTGTTCACTTGCTGGGTGACACTAGCTGACCGATCATTCGCAAATCACTTTTAAACTAATAAAATTTAATACTGTCAGCGGTGATTAACAAATCTACCAAGTATTTTAATAACTGATCTACAGGCATGTAAATATGACAACGCACTTTGTAGAGCAAGTTTTCCACCTAGTGCATGAAGACAAAAATAATGTACGTTAAATTTCTAATTATTATTATTATTATTATTATTATTTTCTTGTAGATCATAAAAACCAATGGAGAAAAGCCAATATACGCAAAGAGCCCCCAGGACCGATTTTGAGAACCACTGGCTTAAATGCTCTTGTCGATCTCTTCAATGCTAAAAACACGTTCCTTTCTAAATGCCAGTCTTACAATGTTACTTTCGTTAAATTCTGTGTGTGTGATTTCATTGTGTGTTCTATGTTATCCAGCAGATAAACCTTAATACTCTTGATTCGCTTCGTGAAACTGAAAATTTTGCAGTGTTTATCCCAAAATCGGGATTATAGTAGCTTTGTCACATCCGCGAAGCATGGCCCAAGTAGACATTTACGGAATGTACACGACTGACAAGCCATCAAACACGTTTGAAAAATTGAATATTTGCCGGTTAGGGTTACCTAGCTAGTCAAATGGCTTGGTAGCCGAAGTTGCGAACTGTTTTAGCATAGGCTACTGGACTACCAAATATAGCAAATAAGCATTAGCTGATTACACTTTCTGTCAACTAATTATTTGGTTAAGTAGGCTAAAGGAAATAGTAAATATGACTTGGCTACCGAAAAAAGGAGGAGGATTATTTTATGGTCGTGTAGTGCAGCTGTAAATAGCACACGCCATAATCCTATGAAATGAGATGCCTGCATTTTCTGACTTCGCACAGGTGGACCATGGACGATGAGTCGGAGCCGCAACGTCAAGGCCAAGAGGCGCCACCTCCCACCCCAGTGACCATAGACTGTAGCCCCCACTGTAGCTTAGTCCTCCGGAAGTGATGCAAACTGTACCTCATTGGTCCACAACAAATATTATAACAGTGCCTAAATGACACAATAAATCATGAAATCGATCACAAGACTAATAAAATACACATATTGTGACCATTTGTTCTTTTGAGAAAAAATTATTGACTTTGTATTTTGACCACATTTGTACTGTAGACTTACATGGAAACCAGATATGAAAACACCCCTACTGGAGCCAACCGCAGTGGTGCTAGTGAGCAACCAGGAACAACAAGACCAGAAAATGAGTTTCAAAAACGAAGTCTGGTTTTGGCCGCTTGGGACAAGTAAACAAACAGAAAAATAAATACTCCTAAGGGAGAATATCCCAGGTATACAGGACTAGTCTACCCGTGAAAGGGTGAAAGGAACTAAAGGACAAGGAGTGTTCAAACTAGACAGAACAGAATATTATACTCCTCTGGGCGGTAAGTCCTGCCGTTAAATACTAACAAAAAACTACCCAGCAAAAAGGGCAAAACCGAACAGAAAAAAGGAGTATAATAAAGCTCTCTCATAAAAAGAACTGAGGGTGTAAAGAAGGTGAAAACTAAAGAAAACAGCCCTTGAAACGAGGATTGATAGAAAAACACCCAAAATGCAACACCAAGTAAGAGATTATTGTGCAATTATAGCAAATATTCCCTTAAATCTCAGCCTTCAGTACAACAGAGATCTCTTCCAAGATAAGAAGAAAGACTGTTACAGCACTGAAATGTTACAAACACACTGACAGAATACCGGCTTACGTGTAACACAAAAGCACTGACTGCAGGCCAGCAGGAGCTTAAATAGTAACTACAGCAGGTGATCCCAATTAGCCCAAACAGGGGAACTACAGCAGGTGAACCCAATTAGCTTAATTAGGGGAAAGAAGTGACAAGGATGCCCTCCAGTGGCCAAGGATAGCCACTACCACCCAGAACCATGACAATAAATTATTTGTTTGGGTCAAAGATTTCTAGCATGCTGTGTTGTTTCATGCATTTCAGTAGGATAGCTAAAAGAAAATATCACACCGTGTAGCTCCTTCAAAATGACCAGTAAAACATGCTTTTATTCATCACCATATTGTATTTTCCCATAAATATCTGTATGCAGCAGCACCAATCGTCTCACCACAGGCATGAATACTAAAGGTTAGTTAATGCTTTCATTAACCTTTGTGACCTTTTGAACTTTTCAAAACTGTTGAGGGGACATAGCTCTTGCATCTATTGTGAATAACAAAATTCAGCCTATAGTTACATAACATGAACATGTGTGGGGATATGAGTGAACTTTTTTTGTAGGTACAAACTGCCATCTTCCTGCAAGTTACACTGGGAAAAATAGCACGGACCCAAATCACCCTTGAGGTCAGGTAGATCGTCCTGGAGACCCAAAAGGTGAACCTGGCAGCCCTCTGAGAAATCAGAGAGGTCCAGCAGGCTGAACTCAAGGTTCAAAGTGAAGGCATGGAAGTCCAATAGGAGTGTAGTTTGAGATGCTCTGGGAATCTCCTCACAGGTATGCTCAAAGCTGTACCCAGCCCACACCTGTGGTCGCTCACTTGTCAGAGATAACCAGAGTATCCCAGACTAGTCCTTCACACAGCAGCTGGCACACTCCACCACAACCATTCCCAGTTAACTTATCAACCCCCACCCCCACCCCCCAAACCACTACATTTCACATACTCATATAGTTACCAGTATCCCCTCCACTCCCCCGCCCCACCACATAAGCATTCTGTATTCCCCATACCTTTCTCCATTCTTTGTCATCTGGCTGTTGAACTGCAGAGAAATTACATCTGATGTATAAATGACCAAAAATACCAATAATTATTAGATAAGTAATTTCTTGAAATGATTCATTCCTGTCTATTCCCTTGTGTTAGATTCACTTGTAGTATTGCTTTTAATATCAACCTTAGTACCTACTAGATTTTAGACTATCCTGTTCTGGACCTCGTACAGAAAATTTTGTTTTATATTTAAATCCACACTCCCTTTCATTTCCAAATAAATGTTTTTCAGACACTTACATTGGATTTGTATGGCATAGTGTGTATTTTGTCTTCAGAATGAGCATAATCTACTTGGTCACAGTCGCTATAGTATATACCAGAATATGATAGGTTTGTTAAAATAATTTCAGTCCTGAAGGCATTTTCTTAATCATTTTTATTAAACACAGTAGATACGTTTGGTTTAAAGTAAAAATGGCTATTCTGTTCTAATAGGAATATAGGATTTGCTGCTAGTTAATGTCAATGGAATCAACACTAGTGGACCGTCAGGGTCAATCAAGTTATTCTCTGTGAGCCAAACCAAAATAAAATAAAATAAATATTTTAATGAGTTTTAAATTTGATTGTGATTATTAATAAAATAATAATTTACTCTTGAGTTCATGAATAGACAATTTTATTGAATAATTCAAATGGGTCCCTTTTCATGCTATCGCACCATTGTTAGTTCAAAACTGGTGCGATACAAGAAATTTCCACTCTATGGTAGTGATTCTTGCCATTCCAGCCCCTCGAGGGCTAGCAGTGGTCTGACTGCTGAACTCTATAAATTCATATTGGATTCAGACAATGAGTAGACAACGCATAAGCCAATCAAAGTCTTATGTGCAGTGATAAACACTTCCCCTATTTTTTTCAGCTACCCTTTTTTGATGTCATCACATTTGCACCAGTAACAGTTGTTCAGACAGGTGACGAGATACAATTCTCAAAGACAATGGCGGCAAACAAAGGTGAACTTGATCACATTATGGACTTAATGCAAGTTCTGTTTTCAGAGTTATCAAGACAAAAAACAAATCACACTATGAACTCAGCTATCCCAAGGTTGTAGGTACCATGGCCTACAAAAGACACCAAATACAAAGCCCATATGTCCACCTTTGAGTGACTCATTTAACCACGCCCCTACCACAGCTTTCCTGTTACAGTATTAGCTTACTGTAAATTTGAAATGTGCAACCTTCAATAAAACTGAGGTTGCCGTTGTTTAACCCTCTCTGTTCCATTTTCCTCTCCCTGGACTCGCCACCCTTCTCCCGTCTCCCTCTTGTGTGAGCCAGGAAGAGTTTGCAAGGCCTGCAATGGAGCAAGGCGCGTATACTCTCGGCTACCGGCTGCAACATTATATGTCATGCACCGAACACATCTTGCATGTGATTTTAATTACTAACTAGTCTTAACATTGCATGTTGATCTCGTAAAACGTACACCCATAGCAATATAGCCAATGTCCTCCATCTGTTTGGCATGCTCCATGCGCTATCACTACTTCCAGCTAGTTTCAAACCCCGCTCCAACTTTTATCCTTTGTTTTCCTGGAACACGTGTCTGCAGGACGCAACTCCACACATAGGAGAATTTCCAACACTCCTCACACCTGTACTCTCATGCACACACGTCACACAGCAGTGTGGGGTTCTTAATTGACCAGAAAGTATTTCCACTGTTAAATAAATTAAATGCCAGGGAGAATGTTAACAATTTATTATCACAATTAAAACATGCCCAGGTACAAGACCATATTTTTAAGAAAAGGAATAAACACAGGATTAAGAATCAGCTTTTAAAATGACGATGCCACAGTCTAAAAGGAAAACCCTTATGGGGAGTAAAAACCGTTCAGAAGGAGGAATGTTCTATTTATATTGCAGGAAGGAACAAAAGGGAAATTCAGTGTAGCCGCCGTCTCATCCGGATTTCGGGTCCTCGCAGTATCGCCCAAGAAGTTCCAAACGCCCCTTCACACAAACTGCGGCGGCTGTAGCAGAGGAAGAAGAGCACCCTCAGCAGTGGGTACACGAACAGAATCGCACATGGAGGCACACACACCCGTTTGGCAAAGTCTTCCTCCAGGTCTCGTCTGACTCGCCCACAGTGTTCGGTCCAGTACCTCATTACTTCCACTCGGTCTCCCTTCGATAAAACTTCGGCGAAGCGGTCTCAAGTGCATTCCAAAGTCCATGTAAAAAAAAAGCTCTCCCTTTCTTGCCTTGCTTCCTGTTTCAATCCATACTTAAAACAAACTGCTGTCCCGTGTCAGCCAATCCTGACGATGGGGAGGGTGTGGTCCGATTAATAACTACTGTTTGCCATCACTTAGATCCTCAGTCCAAACGTGCAATATAACACAGCAAATCACCATATCATGCAAAAAGTTTGCAAAACCATCCTAAAAAAATATTGGAATCATGCAACACACAACCAATAAGGCAAAATGTACATGAATATATATACACACACATATATATATATATATATAAATACTGAAAATCCAAACCCAATAAATAAACATGCAACAATCAGGATCAAGTGAACTAAAACAGCATAGAATGTCCCACCCTGACACACACAACACCTACACACACGTGCACTCACATAGTTTATTATACTTCACTGTGGAGAATTGTGCTTTGCCCTTTTCGGTACTTTGTATTTAATAAACTGTATTATATTTACACGGTTGTCTGCATTGATATTACTCTTGTGTTGAATTGAGTCAGCCGCTGCTAACCAAAAGAACTTAAAATACCTTCACATCTTAGCTAAATCATTTATATTAATTTAGTATTAGCTGAATGTATGGTATTATGATTTGGTTAAGATTGACTATTAATATGTAATTTTTATAATACTTAATTTAATTATTAATTTAAGTTGCCAATTTACAATTTGTATATTTAATTAATTAGACTGATTATAATATGCTGGGACCACCTGTGAGGATATTGATGTATATCTTCTACATTTTGGTGCCCCACTATGAGAAGTAGCGGCATATCCCCTACATTTTGGTGCCCCGTGTGAGGATATTGATGTATATCTTTTACATTTTGGTGCCCCACTATGAAAAGTACCGGCATGTCCCCCACAAGGTCTTTTTTAAGATAACAAGGAGCGATGACCCAGACTGAACCCACAACAAAATAATTACTCCTGTTTCTTTGAGCTAATCATCTTTCAGCATCTGACATTTGTGTTGTCTCAAATTTGTACTTACACAGCTGTTGATAGCATTGCAAGATCCAAAGAGAAAGTTCTTAATTTGAACAAAAAGAATAAAATGAGATGTCACGCTCTAGCCAGCTTGCTCAATGTGAGTAAATTAAAACAGAGCTCCCGTGGTTTTTAAAATAATATTAGCCTGTGTCGCAAAAAAATGTGTTTTGATCAGAACACTAAAACATTATTTGTGGATTATTTCATCCTGCTTCTGTTACAAGTGTCATAAAATTATGAAAGACATTTTTTTTCAGAACGCAAGTAAATTAGTGTAAAATGCAGATTTTGAAATGGGCCTTCTTGTATTGAGATCTACCCTGCTTACTCATTGTGCATCATGCCTGTGTGTATATGCTACAATGGTTGAGCCTGGTTTTGTGTGGGTGGGTGTGTGTTGGGGGTGGGTGGTTGTAAGTGCCTTGTCTCTGATCCCATGGTCTGCTACTTGGGATCAATAGCAGTCTGTGTAAACTACACTTAATTTATATGTAGTCATATGAATTTCATTGAATTTGAATTTTACACTGTAATTGGAATACAGTAAAATGTACAGTAACATGCTGGCAGCAATTAGCATTTAAGTTATTGTAATTGGTCACATTATTTATTTTATGCCTCAAAAATCTAAATTCTTATGCCTCAAATTTTTTATGCCTTCTATTTATTTAAATATTGGTTGAATTAGACACTTGCTAAATATGTAAACTTGGTAAAGTTGGACTGTGACTTCAAAGTCACTTTCCAAAATATGGCCATTGATGAATTTTCTTTATTTGTGATTTAAGATTTCACTGTAATTTTGTGCCTGTAGCAAAATGACTGCATTTAGAATGATATCTCTCTGTCGGAACATTGAATTATTCCACAGTTATTTGAAAATGCTTTTGATCTACTGTCTATCTGTACTTTTTCTCTGTTTCATTAAGTTTCAGTGTAATGAGCAATTTCTTTTTCATAGCTTCATTGATGTGTCAAATGTTTCTGAAACTGTTACACTCAGTTGAACTGTAATGTCACTGACGTATCCTCAAAAGCAGTTTCTATTTGATTTTCCAGTTGGGAGTTGATTGATGTGGTCTATAAACATTATAATAGAAATTTAAAATTAGAATTCAGATTTTAGAATTATTGATACAGTAATTATCTTTTTTGTTCCATGTGTTCTGACATTGGGATGGTGCTAGAATTGGTATTATTTTTAAAGTGTCTCTAATTCCATGAATGTGCTAAATATTAATGTGCTTAATGACAAAATAATGAAGGCCTTTCATTCTCAGAGCATGCCATTTAAAAAAAAAAAATTAAGTCCATGGTAGCAAGAAAAAGAGCAACTTTTTCTGAACTTTCCTTATGTATTCCAAACACAAACAGCCCAAATACTGAGACATTTGATGAGTGGGCCGTAAAAGAACAGGACAATGTAAGTGGGCTTCATGCAAATTCAGGATGTGTAATTATTCCTTTTTGGATCTTCTTCAGAATTGTTTTCCCTGCTGTCTTAATGTCTACATTTTTCATTTTCCCTTTGCTTTGTTTCACAATGCGCACACATTACATGCACACACATACAAGTACACCTATACAACCCCCATCACCCCACACACAAACACACACACACACACACACACACACACACACACACACACACATACACAGAGAGAGAGTGAAAAACGCTTGCACACATGTTAACTGCAGTACTTAGTGATAGGGCTTATCATGTCAGGAGCTATCTGTATGTTCAATTTGTCAACATCTCAGACTCTTTGTGAGAAATCAGAAATTGTCATATGGCATGGCCTAAATTGAGTATGTTGGGTGAAATACAGAAAAAAAAGTATTTTAAGTAACGCAGTTTTCTCTGAGAAAATAATTCATTTGTACTGACTGAGGGCTACATATTAATATCAACAGCTGAAGATGTCATCGCTCACTCATAATGTTGAAGTCACTGTTTTTTTAGCCTTTGCAACAAAGTTTCATTAACGTAAGTGATTGCTGTGGTTTTAAGGCATACATCCTTCAGGGTGAAAGCCATACTTTGCCAAGATTAATTCAATAAAAATACATGGTTTCTTTAATCAGAATTCCCATTCACAGACTAATGTTGCTCCTAATGAATCATGCTCAGTTAACACCCATGGATATTGGTCCTTACACAAATCATTTGGTTATTTTATATAGATTCAGACATTCCTTATCACAGTCATTTATAGTGAACTCACTGATTGGCTCTCTCCTTAGTACACTCCTTAATGCTTGCTGACTTTAAACAGAAATTAAACACACACACACACACACACATATATATATATATATATATATATATATATATATATATGCAGTGGGGTCCAAAAGTCTGAGACCACTAGACAAGATATTTCTATTTTTCATTTGTTTCGAATGTAATACTAATTTTTTCATTACAAATGATAATATCAGCTTAACAATTTGAGTGAAAGTTGAATCTCTGAAAAATGTACATGAACTTCAGAATACCTTAGTATTTGGTATGTCCCCCTTTTGCTTTAATGACAGCATGCACTCGAGCTGGCATGGACTCCACAAGTTTGTGCATAACCTGATGACCCATGTTAACTCAGCATGATTTGACAATGTTCCAAAGATCTTCTTGTGATATCACAGTATGCTTGGCTTTCTCAGTCTTCAAGTGCCCCCATAAACGTTCAATGGAGTTGAGGTCAGGTGACTGTGGAGGTAAGTACATGACAGTCCGGACTCTTTGGTCTTCAAGTAGTTCTTGCAAAACTTTGATGTGTGTTTGGAGTCATTATCCTGCTGCAGTATGGATCCTTCTCCACAAATATGCAAACCAGAGGGTATAGCATGTCTCTGAAGAATGGAGTGGTATTTATCCTTGGTCAGGGTGTAGTCAATTCGGTGCAACTCTAGAGTAGGCAAAATACCCCCAGACTTGAATATTCCCACCACCATGTTTCACTGTGTGTTTAATACACCGTAGTCTCATTCTCTCTCCTGTTCATCTCCTTACATACACCCTTCTGTTACTGCCATAAATCTCAAACTTGGATTCATCAGTAAATAGGACTTTTTTCCAATCATCCACTGTGAAATGCTGGTATTTCTTAGCCCACCCCAAGCATTTGGACCTGTTTCCCCTCCTGAGAAATTGTTTAGAAACTGCTACTCGTCCTCTGAGACCACTACAAGACAGCCTTCTTTTGACAGTACTTTATATATTTCGACGCCAACAGTGTTAATTCAGCTTTAACAAATAACATTTGGTCCCATTCTGCAGTTGAACTAACACTGGACATTTCACTGTGTTCATTCAAGATTAAGCTATTTTACTGTTGAAAACCACCCAAAGACAAGCATTTCCCAGCCTGCTACTCTGACTTCTGCAACTGCTGTCTAGCATCCGCTATTCAACCTGCTTCGCCTCTCCTTCAATGTAAGCCCACTTTATGGATTACTGAACTCCAACCTGCTTTGCCTACCTCTTTGGGCTGTCAAATAATGGTTCGATATTCAAATGCTATTTGAATTGTAAAAAGCAAAATAACATTCAGGCATGGAAATAAAACAGTCAAATATGAAAATGTCTTTATTGCTGCTGTTTTGCTTTAAACATGTTGTATTAAATCAAAAATAAATCTTGCATTTTAGCACCTCCTCTGTTGAAAACGAAAGTCGCAGGGTTGTGTGTGTCATTGCTGTCCTGCTGTTACATGATGGACATGACACTTTCATTTAATTCCTCGTTCCTTGGTGCGAAGAAAATGCATATTTTCTTTTGCTGGAAGCAGACCTGGGTCAAACACATATTTGTTTTGGATTCAAATACCTTTCTACGCTTTACTGATCTTGTCTGGTGTATTGGAACCAATGAAATACTCTCAAAAAGTGCAAACTGTCTTCTGGTCATATTGGCAGGCTCAGTTACACCAGGCAAAATCAATAGAGCACAGAAAAGTATTTTAATCCAAAACAAATACGCATTTGACCCAGGTCTGACAGGAAGTATACTGAATAAAAAGAGTTCGGGAGCTGCATGCATCAAAGTTTGCATAGAATCTGCACTAAATATGTGCGTACACATGGTTCTGCTTTTCTCCTTATGGAAGTTTATTCTCAGATTTACCAAACACCGCGTGCACCTGTTTCATTTACGCAAAACATTTATGCTGATTTAATCTGGATGATTTAATCTGGATGTTCTATCATCCAGATTAAATCAGCATAAATGTTTCCTCACAGGAATAGGCTCTACTCCTACATTCACCATAAAAGGTCAGGAAATGGCCACAACCTAACCTGTTTACCCTATACATATCCTGTTCATATCCATAAGACATAATGTTGGAAACAATGGCAGATTGGAGTGCAAAGAAGATTCAATTCAATTTTATTTGTAAGTGATTTTTACAGAGAACTGTCACAAAGACACTTTACAGAGTAACAAGGCAAGAGAGAAAGCACAAACAGAAAACAGAACAAATACCAGGCCTGAACCTACAAATAGCAAGTACATAAAATAATAAAAACTTCCAGTGCGGAGAAAACCCTCAAACAGTGGTGAGAAAAAACTCCCCAACAGGAAGAAATCTTGAGAGGAACCCGGGTATAGAGGGGGAGCCCATCCACCACTGGCCAGCCTGGTGTAAAGTAGCAGACAGCAAATAAAATGGATTAAGCAGGCTACAGCTGAAGTGAAAGCAAGGAATAGACCAAATGGTATACTGTAGTTCAGAATAGTCCAGTTTAGAGGAGCTGGATGATAGATCTGGAGCTCCAGACAGTGTCATGGCATGGGCAGGGGAGGAACAGGGCTGATGCTGTCCATGACCATGGAGCGAAGGATGGGACTGGAGAGATCCCATGGATTTTTGTGCCTTAATTTTATTTAAACATTAAGCATTATAAAAGAGTGCTGTGTGTACATCTTAAAATCCATCTCAAATGTTCATCTTAAAGTTTTTCTAACTTTATTGTGCTTGTTTTTATGTTCAAATAAAACATACCTATGCTAGTTATGTCTCTCCTTTTACTGGTTTGCTGCCTTGTGATCATAACGTGCAACAACATGAAAAAAATTCGAACTCTAACATATGTGGATTTTTTAGAAGGAATATTTGAACGTCATTTTTGGCCAGTGTTGACAGCCCTACTACCGTTCACTGTAAATAATCTGCATGATTACTGATGTCTGACCTGCTTCTAGCTGCTCTCCCCTGCATGGCCCGCATATAGCTTTGCATTGTAAGTAAGTAAGTAAGTAAACTATTTATATAGCACTTTTCAAGGACAAGGGCCATAAAGTGCTTCACAAAGTGCAAATAAAAACAGCAAATGTATACACACACACACATACATCCATAAAACAACTACATAAAACAAACAATTTGAACATCAATTGAACGTCAATTGAAAGCTTGTCTGAATAAATGAGTCTTTAGACACAGTGTTTGCATATCTAATATCAATGGGAAGGCTGTTCCATAACCTAGGCCATGGTGGCAAAAGCACGATCACCCTTCGTCTTCCGTCTAGACTGAGGGATAGCAGTCTTTAGTCTGAAGACCTAAGAGACCTACCGGTGGAATATGGAGACAGCAGTTCACCAATGTATGCAGGGGCCTGACCATTCAATGCCTTGTAAGTAGTCAACATGATTTAAAAATCGATCCTGAATTTAATTGGTAGCCATTGAAGCATGGCCAACATGGGGGTAATATGAGCCCTTCGGCAGGATCTACTCAGCAGCCCAGCAGCGGCATTCTGGACCAAATGGAGTCGATCCAATGCTGACTTGCTAAGGCAAGTAAAAAGGGCATTGCAATAGTCTAGGCGGGACGAAATAAAAGAATGGATAATTGTTTCCAGCTGTAGACACCACAGATCTTAATTTTGCAATATTTCTCAGCTGGAAAAAACATGACCTGGTCAGCATCTTGACATGTTGTTCAAAGTTCATGTGCTGGTTAGATTTTTTGAATTGGTCTTAATATTTGATGACCATGGACCGATACACTGCTGCACCTTGGATGCTACGTTGTCGGGGCCAATAACAAATACCTCAGTTTTATCTGAGTTCAGCTGAAGGCAGTTGTTTGACATCCAGTCCTTGATAGCAACTAAACAGTCCTGTATGACAGCCAGCTTATCCATTTGATCAGGTTTAAAGGAAAGGTACAGCTGTATATCATCCACATAACAGTGGTAGGAGATTGATTTAAAACAACTAATGATTTGCCCTAGGGGAAGCATATATAAAGAGAATAAAATAGGAGCCAGGATTGAGCCTTGGGGCACTCCGCAAGACAGTGACACAGAAGAAGACACAAAATCACCAATGGAGACAGAAAATTTTCTGTCAGAAAGAAGACAAAAACCAATCCAGGGCTGTCCCAGCTATACCCACCCACTGCCTAAGCCTCTCAATAAGGATATTGTGATCGATAGTATCGAACGCTGCACTAAGGTCCAACAGTATCAAAATAGAGCATTCACCAGAATCTGCACGCATCAGGATGTCATTAGAGACTCTGAGCAGAGCCGATTCAGTGCAATGCTTCTGCCGAAAACCCGACTGGAATTAGTCAAAAATGTTGTGGGTTTCCACAACATTCGTGAATTGTTTAGCAACCACTTTCTCCAGTATTTTGGAGATAAAAGGCAGCTTAGAGATCAGCCTATAATTCTTGGGCAGTGACGGATCAAGATTTGACTTTTTAAGGAGAGGATGAATAATTGCCTGTTCAAAATAATTGGTAACACAACCTGATGTGAAAGAGCTATTTATAATAGAGACATACTCGGACCAATGGACCCCAATACGTCTTTGAACAGCGAAATAGGGATGATATTTTATGGACTAGATGATGGCCGCATTTGATAGACCATATCAGTAAGGTCCTGGAGACAGATGGGTGAGAAGTGATCGAAAATTATTGGCCTGGCTGGGCAGTCAATTAGGGAGTCAGGGGAAGGAAGAATCATAGTCCTTATATCTTTAATCTTATCCACAAAAAAGGAAAGGAAATTTTCACACTCTGTGTTTGAAAAGACAGGTACCACAGGAGGAACAGGGTTCACAACCTTATTGACGGTGCCAAACAAAACTCTGGGATTACGTTTGCTCGAAGAGATTAGTTGATAGAAGTAAGCAGCCCTCGCATTCACGCTTAAAACAGTGAATATCGTCATTCATCCAAGGATGACTTGACAGTGGTAACCGATCTGGAAAACCCAGGAAACTCAGCCTCAGAAAAAAAATGTGGGCCTCCACGATTGCGGTTCCTCCTCAGGAGCAATTTCCAAACAACCGAAGGTACCACAAGCATCTGTACAAACAATTGTATGCAAGTATAAAAATCTTGGGATCACACAGACACTGCATCGTTCAGGAAGGAGGCACAAATTAACTCCCAGTGTTGAACGAACTTTGGTCCGAAAGGTTCAACTGAACCCCAAGACAACAACAAAAGAACTGGTGAAAGAGTTGGAGGCATAAGATACCAAAGTATCTACCTCCACCATTAAGAGAATCGTACATCACCATGGCCTGAAAGGCTGTCACGCTAGGAAGAAGCCCCTGCTCCAAGACCGGCATAAAAAAGCCAGAATGAAGTTTGCAAGTGATCACCAGGACAAAGACCTAGCCTCTTGGGGGAGTGTTCTCTGGTCAGATGAAACAAAATTGAACTGTTTGGCCATAATGACCAGCACTATGTATGGAGAAAAAAGGGTGAGGCTTTTAATCCGAAGAACACCATCCAAACTGTGAAGCATGAGGGTGGCAGCATCATGTTGTAGAGGTGTTTTGCTGGAAAAGTAGATGACATCATGAGGAAGAAGGATTATCTAGAAATACTGAAGCAACACCTCAAGCCAGAAAGTTAAAATTTGGTCGCAACTGGGTCTTCTAGCAGGATAATGATCCTAAGCATACCTCCTAAGTTGTAACAAAATGGCTTAAAGACAACAAAGTGAAAGTATTGGAGTGGCCATCACAAAGCCCTGACCTGAACCCCATAGAAAATTTGTGGGCTGAATGGAAAAAGCGTGTCCAAGCAAGGAGGCCCACAAACCTGACAGTTACACCAGTTCTGTCAGGTGGAATGGGCAAAAAGGCCAGCAAAGTATTGTGAGAAGCTTGTGGAAGGCTACCCCAAGCATTTGATTCAAGTTCAGCAATTAATCTTATTAAAAATAAAGTAGATACCCTAATTGACTTAAAACACAGGAACTGTACAGTAACATGAAATGTGTGGAGTTGTGAAAAATTGAGTTTGATGGTCTTTAGCCTAGGTGTATGTAAAATTCTGGCCTCAACTGTACCTGCTGGTCTCTGTTTCACCTTACTAACACAAGCCCACTCTTAGTTTGGGCCCTGCTCTAGTAGGTGGGTTTTTCACCACTGAGTTGCTGGCCATCAGCAATTTGTTTGGTGAGGTATTTCACTGCTGCCTTGCTTCTCAGGTGTGCTAAGCCAGTTGCAATTCTAACTGTTGGCTACTATGGTTTAAACTGAAGGCGATGTATGGTCTGAACATTATTAATGTTTTCTATTTTATTGGATTAAATGCTACTGATTTACTGACATGGCACCAACGCGCTGCTCTGCTGGATCTCCATAGGGAAATGAGTATAAGGTAAGAAAGCTTAATGTGCATTGCTTCAATATAAATCCAGGTTTATAAATAGATACTACGTAAAAAATGTGAAAGTTGTGTACAGTAAGTCACTGTGTCTGCTAAAGCATTACAGGCATTTAGCAGATTAACTGCAATTCTACTTCTGAACTAGGCATAATATTACCTCTAGCATCCATGATCACTGTTGCTTGTTTCTAATAACCTTACATATATTTGCTGTAAATCATGTTGTGGCAGCCTGAGAGGCGGATTGGTCTCGGCTGCGCCGGCTGGTGGAGAGAGCACACGCACCTGGGCTGCGTTAGCTAATCAGCCCAGGTGCTTAAAGCAGGGGCGGATCTAGAGAAATTTTCTTAGGGTGGCATGAGGGTGGCATGCAGATCAGATGGGGAAGCAAAATCAAAGCATTATTACAATAAGTGTAAGCATACTTACAGATGTTTCATGTACACATATGTGACGGGTGCTGGAGAAAAGGTCCGCAAGTCGCAAATCTTGAAATCGCGCTAGGAGGCAAAAAAGGTTTTTTAATTTTTTTTTTTTTTACTGTTTTCCTTTTTTTCATATTACGAAAGTTAAAGTGTTGAAGAAGTCACTCAATAGAATAAACAACATTTTTAGGGTCACTAAATACTTATAATTTGTCAGCAAAGTCGGCTTGTTTTAGTGATTCTTACAGCCGGGTTTTGGAGGCGTGATGGGGGTGCAGTTTAATTAGCATGTTTGATTTCGTTGGCTATTGTCACTTTGTTTCGGTCAAGCCACCGCTCATAAATAAAGCCGTGTGGTAGTAGCCTATGTTTGTTTACTGTGTGAGGTTGCTAAAATGGCGGACGCTCAATCAGTAGGTGAGAGTATAAGCTTTCTAACGATGTATAACATGTCTAATTTTGCTTTTGGAATAGCGTTTTATAGGTTAGCGTAACCGAACATTTTCTTACCATGGCATTCGCTCTATATGGTAGCATTAAAAGACGTTGCACCTAACGAAACGATGTCAACGATTTTTCGTAATTCCTTGGAAAATACCATTATTATTGAGGACTGGGCATAGCTAAGCCATATGTTTGCTGATAGACCTGTCTGACATCGTTTTCTGGAGCAAAACAGAAGCGGATATAACTCATTGATTTACTGTCTCTGTCTCCATCTACTGAACATAGATAAGATTTAATCATTGCTATGTAAGTATTACTGCTCAAAATATTTCGGTTATTACGTTATTTTAGAAACTGAGTGTCTTTAAATAGGTTAGTGGTATTATGTAATGTGGATATTTCACACTGTAATGTAAGCGTTAGTTAGTAGTGTAATGGTTTTTGTGACGCATACAACTGATGAGGAGAGTGTTGAAACATTGCCAAAACGTGGTGGACGGCTGAAAAATGTTTTTATATCGTCCCATCCCCATACAAGAAAACATAGGAGTGTACAGAGTATAGACATAGGCTACATACAAGAGTTAGGCTAATTATTACACATTTAGGTACTGTGCAGCATTGTGTGACTATATGTTTGCATTATGTTTAAATTATATCTATGTTTCATCTTAAACCGTCATAAGGGGCTCATATGCTTTACAATGGACAAAAAGCATTATATTCCTTTTTGGAGAGATTTTGGATTTGTTTCTGGACCCTTAGCTATTTTAGACCTATGTTAATTTAGACATTGTGGGTAGATTTGGAGATGCTGGGTACACTGCTTAGTTTTTGCTTCATAGATCTTTAGTTGTTCTACATATCCACCCTTAGATTTTATGAACTTGTGGTCAAGAAGTTTTTGATCCAGGACATGTATACTTTAACCCGCAATCTCCCAGTATTTCATTGCGAACTAAAAAAGGAGCAAATTCATTTTAGATTTTTTGCCTTGACCATTGCATTTGTGGCACTTTATTTCTTACAAAATTATGAATATAAAGTAATCTAATTATTATAAATGGTACACATGTATTGCTTCATTTAAGACATTTTTCTAGTCTCTGTGGTATTCACATCTGGAGTTATAAAGCTTTAAATAGGGTAACCCCTAAATGGGCAAGGATTTACAGGTACTCTAGTGGGGGAGTGGTTGGGGTGGAGTTAACTAGCTATTGTTCCCACCCATTATCTCCCTGTGAAAAGTGTGAAAAGTTCAAGATCTTTTAAGGGGATTTTCTCTGCTACTTGATTTTAGGAGTACCGACATTCAAATAAGCATATCTTCTTCAACTATATTCAGATTTCAATGTATGACACATCATTTGAGTTTATAATCTGCACTTTCATAATCTGTAAAAAACTGAAAAATGACCTTGCCCTACTTGCGGACCAAAACACCAGCACCTGTCACATATAACTTTCTTATAAGCATCAGCCTAAAACATTAAACTTTTCAATGACATAAAAATAATAAGCATTTTGATTTTATGAACTGTATAGGCTATACAAGAAATAAATATACTGCCCAGATAGAAAGCTACAGAGCATGAGGTAGGTCTATATACACAATCATTAAAAATGCAATTCCAACTTAAGTGCAACACTTTTTGTTTATTGGGAAACTGTAAATAACATATAAGCTCAAAAATTATTGCAAAAATTATATACTTGTGGGGTGACATAGCTCAGGAGGTAAGAGCGGTTGTCTGGCAGTTGGAGGGTTGCCGGTTCGATCCCCGCCCTGGGCGTGTCGAAGTGTCCCTGAGCAAGACACCTAACCCCTAACTGCTCTGGTGAATGAGAGGCATCAATTGTAAAGCGCTTTGGATAAAAGCGCTATATAAATGCAGTCCATTTACACCATATACTTATTCTTAAATTGATACAAAAAAGAAAAAAATGCCTTATTGAAACCCTGTGGTGTAACAAAGAGTTTATACTATTTCACCAGTAGGGGTCACTAATCAAATGTATTATAATACACTATAATACAATATAACATGCCCAAGGCAAAGTCATAGAATGACTGTTCAGTTGATCACTCTACAAGAGATGAATGCGGCGATTACCATGTTGGTGTGCAAACCGCCTCACAAACTCATCCAAATTCAATGCTTTGGTACGTTTGGACTCAATACTGAGTATAGCCAGATTTGATAGTCTACTCTCAGTCATAGTTGACTGCAAATGGTTTTTAACTATCTTTAGAGCTGAAAAGATCCTTTCACAAGAAGCACTGCTGACAGGCAGCCCCACAGCTATTTTGCATAACCGGAATAGTTAAAAAAACACATCACAATATGGCTCCAAGAAATTGACAAATTGTAGGAGAGTGGTAGGATGTTCTTCATTTCTTTGCAAGTCTTTCTAAGACTCGCCTGGTTTGATACATTTCGTGATTCAGATCTTCAATGTTGGACTCAGGCATGGGCAAGAAGTAGCACATCCTCCTCTCAAAAATGTGGCACTTGACGGATTAATGCTTGAACACCTTATATTGCAGTTAAGGCTAGAAAAGCATCTTTCCATTTCCCCTACTATACAATCGATTACTGGGTAGTACACTTTGACTCAGAACATTTGTTTGCTTTCTGGTTGTGCATGCTGGGTGCAGGGTGGAAGTAACAAGACAATCATTAAGTTTCTTTGTTTTCTGTATTGACCGTTTTGGGATGTGTTGGGCTGAAATGCCACTTTTCTCACATGTCTGCACAATTTCAGGCCACATGTCATCAAAAAAGGCCTCACTGAGATAATTCAAGTGATTCAGTGAGACCAATAGCCTTAGATAGGTCAACAGTTTTGGATTGAAGCATTTCCGACAACATGCTAGAGTCACCGAGGACTTTCCGAAAGAGTACAAGGCATCCAACAAAATTCAGATCTATTTGAACTAACATCCCTCTTGCTTCTACAGCTCTCTGTGCATTGTTCTCCGATGAGATCTCTTCTAGCACAAGCAGAATAGCAGGCAACCTATCCATAATAGTGCGACATGCTATATGTCTGGAAGACCAACGTGTATCACTAAGGCGCTGCAGTTCCCTTGGTGCCCAATCGTACATTTCCTGCTGCACTTTCAGTCATTTCTGATGGACATAAGATCCAGATATGAATGTGTATAATCGTTCTAATAAAGAAAAGAAATGTCGAGCATCAGGTACACTTTGGACTGAATCTACTATGATGTGGTTTAAGCAATGGGCACTGCAATGAACATAGAAAGCATACTTGGCTACTTCCTTTATCCTCGTTTGGAATTGGAATGTGACCCACTCATCACAAGATGCCCCATCATAGCCTTGGCCTACAAGGTTCTTTTTATACTCCAGCCCATGTTTCTCAGCATCCAGCCTGTCTGCCTTTTGAAACTCCAGAAAACACTCCTGAATAACACCATTGTAGTAGTATCTCACTACGAAAGAAATTTGCTCTGATTTCTTGACATCTTTAGTCTCGTCTACAATGAATGAAGACTGGGCACTCTCTTTAACCTCTTTCATGATACCCTCAGTAACCATTTCAGCCAAATATAACAATTTTACTGGTTTTGTTTTACTGGTGTACAAAGCATTTTTGGCTTGTCGTTCAAGTCTCCTTTTAACAACAGGATCATGGTTGCCCACCAAGTTTAACATTTCTAGGAAAATGCCCCTTTTATCTGAGTCAACAGACTCCCTGTGAGCCCACTGGGCTATATTTTCTGTAACAGTCAAGATTAGAATTTCTGCAAGTGTTTTAATGTAATTCTGATTTTCTATCACCCTTTTCTGGCGATGAGCATCCATAACAGTCAACAGAGATACATTTTTTTCACTCTTTTTTTATTCTCTGCCCATGCAAGCATTGCTGTTATGTGATTCTAAAATCTGGCGTGAGAACAGAACAGAAACGTGGCTTTCTTCCAATTACGATATCCCTCAGTTGAGGTAAATACACTTTTGGGGGCATCAGGAAGGGAGAAATGTCGACAAGCAAAACAAAAAGAGAAGTCTTTACACTGGGAATATTCCAGCCAGGGGTGTGTTTTATACCATTCCGTTCGGAAGGTCCTCCTGGCACATCCTTGATATGTCTTGGGAAATTTGTCCAGATGTGGCTGTGTTGGGCCGTCAGTTCTGAATTTGGATATGTCTAGAGGTAAAAAAAAAAAGAAAGAAAGAAAAATATTGCATCAACTCTCAATAGTGTCTCGACAGTCCTTCTTGTTTAAATAAATTTGATAAGCACTACACTACCTTTGTATTGCAACACGGTTCTAATGATGATTCAAGTGATTTAAACATACACAGTATTTCAAACATTATACACAGTATTTCAAACATTACTGTTAATTATTTCTTGCATGGCAATGTAGCATAGTAATATTGAAGCTCCTCTTCCAACAATCATTCAAATTCAGACGGGCATAATCATCTTACCAGAACAACTGGGCATAACCTAAGGGAACTCAGGCTGTCTCTCCTCCCCTCTGCTGTTTGACTCTATTGTCTCCTCCTCTCTGAACTGTATGTCTATTTCTTCTTCTCCTTTCAACATATCAACTTCTTGCCTTTGTTCAACTTCTCCTCCATTTTGCTTTGTATTTTACACTTCTCCTGCTATATCATCTGTGACTACCTCTGCTGTGTCTCCATGACGCGTCCTCTTTGGGTGGAAGAAACTAGTGATGTCACCCTTTCTCTTCATTTTTCATGCCTCTCAATAGTTTCTGAAATATTATGCAAATGCAAATTTAACATTACTGTTAACACCAAAACTACAATGCATTGGCCTACACTGTTGAACAGATGAAAGTTGCAGCTTTTTGATGATAACCGCATCGTATGTCTACTCAACATAGGCCTTAGCAAGATAACATTACATTCAAATGATGCACATCAACTGACAGGATTCGTTTAGGAACATCAGGTCACAAATCATTGTGTGACCTGATATTCACGCTAACATTATTTGGTTAACACTAGGAGCGCTGTGACAGGTCATTTGACCTGTCACTGAGATATTTCGGAGTTTAGGATTTTTTTCATTTAGTTACTAGCAAGCTACATCATCCGCATTCACTGACTTTTCCTAAATATTTGTTCTTTACGTACCAGCGTAGTAGGAATGTCAAAGTCCCGTTTGGAAAATGTTAAAAGCACCTTATTTCACTTCCGTGTGTGTTATAACAGTGTTGTTAAATTACGGCCGTCTTCAGACTAAGGAGTCAGTTTTCCTTCACCACACCAGGAGGCGCAAGGATATACTTTTCATCGCGGTGGACACGCATTTATATTTGTACGAATGTTTTATTTATTTTGTTATTAGAAATATTTGTTTATGTTTATTTTGAATAATACATTATATAATGTTTTAAATATGTGATCTTAAAAAATATTTTTATAGGCTATTGCGTTCGTTTTGTGATCATTTGTTTATGCCTATGCCTTTCCCTTGTGTTCTGAAATCATAGCCCTACATTTTATTTTTACAGTTATTATACAAGTGGAAATTTCTAAATAAGGGTTAAAATAAAATTGATCCGTCTTCAAATGCATAAACAATTTTTTTTTTTTCAATTTTATGCATTATCATTCTCGTGCACAATGGCTGCATGCGACACGTTCACGTACAACAACAATGCTGCGTATGATATCGCAAAAACTAAATCTAAGCTAAAGAAACGACTACAAAAAACAAGATAAAAATATATTCGAAGCGCTATTTGTTTCGGCTGTTAATTTGTTTATTCATAGAATGTTACAGTGAATACGTCTTTTTGTAGGCCAACCCGGACATTTCTTCCGCCATGGGTTCCCTCGGCAGATTGCCAATGCATTTTTCCAATAGGGATTTAGTTTTCTTCCGAAAATAAGACCTATGGTTAATCTATGCCTAAAACAGTTTCACGTTTTGTTTTACGAGTTCTATGGGTTCGCCGCTCACTCACGTTTAGCGTTCGCCGCTCAGCGTGCATGCGAGCTAGTAAAACAAGAGTGGTTATTGCAAAAATGTGACCGCTCTTGTAGTTTCAATATATAAACTTAGCCTACTTTTCAAAAGCACATGACAGCTTAGACATCCACGGTTGACAAACAATCGTGAAGCTCATTTAGGCTTACGTTCACCACAAACCTTACTTTCGGCAGAAAACTAAATCCCCACGGGAAAAATGCATTGGAAATCTGATGAGAACCCAATGCCAACTTACTTCCGGGTTTTAGGACTACAAACTGTAACACTATTGCAAAAACAATCTAAAATAAAGAAACCACTACAATACAGCATGATAAAAATATATTTGAATCATAGCGTAGTTTGTTAGTTTATATTTAGTCATGGTTTGTTTCGGCTGTTAATTAGCTTATTTATAGAGTGTTTCAGTGAAGACGTCTTTTTGTACACCAACTCGGACGTTTCTTCTGCCATCGGTTACCTCGGCAAATTTCCTATGCATTTATCCCAGACGGATTACGTTTATTTAGTGCACTTGTTATCAGTGGACTTTCTGTGAGTTCTGATCAAGCATACCTTGCTCGTTGATGTATACACACACACACACACACACACACAAACACATATATATGTGATTTGATTTGTGATTGATTTGGCATATATATATATATATATGCCAAATTACAGATGATGGTGAACGTAGGCTACTTTTCAAAATATGCTAAAAAAATTATAGCTGTATCATATCCTATTTTCTGTTAGGTAAAAATGTGACGTGACACATTTGGCTTTTGAGGGACCAGGAAATAGGGGACATTCGTTTCAGGGAGTAAAGGTTTTGGGGGGAAAAAATCATTGTGGAAGCACGCGAGTGGTGACACGATGTCCGGTTAGGCTAGGCTTTGCAGTTGCTATTATGTATAACTCCACAATTTTTTAAAAACGTAGTATTAACCTTTAGGCTACTTGAGAGAACAATAAATGTAACTATTACATAGCCTACAATCAAAAATGATTTCTCAAATGTGAAGTGTCTTGTGATGTGTTCGTGTGGTGTATGCTGTTATTCCGTTGAGTAAACTAGTAATAAAAATCATTTTTTAAAAACAGTAAACTAAATAGGAAAAAAAAGAATAAAAATGTAGAAAAAAGTATAAGCAAGAGCGAGAGATTGCTGCGTAACTAAAAGTAATACAAGGCATACTTTGTAGCGTAACGAATTACGGCTAAGCAAAATACTTGTATTATTTTTGAGTCGGCTAACATAACATAATAATACTATGTGCCGGACAAATAGAACATTTTATCTCTCCCTGGAGAGATATCAACTTTCAAACATTCACACGTGGCACAAGTGAACCATTCTCAAGTGGGACATTCACATGTCAATCTAAGGGTAAGGGTAAGACCACTGATCTGTATGGGACATTCAACGCTCACCCCTCCCCCACCCGAGAACACAGAAAACTTCAGATGCTTTAGCGAAGCATGGCACAGCATGGTTATGCTGACTGTAATTTTTCACTTACTTAGAAACGAAAGCACATATTCATGCATGCACGTATAAAGATGAGACGGCATCTTGAGCAATGTGCTATCGACCAAACTTGCAATGTCAAATCACATGATGGCAAAGGCAGCTAAGCTTACAAACTCCGCGGCATATAGGCGACCAGCAGCTCTTTAGTTTGTTGGTCAGTTGGTCCACAAAAGTGTCCTCCTGTGGATGCATGCGCGGTCGCAGCTATTGCGGATTTGGGCTTGTTATTACTGATGTTTTATGTTTACTATTAACATTTAGCCTACTAATGTTTTATATTGATTTTCTTGTTTATTGATTTGATATCAATAAATACATTTGCTTATCCATAGATTGAATGGAAATTTTTAAATATTGTTTTCACAGTTGAAAATGTAGGTTTTGAAAATATAAGTTAGGTCTATTGAGGTGAAGTCTCCAATCGCCATCACTGGTGTCGTGAAGAGGAAGAAAATCACACCCCTCTGCGAAGCTGAACATTCACACCTACTGAGTTTGACTCGGGGCCATAGAGAAAAAACTATCAGCTCTGGTTTCGCTAAAGAATTCAGTATTCTGGTGTTGGGGGAGGGGTGAGGGGGCGATTCAATAGATGAGCGTGAACGATCGTGCGTGAATAGCTGGTAGTTTTTTTGAAGCTATTATCATGAGTAGGCCTTTTAGGCCTACTGAGTAGTAAAAAGATACATGCCCAAAACAAAGATACAAGTGTCACATTTTTACTTGTTTTTTAAGTTTTACTTATTTCTAGTCAGGTTCGGACCTTGTTTCATATTCAAAAATTAGAGCCTTGCACGTTAGGAACTGTGTTAGAAGACTGCTCACGCTGTCTGCGTAGATGCAACAGCACATGCATAAACTATCGGGATGCGTTGCGTGGGAATATAGGCGTCTCTGTGCTTTACCATGTCCACGCAACCATTGATAGGGTTTATGGAGTTTATGAAACTAATTGCCCACATAATTACTATTCCACTTTCAGCAATACATTTACAGTTACCAATCGGGAGAAACAGGTCGCTACCACTAATGTTACTAATGATCGGCACATGTAATGAACAATTTTCTTACACTATCATAGGATTGTCAGCCCAAGCAAGAATCACGTCAAATAACCAGGAATAAATGTATCATTATTTATATTCTTTTAAAATATTTTAAATATTGCGTGTGTGCGCTGAAGCGATAATCAGTTTTGAAATCCCACTTGGTTGCTAAGGTCTTATGTACAGTGCGGTATTATTCAGTGTTACGAATGAGTGTTTTTTGTAATTACGATGAATAAGAGACTTCTTTGGATTTCCAGAGACTTCTTCTGGATCCCCAGTCGAATAGTCACAGCTAGCTAGGCTATGACCTGCTTGCCTGTATAGCCTACATGTTTTCTGGTCACCGGAAAAAACTCGTTTGAACAACAGGATTCTTGCATGTATATATTTGCCATGGTCTTATGTACATTGCGGTATTATTCAGTGTTACGAATGGGTGTTTTTTGTAATTAGCCTACGATGAATAAGAGACTTTGGATTTCGAATCCCCAGTCGAATAGTCACAGCCAGCTATGACCTGCTTGCTATGAGTGTAGCCTAGCCTACATGTTTTCTGGTCACCGGAAAAAAACTCGTTTGAACGACAATATTTTTTACATGTATTTTTATAAAACAGAAAAGCCGACCCTAAAATTCGCACGGGTGATGATGCGTTTCCCTCCAACGACAGTGATCAGTGATCACATGCGGAGGGAAGCGGCTAATTTTAAAAATCGTATTACAGTTATATTCTGGCAAATTGGCGATTTATATGTTGTTAGCCTATTTGATTATTAGCATTTATGATATTATGCATGAAGAATAAACTGTCAAATTTGTTTTTTGAAAAACAGGTTTGACCTCCCTACAATCTGTTTATTGTTAGCTTTTCATGACTCATTCTCTTCATACAGACATACTGTTTATTCTAAATACATTTATATTGCAACAATGTGTTGACTAGAATGCCGAGCCGTAACTAAAACATAACTTACTCTGATACTCTGACAGTCTAAAATCTCGCAAATATTTCATTAGGACAAGGGGCTGGCAACCTTTGTCAGCTCGTGTCTAATAAGCGCCATCTAGCGAACAATGCGAATATTTCCAGTTTGAAGGCTAATGTGCCATTTGACCCTGGCCGCGCGAAAAGTTATTTGAATGCCAGGAAATGGTCCGGCGCTCCTGGTGTTAAAGAAAACAGGATAATTTACACTTTGTTTTGCATGATTCATTAATTAGGCTACACTTCACTGATTACACTTACCTTTTGGTGATTTCCTCAGCTTGACAATCAACAGTCTTTAATTCTGAAATGCCCGTGCGATTTCACAGTGCAGAAATCCCCAATTAGCGCACTCTCCACCAGCCGGCACAGCCGAGACCAATCCACCTCTCAGACTGCCGCACATGTGTTTGACAATTCCATTGCTTCCATTTGGTCTAATCAGTGCTCTATTGTGTTAAGATCACACCAGCCCCCTTGCCACTGAATTCATGCTTGTTCTTGAATGCTTTGATTTCTCACATGTTCATTTTTCTACCCATACCCATAGCAACACTTGATGATCTGCTCCAATGGCCTTGAGATCACTGATGTTGGGTATCAGATTTGGGTATCTCTGACCACAATACTATAGATTTTGATTGGACCCCTTACCCAAACACTACAAAAAAACACTAAGATATTACACTGTCCAGTGTGTCAACCCTGCGTCATTCTCATGTGCTCTTGCTTCATCCTCTCAAATTGACACTCTCTCTTCCCCTCATAATCAACTGCAATGACAACATCTCCAGGTCCCTTGATGTTTTTGCCCCACAGAAATCAGGCTAGTCGCATCCCACTCATCCCTATGGTACAATTAAGGGCTATAAACCATTGCCCAACACCTTAAGCATCTCTACAGAGAAAACTGGCCTTACAATGCATGCTCAGGCAAATACTGACCTTCTTGCCAACTACAGTGTTTTCCTTAATCCTGAGAATATTTTTCCTCTGTCATTTCTGAGGGCAGTGGTAAGCCACAAACCCCCTGTACCACCATCAACAACATTCTCAAAACACCAACATCTTCTCCACAGATCAATGTAATGCTTTATTTACATTTTTTTTCCAAGGACAAAATGATAGTTTAAATCAACATCTCTCCCTCTTATTATCATCTCTCACTCCTCCTTACATTTCAATATTAACTCTCTTGTTTCACTCAACCTTTGTAAGTGAAATTACAAGGAAGTCCAGCTCCTCAACCTGTCAGCTTAACTGTGTTCCTCTCTTCCTGTCTCCCCATCCCCCACATGATAAACTCTGCATCTGGATCAGTTCCCCCTTCCCTGGAAACTACAGCTGTCACTTGCATTCAAAAAAAAAACCTGGATTGGATGGTACTTCACTGAACAATTATAGACCCACCTCTAAGCTCCCCTTTCCAGCTAAGATATTAGAGAGAGGAGTTACTTCACAGATTCATGCCCACCTGCTTACTAATGAGTAATGGCTTCTTTGAGCCCTGCCTGTCTGGCTTATGCTCTTCACATATCATTGATATGGCACTAATCGGGATAGTTGATGATCTTCTCCATTCATGTGACTCTGGTGATATTAACATCTTAATTCTCTTAGATCTCAGTGCTGCTTTTGACACTGTCAGAAATCATATCTTGCTGTCTCTTCTTGAATCCAGTACTGGGATTTTGTTTACTGTGTTAGCTTGGCTCAGGTCCTGTCTCACAAGCAGACGTCACTAAATCACCATTGGAAATAGTCAATTCCACACAGCCCTTGTCCCAGCAGATGTTCTTTAAAGGTTGTACATGCTTCAAACAAACTGGTTCTTACGACGCATTGTCCAAACGCATTGGACAGTGTTTTGTTCATACCTCATCGGAAGTATCTAAATTCTAAAGAATTCAGCAGCCTCTGTGTCTATAATCGCGATGCAAAGAGAGATACAAATGTGCATATTGGTGAACGCAGTTTTCTTTTTTTTTAGAAAAAACATCTGATATTTCCTGGTGGTTGGCAAACAACATTTGAGAATTAAAAAAAAAAACCATAGTGGGTCATTTGTAAACGAGTTGGCTCTTCGTTGGGAGCTTCCTTCCGGAACGTTGGAAGCTGACTTAAGAAGTTTGGAGTGGGTAGCACTGTTGCCTCACAGCAAGAAGGTTCTGGGTTCGAATCTGGCCTGGGCCTTTCTGTGTGGAGTTTGCATGTTCTCTCTGTGTCCGTGTGGGTTTCCTCCGGGTACTTCCCATAGTACAAAGACATACAGGTAGGCGAATTGCAGATTCTAAATTGCCCCTAGGTATGAGTGTGTGAGTGAATGGTGTGTGTGCACTGTGATAGATTGGTGGCCTGTCCAGGGTGTATTCCTGCCTCTCACCCAGGGCATGCTGGGATAGGGCCCAGCACCCCCCGCGACCCTGACTAGGATAAACGGGTATAGATAATAGATGGATGGATGACGTCTGACTTCGGTAATAACAGTAGCCTAATAAACTATACCATTAAAACAATAAAATAATTTTGACTAGTGCCTATCTAGAATCTAGACAGAATGGTGAGGCGTGTGTTTGACTCCCTTGTGTGTGTCTACTAGGCAGTGTGAGTGCGATGGTCTAATTGTATTGCTGCTTGTTCTGATGTACAGGGCCTTGAATAGACTGAATAAGTGCATTGAGGTTTATTTATTGAGGTTTTATTGTTGTGTTCTCTTCTGCCAACTGTATGATGCAAAAAATTAATCAATCGGTCAATCAATCAGTCAGTCAATCAGTGGCGGTTCTTTAATGCGGGGCGCTGGGGCGCCGCCCCCCTAAATGCGAAATAATTATAAAATAAAAATTGTTTACTCGTACAATGCGCCTGGTAGTCTGTCAGCGCCTGTCAGCATTCATTAAAAATTGGTTTCAAAATCAAATTGTATTTGGTTAATTTCTGTGTGAATACATATACTTTGTGGGTGAAGGGCGCCGGCCAAATGAGTGTCTATGTAAGTCCTTCAACTTTTGGCAAGTAGGTGACCTGAGGCTGCTCTCCAAATGGTTGCTTCAGATTTTCCACGAGGCGCAGCTCTCTGCGCCCCAGACACTCCTACTTTTATTGGCAGCGAATTGGTATTGTTTTTATGTTTTTTGATCTAATGTGATTGGACAATTCTCAACGCTATCTTTCATGTTCACACCCGCCATTAATATAACTATGGATGCGCGACTGTCACACCTGCTCCTTAGCTAGCTGACCGGTACTTTCAGGAGATGGCAACTTCAAGTGGAACCGCGGAAATCAAAGAAAAATTGGTTATTTCCTTACAAAAGGAAGAAAAAAAGAGGATAACGGAGCTTAGACCGGACTGACCGCTCTTGTTATGACAAACGGAGTTGGCTAGCTGGATGTGGTGTAAGTAATTCCTTTTATTGCTTTCCCTGTTTGCTATTTCAAAGTGTCGGCATCGAAGCGTTGTGGACAACGACGGGGATACAAGACCTATAACATCTTTCTGCAAATGGCACGAAAGTAGCTGCAGCCATCTAGACAATAGTATGAGACTAAAATTTTTTGGCAGGCTTAGCATTGCTGAACAGCTAGAAGAAGGCTACAGGATTGGCATTAGAAGGCACAACGAAGAGGTGACAAAATCGACACATCCTGTCCAGAATAATAGACTGTGTGAAATTTTGTGAAGCCTTTGAGTTGGCTTTGCGTAGCCATGATGAGAGTGAGAGCTCAGATAATCCCGGGATATTCCGTGGGTTGCTGAATTTTGTTGCTTCCTTTCAACTTCAGCATTCACATATTCACATTTTGTCCAACAGATGGCAGCAGAAGGCTCTATAAATGACCTTGGAGTTAGCTCATATTTTTCGACTTTTTTATGACTTTATAGAATGTAACAGTGGCAGTAAAAATTACTTTAGTAGTTCCATATTTAGAAATTGAGCTGTTGTCTGTTGGCAACTTTAGGTGATGTAGGTGAAATGGGCATTTTGTCATCTCTACATATTATTTTAAATATTATTAAGGAGGGCAAAATATGTTCAAGGAGTGCTACTGGTCAGTGTTTAGGCAGCATTAGTGTGTTGTGTTGTTTTTAGATTTATTTATTTATTTTATTTTATATATTTTTTGCTGAGCTATGAAGTGCTGCTTCAGTTTGTTTGTCCCCCTCAACAGTGTGCCCCCCCAAATTTTTTTTATCACCAGCCGCCACTGCAATCAATCAGTGTGCACAGGTGACCTGCTGAGCAAGTAAAGTTTTTGAACTGAGCAGCAACAATCCTCATTTGATAGCCTATTACTGTATATCATTTCAATTAATTAGCAATATATTTAACTGTGGTTGCTGCGCTGAAAACATGTGGGGCAGAAACCTTCCCTTTAAATTAATCATTGGTGTAAACCTGTTTTCATTCATGTTCATGAACGAATGTGCCAATGATCTGAATAATCCATTGGCAGATAAACACAACTTCATTCCTCACATCATGTTAGGGAGATTGAATGATAAATTCCATTTAGAAAAATCAGTTGTAATCAAAAATACACAAAATGAAAAAAAAGCCACTCTGTTGACAACTGTGTTTGCTTTCAGTACAACCTTGAATAAAGAAAACAAAACCTGTGATTCAAGATTGTTTAAATTACAATATGTGTACATGCAGATCATGAATATTCTCTGAGTGTGGGTGCAGAGAACAAAGAGTATATTAGGGTATTTATAGTATTCATACTCTGAAGTGAGTCAAAGTAAACAGGGTTCAGTATAAATTTGTTGTCCTTTTTTTATGTATTTGTATGTATGTGCATTGTTATGCTCTGTGAAGTGACCTTGGGTATAAGAAAGAAACTATACAAATAGAAGTGTTTTTTATTATAAAAAAGCATATCACCTATTATTATTAGTATTATTATTGTTGTTGTTATTATTATTCGTAGTAGTAGTAGTAGTAGTAGTATTATTGTTGTTGTTGAAATCACTAATAAAGGCTAAGTCTAATTTTGATGCAATACTTTACAACTGAGGGCCACAATGCATTATAGAAAGAAAACCAGGCTGGTATGACATGGCCTTTCAGTTCCATTGAAGACACAGTGCACCATGAAATTGAACCATCTCAGGGAGCTATATATAAAAAGTCATTAATTAAACTTGGCTAGCCTCCCATTTCTTCATGGAAATTGAGTAAATGCAATCCATGGTAAATTCTGTAAAATATTTGCCACTTTGAAAGTGGTAATAATCTGTATTGGTATGTTGGCTAGTATATGTATTGTGCATAGCTTTACTCACATTAATAATGTATTCTATTTCAATTATTTTAATTATTATTGTATATGCCATTTTCATAAGGGTTATGCTGCTGCACATTCTCGAGTATTGGCCTGTTGGCCTCCAATGTCATGCCACAGTAAATACAGTGCAATGCAATGAAATACAATGCAGTAGATCATATTCAGAAGTTGTGAAGTGTAGCCTAAATGTCCATGAAACCTGAACATGATCAAATTGTTCCTAAATATCATGCTGCTTAAGACAAGTGGAGGTCTAAAAACAAGTTCCTTCAAATCCATTGTGAACCAGTTTGATCAAAACTAGAAAGGTGACAAGGGAAACTGCTGTTTGATCAACAACAACAGGAAATGACAATTTTACTGAATTCAGATCTAAGAGATAAATTGACTGAATTTGCTAAACATGGAGAGAGAGACCAAACAGTGGACTGATCATAAAATAAAACCTAAGCATCATTTTTTGCATGTATAACCAACAATGGATCATTAAACAAGTGTGTGCTTGCATCTTATTTTAAAATGCACTCCTCTTTCTGATCTTTGATTAGTTTTGCTTTTGCTGTGTGCAGACTCTGAATAACTTCAAAGGTTTAAACCCCCTTGTGTGGTGGATGCATTTAGTATGGCTTAATAAGGCCAGGCTATGTTAACCTTCTCATGTGGTTTTCCTCTACTCACCAGTTTATCTGCCATCCCATCCCCCCCCCCACCCCACCCCACCCTACCCCACCCTAAGTCTCTTTAGTGTACAGTTATAATAAGACCTATGGATAAATGGACAGAAAGTTTGGTTCACTGTCATTTTAAATTCAAATGCAATGGGCAAAGGCAAAATGATTGTGAACTGCGGTTTGAAAAATAATGTGTGATAGATGCAAGAGGGAGCAGACCTTTGATGAATGATTAATGGACTGATCAATGAGGGGGACTGAAGGCTTCCAAAAATGCTCACAAACAAGAGCTGGAAGGAAAGTCCAATCGTGTGTTTGGAGCCTTTGATGATAAATACCTATGTTTAAGAAACAATAAAAGGTACAGGAAATTGAGATGTGCAGCATAATCTTGCAGAAGAATTTATGTTTCTGAATGGTTCAGGGTACATTAAGGTCACCCAAACACAAAAGTGTATTACGGTTACAGGAGCAAGATTCTGCACTTTGCAAAAAAAAATAAAATAAAATAAATAAATAAATAATAATAATAATAATAATAAATAAAGGTGGGGAGGTTAATCTACCTCTTTGGTTTAACAAGTTCATATTTTGAACTGCTGGGTCAGGCATCAGGAGGCAGCAGGGTTTGGGGAGGGGGGCTACTGCATTCTGCATGCACTGTGACGTGTCCAGGCAGCTGTCTAAACTTGAGCATATTTCATATCACAGCCAGTGGACATGGAGGAAGTCAGGACCCATATCACATCCATTCTTATGTGTCTTGTGCTGAATACATTTTTCTTCATTGACTGAAGAGATAGGCACTAATGGAGCTGAGGATCACATGCTGCATCTTGGGATCACACCCAGCATGTGACGGATTGGAACAGAGTACTGCAGAGCGCTGTACATGATCCGAATCGGGTACGGCAGGCCTGCTCAAGGGACTTTTCCAGAGTAACTGTAACTGAAGATTGATAGGGGTGATTTGGGAGCAGGCCATCGGTGGGTCCAAGAGGAATCATTGGTCCCTTAGTATAATAGGACAGAAAGTGATGAGTCTCCCAGCTTTGGAAAATGAGTGTCTGCCATTGTTTGGGTATTACCCATCTCTGTTGCCATAAGCATTCAAGGGAAATATGGTATCAACATCATCTTTCTAATAATAATAATAATAATAATAATAGTAATAATGAATTGTTTTCATAAAAGTGTGTAAAAAAATCTATCCATCCATTATCTGTACACGCTTATTCCTGGTTGGGGTCACGAGAGAGGCTGCATGCATTGGGTGTGAGGCAAGAATGCACCCTCTACACTTGGCCAGTCCATTGTAGGGCACACACATCATAAGTATGGGCAATTCTGACTTTCCAATTAACCTTACCTGTATGAGGAAACCCATGTGAACGCGGGGAGAACATTCTCCACACAGAAAGGCCCCAGCTGGGATTGAAACCATGCTGTCATGATGAGTGAGGATAGCACAAAGCAGTGTGTATGCTGAGCTATGGACATCAGGGCAGGAGAGGGAAACAGATGTGGACACTTAGGCAAATTGAGGGGGGTGGCATACTGAGAGTGAAATACCGCAGCCGAACCAGGGGAAATAAGATTACAAGCAGTTTTCAGCTTTTAGAAACCTTCTGTCTCTAATTTGCAGATATTTCTCTCTCCCCTTCTCTATCTCTCTCCATCCCTGCTTCTTTTACCCTGCGTCTCATTCCCATGTATTAATTCTCACTCCTTCTCACTTGTAAACACCTCACAGCTAGACCAATGAGGGTTTGTAGCTGGAGGGGAAGGCACCGCGTGTTCTCCCTTGGCTGGTGTGATTCAAAACCGGAGATGTTAGTTATTTTTCCTCTGTTCGTAAGAACAGGGCACAATTATAATTAAGAATGCACTGGTTCCGTTGCCACGGGTTAGATATGAAGGCGCTGCTTCATATCCCGCTTGAAACTGGCCCGAAACGGATCAGTAGCATTCAGGTTACTCTCCGTTCGCAAACGGGGCTATGCTGTCATCAGAGATATATCCGATCTGTCGCCGGACTGTCAATATCCCAGAATATCAGAATATTCACAAATGCGCGGAACAACACATCAAATATATCCATGACCACAGCAAGAAAGCGTAACAGTTAATAGGTTTTACCCTCGTGATAATCTGACTCCATATTAATTAATAAGTTATGTTCCAAATTAGAATTTAGGCTTGATTTAGAATGGAACTCAGTTCGTCTGAAGTTCTACACCGAGGGTCAACGCAGTTTCACCCGGTACGCACCGCGGATACGCCCGTAACGACAATTTAACTAGCTGTTTGCAGACGACACAGCGGTTGTGAGATTTCCCTCATGGGGAGTATAACCTAATTAGGGTTCAGGGACTCCGAAAGGGCCAATATTGGTCATCCCAGGATCAACTTGGTTCTGCTGACGGTCCCGCCTTAACTGAAAACTTGGTGATCAAACAAGTCCAACGGGCAGTTCCCTAGTCATAATTGGGGGAAACCGACTTAGAGGGCTGTTACAAGAACGAAACATTGACCAAGACCACACAAATCAAGTCATTAACAGTTTTAATGTCAGGTAGGTTATACACTTAAAATAGTCAATTTGTAGTTACAGAATTTAGAAAATAGTCTAACAATCAAAGATAAAGATGAGCATACCTGACAGCAGTCTACACACAGAAAGAGTCTTGTGTGGGAAGTCTGATTGCAGACTCCCAGAGGGCCCTGTTCCTCTCCTATAAGAACCCAGCGGAAGGCAGGTGGATGTCGCCACAAAAGGCTCATAAAACCATAAATTTACTTGGAGGGGGGAAGATTGGAATTTGGTTCAGACAGGATCAGACAGATGGATTTACCAGGAGGAGTGTCCAAAAAATACAGTTGACTTCCAAATTTATTAAAATAGATTTTCTCTAGGTTTGCTGGTTTTAAAACCTAAACCAGAGCATCACTCGCACAGAGACCATAAAAACCATACCAAATATGAATATTTGTTCTCGTGATTGTCATGAAAACTCTGAAAAACATGAAATAACTGTACAATCTTTTACATGAACCAACTGTCAACTCTCAATGTCTTTCCACAGTGTATCAAGATTGCATAGTGTAGTGTATCAATGTATTCGACCCAAATCGGGATTTATTTCCTAACAAAAAGTGTGCGTGAGTAAATTTCTCTCCTTATGAAGGTTGGGAGACAAGTTACCCAGTGACACCAGGTGAGGGCACTGTGACTGTCCCTCAACTGTCCTGAGCAATTTGCCCCATTTCCATCATGTGATTTTATTACTTGCCATCTGAAACCTCCAGGACGTTGGGATAATTTTAGAATTGCTTTCCCATAGAAAAGAGGTGTCACCTGTTAACTGTCGCAAAACCAGATGCCAAGGTCTTACGGGTCGCTCTGTCCCGACAATATCAGACTCTGCACCTGGCGAATTGCTTTACGACAGTCAGAGAGGAAATTCCACTCTATGTCTGTTCCCGTGGGCCTTACACACTTAATATTGCAAAAATGATAATTGCTCCTCGATTTCAATATGAAGGTCTTTATGAGCATCTCATGTCTATGCATCCCCTAAGCTTTGACCTGCCATGCTCCAGAGAAAAACGATTCCTTGCAATGTATCACGGGCATTTAGCACTGAGGTGTCACAAACCTGAATACAGCAATGCTTTATCTGAATATAACAATGCCCACTGCTGGTACAGTAAGCTGGCAATGCAGGACATTGCAATCAAGACAAAAGACTCACATTGGGATGGCATGTATGCCATCCCGCCAAGTTACGCCTTGGCGGGGGCATGCCCCATACCTATACAGCACCGAGAGTTTGGCACTTTTCAGGGTTCCCCACAGAAATAACCACAACAGCCACAGACACTCAGCCCTTAAAAACATTAAATTCTGTACATTCTGACCCCATTTCAACAAACAGATTTCATAAACAACTTCACATGTCCACACAATAAAGCCCCAAACTAAGGGGATTTTGCGTTTTCTCCTTCTTCTTCTCATTCTTATTTTTCCTGCCGCCTATCCCCCTAATAACATGTCTCCCCATTGGACATTTTACCGACACCCGCCAAATCTTCACCCACACGACCCAATGAAAAACTCGCATACACACGCAAAATACCCATACCTTTTTACTCTGAAACATTTTCAGTACAAACAGCTAGTCCGCCTGTGGCCTAGTGGATAAGGTTACAGTCTTGGGAACACAGGGTCCTAGGTTCAAGCCCAGCTAGGAGTGCCTTTCTTTAAAGGAGTACCATGGTGATTTTCACACTTTCTCGGTTTTATGTGCTATTTGCACAAGAGGCATTGAAGAAACACAATGAGTAAAGTATTAAATATGTCCGTTTGTCATTTTTGGAGAAATATGCGTTTTAAATTTATCGTCCTATTTTCAACCGGTTGAGAAAGTTGTCAACTTGGTGCATCACGAACACAGTAACCACTCCCCTTTCCACGCCCCGTAAACCCATGGATAACTCCAGACCCATAGTTTGCGCCGCTGCCTTACAGGCAAGACAATGGAAATATTTGACTAACGTTCGGTTCACTTTAATTAGAGTGGCTTTTAAGGACTATTAGATTATTTCTGGTTATATTCATTTAGCTAGCTAGCTAACGTTAGCTAGCTAGGTAGTTTGCTTTCATAAGGCAATGTTATTGATAACGTTAGCTAGCTAGTTTTCTTTTATGAGGACGTTATAGTTGTGCTTTTATCTTAACTTGGCTAGCTAGATAGCAAAAATTATAATTGGATATAAGTCAACGTCTTTACCTTAGCTATCTATCGGTACTTCATATACTACTAAGCTAGCTAGCTTGTGAAACGTCTCCCAAAAACAGCACGTATCATGGGGGTAGCTATGGTAACGGGGCACGGTCTGTCAATCATAGCTAACTGACAGTTCTCATTACCACGCCCAGACGGTTCGGGTGAACTTTTATAGTGGCAAATTTAGGCTTAGAAAAATACGTTTTAAAGTACATTGAAATGACTGAATAATAAAAAATAATGCACATTTGTTTTGTTGTTGCCTAAAGACAACTGGGAAGTGTCATGTTCAACCACCATGTTGCTCCTTTAACCTGCTTTTACCCTCACTAATAATTGTCTACTACTTCTCAATTATTGCTTTTGCACCAGATCTACCAGCCGTTCCCCGAACGTATACACTGTATTATGACGTACCGTCTGCACGTTCAATTGTTAACCGGCTACAATATTGCCAATCCATATGGATTCAATGGGGAGCTCTTCTGCGCTTACTCGCCTGTGTTCTTCTTTAAAACCACGGACAGGTTTGCTAATGATATTTCACGCATTGCATAACTATGTCATGGTGCTGCCCCTAACAAAGTGACAGACTGGTAAACCTTCGGTTGAACGATTGAATCCCGCCTCGTCCTCAGGCAGATAATTTCCTCTTTTACACTAACGTTCTCTTACGCTTATATTTGCTTTACCAAAACTCACTCATGGCCACCCATATGCATTTCATGACGGCAAATGTATTCCTTTTATTAAAAAGTTACACCAGTTCACCGCTGTGCCATTTCTACTAACTACATTTCTTCACTTGGCTACCGTACAAAACCTTCTTATCAGCAAACGCACATTTCTACATTCATGTTACCTCGCCCTGTTCTCTATCTAGCCACATACAAACAATTACTACGTATGTACGTTCTGCAACTCCCCATTAAAACATTACATTTAAAATCATGATTCACTCATAATTATAACTACTAGTATTGAACATGAAAAAAACACAGCAGTGCAATAGATTTCACACGTTACTTAACCCTCCACTTTAACAGTTAATACTATATAGCGACTGTTATATATACCGTTCCATAAGGAATATAAGATCGCTCATGGTCACTCCATTTACTTCGCACTATAGTCTGTGATCATGTCAACCTTCACCTACATGCCCATTCTGCTAAAAACATATTGTTTCAACTACGGAATTTCGTAATTTCATCCTCATTTCTCTCACACTGTTGTTATTTTCTCATATGCAAAGCCTGCTGGGACATATGCGTCTGCTCCTATTCTCCACTATCATGTTTTCTAGTTTAGCAAAACAGCGAAGAGGATTCCTACCTGCTGATAAGCCTATCAAAATGCCTTATAAACCTTACAAACACTAAAAGTGCATCTCCACGAAATAACAGACAACGGAGCAGGACAGAAGGATAAACCTTACAAACAATAAAAGTGCATCTCCACGAAATAACAGACAACGGAGCAGGACAGAAGGCTACACAAGTTGCGACCTAGGGAGTTATAATTCTACGGGCTTGCTGATTCTTTTGTTAGTCAAGGCTCGTTGGATGGACGTCAAATCCGTGAGTACATACACTGGCCATATTTCATCTGCATTTCTGTTGCGTTTACGCTTACGCCACTGCATCCTTTCTCACAGCCACTGTTTTACATATATAGCAAACCGAAACTGCTGAACGGTACACGCTCATCAGACTGTACAAATTCACACAACGATAGCCATAATCCACAACCGTTTCTTACAGGGTCGCATTTCTCACTCTCATAATAAAACGCTTTGCAAAAAGAAATGATATCTCATAAAAAACACGTTTTCAACGTACAAAAATGCCAAGTTACTCAAAAGTATTGATATCAAAATGACGCCAAGTTACGGTACTACAAACAATATAGGCTATCTTGCCTCACCGAAATTACATAAGATGTATTTCAAAGCAATGCTACCCAATATTTCCTCAGTTCTTTCAAGTCACTTGGCCCTGTGTGTATAAGCATGCAGTACATGGACAGGCCAAACATATGTGTGGATGGGTTTCTCACAGTCAAGATTGATTGAATAGGAGTCTATATGTCTAATTTGTATTGGTATGTATGTATTTCGCTGCCCAGCCTTTCTGTTGCGTGAATGATTGTATGTTTCTTGGTATAAATGTCTGTTCGTAAATGTGCATGTAACATGCACAGGGAAATGTCCCCATGGGGATAAAGAAGTTGTCTATGTATGTATGTACAATATGTATTTTACATGCAGTATTTATTGTACGTAGCAAATATACAATCACTTGTACATGTACTCAAATTCAGTTCAGAAGCTAGTATAAACATGTTTTCTGGAGAAATATGCTTCCTGTAGTTAGTCAGCAGCAGTTTTGTACATGAATTTCAATGTGTTCCATGAGGCAATTCGAAATATTTGACTCTTTGATCTGACACAAAGTTTGCATGACATTGTAAAATGGTAAGATTACAAAACACAGGGCCAAGTGACTTGAAAGAATTGAGGAAATATTGGGTAGCATTGCTTTGGAATACATCGTATTTAATTTCGGTGAGGCAAGATAGCCTATATTGTTTGTAGTACCGTAACTTGTCGTCATTTTGATATCAATACTTTTGAGTAACTTGGCATTTTTGTACGTTGAAAACGTGTTTTTTATGAGATTACATTTACATTTAGCAGGTGCTCTTACCCAGAGCAACTTACACATATTTTTGCCATATCATACCCGTTTATATGAGTGGATGCATACTGAAGCAATTTAGGTTAAGTACCTTGCTCAAGGGTACAACAGCAGCAACCTACCTGGGAATTGAATTTGTAACCTCTGGGTTACAAGCCCTGTTCCCTCACAATTTAACTACACTGCTGCCCTAACTCACATTACCAGAGATTAAAAGGATTTAAAAAAATGAATGGCTTTTAAATTGCCCTTGGTTTGCAAAAAAATGTGTTGAAAATGTGGGAGAAATGAAGGGGTCATAGCTCTTGCTGTTTTTCTCTGGTTACAGATGTCCTCAGGCAAGTTTTTTGCCCTTCTCTTCAGCAACCATGTAATCCAGAAAAGTTATCGGATTCTGCTTCATTATTTTTAGATTTAATTATCAGTTTTAAATCCATGTCCATTCACAACATGCTGCTCGCTTTAGCAAGTTTTTGCTTTAGACTGCAATCAAAAAATGTCACTTTTAATTAATTGTGTATTTCATTATGGCTCAGGGGAAGATCTCACCCTTATCTCACCTTAACATGAATTTGGATCAAGATCTTTTTACTGTTACATTTTTATAGTATAGTAGTGTAGTGGAATAAATGCATCACATCTTTTGCATTATGCATTGAGAATGGGGAAAATGGTATGTCCTTGGAGATAACCCATTTATACTGCTTTTTGTTCCAGCCGCAATTGCAATCTGTGAATTGTAACAAGCTGTTAAATTGACCCTTTTACTGTCTATATGATTCTACATTGTGTTAGAAATTAGTAATAACATCACAGGACTGAATTTAATCATTTAAGTCAATGTTTTCATTTATTGTGTTACATGGCAAATAATTCTTAGAAAGAAGTGACTGTTCTGAATCTCTGAAATTATTTTCTGACAGGTGAACTCAGCAGTGTGCCAAGTACTGAGTGTGGACACATGGGGCCATATTTACTAAGCATCCACAAATGACTGTGTTGTAAAATTGTGTGTTGCCGTATGTTTTCATTTTAGCAGGGTGTTTACTAAGACTGGTTATGTAAATGAGCACAGTCACAAATTCATTTAAAACGCTGCCTGTATTTATGATGCCTCTTGTGCATGGCAGGAAAGAGTCATCGTTGTCTCTAGTGAAGTTGAGTTTTGGATACATGTCAGAATCCATGGGTGCAATAGATAGGCAATGTCACCTTTAAATGTTAACACGTCTGTAGCGCCCCTTTTAACGGTGGGGGTGTGACGACTTTGTCTCATTGTTTTTATTTTATTGTAGTTACAGGAGTCGGCCAGTGTGTGGGGTGCCCCCTGTCTAATTGAGAGCACCTGGGGGGAAACCCTATAATAAGGAAGCCCCAGTGCTTTCTGGGCCGTTCTCTTTCGCTTTCTCATTCAATTCTAGGTAATCCTGCACCAGGTCGGACGGTTGGAGGGCCCGCAGGTTTTTTCCTTCACCCTCTGTTCTCCACAGGTTTTGCGTTGTACATTCACATCCCATTGTTGCACACGCGCATCCATACTGTTAGGACTGGCGAGGGAATGGACCCAAATGCAGAGTAAAAAACTCAAACTTCAAAAGGCAAATCCAAAAAACACTTTAATCACAAAATGTAACAACAAGCAGGAAACCAAAGCAAGGCCACGCAGGGCTACTTACAAAAAAACAAAAACTCTCACAAAGATAAAACGGCAAAAAAGCCAGAAGTCCAAAAACACGCAGAAACAGAACTCAGGTGGGGCAGAAAGATAATCAGGCAGAATACACATAGGCAGGAACACACAAGCAAAAACATGTGCGGAAACACACGCGAAAACACAAGGAACCAGCACCTGAGTCAGGGAAGCAAAGAACTTAAATAGACAAGACACTAACGAGACACAGGAGGGCACAATGCACAATCAGACCACAGAGAGGGAAGGAAAAAAGAGATAACCAAAAAACAATAAGAGAATAATTGAAAACAATAATTAAACAGGGAAAAGGAACAGTGAAGCATTTCCCAGAGTCTCCTTAGCGCTACGTGTGTCGTAAGGTATACCTTAAGGTCTTCCTTTAGGTCTCGAGCTGTTTCCTAGGGCCTCCTTAGCTAAGGTATACCTTAAAATTACAGCTGACCAATTGGTTGGCCCCAATAACCGCATACTCACGCATTTCCATATTCAACCAATTGCATACACACAACACTTTTCTCTTCCTTCTTATTCATCCAATCACATGTACACATCACCAATGTAGCACCTTTTTACACCAACAATCAGACCTCTCAGTGCTGCTGCTTGCCTGCCCTGCTTTTGCATGTTTCACTGCTACTGCTCAGAATTGCGCTCAGCCTCCACCAGCCCAGCGCCACCTGTTGTTTGGATCTTGGATACTGGAGGGTTTTCTGGTATTCCTCTTGTTTAGTAGGGGAAATAGGGTAGTGCACGCTGGTGTGTGCACTAATACCTGAAGCAGATCCATTCAACACCAAACAAAAAAATGTATTTACATATTCATGTAAATATTTTAATACGTGAGTTGTCCTGACTGAAATATATTTAACTTAACTTTAACTTTAGGCTATGTGGTAATATGTGGCATCAGCTGATACAGCTGTAAGGATCGGAAAGACATTAGATGGGAACAGGAAAATAATGTACAGTCTTGTGATTTCCACTGATATAGGTAGGCCTCAAAAAAACATATAAATATAAGTGTAATAAAAAATGATGTTGTTTTAGATGAATGACTGTTTGTATCATATAACATGGAATTGTATTGAATTGTCTTACCAAGTGTTAACTTTTGAAGCTATTAAGACTGTTAGGTGTACCCAGTGCCGCATTACATTACATTACATTACATTCATTTGGCAGACGCTTTTATCCAAAGTGACGTACAAAAGTGCATTTTCATGATCGTAGACAACTGCTGAACACTGGTTCACGGGTTCAGTAAGGTACAATTACTTATTTTGTACAGCTATTTCTAGCCGAGAACAATACAAATACGAAAACCATTAGTTATTTTGGGTGTCTCCCCTATATTCTAGTGGAACTTGGATGCTTGGTGACCAAAAAACATCTGTTTGTATAAATTCAACTGGTGTTACACAGTATGCTGCTTCTGTGCTTGCTATAACAAAACAATGTGTTTTTTTTCAGTGTGTTTATAGCATGCTATCTAAAGAGAAAACGAGAGGGTTGGAACCAAAAATTCAGTATAGTATTTATTAAAGAAATTAATTTTACTCAACGTGTTTGACTTTGTTTAATGATAACTGTGTTCTGCTAATTTGGTTGCTATGTTGACAACCTCATATTCTGCATGCTTCAAGTGGTTAATGGAAAAGAAACAGCTACTGATCACAGGCATTTATAATAAGCACACACCAGAGTGGTCTGTATGGTCGGCTATTTTCTTTGTAATGTTGAGAAGCAAACAAAGCAGCTTTCCTCATCTATTTAGACTTTACCACAACTCTCATGGTAAGTAACGAAGTTGCTTGTGCACCAATGTTCACGTACAGTATTTTTCATGAATACAGTATCCCTTGCTTCATAATCTGAGGGTGTGATTCCTCGTTACAATTGGAAATGAGTTTCTTTAATAATTAGCAGTACGTGCAGGAAAAAACTGTCATCTGCACATTATAGGCCATTTTAATTTACCGTCACAATTGTTCCGCAACTCTGATACAATCATACCGACTAGGTGATATGAATGTAATATCTGCCTGCTTGTACCTTGGTTTTAATTGCATACGACTCAATTAAGTAATGAATGTAATTGAAACGCTATAGCTACTGACATGTCAGCATGAAGTAAAATTTCAAAGTAGGCTAAATATTTTCTGAATAAAAGAGCAAAATCCTAAAACTGTTACATTTAAGTCTACTCTGTCCTACTCTAACATGCCAACGAAGTCTGCTCTTATGAATGGCCATGCTGATCTTCTGCCAGAGAAAGTTAACACCCACTTTTCGTAAACATTAAAAAGATAAACGCCATTACCTGTGCAGCAACGACCACTAGCCATGATAAATCACCTCTAGCAGGTGATATACATACATTTCCATTCTCTCCTCCAATGTTTTTTTACTCTAACACCAGAACACCCAAAATACCCATGTGTCAGGAGTCGCACACGCTACCTCCTGCCACCCAACAGTAACCAGGTTTTTCATTCCCTCTTTAACAGAAACCCACCCACCACAAGGAGACCAGGACGAGGCAAGTAAAAGGAAAATGTATTTATTTCTTTTACAGGTTTTACACAGTTCATTAAAATAGAGTACCCCACACTAACCCCAGCCCTTTCTACTTCCTCCCTACTTCTACCACACACCGCTACCCACCTATGGCCCCCCTTCCCTCCTACGGAGCCCCAGCACAGGTAATAGCACACACCCCTCAACACAGCACACACACATAAGCCACTTCAGGTTACCCCACACACGTGCTCACATTCAGCACATCATATAGTCACCATATAGTGATTCCCACTCCTGCTCCCCTGTACTCAGTCCCGCTCTGGGAGGGGAGACCCCACTCAGCCATCTAAGGGGGGGACGTCACCAATGCTGAGGGGTTCTCACTTACATGCCCTTGCTCACACCCACGCACACACACTGAACAGTAAGGAAAGAAATAAGGGTGGGATGTAGTCTGGCCCACGCCTCTATGCTGGGCCTTTCTACATCCCAAAATAAAATTTTAAAAAACCCAAACCCAAACAAAAACATGCTGCTTCCAGCCCGTCCACCCTTCTTTCCTAGGCTTCTGGGCCATGTCCCGGACCACACTGCTGCACCCTGCACTCAGGCCTGGTCCCGGTTGCCACCAGACTGAAGTCTCGCTGCGACCCCACACTTAGGGAGGGAGCAGGCACTGGTTCAATTCCTGGACCGCTTCCAGGCTGTGTCCCGGACTGCACTGCTGCACCCCGCACTCTAGCCTAGTCCCAGTTGCTGGTGCCGCCAATCTAGAGTCTCGCCGTGACCACACACTGTTAGGAAGGGAGCAGGCACTGGTTCAATTCCTGAACCCCGTCCAGAACAGGACTCTCGCACCCCCACAACGTGGTTTCAAGATTCCCAGGGTCCGGGGTACCCCCAGTGCCGCCTGTTTGCTTGGTGCCACCAGCGCCATCTCTCCTCGCCTCCCCTTTCTTTCTCGCAGGACCAGTGCAGCGTCTCTCCTCCTCCAGGACTGCCCTCCAGTAAGCCATGCAACACACAAACACACTCACTCAAAAACAAGAAACAAAAGAAAAATAATTTTAAAAAACCAAGGGTTTAAAATCCTCACACGAGGAAACCCATTCGTCAGTACAGGTGTCTCTGTGTTCTGCCTATTCCTTTCCCTCTTTATAACCTGGTCCATTAACTAATTTCAATGAGAATCTGCTGCGCTGCTTCCCCACTAGTGCAACCAGCAATCAATCAATTACCCTGGAATGCATGCAACACACGGATCCCAATCAAACAATTCCCCGCGATTTCAGCACTGCTAAGCTGGGGGCTCGTCAGGCTCACCTCCTGACATATGCATTAACCCAAACATGCAAATTTTAGGGATGCCACATTCCTCTTGTTTTCCCAGCATAAACCTCCCCTGTGGCACCTTAGTAAATATGGTGGAACACTATTCGACTCATCATTTATAAAAGCCCCATAAATCCTTAGTATATATGGCCCAAGGTCACTTAAAATACAGTTGAGGTCAAAAGCTTACATACACCTAGGTTAAAGATATTCAAACTCAGTTTTTCACAACTCTGCACATTTCATGTTACCATACATTTCTTTTGGCAAGTCAATTAGGGCATCTACTTTGTTCACATCAGAGGTAATTTTAAAACAATCAATTAGAGACAGGTTTATTTCAGCTTTAAGTCACTATATCAGAATTCCAGTGGGTCAAAGGTTTACATACACCAAGTCGACTGTCTCTTTAAACAGTCTGGAAGATTTCAGAAATTGATGTAATGACTTTTTTGAAGCTTCTGATAGGCCAATTGTCATAATTAGGAGTTAATTGGCACCTGTGGCTGTATTTAAGGGCCTTCCTTTAGAACCACTGCCTTTTTGCCCTTGTTACCATGGAAAAATCCAAGCAACTCAGCCAACACCTCGGAAAAAAAATGTTGACCTCCACAATTCCGGTTCCTCCTTCGGAGCAATTTCCAACCAACTGAAGGTACCATGAGCGTCTCCAAATATAAAAATCTTGGAACCACACAGACACTGCATCGTCCAGGAAGGAGGCACAAATTAACTCCCAGGGCTATACAAACTTTGGTCCGAAAGGTTCAACTGAACCCCAAGACAACAACAAAGGAACTGGTGAAGGAGTTGGAGGCATCAGGTACCAAAGTATCTACATCCACCATTTAAAAAATCCTACATTGCCATGGCCTGAAAGGCTGTTGCACAAGGAAGACCGGAATAAAAAAGCCAGAATGAAATTTGCAGGTGATCACCAGGATGCCTTTTGGAGGAGTATTCACTGGTCAGATGAAACAAAAATTGAACTGTTTGGCCATAATGATCAGCGCTATGTATGGAGGAAAAAGGGTGTGGCTTTTAATCCAAAGAACACCATCCCAACTGTGAAGCATGGGGGTGGCAGCATCATGTTGTTGGGATGTTTTGCTGGAAAAGGAACTGGTGCACTTCAGAAAACAGATGGCATCATAAGGAAGGAGGATTATAAATACTGAAGCAACACCTCAAGACATCAGCTAGAAAGTTAAAACTTGGTCAAAGTGAAAGTATTGGAGTGGCCATCATAAAGCCCTGACCTGAATCCCATAGAAAATTTGTGGACTGAACTGAAAAAGTGTGTCCAAGCAAGGAGGCCCACAAACCTGACTGAGTTACACCAGTTCTGTCAGGAGGAATGGGCAAAAATTCTGGCAAAGTATTATGAGAAGCTTGTGGAAGGCTACCCCAAGCGTTTGATTCAAGTTAAGCAATTAAAAGCAATGCCACCAAATACTAACAAAGTGTATGCAAACCTTTGACCCACTGAAAATCTGATATAGCACATAAAAGCTAAAATAAATCTGTCTCTTAGCTATTATTTTGAAATGACCTCTTATGGAAATAAAGTAGATATACTAATCTTACACCTGGCGCAAAGCGGCGCCAAGCACAACGCAAGTGTCTTTGCTAGTTTCAGACTGTCACAGTTGTCATTTTCCCGCCGAGCGCCCACGTTGTTTAAATAGCAAATGTCCTTGTGCCCATGGCATGGTCTTAAAATGAGGTGTGGACAGGTGCATTGTTGGCGCATTCCTATCTTGAGGCAGCTGAAAGCGATTGCGCGATTGACCAACAAAAACCTGGTCTTAAGTCAATGGCGCAGTATTTTACTGTTATTTTAAGGGCACATTATTAAGATAGTAATATGGGCCTACATAGGTGGGTGCACAATGTGCAATATTTAAAAAAATACATGTCATAATGGTTAGTCATAATATTTATATCAGTTTCCTCTGCAGAGAAATGTTCTTTCCTACTACACTCTCAGAAAAAAGGTACCATTTAGTATCTAGAAAGGTACAATCGCTTGTCACTGTGGCAGTAGCCGTTGAAGGTACAGAACTGTACCTTTACCAGAAAAAAAGGTACCATTCAGTACCTAGAAAGGTACAATCACTTGTCACTAGTTCCTTTAGAGGTACAGTTTTGTACTTGTCCAGAATTTGTACCCTTGTGTACCTTTATTTCTGAGAGTGTACAGCAAATCCGCCATTATAATGGCAATCCGCCAAGGTTCAGGTGCACCTGGCTTTTAAAGGGAATGGGAGATGACGCTGATTGGTTTATTTCATGTTACGCCCAAAACATACCTATGATTAATTAAGAGACTAAGTACAACCCCTTTGAACCATGCACCTTACTTTGCGCTCAGATATCCGCCGTTAAACTAGCAAAAGTGGATTTGGAAACCCTAAATGCACTTGTGCCATGCACTTTAGACCGTGCACTTAGATCGTTGAAATATAGCCCATTGACTTAACATGGGAAATGTATGGTAACATGAAATTTGTGGAGTTGAGTTTGAATGTCTTTAGCCTATGTGTATGTAAACTTTTGGCCTCAACTGCAACCATTTGTTGAACACAAACAATCCAAAGACTAAGCGAATGGTAATGAGCCAAAAATGGGACACTGTTTGCATAACTCTGTATTATCTGTAAGATAGACATTAGATTCATCCATGTTATATGTGTTTTATTCAATCAATTAAAATAGAATACAACTTCTGTATGAGTATCCCTCAGTTTTGGGGGATATCCCTAAAATCCTAATTTCCAATTATACTGTACCTGCTCAAGTCTGAAACAATATTCCTATCTCGCCTCTTTTGTTTGTTATAATGCTCAAGCCTGATTTTTGTTTTGGAATTATAGTCTATTTCACACTCCAAACATCTCCACGCCCATTTAAATTTCAGATCCAATATCAGGATTAGCAAGGCAGTCCATTGTGGATTGAAAGCTTGAAATACCACAGCCCAGAGCCCTGGGTAGCACTTATGCAAACAAAGACAGTAAATCCACTGTTTGTAATTAGAAGGAATCAATATCACATTATCGGTTGCTCATTTAGCAATGATTTATGTCTGTTTAAATTTCTCCTTCGGCTGTGCTCTCACTAACAACTTGTGACATTTAAGAGTAATGAAGCAGAGAGCTATAAGAACCATGTTACGTACAGTGTACAAAAACAAATTGCTTACTCTGAGTTCAAGATTAAGGCCTTTTCCTGGACAGCAATGCTTAATCTGTATGCACTATTTGTGAACTTAAATAACTACAAGTACTGCTATTATTGTAGAAACAGGTGCAAATTTTGTATGGAGTGCAAATCATTCAAATGAGGATAATAATAGGGAAAATATGTGAAAATAGCTTACAGAAATTGTCTTTGTTATGGAAAATACATGCCATCTTTCCACTACATACTAGAGGCCAGAAAAGTTGCTTGCTTGAGCAATTAAAGATTATTGGTTGTGGCCAGCTGTGCATTATACAGTGTATACAAGTGATGGGAGATTTCAGGTTTCAGGCAATAAAAGATGGGAAGAGCTACTATATGATTTCAGTGACTTACTTATTTGAGCCATTTAGTTTATTTTGCTGTGAAGAGCAAAACCATTTGATTAGTTGAAGCAGTGATTGACAGTGATCTGTGATTGACAGCTCATTGAAGCTCCACTCACCATGGAGTTCATGAAACATTACATACTTGCATAAATTTACATCCATAATAGAGGGCTGGGGTTTTATGGTGACCTCGTAGTTAAAGGATACTCAAATCTGGCCCTCAAAGCCAGTAGTACTGACTGACTAGAGATTCTACTCTTCTGGTGTCCCAGGTCTAAACCAGTCCCAGAGGAACTTTGGAGAGGCAGAAGGAAAACTAGCAGTACTACAACATTTCAGCACCGTTAGTTCTGATAGATAACATCATTGTCATTATTACAGACTGGATTCAGTTCAAGGTGGATGAAGTCGGATTCCATTCAAGTTGGATGCAATAATTACAGCAAATGGTGTATAACAAATTATAACTAGAAAGGTTACAATTCCTGAAGGAATTATGTGGGCTTGCTTCAAATTCCACCTGGCACTGTCCTCAAGCCTCAATGCATTTCAATGAGGGTGGGTAGCTCAGAACAAGCACAAAACTGTCCAGACCCACGGTGCACCGTAGCGTTACATATACAGCCGGGGATCAGCCATTAGCCATTATGGTCCAGGGATGAGTCATATCCTAAAAGTGTCATGAGTAAAACTTAGCTAACTATATAGCTAGCTAGCTATGGCATGTCCTCACCTCTGTAACGTTATTTGTTGTCCTCCGTGTGTCCATACATCTGTATCGGTGGTTGTAGCGTCGGTGTGTCCATACATCTGTATCGGTTGTAGCTATGTGTCATTAGCTCATACTCATGTGTGCAGGATAGCATCCATACGTGGGTTGTAGCTGTGTGTCCGTAGCTCCTACTTGTGCATGCAGGATAGCTTCTGTACGCGCTAACTAGGTTAACTAAAGTAGACAAAACGCTAACATGTTAGGGTTAGCTAAAGTAACGTTAGGCGATAAAGCTGTGCTTAAAAATCTTGTGCCGTTCGTAGTGTGTCCTACTAAACGTCCATGAATGAGTGAGTGACCACCTGCATATGTGTCCTACTAAACGTCCGTGAGTGAGTGATCACCTGCGCATGCGTCCTACTAAAGCGTTCCACTAAACGTCACTGAGTGACCACAAAAATTGCTCACAAAAAGTTGAATATTTCAAAAAGTTTTGAAAATTTCAATAATCGGAATACAAGCAACAATGTCTGGAACTAGCCAGTCATTTTGTTGTGAAAAGTTTGAATGTAATGCAAAAACTGTAGTAGTTAAAGCTAGAAAAATTGGGTGGAAAGTGCAGATAATAATAAAAAATATGAAAGACAGCAAGAGTGGGCCTGCGGGAAGCAAGCCCACTAAGTTATTATGTAGTACTTCATTGTGGCTTCAACGTCCCTTGTAAACTAACGTCTAACACCTCTATCCACCATTGTATTATATGCAAGTGAACTACTCATAATTGCATTAAATCTTTTTCATATTTCACAGCTGGTCCCATTTTAAACCAATTGGCTTACAGTGAAGTGCGTATTCTGATTAAAAGCACACGTATATTTTGCAGTTTTCAGGAGTGAACTGTAGGAGCTACTGTTGGCTACCAATAAAAGTGGGACTGTAGAACAATTCCTGAATTCTGAAACCAAAAACAGTACTGCATCTCATGGCACTGAATCCAATTCCTTTCTTCTTCCGCAGTCTTTAAAAAATAAGTGGCAATAAAATCCTAAAGCAAGCCACACAAGCCCGAACAAGGGTCTGATTCGTGCCCTTTTCTAAGCCTCAATCTTATCGGTCACCCCCAGAGTTTCACACACATCAGATCAAAACTGATCTCACAGAGTAAAAGTGATCTGTATTTATTTTTTGTGTGTGAAATTTTATTGCCTTTTTGTCCATTCCAGATAACTGATATCATCTAATAATATTTGTGAGCTGTGACAATAGAAGACAGAAATTGACAAATTAAATATAGGGTATACTGATATATTCACCAAGAGCAATGCTGCAAAAAACCTCCTTTCCTAGGTTTCCTAGGTAATTGTTTATAACAAATCAAAGGTTTGACCTTTTAAAAAAAGACAATTTCTTCCTTTGGTTAAATAAAGAATGTCATTTTCTTGCTAAAGTGTTTCTTTTTTAGAAATGGATCTAAAGAGAATTTTAGATTTCATCTCAGCCACGGACGAAATCATTCATTCCCCCATTGTTCTCTCTTTAGCTCTCATATTCTCATATTCCAGGCAGCAGGACATATGCATCATCTGTATTTTACAGAAACCAGCTTGAGCCATGTGGTCAGAGCTCGTGGGTTAAACCTGATTTAGTTCAGTCTGACACCACATCTCTCCTCTGATACCCCTGCTGGTAAATATCCATCTTTCAACGGATATTACCCTGCCTTACAGTAGCTTTACTTAAAAAACTAAACAAGTCTGCTTTAATGCCTCATTTAGAATTTTCTAGGATCGGTCTTGGTCCACTGATTTTCTCCATTAACACAGCAAAATTAGAGACAGTTCCTCGCCCTAAAGGGAACCAATAAAATCCCAGTTCTAATTAAGTTGTTATGGCAGTGGAGACATCATCATAGGGTGGTTTTAATTACTTTGTAAAATCAAAAGGCAGCGATTGGGTGCAGAAAGGTTATCTCTGAACTATTTTTACGACCGTAAACATCTGTTAGGCTTCCTGTAGGACACCTTTACTTGGTGTCAAAGTCAATTGTGTCTGCAGAACACATGGTTGCGTTTTATTCACTATAAATAATATGGAAACTAGTTTGTTGATATATTACATGGAGGTTACAAGATCAGTTACTCTCCAGTCACACTTAGTGTGAGATGTGTTTCTATTTAGCAGGTTCCTGTCTTATTACAGGTCTATGAACAACAATTAAAAATGAAAGTGCGCTGTGCCTTTTAAAAACAAAAAACACGGTGTATACAAAAATAAAAACATAAACTATTGTGTCGATTTCAAGTGTCGTTTTCTACCAGAGGTGGAAAATCTAGGTTCAGAAAGTAGAAGTCTTCTCCTGTATTTAATATTATTTTTTATTTTTTTTATTTGTTCCAATCAACTGGATTTTCTAATTACCACAGTTGTACACCCAAGAGGTAGAACTAATTAGTAAATCAACTGGCTGAGCTTATGGGTGGAAGAAACACATGGCGTGACTTACTTTCTGACCATTGGAATTTCCACCTCTGTTTTTTAAACACTCACAATTGTAAGTGTTAGCTAGCTAATTCATCCTCCTTTTCCATCACAAACAATGATATAAATAATCAAGAGTATTCAACAATTAATATTGAAATGCCATTTATGGTGTGAAGTAGCTATCATTCTATCAGCTATCAGCTATCATGTTTCACTGTAATCTTTAAAAATGGAGAGTGTCACCAGATTTAGCTGTGTACAGGTGGTGATCCAGACAAGTATACAGGATATGCAAGGTAGTTCAATAAATTTGGTATCCAGTCATGTTGTGAACATATTATTTCATTGTATTGTGATAGTATCACATTTTTAATGTTTCTTTCTTTTTTCTCCCCAATTGCAGCATTCTCTGTGAGCAATGTTGGAGAATGCAGATAAGCATGCACTCTCAGGTCTGACGCCTCTTCTTATCACACCACAGTGTACAAGTCTAGCTCACACAGAAATGACTCAGAAAAAACACTTCATGTGCAGCTTAACAGGGGGATTTGCAGACACCCAATCAATCAACAGGGCTCACTAATGCACGATGAGAAATTGTCACCCTGGCTGATGGAAACCCTCCTATGCCTGACTGATGCTAGAGGCAATGGTGCACCACTCTGTGGGAATGCCAGCCAAAATCATCACTGGCCCTGTCCAGACACAATACCGGACCATGGGCCCATTCATACAATAGTACCGTGCCTTATCAGGATGAGCAACCTAGCGGCCTTGATAGTATTTCTTTAAATGTTATACGATACATATCTATTTTTGCTATGTTTTGATTTTATGTTATCATCATTGTGATATTCAGACAAATCCCTGGAGGAGACCCCATGTATCCGAAAACATTATTGGTAAAATAATCTACAAATAAGCTAGGTCAAACAAACAGATAAATTTAACATAAACATTTAACATTAACATGTTTTTTGATTAAAAGATAGTTCACACCAATGTGAGCTTGAGGCAACCCTCCTTAATAAAAAATGTATATCTGCATATTATTTTTTATGTTATACTATCATTAGCTTCTTGTGAGTGTAAATGACTCCATTGATATTCTCCTGGCAACACAAACGTGGATTTAGTTACTGTGAGATGGACGGTCCACTTAGTTTGCCAGTGACAAAGTCCTCTCTTGTTGAGAAAAGCTCTGATTGCAGTTCAGTAAGAGTGATCCAAGCAGCTATCATCCTGCTTGCAAACGCAAAAATTAGACCGTGCAATATCAGCCTTATGAGCCTGTTTTACTTACAATGGCACTTCTTTGCTCCTCATGTTGAGAGGTAACAGCAGACTCCAAATGCAAATGCCAGACCTAGGATCAACTCTACACCTTGTATTAGATTTATTGTGCATTAGCTAATAACATAGACACACAGCTGGTAATGGAAAAGCTGAGCAGTATATATATTGTGAGCACCATGACGGTTGGGACAGTAACATACTTTTTTATAGATTTTTAGATTTGTAATCAAACAAAGCTGTTTGTGATTTCTGAGCACACCAGTGCTCTTTCTTCTTAATGATGTTCCAAACAGTTGATTTAGGTTAGCCTGAGGTTTGGCCTATGTCTGCGACTGTCTTTTTTCTTATTTCTAAGCCTCATAATGGCTTCCTGGACTTATTAACACAACTCTGGTCCTCATGCTGACAAATGCCAATAACAGACTCTAAAGGCAATCAAAAGGCTAGAATCAAAACTAGATATTGAAGGACCTCTTATACCTGAAAAACGTAAGCTACTGAACACACCTGACTAATCAGAAACACCTATGACATCATTTGTCCCAAACATTATGATGCCCTGAAACTGGGGGACTATTTATGAAAAGTGCTGTAATTTCTACATGGTGAAACCAAAATGTGAAAAAATACATTTGCACCAATTGTGCACTTTGCTCACAAGTGAACTGTTTGATTACAAATTTAAAATTGTGGAGCACAGAGCCAAACCAAAAAATAAAAAAAACATTCTGTTCTAAACATTATGGAGATCACTGTACATATAATGAATAAAATGAGATGTTAAATGAGACACTTAGTTGTTCCAAATCTACCAATTCAATGCATCTATATCTGTTTTTTGAACAGGGAAATATGTCCCATTTTGTCATGTACATCTTTTTTCATTATTAAAAAAAAAAAAAACGTTAACATACTTTGTCAAATTCGGCAAAAACACTTAATAATTTGATTTCTTCCTGTTTATTTTTGTATGAACTGCCACATCATTCCTCTGCTGTTGTGCTTTTACCTTTTCTCATTTTTCCTTTTCTGTTTTTAATTTAATTTAAAATTATGAGCCACTTTACTGGTCTATTCTTGTCATATCGTTCTCAGAACTCACCACACTTTCCCTTCCCCAGACGTTCATTTTTTCCCCCATTTACAACACCTCTAGGCAGCCGGGTCATAACAGTTCTGCTTTGCAAAACCCTTCCTACTCATTTTATGTGTCTATTAATTGAATACACATTTGACATTCCATGACAGAATTAACTTTAACAATACTCAGAAGGGTCACACTGACACCCAGTGGAGGGAGATGCAAAGGAACATATTCGATGCAGTACAACAGGGCTCCCAAACCCTGTTCCTAGAGATCTACTGTCCTGTAGGTTTTCATTTCAACCCTAATTTGGCACACCTGATTCTACTATTTAGCAGCTTAACAAGATACCTAGCTGTTGAATGAGGTGTGCTTTGTGAAGGTTGGTGTAAACATCTGCAGGATGTTAGATCGCCAGGAACAGGGTTGGGCAGCCCTACAGTCTAACATTCTAAGATACAATTAAGAAAACATTAAGATACAATCTTAATACCTTAATAAAATTGCAAAAACTGCCAAAACTGTATCTAGTATCATTGATTTTGAAGGCTAGCAGAGATTTCACCATTTTCTCCTCTATTATTGGAATACATGATTAGATAGCTGGTACATCCTAGTCCCCGCAACGGATATATTTGCTTTTATTGTTGATTTACATTTTTATCAAATTCAGAAACAATCTGGAGAAAGTACACTTGAGGGCACTATGGGACATAGAGCTTGTCCATGTCTCCTTTTACTCAGTGTCACACTATCCTTTCTGCATGCAAGATGTCTATTTTTAACAGGTTTCCATGCTGAACCTATAAGAGACAAACTAGAAGTAGCAGTGTTGTGGCACCAGAGAAGATACGGTTTTGGCTGTAACTGCACTGCAAGCTAAATGAATAGATACCTAAAAACTTCTTAAAGGGTAGCGTTTTGTGCTTTTAATCTTTATTATGAACAAATAATAACAAAAGTTAATAAAATATAAAAATCAATGTTTAAGCAGCATTGAAATTAACAGATTGTAGGCTTATGATGACCAATCTGAAGAAAACAGGGTAATGCAGCACCAGGATTAGGTACAGTGAGAATAATTAAGGTATGTACATCAATGATTATTAATTCAAAGCGCAAATAGTCTGAAAGTTTTTTAAATTGTTGCATTTACATTGTGCATAGGATACTGATTTCACAGTGTATGCTTGCTTTCTTTGATGTTGAAAAAGGCTGTATCGTTAAAAAGATGTTGAGCATGATCAAAGCAGTAGATGCTTTTTTGGCTCGCCAAACTGAAATTGCTGTTTTTCTTTTCAGAACACAAACAGAAGTCCATAGTGCTTACAAAAATAAATATGGTAAGTAATTATAAAATATAATACATGGATTCTCTACATTAAATATGAACTGGTTCACATCAAAGAATGCCCAAAAGATGTAAATGCCAGCATTAAAAAAACACGGCAATTGTCAGCCAATAAGGGCAGGACAGGCTAATGCATGGATGGATGTTTAAATAAACAGCACTCTTCTTGAAGAAATTCAGAGAAAATAGTTTGCCGTAGGATAAATAGGTTTTTAATTCTTTTTGACACACTTATCATTGGCTCTATCCTCCAAGAGAAGATACAACAAGCCTGTGGTGAGGCTGCACAGGCACTGTGAGACATGCTTCAGCCGGCGCTGCAGGGCCCCCGTGGATATCTCTGTCTGCTGCATGACCATCAGCTGCCGTCTTTTCTGTGGGGCCGTCTTTCACTTGTGCAAGGAGGAAGAGCACCAGCTCCTCTGCCCCAATGAGAAGGTGCCCTGCCTCAACGCCCACTATGGCTGTCCCTTCACCATGGCCCGCTCCAAACAGGCCCAGCACCTGGAGGTGTGCCCAGCCAGTGTGGTCTGCTGCTCCCTAGAATGGAACCGCTGGCCTGTAGAGGAGGCAAATACTGTCTTCTATGACAATGTCCTGAAGGAGCAACATTCTGGAGAGCAGCTGGACCTCTCCATGGCACTCAGGGACCAGAAACACCTGTGTGAAAGGCTGAAGATGAAGACATTCTTCCCTGAACTAATGGAGGAAGTGGAAGACCCTGAGCTGGAGGAGGTCGGCGGAGAGTCAGATCTTGAAGATGAAGCGGCAGGGGCTTCTGCACCACGAGGTGAGGCCCCTGGCTGCAACCTCGTGGTGGCTGGAGCAGAGCGACACAAGTTTAATCAGAAGACCGCAGAGAACGGGGTGGACACACAAAACTACAATCGTTGGGAGAAGATGTTCAGCATGGAGAAGGGAGGCTGCAAGCAAGCCGCCAAAGCTGCCGCTGATATAAAAATCAAAGACAAGAAAGAGAAAATGGAACCCTCTGAAACTGGTCCTCATGTCCAAGAAGAAACATCTCAGGAGGGGCACAAAGCTGAAACAACCACGCCCCCTTGCGACTTCACTAAGATGGGATTTGCTCCCTGGCAGGATGGGGTCCTGGAGAGGCTGGGGAGAGATGTCAACCCCAGGGAGTTCAACATGTATGTGGTGCACCATGGCCGCATGCTGATTAGCTTTGGGCAGATGCCTGCCTGCACACCCAGGGAGAAGGACTTTGTCTACGGCAGTCTGGAGCCCATAGCCGTCCAGACTCTCCGCTCTTTCAATGTCCCAACAAGCTACAGGGAGAAGCGCATCCATCGCAAAGACCCATCCAAGATGGTGGCCAGCGAAAACAAAAGCCTGGACACCTCGGACTTGGGCCTCGCCCTGGAGGACATCCCCAAGATAGATGAAATCACTGCCACTTTGATGTGCTACGCAGAGAGGGAGCTACGGGGACACAAAATCTGTGAAACCGTAGGCACTGATGGGCTGTGGATGGACCGTGGGACGCAGACCTATGACTTCCCCTCTGCGCCATTCGAGAGTGATACCTCCCTTGCCAAAGTTACAGCGGACAGACCCTTGAAGTTGCATGTACAGATCAGCACAGAGTCCGCCACAAGCAGGCACAACAAATCCAGCTCTGTGTTCACATTCCTGTGTGGATATTTCTATCGGCGAGATGAGTTCCCCGCACACTTCAAGAATGTTCACTCAGACATCCAGTCTGGCCTGAATGGCTGGTTCGAGCAGCGCTGCCCGCTGGCATACCTTGGGTGCACTTACAGTCAGAAGAGATTCCAACCTTCCACCCACAGAGCCACAGTTACCTACAACCAGGAGCTTAGCACCTTCACCCTCAGACCTGAGGTCTCTCCCTCACTCTATCAGGGAGTAAAAACCATCACCACAGAAAGAAAGTGCACACGAAATTTGGACTCACTCAGCAGACTGCCTTTCGAGGTCCTAGTGCACATTGCTGGCTTCTTGGACAGCTTCACTCTATCCCAACTGGCCCTGGTCTCCAGGCGAATGAGAGATGTCTGTGAGACTCTCCTGCAGGAGAGGGGAATGGTTTCCCTAAAGTGGGAGAAAAAAACGTATAGTCACAGAAGGTCCTGCTGGAAATCCAAAAAGGTAAACCTGACAAGTAGTTCAATTTAATTAATTTAATTTTAATTTAAAAATGATGAAAGACCAGGCCCAAACCCCCCAAAATCCTGCAAGATAGTGGGAAGAAAAAGTAGTCAAACAGTTTTCAGGAAAATACAGTAGTTCACAAGACTATAATAAAAAGAAAAGACTTGTGATGGGAGGGTGAGGCTTCATGGAACTAAAAATTGATGGGGCTGATATATATATCAGTGACTAACTTAAGCTGTGGTGAGCACAAAACATTTCAGACACATCAGTGATTGACAGCTCAGTGTTGCTCCACCCATTATCAGGCTTATGAAACCTCACTCGCCCAACGCTATAAAACAGCAAGGCTATTCATGGCTAAATCTCAAATGCTGCAGTGTTTGCAGGCTTTCAATATGAAAGTCAAAACAGAGCAAATAAATTTCAAAGATCATCTACACAATTTGTCATCAGTAGTTGTAGCTCTCCTCTTGTTAAATTTGACTGGCACAGAGGAAACATGTTAATACATACAGAGGCAGGAGATTCCTGTATGGATAGCCTGATTAAAGTTTGAAATCAATGCTAAAACTTAATTTGCAGCAGTGTATTGGTAAAAATAAATGAGCCTCCAGTGTTGGCAATATCCACAAAACAGAGAATGCTGCTGTACTCTCCAAGGTTTTTAACATGACATATTTAAATGTGTTAAATCAGCCATAAAGCTGAGGCTATCAAACCAACATTCCTGAAATTAACTACTTAAAACATTTGGCTTTATCAGTGTTTAAGTTCACAATTAACAGGAATTCACAGTTTCACCAACTTAATAGCTACCAATATTCGCTACCTTACAATAACAAATAACAAAATAGCTCTTATAACATAAAGCTCATATTCTGATAGCTTGAAAGATGATAGCTTGTTGACTGTCGCATGTTCCTGTCCCTTAGGTGTGGCATTTCAGCAATCTCTTCTCAACAGTGAAAAGATGGCACTTTGGAGATGTTCCCACGATGTCTGATCATTTGAAGCTTTGTCCATTCTACCAAACTGAGGAGAAGAAGGAACCAGTGGCCTTGGCCAGTATGTGTAACACCAAAGCGGAATCTGAGGAACGCCAAAGCCTGGTCACCTTGCTCCAAGGAAACAAGTGACATGGAGAGAAAGAAGGAGAAAGAGATAATAATAAACATTTAAATCAGATCATTTCATGATTTTCATCAAGTTGGACAGCAGAAGTAGAGTGTGGATATTTTTAACAAGGTATCTCCTTAGCAAGCAAGCACCTATCAGAACATGAATGTCAGCTTTCAGTCTGCCTACATTTTACAAATTGGCATTGCATAGTTCCACGAGTGGCAGCTTCACTTGTTTAACAGCAGATCCTCATCTCAACTGTCTCAGGTCCACTGTCCACTGGCATACCTCAGTAGCGGCAATTTTCAAAATGCTGGCAGGCTAATGATTGTTCCAATGGCTAACCACCAATGGGCAGATAGTGGCCACTGTATGTTTTTTGGAGGGGTCTAGAGTAAAACCATTTGAGGTTGGACACTTTGAGGCTGTGAGAAAGTCTCTCACAGTGTAAAATGTAGCTGTGAGGCTAAGGGTTAGTTCGGACATGTTTCTGTCCGAACCCTCTGTGATGAAACCTAATATGAGGACCTGGTGACACGTGCTGTCCTTCAGCTGTTAAACTTGGACTTGTAGCAGTTGCAATTTGCTGATCTGTAACTTCTGGAAATTTTCTTATTATTTATTTTTAGATTTTCTTGGCAGACACCTTGATTAAGAGGGACAAACGGAAATTGCATTTTAATATACAGTTTACAGTATAACAATGTTTTACTTAAGTAAATCAGGTATAGTACCATGCTCAACATCATGAATGCAAGTTACTACTTTCAAGATTGGAGCCTATTTACATAGCTATTAAGCCTGGAATTCTGAAAAAGGTTTGGGAAAAAGCTTCTGAAGTCCATACAAGATTGTTTACCTATTATGGACTACAGATGGGTGAATTAGTTAAGTAATTTAGTATCTTTAGTTAACTTGATGTCTAATGTATAGTGTCTGCATTCCCAATGTATAACATCTATAATGTTCCATAATGCATTATGTTTGTAGTCATTTTTATTTTGTTCATTGCAGGGAATGTCTGTTATGGTGTCAAAAGCTGTGTAATTAATTTATAGTAAGGTCAGATTTGCCAAGCATTATGATGGGTTGTGAAGCTGTTATGTTGGCTGCATAACTATTTGAAACATAAAATAAAATGATTTACTTCAACTGAAATACTTTGTATTTCAGCTTATTTTTGTGAGGTCATTCTGCATTCTGTAGTATGACATAAAGAGACCTGAAAAAGAAATCAGCACTTTGTTGTTTCAAATCTGTAAAAAATAAAAAAAACATACAAATGCAGCAGAGACAAGTAGTAGAAGATTTACCTATTCATGTTGTGCTGTGTGCAGCTTTGAATGCCCCTGCTTGTATACACTGGATTTCTCCTGTCCAGCGCTCTTCTGGGCTAAGGTCATCCTTTTGGAATCTATAATCCGAGCTATATGAGGACCCATTACTTTCCCCCTTTCTTCCTGCAATATGTGCCTGCTGCAGAGCAGAGGCACACCTGCACAGGTGCGTCATAATTTCAATGTTTTAGTGTACAATTAAAATAACTGTTCTCACATCTTTTGCCAATTCAGATATTTTCAAACACTCCAAATAACCTCATCAGTCAGCAATACGTTGCAGCTGTATTATTTAATGATATTTTAATACAAAGCGAGCATGACTGACATATGATGAAACATGCAAAAATGATACCAGATGATGCTTTTTCAGTAATGTCATAGTGGCATCTAGTGGGCAGGTGGAAGAATTGCCAAACCATTGACTCACCAAATTAAGATTTCAGTACAATGACTTGCATTCCTAACAGCTGCAATAATTGTTACATATGAAGTACTACTACAATAATGTTACTGCTACCCCACAAGCAACTCTGTGTCAATATTTTACATATGCTATTACACAGACACCTATTAGAAATATCAAATCGATTTCAACAACATTTTACTGGATCTGTGTATGAGTTCATTGCATGTCTGCGGCCATAAATTTGAAAATCTGATGCTTGTGTTCATTTTAGATCATCAAAATTGTTGGAAAATTTGTGAAAGTGACAGTAATACAGGACCTGCAATTTGAGCCATGTCTTTCGATGGCCAAGTCACATTATCCTCCCTGCATGCCATCTCTGTCTATTTTTAACACTCACAAACTCCTGACATCCACATCCAGACAAACTTGAAGTGACTGGACTGGGAGCTTCTGGAGATCTGTGCTTCATTAGCACTTGGGTAAGACAATCTTCCATCAAATTGTTGATCCCCTGCTTCAGTGAATCATAATAAAGTACTGGATAAATATGTTGGGAATGGTGTTATTCCAATTTTTGTGCTCACATCTCTTGAAACCAAAAATGTCTCTAGTTCAGGGTTGTGCACTGAATGGAATAGTACTGTCACTAGAGCAAAGGTACATTTCCCAACATTCTGTTAAAATAGCAGTGCCTTTTTGCCCAGGTGTATGAAAATGTAATTCTTAGCTTGCATGCTTAGGGCATGCTTTTTGTGCATTTACATTTTTAAAGAAAAGTTGGAAACAATCTGTAAAGTTGTGTTAAAGATCAATCATTTCACCTTCATGTTTTATTAAGGCTTTAGAGCAGCTATTCTAATGTACTGAGAGGGGTAATGCTGGGAGTGGCAAAGAAGAGCTGTCTATTTAAATGACCTGCAATTACTTATGCATGAGGCATCCATAATGCATACAAACATATATGATTTTTAAACATTTCTGTAAATGAATACGCTTGTCTTTCATGCACATGCTTCATTTTCAGAAAAGTATTGTTAAATTCAAGTGGTGCCCAAATAATGTGACCTAAGGTATGTCACATGAGATGAGACTGTTCTCATTGCCCCTCTATTTTTGGGTTAAACCATAATGCTTTCTTTTTAGATACTGAGATACCCTCTTATATCTGCACTAATGGACAGGTTTGAAAAATAGCAATGGTTCAGACTTTTACCTTCAATGCCCTTGTGGATGTGGAATATCCGGCAATATATATCATAAATGTGTGGATGTTTTGGAAAACAGAAGAAGCATGATCCTCAGTATATTGTATTGAAATATTTTTTCAGTATAAGTTTAAGTGTCTGTTTTAGTGTAATACTATTGTGATGATGCTGCATTTAAGGGTGTGCTTACAGCTCCATGACCTGAATTTTCCTTCAGTACAAGAGATGATATCACAAATGAAACACTAGACATAAAAACATGGCTTTGAAGACTAGTCTTTCAATCAAGTGTGCCAGCGTAAAACGTACTTTGTTTAGTGTTAGTGAAGCAATTAGCTAGAAGTAAATATCAGTGTTGCTTTCAATGTATGAAATCTTATTTCCGTGTTTAGGATGCTTGATACTGCTGGGAATCCTGCATAAATGGTAAGTTTGTCTAATTCTTAATTGTTCTTAATTTAAGCTTCAATTAGAGTTAAGAAAGAGTTATAGATTTCATCTGTGCCTCTGTCAGTTATGCATGCTTATTTGGTCATTTACAATTTTAGTAAATAATTACTATTTTTGTGATTATAAATATGTAAATGTTGTATGGCAGTTTACAGAAGTGTGCCCCGTATCACACCCCCAAAGGAAAACAGGCTGTTTAACAGACTGTTTAATATAATAATAGGACGGAGTGTAGGACAGTGGGTAAGGAACTGGACTCGCAAAAGATCGCAGGTTCGATTACCGGGTAGGACACTGCCGTTGTACCCTTGAGCAAGGTACTTAACCGAAATTGCTTCAGTATATATCCAGCTGTATAAATGGATACAATGTAAAATGCTATGTAAAAAAGTTGTGTAAGTCGCTCTGGATAAGAGCATCTGCTAAATGCCTGTAATGTAATGTAAATGTAATGTATGCTGACAGGGAGTCAGCAAGGTGTGATAAAGTGACTCAGTTGCAGAACAACCCACTGGATTTGCAATATGTAAAATTTGGCCTTCCATGATACAGTCAGTGTCACCGTGTTTTGTATTGTTCGAAAGCCACTGTCCTGGGAAACAAGTTGGTGTCTTTTAGTGGTGGGGTGCTGACTAAAGATCTTGATACCAGCCAGATAAAAAGGTTAACCTGGTGTGGAATGCTTACCGAGATAGCATGAGAAAAATCATTAATGTACTGTTTTGTTATGTTTGTGTCTTTATTTGATGACTTGAGTGTTTTACCTTGATCATTGAGTATATAACGGGAAAGGTACAATGGTTCAGGAAGAGTCATCAAAATGGTCTCCGGTGAATCATATGCATATAGCCATCTCACTACACACACATTTTGCACTTTGGTATATTATAAACACACTGTACAATAAACTGCATTCACTTTAACCTGGCATTCCTCTTTGACTCTTATCACTGCACAATTTTAAGGTCCTATACACATAGATTTTAGGATATCTGCACCCCTTGGTCCATGCACTAGTGTTACAGCAGTATACACAATTGTATTTATTAAGGCGACACAAGCCAGAGGCACATCCTCGTCTACCAAGATAGATATCGATCCATATTGCGCCACACTGCTGGCGGAAAGCAATCTCCTCCATCTATGCAAACTGTTAGCCAGGGCTGTAGTACTCGAGTCCAGTCTCGGTCTCCGTCTTGAGACCGATTGTTGATAGTCTTAGTCTTGGACTCGTAGTTAATATGACTCGGTCTTGAATCGATCTCGGGAGTGAATATGACTCGGTCTGAATTGGTCTCTGATGAATTGGTCCTTGAAAGACCTCGTTCCGAGAGGAGACAAAAAAGCTGTGTTCGAAATTGCATAGCTAACGTTGCATAATATCCTTGTTTTTAGTTGCGAAGCAACTCTACAGACACTTCTGTGTATGTGTGTGTGTGTGTGTGTCTGTAGAAAAATTCTGACACCGCATTTCTGTGAAAACGAAACTGAAGTTGCTGCAGTGAACTCAGACATTCAGTGCTACTGCAACCAAAGTTAAAAACAGAAACGCTTTGTTTTAATTTCATTAGTAGACGATACACGACAACTATGATGAATACGGACTTTCGCAGCGCCACCATGTCGCTCTGGTCATTCATTTAACACGCACCCCCTCCCTGCAGTCTCATCTGCAACTACACCCCCCACCCATGACATAATGGACAATATTGTCTATCTTGGCATTCATAAAAATATTATTTCACCACTTAAAAATCGTATTCCGTCATAGCAACAAGATAAACCCAACAACAGCCCTAAGATATGCCAATACAGCAGTCAAAACGCTGCTCACTCAATAACGAAATAAACGAGACAAAGTTTTCAAAAACGATACCATGTCATTCTACTGTCAATATCTGGGACTAAATATTGAATAAATACACAACCTTACCATTGGTTTTAAGCATAGAGATGTCCCTTTGAGACTGGGTGGTCATATATTGTTATTATTGGACAATCCGTTACGTGCATTTGTGATGCCTGGGTACCTTCCAAAATAGCTGTGCGTAATACCACATTTGTCGTTTACAGCGTTGTCGCCCTTTTTAGTGCAGTATGGCTTGATTGACAATTCATTTATTCAGTAGGTGAGAGTAGAAGCTTTCTAATGATGTATAACATGTCTAATTTTGCTTTTGGAATAGCTTATATTTTATAGGTCAGCGTAACCGGAAATTTTCTTATCATCGTATTCAATTACGCATTCACTCTGTAGTAGCAGTAAAAGACGCTGCACCTAACGAAAAGTTGTTAGCGATTTTTCATAATTTCTTGGAAAATACTATTATTACTGAGGACTTCTGGGCATAGCTAAGCCATATGTTTGCTGATAGACCTATCTGACATAATTTTCTGGAGCAAAACAGAAGCGGATTGAACTGTATCATTGATTTACTGTTTCTGTCTCTATCTACGGAACACAGATACAATTTAATCATTGCTATGTAAGTATTACTGCTCAAAATATTTTGGTTATATATGTTATTGAAATTGAGTGTCTTTAAATAGGTTAGTGGTATTATATAATGAGGATATGTCACACTATAATGTAAGCGTTAGTTAGTAGTGTAATAGTTTTTGTGATGCATGCACCGGTGATGATGAGAGTGTCAGAACATTGCCAAAACGTGGTGGACGATTGAAAATTGTTTTCATATCGTCCCATCCCCATACAAGAAAACATACAAGAGTACAGAGTATAGAAATACATTCAAGAGTTAATTATTACACATTTAGGACTGTACAGCATTGTGTGACAATAGTTTTGCATTATTTTTAAATCTGATATCAATGTTTCATTCATAAGGGGCTCATTTATGTGCTTTACAATGGACAAAAAGCATTATATTCCTTTTTGGAGAGATTTTGGATATGTTTCTGGACCCCTAGCTATTTTAGACCACTGTACTGACAGAACGCTTGTAATTACCACTTGAAAATGATGCAACAGTGAGTTTCTTGAGTAAAAACTGTTGATTTGTAGTGAAATACCTGTTGGCTGGTGTGTTAGAATCTTCCTGAATACATAAGGTGGCACATGTCAGCCAATAGGTAACATGACTCAGAGAGAGAACGTTTACCTCATGCCGATTTTTAGCTTTTATTCATACACTTGAGCAACCCTTGATTTTAGAATGTCAGTGTACTGACAGGACGGAGTGTAGCACACCCAGGAACTGGGCTTGTAACCGAAAGGTCGTAGGTTCGATTCCCGGGTAGGACACTTCCGTTGTACCCTTGAGCAAGGTACTTAACTGAAATTGCTTCAGTATATATCCAGCTGTACAAATGGATACAATATAAAATGCTATGTGAAAGTTGTGTAAGTCGCTCTGGATAAGAGCGTCTGCTAAATGCCTGTAATGTCATGTAATGTACTGGCTTGTACACAGATTTTTTTTATTATTTAAAAAAAAAATCACAACCAGAGGGACCGCCAAAGTGCTGAGTTATCCTATGCAGCTTTAGTATGACATTAGATTATTTCAATAATATGATTAAATTAAAATGTGTCATGTCAGGTAAGAATATTTTCAGTCAAGCAATGCTGAGAGCAGCATATGGTCATGGAGCAGTAAGAAAAAGTAGGTGAAATAGATTAATCCACTTAAAGATGCAACTACTGTATGTTATGAACATAAACAAGCTGCCTACAATTAATTTTGTCCTCAGCACATGCAAATTTTGAAACATCCCTCCTATTTTAGGCAATACATACAATGGTAGCCTTGGATAACACATTGCTATGGTATTAGTCTTGAATCGGACTTGTAGTTTAGCGGTCTTGGTCTCGACTTGGTCTTGACCCCCCCCCCCCCCCCCCCCCCGCCCCGGTCTTAGTCTTGAATCGATTCACCAATGACTCGATCTGGATTTTGACTCGACCAAGGCGGTCTCGACAACAGCGCTACTGTTAGCTAAGAGGACAGGTAATAACATTACTTTGGAGTCAGATATTTGAGATAACATTAACCCCTTAGCGCACAAGCCAAATCTTGCCAATCCTTGACCATTTAGGGGGTACCCTATTTAAAGCTTTATAACTCCAGATGTGAACACCACAAAGACTTGAAAAATAGCTTAAATGAAGCAAGACATTTGTACAATTTACAATACTAAAGCAGATTAGTTTATATTCATAATTTTGGAAGAAATAAAGTGCCACAAATGCAATTGTCTAGACAAAAAATCAAAAACGAATTTGTACTTTTTTAGTTTGCAATGAAATACTGAGAGATTGCATATATACAGCAGGTTAAAATATACATGTGCTGGATCAAAAACTTCTTGACCACAAGTTCATAAAGTCTAAGGGTGGATATGTAGAACTACTATAGATTTATGAAGCAAAAACTAAGCAGTGTACCCAGCATCTCCAAATCTATCCAAAATGTCTAAATTATGCATTGCTGTAAATCACAACATATAGGCCTACACATTTCACTGCAAATCAACTGTTTTGTCTCAAGAAACTCACTGTTGCATCATTTTCAAGTGGGAATTACAAGCTTTCCATCAGTACAGTGGTCTAAAATATCTAGGGGTCCAGAAACATATCCAAAATCTCTCCAAAAATGAATAAAATGCTTTTTGTCCATTATAAAGCATATACACGAGCCCCTTGTGAAGTTTTAAGATGGAACATTGCTATCAGGTTAAAAAAATAATGCAAAAATATTGTCACACAATGTGTTACAGTACCTAAATGTGTAATAATAAACTCTTGTATGTATTTCTATACTCCGTCCTCTCGTATGTTTTCTTGTATGGGAATGGGATGACATGAAAACAATTTTCAACCGTCCACCACGTTTTGGCAATGCTCCAACTCTCACGTCATTACTGTTGCATGCTTCACAAAAACTATTACACTACTAACTAACGTTTACATTACAATGTGAAATATCCACATTATATAGTACCACTAACCTATTTAAAGACACTCAATTTCAAAAATAACGTATATAACCGAAGTATTTTAAGCAGTAATACTTACATAGCAATGACGAAATCTTATCTGTTCTGAGTAGATTGAGACAGAGAAAGGAAATCAATGATATAGTTCTATCCGCTCTTGTCTTACAGCAGAAAACGATGTCAGCTACGTCTGTCAGCAAACGTATGGCTTAGCTATGCTCAGAAGTCTTCAATAATAATATTATTTTCCAAGAAATTCCGAAAATAGTTTACAACGTTTCGTTAGCAGCGTCTTTGTTTTACTGCTACCATAGAGTGAATGCGTAATTGAATACGATGATAAGAACATTTCCGGTTACGCTTACCTATGAAACGCTATTCCAAAAGCAAAATTAGACATGTTATACATCGTTAGAAAGCTTATACTCTCACCTACTAAATAAATGAATTGTTAATCAATCAATAATTAATCAGACTGTACTAACAAGGGCGACAACTCCGTAAACAACACATGTGGTATTACGCACAGCTATTTTGGAAGATACCCAGTCATCACAAATGCGCGTATATTTCACAAAGGGATTGTCCAAGACAATGTATGACCACTCAGTCTCAAAAGGGACATCTCTACGCGTAAAACCAATGGTAAGGTTGTATATTTATTCAATATTTAGTCCCAGATATTTACTGTAGAATGACATGGTATCATTTTTAAAAACTTTTTCTCATTTATTTAGTTATTGAGTGAGCAGCGTTTTCACTGCTGTATTGGAATATTTTAGGGCTATTGTCAGGTTTATCTTCTTGCTATGACGGAATGCGATTTTTCAGTGGTGAAATAATATTTTTATGAATGCCAAGATAGACAATATTGTCCATTATGTCATGGGTGGGGGGTGTAGTTGTAGATGAGACTGCAGGGAGGGGGGCGTGTTAAATGAACGACCAGAGCGACATGGTGGCGCTGCGAAACTCTGTATTTGGCATAGTTGTCGTGTATGGTCTACTAATGAAAGTAAAACAACGCGTTTCTGTTTTTAACTCATACTTTGGTTGCAGTAGCACCGAATGTTTGAGTTCAGTAATCTTGGCATGGCCTGCCGACCACTAGGGGCTTTGCGCTAAGAGGTTAAATTAGTCCTGTTCCAGTAGCACCGGGCAAGACTATGTGTTCCACTCAGATAATTCTGCTGTTTGGTGTATTTAAAGCGTCTCTTACAATGTAAACCCCAAGCTGCACATGAAAATCGTTGTGAATAATGCATTAAAGTCCAAGACTCATTGCCAGGGGTCTGCAATCCTGGTCTTGGCCTTTTCGTGGTTACTCAGCAATTAACTGATCAGTTGAATCAGTTGCTTACACAGCTAACTAGCCTCAGCTGATTTCTTGTATCTGAATTGCTTACTGATTTTAAGGGGGAGAAAAACCAGTAAATGAGGCGGTATTCCTGAACCAGGGTTACAGGCCCCTGACAGTTTCCATTGAGGTTGTTTTTCATGTTTAATTGTAAAGCACAAGAGATGCTTCAAACATTTACCATTCAAACATTTTTAATGCAGCAGTAATTGATCATGCGCTGATGTTCTTTGATTCCTTTCTGCAGGGAAGGAACAGGAACTCTGCTGTACGACCGCACAGGCACTGTGAGACATGCTTCAGCCGGCGCTGCAGGGCCCCCGTGGAGATCTCTGTCTCCTGTGTGATCATCAGCTGCCGCCTGCTCTGTGGAGCTGTCTTCCACTTGTGCAAGGAGGAGGAGCACCAGCTCCTCTGCCCCAATGAGAAGGTACCCTGCCTCAATGCCCACTTTGGCTGCCCCTTCACCATGGCCCGCTCCAAACAGGCCCAGCACCTGGAGGTGTGCCCAGCCAATGTGGTCTGCTGCTCCCTAGAATGGAACCGCTGGCCTGTGGAGGAGACAAATGCTGTCTATGACAATGCCCTGAAAGAGCAACATTCTGAGGAGCAGCTGAATCTGTCCATGGCACTCAGGGACCAGAAGCACCTTTTCAGCTCTCTGAAAATGAATGCCCTTTTTGCTGAGCTAATTGAGAAGATAGAGGAACCCTGCCCTGTGGAAGTGGCTGGGGCCGTGGGCGGCATGGCCTCAGAGGGTTGTGTGGCACATCAGTCAGGCACATCCCTGTACTTTCTCCCCAACGACCCAGAAATGCAAGAGCTGACCCAGGAAGAGCGTGAGGCTCTGGCCAAAGACAGGGAAGTGGCAGGGTTGGAGAACTACACCTTGTGGGAGAAAATGTTCAGCATGGAGAAGAGTGGCTGTGACTCTGCTGTGCAGGCTCTGGCCAATGCAAAACCTGATGAGAAGAAGACATTGTCACAGCAAATTCCAACACTACAAGAAGTGTCTCAGGAGAGCTATAGCAAGGGTGTCACCATGCTCACTGATGTTACCAAAACAGACCAGGCTTCCTGGCAGGAGGGCACCATCAATAGGCAAGGGAAAGGGCACAGTATGTCAGATAACAGTGGGTACCTGGAGCAGAATGGGACCATGATGGTCGAAATTGGCCAGGTTACCCCCTGTGTCCCCAAACCGAAGCACTTTGTTTACGCCTACCTGGCACCCATGCAGATCAAAACTGTCCGAACCTTTAAAATCCCCACCAGCTTCCAGGAGAAGCAGGGCCGCATCCGGAACCCTTCAAACATCCGGAAGATAAGCAAAGCTGTGGACACGTCCGATTTGGGAATCTGCATGGAAGACATTCCAAAATGTGACGAGATCCAAGCAACCTTGCTGTGTGCTTTGGAGAAGGAGCTAAAAGGGCATCTGATCTCTGAGCCAAGTTCAACAGACGCCCTGCTTTCTGATATAGGAACCCAGACCTATCACTTCCTCTCTGCGCCATTCAAGCAAGATGACTCCCTAGCAGACATTGTGGCTGACAGGGCATTGAAGCTGCATGTACAGATGGAGGCTGAGTGTGTGACCAGTCGGCACAACAAGGTGAGCTCTGCGTTCACATTCTTGTGCGGCCATTTCTACCGAAGGGATGAGTTCCCCGCACACTTCAAGAATGTTCACTCAGACATCCAGTCCGGCCTGAACGGCTGGTTCGAGCAGCGCTGCCCGCTGGCATACCTTGGCTGCACTTACAGTCAAAAGAGATTCCAGCCTTCCACCCACAGAGCCACAGTTACCTACAACCAGGAGCTTAGCACCTTCACCCTCAGACCCGAGGTCTCTCCCTCACTCTATCAGGGAGTAAAAACCATCACCACAGAAAGAAAGCGTGCCCGAAATTTGGACTCGCTCAGTAGACTGCCTTTTGAGGTCCTTGTGCACATTGCTGGCTTCTTGGACAGCTTCACTTTATCCCAGCTGGCCCTGGTCTCCAGGCTAATGAGAGATGTCTGTGAGACTCTCCTGCAGGAGAGGGGAATGGTCTCCCTAAAGTGGGAAAAAAAGACATACGCTCACGGAAGGTCCTGCTGGAAATCCAGGAAAAAGGTAAGTTTGTTACCTCCTGTCTTGTCCCTGTTCTGCCTCATAATTTAACCTCTTAGCGCACAGCCCCTAGTGGTGGGCACGCTCACGTGCCTAGATTACTAAAGTCAAACATTCGGTGCTACTGCAACCAACGTGTGAGATGAAAACAGAAACGGGTTGTTTCAGTTTCATTAGTAGACGATACATGACAACTATGCCGAAAACGGAGTTTCGCAGCCCCACCATTGTCGCTCCGGTCGTTCATTTAACACGCACCCCCTCCCTGCAGTCTCATCCAAAAAACACCCCCCAAAAATATTCTTTCACCACTAAAAAATCGTATTCCGTCATAGCAACAAGATAAACCCGACAATAGCCCTAAGATATGCCTATACAGCAGTGAAAACGCTGCTCACTGAATAACGACATAAACGAGAAAAAGTTTTTTAAAATGATACCATGTCATTCTACAGTCAATATCTGGGACTAAATATTGAATAAATATAAAACCTTACTGTTGGCTTTACGTGTAGAGATGTCCCCTTTGAGACTGCGTGGTCATATATTGTCTTGGACAATCCCTTTGGGAAATATAGGCGCATCTGTGACGCCTGGGTATCTTCCAAAATAGCTGTGCGTAACACCACACATGTTGTTTACGGCGTCGTCGCCCTTTTTAGTACAGTCTGACTTGATTGACAATTCATTTATTCAGTAGGCGAGAGTATAAGCTTTCTAACGATGTATAACATGTCTAATTCTGCTTTTGGAATAGCGTTTTATAGGTCAGCGTAACATAAAATATTCTTAGCATCACATTCACTTCCGCATTCACTATGTTAGCAGACAAATACGATGCACCTAACGAAACGTGTTCAAGGATATTTCGTAATTTCTTGGAAAATACTATTATTATTGAGGACTTCTGAACATAGCTAAGCCATATGTTTGCTGATAGACCTAGCTGACATCGTTTTCTGGAGCAAAACAGAAGCGAATAGAACAATATCATTGATACTGTCTCTTGTCTCCATCTACTGAACATAGAGGAGATTTCATCATTGCTATGTAAGTATTACCGCTCAAAATATTTCGGTTATATATGTTATTTTTGAAATTGAGTATCTTTAAATAGGTTAGTGGTGTTATATAATGTAAATATTTCACACTGTAATGTAAGCGTTAGATGGAAGTGTAATAGTTTTTGTGAAGCATGCAACAGTGATGACGTCAGAGCTGGAACATTGCCAAACCGTGGTGGACGGGTGAAAATTGTTTTCATGTTGTCTCATCCCCATACAAGAAAACATACGAGAGTACAGAGTATAGAAATACACACAAGTTAATTATTACACATTTAGGTACTGTACCACATTGTGTGACAATATTTTTGCATTACTTTTTTAATTTGATAGCAATGTTTCATCTTAAACCCTCATAAGGGGCTCATTTATATGCTTTATAATGGACAAAAAGCATTTTATTCAATTTTGGAGAGATTTTGGATATGTTTCTGGACACCTAGCTATTTTAGACCACTGTACTGACTGAAAGCTTGTAATTCCCATTTGAAAATTATGCAACAGTGATTTTCTTGAGTCAAAACAGTTGATTTGCAGTGAAATACGTGGATATGTTATGATTTACAGCAATGCATAATTTAGACATTTTGGATAGATTTGGAGATGCTGGGTTAGGGTTAGGGTTAGATGTATGAAGCTTAGTTTTTGCTTCATACATCTATAGTAGTTCTACATATCCACCCTTAGATTTTATGAACTTGTGGTCAAGAAGTTTTTGACCTAGCACATGTATGGTTTAACCTCCTGTATATATGCAATCTCTTAGTAGTTCATTGCAAACTTAAAAAGTGCAAATTTATTTTTGTTTTTTTGTCAAAACAATTGCATTTGTGGCACTTTATTTCTTCCAAAATTATGAATATAAACTAATCTGCGTTAGTATTGTAAATTGTACAAATGTCTTGCTTCTTTTAAGCCATTTTTAAAGTCTTTGTGGTGTTCACATCTGGAGTTATAAAGCTTTAAATAGGGTACCCCCTAAATGGGCAAGGATTGGCAAGATTTGGCTTGTACCTTAAGAGGTTAAGAAAGTAACAAGTGTTCACCTTCTACATATCGTGGCCAAAGTGCAAACATTAATTTGTATACTGCAGCATACAAATAATTTCATAGTAAACAATGTCCCCTGAAAAAATGTTGTTGCAAATAAAAAAGCCTCAATTGCAAGCGAAAGTGTTTCTACTGTAAAAACAATCTGTAAGAAAATAGTCCAGCCAGGCCCTTGCCAAAGTGTGTCTCCTGATGTTCATTATTGTATTATTTATTTCCTTGTTTATTGCACCTGTATCTCGTTTTGCTTAATATGTTATTCACCTGTTTGCTTGGGTATTTAAGTTCCTTGTGTTCCCTTAGTCTTTAATTGGGTTAAGTAGTCATTTTTAAATGCCTCCCTCTTGTGTGTGCCCGTGGTCTTAGTTTGTATGTTTATTTCTTTATTTTTGCGATTGTGTAAAGTTCTGGGCCATTTCTGAATCAGCTTACTTGTCTGCTGAGTATATAAGTTGTATGCAACTTGTATACTCAATAGTAAGCAAGTAAGCTGTTTTGGACGTGGCCCTGGTTTATTCCTTGTTCCCGGCCTCTCGTGTTTCTCTCTGCCTGTAGAGAAACACGAGAGGCCAGAACTTGCCAGCTGTGTCAATATTCATCTAATTTCACCCACAGAAATGTATTTTGTCCTTTGACATAAAACGTGACTCAATACACTCTAATGGATACATTTTGTAGATACAGCAGATATGTGCTATAAAGCATACAGTAGATTATGCCTTCTGTAATTATTTCTTCATTATTATTTGTATAATTGGTGTATGATGTAGCATACATTTTTGGTTGTATCCTTGTTTCCTTCAAAATTCTCAAAGATCTGCTGGAGTGCTTTCACATTTCTCCAACATCTGAAGAGTTTGAAATACATATTTGACCCAGCAGGCCGTTCTCTGACATTCTCTAATGTCAAGTGAATATCAGTCAGAGGGGGTGAGTGTGTGAGGCCTCCCTGTCTGACACAGCAAACACCTGCTGAAACTGGAGTTCCTGGCAAATTATGTGTCAGGGCCCTGTTTTAGCTCCCATATTTCAGTGCTGCCACCTGCAGGATTTAACTGGAAATGTTAACCCTTGTGAAAGGTTTAATGAAGTATATATATATATGGCCTGATATATAGTGGCCTGAAATCCTGGTCCTGGACAGCTGCAGAGTCTGGTTTCATTGTGACTCAACACTTAAATGTCAATAAAACCAGCTGATTACACAGCTGACTTGCATCACCTGACTCCTTGGGTCTCAACTGGTTGCTGATATGAACGTGAAAATAAAAACTGGTCACCCACTGTGCTTCCCCAGGACCATGGCCATGACCATTGACTGTGGAATTGTGATTTTGGACCCAGGGCCATCAGCTGCATGCTGCCTGACCACTCAGCTCACTGTGGAGGATTTTCAGCCAGACCTGGGTCAATAACATAGTTAAAGCACTTTAACCCTTTGTATGTGATCAAAATTGACTACACTCCTGATCCCTAAATATTTTGAACAATACATGTTAACTAAACCAAAAATTCACAAAATCTTCTTCATATCACTAAGAATAGATACCAGGAACTATAACTGATATTTAAGGGTCTGATATTTTATTTCATAAAGTATTTCAGCCTAGTCTGTTCTCAGTTTTTGTGCTTCACTTAATAAAAAGGGCTTGTACACCTCATCATTCAGCAAAATAAATGGACAGTTTGTGGCTGTTGCTATTTCCTAGGGATGATAAATCAGGGACGATCCATTGCGATGTCACCTTAGTCAGTAAACTGAGGGGAGTTCCAGCTATCTTGGAGTACATTGTCAAGAAGCAATACAAACATGTTAGCAGTGATCGGTGGCTACTTCCTATCAATTCCCACAGAACCTGAGAAGTGCAGCCAGATAGTATCCACCAATCGAATTCAGGGTTGGTGTATTGCTTGTTCGCAACATAGGCTGTGATCGGTGGAGCTGCCTTCTGTTTTCTACTAGAAACATAACATCACAACTGATTTGTCTCTATTTCATTATCCATGGAACAGCCACTAACTGCTCATCTATGTTACAGAATGCTGTTCAATACATGATTTTTTTGTTGGTCAAGGCAGCCCCTCTGTTTGCTACTGGTAAGGTGAGGTCACCGCCCAATTTTATCATCTCTGCTCTTTCCCCCATCTCTGTTAACAGTTACCTGTCTCTTATAGGTGTGGCAGTTCAGTAACCTCTTCTCTACGGTGGAGAGGTGGAGCTTTGACAACATCCCTTCCATGTCCCAGCACCTGAAAGTCTGTCCCTTCTACAAAAGAGAGGAGAAGAGGCAGCCTTCAGCCCTGGCCAGCATGTGTGACCACAAACAGGAAGGAAAGAAGCATGACAGCCTTGTTGCAATGTTTCTCAGTAACAAATGATGTTTTGGTTACAAAGAGAGAGAGGCTGCTACAGGGAATATATTTATATAAATGTGAACTCCATAATGTTTTGGACAAAGACCTATTTATTTTTTCTTGATTTGGCTCTGTACTCAACAATTTTAGATTTGTAATCAAACAGTTCACACATTGTTAAACTGCACATTCTCAACTTTTATTTAAGGGTTTTTCTGGGACATATGTTATGTAATATGATGTTATGTAAATGACTGTAGTAATGTAACATGCTTTGAATGCAATGACTGCTTTAAGTCTGTGACCCAAATACATCACCAGGTGCTGAGTATCTTCTCTGGTGATGCTCTGCCAGGCCTGTACATTACATTACATTACATTCATTTAGCAGACGCTTTTATCCAAAGCGACGTACAAAAAGTGCATTTTCATGATCGTAGACAACTGCTGAACACGGGTTCAGTAAGGTACAATTACTTATTTTGTAAAGCTATTTCTAGCCGAGAACAAAGAACACTAGTACTGTGTACTGTACTACAGCCATCTTTGCCTCCTGCTGGTTTTGGGGGCTACTTGCCTTAAGTTTTCACTTAAGAATTCGAAACATATGTTCATTTGAGTTCAGATCAGGTGAATGACTTAGCCAGTCAAAAATTTTCCAGTTTTTAAAAACTCCTTTATTGCTTCAGCAGTATGTTTGGGATCATTGTCTTGCTGTAAGTTGAAGCACCATCTATCATCACTGAAGACAAGTGAGCCAGTATCTGTGGCAGTTGTACATGCCCAAATCATAACACCCCCCATCACCAGATGAGGGGGAGCTTTGGATCTTGGGCAGCTCTTTAGCCTCCATATTTTACTGTTGCAATCACTCTGGTACAAGTGAATCTTGGTCTCATCTCACCCTTTTACAGAAATCTTTTGGGCACTTCTTATCAAACTGTAACCTGGGCATCCTGTTTTTGTGGCTAACTAGTAATTTGCATCTTGTAGTGTAGCCTATGTAGTAAAGTCTTCTGTCAACATCATGGACTGACACATCCAGGCCTGCATCCTGAAGAGTAAAGAGTGTTTCTGATCTGTTGGAAAGCTGTTTGGGGTGTAGAGGTCTTCCTTGATCTACCAGGCCGTGTGATTTACAGTCTCATCAGTGCTGTCTTTCTTTTTAATGATGTTCCAGATAGTTGATTTAGGTAAGCCTAAGGTTTGGTCTATGTTTCTGACTGTTTTTTTTTTTTCATAATTCCTTAGCCTGATAATGGCTTGCTTGACTTTCATTGGCACAACTCTGGTCCTCGTGTTGACAAATGCCAATAACAGACTCCAAAGGCAGTCAAAAGGCTAAAATCAAAACTAGATACTGAAACCTCTCTAATGCTTTCACTAAGGAAGCAATTGAACACACCTGACTAATCGGAAACACTTGTGATACCATTTGTTCCAAACATTATTGGGGGAACTATGTTAAAAAAGTAGTAATTTATTTAGTTCAGTAATTTATTAATTACAATTTTTATATACATTTTATACAAATTTATTAGTATAAATGATATTTTATTATCATTAAAAGTGTCTTTGTCCTAAACATTATATATATATATATATATATATATATATCTCAATGCACATTTTTAAAATACTGATTCAGATTCAAAGTTCAGCTTCCAATCATTAAAATAATGAGGATAAATGAGCTGATTAAGAAAGAGAGGACATCCGTTTCTCCAGAGCATTAGGGATGCCCATCACTCTTAATTTGGAGAAGAAAACTGTTTGATGTACTACCGGATGCACCATTAAAGCCCTGTTTGGGCCCATGGCCTGGTATCAAGGGCAGCAGGTGGCTTAGATGGAAAAGAGGCCAACTGACAAACGGAATGTTCAATCCCAGCCATGGCCAAGCAGGTGAGTTCCATTTGTGGGCAAGCAACTAGAGGGTGACTGGAGGGTTACACCTATTGTGTCCACCAACACTACCGAAGTGTCCTTGAGCAAGGCATTGACTGCTCCAGGGGGCACTGTTCGGTAGCTGACCCTGCGCTCTGAACTCTGTGATGATATTATACATGTTTGTAGGATAAGTGTATGTCTCTAGGAGAGATATATTGCCGTGAAAATGTATTTCCCACCTTGATTTCCTCTATTATTGCATATTTGTCACACTGAAGGGTTTGATATTAAACAGGGCAGGGAACCTGAGTAAATGCAAAACACATTAAAAAAATTATTTCATTTGATGGCAATGTAAATAACGGTAACGTTAAGGCCAATTCAGATCAATGATTCGCAACGAGACAAAACGGTTTTAGAATGTTGCAGAGAAAATTGCAGCGGTGTGAACTGGTTAGTTGCAGAGCGTCTGAAGCCGTTGCCTGGGGTTTCAAAAGACCCACCTTGTCAATTCGCCAAGAGCAGTTAGAACGTTTACAATCAGACGTCTTGGAATTTAGCAAGTTGCATCCAGTCTCGTAGCGAATCATTGATCTGAACTGACCTTTAGTTAGCTACATTGCAAGGTAGCATTGCATTCGAGAGACGTTTTGCGAGGTTAGTACCAGTCGGTAGCATTAGCTAGAATTTTTTCTAATTGTTAGCTGACATTAAATTGTGTTAATTACATTAGCTAGCTAGCTAACGCAACGTTACCTGATATGAGAGATGGACACTGTGCGCAACGTTGTCTAAACTAATGTTGCCTTTCTTGACATGGTCCGGTGGTAGCCCCCCCCCCCCCCCCCCCCCCCCCGTCTACCCTCTCTGGCGGACCAACCACTAATGGGTGATGGAAAACGCATCACTAACTATGCGCCGCTTGTGATTTTTTCCCGGGAATGTCACCACAGACACCCAGTTCTTTAATCATAAATTATTATATTATTAATAATAATAATAATAATAATAATAATAATAATAATAATAATATAAATTAATATAATAATAGGCTCAATCACCATTGTGCTACCTAATTCGGCAATAGATAGTGACTTAACAGACATTTATTTTAATGAAAATCTGCGAGATTATTACTTTAATGAAAAAAATCTAACATCCATATGTGTGACAAGTATGCAATAATAGCAAAAATCAGGAATACTTTTCACAGCACTGCATGCAGAAAAACAAATTCCTGTTGTCTTGTGTTCATCGGCAAATAAAGTGTATCTTAATCAAATCTGGACTGTGCCAGTGCTGACTGTGGCTGGCAGCCCCCTGGGTGACTGCTTCCCACCGTGCACTAGTAAACCCAGCTGTTCGATCGGTTGCTGTGGCCTGCCTGTCATGCTGCACAAAGAGTACTTTCCTCCAACTCATGTGCTACAAACTTCAGTGTGATAACAAGCACCAGGTGGCATCACATGCTTGAGAGAATAACACGTTTGCCTGCACTCCTTTGAATCTGTAGCAAAGGCTGTGACAATAAGCACTGATAATTCCAAAATTCCAGTGCTTTGGGTGTATGACAAGTACAACATTATTATTATTATTATTATTTATTTGTATTATTCTTATCCATACTAGTCTGCCCTACAAAGCCGAACTGCAGTAACTATGCAAAGGGTAAAACTGAGAAAAATGGCTTTAAAGTATTTTAACTGGCCAGCCAAATGGGTTACAGGTATATCAGTGATATTGCACTAATTGTACATGTATTCATGAGGTAATTTCTATGCCCAAAAACCATGATGGCTGATTTGACCTTTGACCCCAAAAATGCAGTTACTGCACTCTGCCTTTGCATTGCTATAAATGGTTCTAAGAGCAATGCAAAAGCAAAGTGCAGTAACTACAATGTTCTCAGCTTTTATATTGTGTTTTCAGTGAACAAAAACTATTTTGACACTGATTTTGTTATAATTGTATTTAACAGTATTTAACAACTCTACGTATGGATTTGTGCATGTTTAATTAAGTCTGGACAAATTGAGAAGTTAGACGTCATATTTTAGTCTTAATATCATTTCATTTCACTTTTTTACTTATTCACCTATCTAGATAATTATTTTCCTATCAATTAAACTTTGCATCATCATCTTCAATTTCACCATCGTTGTCACCGCCACCACTGTTGTTGCCTTGATGAGTCACATTAATAATTTTCATTATCCTTGTCTTTACAATTTAACACAATGAATAAATACAAGGCTACACTGAATCACAGTAAAATGTGTTTATTATATTACATGTTTTATTACATGTTTTTGTGCCCCACCAATTTTCAGGTGAGCTGAAAATTGGTGGGGCACAAAACATTCCTTTAAACTAATGGATCTCAAACTGTTTTAATTAAATTTCAGTGATTAACAAGCATGCAAACGATCTGACTAATCAATCGGAATGTGACACACAGCTTCTTCGAATTGTTAGGGAGATTAAATGATAAATGCGATTTAGAAAAATCTGTTTTAATCACTAAGCAGTAGCAGAAACTTCCCAGATTTTCCTTGAGTATCAATACAATTAATCCACAAAATAGGCTACTCAATACTATCATAGCTCTACCCAAATAGGCAGTTTTAGCGAGTAGCCTAGGCCGTATAGCCTACATTTATTTTCATTTGCAGTACGAAATTGTGCACATTTTTAATCAACATTATTTGCGGATACATGCACTTCTTTCTCCGCACTCGTATTCATGGCAAATATCCACAATGTGTAGGCTAGATTGTAAACAGTCTTGAAGTGCATGACATAGCATTGGCGATGATGTGAAGTTACAGATGATAATGTTACAGCTTTCAGGGAGCAGGTAAGCTAACGCTAGCTAACTAAACATCGCCTGTCAGTCAGCATGTGTAGCGAGGCTGACAGGTGTTTTATAATGTGCTAGTTTCTCAACGCTTAATGTCATCGTTACTTAGCCTACCTGGGTATTTTCTTTTCAACACCAGTTCCACTATCCTCTTTCCCCTGGATAGTGCCATCTTAAACGGCTTTGTTGTGTGAGGTTAGATGGGTGAAATCGGCTGGTGGTAGAATCCCAAAGCAGTCGCGTGAGGTAACTTAGATGGGTAGAGCGCTAAATCGGCCGGTAGGATCCCAAAGCAGACCGCCGTAACTTCACTTACTGCGGTCTGCCATGGTTTTGAGTCGGGTTTTGTAGTTACTGCAATTTTTATACAGTTTTTTCTCCAAAACAAAGCAAAATTTAACTCTGAAACTTTGTCACAAGATAAAACAGATATCAAGAAGTTATTTTTAGTTAACTCAGTTTCGACCAAAAATGTAGTTACTGCGGTTAGCCTTTGGACAGCAGTAGTGAAGTAGCTCCTATAGGCTATATATCCATTTTGCGTGCGCATCCGTTATTTTTATTGGTTCATGTAGCTAAATGTCCAATGGGGAGACATATTCTTTGTGGGCCTGGAACATTTGTGATGATGTAATCGGCAGGAAAAAGGAGGAGGAAAAAACACAAAATCCCCTAAGTTTAGGGATTTATTGTGTGTACGTGTGTAATAGCTTGTGAATTCTGTCTGTTCACATGAGGTCAGAAGGTACAGAAATGAATGTTTTTAAGGAATGAGCACCTGTGGTCATTGTGGTTATTTTGGTGGAAAACCCAAATAACCACAATGTGCTGTATAGGTATGGGGCGTGCCACCCCACCAAGCTGTAACTTGGCATACCTGCCGTCCCAATTAAAACACTTTTCTTCAAATATATTTGTTTGTGTGAATTTAATTCCACAGTAGCACAATAGCCTACAGTAGCCTACAATGTAAATATACATTATTCCGCTGATAATGTTCGATGATCAGAGAATAAGAATAAAGTAGGCGCTATACTTAGTAAGAAGTAGAACTTTTTGAGCAAAAAGACGCAATGAGAACAACTGAAGAACAAAAACGTGGTGTTGTGTGTTTTCACGGTGCAGTGTGCAACAGGCCCAGGGAGAACTTTTAGAAAATGTCTTTCTTGTTCTCCGATCTCCCCCTCTCAGCTGTTGGTCCAAATATCACATGGATGGTTACGTCACGGTTGAGAGTTCAGAGGGCAGACTTCACATGCTAATGTACGGAGAGTCAACGCCAATATCTCTTCTGTAGAGATGGGATTTCTGTGAGTTCCCACATGTTTGATGAATGGTGCTACTCATTTCAGCAAGTCATCAAAACGCCTAGGACACATTCGTAAATAAGAGAAGTGGACCCCCTTGTCTAAACTCTGCATTTGCCGAATGTAGGCTACAGACAAAACTCTCCATTCTCCGTCCTACTCTGATTTAGAGGGAGAACGTACCTTCTCCTTCACCTTTTTTTCTTCTTTTGCATAGCTAGATAAACTAAAGCCACTTTAAACACTTTAAACTATTTGTTTTGTGTTGTGATCTCACGTAGCCCTTCTCTTTACACATCCATGACGTAGCCGCGAGACGGAGGTCTGGGCGAGATTCCAGCCCTGGTTAATAGCTGCGCCCCCCAGCGGTGTGGAGTGACATTAAATGGTGCAGTGTTCTCACTGTATACCGACAAAGGTGTTCGTGGACATGTTCGCCGGTGGTTCTCAATCCTGAAGTTTCTTTCTTCTTACTGAGTATACCACCAGCTTATGAATCAGAGAATAATATCCCTCCTCCCCTCCTCCATCTTTCAGGTGTTAAACAGTGGGCCAGAGGAGAGACAGACACATTCACACTCAGGTATCAACACATGACTATTGCTTGGCAGTGGAGGTGTGAAGAAAATGGCACACACTGTCTGTATTTATCAACTGGGTCAAAGTAAACTGTCGTAAATTTAAGCATTCTGTCGGACTGAACCTATATTATTGAGTTTGCTTCAATAAAAATATCTGAAAGTTCACCTAACTCCTAAAAAAACATTTTTATTAGTTAGCTAGCTGGCAGGAATTAACTATCACAAACAAGAAGCAGCTAATTATTTTTATGTCCACCTTAATTTCCTTAATGTTTATTAAACAACTACAGTAGTTCCTTATGTGTCGCTGGATTAACGTTATTGACCAGTCACCTCTCTTGGGTAAAAAAAAAAGTTTCATTTAAAGCCCAATATATCTCTGCAGCTGCAGCAGAACTAGCTTTGTACGCCACTGCTTCAACCACTGACTAAATCTTACAACTGACTCATCTCTGTACCCTGGGTAGTGTATGGTTTGCTGTCTTGGTGCTTCTCTGAATCTTTTGGTTTTTAAACGGACATCAAACTGGAGCATGGTTTTTAGCTAAATGTTCTGCCTGCAATATAATCACAATGGGCATTCCACACACAAACAAAACAAAATTGCTATCTGAGCTCATTTCAACAGCTCATGTAGCAAGGAAATAAATAAACAATGTTACAGTACATAGAGCTATTGGCTTGCTTTAAAAGTGCACTGCCAGTTCAATGATGTTTCACTTTTGAATTCAGAAAATATGCACTTTACGCTGTACCGAAATCAATGGGGTCATTATAAAGAAAAATAATGGCACTGAGGGCATCATTACACATTTTATTACAAGAAAAACTCAGTAATAAAATGTTTTGCAGAATTTTTTATAAGTTCATTGGTTTTATTTATTCATACTTTTGTATATTTATAAACTTAGTTAGAACAATGAAATTTTTACGTGTAGGCTAGATTGTGACCAAGATCTTGTCTACAGTGTGGTATAAAGAGGTTTAGTTTTACAAATGAGTGTTTTATTTAAATTATGCCTTTTTGATTCTGAGTTCCCAACCTGGATGTCCCCGTATCCCTCCAGAGTGGTTACGCAGAAGACGGAAGTAGCTAATTTTTAAAATCGAATAAACAAGTTTCTGACAAGTTAGCAATTTACATGTTGTTATTTGATTATTATGTAGGATTTCTCAATGCAGACTGATGGAAGCTGTCCTTATGAGGAAAAAGTACACTCTGCTGCCCGCAAGTATTTCCCTCTGGCCAGCAGAACCTCTGCCATAGAGGCAAATGTGTCAGATGAAACTCTAAACCACTGTACATGTGATTTTGCGAAGAATGTTTAAATATACTTGGTTTAAAAGTACACATTTCTAAAAACAAAAACTGCCCTCCTTGAACAAGCCTTAATATCACAAAAGATGTGTATATTGAAACCGGGTGACATATCAAGCTAAAGCATAGCCCAATCTCTCAGGTTTATACCTCTCAACAAGCCCAAAAAAACTTGACCACTAAGGTGAAGGCAATGACTCAGACTGGCAATCTAAACATAAACTATGAGACAAAGGTTGAATAACATAAGAGACTTGTGTCAAATATGCCACACATAAACATATCACCCTCTGGGAATCTCACCAATGTCTAAGCAGGTGCATTCCTTATGTGGCCAGCATTTGCTACAGTGAATGCTGTTCCTAGTGTGAAAGACTGAGAACAATCAGGGTTCTGAGAATTGGTAGATAGGGCTACCACATTCAAGAAGTAATACCACCTTCAATATTTCCACAGACTCGTATCAAACCAGGGCTACACATAAATTACATCACCAAGAGGAGCTAGGATTTCAGTCGGCAGGGTATCTCTAGCCCAGCTTTGTCACAGGTACAGGCCTGGGGCAATGGCTGCAATGCTCATTTACTGTAGTACATAGTAAAATGTCCAGTGTTAAATCAACTCTAACAGACACCCAACTTTTGTTTTACTTTTTTGGCTGGCAAAAAGAGAAATGGCCAGTGTATCTTCTTTAATTTTCATTTCCCTATTTGCTTGTGTCGAAGAATTGCAAGTTTGCAGAATTGAAACTGAGAACATGTCATTTTATATTGGCCATTTGCACCCAGTTGTGCCTCTTCATTAGCAACCACCCTTAGATGACAGGAAAACTCAAAAAGACGAAGAACACTGACACATCAAATAAATTCACTTTGGAACACACTGGTAAGTTGTCCATGTTCATGAAAATAATACAGTGCTATCGATTCTTAAAAATACAAATGTTAAAAAGGAAAAATCCAAAGATTAAAAAAAGAATGTCAATTTTTCAGCTGTAAGAGTTTGTTGAGATATTTGATGTCCTATCTGTACCACTCTAAAGGAGATATAAAAGAACTGATGTTGCTGTAGCATTTCCAGAAAAATACTAAATTACAATAAAAGGATCATATCCATGTTTAAAATGTACTATTGTTGCTATGTGGTTAAAGTGTAAAATCTATAACTGTCTTTGTTTCTGCATATTCCCTTAACTGAAAATAGAAGAGATTTAGCAGTCGCCTTGTAATAGAAATAAGCGAGCATACTTTCTGCTGTTTCTTGCAGGTTTTTCCAAGGATGCACTGCCTTGCACATGAATTTCTGGTTCTGTGGCTTGTCATGCTGCTGAGCTTGGCAATCTGCCAGGATACATGCCGGGTACAGGACGGTAAGCCTGGAGAGCCTGGCATACCTGGGAGAGACGGCCATTCAGGACAGAAAGGCCAGAAAGGGGAAGCAGGTGAGACAATAAGACAACTGTATATACAATTTTTATAAAGAAGGTCTCTTGGGGTTTCTCTTAAAGCACTTTTCCTCAACCCTAGTCCTGGAGCGCCATACAATCAGATGATTTTTGTTTTCACCTTAAAATGAGATTGCAGCCTGAGCAAGGCCGTACATAACTGAGTATTCCACATTTAGGAAATGTAACATGCTTTTAAATATTTGCTGTGTTCTTGGCCACCTTAGAAAATAAAATGGGAAATCTTCCTTGGAAAAGAGATGCCTTGTATCAGTGGACGTTTCTGGTAAAATATGTGTTAAATAAAATACATTATAGAATTCCATTTGGTTTTTTAAAATCCCACCTGCTTTCAGCTCCCTGGTTGGATGTGGATATGAAGATAGGTGTTAAGGGGGATGGAGGAGACAGGGGATTCCCGGGATCAATGGGGCCGAAGGGGTACAGAGGGGAAAATGGGCAACAGGGCCTGCCTGGACCCCAGGGGCGCCCAGGACCAAGGGGAGACAGCAGTGGCCTCGATGGACAGCACCAATCAGCATTCTCTGTTGAGCGAACTGTGAAGGATAAACCAAACAATGGGGCACCGGTGACCTTCAACACTGTCCTCGCAGACATCAGTGGTGACTTCAACCTTAAGACCGGCTACTTTACCTGCAAAATAGCTGGAGTCTACTATTTTGTCTTCCATTCCATGTCCTCCATGGGGAACCTGTGTCTGGCTCTGAAGAGTGATGCCCTGGGCCAGGAGAGTCTGGGGTTCTGTGACGTCAACAAGAGGGGAATATCTCAGGTGCTCTCAGGAGGAGGGGTCCTCAAGCTCACCCAGGGCCAGAAGGTGTGGGTGGAGCCATTTAAGGAGGGCTCCAAACTGGCCAACCACATGACCGAAACCCAGAGCAGGTCTATTGTCTTCAATGGCTTCCTAATTTTTCCTGCTGCAGAGTAGTGAGTTGGGGCTCCAGTGTCTGTGGTCATAGAGCAGATCTAGCATCAGGGTTCCCCTCTCCATATCCTAACCGATTATACATTTTGAGCTGGAAAGGCTAAACTGATCCTAGATTAGGCTCTACATTTATAGTGTGTTTCATAGTAGGCTTGTTGCTCTAAGATCAGGATCACCCTTTATCTCATAATGGGTAAGGGTTGGATCCAAGATCAGCACTCCTGCCCTGAGATACTATATGAATATGGACCTAAGCCTTCTATACTTCAAAGCAATCAGTAATCTCTGTCTTATATCTGTCTATCTGTAAGTTTTAGAAATCATACTGACAATACTAGTGTAATTCCCAGGTTTATTTGGCTGTAACTTTTTGTAGCAAGTCTGTAACAAGTATGTACTTTCATAAAAAGTTTTTTTCTGTCCTTAGTTAAATTAGAGTACTTATGGGGGTAATATGATGCCTGATATGTGTGCTGTTATATGATGCATTAACTCAGATATTTTAAACAATCTACTACATCCCTGTGTTAACATCCCTGTCTCTACATTGTAAAAGACACTGGTTTCGTTCATGGAAAAAGTAAGCAATATTAAACAACATATTTAAATAACGCAGTCTCTCTGTAATTCTGTGTCCATTCGTTTTTTGTGTCTTTTTTTCCACAGTTATGTCAGATGTACATTTGTAATATAAAACTGACATTATGAAGATTTACTTCATCCAAATGATATTTTATTATCACACAAATCCTAGTATGGATACATTAAAAGGTGGTGTTACATAGAAAATAGTACAAATAATACATTCAGTGTTTCCATAATTGACTCAACACAAAATCATACATTTCACATTCCAGATGAGAAGTAAATTCCCACCAAAGCCTTCAGTAACTGGTAAGATGTCCTTTAGCAGCAATAGCTTTAACTAAACATTTCCCACAAATATTGATCTGTCTCTCACATTGCATGCAAGAATTCAGGACCGCCTTGTCTTAATTTTTTTGCATTTAGAGTTTGTTATCAGGTGCTTTTATTACATCTAAAGACTTTTGACTGTACAACTTATTCTGCTTCAGAATACTCTGGCACAGTGTAGAATTCATGCTGGATTCATTGGTTGACTCAATGTCCAGGTCCTGAGCCATCAAAGCAGCTCAGAACCATGACTCTTCTGCCATCATGTGACATGTTGTAAAGGGGTACTTCAGCCCTGGGGTTCCACAAGGTAATTCTACAAATTAACTCATGAGGGAAATTAACATTTCACAGCATTGTATATTTCTTTATAGTTATTAATGTATTCCCATTTCTGATCAGTGAAATATTTTGCTCTGTGTTACGACCCCTGTCGTATGTTTGTGTTCACATTTGTCTGCTTGTGTGTTTCATCTCTCCGGTTCATCATGTGATTGCCCGTTTCCGTCTCCTGTTACTCGGCTTGAAAAAGCTGTTGTTTGTCACCTACCAGTGGAGACAAGCTCTTCAAACTCGTGGTTGGTGGGTTGTGTATAGTGATTGCTTTGTTTGACCTCGCGTATTCGACCCTATTTTTTTATTCCAATTCCCGAATAGCCCTTCGGGCTCTTTCCTTAGCCCTTTTAGTTTGACCATTTGCTCTCATTTTCGATTCCGATTGTGGCCTAGCCCCGCTCTGTTTGCAGATTGGATTTTGTGTTTGACCATTTGCTCAATCTCGACCTCGACTCTAGTTTTGCCCTCTGGTTTCCGTATAGTGCCTCTGTTAGTTAGTGTGTTCCCAGCTGGACTACAAATCCTTCCATCGGGACACAAGTTCGTCATTTTGCCTTGTTATTTTTCCTTTATTATTACAATAAATTACATTTATTTGGCAGACGCTTTTATCCAAAGTGATGTACAATAAGTGCATACTGAGGGTCACTGGAACAACTACAAAACACAGGTCCGATAAGGTACAATACTCATTATGTAACAGTTATACATAGCCATTATTTTTTAAGGTACTCTGGGTGGAGATTTAACACTCCATTGGGGTACACTATTCGGACTTCTGGTTTTCAGGATAACTGTCCGAAGTTCAGCGTTCAAAGCCGACCTGTGCCCAGTACCTTTCATAGACTAGCCAGTTTTCAGTTAGATTTGGATAGGCATATAGGGAGCGGAGTTACTGGTTAGTTTGGAGTAGGGATGCAAAGGGTCGGAATATTTCCGGTAAATTTCCGGAAATTTTGGAAGGGAAGTTAAGCTTAGGAATTTTGTGAATTCTGCACAATTTCAATATAAAAATCTTACCTTTTAATCGTGAACTTATTTGGGGGGGAATACACATTTAAAAAAGCAATACTAGGTCTTATGGCATGTTTTGGTTAAAAGGATTCCCATTTAATTGAATTGTAACCATGCACGGCATTCAGCAGCGCACTCTTCCATCACATCACTGATAATTTGCGAGCATCCCTTTAAAGGTGCAGTGTGTAGAATTTAGTGGCATCTAGCGGAATGGACTTGGCAGATATTGAATATAATATTCATAAACATGTTTTAATTAGTGTATAATCCCATGAAAATAAGAATGTTGTGTTTTCGTTACCTTAGAATGAGCCCTTTATATCTACATAGGGAGTGGGTCCTCTTCCACGGAGGCCACCATGTTGCACCACCATGTTTCTACAGTAGCACAGAATGGACAAACGGCTCTAGAGGGGGCGCTTTTGCCTGGGTACCTTCCAAAATAGCTGTGCGTAATACCACACGTGTTGTTTACAGCGTTGTCGCCCTTTTTAGTACAGTCTGGCTTGATTGACAATCCATTTATTCAGTAGGTGAGAGCATAAGCTTTCTAACGATGTATAACATGTCTAATTTTGCTTTTATAATAGCGTTTCATTGGTCAGCATAATCAAAGGTTTGTTATCATCACATTCACTTATGCATTCACTCTGTGGTAGCAGTAAAATACGTTGCACCTAACAAAACGTTGTTAACGATTTTTCGTAATTTTTTGAAAAATACTGTTATTATTGAGGACTTCTGGGCATAGCTAAGCCATATGTTTGCTGATAGACCTAGTTGACATCGTTTTCTGGTGTAAGACAGAAGCGGATAGAAATATATCATTGATTTACTCTGTCTCTATCTATTGAAAACAGATAAGATTTCATCATTGCTATGTAAGTATTAGGCCTACTGCTCAAAATATTTCGGTTATATACGTTATTTTTTAAATTGAGTGACTTTAAATAGGTTAGTGGTATTTTATAATGAGGATATTTCACACTGTAATGTAAGTGTTAGTTAGTAGTGTAATAGCTTTTGTGACGCATCATGTCTTTCTATGATTTATCATGCATAGCAGCTAACATTAGCTAATGTTAGCAATAAAACGCTACCACAATGCGGAACAATTAACAATCATAATCGCTATCTTACTTGTATGTTATGACCTATAGTTTTACAGACTAAATAGCTAAATACAATTTATAAATCTATCAAGGAACCTCATCACTTGACACTTCGCTACTTGATGCTGTCGTAGACGATGACATCATTTTTGGAACTTACAGGCCACCGTAGCTTTTCCTATATTGTTGGAAAGGGAGGGGTGAGGAGCGGTCGGGGGGGTATTCAGTTGGTTGCAATCGGCAACCTCACCGCTAGATGCCACTAAATTCTACACACTGCACCTTTAAATAGGAATTCAGTAAAATTACAACCCTCTGCATGCACAGTGCATTTTCCCATCACGTGTGCAGCCCACATTACTGCCAACACTACCGCACTGTCTGAGCCAAGGGACTACATGCTTTCAGGTAAGTTTTGATTATATTATTGGAGTGAATATATTTCATATTTTTTATGATATTTCAGTTAGCTGGCAGATAGTAGCCTAATGCAAAGTACACAGTTTATACCTTGTTAACAACCTTCTGCTAGCTAACTGTTACCATGTGATGTAGCTTGATTGAGCATGCTAATTGAGGAGTTTTAATTAATTTATTTCCATTCATTCATTGTAAAATATTTTATAAATTGTTCACTTTAACCCCCAAGGCCTATTCTGAATTGTTATTTCATTATGTTTTGTTTTCGTTCTGGAAAAAGGGGTTGTAACGAATATTTTTTGTTGATGAAATTAACGTTGTCTGATAAGTAGGATATTTTTATCGCTGTGAAGCGGCATGGAGACGTCGTATAAATGTTGGTAATTTTGGACAAGCAGTTAGCTTCTCTTCAAAACTTTCCATCTTTGGTCACATTGTGTGCTACTTGGCACTACTCACGGTATACTGCTCGTCACTAGAACCACAGGGTCAACTGACCCCTTGCGCAGTAAAATGGGATGTATTTTGTTAATGTTTATTCCACGTCTGTCATTCCTTGACTTTTTCTAAAAACTTGAACTTCAACTATCTATGTAAATAGAATTCTAAAACAACACTCGGAAGACTGTTTTTAGGGGGGTTTTTTTAGGTGTTAAGAAAAAAAGCATTTTTTTTTGGAAGGGGGTCATAGAGAATGTTTGCAATTATGTCTGCTTATGATATGGTAAAAGGTTTGTTTCTATCTGCCTATGACATGGTAAATGCAGCCTGAGCAAATAGGGCTATATTTCCATTTTATTCCCGTTATTTCCCGTTAATTCCCAAAAATTCCCGTTAATTCCCATGGAAAGTTTCCATCCTTGAATATTCCCAGAATTTTGTAACCCTAGTTTGGAGTACATTCCCTTACACATTTCCCTTATCATACACCCTGTTATGGTTTGGCCCTAGACCGGGTCGTAACACTCTGATGTACAGAAAGTCAACAGCAATATAACTATATAAAGGCCAGTGCTCACTTCCCATATATGCTGTATATTTATAAACAAAATGCTGATCCAAATGCTCAGGAATGTATTAGAGGAACATTAAACCAAATATTTCAGCATTGTGAAATGTTTCTAAGAAATGTGTAGATATGAAACCTGCTGAAGCTGCAAATAAATGCCACGATGCGCCAAAAATGGTCCCCCACCCATTTGTTTCGTAACCCCTCAGTTCCCCATCCCAAATCTGAAACATGCATTCTCCCTTTCTCAAGACTTTATTGCCTTCGAACAGCCTGGCATTGTGAAAAACAAGTGCAGTCCATATGTAAGTTTCTTATTAATTTATTTAGCTAGTCTTAATAATTGCTAGTATTGTGTGTGTTAGTTTTTGTAATGTTTTTTCAATTAAGCTATCACCCGGTAGGGTAGGCATAGGTGTAAGGATTCTCACAACATAATTGAATTGACTACATTTGTTCTTAAGTTTATGTTAAGCTTAAAAACATGACTACCACATCTGGGGAAATTAGCTTGTCTTTATTAAAGGTATAAATGAATGCTGTTGCGTTGAATAGTCATTGACAAGACGATATTTGCAGATGTAATTTTGCAAATACCTTTCAAAATATGGATGCTGCTGCCTTTCTCTTGGTTCAGCATGAAAATCATGATCTGTGCAGCAACATATAACCTCTGACTTTTTCCACTGTTATTGTGCCAATGCACTTTATATGTTTATATTATGTGCTGCATTTATTTCTGGAAAGGTACTCCCATCACCAGTAGCATCGATGCCAATTATGCAACTTGTAACACAATTATGCAACTTGTCAGTCTTGTCTACCCTTGTTTATTATTAATGTATAATAATTAGGTTGCTGATGTTTCATGATTTAATGCCCTTGAGGTCTCTATCTGGAAGTTGATCTGTACCAGGGAGCATAGACAAGGTTGAATTTCCAACAGGCTAACACAATGTAGACTCACACAACTGTGTTTTATTGATGTCTTTCCGTCTCTCTGGTCCCAGCTGCTGTCATGTTCACCCATCACATTACAACCGCAACTCTTGTGGCCATGGTACTTCTGCCTGCAGTTGCCATGGAAAACTGCCCTTCTGCAGGAACCCCTGGACTTCCAGGGATTCCAGGAATTCCTGGTCGAGATGGAAGGGATGGCGAGAAGGGGGAGAAAGGAGAACCTGGTAAGAAATATCTTTAGAATTTATTTTTTGACTCATAGGGACCTGCAGTACAGAAACCTCAATTGACTTTCATTATAAGGCAAATTGGGATGATATTGCATCCCAAGCACCAGGCCATATTTTGAGCAGATCTACGTCAAACACTTTATTTGAATTAATTTAACCCTTCAGAAACTACTAAAATCCTGCAGATTGCTGACAATTTTCAAATAAATCCATAACAAAATTATTATTTCATTATATTATTACAAATTTACTAATGTTCCACTAAAGATGTAAGGGGATCTGCAGGAGTATTTTCAATTCTAAACAGCTCAAGAAGAAGAATAAGTAAAAGAAGAAGAAGAAGAAAAATAATAATGTATGTAATGTAAAGCTCTCAGTGCTTGTCAGTGAAGGGGATAACTATCCACATAGCAGCCACATTTTAAGAGAACACTCACACCACAGCTGAGGTGGAGAGGGGTGCTATACAATTAAAAATGTAATCATTTGGCAGACACTTTAAGCCAAAGCAGCTTACAAAAAGGCATTTCACATGGTGTGCATCAAACACCACTAATTTACAAACATGCCACCACAAAGTGCCATCATTAAGCTGTATGCCTCAAGATTTGTCAGATAAAAGGACAGAAGTTTTTTTAAATAGAAACCCTGAAGTGCAGTCTGAATAGGTGCGTTATAGTGAGCCAATTATGCTGAGGGATAAGAGAGCATTGGGTTGTGAATTTTGATAGGAGACCAGCCACTAAGTGTTTGAATCTCCCTCCCCTCTCCGCTCTCTCTGTCTTCACAGGTCTACCACTGAAACCAGGGCTCGTGGCACAGAAAGGACAGAAAGGAGAGCATGGCCCACCAGGACCCCCTGGGAAGATTGGGCGAAGCGGGGCCAAGGGTGTGCAGGGCTTCCCTGGCCTAGAGGGGCTCATGGGAGACAAGGGCATGGTAGGGGTCCACAAACTGGAGCTCCAGTCTGCCTTCAGTGTCACCCGCCGAACCAAGGCCCACCCCATCCCAAGAAGCCCTGTGCGCTTCACTAATGTCATCACAAACCTCAACAACCACTACAATGTCGACACAGGCAAGTTTGTCTGCCACATCCCTGGCACATATTATTTTGTCTACCACGCATCTTCAGAGGCATCCCTATGCGTCTCTCTCGTCCGGGACGGCCAGAATCTAGCAAGCTTCTGCGACCATGTGACCTCCAACCTCAACCAAGTGAGCTCTGGAGGACTGACGGTCAATCTGAACAAAGATCAGGCAGTCTGGCTGGAGACCAACGACCACAAAGGCATGATTGGGGTGGATGGCAAGCAGAGCGTTTTTTCAGGGTTCCTGCTCTACCCATACTGAGACAGTGAGTGCCAAAGCTAGATCCTGACTAAAATGTACATTAGTATGAGAGTAATTTTGCACTGAATATATGTGAAAATAGATCTTTCTTTTAGAATTGTCAGCAATCTCCAGGAATTATCCTTAGGCCAGTATCTGACTCGGGTCTCGGCTGTACCTCTTTTCAGTGTGCATCACCTGCCATCAGCATTATTACTAAAGGGAAAAGTGCTCAGATACTTAAATAAAATGGACATTTCACAGGTCTAAAAGTGAATAAGAACTTTTGACTGCCCAATGCTAGCCACGATTTAAAGCTGACATGATAGGATTTAAATTTGATTGTTTTTTTCCACACTGATGGCACCCTTTCCTTCTTGCTATTAAATTGCATATTTAGCTACATTTCATGTGTGTTTGTTGAGCATAAACAACCTTCAGGTTAAAAAAATTGTCCATCAGAATTTAAATGCTGCATATTATTAAATGATTACAGTAGAATAAACTTGGATTTTGAATAAATAAATCAGTACTTTTAAACTTCAGTGCATTAGTCTTTTTGACTCATTTCACCATTGTTTCTTTTATCACTGAAATGGCTTTCTAATGGCAAAATGAACAAGATGCCATACCCACTACAGTAATGACAGGACAATTTTCTTGATATAGCATCAATGTATTCAGGGATACAATAATAAAATAATAATAGCAGTAGCAGTACATTGCAATACAGTAGTAATATTTTAATGCACCACTTTCAAAGAGTGCACTCACGATGTACATGTCATTACAATATACAGAGTGGAAGTTTGAAGTGGCAAAGTTAAGTGAATTATTCCTCACACTTCTCTTCTCTCCCAGCCTTACTAACAATGATACATACAGTGGAGGCCAAAAGTTACATACACCTAGACTAAAGATATTCAAACGTAGTTTTTCACAACTCTGCACAGTTCACGTTACCATACATTTCTTTTGGCAAGTCAATTATGGCATCTACTTTGTTCACATCAGAGGTAATTTTAAAACAATCGGTTAGAGACAGATTAATTTCAGCTTTAATTCATTATATCAGAAATCCAGTGGGTCAAAAATTAACATACAGTCTGGAAGATTCCAGAAATTGATGTATTGACTTTTTAGAAGCTTCTGATTGGCCAATTGTCATAATTAGGAGTTAATTAGGAGTTAAGGGGCTACCTTTAGGGCCACTGCCTTTTTGCCTTTGATACCAAGGGAAAATCCAAGAAACTCAACCTCAGAAAAAAAATGTGGACCTCCGTGTGTGCAGTTCCTCCTCAGGAACAATTTCCAAACAACCGAAGGTACCACGAGCATCTGTACAAACAATTGTATGCAAATATAAAAATCTTGGGACCACACAGACACTGCATCGTTCAGGAAGGAGACACAAATTTACTCCCAGGGCTAAACAAACTCTGGTCCAAAAGGTTCAACTGAACCCCAAGACAACAACAAAGGAAATGGTGAAGGAGTTGGAGGCATCAAGTACCAAAGTATCTACATCCACCATTAAGAGGATCCTACATCGCCATGGCCTGAAAGGCTGTTACGCAAAGAAGAAGCCCCTACTCCATGACTGGCATAAAAAAGCCAGAATGAAGTTTGCAGGTGATCATCAGGACGAAGACCTAGCCTTTTGATTGGCCACCCCTCACATACAGTACACTTTCATTTATTTGTCATTCAAAGTCAAGGAAAATTTTTTGAATCCATGCCTATGTTTTTCTTTAATCTACAATGTGTGTTACCATGCATGTATGTGTATGCATGTATGTGTATGCCTACATTTATATATGAATTCCTATTATCACTATTACTATTATAGCTCATGACAGACACAGTACAAAAATATGTGATATCTGATGAAAAACATTTTCAACGTAACACATACAAGCCACTATCTATACGTTATTATTTAAAATCTAGGCCTGACATTAAAAGTATTGATACCAAAATTGTGCCAAGTTACATAAAATAATATTTGCTATCTTAGCTCACACACATTAAACAAGCTGTATTCCATAGCAATGCTGCCCAATGTTTCCTAAATTCGTTCAAGTAATTTGGCCCTGTGTTTTCGTTATCATACCATCCTAACACAATGTTCTCATTCTAACTTTGTGTCACATCTAAATGTCTAATAACAGAAATTGCCTCATGCATGGCATTTACTCTACATGACTGTATGAACCTGCTGGTTAATACCTACAGAAAGGATATTCCTCCAGAAAGGATATGTTTATACTTCCTTGTCAAGTTCATTTTACAAAATGTACGAGTCTTTGTATATTTACAATTTCAAATAAACACTGATTGTACAATAAATACTGTACATACATAGATACACACATATACACAATACTTCAGTATCCCCATGGGGACATTTCTCTTGCAGCATGTGACATTCACATTTATAAACAGACATTTATATATACCAATACACATACAATCATTCTCACAACAAAAAGGGGGGGGGCATAAATACAGATATAAATTGCACACATTGAGGCATATTACATAAATATAGAATCTTACAAATGGTTACAAATGTCACTTATGTTTGCTCCATTAATGCACTGTATGCTTCTACACACAGGGCCAAATTACTTGTTACAACTTGTTTAATGTGAGTGAGCTAAGATATCCAATATTGTTTCATGTAACTTGGCACAGTTTAGATATCAATACTTTTAATGGCAGGCCTAGATTTGAAGTAATGAATTATAGATAGTGCTTTGTATGTGTTACTGAAGCAACACCTCAAGACATCAGCTATAAAGTTCAAAATTGGTTGCAACTGGGTCTTTCAGCAGGATAATGATCCGAAGCATACCTCCAAAGTTGTAACAAAATGGGTTAAAGACAACAAAGTGAAAGTATTAGAGTATTGGAATCCCATAGAAAATTTGTGGACTGAACTGAAAAAGAAAAGTATTGTGAGTAGCTTGTGGAAGGATACCCCAAGCGTTTGATTCAAGTTACGCAATTAAAAGGCAATTCCACCAAATACTAACAAAGTGTATGTAAACATTTGACTCATTGAAAATCTGACATAGTACATAAAAGCTTAAATAAATCAGTCTCTTAGCTATTATTTTAAAATGACCTAATACATTACATACCCTAATTGACTTAACACAGGAAACATATGGCAACATGGAATGTGTGGAGTCGTGAAAAATTGAATTTGAATGTCTTTAGCCTAGATGTATGTAAACCTTTGGCCTCAATTGTAGTTGCAGATCTCTTTGCATTGAATTCTGCATTTTAAGTGGACGTCTTGTATCCATATCCAAAGCTCCGTGGTTTAAAATGGGTTCATCATGTCCATAATCTGTAATGCTGACAGACAACCTTAAAGGAAGTGGGTACATCTTGTGGATCAAAAAGTGGAACTGAATCTTAACTGCAATAATTTGTCACAGTTCTTCCCAATATTAAAATAAATTTCACATGCATTTATCCCCTTAAGTATCACCCCATTTTTTAAACAAAAGCCTGAACATAACATACCCAAAATAAAATGGTTACTATTCTTGAACCCTTTTGACTACAGGCATAATCTTGGTCTCTTCTAAAAGGTAACCCTTGGGAGTTTGTTTTTCAAGAGAATTACTCTAAATATTACTGAAATAGAGGGTAATAGAATTTGAAACACAGTGGAAGTGGAAGTTCTCTCATCTAAAAGTTTTTTTTTTATTTTTAAAGTGGATACAGATGTTTGTGGCTGTGTCTGATGGGCTTAGAAACACAATGTAGCAACAGTCACAGCCACAACACTGGACAAATCCAAGTTCAAATCTTACGACAATACCACCAAAAATGTGCATTAGGCGCAGTTTTTTCTGAGCTATGGCTAGGCATGTTTCCAAAAAGGCCATTTGGAGACTCCAAAATGGCACTTGGTAACCAAGTTATATTTATGGGTCATTACACAAAATTATATATATTGTATGCTAAATGCTTATGAAAGAAGTATGCTTAAAAGTAGCTGGCTTTCCCACTGCCGGTCACTCTCCCCTCCCTCTCAATCTCCTTCTCCCGACCCTGTTCTACCTCCCTCTCCTGTCAACCTCTGGCAACAGCAGGTCTGTAAGATTGTAGAAAACAAATACATTAGCTATCTAGTTTACTAATCCATTGATTGAGGTCTTTTGATTGAAGCTTTCATCAAATACCCCACCCCCATCAACATGTCAAAATATTCTAAATTCTAAATATTCTGCATATTCTGCATGCCTATTCCTTATTTATAAGAGTACTGGATAATAATAAAATATTTTAAGAATGTATTTAGATGCTCACCAATATAAAAATGGGATTCAATCCTTCAGTGAACATGCCCTCTGCTATGGATTTAAAGTGGTTTTCATTGTCTTTCCTAGAAATATTCGCTCTGATGAGTGATTTCTTCCAGGGCCTCCAAATGCGGAGTCTTCTGTTTAGATTTAGCCATTGCAAAAAATACTTTTTTTTTTTGTAAAACAGCCCTTGTAGGCATGAAGTCTCAAGAATGTTGGGACTCAAGTGCAACGTTTTCAGCATGCACACTGAAAAAGTTATGGTTTGTTTACACAGGAGAAACAATTTGTTCTTTTATGCCAGTCAAACAATCGCTAGACACGTAAATTCTTCATCTAAAATGCTTCTCAGTCGTTAGTATAATAGTTTTTCAATGGCTGGCAATGTACTAGGCAGAAGTTATACTGTTCTTGTTGAGTTTTTGTGGGTCACATTGGCTATATTGAGGGACTGCTTGGCCAGTACTGGTCAGAGAAGCTTATAGTTAGGCTTGTTTTGTTCCAGAGAATATATACAAACTGGACTTAACAATATTCTTTTGTATACAATAGTTTCAGTGTGTATGCAACAGTAAAACAGACAACAATGATAATTCCTCCGGAGTATTTTTAAGTAAACATTGAATATATCGAGTTTCTTTCTCCAAGTTAGCATGTTTTAGGGACTAAAAATTACTATGGATTTTGTTTGCTGGATTCTTGCCGTGACAAGCATATTGACTTTATTGTGCTTCTTGTTGTCTACGGAGTTCCAGAGTGCAAAGAAAGTGAGGACCCCACAAGCTTGTTTTGCCACCCCACATGTTATGAAACAAGGAACCGCTGTCGCTAAAACATTGGCATGGTAAAATAGTTTATAGAGATAGAACCGTGAGTTTTAACACTTTCAAATTGTGTATCATGTGGCCAGACTCATTGAAAATTTCACTGTAAAAAATGGAAAGAATGCTAATAAACCCACTCCAGCCTAAATACAGGGGTAAATTGTGTGTATATGTGTACATGTGCTGTTTTAAATAAAAAGCAAGGATATGAAAACAGTTGTTTTGGGAAATCAACTCAAAAGCAGAAGTGAAACAATGTAAGGGAAAATATGGCCACTGTCATCATTGCTATTTTTTTCCTGACTTCCTCTGGGATGAACTGTAGCAATCTTTCACATTTGTTTTCTTAATAATGTATTTCTTCATGTGATCTGGCTGGAGTGAGAGCGCTCCAACTGCCTCTTTACCATACGACTCATATTACTGCAGACATTGGTGAATACTTGGTGAGTTATATACATAGATAAAATTCTATATCTCCATTCATGTTGTAATTTCAATAATTCTTGAAATGATTCTGCTCTGAAAATAAAAGGTTACTTTTAAGTTTTTTATTGTAAAATTCCTCTGTTGTGTACATTTAAAAAAATTAAATGGAATTGGCACAAACTGAATTGATATAGATTTAAAGTGCATTTCTGTAATCATATAAAAATGCCTTCTGGTCAAAGTGCCCAGAAACAGTGAACAGATGCTTAAACATGGTCACGGAGTACTTGGAGGTGCACTTGGGCTTTGATTTCATAGCCTTGATAGCAAAATGTGTTAAATTATTACAGATGGTTATGTAGTACTAAATAGACTATTATTAAGACAGACCTTTTGACCCAGGAACAGTTGGCCTCTGACAACCTCTCATGAACAAAATACTTACATACTTAAAATTGATTTTTACAGAGGTTTCCAAAATAAATTATGTTGAGCTACTGTTTATCGATTACCCTGTTGTGGTTCCTTTTTTTTTAGATCTTCTTATCCCATGATGTCAGTCCAAGCCACAGCACTGATTGGAATTCTGATTTCTTTTGTGACTTCATCAGTCGCAGACACATGCAGTGCATACAGGGGTTACCCTGGTGTGCCAGGCATTCCAGGCTCACACGGGCCAAATGGGAAAGATGGGCCAAAGGGACTGAAAGGAGATGACGGTAATGCTTTTACCATTGTTGTCAGAGATGATAGAATGTAAACACAAAAAACAATGAACAGACTTGGGTTATATACATTTTTTTAAAAAAATAACTTTGAATACTTGTCAATCATATTCCGGACAAATGTTTGTATTTAAAATTGTCAGAAATCTGCAGGAATTTTGCTAATATCTTAAATGTTTAAAGTATTTTCAAATGTAATTTGGCCCAAGTCAAATTTGATGTAACGAAAACTGAAATTCCCCTTCACAGAATGAATGCAAAGGAACATTATCCATAGCTATTGTATATTAGAAGTTTAATTCATTTGTAGCTATAGAGGTACCACATTTATATATTATACAAAATATAATTAATAACTAATTCATTGAAGATGTAGCCTCATACAGAGGAATTCATAACTATACTTTGTACACATGGCCATGACTTCAGTATCAATGTCATGTTAGTTCATTTGAAATATTGTATTAGTTAAATAATGCAAGCCTTTTATTTAACATACTTGTTATATTGCTGCAGGGGATCACGGCCAGCTTTTGAAGGGGCAGAAGGGGAAACCTGGGTTGATGGGGTTCCCAGGGAGGGCAGGCGTTGAGGGGGACCCTGGGTTTCCAGGCATACCTGGATTTCCAGGTCCCAAGGGAGAGAGAGGGATATCAATGGCAGTCACTTCTTCCAAGAAATCCTACTTCTCCGTCAAAAAGTTCTACAAAAACCAGCTCAAACGAGACACCCCCATAGAGTTTGAAGGGGCAGTCGTAGAGGGCGACTCCCTGAACAAAGGAGTTTTCCGGAGCACCATCAAGGGCTACTACTATTTTGCCTTCCACGTGACTGGGCGCGCTGTCATCTGCCTCAATATTAAGAAGGGACTGGAGACGAAGGTGGGTTTCTGTGACTCAGCAGAGAGAGGTTTCCTGGTGACCTCTGGCTCATTGGTGCTGAAGCTGGAAGTGGGGGATGAAGTCTCCTTACAGCCCACTGACAACATCTCTGTCACGAGCGGTGCTGGTGCTGACAGCATTTTCACCGGCTTTCTGCTCTTCGCAGTCAGCTAGAGCTCCCCTGTAGGCCACAGGTGGAACAACTCTGGAGCACTGCCAATAATAATAGTATAAATATTTCTTTTAAAAACTTCACTACTGTCATATGTGGCAGTGAAAATGATACTTTCTGCTTTCACTTATTTCATACTATTAAGTGACTGTACTGGAACGTGTTAAAAAATATGCCATTATTTGTAACAATAAATAAGCCACAAACAGCACAATTGAGCAACACTGTGTTTATTAACTGTTTTCAATTGATAATTATTTTACCTGAATAATATATGAGGGCTGGCATCAAGTAGCCTCTAAATTCCAGTAAAGACAAGGTGGCAGGCACGTCTGAAAATTTTACAGGTACCAGAATAAGAAACAGAAGTAGTAAGGAAAAAAGACACACACATGTCCACAGGTCCGCATTGAGGTCAGTTCCATTTCAATTCAGTTAACTCAGGAAATTAGTTCATTTATTGAAAAAACTGTCAAAGCGCCTATTTTGCAATAGTTTGAATTGAGTTACAAATAATTTCCGGAACTGACAATCAAATTGGAAACTGGCGCATGTATCATCTCTTGTCCAAATTAGCCTGTTAAACTCCACCGCCTATGGATCATGTGACCCATTAATCTCCGGGTTACGCAGTTTGTTGATGACCCCGGATAGCATGCGGTTGCAGAGCGCAGCATAGGGATTGAGCAGCACTGCCTGGTGCCGGGCAAACTCGCTGCCTAGTGCCGCTGCGCGCTCAAAGTCCACACGCGCTTCCTCGTCCCGACATGCCAGACGGAGCAGCAGGCCTCTCTGCACCAACGCTTGACAGGCAGTATAACCTGCACCTCCACTCAGAGAAACGGCTTGCTCCAGATCCTCCAGCGCTCCTGAGACACAGAGGAAAACAAGGTGAATCAGGGTGCACAATAAGGGCGGGTTATGGAATGGTTTTATTATTATTATAATTATTATAATTATTATTTATTATGATTATATTATTACTCATGAGTTGTAAAATTTACTAAATCATACAAATACAATTTAACCATGTGTATTCAAATCCATTATCCCAAAATCATCAGTGCACTAGCAGTACATTATATGCAACTAAAAACACAAGTACTTATATATATTTTGTACACAGCTCTATAATGTGTTATGCTGAAATTTCATGGCTACTTCTACTCTTAATGACTAAATCAGCTTAATCATCTCTTTGTACAATTTTTATAGTCATGAGCTACAGATTGCACATAAATCTTTGATGAAAATATTTTGCTGTGGTCCAATATAGGGGAACGGCAGCATTGGTGTATAGTTGCTCTGGAAATTAAACCAGAATTATTGCTGGTAACAAAGAGCGACTTTTACATTTTTGCGATGTAACTACCTTCAGTGTCACCCTGAAGCCGACGCGTCTGGGCTCGGTTGTTATAGGCAGAAGCTCTCTCTGGCAGTACCTCGATGGCCTCATTGAAACGCTCTAGTGCAGTGGGCAAGTCGCCCAATTCTGCTGCCGCAACACCCTGAAGCTCCAAGTCCTTCACCTGCTTCAAAAGGTGTGAGTCGAACTCGTTGTCTGGAATAATAGCAAACGTTAGGTTATATTCAGAAGCTGTCGAAAGGAAAAACTCCGGTATAATAATAGTAAACTCAAATATATTAGTATATTTGCATGCTGTTTGCATGAATCCATATCCTTTCGTCATTATTTAGGCGGAGACGTGGCAAATTTTACCGTCATCTTTCAGGTCCTCCACTCTGTTCAAGCCAGGCACATCTCCGAATGGGGTGGTCGGGGTGAATATAGTTTGAAGAACCGCTCTGTCGTGTGCTGTAGCCATGCTAGGAAAACGAAAGCGGAACGGTGTTAACGCTGTTTTAAGTAAAGCGTTTTAACTAGAGCTGATGTGTAGTTTACTGACTGTAAAATACAACGCGTACCGTTAATCCAGACCGTCTAGAAGTTTTAACCAATCATAAAGGGGGTGGGTTACTTTCAGAGGACTTTGATATTGTATGACGGGGAACACATCTGTATTTGATTAGTACAAAAGTGCATGCTTAGGATGACTTGTGTGGTTTCCATGAGTCGATTTTTTTTTCTTTAAACCGTTATCCTTTTATGTAACCTGACGTTACCCGTAGGCTATTCATTTTTGGATTAGCTAAATTGTGTCTGATGTTGAAGACACCCAGAATTCCATTAGCCTATTGAAAATAATATGCCAATGCAAGATTTAAACAACGAGTGAAATGAGTGATTGAAAACGAAGTGCCAAGTGGTTCATATTTTTACTTAGATATTGCATAGCCTAATAACATCGACGAATATGTGAAGTAGGCTACCCTATACTACACTAAATAAACTCGTGGTTAAACTAGCCTACCTAAACGGTTCGGTTGCTTGGTTACAGCTGTCTCCAGGTGCGAGAAAGTACACAGTAGTGAATGCATGCAGTTTTAAATTATTCTAAATGCGAGCTAGGGAAATAGCCTGTAGCTCCTTTAAATGCGAATATTTTTCCATTTGTTTTGTCATGTTTAGAAAGAAGTGTTAAAAGAGTGAGAGTTCAGCTGTGTCTGTGTGAGTCAGCTTCTTTTAATTGTCATTCTCCGCAACGCATAATGTAGATTCCCCTACTGAGTGGACAGGCGTTTAGGCTACGTCGTATCATACATTTTCTGGCCAGTCATCTTAAAGTATTTGCTTGTGTTTACTGACAGATATACATGTGGTATTACGCGCACGTCTTGGCACAACAGTATTTCTGGAGACGGACTACAGAGTTTCTTGAAACGTAAGTTTTGCTGTAAGACCAAGATGCACAGGAATATGAAACTTAACCAAGGCTCAAGTCCACCCAAAGTCATTCGCAGTGACAATTGTGTCCTGGGTCAAAAGGGAAGACGGCAGCCACACGCTCAATCCCGAGTCGCCAGGTAGGTCATGCTTAAAAATAATAAAGAATGTATTACTCAGAAATAAAATAATATATTTGATAATGCTTGTAACAATAGGGATATACTGGTAGTATTGTTGTCTTTTTTAGTCCGGGGTTAAATTGGGATTTGGGAAGTGGGTGGACCCTGAGATCCGGTGGGAGGTGGGTGAAAAAAGGTACAAACCAATGAATGTCTCAGCTCAAAATAGTTAATATCTTTAATGTATTGTGCACATAATTGTAATTAAGGAAAATAATGTTTTAAAAAGAATGTATACTATTGATGCAAGCTTTTACATAAAAAAACTTGAAATATATTGAGTGTCATTGATGCTGAGAATTGTTTTTACCCACGAAAATAATCGGTCATCCTCTTGTCCTCACTTTCTTCCTCCTTTATCCATCTTTCTTAAACTGGTGAGGCGCAAAACTTTCCTTTAAACTAATCATTGATCTCAAACCGTTTTAATTAATTTTCAGTGATTAACAAGCATGCAAACATCTGACTAATCAGTTGGAAAGGGACACAGCTTCTTCGCGTTGTGTTCGAGAGATTAAATGATAAATGCGATTTAGAAAAATCCGTTTTAATCACTAAGCAGTGGCGGAATCTTTCCCTGATTTTCCTTGAGTATCAATACAATTAATCCACAAAATAGGCTACTCAATACTATCATAATAGCCAGCTCTCCCCAAATAGGCCTAGGCAGTTTTAGCCAGTAGCTAGGCCGTATAGCCTACATTTATTTTAATTTGCAGTACGAAATTGTGCACATTTTTAATCAACATTATTTGCGGATACATGCACTTCTTTCTCTGCACTCGTATTCATGGCAAATATCTGCAATGCGGCTAGATTGTAAACAAAATTGAAGTGCAGGTTTTGTTTTTGCTGGTTATTCTGAGAGGTAGATAACAGACTGGTGTATCTTATTTGTTAAGTGTAGACTACTTGGTGATTAAAACGGATTTTTAACGGATAAATTGAATTTATTATTTAATCCCCCTAACACGGTATGAAGACACTGTGTGTTAGGCTACTTGCCATTTGATTAATCCGATCGTTGGCACGCTTGATTATAAAGGAAAATTACTAATGAAAACAGGAGATCAATGATTAGTTTAAAGCAAAGTTTTGCGCCCCACCAATTTTCAGTCGCCGCTGAATAAAACGTTATGTATGTGGGAAATATTCAATCCTAGCTTAGTTGCTGACCAGCTGTCAGTTAATAATAGCCAGTGTGCGTTGGGGGTGTTTATTCTGGAACACATGGACTGGAGCATAAATTGACTGGATTGTCATAGTTATTTGTAAAACTGCCGGTCAAAATTATTTATTTATTTACCAAAGGTGGGTGGACGTCGTCCACCCGCGTCCACCCCCAATTTAACCCCTGCTTTTAGTAAAGCTAACATTGTTAATACGATTAGTAATTACCATGGTCACGTTAAAACATTATTAAATACATATGAAAACAGGGACAGAGATGATTTTCAGACCTCAGATGTCTCTGCACAACAGTTGGACGGTGATTTCAGGTCTGATCCCATATTGCCTCCCAAGAGAAATGATCAGGTAAACAGCAACATCGCAGAAAATACATGAATAGACAGGCTATTGATCATTGCTTTTGGGAATGGCTGATTTTCACACAGTACACTAACATACTTCCTGCAATCTTTGTCGCTTTTTATAGTACAAAACTGGAATGACTTACAGGGGAGGATGTGTGACCAAAATGAGACACCCAAAGTATGTTGACTTTTGGTAGTTTTGCTTATGCATAAGTCAGTTTTATCAAATAAAGTACAGATTGGTACAATAATCAGGAATGGTGAAGTCCTACAGTGCATTCTTATGTAGACAGGTGGCATTTGTCCTAAGGTTAAAATGTAGCATGTTATACATTTACATTGACAGCATTGCTGGTGAGAGAAGCCGTTTTCCCCTGGCTCAGTGGCTCTTAGATGACCTGTTGCTGGACTTGGTGCGTGAGATCACTGTGGCAACCTTCCAGAGATACACCAGGGACTTTGTAGATGTTTACCTGGCTGAGGTGACCATTCGGCGCTGTGCTTCAGAAATCATATCTGAGATGGTACAGCTCCTCCTACCTGGACTGGTGAGTTGCAAAGTCTGATGCAAGTTTCAAAACTAATTAAAATTCAAATATGATGTATTGTTTTGACCATTAATTGGCAACATAGTATAGCCAAAGCATAAAATGGCATAAAATGTAAATGACTATAAACAGCACTGTGCTTCCCTTTTTATTAACCTTTCTATGGCCTTTGATACAGTTGACCATTAATTGACAGATTAAGGGACATTGGTTTTGGGTTTACTGTAGTAAATTGGTTTTCAAATGACCTTTCCAATAGAACCATATGTATATCTCTTGAGAGTCCCTCAATGGTCCATCCTGGATCCTGTGTTATTTACTATTTATATGAATAATCTTTTGCTTGTTTTAATCAACTCAAATTGTAATATCCATTTATATGCTGACAATACAATTCTTTATTGAGATGCCCCCACTCTTGCACAAGCCTTTCAAATACTTCAGAATACTCTAATTATATTCAGTCTGCACTTTTTGATCTGCAGCTGGTCCTTAACGCAAGTGCTTGAAGGAGTTTCTTGTTATAAATACCTTGGGATCTGGCTAGACTATAAGCTTAGTTTTAAATTGCATATAGATAAATTAATTAAGAAACTGAGAACAAAGTTAAGCTTTAAATTTCAGGAATAAATGTAGTCATAAAATCAAGTGGAGACTGTCATGGTCCTGTTTTCCTGTCTGTGTTTCCCCTGTTGGGCCGCCAGATGGCGGCACTTCTGTTTTGTGTCCTGCTCCCCTCCTGTTAATTGTATGATTGTTTCATTGTCTCGTTATCCCATCATTGTTCCCACCTGTGTCTTATCCCCTCCTTCTGGTTTGATTGTTTTTTGAGTTCACCTGTGTCTTGTTACCCCTGTCTATTTAAGTTCTCTGTTCCCTTGACTCGGGTGCTGGTTCCTTGTGTTTGTTTCCGATGTTGCAAACTGTATGTACCTGCTTGTATTTTGTACCTGACTGTGTTTTGTTTGACCTTCCCTTGTGCTCTGCCTTCCCGTGTTCTGCCCTGCTTGTGTTTGTTTCCGATGTTGCAAACTGTATGTACCTGCTTGTATTTTGTACCTGACTGTGTTTTGTTTGACCTTCCCTTGTGCTCCGCCTTCCCGTGTTCTGCCCTGCTTGTGTTTGTTCCCGAATTCTATTTGTTACAGACCGTTTGTACCTGCCTGTATTTTGTTCCTGACTTGTGTTTCGTTTGACCTTCCCTTGTGCTCTGCCTTCCCGTGTTCTGCCCCGCCTGTGTTTTTGAGTTCCTGTTGTTTTCTGTTTCATTAGATTATTTTTTGAGTTTGTGTTTTAGCCCATTGTGGCCTTGTCTGTTCCCCGTTTGTTCACCTGTCGTTAGTAAAGTCTTTGTTAATTTTCCCTTTTTGAGTTTCGTGTTTTTTTTCCCCACTCTGCGCCTGGGTCCCAGCACCCGTACCGTGACAGAGACTCAGTTTGCCATTATGCTTTGCTCTTCATTTCAGGTGCTAAATCATTGATTCATCATTGTTCATTGTTAGTTTTTATAATTCATAGCTCTGTGACTGAAGTATGCTCCTGCTTTTATTTTCTGCTCTGCTTTTTAATTACTTTAACACTACTGTCTAATTCCCCATTTGATGTTTGTAACTCTTGTCAACTGTCTTGTTCTGTAACTTGATGTTTTATGTAAGGCCCCCCTTGCAAAAGAGATTTTGACCTCAATGGGGGTTTCCTGGTTAAATAAAATAAATGAGTAGTAACAACAGTGTCTACTACATTAGAGATATCTAACTTCCTAATTTAAACATCCTTTTGCAAGTTTCCTTATACTGTTCTAGACAAATTTTGAAAAAAGACAAATGAAGAATGGCAATGTATGGGAAAATATAATTTTGCTGCATAAGGGAACTACAAGCACCAGAAGAGAAATTATATATATATATATGTGTGTATGTGTACAGATGGATGACAATTAAAATAAAAATCTGAATAAATGAGTAGCATCATAACATAACAAATGCAGATGCTACTATGATACAATTAAGCAAATAACATACTATCATGCTCTGTGACATGTATAAAGATGCTGAGCAGGCCCAGTTGACCTTGAATCAAGATGGCAAGAGGAAAAAGATTCAATTGACTTTGAGAGAGGGTTCATTATTGGTGAACAGATGGCAGGAGCTTCAGTAGCAAAGACTGCTCAACTGGCTAGTGTTTCAACAGGAACAGTGACTGAAGTGACATCTGCATTTAGTAATATTATACAATTGTAATAAGAAGAAATGACAATTCTGCGACGGCTAAACAGAGGTTAGCAGTACTACCATTTAACAAAGGTTAATTTGTGTTATGAGTTAGTGACACCAAACTCTATGTTATATGGTTAGTTCATGTAATCAGTCTCATAAAATAACGTTTTAACAATGTAAAACAACAAAGGAATTCCCTTGTAGTGTTGCAAGAGGAAAGGGACAGGCACATCATTATGCCTTGGTTAACCAAAAAAGTTGATGATGAACGTGACTCAACAGAGGGTCAATCCCGTGGTCAGGGAGCCAGAGGCCCCAAAGTTCCTGTGTATAGTTATACATTGTTACACTGGGTGAAAAAAGTGGGACCCTGAGCTGTCCTGTATGCCATTGAAAGAGAACAAAAGGTGTTTTTCTTGGGTTGTGGGGTGTTAAAGGTGGAGGAGGTACAGAGGGAGAAGGCAGTGGATGAAGTCATAGAAGCTGAGTTGCTCCCAGAAGTCCTTGTTGAAGAAGCCAGTGCTGTGGTCCTGTCAGAGCTGGCCAGGTGTCAGTCACAGGTGACGATTCAGCAGTTCTCCCAGGTACACTCCCTCTGCCAACCCCATGGTGGTATTATATGCAAAATTCTGCTTCTACTGCAGTATATACAACTACACTGGTATTTGAAATAAAAGATGCTGACTTCACAAAAAAAACTAATTTGCAGCCATTCTACAGTACGCTGTCCTCTCGTGTGTGAGCTTGCACATGTGTGTTAGAGAGCGAGAGAGAGTAAAATAATGATGCCGTCTGGCATTGTTTTTTAAATGTCAGAAATTACCTCTGGCACTTGGTGCATTTAGTAATTTTATGGGTTCATGCTGCTCATGACTCACTTTAAATACAATGTACAGAAAGAATTTTCTGATTGGTTGAATGATTGATTGATTTGCTAGATGACTGACATATTGATTATTTGCCATATTGAATTAATGTATTAATTAATTGAAAATACAATTGATTGTATGAATGATGATTTGATTCATGAGTGATTTTGTTTTTTGACTGTTTTGAGTCAATAGTTAAATTGACTGAAATCTTTTCTACCTTAAGTTTTACAGGTAGTGTAATACCAAATGGTAACTATGATCTGCTGGTCTGAAAGGATGTGTATCTGCCTTTTCCCAGTTTTTCTAGGTCCAGTGTTGTTGGTGCTTGGCCCACTGGAGTCTTTTCTTCTAGTTAAGAGCATGTAGCAAAGAGTTTTTCGCAGATACACATCCTTTTAGACCAGCAGATCATTCTTGCTGATTCACTGTAGTCAGGGAAACTGCTTTCTCTCTAGCTGCATTGAGGTCTTCCTGTAGTTGTGGTGCAGTTTTGTGATGGTCTCTTTTGCAAGACAACACAAGATATTTGTCTTCTTCCTCTTGATCTTCCTGGTTTTCTCCTGTTAACATTAATGTCCATCATCTAGACACTTCTGAGTGTGTACTGAACACTGCACCTGGAAATCTTTGCAATTTCTCACTGGGAATAACCTCCTTGCCACAATATGTTTACTTGGCCCTGCACATTGGCCCCGCACATCTAAGCCTAACATTTTACCATATTTCTTCCAGCTTTAGTGCCTGTCTTTCTTGGACTACAGGCTAAAGGTATTAGGCCACCTGTGGTTTTAAAAACGTAAGGTAGATAAAATTTCACTCAATCACTCTCTAGTTCAAACAAAGATGGTGAGAGTATATTAATGGCCTGTTCTCTAAATTATGTGTCTCTATGTTCATATTTTGTTAGGTCAGGCAGTACGCCAGCAGCTGGTTAATGGATTTCTTCCTGATGGATTGCCTTCTGGAGCTGGGGCCCAGCAAAGCACAGTGTTTTACAGAGAAGGAGCAGTCTGGGAGGCTGCTGGAGAGTGAGTGTCAAACATTAAAGATTACCTGCCTTTAGCCTAGGGATGCACAACTCCAGTCATGGAGGCCTGGTGTATCTGATGCTTTGTGCTCCTGTCAATTATTCTGGCTTAATTTTCTAAACAATTGCATACACCAATGCTGCTTCACTCCTGTACTGGACCAGAGTAAAACATATTTACCAAAGAAATGTGTACCATCTGCAGCTGTAGCTCCTAGCTTCAATAAAAATGTCTGATCAAAGCTGACATGAGATCCTGAAACAAATCATTCCTTGTTACACTTGGTAGCATTGTGGGCAGACACCGACACCATGGAAGCAAACCCATTAAAACATTTTCTTAAGCAAAAATACTAATTAAATCCCAACTCTATGACGAAATGTTGCTCAAGTTGAATCTAACAATGTTCTGTTAAAGGCAAAAAGCATGCTCTTTCCATAATGGACAAAAGCAATGAAATGCAACAGCCAATCAATGCATTTTTTATTTATTTTTTAACTTCAAACAATTGTCACTGCTACTTGTTACTGATTTATTGTTTGGGGAGTTGAAGCAGTGTGATTGTTGTTGCAAAGATTCTCTCAGAGCACCTTTGAGAGTGAAATTTAGCATTTTTGCAATTGTGACAAAGAGCTCTGTCATTGGCCCGCACCGGCTGCACTCATATTTAACACGTAGTCAGTCCACAAACAGTTTTTTCTCTCCGGTAACAAGTTTTAGCATGTCGCGTTGTGTGAGTGTACGTACAGAATTAGCGGCTAACTCTTAAACCCTCATACACACAAACACAGCCACGTCATACTACATCTTTATCCTGCTGCACACCCCAGAATAAAATATGCCACACACACAATCAAGTTTTTCATTTAAACATTTTTATTTACTTATCTATTGTATCTGTGTCATGTTGTGGTAGCACACTATGTTTGTTGTTCGTCTTCTACAGTATGTAGGTCCAGGAAAAACTTCTGCAATGCGGGTGGAGAGTGGGACCGAACAGAACGTAAAGCTCTGGGTTATTTTATAGCATTTGTCATGCCACATATCAAAAATTTGGTGGGTTTAGGAATAGGCCACCAGACACTAGGCATAGAAGGTCTAAATGTTTACTTTACTGATTCTGAAATAGACTAAAAAGAATAGGCACGGTGGCTACTAGGGTAGATAGCACTGTTGCCTCACAGCAAACAGATCGTGGCTCTGAGTCTCGGCTTGGGCTTTTCTGTGTGGAGTTTTCATGTTCTCCCCGTGTCCACGTGGGTTTCCTCCAGGCACTCTGGTTTCCTCCCACAGTCCAAAGACATACGGGTAGACTATCTGGAGACTCTAAATTGGCCATAGGTATGAGTGTGTGAGTGAATGATGTGTGTGTGTGTGCCCTGCAATAGATTGGCAGCCTGTCCAGGGTGTAATCCTGCCTCTCGCCCAATGCACGGGATAGGCTCCAGCACCCCACACCCAGGACCTTGCTCAGCAGTTATAGATAATGGATGGATGGATACTATGAAACCAGCAGTGGTATGTTTGCCCAATGTAATCATAAAACCAAGACGTCATGGTAGGGACCAAGAGGGTGGGGTTTCCCAGGAGGAGAAGTTGAGTGGACGAGGAATGAGATTGGTTGGTTTTGGGAGTGAGATTGATAGTTGCAATAAAAATAAAACTTGTATTTGTGTATGACCGATTTCTGGAGGACTAACTGATTTGTGTATAACCCTTGCTTTCTGGATGACTAACTGAGTAGTGATTTGATCTGTGCATGTTAAACAACCATTCTTTTGCATTGAGTTTGTTAAGTCGGTTTTCACCGCCAAGCAGCTTAGCTACCTGCCACGGCAGGAATGTTTGAACATATTGAAAGTTAACGCGGGATTTAGGAGTGTTGGGGCGAATCTGCACAACAATGCTGTGACTGAAAGGTATTCTGTTAGATATGGCACGGAGAGCCCTAGTGGAATGAGAGATGAAGAGTTTAACTTTACGGAAGTGAGAGGAAAAATGAATAGGGAGGGAGATGGAAGTAGATCTGCAAATGAAGGAAAGGGGTGGTATAGGAAAGCAGGCAGGCAGTGAGAGGAGGTTCCAGAATAAAAGGTTATGATAGGGTTCTCGGAAACTATCTAGTGAAATACCACACCCAGTTACATTGTGGAAGGCTGTTAATACAGAGGTGGGAGATGTTAAAAATACAAAGTGTCTAGCTTATGGGAGGGTATTGTGTTACGTCCCAAAAGTAAACCTGAGTTTCAGTAACCGGGCGCATCAACGGACAGTAACACAACAAATGCCACAAACAAAACAAGAGTCCATATCTACATACAATAACAAAAATATAAGATTCATTACAACCAATAAGACAAAGAGATCACATTACCATGTGTAGGGTAACAGGATGGTTCTGGCAGAAAACAGACCAGAGCTAGGCTGCTCTTCACCTAAATGAAAGCGTTGTTCTAAACCTCACTACTGGGGCAAAGCAAAAGAGGTGAGTCTTCCAGCAAACTTCTTCCTGCTCTGGCCTAACCATCTAAAAACATGTGAAAACATTCCAATTTTGTTCCTCCCAGAATTACTTTATGGGAGGAACAAAATTGGAATGGGCTCAGTTTGAAAAAGACTTGGGAGTAATGGTTGATCAAAGCCTTTCTGGTTCTAGGCACTGTGCTGTAGCAGTAAAAAAAAAGCCAACAGGATGCTGGGACATATAGGCAAAAGTACTGAGTATAAATCCAAGGAAGTTATATTAGCATATTAGCCTACGTACCAAAAAATTCAAATGGTTTAATTTGGTTGCTGAATATTTTCTTCCGGATTTTCTTTGTTAGTCCGTTACAATTGACTCAAAACGTTTGACTTATAGTTATGTGAGGTATGCGGTAGTGCTGCGTAATTTACATTGGGGATACAGTAAAAGCAAACTAGAAATCACCTTCCGCACTTTTTGTCAGGGTAAAATAACAGGTTAATTCTAGTAATCGTCCCTTCTGCTTTTTCAGACTGCCATAATTTCACTCTGCGATTCTTCAATTCCACAAAAAGACCAGGAAGACTAGACATATTTATGGTGCATGGTTCGCATCTAGAGGGCACACTCCGCTAGCAATAACTTTCGAGTAAAGAAAACGGTGGCTGTACCACTGTGTACCACATTAATATTGATTAATTTACATTTTCACGCAAGTCCGAGTTTTCATTCTATTTATTCTTGTCATTTTGCGATTAGCCTATATTGGAAATGATGGTAAGAGTCAAATGAATCAATTCAACAGCGAATTGTTTACGACGTGTGCATGTTTTCTGCTGTTGTTACCAGTTATTTGTAGAATGTGAATGCATTCTGTCGCCTCGGATGTCAAGACATGAAAGTGAATGGTCGCATAAAAACATGAATGTGTTTGAGAGGATATATAAAACAGTTACAATCTGTATATTGGCCTGTTATATCCTGTTTGTTGCATAACAACGGTCCAAGTCGAACTACCAACGAGAGTTTTGCTTGACAACGGTAAATAATATGCCCAAACGGCCGCGGAAGAATATTTCAATTTCAGGTGATTAAGTCGATAAAAATCAATAAATACTAAAGTAACCATATATAGTCGTTGTATAAGTGGAATCTCATAAAAAACACGTTTTCAACGTACAAAAATGCCAAGTTACTCAAAAGTATTGATATCAAAATGACGCCAAGTTACGGTACTACAAACAATATAGCCTATCTTGCCTCACCAAAATTAAATAAGATGTATTCCAAAGCAATGCTACCCAATATTTCCTCAGTTTCCGCTTTTTGCAAAGCGTTTTATTATGAGAGTGGGAAATGCGTAGTGACCCTGTAAGAAACGGTTGTGGATTATGGCTGTGAATTTGTACACTCTGATGAGCGTGTACTGTTTAGCAGTTTCGGTTTGCTATATATGTAAAACAGTGGCTGTGACAAAGGGTGCGGTGGCGTAAATGTAAACGCAACAGAAATGCAGGTGAAATATGGCCAGTGTATGTACTCACGGATTTGACGGCCATCCAACAAGCCTTGATTGAGAAAAGAATCAGCAAGCCCGTAGAATTAGAGCTGCCTAGGTCGCAACTTGTGTACCCTGCTGTCCTGCTCCGTTGTCTGTTATTTCGTGGAGATGCAGTTTTAGTGTTTGTAAGGTTTATAAGGCATTTTGATTGGCTTGTCTGCAGGTGGGAATCCTGTTCGCTGTTTTGCTAAGCTAGAACCGGAAAACTTGATAGTGGAGAATAGGAGCAGACGCATATGTCCCAGTAGGCTTTGCATATGAGAAAATAACAACAGTGTGAGAGAAATTTGGATGAAATGATGAAATTGCGTAGTTGAAACAATATGTTTTTAGCAGAATGGGCATGTAGGTGAAGGTTGACATGATCACAGACTATAGTGCGGAGTAAATAAAGTGACCATGAGCGAGCTTAGTTTCCTTATGGAATGGTATATATAAACGTTGGTATAAAGCATTTGCTGTTAAAGTGGAGGGTTAAGTAACGTGTGAAATCTATTGCACTAATGCGCTTTTCTCATGTTCAGTACTAGTAGTTATACTTATGAGTGGTTTTAAATGTAATGTTTTAATGGGGAGTTGCAGAACGTACATACGTAGTAATTGTTTGTATGTGGCTAGATAGAGAACAGGGCGAGGTAACATGAATGTAGAAATGTGGCGTTTGCTGATAAGAAGGTTTTGTACGGTAGCCAAGTGAAGAAATATAGTTAGTAGAAATGGCACAGTGGTGAACTGGTGTAACTTTTTAATAAAAGGAATACATTTGCCGTCATGAAATGCATATGAGTGGCCGTGAGTGAGTTTTGGTAAAGAAAATATAAAAGCGTAAGAAAACGTTCGTGTAAAAGAGGAAATTATCGGCATACCTGCCATCCCAATACAGAGATAAAGAAGCCTCTGACAATGAAAGAAGTGCTGAGTGTTGTATACTTTGACATTGAGAAGTCTTATCACACCATGTGGAGGGAAGAGCTGTTAATTAAACTGAATGCAATGGTAATCGGTGATTGTCTGTATAACTGGGTCATGGACTTTCGCTTTCGAGTAAGGGTGGGGTCAGAATTGTCACGTGTTTGAAGTGGATGATAGTACTCCCCAGGCAAGTGTAGTCCGTCCAGTATTATTCACAATAATGATAGACAAAATATTGAAGAATGTGGGGCAGGGAATGGGAGCGGCCCTGTATGCAGATGATGGAGCAATGTGGAATGTTTTATGATTTACTCAAGGAGAAGGATTAAGGATATAAAGCTGCAAATTTATGGACAGGATATAGGAAGAGTAGCAGAATTTAAGTATCTCGGTATGTGGTTAGATGAGAGGCTTACATGGAAGAGACATTTGGAGCATATCAAAACAAAATGCAGGAAGATATTTAATCCAATGAAGACAGTGCCAGGTTATGATTCGGGTGTGAGCAGACAAACCTTGTTGTGTTTGTATCAGGTATTGATACGATTAACTTTAGATTATGGGTGCTTTCTTTATGATGAGGCAGTTAACTCAAGTCTCATGCGGCTAGAATACATTCAAGAACTTTGAGACTGTACCGAGGCCTTCAGGTCAACACCTGTTAAGGCACTACAGGTTGAAACTGGGGAATGGCCATTGCAGCTTAGACGGGATAAACTTGCACTAGCCTATTGGGCAAGGTTTAAAGGGAGCTCTGAAAGTTATCCTGCATTGATAGCAATGACGGAGCATTTGGAGAGGAGAGTAGGCAAGCAGAGGACATTTGGTTGGACAATTGAAGATAAAATTGCTGAACATGGACTTGGAGAGATAGAGATATGAGAGCGAGGATGTAAATAGGTGTGTGGGAAGGTATGTAGATGGTAAATGCTACTCAGACGGATCTAAGGACCCAGTCAGTGGCAGGGTAGGAGCAGGGGTGTAAATTCCTGAATTTGACATTAGGCTGTATGCTAGGTATCAGACTCTGTGTCAGTGTATGCGGCTGTGATAATGGGAATGATCACATTCTGCCTCAGTGTTCAGTAGGTTGGATAAGGAGATATGCTTATGGAAAGAATGTTGTTGGAGAGGATAGGAGTGTTGGGGTGGAAGACAATGAGAACATGGATGCTGTGGCTAGGACTGCTGGGAAAAGATGGTTGATATACAGGTAGCATTGGGATGTAGGGAAGTCAAGTCCTTGATTTGATCTTATATATTTGATCAATATCTGGCAAACTCAATGGGACAATAAAAGGAGGAATATTTATAATTACATAAATCAGTTAAGAAAGAGGAGGGGAGTTGGAACTGTAGGAGAGAGGACATTATACGGAGTAGGTTACAGTATGGGCATACAGGATTAAATTCATCACTGAAATTAATTGGTAAACATGAAACAGGGTTATGTGATGAGTGTTTAGTAGATGAAACAGCAGCAATTTCAGATTTTTTGTGAATTTTATGATCTAGACAGGGAGAGAATGTTTGAAAGGCTCAGAGAAACTGTGCAGGGTTGGGGTATACATGGGATATTAGGGGGAGGAAAGGGAAAAGTGGCAGTGGGTAAGGCTCTTTAAAATTTTCTTAGAATAACAGGATTAGGCAGAAGGATGTATGGAAGGTAGACTGCCAGCCTCACACTCCAGCACAGTGGGTGGCGGTGTATGCACCTTGAGGTTGGATGCGACCTGCCAACCAAATCCAAAGAAGGAGAATGTTGTTGGCATCAGCATCTAGAGGAGGTAGCTCTATTGTGAAGCAACATGGCAGGTTAATTTTGAATATTGTTTTTTTTTTTTTCTATTACTCTTTGACTGTTAGCCACCCTCTACACTTTTTTGCACTCTTTTTGGGACTTAGTTTTTGAAATTTTGAGCACTGTAAACAAAAAAACTGGGAGGAACCAATTGCGCCAATGTAGGTTTTACAATGTGCTGGGATCAAAAATACAGTCCTTGTCAGTTGTTGTAATGATTTGTGTGACGGCCCCTGCCAAGAGTTTTTGATGAGCTGTCCTTCCGTGACGTGTCACGTGGCAGTAACGTGTCAGTAGACAATATGCTCTACCTCAAACTGTACAACATGTTGTACCAAAACAAACTTTAACGAAATAAAATTGAACACACAGTAAACCCTGTTTTATTATTTTAGTAGGCCTAATGTGTGTGGCAAATAGCATGCTTTCTTTCTGTGATGGACAAAAGTGATTAAATCTAGAATGGTCTCTATCAATGCATATTAGTGGTATTTGTTTCTATAGCGGCAACTGCCCTCTGATTTTTTTTAAAACGTCACGCACCTGTTAATGTTGCTGTAGTTGCACATGCTATTGCAATCGTTTCGCATATGAGATCTATTAATTTAATAAATGTATTTTTTGAAACATTCTTTTGTATTTTTGCCACTTTTTCAGTTTTCTGTGATTTTCAACAAGTATACTGTGACTGACTTTAGCCAGTATTTTCTGTGACAAACACCCAGCCTTAATTATACAGCCTATATTGTTATGGTTTTATTGTAGGCTGTATAGGCTATATATTAGGCAATAAAAACAGAAAAACTAAAAATCGATATAAATGATTAAAATATTAATTAACATTACATTAAAGAAACGTATTGTAGAATAAACAATATTTCTGTCGAATTTTAGGGCCATATTTACTAAACATGCCACAAATCAGTGGCACAAAATTATGTTGCCGCATGTTTTCAGTTTAGCGGGGTATTTACTAAGACTGGTTCTGTAAATGAGAAGAGCCACAGTAGCCGTGTTTCCATAAACGTATTTTGATGCGCATTTTGCCATTTTGCGCATTTTGCTATTTATGGAAACAGCAAAATGCGCAAAAAGTACCTCAAATTCGCAAAAAAGAAGAGCAAAATGAGAAATGGAAACAGTTTTTCGACTAAGTTCTGACGTAGTGAACATTTAAGTCACATGACTGATCAGCTGTTTCCGTTGTCAGCGTCTTCCCGGATGACAGCCATACGTAACGTAGCCTATAGCGCCAACTTCTGACGTAACTACACTTTGCGTAGCCTGGTTCATTCGCTCCAAACTAGGTAATGGAAGCACTCTTAATTCGCATTTCCTTTTTTTTTTTTTTTTTTGCGATATTTCAAAAGTTTGCTTAAAATTCGCTTGACAATTTAATGGAAACGTGACTAGTGAGTTCATTTAATTTGGCACAAAAAGGAATGAATGATAAAGCTGTAACACTAGTTATTGTTAAGCAAATTTCAGTAAAGGGCAACCATACAAATATTAATGAATGGTCAAGCAGTAGCATGTGTTATTGAGTAGCAAGAATCAGTACAGAAATGATCAAGCTGTAGTGTAGTTTCCCTTCCAATTTGTCTTTAAAACATCTTCCTGTTCCAACCCCAGTGGCCCCGTGCCAGTGGGCACTCCTTATTGTCGAGCCCTAGATTGTCAAAACTTTTTATTTAAAGTGATTTTCATTAAAATAGTTAAAGGCTTCTTGTCTAAAAGGCAACGCTAGCTCATTTTTTTCTGGAATTTTTCCTCCTGCTTCTCTTTTCAATCTAAGGCTGGATGCTGGATGTCCTGTTCCATCAGCTTTTCAGTGTCCTACAGCACAGGGACATTACAATGGAAAACATACCACTAAGAAACTACCACAGACAAGTTTTTACGGACATTGTAAGTATTCAACTTGAAAAACATGGACAAAGACTTTTTCTGCCTCTTTGCCACAACTTGTATTTTATAATCATGCACAGGGCCATTGTTACAATATACAGTACAAGTTGGGGATGCTGCAATGAGTCAATGGTAAAAGCAAAAAGGTACTAGGAAAGGAAAAATAAGGTTTAATTCACATTCACTTCGATAAGTATTTTGTAGCAGTTTGACCATTGAAAAGGGAGAAATATATATTTATATAACATTCAGTTAATTTTTATATGTTGTTTTCAATGCTGAAAATATAGTCCTAATAATAAGCTTTATTTGTTCATTTGCTTCAAATATAAAATGCATTGCAGTGTTCCGTGTTTTAAGACAAGAACAAAATATAAATAAAATCAACAAGCAGGATACAAGGTTACACAATAAATGCAGTAGTAAATGAGGAAATTAAAACGAAACAGAGAAATGAAGAAGAGAAAGAGAAATAAGAAATAAAATGAGAAATAGGCTAATGGTAGAGCCAAAGAATAGAAAATATAAGTGGCCTAAAGTAACAGCATCTATATCGAGCAATTAGGAAAGTGTGCATTGCATTCAAAAGGCATATCGGTGCATTCATCAGATTTCCTGGCCTGGGGTGAATACTGTTGAGGAAGATTTCTATTGCAAGAGGGTCTCAAGTTGTTTAAGCGACATACGTGAAGCAAGGCCCTGGGCAAGAATAGTGTGCATTCAGGGGCGTGTGGTTATGCACGGCAGGGGGTGCCATTGCACCCCCACAAATCACCATCTCCCTGCTTTATTTAGTCTCTTATGTTTTACCCCAAAAGAATGAGAATTAGATTTTTACAAAGGTGCTCTTAGAATATGCATCTATGACTTAACTCAACAAAATAAACATTTTTGTAATGTATGTAGTACTACCCTCTCAGGCTGATGGAAACTTTGGATGTATGACTGACTAGAGAAATCTTTTCTCCCAGAAATATACAATCTGTTTTGACAACAATCTTGTCCTTGCAGGCTTTGGATGTGATGCTTTCGGAGTTTTGCCAGTCTCTGAATGAGGACATGGAGCATTTGCTGGAGTTTGAGCAACTAATGGAGAAGGATGCTGAATAAATGCTTTTGCAGTATTCTACATAATACCTCCGTTAAAACATGTATTTGAAATACTCAAACCCTTTATATGCTGATAAAATTGAAAGCCACTCAGAATTTTCCATGAAAATTTTCAAGGAAACTTGGTTACACTCAAAAACACATTCTTGATATGCAAGAAAAATTTTGCTCTGAATAATGTGGGAAATAAAATTCCTTGAAAAAGGACCCGGTATAGGACAACCAAAGAACACCCCCAATGACCAGCATATGCACATGACATTGGAAAATTTCAGAAAACTACAAGATAGGACAGTTAGTGAAGGGATGTTGCTCAATTGATTGTTGAGTGCCTTGCTTTGCTCTTGAATTATGTTCTTACTATTGCTGAAAATGCAAGCGTCTTTTAAACTTGTGCAACTTTACTGAGGTATATTTCAAATAAAATATTTGTTCCAGTTCTGCCTTGATGTGAGAGGGAGAATTCTCCCAGAGTTATCTGTGATTCTGCTTTGTTTCTTTAGTTGTGTCCTCTCCCCAGCAGTGTATCTGTTTGTCTCTTCTTCTTCTTCTTCTTCTTCTAAGATGTCTGTCCCCTCATGTACCAAGATAACCCAGGACAAGGACAATTGAGGCTATTTGGCCACAGATAGAACCATAGGAACCCAAAAGGGCTCTGCTGTTACAAACTACCCTTCAGGGCTGCAGTTTCTGCAGGTATTTGTGGTCTCATTTTGATTAGCAGCCAAATAAGGCCTCGAGAACAAGGTGTGTAAGCTCTTTATCCAATCAATGATTTAAATAAAATAAACCGTTTGCGCAAGCCCCCTAGTAGCTAAGATGCCACACGTCCTGAGATTGCTCAACTCAGAGATTCAGTGCTCTTGCAACCAAATTATGGGCCATATAAACATTTTTAAAGATTTTCTCTTTTTACAAAAATAGGGGAGAGTTGCCATCAATGTTATGCTTGATGAATGTAACATGGTCAGTAAATTACTGTACAATGTGGCTACCATAGGCATTTCAGGTTTGTAAATGTGCAATTCAGTCCTATACCACTTCTCAAAGGAATGGAGCAATGTGATAGCCTTTGTGGGAAATACTTCCTAAAAGAGAGAGCTAGGTAAAAATCTGTTCCGGATATATATATATATATTTTTTGCAATAAATAAAATCATACATCACAAATCATAAATCATACTTTATTAAAAAGTTATCTGTCCTTAAAAAGTATGGTCTGTGGAGCATATTCTTGCAGGAATTGGATGCTAGATGATCAAAAAACATGATGTATGTCTGTATAAATGTTACAGCTGTTACAGTTATGCTATCTCTGAGTTGTGTGATACAGGGCTGGGCGTAACCACTGTATCACGTGGTGAACAGACAGAAACAGAAAAAGATGACAATTGGCTAGTTGCCATTTATTAAGTCCAAGAACAGAAAATAACAACGGAAAATCCCCATGTGTAATGGAAAAGAAACAGCTACGTGGTCATAGGCATTTATAATAAGCGTGCACCAGATTGGTCCGTCTAGTTGTCTGTTTGCTTTGTAAGTGCTTAACTGGGTGTTAAAAAACAAACAAAAGGAGCTTTCCTCATCTATTTGGACATTACAACATATGTTACGGTGAGTTACAAAGTTGCTTGTGCACCAATGTTTAAGCACAGTCTTTTTCATGAATGAGTCCCCATGCTTCATAATCTGATGATGTGGCTGGTTTCATGTTACAACTGGAATGTGTTTCCTTGATTAACATTAGTATGTGCAGAAAAAAACAATGCACATTATAGGGCTGTGGTGGGGTGGGCGTGGTTTGAGCGTCGGCTGCAGAGAGAGAGTGTGAGAGGAGCGGCTCTCTGATCCTTCGTCACAACTGTCAGCTGGAGGTAATCAGCGCCGATAATTGTTAATTGTTTAATTGCGCTGATTGCCTCTGATTGCTTTCAACAGTGAGCCTGGGGTTTTAAAAAGCGAGACCAGAAGCCGGAGGGAGGGACGAGCGCCGGTGACAAGACAGCTACGAAACATTGGTGTTTGAATGACTGTCTGAAAAAACCCAAGAGCGTAAATAAAAAAAAGCACGGAAGTGCTAAGAACGAAACGGTTGTCTCCCGGGAGTGTGTTTAAAACCAGGAGGGGTGGCACTCACTTGCCACAAGGGCATTTTCATTTACTGTAACAATTTCATTTACTGTGATAAAATCATGACAACCTTGGTTTTAATTGTATTCGACTCAATGAAGTTGTGAATGTAACTGAAATGGCTAATGACTAGACTACTGACATGTCAAGGCTGTTGGAAGTACAATTTCATAGTGCTAGGGCAAGTATTTTCTGAATAAATTAGCAAAATCCTAAAGCTGTTACTTTTATGGTGACTGTCCCTTACTCCAACACGCTGACAATGTCTCCAATAATGAATGGCCACGTTGATCTTGTTCTGAAACAAGTTAACACCTGTTTTTTACAGACATTTAAAAAAAAAACCAGACTTCAATTTCTTCACAGACTTTGCTTTTAGGATTTGTTGAAATTTAGTTGAAAACATTCTTTCCTCCAGCTGCACAACATTTCCTGTGCCACTGGTTGCCACTCAACCCAAAGCAATGTAGATCTACACTGTAATGGTTGGCAAGGTATACTTTTCTTCAAATGCTTCCCTTATCCGTGCAGGTTGTGGCCAAAGGGTTTTCTGTCAGGACCACTGTCATCAAAGTAGAACTTTATTGACAATAAAGGCAATACAGTTATGTTTGGAGGTATGGCTCTGTTCTGGAGCTCTCCCGCCAACCACACAGCCCGCGTGGATAAGGCCAGGAGGCCAGCAGCCAAACCCCCCTAGAGGGGTACACACAGAACAGATCCAGCAGCAAAGCAAGTTCTTAACACATGGGGATGGAGCAATACAAATTCTTAACACATAGCAATGGAGAATGCAAATTCTTGACGCATGGGGATGGAGCTGGGGTGGTGGAGGGGATTTACGAAGCAACGTGCAGCGTTTGCATGCAGGAGGAGCAGCCGAATGAGTAGAGGGAGGCTGTTTAAGTAGACCGCCCTGTTAGTGAATGTACTGTGATAGGCGAACATCACTCAGCTGAGCCATCAGCTGATTCAGCCGGAGCGCTTGACTCTCGTGGCCTGCCAGAACTACGCGATGCTCCATATATTTTTGTTTCATCAGTGAACAGCACTTTATTCCAGAAAGTCTTTGGCTTATCTAAGTGTTGTGCTGCAAACTTCAAACACTGACTTTTGTGATGAGATTACAGTAATGGTTTCCTTCAGACATTTCTTTGATGCAGATCAATTATGTGTAAACAATGCTGCAGTGGACCAGTGCACCACTACGCTGGTATCAGCCAAACCTTTCTGCAGGTCCTTTGCAGTGATATATGCGTTTTGTTTTGCATAGCTGACCAATCTATGAGCAGATTTTTCTCAGACTTCCAGATTTTGTTTTGACTTCAACAGTTAACTTCCATTTCTTAATGATGTTTCTAACAGTGGAAATTCCAAGCTGTGAGGGATTAGGTACATTCTTATAGTCCTCCCCTGCTTTGTAAGAGTCAGTTATCTTTATTTTCAAGTGCTCAGTCATGTGCTTAGATGGCTGTTGAAAGTAAGTACAAGACGCTGAGAGGTAAGAATGGTCAGAGTATTTATTAAGCTCTGGAATTATCTTGACCTGGCTTAATTCAAGGTCTAACGAGTCAATAACGTTTTGAGACCTTCAGAAAAAGTATTAATGGGTCAACTGGAAGGGTGCCTAATATTTTGCACGTCACATTTACTGTTTTATTTTTCAAACTGTTAAATTCAACAAGTAAACTGTAATTGTACATTAAAATGCAAAAATACACAATGTTACGGTTGTACCATATAGAAGTTTTGTTAATTATTTTCACTTAGATTCAACAAAACATGCAATTTGACCATATGAATGATTTAAGTATACCTTGGCTAACTGTTTTAAAAAAATTTTCCCACATTGGATATGATAAAAGGATATGTTCAGCTTTGATGACATTGATGTTAAACAAAAATCGGTGAAGTTTCAGATAATTGACTTTTTGAATTAAATTGAATAGTCAGGTCCATAAATATTTGGACATTGACAAAGGTATTGTTATTTTAGCTGTCTACCACAGCATATTGGAGTTGAAATTAAATAATGAATATGAGCTCAAAGTGCAGACCTTCAGTTTTAATTTGAAGGTATTTACATCCAAATCAGGTGAACGGTGTAGGAATTACAGCACTTTTTTATATGTGGGCCCCCCTTTTTATTGGCTGCTCAGCTGTTCCATGGCCAGGTGTGTGTTATTCCCTCATTAGTTCATTTACAAGTAAGCAGATAAAAGGTCTAGAATTGATTTCAAGTGTGGCATTTGCATTTGGAATCTGTTGCTGTTAACCCTCAATATGAAGTCCAAAGAGCTGTCACTGTCAGTGAAGCAAGCCATCATTAGGCTGAAAAAAAAATAAAACCCATCAGAGAGATAGCAAAAACATTAGGTGTGGCCAAATCTGTGGTGGATGACAAAAATACTTTCCCTGGTAAAGAAAAACCCCTTCACAACAGTTGGCCAGATAAAGAACACCCTCCAGGAGGCAGGCGTATCTGTGTCAAAGTCAACAATCAAGAGATGACTTCACCAGAGTAAATACAGAGGGTTTACCACAAGATGTAAACCATTGGTAAGCCTCAAAAACAGGAAGACCAGATTAGAGTTTGCCAAAAAAACATCTAAAAAAAGCCTGTACAGTTCTGGAACAACATCCTATGGACAGATGAGACAAAGGTCAACTTGTACCAGAATGATGGGAAGAGAAGAGTATGGAGAAGGGAAGGAACTGCTCATTATCCAAAGCATACCACCTCATCTGTAAATGGTGGAGGTAGTGTTATGGCGTGGGCATGTATGGATGCCACTGGAACTGGTTCCCTTGTGTTTATTGATGATGTGACTGCTGACAAAAGCAGCAGGATGAATTCTGAAGTGTATAGGGCTATATTATCTGCTCAGATCCAGCAAAATGCCTCAAAACTCAAAAATGCCTTGGCGCTTCACAGTGCAGATGGACAATGACCCGAAGCATACTGCGAAAGCAACCCAAGACTTTTTAAGGCAAAGAAGTGGAATGTTCTGCAATGGCCAAGTCAATCACCTGACCTTAATTCAACTGAGCATGCATTTCACTTGCTGAAGGCAAAACTGAAGGCAAAATGCCACAAGAACAAGCAGGGACTGAAGATAGCTGCAGTAGAGGCCTGGCAGAGTATCACCAGGGAAGAAACCCAGTGTCTGGTGATGTCTATGGGTTCAGGCAGTCATTGACTGCAAAGGACTTGCAACCACATATTAAAAATGACAATTTAATTTATGATTATGTTAGTTTGTCCAATTACTTTTGAGCCCCTAAAATTGGGGGGGGGGGGGGGGGGGGGGGGCGGCTATGTATAGAAATGGTTGTAATTCCTACATTGTTCATACAATATTTTTGACTAAACCCTTAAATTAAAGCTGAAAGCCTACACTTAGATCACACCTTGATTGTTTCATTTCAAATACATTCTGGTGGTGTACAGAGCCAAAATGTTGAAAATTGTGTCACTGTCCAAATACTTATGAATCTGACTGTATATCATACAATACCGCCCACAAGCTATCAGCAAATATTTATGTTTGTATAGACATTCATACCATGGAGTGCCAGCTAATATAATGGGCTAGTGTAGAACTGAAACAAGCTATCAACCTAGTCCTTTCACCTGTGTAGGAGCCATTTGTTTATGTTGGTTTATAATAAGAACCCCTAAAAGTATTATGAAGTTTATTTATTCTGTTCTACATTTAAGTTGAAATTATAATGGAATTTATCATGCGTTTGTTATTTATTGTTTAGTGTGCATTCATTATTGCATAAGTGTGTCCCTCTATAGGAGAAGCGGGAATAAATTCTATTTTAGATGGTGCGGTGACACGGGCCAGAGGGAGTAGACGGGTGCGAGCGGAAACAGTCATTGACCGTGTTTGCACAACCAAACTTGACCTGTGGAACCTGTGAAACTTTGGATGGACTTTAAGTTTATTTTTGCAGTTTTATTTTCATTTATTTTGTAAATAAATTCAACAAGAGGAACAACAATTATGCATTTTTATTTTCATTACAACAGGCGTCAGACAATTGCACCCAACTCCCAGTGAAGTGGATAGAGTTTAGGAAACAAAAGGACATAAAACTTAACCTGTTTTTCCCACTACAACCTGCTTTCAGTCATTTGTTACCAATCTCAAATTCTCAGACCAAACATGATGGTTAATGATGATGGTGATGATGAAAATGAATTAGTGATGAATGTGATGCGGAGACTGGGAGCACAGAGCCTTCATGAACACATACAAATTCAATTAAATTTATCTCAGGAACACAGAACAAGCTTCCATGACCACAGCTCTACTGCTGTTCCACAGTAGTCACAACACAGTCACGGCGGTGAGTGTGAATTACAGCAGTCCCCATTGTTCAAAAAATCTTTTCAATACCCACCCATCCGCCCTCCCCATGGGGGGAGCCATGGCAACTGGTATAAACTTGCAGCTTCCTTCCTAGGTTTGGTGTTACTGAAACTTGGGTGTCGCTTCAGCTATTCATTGCAGTATCAAAAATCTTGTAGTTTGTGTAATAGTTCCAGCTACATGGAGGACGATTCAGTATTACTGAAAAGCCAGGGAAAGACAGAGTTTCCAAAGTTCAGCTGCATCTGTGAGCTCTGCAATTGTGGGTGAGGATGACTGAGTTTTATTTAGACATATCAGTTAAAGGTCAATCAAGGCTGTAGGCAGCTATTTCACCATTTCAATAATGAAGATATCACACCTATATATATATTATATTACATTAGATTCATTTTATAGATATTCCTAACCGGAGTAACTTGTAATATTGTAGACATGTACTATCAAAAGCATGCAATTGGATCTTTCTTCCCCTTAAAAAATGAAGAAAATGCAAATTGACTTCAGGTTGCTATATAGAATTGGTGTAATGATTTTAAATACTGGATATTTTTGCAGAGGTCTCAAAACAGTATATCATATTTAAGGGGGTGATTTATTTTACAAAATAAATAGATCATATACAATACAAAATATAGTTAATTTACCTTATTGTGCTGTGACTAGCTCTGGATCAAGTACTGTATGTATTTCAAACTGTATGCATCTTTGTTAAAAATGTAACTTTTGGATGCTGGCAAATTCTGCTGGTGGTAAAATCCATGGAAGTTTTCAACAGAATGTATAACTAAGCAAAATGTCCAATCATATAAAAGAAAAATTCTATTCTGAATATTGGTGAAAGGTGTCTATGTCCTTTCAACTTTCCTTGACTTGAGTTGAAAGACTGAAAGCATTTCAGATAAAGGATTTGACCCAGGTCTGGTTGTGAATTATGGGCATTCATTAAAAATAATCTTGCTGACACTTAACAGGCGTCACAAACATCACAAGGGCTGCAGAAAGAGGAATGCAGAAACAAGGATTATCTGGGGTTCGGACAGCTGTCTGCTCAGCCATTACACAGCCACCTTCACCTGGCCCCATAGTAAGTCTCACACTGTACATTTAGCACATAGTGTTTACGCCCACCACTATTACTCACATACCCTCAGATTTCATTATTTGTTTGAATGGCAGGCATGCTATCCACTAAATCATACCTTGCATACCTGTCATCCTCATACAGCACTGAGAGTTGGACACTTTTTAGTTGTTGGTCCAGAGAGACCTTTAAAAGAGAGGAGAACATTAGTGTTAATCACGAGTAGGCACAGAAGGCCCATTTTTATCAGACATTCCTCTTGAATGAAAGTATAAATAAATAACAAATTTGCAATGGGCAGTGTATAACAGTGTATCACATTAACAACTAAATACATCATCCCCTCTGCATTAATGCCATGGATTCATGTTTACTGGTGAGGTTATTGGTGACTATTTTTATTTATCAACATGTCTCATTTGTCCGTATATTAATAAAATTAATGATATTGCTTCATTAGTTTCCAGAAGAGACAGCTGGACAAGATGATGTCTGTGTAGATAATATTTGCTCAGCATATAGTGGCTTGCAGACTACAGTCTACAGTTATGTTTACAAAGTAATATTTGTAAGGGTCATACTGAGCATTAGCAATTAGCTCATTTTCATTATGAGAAGTTATGATTCTGCTAATATTTGCGAGCTAACTCTGGCACTCACTACTGCACACAGAGAGAAAACGAAGCAGCAGGAGACCCCAGCTCTCACAGGTCCTGCTGGCACAGTCTCCAACCAATCAGCTGGGTGGTCAATACCTCTCCAATCCTACATTCAGGCAGACACCAAGGCTTGTGGCTAGAGTGAGTCCGTACTCAATCACAGACATGAATCTTGGTGTGTCCTTGCATCAAATAGTCCACCTAGCAAAATTAATTTTTGCAGAAGAGTGCATTTCAGGGATGCATCCAGGAGACTGTCAAATGGGGGGCAGAGAAGATGACATTCATTGATAACAAACCAATTCTGGGAGATGTTACATAGTTTGCAGGAGTATTTGAGCCAAGGCTTAAATCTGGAAATTGTAAGACTCATGTTTGTTCCAAGAATCATGTTTGTACATGATTTTTCCACTGTACGAAATACTCACTCTTCCCCTGCCTCTAACAGGGTTCCCCAAAGCTGTTACAAGCACCTTACCTTCAGAATTTGACTAGCCCTCCTGTACAGTCAGCTGTGCCAGACACCACCACCCTTCAGCAAACCTCTGACCAAGATGCAGTCAGACGTAAAGCCACCACCACAAGCTACCAGCAGCACAAGGGGGCAGCATACTCACACTCATTCCCCAGGCTGGGGGAGTTGCCTGCTGTTATAGGTGTGTCCAGTGATTTGTTGGTGAAATGCGTGCGTACCTTTCATGTAGCTGTAGTGCCATTTATTCTAAACAATACTGCCTCATAAAGTTGCTGATTAAAACCAATGTACATAGCTATTATAATCCGGAAGTGTACTTCCTAAAACAAATCCATTTCTTTCCTCCTTCAACACATGCAAGCTGTCTCCTATAGCGTAGCTGCTTATCTAAAAATGACAATGGCTACTGCAATTATTATACAATGTGAAAAAGTAACAAAATAAGACCTTAATAACATCACATGATCTCCCTGTTCTGTCCTCTAACACAGGCTCTGTACTCTACCCAGACCAGAGGGAGAAGATGGAAACAACAACCAATCGGGAGTTTGTCCCAAAAACAGGCGGCAGACCAGAGAGGAAACAGGTGGTACAGTGCAACCTAATGCTAGAAGGTCAGAAACTTTCACTGTATGGATAGAAGCATCTGTTTTCACTAAATAAGAAAATGTTTATGTGACTGTTAGTAACACATTCAAAATACTTTAACTCTGGATGCTGACCAAGTTTCTTGCAGATCTCTGAGAATTTTAAACAAAATCTGCTACTCACTAAAACTTATGATCAAAAAACAGATATAATAGCCTTGGAATATTGGTGACAATAGATTTTTCAAAGTTTTCAGACATCATCAGGAATTATACTGGGGTATAAAGGATGTAGGATTAAGAAGGATTACGAACAGTATTTGACCCAGGTATGCTAATGCTGTGTTAATTATGCTTCCACTGCAGGAGAGCGAAACTTGGCCACGACACACCGTCAGGAATTCAAGCCATATCCTCTAGAGGGTGCTCCTGTGGCAAGACAGCAATCAGCTCTTATGAAAGAGGAAGAGGTATCAAGCAAAGGGGTGCCAATGGAATCTGTCACGCGATATAGTCATGATTTCCCCTCACGCACCTGCCTGCCCAAACGGAGAAACCCTGTCCGACCCCACCCCGACAACCTCATGATCAATCCAGCACTGAGGCAAGAGCTGTGCAACATTTTCCCACCTTACTGGCCCTGTCCAGTAGCAACTGGTCACATTAGGTGGAATGCTGAATATTTTGAATATCACATTCTATTGTCGTGGTGTTGGTATGCTGACAATATAATTGCAGGCCTTTGAATAATGTGGCCCGAATTGACCTTGTACTGAATCTGGAGTAAAGTGTTTTCTGTATGTAGTGATAATGTTCATCACAGCAAACAGCCAGAATGCAGAACTAGCTACAGGCCTGGTACTGTTATATAAGTGTCTCAGGTGTAGGAGTGCCAGTCCATATCTTAACCTTATCCAGGATAAGATTAAAGGCAAAACTTTATGAGCACTCCTACACAGAGATTACAAGCCCAGAACTTTCCTTCATTATCATAGGGGTGATAACTCTATGTGTCTCCTACAGGACTGAATTTAGGACAGTCCAAATGGATACTTACCCTGGCTGGAACACCTTGGAACACCGCAGACCAGCCCCAGCCAAGCTCAGAGAGGAGCTCTCTGTTAGAAGCAGTGATCACCATTTCCAAGGGGATACTGTTACAAAGGTAATTTGTTATGCAACATTAATTGAAAGCATGTTGTAAACATATCTGTGTACACAGAATTTGTCTAGCAAAAAATAATTGCATTCAAGCATGCCCTTTACAGTAGTGGGTTCTTCAGACAACCATTCTGAAATGTACAAATTTAATTTTCAGGCATTTGAATACCATAGATGAGGAGTCCTAGGAGACTGTAGTCATCATGGGGTAGGGGTATGCATTACATGATAAAATAATAATAATGAAATAGTTGCCTGTTGAGAACAATTATTGAAATACTCAATCTAGGATAGCCGCATTGTTTTCTGACTTTGGCATGTTTCTGCATTAGTTATTAGGTCACTGGCTTTGAAAACCACAAAAACCTGGTCCTCCAGGACACAAGTTTAACTTCCCTGCCACAGACTTACTCCATACTTACTAAGAGATGGTGTTCATGGGAGTTGTTGTCTTTATAACTCACTCTGCTTTGTGTGGGCAGCTGGATTTCCAGCCCCTTCCTCTCCCCAGCTTTCGCCATAAGCCACAGCCCCTGATGCCTACACTGAAACCCCTGCAGGGGCTGTTTGATGACCGGACTGCCAACAAGGAGTTCTTCAAGGACTGGGGGGTCTGCAGGCGGGTTCGCCATGGTGACCGATATGATGGGTTGACCTATCTGAAGCCTACAGTGAGAAAACCCCACACTGAATATCAAATATATAACAACAGACAGTAGACAAAACAGCTTAATGCCGGGCTCACAAACTCAAGTCCTGGAGGTCTGCAGTGTCTGCTGGTTGTCCGTGCTTTCTGTGTGCAGTCCTCAAGGAATGGAATTTGAGATCCTAGCATTAGCTCTTATGACACTTCGATATTACTGACAAATTAAAAGAAAACAAAATCAGTTTTCCATAGATATTTCAACAACATTCAGAACACAAAATTCTTCAGACATATGATTGCATATTTTGGGTGGTAAGGGACCTGCAGTGGCATTGTGAAATTGTATTTATATTTAAGAAGTAAATGCGACATAAATCCAGGTCCTTCGAATAACACTGGGCAGCGAGACTAGTGGCACAGTCTGTTGGGCAGCTAACTTTTGCACTTTTAATCTGAAAACCCATGTACAATTGGGATACATCCCATACCATAGCACTTTTTGTGCTATAATCCCACCTCTGTAATAAAGCAAAAATATGAAAGCAGAGCAAACTCTTTACACTTCTGTTTTTAAGTAAATAAATAACACTGGACATTTTCTGTTTCCAGGGCAAGTTTGAGGGCGAAACAACAAACTCTCAGACATTCTTCCAGAAAAAAGTGGAGAGGGTGAGGAATTGTAAGCCTGAGCAGAGACTGGAAGAGGACCGGGGAGAGCATACCTTTGCCACAGAGCACAGAGAAGCCTACAGGTGACATGATCCTGAACTACATTCTGACAAAATTCTGCAGTCACCTGATCACTCCACTGTTTGTGTTTATTAAGCTGTTATTTTCTGCATCCCGCCATTTTCTAGGAGTTAATCATCATCAGTCTTAAAAAGGTTAAAATTTCTCAAACTATGATTTTAACTATAATTATAATTTTTCCAAATGGATTTTTTTTGTTTGTTTACATTTCCTCTCGCAAATGATGAATTGCTGTACCTTCCATTATGTTAATTTAATATATGTTCTTATTTAGAGCTACTTACAATGCTAGAGAACGTAAGTGCATTCACCTGAAGTATATGAGAAACAGTGACATAGACTTAACAACATGTTCGGACCAGAGTGGGAATAAGTCCAACATTACTAAAGCACCAAAGTAGGTAGTGATACCAATTTAGGGTCTACTCTTATGTAAATGAGATTGTGCACAAATACATGTGATTGATTGATTGATTGATGAGCTCTAACACAAAGTAACTTGTCACAGACTTCATTCGTACTGAAATTGCTCATCCAACACAGCTTCAATCCACCTTGCCCAGTACTGTAAGTAGCCCTTTTTTATCCTCTCTTCAGGCCACTCAGCCTCCCAGTTTGCCAGCTGCAGCTGTATCTGGAACAGAATCCACCTACCAGTCAGGGACAACCAAAGCCATCTGCTGTCGAGACCTAAGAACTACAAGCAACACCAGTGTCTTTTATCTTCAGTTTTCTCAGGGCCAGATTGAATAAGAAAACAATTGCTGCGCAAAACCGTTCACTGTATTGTGCTGTGTTAGGTGTGTTGCGGCCAGAGATACCGACACATTAATGACCAGTTAACAAAGAATGTTTCTATTTACGCAGTTAAATAAACGCCCTCATTTGCAATTTTGCGGTAGGAGACACCCATAAAAAGGGTCAGTAACAATATTGCATGCTTACACCTCCAGATTACAAGGCACTAAGAAATGAGTACGCAGCAACCAAGCACGTTGAAGCAAGGAAAAGAAAACTTAAATTTACACATCAGAAAATTTTGGTAATGGTCAACGAGGCAGCAAGAGCTTCACACCATATTACAGCATAGGAATACACCCCAGGAGAAGATGAGGAGGACAAAAATTTACAAAATTAATCCTTTCGGTACAATAAAATGAACAGTAGGGGATGTAAAAAAAAAAGATGATATTAGGCAGTCTTACAAAAAAAATCCCTAAGAGGGCAAAAGTGGATAGCTAGCTATATTACATCTTGGTAGCTGTACATATACAAAAATGCATTTATGGGTAAATTTGTTTATTATTTAATCTGAATTATGCACATAGTAAAGTTAGGCATTCGTGGAATATGAATACGTAAAGTTATTGTATCCAGTTGTGTGGGAATGGAGTCACTTGAAGTCGGTCAATGTCTCGTTAGCCGCCGGTGTGGCATGAACATCAAACTAATGTAACCAAACTAGGTTACATTGGTTTGGTGGCCTAGCCTCTTTAAGGTCTAGCTGCAGCAGATTTGAATGACACTTTCATCAAAATCAGCAACTTATTACCCAAAATTTGAGAGCTTACGCACACTAGACACTGGACTAGCATACGTTAACATGGTGCACAAATAAAGTGTAAATTCAATATAGTCTCAACTACTGAGGCTGAAAATATGTCTATGAAAATAGTCATTTGATGCAAGGACGAAAACCTTACCTGTGTAGATGTTTAAAAGTTTTACTCTTTAGATTTTTGAGAAAAAAAGGATATATATATGGCGGCTATTCATTCTCTGCCTCTGGAGTTAAGTGCAAGTTTTGTGGGTGACATCACGAGGGCAAAATAACAGGAATACTGTATTACGTTTAGGAGGAGGAAATTACAGTAAGGTAGGCTACAGTAGAACTTAGTGCTATAAAATATTCCCACCTGTCTAGAATTTCCACAGAATGCCATGCAAATTACTGTAACATACTATAACCAACAAATATAGAATTGTACAGTAGATTTTACAGTATTGTACAGTAAAAACTACAACATTCTTCTGTATCGTGCCTATATCCTGGTGCTTTTCAGTTTTGAATCTTCCCCTGCTTCTAAACTGGTAAATTTACCTTCATACTTAATAATAAACTTTAATTCAACCAATAAACCTTACACCTCTTCATGAGGCTAGAAATGTAAAAGATACTACGTTAGAGTTAATTTAAGATTTAGCTGTGTGTATTGATATGGCTGTGTAGAAATTATAAGACCTTTGTTTTAAAACGAATAAAAATTCCTGTGGTATCAAACATGATATCAAATTGGGTATTGAAACAATTATGTACCAACATTTGCAAATAAAACTTTCACAAAAAAATTTGAAAGAAGCTAAAGTTTGAAGTGAAATATAAACCTACATATTTGATTTGAAAGTGCCTGTGAATGTAGTTTTAAAGGTTCACCTTATTGATACACAGAATTGAAGAGATCATGGTGCTTGTGGTGGCTTTCTGAACACTGGGAAGCTTCAGGACCAGGAACATATTCAGACTGCAATGATATAGTCTTATAAAGAGATGAGTGAACTATTTGGAGAATGGGTTTTTTGTATACAAAAACCACACATATAATACAGATACACACAAATCATCTATAAAAAGGCTGTCATTCGTACACAGATCACCCAATATGGATGCAGATACCCTCCAATTAAAGCTGACAGTCTTTGCTCTCATGTTTTGACCTCATGTTTATTGCCGGAGGACAGCGCGAAAACAACAAAAACTGTGTCACTGTCCAAATACATCACACTATTCAATTCAATTGAATTTTATTTGTATTACGCTTTTTACAGAGATCTCACAAAGACGCTTTACAGAGAAAAGATTTTTGAATGTCAAGTACATTCAAACATCTTTTCATAGGTCTTTATAGTCAACATAAAACATTATGTCAGATAATTCCCCTTAGACTGCACCCTTACCATGGCCCTGGTTGTTTGACTTTGACAGTATAAGAATAGTAAAATGACTTTATTCTTGAATTATATTAGCTTACTGTGGCAGGGCTGGGTTTGCTGGAGGAATTCAGCGCAATTAGAAGACCACGCCTACTGGTTAAGTGGGCACACATCTGGATGTTCTTACGAATCAGTCCAGGATTTAAAAGTGTGCCTCTTTCCACAGTAGGCATCGGAGACTGGGATCCCCCACAATAGCTAGAGAGAGCAAGTACAGATGAAAAAAAGGCTGAAAAGCACTCGTACGATTTCATTTTGTCATGTAACAGGTAGGGAGGACCCAAACGCAGAGGGGAAAAAAAACACAAACTCAAAAAGGGAAAATTAACAAAGACTTTACTTACACGACAGGGGACAAAAAAAAACAGGAAACCAAAAGGCCACGCAGGGCACTTCCAAAAAACACAAAACAGAAAACTCAAAATTCAAAACACACACAGAGCAGAACACAGGTAGGACAGAAACCAGGCAGGAACTAACAGGCAGAAACTAACAGGCGGAAACACACAGGCGGAAACACAGTCACACACACAAGCAGGTCAAAACACAGGCAGGCAGATACATGTAAGTCAGAAACAAACACAAGGAACCAGCACCCGAGTCAAGGGGACAAAGAACTTAAATAGACAGGGGGTAACAAGACACAGGTGAACTCAAAAAACAATCAAACCAGAAAAGGAGGGGATAACAAGACACAGGTGGGAACAATGATAGAATAACGAGACAACAATAATACAATTAACAGGGGGGAGCAGGACACAAAACAGAAGTGCCGCCATCTGGCGGCCCAACAAGGGAAACACAGACAGGAAAACACAGAACCATGACACATTTATTTTGTCTTTGTTATTTTAGCTTATTGTTTTTGCCCAGATCCTGTGAGGGTGACGTTTATGTTTGCTGTTGATTATGCTCTCTCTTGCTACTCCCAATAAAACGCCGGAGATATCCAGAGCTTCCACACCTCCCTGTGTCCAGCTCTTCTGTCCCTATCAGGGTAGTCACGGTGTGTCACACCTACTTAACATGTTTGGACATTCCTGCAGTAAGAACAATATTTGACATAATGTTGTATGTTTTTATGTTGACTACAAAGACCTATGAAAAGATTTTTGAATGTACTCTGTAAAGCGTCTTTGTGATAGTTCTCTGTAAAAAGTGTGATACAAATAAAATTTAACTGAATTGAATTGAATAGTGTGATGTATATTTCAGGTTGCTCATACAAACAGAAAAATATGTACAATGCAGTGTATAAGTATTTGGACAGTGACACAGTTTTTGTTGTTTTTGCGCTGTGCTCCAGCAATGAACATGAGGTCAAAGTACTGTCAGCTGTCAGCTTTAATTTGAGGGTATTTGCAGTTGTTACAATGACTTTTGGTATGCAATTAATGTAAGTCCCTTTGGATAAAAGCGTCTGCCAAATGAATGTAATGTAACGTAATGTAAAAACAGGAAATTCCCATTTGTTTCACAAGCACACACACACACGCACACACTTAAAATACCTTACATTTGAAAAAAGCATGGGGGTGGAGACATTTTAAGCGGAGTTACAGGAAAATGAAACTCAAGATTTGTTTCTGTTTCTCCCTCTCTCTCATTACCCAGTCAGACTCAGTTTTAATAAATGTCTTTGCTACAGACTGATTTCAAATTGTAAAACATGAAGAAAAGAACAGTCTACTTTTTAGATAGGCCAGTAAAATATTAGTCCTATGTGACATATTGTAATTTGCTCAAAAAAGGAAACATATTTAGATTCGTTTTATGTAAACCCCCTAGCTATGCTGACCATTTCTATAAACACTGGAAAGCCAAATTATGCAAAAGCATGATTGAAACATGATTTTAGTAACTTCTGAAATCAACCAAGACTTTGGTGTGGTAAAATTGTACTTCGATTTTTATCTCATACCAAATAATGTAAAGTTTCTGAAAAAGTGAATTAAGGTTGAAGACTGAATCTCGGCCACTCTCCATGCTGTCTCCATGAAATTAAGATTAATCCAATGAGAAATATAATTTCAAGTAGATGCAGTAAATGTGCTCTCTGATCATTATTCAATAAATATCTACAAAATAGGTAGACATTTATTAAATAGTTTACTGGTTTTCACAGAATCAACACAAAAGAAACTTGCAGATAAATAAACATACATGACAGGGTGCCTATCTGAGCATAGAAATGAAAAAAAGAATATAAAACTTAAAATATGACTTTACATTGAGGCTTAAACAACTCATTTTTAATAATCTCTTGAATCTTAAAACGGTATTTCTCAGTTCTCCTGAAACTTACAGAGAAGCAAGTCAATAAAATATAAAGACAACCCTCTTCCTTCTTATGGGGGTGTGGTCTCACAGTTAAAAGACAGACTACGGGGAAATTAATTCTGTTTATCTGGGACAAAATAAGATTTAAAAGGTTCTTTCGACAGATCAGCAGAAGCTAACTTGCAGTTTTCTCAAGGTGAGATTTATGCTTAATGGTTTACGCATATTTTATAGGCCAAAATGTAAAGGAACTTTTTTGTATCTGAGAAAAATGATTCATTTTAACACATGGGTTTACACTATAGTATAGGCATGTGTTTTAACTTGCTGAAAATATGTATTTTATTTGAGGGTTTAACACCAGATATAAATAATTTACATGTCTTTTTATCCATTGAAATCTAGTATTGAGCTGTTGCAAGCACTTTGGTGTGGTCTGTTTTGTGCAGTGATGAATTCTGTTTTCTAAAGACAAAGTGATAATGTAATTGAAAATTAAAACAGTTTCCCTGCAACAAACCTATTTAAGCAGTGGAGTATTACAAGAATCAGTCATTTTCACAGAATTTTAGAAAGATCAAGTCAGTAATTTAGTATATATCTATAATATCCTGTTAATAATGGACAAGGTAAATACGTTTATATCGGGGCTTGTACATAAGACTTGTACTCATTCTAGTCGTATTTCAAAAATCCAACTGTAACATGTGGGCAGAAGATGATTTTGAGCCCGCAACGGACCCATGTCTGCAAAGCTACACAGAACCAAAAAATGGCAAGACGTACATCATGTACCACGGCACATCAAAGGAGGCTGCTAAACAAATTATGGCCTGTGGGTTCCATCAGTCCAAAGATGGCATGTTTGGACGGGGTGTTTATGTTAGCCGTGATCTTCAGAAGGCCAGCAGGTACCCCTTGGATCTACCTGAGCATGAACGAGTTGTGCTGAAGCTCAGGGTTGAAGTTGGCAAAGTGAAGAAAATCAATTACCAAGGACACCCCATGCAGAAGACCTGGCACACAGTCCATGGTTATGACACGGCCTGGTGCCCTCCTAAATGTGGGATGGTGAAGAGTGGCCTTGAAGAAGACTGTGTCTGGGACCCTCGACGTATCACAGTTATAAAAGCAATCTATCCAAATATAGGCGCATGCAGTACTATGTCAATTGGCTATGCCCGTTATTGCTAGTGATGAAGACTCACTTTTTTGTATTCAAAATCATGTTTCTCATTTAATCACAGTCATAAAAACTAATATTATGTGAAAATCAACCACCAAATACAGTTTTTAAATGTATATTGTATTTTTTATTAAAATAACACAAATTGAAATGTTGTTGGGTTTTTTTTAAATATCTCAAAATGTACCAAGTTGATTGAACACATGATTACATTTACATAGCATACATTTGTGGGTTGCTTGAGATGTTTACCTCCATAAGACCTAGGGCTCACTGCTCTTTTGAACTATTCAAATTTATTAGTTTAAAAATGTCATCAGAATTGAAATGTATTCATCGATGTGATATGTAATATGATGGGTGGGAATCCCAGTGTTTTTGTTTCACTACATAATGAAAAATAATTACACAATAACCAAAAAAAATTCACATACCAAACAATAAAATGATCTTTATTATGTTCATATGTTTGTGCTGCATTCACTGGCCAACCCTGATTTTTCCTATGATGATTTTGTATTATAATGATCTTTAATACTGGTACCGCTCAGTCAATCTACACAAATGTTTCTCTTAAAGATTTCTCTCAAGGCACAATGGGCCTCATACACCAACCGCTCTTAAGAAGAATTTTCTTCTTAAAACCCACTTACGCAGTTTTCACGAAGATTCGGACATTCACCAATGTTTTCTTATTTGGGTAAGAACAGAATCTTTGCACACTCAAGAGCACACTTACACACATTTGAGTGCTGACATGTTTATGCAAAATAATTGGTTATTGCGTTTTCTTCAATTATACATAATATTATAGGATTTAAATTACAATAATATTTTTATCATTTATTATATTTTTTAATAATTGTTTTCATTATTTTACAAAGCATCAAAGGGTGGTTGCCTCAGCGGGAGTTCATCTGTAAATAAATGATAAAAATCAAACCATTGTAGTGACCTTTTATTTTTGGGGGTTTCAATTATGCAATGTTTGGTCTATAGTGCAAAAGCAAATGTTTAAATTTTGAATACAAACTAAGCACTTAGGTAACATATGGATATGTTGAAGAAGAGAAAGGGTCGTCACTAAGGGGGTGACACCAAAATGGTGGGCAATTCCTTGCGCCCACGCTCAGCAGCATTTTTTTAATTTTTATCTCAGATTTGACATTAAAGAACACGTTGCGAATCTGGCGTAGACTTTTCTTAGGATATTTCTTAAGAATAAATTTAAGAAAAAACTTGAAGATATTGGTGAATGAGGTCCAATGTTCTGCCTGCTTACAACATACTTTCAAATTATAGCATCTTCAAGAGAAAGTATAATAGAATATGCTGAACTATCACTGGGGTGTCACCAGTGCTGAACTATCACTGATGTCTGTTTTAGAATTGGAATCAAACACATATATCACATGTATACCAAGATTCCCATATATCCCTGTTGCATACAATATCCTCTATGTGACTTTGCTGTCAGTAAGGATTGTGAACTGATTTTCAAGATTCCAACAAAATGATACAAATATAATACTTAATCACTCCCCTGTCCTTATACAAAACTAATATGCACAAATTCCAAAAGAAGTCCCTTCAATTCCCTGTCAGTACTCTCAACATGCATTCAGATTTTCCATATTACTTCATACAGACATTAGAACAGTGGTCTCCAACCCTGGTCCTGGAGAGCTACAGGGTCTGCTGGTTTTCATAGTGACTCTGCACTTCATGAATCAATTAGAGCAGTTGATTACACAGTTAACTCAACTCACCTGGTGTCTTGGGTCTCAATTCGGTGCTGATTTTAAGGTGAAAACAAAAACCAGCAGACCCTGTTAGAACATCACAGCCAGAGCCACTCTATTCAAATGGAAGTTTACCACACCTTAGCCAGTAAAGGTTCAGCCATAGGTTTCCATTTTAATAAAAATGAAACTGAAAGTTATGAGGCACCCATGAGGCCACACATCAAGGGCTTTTTCTTGCAATGATTGTACAGTATGATGTAACTAGCACTGCAGTGGAATTTCCTATGTGGAAAGATATAGTGACTTGCTTTTTACAATTTTTCTACTACAGGAGGCTGTGTCCATTGCAGGAGTTTCTGGTGCTTCTGAACATCCATTGAGACTGCATTGTAATTCTCAGAAGATTCATCAAGCTCATCCTCGTAAAGGGATCCTTGTGACCCCAAATAGTATTATTATGTACAAATATCACCTTTGTAGTCAAAAGCAGGAATAAATTTGCCATTTTTGATTGAGGGATGCAGTAGCTGTGCTGAATTATATAATTTGTGAAAAAAAAGTGTTTGGTCTCCTTAAAAAGGAAGCTAAAGCAATTGATTTTTTGATAATATTATGGTGCATAACTGTTTAAGACAGAGGGTTACTTAAACGAATAGTAATTTTGTCAGTTCTTATGATGAAACATTTCTATCCTGATGAATTCTTCCAGGATGACAATGCCCCTGGCTACAGGTCACGAGGGGTCACTGAATGGTTTTATAAGTATGAAAATGATGTGAACCATAGGCTATGCCTTCACAGTCAACAGATCTCAACCCAACTTAACACCTATAGGAGATTTTAGGCCAACGTGTTAGACAGCGTTCTCCACAACCATCAGCAAAACATCAAATGAAGGAATATGTTTTGGAAGAATGGTGTTCCATCCCACCAGTAGTGTTCCAGAGACTTATATATATATATATAATATATATAATATAATATATATATTGTATAATATATGCCAAGGTGCATTGAATCTGTTTGGCAGCTTATGGCATCCAAACTGTCATATTCCTCTTGTTCCCCATGTTTTTTGTATCCCCCCCCCCCCCAATAGAAGCCCATTCATCATCAAACTCCACGTTAGACTCATTGTAAACACACGTCCCTGTTTCTCATGACTGATATTGTCCTTCTAATGAATTTGTCACCCTTCATTTTTCGATTAGTTATTTCATTTTAAATTTCTAACGTTAGAAACAAAGACCTATTTTTATAGCAGAACTCCACATAGTAGTACGGTTTCTGGTTTTTTCTTCTTCTTCGGCATCATTTCGATTGTCACTCTTGCTTCATTTGAACTTCATTCATGTGTCAGAGATGTAACGTTACAGTCTTGTAGTTTAGCTGATGCACCAAGCCCTATACCTCTGTGTTCAAAACAGGTAACGTTAACGTTATCTCAGCGAGACACATGCATAGACTACCACACATGAACACTAGTCGTCAAAACTAGGATTTCCATTAGCTAACGATAACATTATGCTATCCACTGACATTACTACGGTATATAGCGAACACACTTACATTTCCGAGAGTCCCATCCGGTGTGGAATGTCGTTTCCAATTGATCCTTGGCATTCGGAACAAAGTCTCCAAGACTCCGGGGTTGGTGACAGCCGAGAAATCGGAGTGCCCTTTCGCTAGGGTTGCCACCCGTCGGGGATCGTCCCGGATTTCAAAGTAAAATGCTAGGCTACGTCCCATATTGATTCAATATGGGACGCAGTTTGTCCCGTATTTTTGTGCACGTCGTTTCATATATAATACTAGGTCTCCAACGTGCTGAGAATAACATTCAAACCAGTTTTACAAGCGGAGTTGAGAAGTGTAATTTTACTGGTGGTGACTGTGAGCTCCAGACGTGCACTCCCACTGCGCGCTGCTGTGTGGGAGTGCACGTTACGTGTCATCATCGCTGCCTCACTGATTGCCTCGGGAAGTAAGGTGACCAGATTTCTGAAATGAAAACCGGGGACATTTCCAGTTCGGCGGTCAATGTATCATTAAATTATCCAATGTTATTATCTATGAAATAAAAAAGAGGGACAATTCCGGTTTCATGTATTTTGACCATGGTATCTGTTGTACTGTAATAAACTATGGTCTTGAAAAGACGTTTGTGGTGATGTTGTGGATTCACTTGACACTTGCTAGCTTCTGGCCGAGTTTTCCACAGCAGTTTTCTCAAAAACTAGCGCGAGCAAGTAGTTAATAGAAGAAAAAGAGTGATATGAAGCTCCTATAGCGAGCAACCCTCTCTGTTAGCCAAAAGAAGCACAACACGATTGAGACGTCAACTGGTAGGCTCTGCTGCCCGGTCACCCTATCGGGAAGTGAAGTGTCTTGCTGTTTTTTATATTTTCACGATGTCTGCAAGTGCGCACCAGGTGAAAAAAAATATTGCACCCCAAGTCAGCCAGCTCTTCTGTGTATTCTGGCTCAAATCGATAGCGAATAACAATCCCATGATCAAAAACAAAATCTCCTTTTTCGGTTTCGCTAGCTAGTAGTAATACAACACTTCTACGACCAACCTAGTGTTATTGTCTGCAGGTACGCCCACATCAGAAGTCGCGCAATGATATGCATCCTCGAGTTCGACACTAAACTGCCTGGATCTACTTCCTGCATTTGTGAAGAAAAGCAACAAAACAGCATAAAATATTAACAATGAAATAACTCATCAGAAAATGAAGGGCGACAAATTCATTAGAAGGACAATATCAGTCATGAGAAGTAGGAATGTGTGTTTACAATGAGTCTCACGTGGAGTTTGATGTTGAATGGGCTTCTATTGGATGGTGGGGGGGGGGGGGGTGGGTTTGCTCACACGGGAATCAAAAATCTACAGATATCTAAATATTGAAGCAAGCAATAGGGTTCGGCCGATGTCAAAATTTTCAAACCGGTTTGATATTAAGCCAAATACCGGACCGGACCGGTAATACCGAATTTTACCACTAGGCATCGCACGTGACTCAGCCGCTCCCCAGTGGAACATAATGAAAGCCCATGAATGAGAGTGTAGCGGCTTTACCGGTGTCAAGCAAAACTCTGTTTGGTAGTTCTCTTTGGACCGTTGTTAAGCAAAAACCTCTGGTCATTAATTCTATGAAAACAATGATGCTATCAAGAAAAAATAGTTCCTTCTCGTTTTATACCATACAATTAGCACCAATTTTTTAACCAAATTAATCTCCCTAGCACTGTCTTGCTTTTTAAATGGTGCAGTCGCGCAGTGTATACATAACGTCTTTCTAAGACCCTCTGAAACGGGTTTTGAATGCCAGCTAGCTTTAGGTTCGCCGTCACTTGTCACCTAGCCAGTATTAAAATTCTTGGTTTTAGGTCAGAATGGTCTCACGGCATGCTTGTTATCCTGGCTAGCTAGCTAGCTAGCTAACTATTGAATTGTATTCAAAACAGCGGTTACTATAAACGCAATTGTTCACAAACATACGGATGAAAATGCGTAACGCCTATTCTACTGTCCAAATAAGGGACGATTCCAATTTGTAAAGCTAGCAACAGTAACTAGAAATGTGATTCAACGTTGCCATCAATTGTGAAATTGGACATTGAAAATGGGAGGGGATGTAACAACAATTTAAATGTGAAAGTTGCTGTTTAAACTGCTTTAGAATGCTGTATTTTGTTGCACATTGATTTTAGAACTGTTAAAAGGCCAAGTTGTCCCTTTACTGAGAAATAATGCCCACCCTTGGACCAATCAGAATCGAGTATAATGTATAATGAAATTGGATCTCCTTGTTGCCGGCCTTGGCACTAAATTGCGCATTGCCTGTCAATCTTTTTTTTTTTGCACTCAGACACTAGTGGCTCCGTTTATAAACAAACATAATATTATGTTAATCACGTTGTCATATTGTTTATTACTAATGCAATACAAGTTTGATTTAGTGCCGTCGGCACAGGTTGCTGATGTAGGCTACTTTTTAATTTGCCAGTAGGCTACGTCTCATAATGACAAATGCCAGTTAAGTCGGTTTGCATAAAATCAAACCAGTTTAAGCTCGTACACCCGACTGGACCGGCAAAACCGGAAATCGACCCAACCCTAGCAAGCAACCTAAAAACCGTCTGGGATGCACACAAAACTCTGGGTAGGTGTGAAAATGAGCCCAGAAGTGTTATAAAGTGCAATTCCCCTTTAAATTACGAGGCTTTGTCTCTAGATATTTACAGCACATTCTTCTTAACAGTTAATATGCTAATGTAATGAATGAGTCTACGTTGCTTGGATAATCTTGATGGTCAAGATATCAGTCTTTACTGATATGGAAACTGTATGTTTACACAAGGAAAATGGAACAATTTAGAAAATGGAACAAAATGGCACATTTTATCTATTTTGTATTTTTCTATTTGAAACTTATATATAGTAACTTCATACTACTGGCAAGCTGTATAGCCTAGTTTGGGTTGTAACGTTATAAACTAATCTGTAATGAAACGTTTGTTATATTTCATGTCAATATATTCAAATGTATTGTTCATTGGTTCATATATTTTAATTTATTACCCAATTTATGTCATTATATTTCTCAATATACTGTTTGCTAAAACTATCAAAAACTAAATTACAAATCACTAAAATTACAAAGCTATCGCCACCAGGCTGGTATGGACTGGCCATTGGGACTACGGGGAGAAATCTCAGTGCGCCACTATATCTGTCAGCCCATAAAAAAGATAACGTTAGAGCATGTGTGTGCGTGTATGTGTGAGAGACAGAGATGCGATGTGAGTAGTCCACACTGCATAGTGTATCAATCAACTGGGATGCTCATAGAAGCTGTAACATAATTCACTAAGTCAAAATAAGCACCCAAGTGTTCCCAATACACATCACAGTGAACAGACTTACTTCTTAGCATACCTGCCATCCCAATCTATCTCGCCAAGTTACGCCTTGGCAGGTGACATGCACCATACCTATACAGCACTGGGAGATTGGCACTCTTCAAGGTTTCACACAGAAATAGCCACAATGACCACAGACTTTCAGCCCTTTAAAAATATTAACATCTGTACCTGCTGACCTCAAAATAAGGATTTATTCACAGGAAGTATATTCATTTTCTAAAAGTAAGGCCAGGTATATTGATTTTCATAAAGTGATGGAGATAAAGCACCTTGTGGTGAATGTAACCGTTTGTCCTCTTAGCGCTCATTCAGGTGCTGCCTACCTTGTGGCCCGGGAAGTCAGGTGTACCCTCGCATCCTTGCCTGCGGTCTCTGATTTGGTGTGTCTGCTTTGGTGTAATCTACCCATTTGATTTTCAGTGACTTTGCATGAATGTCATCTTCTCACCATTTGGTGTGGATATCTCTTCTCTCTCTGTTCATTTCACTCTCTCCCCCTCAGATGCCTGTAGTTGGAGGCGGGGCTTGGCGGCAGGTAGTCGTGTGACTCTCCGGAGCGCAGGCAGCGCTGTATTTTCAAACCCATCATTTTAATTAGTATAATAAATATTTTTAACATTGACATTATGTGCAACTTGTAAAAGATCATTTTTGCATTTTCATAAATCATGCCTCAATTGGTATTCTTGAACCAGTGTTTTGGGTATTACAGCTACACTCTCTAAATAAGTTTCTATTTGATCAAAATGGAATTCCCCTCTACTTCAGGTTGAGTTCCTGTCAAGACCTATTTTGCTAGTGGTGCTAGGTCAGGTCAGGTCACCACATACTCTACTGTTAAAACATTTTTAACTAGGCCATTGTAGCTACCCTACATTTTGAAATTAATGTAGCTTACAGATCCTCTAGCAACATACAATTAGTAGATTTGTCAAACACACAATACCCCATTAAAAACACTTCCATTTAAAATATGACAAACACTTTAATTTGTCATTCATGGTAAAGGAAAAATGACTGAATGTTGTTTTTTTTTTCAACTAGAATGTATGTGTTTGCATGTACAGTGGGCTCCAGAATTATTGGCACCCTTAATAAAAATGAAGAAAAAAGGCTGCATATGACAAATGACACAGATAATAATCTATATGTTACGTTCAAACATATGGGAAAGCTATATACTTTTATTTCAATACATTTATTCTCATGCTTCAATGTTTTTTTATGAAGTAATGTAATTTTTTCTGAAAAACATAGGTGCCATAATTATTGGCACTCCTAACAATTATTGTAAGTAAAATCAAACAAAATGAAATTGGCAATACAATTTTACTTAATTTAGTTCATCTCAGTCTAAAGAAACTATATTGTGTCATTCCATCACTTCCAGTTTCACTAGAGAATAAAAATGAGGTAACAAGCATACAAAATCCCTTTGTCATTCATCAGCATGGGAAAAGCCAAATAACTGTCAATTCAGAAGAGACCGATGGTAATTTACTGTCACAAGTCTGGTAATGGGTACAAAAAAAGATATAAGTGGTTAAACATACCACTTAGCACTGTAAGGGCAATAATAAAATGGTGTAAAACATATGGAATGGTTGCAAATTTGCCAGGAAGAGGAAGCAAGTGCATAGTGTCTCCACGAACAGTGAGGAAGATGGTGAGGGAGGCCATTAATAACCCAAGGATCACTGTTCAAGAATTGCAGAGATTGGTTTGTTTCTTGCGGTCAACAAGTCTAAAAAAAAAACATAAAATGGCACCTCCATACCAATTAACTCTTTGGAAGGGTGGCACGAAGACAGCCCTTACTGAGCACAATAAACAAAACCAAGAATCTGGAGCTTGCCAGTTCTCATTGGAATTATGACTGGAAGAGAGTGCTATTGTCAGATGAGACCAAAATTGAACGTTTTGGCCATACACACCATCGACATATTTGGCGGCAAAAGAGGAATGCCTACAGTAGAAGCACCTCATACGTACTGTCAAATATGGAGGTGGGTCATTGATATTTTGGAGATGTTTTGCTAGCAGTGGTCCCAGGGCACTGTTTTAGATCAATGGCACAATGAATTCAACAAAGTACCAGGAAATTCTGGCAGATAATTTTGTTGTCTCTGCTAAGAAGCGAGGACTTGGTCATAGGTAGATTGTTCATCAGGACAATGACTTACATTACATTACATTACAGGCATTTGGCAGACGCTCTTATCCAGAGCGACGTACAACAAAGTGTATAACCATAACCAGGAACAAGTATGACGAAACCCCTAGAGAGAAGTACCGGTCCAAGTACAGGGAACAACCGCATAGTTCAACTTGGACCCTGATGGTTAAACTGATTAACACTAACAACGAGAACGGCAACAACGCAATCTATGGAAAAATAAAAATAAATAAAAATACAAGTAGTCGTTAAGACAGTTGATGCGCCTAAGTCACCTATGAAACAGCTGCCTAGTTACAACCCTAAGTTTAGTCATTTACAGGGGGGAATAACTCGCTGATTACAGAGGTTAACAGTTTGTGATAGTGCAATAATCGCAATCTATCAATTCTAAGAATCAAAGTGAAGCCCAACAACCTAAAAACAAAGAAACCCAACGCAACCTAAAAACAAAGACCAGTTTCCACACAGGGAAAAGTTTAAAATCTAACGCGGTATGTAATTAGTAAATGAACGCAGATACTTATCCACTCTAGCAGGACGGATTTCGGCAGTTCTACGCACCTGGATGAATTATACACTTACTACCTAAACTGCGAGTTAGCAGGACTAATAAAGCGTCGCTCCGAGTGTACCTAATTAGCAACTGAAAACCTGAGTCGAATAACTCGCTGATTACAGAGGTTAACAGTTTGTGATAGTGCAATAATCGCAATCTATCAATTCTAAGAATCAAAGTGAAGCCCAACAACCTAAAAACAAAGAAACCCAACGCAACCTAAAAACAAAGAAACCTAACACAACCTAAAAACAAAGACCAGTTTCCACACAGGGAAAAGTTTAAAATCTAACGCGGTATGTAATTAGTAAATGAACGCAGATACTTATCCACTCTAGCAGGACGGATTTCGGCAGTTCTACGCACCTGGACGAATTATACACTTACTTCAAGCATATATCAAAATCTAAACAGAAATGCTTAAGTGAAATCAACATCCATGTTTTCCAATGGCCATCTCAGTCTCCAGACTTAAATTCCATCAAAAACCTGTGGTCTGAACTGACGAGGGGGGGTCCATAAGCGCAAACCCAAAGATATCAATGATTCTGAAAAGTTCTACATGGAGCAATGGTCAAAAATCCCTCCAATTGTGTTCTCTAACCTTATCACAAATTATAGGAAAAGACACATGGCTGTCATCTTTGCCAGGGGTGTTTTCACAAAGTTTTAAACCAGGGGTGCGAATAATGGAACCTGTTTTTGGGGGAAATATTTTTTTTATTTAAAAAATGTAAGACTTTGGTTGATTCCAATGCATCATTAATCAAGCACACTAGTTTACACATGTTGGAAAATAAAGCTTATGTCAATAACTGTATTATTTTTTAGTTTAGCATTTTTTGTGCATATGTATCAAGGGTGCCAATAATTCTGGAGCCCACTGTATTTATGTGTATTCATGTCTTTCTCTTAGCCTACATTTGTATGCATTACTATTATCACATACTCATTACAAACAGTAAAAAAAAATCACAATTTAGCCAAACTTGTTACCGGGGCCATCCGGTCTTAAGCCCAAACCTGTAAAACCACAGGTTTATGCTTCAATTAGCTAGATAATTACTAGCCTATAAGCCACACAATCACTCACACACCAACAGCAGAAATGAACGCAAGGTTCTTGTTGATGATGGGCTATTATTGTAAAAAGAAAATTTAGAAGGCATTGTGTTTTTAGAGGGTGACAAGATCCTTTAAGGCACATGGGATTTGGGGCCATTAATAGTTGTGCACATTGGCAACTCTGAGCGAAGTGAGCCGTAACGGTGACAGACACTGTATTGAGTTGAGCTCTGCTTCCTCATACCGGTACATTTTTATATGTTGTCGGCAATTCTGAAAATATAATAAACTTGAATTGTTCATTTGTTTCATACATGAAATGTGGTGTAAAATGGTCCACATTTGTGGTCAAGAATAAAAGCGAAATAAAACCAAAAAACAGGATACATGATTACACAATATATATATATATATATATATGCTTGTACAATGAGGAAATTAAAACAAGGCAGAGACAAAATTTTAAGAAACATAATCATTAAAGCCAAAGAAAATAAAAGTACACTAAAGCCAGTGCAATGGTGAACACTATTAATAATGGTGTTGATGCAGATAACATGTGCAAGAGGGTTTCACATTGGTAATATTTAGCCTACATAATCATTAATAAATAAATATTTTCATAGTGTTTCCAAATGTCTTGTGAGGTTAACCACTAACTTGAACATTACCTAGTTGAAAATGTAGAATTTCTATAAGGAGGTTCACAATATATTTATCTTTGACCTGCTGCCAGCTGCTTTTGTAGCTGTTGTCTCATGCACTGAAAAATAATGTTTCAGAAACAATAATGTTTCAAAATTAACTTAATGTTTCAGCGTGGTAACATCAAAAAGCAAGTGAATGAAAGTCTTGTTAGTTAGGCACAGGCCTATTTCAATGATCTGCCAGGCTTCCTCTCATTTTGGCTGCTCTGGCCATGTTTGATTCGCAAGTTATGGTTGCTTTCTCTTGATGAGTTCCTGATCCTTAGAGGTGAAAAAAGATCACAAATATGACAAAGGTCAGCGCCACCTCCCTTTATGTCTGTATAAGGAGTATGATCCTGTTTTTGGAGTGCAATTAATTCCCCTCTTTATAGGGTGCGCACAGTTATCCAAGATGATTCAATCCTGGACTAACTAATCAAATCATAATTAACTATTTGACTAATTATTTAGGCGATGTATGTGGAACAGGGCCCAGTTTGTCTCCACCATGTGACCTGCAGGAATTTAAACTTCTATTTCCATCTTATCCTCCAGGGGTCACCATAGACATTACATTACATTACATTACAGGCATTTAGCAGACGCTCTTATCCAGAGCGACTTACACAACTTTTTTACCTAGCACTTTACATTGTATCCATTTATACAGCTGGATATATACTGAAGCAATGCATATGTGAATGTGATATTCTTCAGGCAATCACCTTGACAGTGGCAAAAATGCCCTTTTGTCTATTGATTTGGCAAAAAATTACTAAAGTGTAAAATTGTAATTATATATGAAATATTTGAGATCTACTGTAGCTAAGTGAATGTGTTATTTAATGCAGTGATGAGAATATGTGACATCTAATCCATTAATGTGAATACATGATATCTAATTACAAGCGCAGTTCCTTACCCACTGTGCCACACTCCGTCCCAGTACACTCCAACAGTACAGTCAAGCCACTAATCATGTAATAGAGATTCTAATTGAGGCATTTATAAAAACAATCAGTCGATCTAATATGGGGAGAGTCAGGAAGCAAAGTGAACATGGATGGAAGTATAAAATGCTACAAAAAGTATGTCTTTGAGCCAGTGGTCCTTACTTAGCAATTGATCAATTAAAGCAGTTCAGTACAGGTCACCTGGTTAACTCATGCCACCTCATGTTTCTTGGATCTGAACTAGTTGCTGAAGGACAAAACAAAAGCCAATAGACTCTTGGCTCTGCAGGACCGGGATTGAGAATCACTGCAGTAAAGAAAAATGCATCCATATAAAGCAGTGGTGTGCAATCTTATCTGAAAAAGGCCGTTGTGGCTGCTGATTTTTGTTTAAGCCCAGCAATAAGACACCTCATTCGACTTTCAGTCTTGCTTGAAGACCATGATTAATTCATTTTTTATTTAACTTTTTGTGCAAGTTAAATGTTATATAACTGTTGCTAGTAAACATCCCTGTCAATCATCATATGCACTTAATTACTTCATCAACTTAGATTATCGAGGTGTTGTAAATGGCACAATGAGAAGGAGTTTGGCAAGGAGGCTATCGTGGCCTCTACCTGGCAGAGGACTTAATTACAATGCAAGAAAACAAGGGGAAACAAACTGGTGACCCTATCCATAACCAATAAAAATTAAGGAATTTTAGTCAGTGTTGCTTGACATTCTTAGAAATTGATATGCTGACTTTTTCATGTTTGCAAGCAGATGAATTTCAGAATTTGTAGTTGAGGTATGCAGCATGTGTTGTTCTACTCTGCGTACAGCTGGGGGCCCCACAGGGTGTATCGTTTGAGAGAGGAGAAAACTGGGATAGGATTATTAAAATCCAATAAAAGTGTACTTTTGTCCACAACTTATGTACTGAAAAAAAAGCTTCAAAAACATAGTTTTTCGTTGGTTATGACCAAAAGTATCTGGACACCCTTTGGTCTGGGTATGTTCTTGGTTTGGGCTAGGCCCCTTAGTTCCAGTGAAAGTAAATCATAATGCTACAGCATATAATCACATTTGGGACGATTCTCTGCTTCCCCAACAGTTTGGAGAAGGCCCTTACCTGTTTCAGCATGACAATGCCTCCAGGCACACTGCGAGATCCATATAGAAATGGTTTTGTCAAGAACGATGTGTAAGAACTTGACTGGTCTGCACAGAGCCCTGACCTTGACCACATTCAACACCTTTGGGATCAATTGGGAAGCCAACTGCAAGCCAGACCTAACTGCCCAATCAGTCCCCGACTTCACTAATGCACTTCTGGCTGAATGGAAGCAAATCCCGGCAGCAATGTTCCAACAAGCCTTCCCAGAAGAATGGAGTTGTTATAGCAGAAAAAGGTGGACCAACTCCATATTAATGCCCATAATTTTGGATGAGACATTAGATGTCAGGTGTCCACATACATTTGGCCATATAGTCTACCTAATATACCTAATTAACACTGTAAATCAATATGACTTATGAGGTTTTATTGCGGTGTACTACAGCACTGACAGGAGGCTAATCTGTCCTACTGTATGTGTTAGCTGAAGTGATTCTCACACCTTACTCAACCCTAACATGTTTAGTTAGTCTCAGTTTTGGGCTCTGGCATATGAGCTGAAAGTTATTTGAGGGCAAAAATAAATAAAGAAATTCTAACAAAAAGATAAGGGTTCCACCACTGCTGCCTATACCTCTACATTGGTGAGAGTGTGATATTATATGGTCCAGCGTCTGCGTCCTGTCATATCAACCCAGCAGTCCCTGACTCAGGTCAGCATGCTACTTGTCACCCCTCCCTCCCACGGCTGCGCGCCTCAGCCACTGTAACGTGAGAACAAGGATTAATCTACAGGAGGACAGGTCTTGCCGAGTAGAGAGCGAAGATAAATGGGATCGGTCTCCAGTATATTCAATTCTAGTTTAGCCTATGCCTTTACTTCACAGCGAGTGGTTTGAGCTACACAATGTACTAGGACAAGAGGTGAGATCATTTTTTCCTGTCATCTTGCTCTTTTGAATTTACAGAAAGATGTATATGTCTGTCACTTCATATGGGATACTGAGATGAAATTTGAAACCGTTTTATACAGTCATCTGTAAATTGGCATGCATTAGATTCTTTGCAGGGTACCAAAGCAATTTGCAGTGTGCTTGGCTATTTGTACAGGAAACTACGTGATTATTTTTCCACAGGCAATTTAAGTTTAAATGTTTATTATGAAGCTGCACATTATAAATAGGAGTTTAGTAAAAAAAAAAAAAAACTACCAGCATACATACTTCACTGCTATGTTATAAATAGGTACAGGAGGGTTCCTTTATTTGAATACTAAGGCACTGGGAGACCAGCATCAGTCTCTGCTCATTTTGACTGTTTCTTTTGTGCACAGATGTGTGTTTAATTTGTGCTTTGTCTGGGAGTTTGGCCTCTTGTTGTTTTTAACATTTTGTTGCAGTCCAAATGCAGTCCATTTGTTTGTGTCATTAATGGATTTGTGCCATTATATGTGTGCTCCTTTCTACTGAAACTTGAGAAGAGTGAGGTAGAGATTGAGACAAGTGGAAAGTGCTTTGCGGTTAGTTCCCTTTCAACTGTTAAATTCGGCAGTCTTCATAAGAGTCACTGACAAAAGAAATGTTACTCTGTCCAGATCCCAGATCTAAGGGCATGGCTGTCTGCCTGGACCACCATTGCTAATATTAAATGTGCTGCATTAGGACGGACTGCTAGGACGGAGTGTAGCACAGTGGGTAAGGAACTGGGCTCGTAACCGAAAGGTCGCAGGTTTGATTCCCGGGTAAGGACACTGCCGTTGTACCCTTGAGCAAGGTACTTAACCGGAATTGCTTCAGTATATATCCAGCTGTATAAATGGATACAATGTAAAATGCTATGTAAAAAGTTGTGTATGTCGCTCTGGATAAGAGCGTCTGCTAAATGCCTGTAATGTAATTAGATATCATGTATTCACATTAATGGATTAGATGTCACATATTCTCATCACTGCATTAAATAACACATTCACTTAGCTACAGTAGATCTCAAATATTTCATATATAATTACAATTTTACACTTTAGTAATTTTTTGCCAAATCAATAGACAAAAGGGCATTTTTGCCACTGTCAAGGTGCTTGCCTGAAGAATATCACATTCACATATTGTATATCACATTCACCCTCCTGCATTAGGTTTCACATATTCACATCACTGCATTAGATATTTCATGTTCACATCCCTGCTCACATTGGGAAGTGAATGCGGACCGTCCGAAGTTGAAATGTGCTGCTGGTGGTCGGGCGGGGGGGCTAAAAAGGTGCATAAAAGGTGCCATAATTTTTACATGGTGAAACCAAAATATATCAAAATATACTTTAATAACACCTGAGAATCTGCACTTTAACTACATCTAAATAGTTTTATTACAAATTGAAAATTGTTGAGTACAGGAAAAATATGATGGAGGCAAAAAATGATGGAGGCACTGTATGTCAGCTGTATAAATAAAACATGAAGTGAAAAGTATGGCAAATGCAACCAATATTCCTAGCAATGAGGCTGTTTTGATGGTTGTGTTACTATAGTAGGCTATGCTAACTTGCAGAATACTTTTTAGCTATGGTCATGTTTTTTGCTAGTCAGCTAATGCTGGTGAATCTTCACCACCATATTTAGAAACAGCTGACTGTCTGAGAATCACTGTTCAGTGCATTGTTCAAGCTATTTGCATGATTTATATCTCTGCTTCCTTCAGTTCCCTCGCGTGAGCGGATCTAACATGATCTACGCCTAGGCTACTCGAGGACAGAAGTTTTGGGTGCCTGTTGCTCTTAACACCCAGTCTCTGCAGTTTCACGTAAGTTTAAAAAAGGTCTCTGCTATGCCCCCTGCTCCTCTGTCAGTCTCCCTCTCTGGGGACTGTGTGCCCTCGCCTCTCCTCTCCACAGAAAGAAATAGAGAGATGCTCTGCTCTGAGTGTATAGGAAAACATCAAGGAATACTAGCGGTTGTGTTAAAGCAGAATTATGCATTTTTTCTGCGTTTTTTCCTGCCAAAATGCAGGAAAAAATACATTCTGTTCTATAAACGCAGATATTCTGAAGTGTTTTTAAGATTTCAAAGGGTGATGATCCAGACTTGAACCACAACAAAGTAATTACTCCTGTTTTGAGCCAATTGGTGTTTATTGATCCCGCCAAGTTACAACTTGGTGGGGCCTTATGCCCCATACCTATACAGCACCGAGAGTTTGGCATTTTTCAGGGTTTCCTAAAGAAATAATCACAATGACCACAGGCTCTCAGCTCTTAAAAAACATCCATTTCTATACCTTCTGATCCCATTTAAACTGACAGAATTCACAAACAACTTCACACGTCCATACAATAAAGCCCCAAACTTAGGGTATATTGTGTTTTTTCCTTCTTTTCTTCTTCTTTCTCTTCCTGCCTGATTACATCATCACATATTCTCCAGGCCCACAAAGAATACGTCTTCCCATTGGACATTTCGGTACATCAGCCAATAAAAACATTGAATACAGACACAACATGGCCATGAATACATGTAAGTGCACACATTTAAAACAGCAAAACTGTGCAGCCCCAATGTCTACTTCTCTAACTGGTTACTGCGTCTGCCAATGGAATGTTTTGGCCAAGTCACAGACCGGGGTTCAAATCCACCCTTGGCGGACTGAAGCAAGCCTCTGACTCATTACACTGGCTTGCTGGACAAGTTACAAGTTACAAGAAACGCTATTGGCTGTCTTACCTCACACAAATTAGACAATCTGTATTCCAAAGCAATGCTACCCAATGTTTCCTGAATTGTTTTCAAATAACTTGGCATAATTTTGATATGAATACTTTTAATGGCAGGCCTAGATTTTGCCAGTTTGAATTATAGCCTTACAGACAGTGCTTTGTATATGTGAGTAACTTTATCATAACGCAAGTGAATTAACATTAGTGTGAAACAGATTTTGAAATGTCCTGTATTCTAAAGACGCAGCATTCCTTGGGCTAATGCGGCCACTGAAAATGATGCGCAGTGACAATAAGTTAGACATCGAAGGCAAAAGGAAAGGAAAAAAATAGAAATGCATACTTCCCAGCTTGCTTACTTTGAAGAAATAAAAAGTGTGATATTAAAAATGGGAAACAGCACGGTGGCCCTGAAGGGCATTCCTTGTTTGCTCAGAACCGCGCACTGAAAAACACAAAAATCTCTCCATGCATACAAAAACCTCTCCATGCACACAAAAACTGGTCCACGTATACAAAAACTTCTCACTGCACAAAAATCGCTCCGCACACACAAATTTCTCCACGCACAAAAAAACTGCTCTGCGTGAACAAAAACTTGTTCAATCACACAAAGACTGCTACGTGCACAAAAAATGCTCCATGCACACAAACTTCTCTGGCCTGCAAAAACTGCTCCATTCACACAAACTTCTCAGCACGCACAAAACATTCTCTGCATGCAAAAAAAGGGCTCCACACACATAAACTTCTCCGCACACACAAAAATTGCTCCACAAGCAGAAAAACTATTCTGCGCACACAAAAAAATTCTCCGCACAATCAAAAACTGCTCCATGCACAGAAACTTCTCCAAGCACACAAAGCCTGCTCCGCAAACATAAATGTGTTTGTGCACACAAAAACTGATCCATGCACATAAACTTCTCTGCACACAAAAACCGCTCCACGCACACTGAAAATTTTTTGGTGAGTTTTAATGTGCACAATGTCACTTATGCGATGGAACCCCATGTGCATTCCCTGGAACGTAGTTCATAGATTTGAGCACACAAACATTTGATTGGCTCATGGTATTGGAGCTGTCAATAAAACAATGATAGATAAGCCATTTATTACTGCTTTAATGTTTAAGCAGGTTAAATCGAGCTCTCCATTTCCTCCTAAAAGGGGGTGTTCCTGCGCTAAGATGGTGTCTAATTGATCGAGCAGTGAGTTTGTTGCAGCATCACAAGACAAAAGGGACAGAAACTTCATTATGCCTTGCTTTACCAGCAAAGTTTGTGGTGAACGTGACTCAGTGGAGGGTCAGTCCCACGGTCAGGAAGCCAGAGACAACAAACATACCTCTGTATAGTTACATTGTTACACCCCTTTCATAATCACTGGTATGAGGTATGACTAGCGGGGGAGGGATGTTTAGTAAAAGGGGTCTGATTGGCAGTCTCCATCAGGAAGAATTCTTTTTGGAGATGTCCCACTTGTCCACACTGCCAACAGCCCTGCCTCTATGCTCCTGGCACAGTCATCTGACCAGAGATAGGGCAATGACTATGGGTAAAGGGGGGCTAGGCATCTATTATCAGAGCAGAGCAGGGGCTTAGAGAAATGGGGCTGGAGGGGCAGGGAATTTGGGGAGCTTATGACCGGATCTGGGACAGAGTCAGGTTTCAATATACACTACATTTACAAAAGTATGTGGACACCTGCATGTCACACCCATATGTACTTGCTGAACATCTCATTCTAAAACCATGGGCATTCACTTGGAGTTGAACCCCCCTTGTTGCTGTAACAGCCTTCCCTCTGCTGGGACGGCTTTCCAGTTGATTTTGGAATATGGCTGCGGGGATTCGCTTCCATTCAGCCACAAGAGCAGTAGTGAGGTTGGGCACTGATGTTGGGCATAAGGCCTGTACAGTTGGCACTATTTGGGCCAGTACAGTTGGGCATAATACATTCCACCAAATCCAGATTCGTCCGTCAGACTGCTAGATAGTGAAGCGTATTTCATCACTCCAGAGAACGCATTTCCAGTGCTCCCGAGTACAATGGCAGTGTGTTTTACACCACTCCAGCTGATGCTTGGCATTGCGCACAGTGATTTTAGGCTTGTGTACAGCTGCTCGGTCATGGAAACCCATTTCATGAAGCTCACGACAAACAGTTCTTGTGCTAACCTTGTTTCCAGAGGTAGTTTGGAAACAAGTAATGAGTGTTGACACTGAGGACAGACGATTTTTATTGGCTACACGCGTCAGCGCTCCGCGGTCCCATTCTGTGAGCTTGTGTGGCCTACTTCTTCACGGCTGAACTGTTGTTGCTCTTATTCGTTTCCACTTCACAATAACAGCACATGCAGTTAACTGGGGAAGCTCTAGCAGGGCAGATATTTGACAAACTGACTTGTTGGAAAGTTGGCATCCTATGACAGTGCCACGTTAAAAGCCATTGAGTTTTTCACTACCCAGACCCATTCTACTGCCAAGGTTTGTCAATGAAAATTGAATGTATGCTTGATTTTATACACCTGTTAGCAATGTGTATGGGTGAAATAGCTGAAACCACTAATTGGAAGGGGTGTCCACATACTTTTGTAGTGTCCTTTTTAGCAAACTAACCTTGCCGTTTTGTTCTTGCAGTGAACCCTCTGATTTTATTTGAGTATAGTCTTCTCTTTGTTTTAGTCTTGGTCACGTCTATGCCTAGAGACGTGACAAAGAGTGTTTCTGATCTGTTTGGCAGTTGAAAAGCGGTCTTTCTTCACAATGGAAGGTATTCTTCAGTCATCGATTTATTCAGATTTTTTAGTAACATGATGGCCTGAGGTACTGGCATTGATACTTCCTTGGTCCTCATGTTGAGAGACAACTGCAACAGACTTCAAATGCAAATGTATAATCTAGAATCGACGCTAGACCTTTTGTTTGCTTTCTTGTGCATGAACTAATTATGCAACAACACACTGTTGGCCAAGAAACTGCTGAGCAGCCAACTGTCCAATTAGTGTACTTTTGGATCCCTAAAATCAGGGTATTATGCATAAAAAGGGCTTTCATTCCTACACGGGTCATGCAAAATGGATGTAAATACCAACAAATTAAAGCTGACAGTCTGCACTTTAATCTCATAATCATTGTCTCATTTGAACTCCAATGTGCTGGAGTCCAGAGCCAAAACAATATAAATTGTGCTGCTGTCCAAATGCTTACAGACTTTACTGTATACATATTTGTGTGGTCTGGGTGGGGCTTGGTGTGAATTTTTTGGTGCCCCTTGTTGGCAGAGATGTAATGGAAGCCCCTCCATTTTAGGGTCTTGGCAAAACTTTGACCCCCGACTGGTATAAATGAAATCCTTCCTAGAGGAGTTAGGAGAAAGTGCTGAAGTTGTGTACCAGGTGAACACTTAGTATGGCAGAGGTCTAAGAGATCTCTCAGTTCATTTACTGCAGGATGTGGGAAACAAAAAACACAACCCCATCTCTCCCTCTCTCCATTGCATTTCACTGATGATGATATATGATATGCAATTTTGAATTATTAAGTGGAGCTTGGAAAGGGCTGCGCCAGTGTGGCAGATAGAACAGTGTTCTGCCAGGTAGTCTCTCTTCCTTGAAAAGTGCAAGTAATTCAGTCAGTTGCTCCAATGTCGTGCTTAATATGAAGAGCAAACATTACTTTTTTGTTTACTTTGGTGTAGATATGTCTGATCTGGGCACAACATGATAGCTATGCTATCTCATGATTGCATTCATTGGAAGCATGTTTAAAAGAACTGAAACAAATTATGATGAATGGGGATTTCAAAACTCAGTCAAGGGTACCCAATGTGTGCTGGTTTTCTTTACAACCAACATTTTGTATTAACATTTGTTTAGGCTTAATCATTTCATGCTTATTTCCTTTAATTAGGTATCCACATTTCAAGTAACTAATGCAAGGTAAATGGTAAATGGACTGCATTTATATAGCGCTTTTATCCAAAGCGCTTTACAATTGATGCCTCTCATTCGCCAGAGGAGTTAGGGGTTAGGTGTCTTGCTCAAGGACACTTCAACATGCCCAGGGCGGGGTTTGAACCGGCAACCCTCCGACTGCCAGACAATCGGTCTTACCTCCTGAGCTATGTCGCCCCTATATGGTATATGCTATCTATTAATAAATCTATTGAAAATTTACTCCCTCTCAAAAGGAAACATTTTCCACTGCACATTACATCAGATGAGTGTTAATTCGGATTTGAAATCAGGAATTGGAAGAGAAACCAGCATACACTGGGGTACCCCTGACTGACTTTGGGAATCCCTGTATTAGGTGTTCAATGTTACTACTGCAACAATAAAAAACTATTTAATCAGAAATCATAAACAAAGTTAAGTGCCATACATCTATTACAGCAACAAATCAATTATGATGTGTGTTTTATAGTAAAAACAAGCGGTGTAGACAGAAGAAATGTAGTCTCACTGGACTGTGAAGTAGAAAAACAGTTATTCACTGATTTATTGCTGAGTGACAGGTGGTTTCTACATGATAAATATTAATTTAGGTTGAAGAGACTTTATCACAGTTCTGGTGAGGGTGTGCCATGACCCGGTGGACAGTCGCTTTCCACCTAAAATGATTGATAATATAAAATGGCAAAACATATTTTTTTAAATTATTTATTTATTAGATTTATTTATTGATCATAAGAACACATTCCTTGACATCCAGGCTCACACATTGTATTACTATGATGATACAGAGTAAATGTCAAGATATATATCAATGATGAATATGGGGTGTGTGAGATAACACAAATGTTTATCTCAACATTTGTGTTATCTCACACACCCCATATTCATCATTGATATACATCTTGACATTCACTCTGTATCATCATTTTACTCTGTATCATCTATTGGGATGGCAGGTATGCCATCCCGCCAAGTGACGCCTTGGCGGGGGCATGCCCCATACCTATACAGCACCGAGAGTTTGGCACTTTTCAGGGTTCCCCACAGAAATAACCACAACAGCCACAGACACTCAGCCCTTAAAAACATTAAATTCTGTACATTCTGACCCCATTTCAACAGACAGATTTCATAAACAACTTCACATGTCCACACATAAAGCCCCAAACTAAGGGGATTTTGCGTTTTCTCCTTCTTCTTCTTCTCTTTCTTCTTCTTCTCATTCTTATTTTTCCTGCCGCCTATCCCACTAACAACATGTCTCCCCACTGGACATTTCACTGACACCAGCCAAATCTTCACCTACACGACACACACGCAAAATACCCATACCTTTTTACTCTGAAACATTTCCAGTTTAAACAGCTAGTCCACCTGTGGCCTAGTGGGCAAGGTTACAGTCTTGGGAACACGGGGTCGTAGGTTCAAGCCCAGCTAGGAACACCTTTCTTTAAAGGAGTACCATGGTGATTTTCACACTTTCTTGGTTTTATGTGCTATTTGCACAAGAGGCATTGAACAAACACAATGAGTAAAGTATTAAATATGTCCGTTCTGTATTTTTGGAGAAATATGCGTTTTAAATTTATCGTCCTATTTTCAACCGGTTGAGAAACTTCTCAACTTGGTGCCTCACGAACACAGTAACCACTCCCCTTTCCACGCCCCGTAAACCCATGGATAACTCGAGACCCATAGTTTGCGCCGCTGGCTTACGGGCAAGACAATGCAAATATTTCACTAACGTTAGGTTCACTTAAATTAGAGTGCCTTTTAAGGACTATTAGATTATTTCTGGTTATATTCATTTAGCTAGCTAGCTAGCTAACGTTAGCTAACTAGGTAGTTTGCTTTCATAAGGCAATGTTATCGATAACGTTAGCTAGCTAGTTTGCTTTTATGAGGACATTATAGTTGTGCTTTTATCTTAACTTGGCTAGCTAGATAGCAAAAATTATAATTGGATATAAGTCAACGTCCTTATCTTAGCTATCTATCGATACTTGATATACTACTAAGCTAGCTAGCTTGTGAAAAGTCTCCCAAAAATAGCGCTTATCATGGGGGTAGCTAATGGTAACGGGGCACGGTCTGTCAATCATAGCTAACTGACAGTTCTCATTACCACGCCCAGACGGTTCGGGTGAACTTTTATAGTGGGAAATTTAGGCTTAGAAAAATACGTTTTCAAGTACATTGAAATGACTGAATAATAAAAAAATTATGCACATTCGTTTTGTTGTTGCCTAAAGACAACTGGGAAGTGTCACGTTCAATCACCATGTTACTCCTTTAACCTGCTTCGACCCTCACTAATAATTGTCTACTACTCATCAATTATTGCTTTTGCACCATATCTACCCGCCGTTCACCGTTCAGTTATTAACCGGCTACAATATTGCTAAGCCATATGCATTATGACGTACCGTCTGTACTTCAGTTATTAACCGGCTACAATATTGCAAAGCCATATGGATTCAACGGGAGCTCTTCTGTGCTTACTGGCCTGTGTTCTTCTTTAAAACCACCGGCAGGTTTGCTAATGATATTTCACGCATTGCATAGCTATGGCATGGTGCTGCACTAACGAAGTCACAGACTGGTAAACCTCCGGTTTAAGGCTTGAATCCCGCCTCGCCCTCAGGCAGATCATTTCCTCTTTTACACTAACGTTTTCTTACGCTTATATTTGCTTTACCAAAACTCACTCACGGCCACCCATATGCATTTCATGATGGCAAATGTATTCCTTTTATTAACAAGTTACACCAGTTCACCACTGTGCCATTTCTACTAACTATATTTCTTCACTTGGCTACCGTACAAAACCTTCTTATCAGCAAACGCCACGTTTCTACATTCATGTTACCTCGCCCTGTTCTCTATCTAGCCACATACAAACAATTACTACGTATGTACGTTCTGCAACTCCACATTAAAACATTACATTTAAAATCATGATTCACTCATAAATATAACTACTAGCACTGAACATGAGAAAAACACATTAGTGCAATAGATTGCACACGTTATTTAACCCTCCACTTCAACAACTAACATTTAATACAGACTGTTATATATACCATTTGACAAGGAAACTAAGCTCGCTCATGGTCGCTTCATTTACTTCGCACTATAGTCTGTGATCATGTCAACCTTCACCTACATGCCCATTCTGCTAAAAACATATTGTTTCAACTACGCAATTTCATCATTTCGCCTAATTTATCTCACACTGTTGTTATTTTCTCATATGCAAAGTCTGCTGGGACATATGTGTCTGCTCCTATTCTCCACTATCAACTTTTCCGGTTCTAGCTTAGCAAAACAGCGAAGAGGATTCCTACCTGCAGATAAGCCTATCAAAATGCCTTATAAACCTTACAAACACTAAAAGTGCATCTTCACAAAATAACAGACAACGGAGCAGGACAGAAGGGTACACAAGTTGCGACCTAGGCAGCTCTAATTCTACGGGCTTGCTGATTCTTTTGTCAATCAAGGCTCATTGGATGCCCGTCAAATCCGTGAGTAACCTACATAAACTGGCCATATTTCACCTTTTCTGATGCGCTTACAATTACGCCACCGCACCAATTGTCACAGCCACTGTTTTACATATATAGCAAACCGAAACTGCTAAACGTACACGCTCATCAGACTGTACAAATTCACACAAGGATAACCATAATCCACAACCGTTTCTTACAGGGTCACTTCGCATTTCTCACTCTCGTAATAAAACGCTTTGCAAAAAGAAATGATATCTCATAAAAAACACGTTTTCAACGTACAAAAATGCCAAGTTACTCACACATACAAGACATACACCGTCAATAACTCATTCATTCAGACTGCCAAAATCCAGGCCTGCCATTAAAAGTATTGATATCAAAAAGATGCCAAGTTACGGTACTACAAACAATATAGGCTATCTTGCCTCACAGAAATTTCATAACATGTATTCCAAAGCAATGCTACCCAATATTTCCTCAATTCTTTCAAGTCACTTGGCCCTGTGTTTTGTAATCTTACCATATGTGACGGGTGCTGGAGAAAAGGTCCGCAAGTCGCAAATCTTGAAATCGCGCTAGGAGGCAAAAAAGGTTTTTTAATTTTTTTTTTACTGTTGTGTGTGAAGAAGTCACTCAATTCAACACTCAAGTGTTGAAGAAGTCACTCAATAGAATAAACAACATTTTTAGGGTCACTAAATACTTATAATTTGTCAGCAAAGTCGGCTTGTTTTAGTGATTCTTACAGCCGGGTTTTGGAGGCGTGATGGGGGTGCAGTTTAATTAGCATGTTTGATTTCGTTGGCTATTGTCACTTTGTTTCGGTCAAGCCACCGCCCATAAATAAAGCCGTGTGGTAGTAGCCTATGTTTGTTTACTGTGTGAGGTTGCTACAATGGCGGACGCTCAATCAGTAGGTGAGAGTATAAGCTTTCTAACGATGTATAACATGTCTAATTTTGCTTTTGGAATAGCGTTTTATAGGTTAGCATAACCGATGATTTTGATGATTTCTTGCTTGAGGAGTCGAAATAGTGTGCTTCATGTTGCAAAGATTCTCTGTTTGATGTCTCCGAGGTGTATACATGTGTCTCTGTTTTGCTGTCATGGTTCTGTGTTTCCTTCTGTCTTTCCTTGTTGGCCCGCCAGATGGCGGCACTTCTGTTTTGTGTCCTGCTCCCCCTGTTTAATTTTATTATTGCTTTCAATTATTGTAGTATTGTTTTTGGGTTGTCTCGTTTTCCCTTCCCTCTCTGTGGCTTAATTGTTCATGGTGCCCTCCTGTGTCTCGTCAGTGTCTGGTCTATTTAAGTTCCCTTCTTCCTTGACTCAGGTGCTGGATCCTTGTTTGGTTTTTGTGTGCGTATTGGATGGTGTTTCGGTTTGTGCTTCTCCTTGTTCTGGTGACTCAGTGTTTTGCTGTGAGTGTTTTCCCCCCTTCCCGTGTTCTGTTTTTGCTTTGTTTTTTGAATTTCTGCATTTCCTGTTTTTGCGTATTAAGATCTTTTTCCCCTTTTGACTTGCCCTGCGCGGCTTCGTTTTTGTTCCCTTTTGTTTTTGGTAAATGGTAAATGGACTGCATTTATATAGCGCTTTTATCCAAAGCGCTTTACAATTGATGCCTCTCATTCGCCAGAGCAGTTAGGGGTTAGGGGTTAGGTGTCTTGCTCAAGGACACTTCGACATGCCCAAGGCGGGGTTTGAACCGGCAACCCTCCGACTGCCAGACAATCGGTCTTACCTCCTGAGCTATGTCGTTTTTGTTCTAATTAAAGCAACATTCTTGGTTTTGCGTTCACTCTGTGGATTTTGGGTGTTTTTTGACTCCGCGTTTGGGTCCATTCCCTCGCCCACCCTGACACTTGCTTGTGACAGAAATAATCAGCCCATTATTTGTGCTCTGGCTACACCGCAGGAGGCATGTTCGATGATTCAATTTTATATCAGCGAGCATCTAAATACTTTCTCAAAATATTTTTGTTATTCAGCACTCTTTTAAATAGGAAGTATACTGAACAATAATAAACATATTTTGAGAACATTAGATCAATGGATGAGTGAACTTAGATAGCTAATATATCTATTTTCTACAATCTTCCAGACCTGCTGCTGCCTGATGTTGCAAGGTGAGAGCAAGGAGAGGGAAGTGGAGAGGGGGGAGAGGAAGGCAGAGGCTGACAGGCAGTGGGAAAGCAAGCCACTACTTCTGCTACGAGCATATAGCACACAGTATATAGAACCTCTAATAACCCATAATATAATTTAGTTACCAAGTGTCCTTTTGGACATTTGAACCATTTCTGGTGGTATTGTCATCAAATTTGAATCCGGATTTGTCCAGCATTGTGTTCTTAAGGCCACCAAGCACAGCCTGAAACACCTGTATTCACTCAAATAAACAAAATATTTTAGTTGAGAAAAAAAACTTCCCCTTCCACTTCGTTTGAGCTTCTGTTACTTTGTTTCCATAATAATTTGCATAATTCTGACTTCACAAACAACAAAAAAAACTCCCAAGGGTTACCTTTTAGAAGAGACCAGGATTATGCCTGTAGTCAATAGGGTCCAAGAATAGTAAAGCCAAATCTGTCAATTCTGATACCCGGAAGCAAGAAAGCAACAGGTAACAAAGAAGGCATAAGATTGTTTATTTGCTCTACTGGTTACCAATACATTCAGATGCTTTCATTATTATTATTATTATTATTATTATTATTATTGTTATTAATAATAATAACAGAATTATTGTTATACTGTTGTTGTAGCCACACAGTGAAGGGGCTCTGATTTAATGTGGCTGAAACTTTCCTCAACTGCTTCCAGAAGAGTGCGTTTTGGCAGCTTCACACCATCGTTTTTGCCAGCACTTTATCTTTTCATTTCAGTACAGCGATGGACGGAATGGCATCTGCCGCAGTTGCTACATAAGAGTTGATCTCTCTAGTAAGCCCCACAAAAGGGGCAAGTGGAGTCAACGTGTTTTACCTTTAATGTGGATTGCCTTTATAATGTAGCTAACATTGTATTATTTCACTTGCCCAGAATTTTTTTTGAAAATTAGTTCGTGAGTACTCTAGCAGGCTCAATGTTAATATTGCTGAATAATGCTGAGTATGAATTATCTCCTCAAGGAAATTTTTGCTACAGGCAGGTCTGTGCATAAACCATAAAAAAACAATCAAAAACATGCACAAAACACAGGAAAGACACAACAATAAAATGACAACACAGCCAAGGATTAGGCCGTAAGAAAGCATCAAAATTCTATTCCAAATTTTGAGAGCAACAATAATAATGAGTACAGTCTTGAGTAAAATGTATTTTACATCTGGGTCACTTTGGGGATTCATCCTCTAATTGACAGTGAGTGAGAATTTTTTCAGACTGGAATGGGGCCAGGAACTCACTTAAATATCCTCTGCAAGGAATGTTGGGAAAGGTCAGAGTTCAGGAAATGCATGGATACTTGACAAAATTCTAACAGTGACATTATCGCCCCACACAGGGCACAGCCTGTCAGTGATATTGACTCTCCACTGGACACATTCCCTTCCATGTTCTGGTTTAGAGAAGGCTATGGGCCACTGTTGTTTTTCAGATTATTGCCATTCTCCTAAAGCAGGGGCAAAATCTGGAACAGATATTGAGAGCAAGTATCCATGCATGGATAGCTATCAGCTGGAAACCCATCTTCAGCCTGCTGAAAACTAACCTGTGTGTTCAGTGAAGCCTGTGACACAATTCAGATTGATTGGTTTTTTACTAGAGACAGACAGAAACTTTCCAAGAGTGGATTATCTTTCCCTGGCGAATTAACAGCTGATTTAATTAAACTGGACATGTTGTACTTAGGCAATTATCAAGTCTGAAGGACAGTCCACTGCAGTGTCATATGTTTTACTAACAGCAATAAACTAACCATAGTTTTAGCTGGTTAATGTTTAGTGATTTATTTCAGTAGATAGCAACTTGAATTCCTATTTGGTGCATTAGTGCATTGCACTGTCAGACCTGGGTCAATTACATAAATATTTAAATACTTTTATTTGAAAATGCTACTTTGTGTATTTGAATATTTTCATATAAAATAAACATTTCTATTTGAAAAACTCCAAATACTATTTGGAGAAGATCAAATGCATTGTGTTTTGAGGATTTAATACATCCCTATACTTTTTCAAATAAAATCAATTTCAAATTTCAAATACTATTTTTAAAGAACAAAAATGTAAAAAAAAAAAAGCTGCACTCCCTGGAAGATTTGATACTCAAGATGCCCCAAAATGGATGCAGGAAGTTCTTAACCAGACACCCATATTATGAATTTGATACAGGAAGTATGATACTGCCTGTTTTGTCAAGTTCCAATCTTATTCAAGCGGTGACTTGACCTCACCTTTTTTCAGTTTGGCAGCCCGGTTTATCTATCATTTATATAAGCTTATCTTCTCAAGATCATTTGTGCAGTGTGATTTGAAGTTGTCTTTGGATGTATTTGCCTATACTGAGTTGCTTTGTGTTTTGGCCCCTGCTTGTTTGAGATTATGGCACCAGTGAGATCCAAGACCACTACATGATACCTGAGGGTACTTCTGGTAAATAGGGATGGGCAGGGCAAAGCTTTCAAAGCACTGACCGCTTCCGAAGCAATTGTGTCAGTTTTGTATCAGTGTCAAAACCATTTTGCACCCACCTGTTTGATGCCATCATCTGGTCATTTGTTGAAATGACCTTTGTTCGCCCACTAACAGCAATGAGGGGTAATGATAGACTCACGTTGTTGAAAATGTTGACTGTTGTTTGTGCCATTAAATAATCAGTGTTTATTGTCTTTCATTGTATTTCTCATTAGAAGTGTAAAAAGGCTTAAAAACAACCACATAAAACAAGACTTTAAAAAGATGAATAATTTATTTTAAAAACACCAGCAGTACAAATGCTCATTGTGGCTCACCTTCTCCCCCTCTGCCCCTACTGACAGTCCTTAAATAGCTTGAGCCAATCAATTGCACCTGGTTTCAATTGCCTCAAATTAACAAATTGCATTCAATTAAACAATTAAATTAAATCAATTAAACAATAAATACAATCAATTAAATAATTAACAGGCTAGTGAAGGGCCACTCCTTCACAAGAAGCTATGTAATTTGAATAGGCTTATGGCAGGTATTTGAAATTATTAAAGGCCATATAGAACACTCCATTTCCAGCTTTTCTTATTTTACATGAGTGTGATGACTGAGTGCTTTTCATTCAGGAATATATGCTTGTACCTTTGTCATTTGCATTTATAACAAACAGTGTCCTGTGACACAAAATTAACCCTTGAAAACAAAAAAAATTGGAAGAATGTTTCAGTGATTTATGAGTGACATTTTTGTAAGTTTGGATTGTTCATTTATGTAGTGGCATTGAATCCCTAAATAAGCATCCATGGTCAGTGAGGTCCAGATGTCTGCTGTAAAGCTCACATTATCAGCCTTCTGAAGTTGCACTATTGCCCTTTCATTTTCCTACTTGTATCTCGTTGCCACCATGCTCTTAAGGGCTTGTCTGCTGGGGAGAGTGTAATTACGTTTAACGTATTTAACAATAACGTTTCAGAAAATATATAACTTTAAAAGGTTTAATTCAATCTTCTACTGGGACTTTTGCCATTTATTGAGGGTGTGAAAGAAAATTTCGTGCCACTGACTATAATCAAATGTTTTTCAGATTTATCGTTCGATTGAGCAAGTATCATTCAAAGTACATTTTTATTGGTTAGTGCTGTCCGATTGTGCTAGCTACTTCACATTAACCTTGTACGGCGATCAGTAAAGGCTAACCGCACAGCACCACTTAATTATTGTCACTTCTATCACCACTGTAAATAATGAACTAAAAAAAGGCGACAAACTACCTTTTCTGTAAGAAATGTATTGTCAAGCTCATGCGCATACACATCTGTGCTGGCGACATTCTAAAGCTCCGTTTTGCCCTCCCTACTGTCAGTCAGATTGCTGTGATAGCTCATTCTAAATCATACTTGGGGACCCATGGATAACTCATGACCCACAGTTTGTGCCACTGGCTTACAGGCAAGGCAATGCAAATATTTGACTAATATTAGGTTCACTTATTAGAGTGCCTTTTAAGGACTATTAGACTATCTCTGGTTGGTTATATTCATTTATAGCTAGCTAGCTAATGTTAGCTAGCTATGTAGTTTGCTTTCATAATGTAATGTTATCGATAACGTTAGCTAGCTAGTTTGCTTTCATAAGGATGTTATAGTTGTGGTTTTATCTTAACTTGGCTAGCTAGCTAGCAAAAATTATTAGTGGATACAAGTCAACGTCCTTAGCTATCGATACTTGATATACTAACTTAGCTAGCTTGTGAAAATTCAGTCTCCCAAGATGAGCAAGTATCATGGAGGTAGCTATGGTAACGGGGCACGGTCTGTCAATCATAGCTAACTGACAGTTCTCATTACCACACCCAGACAGTTCAGGTGAACTTTTATAGTGGGAAATTTAGGCTTAGAAAAATACATTTTAAAATACATTTAAGTGACTGAATATGAATGTTTTGTTGTTGCCTAAAGACAACTGGCAAGTATCACATTCAACCACCATGTTGCTCCTTTAATACAAAACTTATCTTACCTTGTGATGGTGCAGCAGCTTGTGCCACAGCAGCATTATTGTTTGGTGTTGGAGTAACATATTTGGATGTATAGAACGCAGGTGTTGAAGAATGGAGGATGTGTTGTTCAAATATGAAGCTTCTGGTATCATATAGTGCATCAATGTCACAATATTAACACTGGCAGTAGATACCAATAGCAGTGAAATTCCACGATTCTCAATACCTAATTTCATACACATTTTTTTTTACTGTGGTAAGATCACAAATATGTGATTAGAATGATCTTAACTGAATGTTGAAATGTTGATGTAAAAATCACTACTGGTAACTGAAAACAATCCTAGAACACGGTCTTAGAATTCTAGGTAACATTTTACAACATTAATTTGTCAGGGTTTTCTGGGAAATGGACCCAAGCGCAGAGTGGGGGGAAAAAACACAAAACTAAAAGGGTAAATATACACAAAGAATTTAATACAAAACTCGGGAACAAACAAAGGGGCCATAAGGGGCAAAACCACAAACTCAAAAATTTAAAAAAACACAGAACAGAATACAGGCAGGGCGGAACACAGGCAGGTCAGAAATACGGGCAGGCGGAACACACACAAACAGGCGGAAACTCACAAGCAGAAACAGTCAGAAACACAAACACAAGCAAGCAGATACATACAAGCGGAACGCAAGCAGGAATGCAGGCAGAAACACACATGAAACGCAAGCAGGACAAAAGCGGGCAGATACATACAGTCGGAAACAAACACAAGGAACCAGCACCTGAGTCAAGGGGACAAAGAACTTAAATAGACAAGACACAGGTGAACTTAATACATAATCAAACGAGAGGGAAGGGTTAACGAGAGGCAGGTGGGGACGATGATTAAATAACGAGACAAATAATGGAAAACAATAATACAATTAACACAGGAAACCAATGAGGGAATGAACAGAAATACAAAAACTGAGAAGTGCTGCCAACTGGCGGCCCAAAAAGGAAAAAATAGAAACAGAAAGACAGAACCATGACAGAATTGGCATTAACTAATGTAGTTTTTAACATGAATCAATGATGTACCAACATTAACCTCTTAGCGCAAAGCCCCTAGAGGTCGGCACGCCGGTGTGCCGAGATTACTGAACTCAGACATTCAGTGCTACTACAACCAAAGTATGAGTTAACAAGACCAGGTCAAACCTAGTTTATGGCTGGACCTAACACACGTCATCCAGCCGACCACTGGTGTAACTTCATCACTCAGTCACAGACATTTGCGTTTGTAGGGCTGGCCCCGCTGTTGCGGCCCAGCCAAAAAGGAATCAGACACATATTCCAATCCATTGCTCAGCTTAGCAGAGAATGCACATTTCAGAGCACCTCAGAGACAGATATAATAATAATACATATTTCAAATAATAAATACGACATTGAGAAAAAATGAAACAAAAAATGTCATTGTTTTATTATACCAGCGTGTTTTCACGCATTTGCAGAGAAACTGAAATACTATCAAGAAAAATGGTTTAGCTATTTCTCAGCATAATGACGGATTCAAAGAGTAAACAAACTCACCCGATATTGTCTTCAAATGTATCCATGCCAAAGAAAAGTAATTATTCATCCTCTCAAAAAGCTTTTACTAACAAACTTTTATTAGCATGCACTCTGGCACTGTCTTCCATTGCTTCCCCGACCCTCCCCTAAAACCTAGTATATGACTGGACCTAACACACGTGATTCGGCCGGCCAATGGTGTAACTTCATAACTCGGCTGACCAATGGTGTAACTTCATCACTCGGTCAGTCAGTCAGTCACAGACATTCGCGTTTGTAGGGCTGGCCCAGCTGTTGCGGTCCAGCCAAAAACAGAACACGTTGTTTTAGTTTCATTAGTAGATGATACACGACAACTATCCCTACGGTCACACGGGGCGACACAGGAGCAAGACAAACGACCGGCTGCCGTTCATTTTCAATGAGAGTTGGCTATTCACAGCGACAAGAGACAAGTGGCCGTTGCAAAAAATAGGCTAGAGGTCTATTTTATGCAAATACTGAGCGATGCGACACGGCGACTACCAATGGGAGTGAAGGCAGCATGACACATTGCTGAAACAAATGATCCAAAATTTTGGTTCCAGTCAAACATGGAGGAGAAGCTCATTGTGGCAGTGTCGGGTTTCCCCATATTGTACAATTTTTCTCTTGATACATACAAAGATTTTTTTTTAAATGATGCATGGAGAAGGGTCACCTACTGCACGACATGGTGCCCCACCAGCACGCAAAAAGCTTTGATGCATTGTGTTTTCTCACTTGAAGGGCATCTAAGAGGGCACTTAATGAGTTTTTTTCATAAGAAAGGCACCTGTAGGGAACCTCAAGTTTATTGTAAGGGCACCTATATGGCACCACATCACATTTTCTCCACTGGAGGGGCATCCATTAGGAAAATTCCCCACATTCTCACGCATGTAGGGACACCCTTTACACCACTGTATCACATTTTATCCACTGGAGGGGCACTTCTCCATTAGAGGAGAACCTAATTGGGCACTTCATGATGTTTTCTCACCTGTAGGAGTACCCTATACAGCACTGCATCCCATTTTCTCTACTAGAAAGGGCACCCTTTGGGACACTGTCATGTAGGGGCGGCATAGAGGGCACTTCATAACAGCACCCTTTTCCATTGGAAGGGCACCCATAGGGAACGTCAAGTTTAGACTATTGTAAGGGCACCTTATAGAGCACTGCATCACGTTTTCTCCACTAGAAGGGCACTCATTAAAACACGTTATCAAATTTTCTTGCTCTAGAGGGCACATCATCATAATTTATTGCATGAAGGGGCACCCTAGAGAGCACTCAATCATTTTTTCCTATGTTAAGGGCAGCCAATAGGGCACTTCCTCTCGTTTTTGCCACTCTAGAGGGCACTTTAGCGACGCTTTTTCAACCATGGGGGCACCCCCTGCTATCCCGCCCCCCCCTCCCCCCCCACCCCCCCCCCCCCCCCCCCCCCCCCCCCCCCCAAGGTCCGCCAGTGACCTATCTAAACTGAACAGCAACACTTGCTCACGAATGCAATGTAATTCAGCGAGGTTCAAGAGAAACGTAGTTGTTCATGTTCGTTTGCTAGGTGGCTAGCTAGCAAGTTGTTCATATTAGGCGAGCAAGAAAACTTTCACAATTGCACAACTTTCACAAAAGTTGCTACTGGTAGTCAGCTACGTTTTGTCAGTCATTGTAGCTACCTTACAAACCAGCTTTCCCTGAGCTAACTAATGCAAACACATTGCTGCTTCGTGTCATTAATGACAATAAAGTTACGGTGTTGCAAGTATGGGTAGTTTTAATCACTCTTTTAAAACACTCTAGTGATAATATGTAGTAAATTATTCTTATATGGCCATCATGATATACTCAGTTATAGTCATTATGGACTGCGACAGTAGGCTATGTAACATTTTAAGTTATCAAGTCTACCAGGAGAGAATTGCCTCTGACCTGTTGTTTATGTGTCATTACACTGTCTCAATTTTCAGTTGAAGACTGTAAAAAAAAAAAAAAAAAACACCTCAGAGACTCATACTGACGAGAACTTCAGAAAAGTAAAGACAGGCAGAGAAGCGGTGCAGGAGCGGAATATGTCAGCACATGGAAATATAGTGGCATCAATGGTTTCCTAGCCCCCTGTATTGAGAATAGGCCCACCAGTGGCAACATGCCTCAGGGGGTTGGGGAGCTCATGATGCTACCAGAAGGTAAGCCCCCAGTCAGTCAGCCAGCCAGCCAGCCAGCCAGCCAGACCCCAGCCAGTCGCCAGTCAGACCCCAGCCAGCGGCCAGCAGCCAGCCAGACCCCAGCCAGCAGTCAGACCTCCACCAGTGGCCAGTCAGACCCCAGCCAGTGGCCAACAGCCAGCCAGGCCCCAGCCAGCAGTCAGACTCCCACCAGTGGCCAGTCAGTCCCCAGCCAGCCAAGCCCCAGCCAGCGGCCAGCAGCCAGCAGGCAGCCAGACACCAGCTAGCAGCCAAACCCCAGCCAGCCAGCCAGCAGCCAGTCAGCAGCCAGCCAGCAGCCAGCCACTTGTACCTGCACCCTTGGCAGAGGGGGCATGTGGTCAGAGATCAAAAAGGCCCAGGAGTGGAACGTTAAGCGCGTTTGAGAGGAGGCTGGTGACTGCCATTGAACGTACCGAGGCCACACCCCCTCATCCAAGTGATGACCCAGATGAGCTGTTTTTGCGGAGCCTATTGCCTCAGCTGAAGTCTCTGGCAGTTTCAAGGAGGGCGGCTGTGAAATTTAACATACACAGATTCATTTATGAGGCCCAGTGCAGGCAGGTAGACAAGGAGGGCGGGGCACAGCTGACAAGGCCGTGAGGGGTGTTAGTAAGCTCATTTACCCTCGCGGTCTTGTCAGCTGTGCCTTGCAGTCTAGACTTTTTTGGGGGGGCTGATGTTCATTACCCATGTTCATTACCCATGATCTTAAAATATTACAGAATGTTTCAAAATCACAAAAGTTCATAACATCACAACAAATCAATAGTGTGGTAGCTTTTACCCAATAAACATGTTCTAAACTATTAATGGTGTTGTAGTATTCAAAGTTATTTCTAAGTGACAAGTTAAGCTGAGAGGTATTTGTTAATACCCATTTCTTCTGTAATTCTGTTATTAATATGTTAATTCTTTGTAATTGTAGTTTAAAAGTGTGTTGAAGTTTGTAATACAATACATAGGGAGTTCATGTAAACCTATTGATTCATTTACACACAAGTGTAAAGTAGTGGAACAGTGGTGAGCTAAATTACTTCTATAGAATAAGAATGTTATTGCATGTATATATTTTATGAGTAGGAGTGGGTCATGAGGTGAGACAAGGAATATTGGCTTTTCATTCAAATGTGGGTGGCTCCCAAAAGAGCCTTTGTTTCTAAATTATGCTGTTGGTTGCCAAGGGACTGCACCCTCAGCACAGAAGTATGTGGCGAAGGTCTCCCTCACACGCATTGCCTCCCGTGCAGTATGGTTGCTTCCTGCTCTTCTGATGTTATGCAGAGCAGCAGCTTCCACATCAGCAAGTTGGCCCTGCACAGCCCTTGAAGTTTTGCTGATGAAACTGTGCAGGACACAGGTGGCTTTCACACACACCTCCACATTGGCAGGACCAATGCCAATGACACGACAGTACATACGCCATTGGGCTGCTAGTATACCAAATGTGTTTTCAACAATTAGCGTTGCCCGTGAAAGCCTGTAGTTAAACACCCTCTGCCTGCTGGGGAGGTTAGTGCCAGGAAAGGGCCTCATCAGGTCTCTTCGGAGAGGAAAGGCCTCATCACCAACGGAGACATGAGGCTGGGGCCCAAGGTGCTCTGCTCTAGGCAGTGGTTTGTCCCCAGGTAAGCCAAGTGTGCCATCCCGCAGGGCCTGTCCGAAGACATTGTTGGCCAGAGTCCCACCATCACTGGTCCTCCCGTAATTGCCAACATCTATGACACGAAAGCAGGACTGTGCATCCACAACTGCTAAGAGAACAATGGCATATGTGCCCTTGTAGTTGTAGTAGGGTGACCTAGAGATGCTGGGGGCCTGGATCTGCACATGCTTTCCATCAATTGACCCTAAGCAGTTGGGAAAGTTTCAACGGTGGTAGAACTCTTCCTCAATGGATTTCCAGTCCTCTGTGGTGGGAACAGGCATGTAGTCACACACCAGGGCGTCCCAGATGGCCCTGGCAACCTCTGCCAGAAACAGTGTTGTGCCCAACACAGTAGTCAAGTCAATGCTGCGGTATGAGTCCCCTATAGCGAGGTACCTGGGTATTAAAAATTGAACTTACATTAACGTTTGACTTTAAAAAGATCAGGCTGTATAGGAATGCACCACTGACAATAACATGCCTAGCTAGCTTACACAGTAGCGTACTTTTTTAACTTATTGAAAGGAAATTAAACTTTAGAGCTGAATATGAGCGGAGGCATTTTTCACGACAGTGTAAAATAATGGGTAAAGATATCCCGGCATTAACTGAAATTAATTATAAACACTCACCGCAAGCAAATCGCAAGCCGTTCACCTGGCCCGATGGCTGCACGGCAGATTGTGTCCAGTTTAGTGATGTGGGATCCCACCTTTGACAGAAGCTCATTGAACTGGGCTTTGCTCAGCCTGAAATACTTCTGGAACCGATCTTCATCCAGTCGCAGCTCCTGCACAAGCCGACTGTATTCTCCTTGCTGACTGCGGGCCTGGAGCATCCTATGGACCCAGATGGAGCAGTGCCGCCGACGTTTTCGAAGCAAATAAATTGCCGCAATAGCCAAGAGCAAACTTCTCCTATTCATTTTCCTAGTAAGTAGGCAATGATAGTTTTTGGAAAGAATACACTGCCTTTTTATAGATAGGATATTCATGCCCCAAAGTAGATATTTTTAGCGAGAAAGCATCTGATTTATTGACAGCAGAGATTGTTTTCTATAGAGACACAGGGTGTGACGTGTGCCCTTATTAACATAAGTAGAAATTATCTCCATCAACCAACTACTTAATACAGAAAAATCACCCGTCCTTTTGAAAAAATAGCTAAGCTAAGGCTAGCTAACCTAACAAAAAAAACAACGTCGCATAGAGTAGCATAATTCCCTATCTTTGCAGACTAAAACCCAGGTCAGAAATCTTGGTGTTATTTTGGATTCAGATCTCCATATCAACTCAATAACAAAGTCAGCCTAATATCATCTGAAAAATATAGCAAGAATCAGAGGATTCATGTCTAAACAAGACCTAGAAAAGCTTATCCACACTAGTAGGGTAGACTATGGTAATGGTCTTCTGTCAGGCCTATCTAAAAGAGCTCTTCAACAGTTTCAGCGTATTCAAAACGCCGCTGCTGGAGTCCTAACCAAAGTAAGAAATATGAACACATTACGCCAATTCTCAGGTCTTTGAACTGGCTTCCAATCTGTCAAAGAATTGACTTTTAAGATACTGCTGCATGTCTACAAATCGCTCAATGGTCTAGGACCTAAATACATTTCTGACCTGCTTGTACCATGCAAACCCGCTAGACCCCTTAGGTCATCTGGGACTGGTCTGCTAACCATTCCCAGAGTTAAAACAAAACATGGTGAGGCAGCGTTCAGTTATTATGCTACACACACCTGGAACAAATTTCCAGAAGATCTCAGACGTGCCCAAATCTTGACTATTTTTAAAACTAGGTTGAAAATTTTTACGTACTGCATCGTATTACACCTGGTGTCGACATATGACACTGGTGTAGGAAAGTTTGTTCTTTTATTTTTACTGACGTAGCACTCAGGAAAAGTAGGCACTGTTACTATTTAGCTAAAAACTCACTTCTGCAGCGGGGTTACAGTGTGAGGCAGGCATGGACTTTATGTAGTTCTTTCAACTCACGTTTTGTCCACATTTTGTCCACGTTTTGTCCGCTTCAGACATCTGGAACTCAACCTTTGTATGAGCTTCACCACACGCTTTTTCGTTCTCTAAAACCCAATTTTCGTCTCTCTTATATCTCCATTACGTCACTTCTGTCACAACCTGCCTTGCACTGCATTGCCTCCTACTGGTCACAGTAAATGTAACTACTCCGTTTCAATGCACAAATACTGTTTGTTATTACAGAAATTCTTGCAGGTCCTACGATCGCATATGATTAAATTCTTGCACTTTGATTTTTATTCCTTTGTTAAGTGAATTTCTACACTTTTATTTATTTATTTATTTATTTTTTGCCTTGTTTTAATTGTTATTTTATATCTTACTCTATTTTATTCTTATTCTGTGTCTTATTCTGTATCTTTATGAAGCACTTTGAATTGCCTTTGTGTATGAAAGGTGCTATACAAATAAACTTGCCTTGCCTTGCCTTACAATAAGCATATTCATAACCATTAGTTTGAAAAATAGCAATGCACAAGTTCTAGTTAGTTTTTTTCCCTTTTGATTACAGTGACACAGTTATCACATCTTAGCTGGGAACCAGTAAGCTAAAGCCTCTGAAGTCAAGTTCCCATGGTAACGGCCTAAGTCAAGCCAGACACGCAGTAGCCTAAAGCTTGATTGACAAGTTTATGACTTTGTTTTGATGTGGCTGTGCAAGTGAAAATTAGGCCTTCAAAATCACAGTATTATCACATGACAATGCAATAATGTGGGGCCAACCTGAGTTCTGCATGGCTTTTACAACATTGGCAGCATTGTCAGAAACACAGGCAGCAACTTTATCTGCAATGTTCCACTTCCTTACAGCCCTTAAAATTAGAGCTTCCGCGGTATTGATTTTTTCCTTATCACAAAAATTAGCGAAGCCATTCAAACCGTTGCGGTAACCGCCATAGATTGATGTTGAAAAGGTCATTTAAGGAGGCTTGTGTCTACAGGAAACATAACCTGTCCATTACATTAATTTGTAAGCAGCTTGATAAAGGAAATGGATATTCTTTTTCAGAGTAATAATGTTGCTTTTAAGCCATGGACTACATTTGGCAGTGTGCCTCTGATTAATTTGATTAATTAGAAGTTAGAGGTCATTTCATCATTGTGGTGAAAACTGAACGGATATAATTCAATTCCTAGAACGGGGCTTTGCTGTGGTTTGGATGGATGTTTTTTAAGCCAAACTCTAATGACCCCATAGGTTACTATTTCTTGATCCTGCTGAACACATTCCAGTAATTATACAGTAAATGCTCTATATAGATTTAAATACAGCCACATTAAAACATTGTTTATGGTGGCCCACAAGGATGATCGTGCTTCGAAAACAAAAGTACAAACTTAAGGGAAACATGCTCCAAATTTAAAAAACAATGCATATCAACGATAGCACTTCAAAATGAAAGCACAAACGTGGTCCATGGAGTAAGTGCCATGGCACACTTGCGTTGCATCACTTGGTTTCGTGGCTTTTTACTCTTTGCATCAATTCTTGATTTGGAGCGCGTTCTTTTGATTGTCGATTGTCAATTTGCATCGGTTTTTTATTTGGAGCAGTAAGCGCTATGCTACAGGAACGAGGCACAGATGAGGTAAACAGTGCTGGCAATATGCCCATGGAGGGCTTTTATTGTGACAGTGGTTACAAAAAAATAAAAATGGGGAAAGTGGAACACAAGAGTAGATTCAGCCAATTCAAATGTTTGAGAAACAAAGGTGCTGGGAAAGTGCAGGTAGGGTTGGGCGGTGAGCCTCGGGGTCTGCGATTCAGTCCACGAGGAGGGCACATCCAAGCCTACAAAAATGAGAGCCATAGACACTGTTAGAGGGAGAGTGAGGAAAAAGCCTGCACCCCGCCTTGGAATGAGGTCACGAGGCTTATATAGGGCCGGCAGATACTTGGAGAAACTGTTATGCTGCCAGGGGCCTGATAGAATTATTGGATAGGCCTCACGGTGCTGTCCAGGTTTGAATACTGAGTGGAGGTGCTGCAACTCAGCCATGTCCCACCGGCACTGTCCGTGGTTACTGCAGGCTGGGCTGTGAGACAATGGTGAAGTAGAGCAGAGTGGTGACTGATGGCAGAAAAGGGCGGGGCTCCCGAGGCCTGCACCACAGAGTGTATATTCCTTTTATGTTTGTGCTTTTGTTTTTGAAGCTTGATTGTGAATTTGCCTCTTTTAATTTGGAGTGCATTTTCCTTCATCCCTTCGTGTGCTTAAATCTTTGTAGCACGATCGTCCTAGTGGGCCACCCTAATAAGGAGATTGAAACTCAACTCTTACAGATAGGAACTCATTTAAGATATGCATCTTGTGTGGAAAGTAGAAATGTTAGGGCTGCCGGGTGGCTCATCCTGTTCTAGTGCATGGATGGGCCCCATGGTCTGATATCAGAGCGATGCACAATTGGATCTGGCACCTCCCAGGGATGGGAGGGTTTCAGTTGGCCATGATGAGAACATCTCATTGCATACTAGCATCCCCCACTAGTCGATCGGGCACCCACAAGTTCACTTGTTGATGTGCACGTGAATTCCTTTTTATGCATGTCCATCTTGTGAACTACAGTGTGAAAAGAATAATTTCCCTCTAAAGGATCTTTATGTAAATATCATCAGGCTAGGGCATCTGACTTGTAATTTTTAGACAGGATCTGCTTTGGTGAACTGTGTACTAGTCAATTATTAGTTAGAGGACCTGCTTGAGTGCCATTCTACACTCAAAATATCAGTAATGTAGTCAGTGTAGCCTCAATCTAATTTTGTGGACATAAATTTGCACACTATAAAAATTTAAAATTGTTAATTTTTTGGTAAAATCTGGGTAGCCAGACCTTTAACATATAAATAACAATAAAATATGTTAAGTATACAGTATGGTAGCAGGCTGCATAACAAATGTTAAACGCATTAGTGTTTCATTGTAAATGATGCCATTATTTACATTTCATGCCTTTACTATTTTGTCTTTTTATGGGAAAATTCATGGACATTTTCTTACAATGTGGGTCAGTTTTCAATATCTAGGGTCAGGAAGAATCCTCTTTAAAGTTTGAATCATTTGCAGTATGCATAATATGCGATCCAGTTATATACCGGTTAACTGAGCTTCAGTGTTGGAAGGAAATGTTGTTGATTTTTATTTTCTTCAAGTATGTTTGAGTAGTAAGGTGCTTTTGCATGATACAACGGTGTGAGACTTTTCTTTAAACTAAGGATTCTAGATTGTTAGGTTTCATTGAACAGTACACTTTTCAGACAAATATATCATATGGAAAGAATAAGTAATTTTCAAAATATAGCTGGGAAATGTGTCAATGATATGATCATGGTGGGCAATTTATCATTCATTACTAATATTGTAGGAATTTCTTAACAAAAATGATGGTGTTGAAGATAAAGATAACAAATCAAAGAGTCAGGAGCTACTAGTACAGGAAGAGGTACAAGTACAGTCTTCAAATATAAAAAAGTCCAATACGTGAGTTTATATAGTTTTCAGAGACAAAGAACTGTTGTCCCAGCCTATGAGATTCATTGAATCAGCATATGCAAAAATTCAATTTACTGCCAATCACGGATTAGGATCAGGCAGTCCATACCAAAAGTAACCATGTGGACCTTTTTCAACTTGACATGTCATCGGATCTCCTAATGTACTTCATTTATACATCAACTGGAATCTGTCTCCTTTTGCTTACATTTCAACAGATACATTGTATGGGGAGAAACAGTGGACAGTTCAATATATTGGCTATTAAAAGTAAACATTCAGCACTTAGTGAAATACATTTATCAAGTTACCATAATGTCTATATGACATTTTATATAGTTTTCTTATATAACACTTTTTCTGAGTCAACTTTGTCAATCATAACCCAGCAATATAATAATTACAATCCAAATACGTAATTGGCAGTTGTGTAGATTCTTGCCTTTGAATAAAACTTGTGCTAAAAGCTGAGATGTAGTCATAGCAAATTGCTGATGTGGTGAAAGGAGCCAGTACTGCAGGAAAACCACAGAATCAGCCTTTGGGAAGGCTTGTCCATTGCCATTGAAAAAGGCAGCCAGGCAGGCTGGAAGCAATATGCAGCAGGCGGCCACGTTCTGTTTCTGACCCTCCAGTGAGTCCATTGGATAATACACAGCTGCTGGACTATCTAACCTTATCCTTTGGCTGGAACTTTTCTCTTTCACTGACCTTCCTTTGTTTGTTTTAAAATGAATATATGGCTCTTCAAGATTAGCACATTTTACACATTAAATAAAAGTACAACACAGCCTGAAAAAAACTTGCGAGTGCCATTCTACCCAAAGTGAATCATTCTTAAGGCTTTGACATTATACCTTAGCATTATATATACCTTAACATCATTATAAACCGGTCCTAAGCATAGAAAGGATTAAATTAGATGTCATGAAATATAATCTCAAATGGGATATAGCAGATGATATAACTGGACCCAAGTTGAACAACGATGTAATTTTTTGTGTAAATGCACCAAAAGTAAGTGACTGCTGGAATAGTACATTTCTTTGGAAGTTGAAATTTTTCAGTTTGAATAGGCAGACTGCAAGAGTCTGCCTGACAGAGAGAAAGGAGCATTCTTGTTACTTCCAGAGAAACTCGACAGGGGGCAGAGAAAGAATGAAAGTGAGAAAGAGGAATAAAAGAGTGATAGGGTACAAGAGACATCAATAATGCACTCACCTGTTGTCTAACTGTTCCTCTTGCCAGGCTGTTGATCATAGCATGAACCTGGCAGCAGTTAGCAGAGCTTGGAGGTGCAGTGAACCCTGATGAGTGATTCTGTGGTCAGTCAGGCACCTGTGCCCCAGTATAACCCTAGTCTGCATCTGCCTTATATCAGGTTCATACCTGTTTTGTTCTCACCTGGGTGGCTGCCTGGGCCATTGAGGTCAATCAGTACCCCTGCAGCTCTGCACATGATTCAGCTGTAAGGGTGTGGAGGTGAAGAGTGTCTTATCTGGGAAATGGGGATGCAAACGGCAGTGTAGCATAGTGGGTAAGGAACTGGGCTTGTAACCGAAAGGTTATAGGTTCGATTCCTGGGTAGGACACTGCCGTTGTACCCTTGAGCAAGGTACTTAACCTGCATTGCTTCAGTATATATCCAGCTGTATAAATGGATACAATGTAAAAATTGTGTAAGTCGCTCTGGATAAGAGCGTCTGCTAAATGCCTGTAATGTAATGCGTGTCTTATTTGGGTAATGGCAGGATAGATAAAGTTAAGGCTACCGGGGCAGGTGATTCACAGAATCACATCATGCCATTCTGTCCTGTATAAGACACCACTGAAACCAACTGTTTTGTGATTTGTGTTCCTTCACAAATCTCACGCAATTACATGGTGCCCCAGACACTTGGGGGTCCTCTGCTGTGGTCCTACAAGTGGTAGCCCATATATTAACCTTGAATATTGATAAATACATAGGTGTCATTTCCACAGGGGATGCGACTTTTACAACCAAGCACAAACATGGTGTGAAAAATGAGAACTCAATATCCAAACCACTACTAGCATATGTATTATATGCCTCCAATTCAACAGACATACCGTTTTCATGATTACTGACTTTTTAAAAACACTATTTTCATTTTTTTTTTGAACACTATTAATTAAATTATCTGTATCACTTTTTTGGCAGCAGTTGTCCTCGTTTCTGATATGCAAAGATTGCTGGGAAATATGCCTGTATGCTGTTGTCTAACGTCAAGTGCCTTTTTTTATAATATGATGATGCAGAACAATGCAACAGGTAGCCGCTTGGTTTGGCGGTGAAATTTGAATGCCAGCTAATTAGCTAGTGAGGAAGATAGCAAAAAGGACTCTTAGCTACAATTAAACAAATCAAAATGCCTTATAAAGAAGTTGATCTCAGTAGAGAAAATGGACTGGCAGAAAGGTTTGCCAAGTTGGACAGCTTTTTTAAAAGCAGTCGGCAACCTGCAACTCTACTGTGGCAAAACATCAGAAAGCCTACAGTTAGGCTACTGCTGTCAGTATGGATATATCAATAATCTTCCCTGCTCAACTGCTATCATTCCAGATTAGTTTTCGAGCGGAGATCGCTCAACACAGGTCAGTCTCCCAACTTGCAAAAATGCTTATAGTCTAACAATATTCGTGTAACGTCTATCTTCGGTGAGATGCATACCTAAAGTTACTGCACTGCTATTAGTTATGACATTGGCTGTCACAGTTACAACAGCACTCATTTTCTAAATTAAAATTAATCAAGAACTATATGTGAGGGGCAACATAGGCCAGGAGAGACTGAATGGACTGGCTACACTTTATACTGAAAGAATCAGAGCAGAGTTTGAAGGAGATTGTTGATGATTTTGAATCAAATGAGTGAGCAGACAAAGTGCTGCCATGTTAACCATCAAACCCCGATCAAATCATTTTGATTAAGGATAAAGTAATCCAAATGCTGTTTCTAAAAGTGAAGTACCAGATCATTTTCAAGCTCCAAAACTATAAGTATGGTGGGTGAGGGTGTGTTATATAACTAAATAATCTTTTTATCTTGAAAATTGCTTACTAAGGATACAAAAATGGGAGTATGTGATGAGACATTTTGTCTTGTACTTGATTGCTAAGAGACTGAACGCGTAACAGTATTTTGTACTGAATATCTTCTCTCTGTAAACTATTCACGATGTTTATTAAGCTCAATCAGAAATCTGAAAGGTACAGGCTAACATCAAAGGAAACACTTTCATCATACGAATTGACCCCGCTGGCAGGGACGTTTGTTATGATGGGTGAGGTTAGTTGTTACAATTTATTTAATTAAAAAAATTGATTATTTCGTTTTGAAATGAAATGTATGTGTTGTGATTCACATTTCTTCATTGTACAAGTAAAGATGGGGTTAATACCAGATCCAACCCTAGTTTTTATTGAAATTAAATTGGAGTTCATTTCATACACAAGCACCTCTTATTGGTCAGCGCATGACTGTCTTTCAATCCTGCAGCCACCAGCAACCGCAATATTAAAGGTGAAGCCAGATCACCTGGCATCGCTCTCACCTCCCACAATCGGTCGCTTATGAAGGTAATAAAATTTTAAAATGGGATACAAGTTACAAGTCGGATCTCTAATCTGACTGCTATCATGCCATGTTCCCCATCCTTCCGGTCGCTTCAAGGTGAATACAAATTCACTTTTTATCAGAGAATATGAGGCTTTTATTGAATAAATTATTGTTTACCAACACTTCTATTAGTTGATTGCAAACAACTTTCTCAAGGATTTTGGAAATGACCGGAAACTTGGAGCTGGGCCTGAAGTTATGTGGGAGTGTTGAATCAAGACTGCAATATTTTAAAGAGAGGATGGATACTGGCCTGCTTAGAGTAATTTGGAAAACAACCAGTAGATAGAGAGCTTTTGGCAATAGGGTGCAAGCTGGAGCCAGTAAAACTCATGACCTCTTTCAGGAAGGATGTGGGTAACACGTCTAGAAGACTGGATGATTATTGCATATGACATACATTCATTGCATGCAGTGACTTAGGGCTGTACTGTTTCAAGAGGAAATGAGCATTGTGATTATTAACGGTCCAGGAAACTGAAATCCGCTTGTCTCTCTGCAGATGTGTTGTTTTAATACTTTTCTGCATTCACAAAAGGTTCAGAAATATTTTTTAATGATTTTTGGAGAGAAAAAAGCGTATATATGCCTGTGAATAAATTGCTGTGCTTTCCCCCTTGGCTAAACACCAGGTTAACTGGGTGTGAGTTATATAACAAAGCCCAGTCAAATCCTTTCTACATGTAATATGTAAATGATATTCCACAGTTGATATTCCAAGACTGATCTTTCCACAGTTTTGTGCGGGTAAGGCAAGCTAAGTTGAAAATGCCTATGCATTTCTCCTTCTCTGGATGCAGAAAAAGCAATGCGCTTTTTTTCTTTTTGCAAAAATGAAGAGACCAGCAAGAAATGGGTTTTATTTCAGGAGCCCACAGGCACTGCAATAGCCCGTACAGTTAGCATTTGCAGTTCACAGGCCTCTGGCTCTGTCCTGCATTTCTGTCAGATGCAAGAGGCAACAGCAGGTATCGGTGAGAATGCCAGGTTTTTTTGGCCCTGACTTTGGCATGTGTAGGCACTGGGTCTGTGGCCTTGGTAACAATGGAGACATTAGAAAGTGAAATGGGATACGGGCAGCAGCTATGCCAATGTTTCAATCACAGCCAAACAATGGGTCAGGATGGCAAGCACTGCATTAATGTTGCAGTGCTGGTGTCTGTTACCTGCAGACAGTCACACTTGCATAGAGAGCCACTGCTCAGCTTTTTCATGTGAAAGGGGATGAATATATTCCATTATTATAAAGGAAGAAACTGCAGGGGAACCAGACTGTATTTTGATCAATACAAATGGGAATCCATGTAAAGACTCAGAAGGACCTCAATATTTTTATGTGAGAATATTTTTGTGCTAACCTACAAAAGTGTTTCTGAGAGTCTGTGGGACTGATAAGGAAAGAATGATGTGACAAGTGAGATCCCATGCTCTGAGGAAGATTGTAATTTGGTAATAATTTAGTGAGTTAATATTGGGACACTGGCATCTATTCTCTGTGAGTGGAATACACTGGGTCTTCAGGTGTGCATCAATTCTGTGTCTCTCATTCTCAATTGACCCTTCGTTAAGCCCCTCCCTAGAATGGCCATTGTCCAATCCTAGGTTAGCAACCATAACTAGACGTGGATGGCCTGGCAAATGAGAGCAAAATGCCGAAATCGTATGCTTACGGAACCAGCAACTCTGACAGTAGGTATCCCAAACCCCAAAAGGAGGGCGTTGTTTTTTTTTTTGCGTTTTCTGAAGCCAAAAACACAAGAGGAGAGATGCCGGATGTGGATTAAACAGGGTGGGAGACCTCATTCACAGCTAAATCCATCCAAAATCAACAAGAATGCTAATGCTTCTGCAGATGCTAATGTTAGCTAGCACTAGCAGACAGCAAAGCTGGCTGAATAATAGCTCATTATACATAAAAATAAACTAATGCAAATTAATGGCTGACAGTATTCCTTCGAATCTTTCTTTCTAATAATCTCATTTTTTATTTTTTAATGTGGATACTCCATTTGGGCAAGGAGCCACTCCAAGGATCAGCTTGGAATATCCTGGAATATACTATGCACATAATGTTAATTTTCTGGTCGAAATTTAATAATGAAAGCAATAATAGGAGCCAGGTTTAAACGTTATCTTAAAAATAAATAAAACCATATATTGGCTTACCCTGCAGTGCAAGAACATTGTTGCTCCTTTATATAGTGGTCGTGCACATGAATTGCCAAAACGTGAGGTGCCTGACTCTTGCATTGCGATCTGTGCGCTTTAGCCTCTATTTTAATGTCATTACTGTCACTCTTCCGACAAATGATATCATGAATGTAGCCTTCGAAAGCATATTGCAGTCCTTTCTGTCTACTTCTCTCTGATATTTGAAATGTATAACTCCACAAATATGTAATAATTTTCTTTGGAATATCTCTCGCTGGTATAATTGATAACTCCATATTTTGACATGCGGTTCCGAAAGCTTGCCAGGCGTAACAACAGTAACCAAGGGGGGCGGGACTTAGCGAATGGCCAATTTCTTACTCTCTCTTTCCCTGTCTACTGAATTATTTCCATTGTTTGGGGCTTGCTTAATACCTCCATTATCCCTCCATTACCCCTATGAGGTCATTAATACAAGGTGTGCAAAGCAGTGGTAATACAGGAGTGATAGAGATGCTATTTGACTGAAGTGGATTTATAGTTGTTTTCAGTGTGAGGTCAGGTGGTGTTACAAGCCTGAGAGAGGTAATGAAAGATTGAACATGTTTTGGTTGAGTATTGAGTTCTTACACTGTGACTAATCCTGTACTCAAGGACTGACTCTCATGACAATACAAACACTGAACCCTCCCATCCCCAGGTGATATTAGAGCCAACTGCTCTAATGCAACTGTGTCACTCTGTGAGGCTGCAGACCATAGTCAGCATTGCCGTGGTCTGGATCTGATAGCAGCCTGGGAACTAGAGTGTATGAGTGTACTAGTTAATTTTTACTGCCTGGCTAGATAGATACTGTAAATTAAGGGGTGAGGGGTTGTGTTGGTGTGTAAGGGAGAGTAGAGTCTGCATTTCAGTACATAATAGCCACAATACTTTTCTGTGTCCTATGCTACCATTATCATGTGTACACAGCAGAAATACAGTTCTGGTAGGGTGCCTCCATGCCTGAGAGTGACTATATATAGGATATTTTGTAGATGCAGTCACATGTGTCTAAGGGCTCTGCTGATGATGAAGAGCTGAATGATTAACTGGGTGAGAACAGCTCTCATGCTTCTGAAATCTCTTTTACTTGGCAGGAGGCCCAGCCTGACCTCCCAACTGTGTTCCCGTCATGGCACTCCACTCCATGCCCCCCTTGCTGCCCCTCCTGCTCCTCCTTCAGTTCTGTGCCTCTGAGAAACAGAAAGTAGAAGGACATGGCTCATCCAGTGTGTCTCTGAAACCTGGCAGTAATGACAGCAAGACCTGCAGTGGAGTGGTCACCTGTACGCCTGGAATCCTGCTGCCAGTGTGGGGTCCCCAGAGCCCTGGTCTGGGGGAGCAGGCTTTACGGGCCTTTGTCTACTTCCTGTGCCTCATGTACATGTTCCTGGGTGTGTCCATCATTGCTGACCGCTTCATGGCAGCAGTCGAAGTCATCACCTCACAGGTGCTTTTTATTAAACAACCTTATTTAACTCCTCAAACCCAAATATATTTAAACAAGAAATTTGTCATTGGAATTGGAACCAGTAAACAGAACATTCTACCCAGCCCCCCACCCAAGCCTTCCCAATCCTCATGTGTACCACATACAAAATATACCAGACAGACAGAGAGATGAATCTACAGCATATCACATACATTTGGATGGGATTAAAAGGGTGGATGGGTTAGTTGGAATGCAAAAAATGCATTAGGTCACTAAATGTGCTGATGTTAATGTAGTGTTAAATGTGTTTATGTGCATAAGCATATTTCTCCATTGGAATAAGCATATTTCTCCATCACTCTCATGAACAGAATGTACCAATTAAGTCAAAATAAACAGCTTTTAGGAGCATCATGTACATCCAATGAGCTCCATAATGTTTGGGACAAAGACATATTTGTTGGCTTTGTACTCCACAGTTTTAGATTTGCAATCAAACATTTCATATGTGGTTAAAGTGATTCTCAGCTTTTATTAAGGGTATTTTTATACATTTTGGTTTCTCCATGTAGAAATTACAGCACTTCTGCCCCAAACGTTACAGAGCTTCCTGTAGGTTTACATAGAATGCACTAAGATGTATCAGCAGCACACATCATTGTGACAGGAAAAGGAGGTGACCATCACCAAACCCAATGGGGAAACATCAGTGACAACGGTGCGGATCTGGAACGAGACTGTGTCCAACCTCACACTCATGGCACTGGGCTCCTCTGCCCCAGAGATCCTGCTGTCAGTTATTGAGGTACAGTGCAGATCATCCCACTAATACACTAACCACTAACCCACCTACTACCCCACCCCACCCCACTAACCCAGCCACTCACCCACCCCACTCATCTGCCAGGTGTGTAATGAGTGTGTTGTTCTTGGAAGGTGAGCAATTACAGTGTTGTTATTGGAAAGCATGTAATGAGTGTTTTGTTTTTGGAAGGTGTGTGGGCATGGCTTTAGCGCCGGTGAATTGGGCCCTGGCACGATTGTGGGCAGCGCTGCCTTTAACATGTTTGTCATAATTGGCATCTGCGTGTGGGTCGTCCCGGATGGAGAATCTCGCAGGATCAAGCACCTGCGTGTCTTCTTCATCACTGCCTTCTGGAGCGTGTTTGCCTACATCTGGCTCTACCTTATCCTGGCTGTCATCACGCCCGGCATTGTGCAGGTCTGATACGCACTGTGTGCTACAGCTTAATTTGCTGCTGCTTTGCTGGTGTATGTGTATGTGCAGGTGTATGTGCGTGTGTGTTCATGTGTCCAGGTTTGTGAGGCCCTGATGACTCTGCTGTGCCTGTGTGTATGTGTTTGTGAGTGCATGTTTTGTGTGTGTGAATTTTTGTGTGTGCGTGCCTGTATGTGCCATTGTATGCAGGTTTGGGAGGCCCTGGTCACTCTACTGTACTTCCCTGTGTGTGTGATCCTGGCCTGGATCGCTGACCGGCGCTTGCTTTTCTACAAGTACATGCACAAGCATTACTGTGCCAAGAAGCGTCACCGCACCAGCAAGCATCAGGGAGTGGTGTTGGAGACAGAGGGTGAGCTGAGCAATGGCACAGAAATAATCCAGGATGCAAAGTTCACCTCTGAGGACAGGGCTAAGGCCACTGAAAACATGGATGTCAACCACACCTGCATCACAATGGAGTCCATAGAGCTGGATGAAAATCACAAGGAGGTGAGTGGGAACCAATGTGTGTGTGTGTGTGTGTGTGTGCATGTGATTTCTTGTGCATTGGCCATCACTCACATGTTTGTGTATACATTTCTATTTGTGTATGAGTTCATGTGTCTATGTGGCTGTGTGTTATGCCCATATTTCCAGGTGATCCGCATACTGAAAGAGCTGAAGAGGAAGCACCCAGAGAAGAACTTAGAGGAACTGATAGAGTTGGCCAACCACCAGACACTGATGCCCCAGCAGAAGAGTCGCGCCTTCTATCGCATACAGGCAACACGCAGGATGATCGGCGCAGGAAATGTTCTGAAGAAACAGAACATGGAACCAGCACACCGCTCCCCACACACACTTGACAAATCTCAGGAGCAAGACCTGTCATCATGCAGCTGTATCATGTTTGAGAAAGGGCAGTATCAGTGCATGGAGAACTGCGGCACAGTTAGTCTGCACATCACCTGTCAGGGGGGCAGTGGCAAAAACACCATTTATCTAGACTACCACACCGAGGATGGCTCAGCCAATGCTGGTTCCGACTACCAGTTCAGTGAGGGCACACTGATCTTCAGGCCTGGAGAAACCAAACAGGAAATCAAGGTAAGAAAGAGATAGAAACAGAAGGGAGGGATCAAAGTTGGTTCAATGATATTACCAGTGGGCAGATAAAAGCTTCAAACTTGGCCAGAGACCATATTATTGGATCGCAGATTGTACATTTCAGATTTTACATTGTAGACTTTACCAGCAAGTCCATATACAATAGGTTCTCTACCATCCAAGAATTGATAAACTACCATCCAGAAAATGTATAGGTTGTATTTATGGAATGTTGATTTCCATGAAGTGGAAAAAGTTTTGCACACCCAAAAATAAAAATTAGTCAATTTTAGTTATATGATGTTAAAAACCCTGGGTTTAAAAAAAAAAAAAACTTTGGTGCCCAGTGTGTGGCTGATTATGTCCAATTCCCACCCTAATTCGGAATATCCAATTAACTTTTTGGGGAAGTGAAGTCATCTGTGGCTATCCTCCATAGCACAAAGTGTCACCAACCTACTTCTTTTCACACCACAGCCAAGCTGACATCACGTTTAATCAGAGAAAAATATCTCATATGCGGATTTGCATGCAGTCTATGGGTACCTGCTTGACCAGTGGGGTTGCTAGAGAGCAATGAATTGCGGACCCCTAGCCAACTTAACCCTCCCGTACCCTGGGTGATGCAATTGCCAATTAAGCATCACCCAATGGGGCTACTAGTCATAGTTACCACTGGCACTGTCCAGATTCTATCTAAAGCCGCGTTTCCACCGCAGGAACTATACCCCGGAACTAGGAACCTTTTGAGGAACTCAGTGCGTTTCCACCGCAGGAACTAGGGTCTAAATTTAGTTCTGGGGGCTTTGTTTTACCCCCCAAAAGGTTCCTGCTCGGGGGGTAGTACTTTCCGAAAGTACAGGAACCTTTTGGGTGGAGCTTGCAGCGCTGAACATTTCTGATTGGTCGAGTACTCACGGGATTTTTTTGTGTCTATTTTCAGGCGCCATGTTTGAAAATATGCAGGCGCAAACCAATTTATTTTCATAATAACTTCAAATCAAACTTGTATCTTATGCGGCGCAGTAGCCTACTTTTGGTTATAGCCTGCCAACGTCTTGGAATTATAACGTGTGCTCTTCTGTTCTTTTCTTGCTTTAGTATTCGTTTTATAAAATGCTAAGCATTCGTGCTGGGACAGCATATTACGTACTAAAACATTCAAACGGATTAATTCGGCTGCTGAATATTTTCTTCCGGATTTTCTTAGCCCGTTGTAATTGACTCAAAACGTTTGATACAGTTATGTGAGGTATGCGGAAGTATGGAAGTATGGAAATCACCTTCCGCACTTTTTGTCAGGGTAAAATAACAGGTTAATTCTAGTAATCGTACCTTTAGCTTTTTCAGACTGCCGTAATTTTACTCTGCCATTCTTCAATTCCACAAAAAGACCAGGAAGACTATGGACTAATTTATGGTGCATGGTTCGCATCTGGAGGGCACACTTCGCTGCTCGGCTAGCAGTAACTTCGAAGGAAAACAAACGGTGGCTGTACCACTACTAATTTAAATTTTCACGCAAGTCCGAGTTTTCGTTCTATTCTTGTCATTTTGCGATTAGCCTATATGGAATTGACGATGAGAAAGTAATCAAACAGCAAATTGTTTACAACGTGTGCATGTTTTCTGCTGTTGTTGCCAGTTAGCCTATATTGGAAATGTGAATGCATTCTGTCGCTTCGGATGTCAAGACATGAAAGCGAATGTTCGCATAAAAACATAATGAATGTGTTTGAGAGGATATATAAAACAGTTACAATCTGACTATTGGTCTGTTATATCCTATTTGTTGCATAACGGTCCAAGTTCAACTACCAACGACAGTTTTGCTTGACAGCGGCAAAATATGCCCAAACGGCTGCAGAAGAATATTTCAATTCCATGTGATTAAATCGATAAAAATCAATAAATACAAAAGTAACCATATATAGTCATTGTTGGTAACCCGTTGTATATAAGTGGAATAAACCCCTCCGGGCTGTCCCGGTTATTAGAAAATAATGTAGGCTACTTCGGTGGTAGTATGGGGTTACAGAAGAAATCATATGACAGATGGACCGACGACAACGTCGCTTTTTCATACGTCAGTGGGCTAATTTGCCTAATCTTCGCGGGACTTTAGACCCCGGTGGAAACGCAGACAACCATTGGCTGAAGGAACCTTTTAGTTCCTGGTAAAGTAGTTCCTGGGACTGAAAGTTCCGGGTAATTTTGGTGGAAACGTGGCTTAAGAGTGTGATGCTCATCCATGCACCACAGTGTGGTGCCTTAACCTATTGAGTCATCCAGCAACCAAATAAGGCCCTTCAGCCCTCCATAATAAAAAAAAGATTCACCTAGGTAATCAGAACATATAATAAATAAACAAATGAGTAACTGCATTTTAAAAAAAAAATCTAAAATAGAATTATCCTCTTGTACTTTCCACATTGAAGAGCCCTGTCTGTTCCATGACAAGCACAGCAGGTATCCTGGCATTGCGTGTCAGCCACTGAAAGATGTGAGAAAGTTTATATTGATTTTTTTCTGGTGTATTGACTTGTGTAGTGAAAAGAAAATTCACAGCAAGACCAAGGGACTTGAAAGTAAAACTAAAAAAGAAAGGTTGCACACTCTTTCCTCCAATGCAGTTTTTAATGGCCAACGTTACAGCAGCAAGCTGCCTTCTCCACGGCTTTAACGCAACAATTATCTCACACATACAAATAGGGTACTAAAATTGAACTCACCTGTGAGGCATAGACAATTAAGATCATATGACGTATACAAACCTTGATCTACACATAGAATTTATAAAAAGAACATAAGCAATTAAATTTACATATATAATGCTTCTGAGTGAATGCTTATTGAATAGATTCTAGATATCCAATATTTTAAAAATCTATTCAATAAGCATTCATTTAGAAGCATTATATGTTCTGCACACTTTAGAGGAAGGGGAAAAGATCAAGCTGACTTTGAAAAAGGGTTCAATATTGGGGCACGAATAGCAGGAGTGTACAGACATAGTGTAGGTACGTATAAGGTGTGTACAGATGAGGTTTAGGTGTGTTTGGTGTGTGTAAAGTTGATGTGTAGGTGTATACGGGGTGTGTACAGATTAGGTGTAGGTTAGGGTTTGGGTGTGTGCCGGGTCTGATGTGGTGTAACTGTATATAAGGTGTTTACACATGTGATGTAGGTGTGTATGAGGTGTGTACACTTGTGGTGTAGGTGTGTACGAGGTGTGTACAGATGTGGTGTAGGTGTGCATGAGGTGTGTACACATGTGGTGTAGATGTGTATAGTGTGTGTACAGAGGTGGAGTAGGTGTGTATAGTGTGTGTTCAGATGAGGTGCTGTTGTGTATGGTGTGTGTATAGATGAGGTGTAGGTGTGTACACGTGATGTAGGTGTGTATGGTGTGTGTGTGTATAGAGGTGGTGTAGGTGTGTATGGTGTGTGTACAGATGTGGTGTAGATGTGTATAGTGTGTGTACAGAGGTGGAGTAGGTGTGTATAGTGTGTGTTCAGATGAGGTGCTGTTGTGTATGGTGTGTGTATAGATGAGGTGTAGGTGTGTACACGTGATGTAGGTGTGTATGGTGTGTGTGTGTATAGAGGTGGTGTAGGTGTGTAAGATGTGTGTACAGATGTGGTGTAGGTGTGTAAAGGGTGTGTTGGGGTCTGCACAGATGTGGTGTAGGTGAGTTTCAGCTATGTACAGATGAGGTGTATGTGTGTACAGAGTGTCTTTGGGTTGTGTACAGATGTGTTATAGGTGTGCATTGAGGTATTTACAGATGTGGTGTTGGTGTGTTCGGGATGTGTACAGATGAAGTGCAGTTGTATAGTGTGTGTACAGAAGAGGTATAGGAGTATATGGGGTGTGTATAGATGTGGTGACAATGTGTATGGGGTGTGTTTTGGAGTGTGCACAGATGTAGTGCAGGTATGTATTGGGTGCATACAGATCTGATGTAGGTGTGTATTGGGTGTGTTTTGGGTGTTTACAGATGTGGTGTGGGTGTGTATGGGTAGTGTTTGGGGTGTGTACAAATATGATGTTGGTGTATATGGGGTGTGCTTGTGGTGTATACAGATGTGGTGTAGGTATGTATGGGGTGTGTACATGTAGCAATCATTTAGTAAAGATAGGCTTACTTCAGATAGTCATTGGACCAGTATTCTAGGTATGGTGGGAGTGGTTAATACAAATATGATAATGAGACCAGAGACTAAAGTTTAAGTAGAAGCATTATCGCCTGGTGTTATTTAAATAATAATAAATAAATAAAATTATAACCCCAGAGATGAAACAAGGAAATTGTTACAAAAAATGAAATTACAAAAATGACAGGAAATACACAGGTACATCCTGTAGGAATTTCTTAACAAAAGTGATGGTGTTGAAGATAAAGATAAAAAAATGACAGAGTCAGTCAAATGAAGAGGTACAAGTACAGTCTTCAAAAATATAAAGTCCAATACATGAGTTTATATAGTTTTCAGAGACAAAGAAGTGTTTCAACCTATGAGATTTATTTAATCACCATATGCAAAGATTCCATTACTAGCCAATCATCAGTTAAGATCAGGGAGTCCATACAAAGCAAGAAAAAAAGATTGCAAAAATTATTTGGTGACCACATTGTATGCTAGTCTGTTCTAGCCAGCTACCATAAGCATGACTGTTCACTTTCAAACCAATTTAAAAATTGTTTATGCAACAAGGCCACATCTGCTCTCTGCTTCGGCGAGAGATGGTGTAAGGGACATGCGGCTACTTCTCATAGTGGGGCACCAAAATGTATACGATATAAATCTATATCCTCACAGGTGGCGCCAGCATGTAATAATCAGTCTCATGAATTAAATATACAAACTATAAATCGGAAACTTAAATTAATGAAATTCATTGACAGTTAATCTTAACCAAATCATAATATCATATTTCAGCTAATACCAAATTAATATAAATGATTCAGCTAAGAGGTGAAGGTATTCTACTAAGTTCTTCTGAGTAGCAGCAGCTGACTAAATTCAGCACAAGAGTAATATCAATACAGACAATACTTGTAAATATAATAAAGTTCATTGAATACAAAGTACCAAAAGGGGCAAAGCACAATTCACTACAATGATGTACAATAAACTATATGAGTGCACGTGTGTGTGGGTGTTGTGTATGCATGTGTGTATGTGTGCTAGCATTGTGCGCACAAGTATGCGAGGCGTGTTGTACGTTCTCCGATGCATGGGGCTGTGTACACGGTTCCAGGAGAATGAAGGAACAAAATGGAGTGTATGAAAGGAGGGGTTTTTGAAACTAGATAAAGCTAGTGGCTACACAATGGTGCATGAAGAGTATCAAACAGATAAAGGGTAACCAAATAGCTATTGGTTTGCATTTTTCAAGATCAACATGGCATGTTATGACCAGTTTGTATTTAAAATAGATCACATGCAAGATATGTTCTGTGCATGACATATATTAAAATTAACGCAGTGCAGTGGATGGCTTAGAGCTGAGCACAAGAGAATGGTAACACAAGGAGCATTTACATTAATCATTAAAACACAATAACCATTAGCACAGTCATGTACATTCAGTCATAATTATTACTATATTCAGTCCAGGCCCGGACTGGCCATCGGGAGATTCAGGAAAATTCACAATGACCTGCCTGCCTGGTCGCTGATTTGGCCTGCAGTGCAGTCACAGGGGGTAATAAATCTTGAGTTGCACTGTGATTTTTACCCACTGTCTATAACAGGGTTTGTCTGTATGTCCCCACAAAAGCAGACCAATCACAGCTCATGCCGCTACATGTACAACGAGGAAACAAAACTTAAAAACTAAACATTACTTGCTGCAGCAACAAACACATTCGGAACGGCACATAAGCTAACGATTTGTTCACAAACTCCACACCGCAAGTAACTTGCTATCAATAGCTAAAGATTGGACAGGCAGGCCACATAGTTATTAGAGCAGCGTCTTGTTAACAATAGACCCCCCAAAAAAGAGAAAAGATGGAGCCGAAAGGGAGAGGGAGAAGAAAAGGAAGCACCTTCAAGAGGAGGCGGCCAAGTGCTCTGAAATAACTGACTTATTCAGAGCCCCCACCAGAGAACATGTTGCAAGAAAGTTAGCTAGCTAGCACAGCGTTAAGCCATATTTTTAGTTTCAGCATAGCTTGGGCAAAACTCGGCAACCCCTTAATTCAATTCAATTTCTTGCTCAACACAGTTCATGGTTATTTTATATGTTTTCCACACAGAGACTTGCCAGCTAGCTGTGATGTCAAGAAAACTAATTTTGCTCAGTCCAAATCTCAATAGGCTGGCATGTTGAGTGTAATGTTAGGTTATAAGCCCCATGTAGTATGTACTGTAGTATGGCCCTAATGAGGAAAAAAAACTTTTGAGATGTGTTTTGTGCAACAAAGGGGAGGGTGAGTCGTGCTATATTTGAATACAGGGAAAGTGAGAGAAATTCACTGTTATAACTATACTATGAATGTAAAAAGCTTTCCTCTTTTTCTATAAGGTGGAGATATGGGGATATGAGTCAAAGTGGGCGATTTGCTATTGTAAAGTATAAGCTACAGTCAATTGGAAAATAAGTTGTGTTCTTTTTTCCTATGCAAAGGTGGAGATAATAGGCCTACTAGTGCTGGTGCTTCAGAGGGAGAGGTGCAGGAAGAGCCTAGTGCTAGTATAGAGGAACTGGCAGGTACAGGGCAAACAGTCTAGAGCAGGACATGTTATGACTATGAAACAGTAGAACAACAACATTTAATGGCAATAGTATTCCTTAAACAAGCTATGTTCATATTCTTTCATAGTTAGTTATTGGTAAATTTAGTTATTGTTGATGTAATGATTACACTGGTTCTTCTTATTCAGTACCAGCAGATTCTGAGGATAGAGAGAGAGATTCAGTGTCCAGCACAAGGGAAACAGCAACTGAGGAGAGAGATAGGGAAAGAGATGCACTGCAGGAAGACACAGAGAGGCCTTTTGATTATTTTGCTCACCCTCAGTCCAAAGATTTGGACTTATTTTTTCGTTACCACCCACAACAAACCCCAAGATAGCCATTCCCAAAGTCTTCCACAGCAAGGATGGGACAAATAGAAAGTGGTTAACTTCCGGTGAATCATCTCACTCTCTATACTGTTCGGTGTGTCTCGCATTTGCCAAGCCTTCTGCAAGTGATAAAGTTTTTGTTAAAGGAGGCATGCAGGCATGGAAGCATGTTCACCAAAGAATTGAGGAGCACGGAAGAAGCAAGTTACACAGAAAGAGTGCAGAGGCCTATTTCCTGAGGGAAAGCATTGCTGATATCAGTAGTCTATTGAGTGACAAACAAATCTCAGCCCACCGAGAGGAAGTGAGAAAGAAAAGGCAAGTTATGGAACGTGTGATTAATGTCATCAAAGTAATTGGTAAGCGTGGCCTTAGCTACAGGGGTGATAGACACGAAGCCGTATATAGCCTTGAAAAAATGGCCTTGGACCATCGGAATTTTTTGGAAATGATATTGCTGCTGAGTAAATATGACATTTACATTACATTACATTATAGGCATTTAGCAGACGCTCTTATCCAGAGCGACGTACAACAAGTGCATTTGCCTGCAATAACATGTCAATGACTGCACTGAGAATGGTAAGAGGCTGCATGAGACTGGAGGTAAAGGAAGAGGGTCCCTTGTAATTCTGCTGTCCAAAAGAACAGTGAACAAAGTCATTGAGGTAATCAATCTCTTAATCCCAAAAACTATTGTTAGTGAAGTAAGGGAGGCAGGGATGTTTTCAGTCCAACTTGATACAACACAAGATCTGACATCTAAGGACCAGTGTGCAGTAGTACTGAGGTCGTAAACGAGAGGCTCATAGCTGTCATTGATTGTAAGTCATCGACTGGAAAATACTTTGTGGAGCTGGTGAAAAAAATTCTGGAAAAGGTTGACATTGACATCAAGAAATGTGTTGGTAACTCAACTGATGGAGCTGCTAACATGCAGGGACAGTATAACGGGTTTTCGGCATTGCTCACTGGAGGATCTCCCAACCAAGTCCACATATGGTGTTACACACATGCTCAATCTTGTGTTAACAGACACTACTGGAGTTGTCGTGTCAAGTGCATCACTCTTCTCATTGCTAAATGATGTAACAGTTTTCATCCAGGAGTCCTACAAACGTATGAATCTGTGGGAGGAAGTCAGTGAAGACAGGAGACACAGACGGCTTGCTCCAATAGGAGAAACTCATTGGTGGTCCACGGATCAATCCTTGAGGAAAGTATTTGGATGTTTTGTACATCTATGTCACATTTCCTAACAATTTTGTTTTTATCATATTTACAAAGATGCTGATCAGGAAACACGGCCTAGTTGTGTATAGATGTGGTGACAATGTGTATGGGGTGTGTTTTGGAGTGTGCACAGATGTAGTGCAGGTATGTATTGGGTGCATACAGATCTGATGTAGGTGTGTATTGGGTGTGTTTTGGGTGTTTACAGATGTGGTGTGGGTGTGTATGGGTAGTGTTTGGGGTGTGTACAAATATGATGTTGGTGTATATGGGGTGTGCTTGTGGTGTATACAGATGTGGTGTAGGTATGTATGGGGTGTGTACATGTAGCAATCATTTAGTAAAGATAGGCTTACTTCAGATAGTCATTGGACCAGTATTCTAGGTATGGTGGGAGTGGTTAATACAAATATGATAATGAGACCAGAGACTAAAGTTTAAGTAGAAGCATTATCGCCTGGTGTTATTTAAATAATAATAAATAAATAAAATTATAACCCCAGAGATGAAACAAGGAAATTGTTACAAAAAATGAAATTACAAAAATGACAGGAAATACACAGGTACATCCTGTAGGAATTTCTTAACAAAAGTGATGGTGTTGAAGATAAAGATAAAAAAATGACAGAGTCAGTCAAATGAAGAGGTACAAGTACAGTCTTCAAAAATATAAAGTCCAATACATGAGTTTATATAGTTTTCAGAGACAAAGAAGTGTTTCAACCTATGAGATTTATTTAATCACCATATGCAAAGATTCCATTACTAGCCAATCATCAGTTAAGATCAGGGAGTCCATACAAAGCAAGAAAAAAAGATTGCAAAAATTATTTGGTGACCACATTGTATGCTAGTCTGTTCTAGCCAGCTACCATAAGCATGACTGTTCACTTTCAAACCAATTTAAAAATTGTTTATGCAACAAGGCCACATCTGCTCTCTGCTTCGGCGAGAGATGGTGTAAGGGACATGCGGCTACTTCTCATAGTGGGGCACCAAAATGTATACGATATAAATCTATATCCTCACAGGTGGCGCCAGCATGTAATAATCAGTCTCATGAATTAAATATACAAACTATAAATCGGAAACTTAAATTAATGAAATTCATTGACAGTTAATCTTAACCAAATCATAATATCATATTTCAGCTAATACCAAATTAATATAAATGATTCAGCTAAGAGGTGAAGGTATTCTACTAAGTTCTTCTGAGTAGCAGCAGCTGACTAAATTCAGCACAAGAGTAATATCAATACAGACAATACTTGTAAATATAATAAAGTTCATTGAATACAAAGTACCAAAAGGGGCAAAGCACAATTCACTACAATGATGTACAATAAACTATATGAGTGCACGTGTGTGTGGGTGTTGTGTATGCATGTGTGTATGTGTGCTAGCATTGTGCGCACAAGTATGCGAGGCGTGTTGTACGTTCTCCGATGCATGGGGCTGTGTACACGGTTCCAGGAGAATGAAGGAACAAAATGGAGTGTATGAAAGGAGGGGTTTTTGAAACTAGATAAAGCTAGTGGCTACACAATGGTGCATGAAGAGTATCAAACAGATAAAGGGTAACCAAATAGCTATTGGTTTGCATTTTTCAAGATCAACATGGCATGTTATGACCAGTTTGTATTTAAAATAGATCACATGCAAGATATGTTCTGTGCATGACATATATTAAAATTAACGCAGTGCAGTGGATGGCTTAGAGCTGAGCACAAGAGAATGGTAACACAAGGAGCATTTACATTAATCATTAAAACACAATAACCATTAGCACAGTCATGTACATTCAGTCATAATTATTACTATATTCAGTCCAGGCCCGGACTGGCCATCGGGAGATTCAGGAAAATTCACAATGACCTGCCTGCCTGGTCGCTGATTTGGCCTGCAGTGCAGTCACAGGGGGTAATAAATCTTGAGTTGCACTGTGATTTTTACCCACTGTCTATAACAGGGTTTGTCTGTATGTCCCCACAAAAGCAGACCAATCACAGCTCATGCCGCTACATGTACAACGAGGAAACAAAACTTAAAAACTAAACATTACTTGCTGCAGCAACAAACACATTCGGAACGGCACATAAGCTAACGATTTGTTCACAAACTCCACACCGCAAGTAACTTGCTATCAATAGCTAAAGATTGGACAGGCAGGCCACATAGTTATTAGAGCAGCGTCTTGTTAACAATAGACCCCCCAAAAAAGAGAAAAGATGGAGCCGAAAGGGAGAGGGAGAAGAAAAGGAAGCACCTTCAAGAGGAGGCGGCCAAGTGCTCTGAAATAACTGACTTATTCAGAGCCCCCACCAGAGAACATGTTGCAAGAAAGTTAGCTAGCTAGCACAGCGTTAAGCCATATTTTTAGTTTCAGCATAGCTTGGGCAAAACTCGGCAACCCCTTAATTCAATTCAATTTCTTGCTCAACACAGTTCATGGTTATTTTATATGTTTTCCACACAGAGACTTGCCAGCTAGCTGTGATGTCAAGAAAACTAATTTTGCTCAGTCCAAATCTCAATAGGCTGGCATGTTGAGTGTAATGTTAGGTTATAAGCCCCATGTAGTATGTACTGTAGTATGGCCCTAATGAGGAAAAAAAACTTTTGAGATGTGTTTTGTGCAACAAAGGGGAGGGTGAGTCGTGCTATATTTGAATACAGGGAAAGTGAGAGAAATTCACTGTTATAACTATACTATGAATGTAAAAAGCTTTCCTCTTTTTCTATAAGGTGGAGATATGGGGATATGAGTCAAAGTGGGCGATTTGCTATTGTAAAGTATAAGCTACAGTCAATTGGAAAATAAGTTGTGTTCTTTTTTCCTATGCAAAGGTGGAGATAATAGGCCTACTAGTGCTGGTGCTTCAGAGGGAGAGGTGCAGGAAGAGCCTAGTGCTAGTATAGAGGAACTGGCAGGTACAGGGCAAACAGTCTAGAGCAGGACATGTTATGACTATGAAACAGTAGAACAACAACATTTAATGGCAATAGTATTCCTTAAACAAGCTATGTTCATATTCTTTCATAGTTAGTTATTGGTAAATTTAGTTATTGTTGATGTAATGATTACACTGGTTCTTCTTATTCAGTACCAGCAGATTCTGAGGATAGAGAGAGAGATTCAGTGTCCAGCACAAGGGAAACAGCAACTGAGGAGAGAGATAGGGAAAGAGATGCACTGCAGGAAGACACAGAGAGGCCTTTTGATTATTTTGCTCACCCTCAGTCCAAAGATTTGGACTTATTTTTTCGTTACCACCCACAACAAACCCCAAGATAGCCATTCCCAAAGTCTTCCACAGCAAGGATGGGACAAATAGAAAGTGGTTAACTTCCGGTGAATCATCTCACTCTCTATACTGTTCGGTGTGTCTCGCATTTGCCAAGCCTTCTGCAAGTGATAAAGTTTTTGTTAAAGGAGGCATGCAGGCATGGAAGCATGTTCACCAAAGAATTGAGGAGCACGGAAGAAGCAAGTTACACAGAAAGAGTGCAGGGGCCTATTTCCTGAGGGAAAGCATTGCTGATATCAGTAGTCTATTGAGTGACAAACAAATCTCAGCCCACCGAGAGGAAGTGAGAAAGAAAAGGCAAGTTATGGAACGTGTGATTAATGTCATCAAAGTAATTGGTAAGCGTGGCCTTAGCTACAGGGGTGATAGACACGAAGCCGTATATAGCCTTGAAAAAATGGCCTTGGACCATCGGAATTTTTTGGAAATGATATTGCTGCTGAGTAAATATGACATTTACATTACATTACATTATAGGCATTTAGCAGACGCTCTTATCCAGAGCGACGTACAACAAGTGCATTTGCCTGCAATAACATGTCAATGACTGCACTGAGAATGGTAAGAGGCTGCATGAGACTGGAGGTAAAGGAAGAGGGTCCCTTGTAATTCTGCTGTCCAAAAGAACAGTGAACAAAGTCATTGAGGTAATCAATCTCTTAATCCCAAAAACTATTGTTAGTGAAGTAAGGGAGGCAGGGATGTTTTCAGTCCAACTTGATACAACACAAGATCTGACATCCAAGGACCAGTGTGCAGTAGTACTGAGGTCGTAAACGAGAGGCTCATAGCTGTCATTGATTGTAAGTCATCGACTGGAAAATACTTTGTGGAGCTGGTGAAAAAAATTCTGGAAAAGGTTGACATTGACATCAAGAAATGTGTTGGTAACTCAACTGACGGAGCTGCTAACATGCAGGGACAGTATAACGGGTTTTCGGCATTGCTCACTGGAGGATCTCCCAACCAAGTCCACATATGGTGTTACACACATGCTCAATCTTGTGTTAACAGACACTACTGGAGTTGTCGTGTCAAGTGCATCACTCTTCTCATTGCTAAATGATGTAACAGTTTTCATCCAGGAGTCCTACAAACGTATGAATCTGTGGGAGGAAGTCAGTGAAGACAGGAGACACAGACGGCTTGCTCCAATAGGAGAAACTCATTGGTGGTCCACGGATCAATCCTTGAGGAAAGTATTTGGATGTTTTGGAAATCCTGGCCATGCACTTTTCATTGACTGGGTGATCACCATGACAAGGATAGAGAAAGATGACACAATGAAGCCTGCTGTGAGAGTGAAAGCCAGAGGATATGTGGAGGCACTTCTGAGGTATGAAACCGTACTCACAGCACAGGTTTTCCTAAGGACATTGGAGCTGATGTTCCCCCTGTCAAAGTCTCTTCAAGCCAGTGGCATGGAGATACTAACTGCCCAGTGCTTAGTGATGGGAACTGAAGACAGCCTGAGAAAAAGTTCCAGAGACTTTCATGGGATTAACCCTCTGGGGTCTAAGGGTAAAATGAGGCACACTGGTGATTGTGCGATGCTCTGACATTTGTGTAAATTTCATCAACTTTATATACAGTGATTCCAAAGTGTTTCATATCTTTGTTTTCAGCACAAACTCAGCTACAATAATATGGCAGCAGTAAGTAGGTCATAATCATGTGTGGATTGTAAACTGCTCTAAAAACACACAAACTGTAAACAGTAGTTTTGAACATGCACAGGAATGTTGTAATAAAGCACACTGAACAATTGTGAATAAGACTTTTGGTCACTGAAATGTGTTCATCAAGGTCTTGGGTATCAAAAGATGACAAAATATTTTAGCAAATCCAATGAGAAATATAAAATACATTGCTAAAAGTTAGTGTTGTGACTACTATTTTTCAACATCAGGTGAGAATTGGAGGGCAAATGGCCTTTCTGTAATGAATATGCATTGGGTAGGACGACCTGCCAGCTAAGTAGGCTATTCACATCTGGCCGCATGCCTCCCCACCACTAAGACAAAGACTCAGTGAGCCATTTAGAAGACAGAAACAAAGACATCTTTTGATTTTCAGAACCTTTATTGAAGCAAACTATACGCATGGAAGATGAGATGAGACTGGTGTACTCTTGCAACGCTTGCGTGGCCTCTTAGCTAGTGGTGAACTAGGCCGTGTTTCCTGATCAGCATCTTTGTAAATATGATAAAAACAAAATTGTTAGGAAATGTGACATCAAATCAAACTTTATTTATATAGCACATTTCCTTCAACAGGTGAAAATTAAATGTGCTTTACAAAAAAGGGGCAAACCACTAACTAATGAAAACAAAACTTAGGAAATGTGACATGGTTACATCATATACAAACAAAGAACCAAACAAACACAACCAGACGCAGAGAGGTAGCCTATAATTTTGAGAAGCAATGGTTAGAATCGTTCGTAGTGTGGGAATTTACAAGCGCGCATATTAGTGAATATTCCTACAAATACACAGAGAATGTAATGCAGCACACATTTACAAATAATGCAAGCTATCAACAAAACAACATTAGCTAAACTAAATAAACATTGATATTCCAGCTCAACTACATGCAACTCATCAATAACAATGCCTCAATCTGAAGTAGGCTAGGTCTGTTTAGCTAAGTGGTTATTATATTGCTATTTCCCGAATTTACTTACAGTATGCTAATATCGATTGTGCAAGGACATCAGTTTTAGAATCTTAGCCACGCCACGGGCTATTTATTACCAATATGATCGAAAAACATACAGTCTACCTGATACTTCTAACATAACCAGACGCAGAGAGCCTAGCCTATAATTTTGAGATGCAATAGTTCGAATCGTTCGTAGTGTGGGAATTTACAAACGCGCATATTGCTGGATATTCCTACAAACACACAGATACGTTGCAATGCAGTACACATATTTACCAATATGATCATAAGAAATATACTTACGCATGAAGTTGATCCTCAGCTGGATCAGTTCGCTGTTCGAAATGACACCGCTCTTCATCAGTGTCAGCTTCCGGACGGACCATTTTCCAAAATTAAACGAAATGTTCACCTCAAAGGAAGTGAATTAGGTGACACGTTGACATTCTATCCTGCTTTCGCAGACTTGGCATTTCTCACATGGATCTCGCATCGCCCCTCCTTTAGTCTCCTTCTATGGAGAGTAATTATAATGTTGTTAACATGTGAATGCGATTTGGGCGGACTTCCTGCTGAGCGAAATTCACATAGTAATGAGCTCTCGGCGGAGGTCTCGACCCCAGAGGGTTAAAAGTATTGATATCAAAAGCCGCGTTTCCACCGCAGGAACTTTACCCCGGAACTAGGAACCTTTTGAGGAACTCAGTGCATTTCGACCGCAGGAACTAGGGTCTAAATTTAGTTCCGGGGGCTTTATTTTACCCCCAAAAAAGTTTCTGCTCGGGGGGTAGTACTTTCTAAAAATACCCCAACCTTTGGGGTGGGGCGCAAGCGCTGAAAATTTCTGATTGGTCGACTACTTGCAGTGTTTTATTTCAACCACCATGTTTAAAAATATGCAGCCGCAAACCGATTTATTTTCATAATAACTTCAAATCAAACTTGTATGTTATGCGGCGCAGTAGCCTAGTTTTGGTTATAGCCTGCCAACATCTTGGAATTATAACGCGTGCTCTTCTGTTCTTTTCTTGCTTTAGTATTCGTTTTATAAAATGCTAAGCATTCGTGCTGGGACAGCATATTACGTACCAAAACATTCAAACGGATTAATTTGGTTGCTGAATATTTTCTTCCGGATTTTCTTTGTTAGCACGTTGTAATTGACTCAGAACGTTTGACACAGTTATGTGAGGTATGCGGTAGTTCTGCGTAATTCACATTGGTGATACAGTAAAAGCAAACTGGAAATCACCTTCCGCACTTTTTGTCAGGGTAAAATAACAGGTTAATTCTAGTAATCGTCCCTTTAGCTTTTTCAGACTGCCGTAATTTTACTCTGCCATTCTTCAATTCCACAAAAAGACCAGGAAGACTATGGACTAATTTATGGTGCATGGTTTGCATCTGGAGGGCACACTTCGCTGCTCGGCTAGCAGTAACTTCGAAGGAAAGCAAACGGTGGCTGAGCACTGCTAATTTAAATTTTCATGCAAATCCAAGTTTTCGTTCTATTCTTGTCATTTTGCGATTAGCCTATATGGAATTGACGATGAGAAAGTAATCAAGCAGCAAATTGTTTACAACGTGTGCATGTTTTCTGCTGTTGTTGCCAGTTATATTGGAAATGTGAATGCATTCTGTCGCCTCGGATGTCAAGACATGAAAGTGAATGTTCGCATAAAAACATAATGAATGTGTTTGAGAGGATATATAAAACAGTTAAAATCGGACTGTTGGCCTGTTATATCCTATTTGTTGCATAACAACGGTCCAAGTTCAACTACCAACGACAGTTTTGCTTGACAACGGTAAAATATGCCCAAACGGCTGCAGAAGAATATTTCAATTCCAGGTGATTAAATCGATAAAAATCAATAAATACAAAAGCAACCATATATAATCATTGTTGGTAACCCGTTGTATATAAGTGGAATAAACCCCTCCGGGCTGTCCCGGTTATTAGAAAATAATGTAGGCTACTTCGGTGGTAGTATGGGGTTACAGAAGAAATCATAGGACAGATGGACCAACGACAGCATCGCTTTTTCATACGTCAGTGGGCTAATTTGCCTAATCTTCGTGGGATTTTAGACCGCGGTGGAAACGCAGACAACAATGAGCTGAAGGAACCTTTTAGTTCCTTGAAAAGTAGTTCCTGGGACTAAAAGTCCGGGGACTTTTGGTGGAAACGCGGCTAAAATGACGCCAAGTTACGGTACTGCAAACAATATAGGCTATCTTGCCTCACCGAAATTAAATAAGATGTATTCCAAAGCAATGCTACCCAATATTTCCTCAATTCTTTCAAGTCACTTGGCCCTGTGTTTTCTAATCTTGCCATTTTACAATGTTATGCAAACTTTGTGTCCGATCAAGAGTATTACACAAGCATTGTTTTAGATAATCTCCCAAATTGGAATCCCTAAAGAGATTCTAACTGATCAAGGCACTTCCTTTATGTCACACACACTGTGCAAACTGTACGAATTGTTAGGAATTAAATTGATCCAGACATCCGTGTACCATCCGCAAATGGACGGACTGGAGGAACGATTTAATAAAACTTTAAAAACAATGATTCGTAAGTTAGTACACAAGGATAATAAATATTGGGATAAGTCGCTGAACCCTGAGCCACATCATACTGTTTGTCACAGTCAATTGTTTAAAAAAAAATAATAATATAGCAAAGCGCCAGTGCTAAACGGTAAACCTTGATCATACTGTAAAAGTTCAGATAAGGGTAACCGTAATCCACAATATTTTCTTAAAGGGTTTGTTTGCATTTTGAGCCAAATATTGTAGATATTGAAAGACTGTAAATTTTTGATCAATCAATAATACAGATGTAAGACCATCTCTGTTTATAGAAAAGTATATTTTCCCGTCCATTTTGGCTGTGTAAAAAATGCAGAATACTATGTTAACACAGCCTCTGAGTCTGATATTAACCTCTGAGTCTGATATTGCCAAAAACGCGTAATTGAGCATGTGCATAAAATCAAAACAAAAAAGACTGAGTCAATGATCTTTAGTTTTAAAAAAATCACAAAGCAATGCACGCCTGTAAACTGTATGGTCCAAAATGTTGCCCTCCAAAAAATCTCTGCTCCCCCAATCACAGCAGTCTAGATCCGGGACTGGCTGAAATGTATGTGTGTTTGCATGTATGCATGCGTATGCATACCTCTCATAACCTACATTCATATGCATTACTGTTATCAGTTACTCATTACAAACACAAATCCAAAAGAAATGATATCTGAAGAGAAACACATTTTCAACATACAAAAATGCCAAGTTACTCACACATACAAAGCACTGTCTATAGGTCATTAACACTTGCAAAATCTAGGCCTGCCACTAAAAGTACTGATATAAAATTAGGCTAAGATACAAGAAACAATACTGGCTATCTTACCAATTACCTTTCATATGTATTGCTATTTATTTTACCAGATACTTTTTTCAAATTGAACATCTGCTATTATTAAGTACTTCTAAGCTCACCCTCATCTTCAGTAGTATTTCACTAGTTTTTCATTTATAATCTTTAGTGACCTGGTTTACACCTGGGTTACATACAGATGAGGTCTAGGTGTGTATGGGGTGTGTACACATGTGATGTAGGTATGTATGGGGTGTGCACAGATGTGCTGTAGGTGCATATGTGGTGTGTTTGGAGTGTGTACAGATGTGGTGTAGGTATGTTTGGGGTGCATACAGATGTGGTGTCTATGTGTATGGGGTGTGTTTGGGGTAGCTTATTTGGAAATGCAGTTTAGGTGCATGCAAGATGTATACAGATATGGTGTATCAGTGTACAGGGTGTGTCTGGGGAGTGTACAGATATGGTGGAGTTGTGTATGGGGTGTGTATAGATGCAGTTTATGTGTGCGTGGAGTGTGTACCGGCCCAGTGTGGATTTGAGGTGTTTCTCTGATGTAACTTTTACTATGATGTAACCTGTCTCAGGTGGAGATCATCGATGACGATGTGTTCGAGGAGGAGGAGTACTTCTTTGTGAAGCTGCTGAATTTGCGGGTTGGAAATGCAGAGGGCATAGTTGAGACTGAAGGGGAAGGTGTGGTCCCTAAAGCCCGGCTGGTGGAGCCATTAGTCGCCACAGTGACCATCCTGGATGATGACCATGGTGGGATCTTCACCTTCGGTCAGCCACTGCTGCATGTGAGTGAAAGCGCTGGAATCTTGGAGGTGGCAGTGTTGCGCAACTCCGGTGCCTGTGGCACCGTTATCCTACCCTATTACAGTGAGGATGGCACCGCCCATGGAGGAGGTGTGGACTATGAGGATGTACATGGCGAGCTGGTGTTTGCCAACAACCAGACCTGGTAAGCACAGCACACTGCCTCCCTACTGGTAAACTATGCCAGGCATGCAGTCCTTATACTGAGATTGTGGCAATGTGGAAAAGATATCAAGACTTTACAGAAACATTTACAGAAATTTACAGAAATGCCCAAGAGAAACATGATACACTTTTATAGGCCAGTTTATTAAATTGGTAACTCCTCCCCTTGCTAATTTTGCTATGAGAATTCTTGGCATGACTTTCATAAGTGTACTTCTTGTTGTGTGACACAAGGATATGAATTCTCAACGTCTCCCAAAGGAATGTGTGGATTTCCACTTAGATTCCACTGAAGCATGAATTGGTTGTGTTTGCTTCATGTGTGCCTGCAGTCAAAACCTGCAGGTACGCATCATTGACGACCAGGAATATGAGAAGCAAGAGAACTTCTTCATAGTGTTACAAGAACCACGATGGCTCAAGAAGGGGATCACAGGTCAGTGTCTGTGTATGTGTGGGCATACATGATGGTCTCATTCAGCTGAACAATAAATCACTACAATTCATGGTCCTGAAAATTCAAGTAAAAGATTTAGGGAAATATTTACTCCTATTATCTTTAAATGCAGTCCATTAAATCCAATTCAATTTAATTTGCATTGTGTTTTTTTAGAGAGACACTGTCATAAAGATCTGACTTGTGAAAATAGCAACAATATACATGCATATTTAAAACATTTTGATTTTCCATAATAATATTTTCTTGATCAGATCCAATGTGTCCCTCATCCTAGTATTCATGCTAACATAAATAAAATTTAAGCGAATTTAAGATATCTCTAATTCAATTTTCATTAGTTAGATTTCACCATTAAGTTGTATGGAACCTTCAGTTAAAGATATCTTCAATTCAGTTTTGACTAACTAAAATGTGAACTCCAGATAGCTCTATTTAAATTACGACTAGTCGTAACTGAAATTTGAGATTCTCTACATTAGTTCTGACTAGTCATAATTTCAATTAAAGATATATTTAATTCCTTATTATTGAAGATCTATGGCAAGCCGTTTAAGCTTTTATTCAACTTGTTTTCAATTTTAACTAGTTAAAATAGGTATTTTTGATATAAAAAATTACATTTGAGCTAGTTAAAATTGGAATTCTTGATATCAAGAATAACAATTTTGACTAGTTAAAATTCAATTCTTGATATCAGGAATAGACATGTAAATGAAATCTGATGAGAAACATGTTTTCAACGTACAAAATGTCAAGTTACTCACACATACAAAGCACTGTCTGTAAGTCATTCATTCAAACTGCCAAAATTTAGGCTTGTATCAAAAAGTATTGATGTCAAAATTACACCAAGGTACTGTACTACAAGCAATATTGGCTATCTTACCTTACACAAATTAAACAAGCTGTATTCCAAAGTAATGCTACCCAATGTTTCCTAAATTGTTTCTAGTTGCTTGGTTCTGTGTGTATGAATGAATGAATGATTACATTTATATAGTACTTTTCCAAACGCTGAAAGTGCTTTACAGTGATAAGTGGGAACTCACCTCACCCACCACTAATATGTAGCACCCACCTGGGTGATGCACGGCAGACATTTTTGCGCCAGAACGCTCACCACACATTAGCTAAGGTGGAGAGGGAGAGAGCATTTTTTAGCCAATTAAATCAGGGGATTATTAGGTGATAAGTTTTTTTGAAAAAACCAGGACACCAGGAAACCCCCTACTTTTGCGATGAGTGTCATGGGGCCTTTAAGGACCACAGTGAGTCAGGTCCTCGGTTTAACGTCTCATCCGAAAGACGGCATCTCCTACAGCACAGTGTCCCTGTCACTGCACTGGGGCATTGGGGTTTATTTGATCAGAGGGAATGGACTGCATTTATATAGCGCTTTTATCCAAAGCACTTTACAATTGATGCCTCTCATTCACCAGAGCAGTTAGGGGTTAGGGGTTAGGTGTCTTGCTCAAGGACACTTCGACACGCCCAGGGCGGGGTTTGAACCGGCAACCCTCCGACTGCCAGACAATCGGTCTTACGGTCTTACCTCCTGAGCTATGTCGCCCCGGAAGACTGCCCCCTGCTGGGCCACCAACACCACATCCAGCAGCAACTTGGTTTTCCCTGGTGGTCTCACATCCCAGTACTAACCAAGCCCACACTTGCTTCAGCCATTCTGCGGGAGCAGGGTGTATGGTGGTATGGCTGCTGGATGTGTACAAGCATACAGTACATTAACGAGCCAAACATATGTGTCGATAGGTTTGTAAGATATATTGAATACAGAGCCATACAGAGCTCCGATTTATCCGACCTCAGCACTGGTGATGTCACAGTAAGAAAAATGGCGGCACTCACAGTTTGTTGTAAGAATGGAAAATTGTATATTTGCGACTCAGGGTTTAGTTGAGTTAGGACCCAAGTGCAGAGTAATAACAGATGCCAAAAGGTAAATTCAAATAAAGACTTTACTTTCAAAACAAAACAGAGAACAAATAAAAGGCCATGAGGGGGAATTCCAGAAGAAAACTCAAAAAACAGAAAACACATAACGGAACTCAAAACACTCTAAACACACAGAGAACTTGGAACACTAGAAAACTCGGAAAACACCAGAAACTCGGACCGGACTCCGCTGGGGTCAAAATGAGGAAATAGCGGACCTCAGCATACGTCCACCTGGGCATGTCCGCACGAAGCTCAATTTTTGTGACCGCACATGCCTAGCGTTCACATACCAGTGTCACACAAATCATGGCTCGGTATGAAACTGTTTCACATCGACTTGCATTTCATGTGGCACCGGAAACACGCTGCGAGGCGGAATATACAAAACAGGCATGGAGTCAACGTTTGAAGAGAGACTGGCTGAAGGTATAGGCACCTCTACGATTCATCCCAACGGGATTATAAAGATTTACAGAAGAACAACAATTCATAGAGAGAAATAAGCACAACGCTGGGCAAGGACGAGGCCATTTGTAGATCCAAGTGGAAATCCCTCCGTGACAGATTTGCCAAAGCCAAGCGCAAAATGAAGGGGAAAAGTGGGGATGGTGCAAGTGGAGTTGGTGTTCCTCCAATATACAAGACACTGAGCTGGCTTGACAGCTTCGTCAAGCATCGTGAAACCGACACAAATATTCCAAATTCCAGCAGAAAAGGAAAACGACGCGAAAAGATTGTGGGAAATGTAGGCCTTGGGTATGCATTGGTACGACTGGACTATGAAAGGGCAAACGATTGTGGACTGTCCGTCCCTGGTTCGTCCGCACAGCGTATGCGCCCTGTACTTATAGACTGTTGTAAAAGCCTTAACAAGACACAGGTGAGCACAATGACTAATGGGTAACAAGACACAGGTCAGCAGAATGATTGAATAAATGAACACAATAAAACAATCAAGAAAGCAATCAGACCAATGAACACGAGAAGTGGTGACCAGAAAGGGCATAACGTGACATTACGTTTTTAATGGACATGTGGGTGTATGATTATGTGATGTGTTAGTATCATTTATATTTCGCTTTCATTATAGCAATATGTGAAATTCAAAAGTAGCAATATTTATCAGCCACTTTTTTCGATAGCCAGCTAAGAAGCAAGTAGTATTATAATTTAAATATGATATCACTGTCGGGTGTCTTATTTATTTCACTAGTACAGCCTAACGTTGTTTTGCGGTTTTGCTGTAATCACTCATTTAATACGCTCCATAACAAAAAAATTAAGCAGCGTTTCCAGTGGGAATCCATGTTTTTCAGAGTAAAACAGCATGAACACAGTGACGATAGAAGTTGGAAATTTCCCACTTGAAATATCCGAGTTCCGATTTATTGTGAACGCAGCATATAGTCCCGTAGCTGATCTGATTCAAAATCACAGAGCTAAAAATAGGCCCAATACTCAACAATATCACAGCACACCATTGGGTACCGATCAGGCTTGGGTCAGGATGCAGACATTGACTACCAATATCTGATTTCTCATGTAAATTCAATAAAGGGAATATTTACATAACCCCAACCTGTATATCTTTAATTCAGGTTTATAGTTTAGCATGCTGGACATCTTTGCTGGGTTTAACTGATACATATCTCCAAGAGGTAGAATGTACAGACAAATAACCTATTAGGGATCATTGTAGTAGTCTATAGCTCATCCTTGAACACTTAGACAACTCATTATTTACCTTGACAGAAAGATAGGATTCAAAACATAAAAGTACTTGGTCAATGACAGATATTAAGAACTTATTTTGAATACTTCCTCTATTTTTTTTCTTTTTCATATTTATTTTTTTCTATTTATTATCTGGGGGTTGTTGATTGGTTCTGTGCAGTAGGTGTATTTGTTCATTTCCACACAGGATATGTTTGCTTATTGGTTCTGTACAGGGGGTTCTTCCAAGCTTGTCAATAGTTGGGGGTTGCATTACAGCGTTGCTGTGAGACATCTCACTGAGTTCTCATACATATGGAAAGCAATTCTGCAATATCCCACAAGAGCTCAATTTTCAGATCAATAACTGCAGAACAACAGGGATGCAAATATACACTGGCCATGTGCGTCAGAGGCTGTAACTGTAGATAACAGATCACAGTTGTGTGATGTCTCAGTTTCTCAGTGAGCACCAGCCTCTGGGTCACTTCTAAATTTAGTATCAGTTCCAGTAATAGATATGGCATCGGAGTTGCATGTCTGTATGTGAAAGATAGTAATTGGATAAGAATTTACTGAGTTGACATTGGGATACTGGGACCTATTCAGATTTTCTTTTCTTTTTTTGTGTCTTCAGGTGTGCATCTAGTATATGCCATTGAAATAAAGCTGAGCTCACCAACTTGATTCAATTTTCTCTCCTTCGGTCTCACTCTTTCTCTCTCTCTCTCCTTTCTCCCCCCCCCCACTCTATTCCCTCCTCTCTCCTTCACAATCCCTCTCTCTGTCTCTCTCCCTCAGACAGCCCCAGTGATGTGGAGGATGAATCTTGCCATACTGCAGAGATGGGGATGCCAATTCTAGGGGAGTTCAGTCGGCTCGAAGTAATCATTGAGGAGTCCTTAGATTTCAAGGTTTGGCCAGAACACTGTATAATGAATATTTTATACACCGGGCTATGCTGAACTCTACTAAACCCTGCATGCAAAACATTTGTGTACACTAAGCTGCACTGAAACCTGCATGCGCTGAGCCCTGCTGAAAACTGCTTACTGAACACAGTATACATTAAGAATGTGCAGCGATAATGCTACCTGTACCTGTATCTATATCATTATCTATTATTGAAAATGGAAATGGGCACAGCGTAAACCCAGAAGTGTGTAAATTACAGAAAATTCCAGTGTTCTAGCTTAATGTGCTTGCATTGCAATTGTACTTTCAAAGCAACCGTTTTTACATAACCTAAATATTCTAAATTATCAGTCATCACAGTATATATATACAACTATTTTATAACAGTCTCTGAGCTCTAGCCGCACCAGACACTCCAGCTGCTGTGGGCGGAGGCAGCTGTGGCAAATCTCTACCTGCCTCAACTATTTAATCTTCTGCGTCCATTGGTAACAATCCTAGAATACAATATTAGGCTGTTGCTAGTTGGTCACTGTTGGCAGAGCAAGCAAGCAAATGTGCTACTACTAGCCTACTACTCACCTTTGCACTTGTCCAAGTTGTTCAGTTTGTTTGTGAATGGTTCAAGACCACCATTTATAGATCAAGAAAAGTATAAGTAAATATAAGTAAAAGTATATACGGCTTTGTCTAAAACGTTATGGAGGGCACTGTATCTGTAGCCTATATAATGCATTATATATATCCGGATTTGGCATACACTGAGCCTTACTGAACATTTTTGTACAATAAGCCTTACTGTACAAGATGTACACCAGACCCTACTGATAAACTACTACATGCACTGAGCTGTACTGAAAATGTAACACTCTGATCACAGGCAGCTGTAGAAACATTCATTTGGAACACAGTTTTTATTTCGCACATTACCCACACAACCAACCAGACTATTTACTATGCACGCATATTCACCCACACATGCATCACACACCCATACAGACAAATGCACACACTTTTACTTGTAACCATTACTGAGGGAGATTTATTGCTGTAGTGCCACTTTGGAATTGCACTGGGGAGTAGTGATGTCATCTGTGACCCTCTCAATTTTCAGATCCTGCAGGGAATGTCTCCCAATGGGATACTTGACCAGGTAAGCCCCACCTCCGCTGCATTCCACCTGTGACTGGATGAGGTATTGAACCCTCCCTGTCTGGACCGGCTTCACTGACCAAGTGCTTCATCCTTCGGAGCGAAGGGTCCTGTCCATTCATGTAGTTTTATCAGGGTGTGTGACATGAAGATAATTATTTTCAGATATTGAAATGCAATGCTTCTGTGTTGCACTGAATGCTGTATAATGTCTCTGTGCTGCACAGGAGGTACACAGTAATGCTCAGTGTGTTAAATTAACTCTTACAGTACATGTGTACATGTGGTCCCTATGAGATTCATATAAACTCTGTTAGTTAAATTAATACTGGACATTTTATTGTGTATGAACAGTAAAGGCTGATATAAGCAGGTAGGAGCAGATAGAAGCAGGTATGAACAGGTAAAACAGTTTCTGTCCCTGAGATGAAAGAGCAGCTGGTAGTGTGTTGATAGATAGATAGATAGGTACTTTATTAATCTCAAGGGAAATTCAGGTGTCCAATAGCTCACGTTACAAAGCATAGTGCAACAATGCACCAATGCATGTGTGTGCTTGTGTATTTGTGTATATATACAGTTGAGGCCAAAAGTTTACATACACCGAGGCTAAAGACATTCCAACTCAATTTTTCACAACTCCACACATTTCATATTACCATACATGTACTATATCAGATTTTCAGTGGGTCAAAAGTTTAATTACACTTTGTTAGTATTTGGTGGCATTGTCTTTTAATTGCTTAACTTGAAATGCTTGGGGTAGCCAGTCAGTCAGACAGGTTTGTGGGCCTCCTTACTCGGACACGCTTTTTCAGTTCAGTCCACAAATTTTATTGGGACAATTGGTGTCACACATTGAGGAACCACCCTTTCACCTACTTGACAGAGTACAAAAACCCTACGTGATGAACCAGAGATTTCAGGTTTTGATTAATCGGTCCATAAGACCTTCTTTCAGTCTTCAGTAGTGCACTGCCGGTGCTTCATGGCCCAGGCAAGCCTCTTTTTCTTATTTTGCCATATTAGCAATGGCTTTTGTACTTCCACTCAACCTGTCAAACCTGCAGCTCGAAGTCTTCTCTTTACAGTTGAAACTGAGACTTGCTTACTTCAACCACTGTTAAGCTGTGCTTGAAGCTGTTGTCCTGTAAGCCGCCTATCACACAAGCTGTTGACTCTTAGCTTGTCTTCTGATTCCGTTGTGGCTTTCAGTCTGCTGGGCCTCTTCCTGTCACAGTTTCCTCCAGTTTCCAAGTGCCTTTTGATGGTGTAGGAAACTGTACTCACTGACACGTTGGCTTTCTTTGCAATTTCTCTAAAGGAAAGACCTACACTTTTAAGGGTTATCATGGTCTGTCTTTCTTCCTTTGTTAATTGCCTTTTTATTGCCATTATGATAGCAATATACTACTTTCAGTGCAATATTGTCCAAATAATGCTTCAGAGAGTGTAGTAACACAGACTGTTCCAACTGATTTTATACAGACAGAGGGTTTGTAAGTAATCAACAAAAGTTGGGACACCTGTAGGAATTGTTTGCATAAACTTTCAAGGCTTAATTCACTTCCATTGCTGCAGAAAAGCTGTGAGTTGTTAACCCATTACTTGTTCCCTGAATAAGGCCTTTTTTATAACTCTGAGATTTACATTATTCTTCAGTTTTTGGTAACCTAAACTTTTTTTTTAACCTTTTGCAGTTTACCGCTTACCTTTGTTACCATTTCAGGCCATTCTCTGGACTTGAACTGCTTAAATTGCAATAAAACTGGAAAAACGAGAGTGTTCTAAAACGGTAGTGTACACCAGTTCTGTCAGGAGGAATGGGCAAAAAGTCTGGCAACTTATTGTGAGAAGCTTGTTGAAGGCTACCCCAAGTGTTAGATTCAAGTTAAGCAATCTAAAGGCAATGCCACCAAATACTAACAAGGTGTATATAAACTTTTGACCCACTGAAAATCTGATATAGTACATAAAAGCTTAAATAAATCTGTCTCTTAGCTATTATTTTGAAATTTACGTCTGATGGAAATAAAGTAGATACCCTAATTGAATTAACACAGGAAATGTATGGTGACATGAAATGTGTGGAGTTCTGAAAAAATGAGTTTGAATATCTTTAACCTTGGTGTATGTAAACTTTTGGCCTAAACTGTATGTTTGGGGAATAACTTTCATACTATGGGCTACGGAAAAATAATGTCCCCAAAAACTGGTGACTTTCTTTTCATGTTACGCAACAACAGTTCTCAGTCCTGTCTACCAACTGTGTGTATGATGGGGTGCCAATACAAACCAATAGAATAAGCTACTATGAGCTAATAGTGTTCCCTGTCACTGGCAGAGCACAGTAGACAAGCTGATAAAGAAGACCAACCTGGCACAAGTGATTGGGACTTACTCCTGGAGAGAGCAGTTTATCGAAGCGGTGACCGTCAGTGCAGGTTAGCTGGCTGTGTGTGTGCGTGCGTGCTTGTTTGCATGTGTGTGTGTGTGAGAGAGAAAGAGAGAGAGAGAGAGTGTGTGTATGTGTGTGTTTCCCAGAGCCTCTTTAATGCTCTTCAATGGTAAATTCCCTCATAAAATGATATATAGTCATTTCAAAGTCATGAAGTAAGGCAATGTAATGTATTCAGCTTCCTAATGGGGCTCTAAGAGACTATTTGATAAATATGCACCAGGCACATGGACAGTGCATTATTTATATACAATGAGCTCCATAATGTTTGGGACAAAGCCACCATATTTCTTCTTGATTTGGCTCTGTAATATTAGATTTGTAATGAAACAATTCACATGTGGTAAAACTGCAGATTTTCAGCTTTTAAAGAGTATTTTAATACATTTTCACCATGTAGAAATAACAGCACTTTTTACAGCACCCTCCTACCATTTCCCCCGTCTTCCCATTTCAGGGCACCATAATGTTTGGGACAGATGGCTTCACAGGAGATTCTGATTTGTCAGGTGTGTTCAATTGCTTATTTACTGCAAAGAGAGCTTTGGAGTCTGTTATTGCTGTTTGTCAGCATAAGGATCAGAGTTGTGCTAATTAAAGTCGAGGGAGCCATTATGAGGCTATGTATATAAATTGCTGTTATTTATAAAGCTGAGAATGCACCTTAACCAATATGAATTGTTTGATTAAAAATTAAAAATAATGGAGTACAGAGCCAAATCAAGAAAAGAAGTAACGCATTTGTCCCAAACATTATGGAGCTCACTGTATGCGTTTCGTTTTTTTTTTTGCATGTTATACAGAATCCCCCATGCTAACAGCCTGCTAAAATATCCTGTGTTATTCATTGAGGAAAGTTTCTGATCCCATAAAATATCAGACGGTTGGATTATCATGGGAGAGCAGAGAGAGCTAAAGGTTTCAAAAAAACTAGTCTGTCTTTCCAAACAAATTTTTTGAATGGTTACCTGTTTTCAGAAATAGAACGGAATGAATACTAAATACATCCAGAATAAAAATTATTGTTGTGCCTGGTCAACTAACTGGTCAGCTAGTTAGCCAGCCAGTGACAAATTTCATCATTCAAAATAATTAACTTACTTCTTTCTGCTTTAGGCTGACTGTTTGTGATGAGTAACATATTCCAAAGCACCAAAATGTTGAGAGCATTTTACAGGACCTTTTTTTACAGGAAACAAAACCAAACTGAATGTAAAGTGTCACGAGATGGGTAGGGGGGACCCAAACGCAGAGGGAAAAAAAACACAAACTCAAAAAGGGAAAATTAACAAAGACTTTACTTACAGGACAGGCAAACAAGCAGGGAACAGAAAAGGCCATGATGGGCAAAAACACAAACTCAAAAAATATCTAATAAAACAGAAACAACAGGAACTCAAAAACACAGGCAGGGCAGAACACAGGCAGGCAGACTACAAGGGCAAACAAACACAAGCAGGTCAAAAACGCAGGTAGGTACATACGGTCTGAAACACACGTCGGAAACAAACACAAGGAACCAGCACCCGAGTCAAGGGAACAAAGAACTTAAATAGAGAGGGGGTAACAAGACACAGGTGAACTCAAAGAACAATCAAACCAGAAAAGGAGGGGATAACAAGACACAGGTGGGAACAATGATAGAATAACGAGACAAACAATAATACAATTAACAGGGGGGAGCAGGACACAAAACAGAAGTGTTGCATCTGGCGGCCCAACAAGGGAAACACAGACAGGAAAACACAGAACCATGACAGTAAGGAGAGCAGCATTCATACATACATGAAGTCATTGTAATACATTATCCCACCATAACCTAGCAGAGCCAACATTTTTGCCCAGTTCCTGTGCAATTGCAGGATCGTTTGATTTGTCACAACATTCTGTGTATTGAATAAGCCACTTATTTTGCTGCTGTAATGCCCATTAGGTGAATATTCATGCGTCTGAATTGGGCATGTGTGCCTTTCAATAGATTGGCAACCAGGGTGTATTTCAGCTTCTCACCTAATGCATGCTGGGATAGGTAATCCCCCCCCCCACACCCTGACCAGGAACAGGCAGGTTGGATGGATAATGGATGGATGGATGAATTGGGCATGTCCAAATAGACTACAGTGCACCATGCCAAGAAAACCGTACTTCTTCTACAGACAAACTGTAAAGGCTAAACTAGATGACCAGGTGAGGGCAAGTTTCTTTGGTCCTGATATCAAGCCCTGTTTAATATCTATCTCCGGTGGACAGAAGAGCCCAGCTAAATACCAAAAGCGGAAAATATGTCAACAGCACATTAAGTGATAACTAACGAGAATTATCGTCTGTATTTAAGTCAAAGTCACACAGATGGTGATAGGCAGGGATGCAGACGATTTGATTCGCATGTAGTTGGTGGCAGATGAGTCAAGACAGGATTGGAGAAGAACAGTGTGAGCGCTGTAAAACCGAATAGGCAATGTCGCTCTGAAGGAAGAAAGTGAGAGAACGGGAGCACGCAAGAGAAAGAGAGGGAATGTTATTATGCAAGCCTGCAGAATGGTCCACAATCAAGTAGCCTGGATGAGCTGAAAATGTAAATGTAAATTAAAAACGCAAAATCAAGACAGGGTATTATACTGACCCTTAAGGAAATTCCCACAAAATGTCGGGCTCGTCATTAATGGGGGCAGATGCTGGTCATGTCCGGGGGTCTTCGACTGAATAGTGGGACCGGAGCCAAGTGGTACCTATCGTGTTGGATTCCATTGGGATAAAGGAGGTCCATGAAGTCTGAACAACATCAGAACAGATACTCATTTCAGAACAGAGTTTTTTCATTTGAGTTAGGAAAATTATTAGATTCATATGTCCAAACCTGCGCTCATTGTTTGCAGAGCTGCACAGAATTAGTTTTGTGCAGTTGACTAAGGCCCTAAACTCACTGGGAACATGCTGGACAGCGCAGTCAAGGAAATCTCGATAAGCATTAGCCTAATCGTGGATGTTTGTGAAAGTCTGAATCGCCGCCAGATATTTTTCATTTCCGGCTCAAATCCTCCGAATCCTGGAGGGATAGTGTCTAGCCAGTTATCACTTTCTATAACTTTAATGTTGCTGATCCGACTTCGATTGCACTTGATTTTCTGAGCATTTAAGAGAAGTAGTGCTTCAGATTATTTACCAGACTTGCAATTAACAGGCTGGCGATGAATGCTGACAATTTTGGCATTAATACTTAAAACCGTTCCAAGTGTCCTGTTAGCAGCCGCAATTTCAGCTTTCATGTGGGTTAACATGAATAAAATACCCTATATAATCATTCATAAGCCAATTTATTAGTTGATGGATATAGGCCTAATATCATCTATTCATTTTATTTGGTGCATTGACAATATGTTAATCATTTTAAAAAGAGCAATTTTTTACTATCAAAAATAAGTGCCGGAGTGGTGCTTCGGTGCGCTCTTTTGCACAACACCCCTGTTCACAGCCAAATTATTTCTGCTGAAAAATTCTTTCTGGGTTCTCCATAGTAGACAAAGATAAACCATCACAGAGATGGTTGCTTTTTAAAACTTCTAGTCACTTCAAAAAACATGTTCAAAAAGCAGCCGGCTAACTATTATTGGTGGTTAATAATATAAAGTTATAGTGATTGATAACTAGCAAGTTAACCTACTGATGTTCAAGTCCTCAGTTACAAATGTTTCCATTTAGCACATTCATTAGTCAGTATCTCTTGATGTTTTTAAGCACTTGAGGTATGGAAGATAACCAAAACAGAACCTGTAAAATTAGTTTTTTTTTAAACTTTCATTGGATTGTCATTAGTGGGGAAATTGCTATTTTAAAAAAAGTGTTGCCACAAAAATGCCTATATATAACAATACCAATTTGAATAAATTCTTGAGAATAAGACGTGCGGCATGAGAGAGAATGTCTTGGTCACTGTCTCACAGTCTTCAGAGGCTTCATAGTACTGGGCTAAAAAACCTAGTATAATTTTAAGCACTGAGAAATGTTTAATTAAAATGTATTCTTTTACATTGGCCAGACAGCCAAGCTATGCAGCTGCCATAGCTTGCCATAACCAAAGGACACCCATGAGTTCAATAAAACCATTAACCCCAAGCATTTAAAAAGGCAATTTCCACCTGGTTTGCACTACTCTTAAAAAAAGCCTTACAACTTTGTGGCAATGCACAGCAGAGAGATTATGGCATTATTTGAAGGGCATATGTACCATCAAGACTATGTATAAAAATTTAGGAAATATGTGAAGAATTATTAATTGTGTATTTTACTATAATATACATAAAAATGCAACTCTCCTGTTTATTTCACAAAATTTACACCAGCGCACGACAAAAATCATACACAGTTTACTACTGCAGTAAAGTGAGCGTTGGGTGGTTAGATGGGCCAGCCATGTTTTTAGTGGACGCTTGTTGGATTGAGTTGAAAAAGCTTTTGGATTACAGAAACATTTACATTGACAAAAGAGCCATAATGATGCAAGTACTGGTATCCCGAAAGTGAATGCAATGTAAGTACATTACATACGGACACTAAACCATTTTTCAGAATGATTTATTCCATCTGAAGTGTTGTTCTGAAACCTGATAGGGTATATGATTTTTTTCATGCAAAAATAAACAAGAGCAATTAATCGTAGAAAGTATTAAAAATATGTTTTACGATGTGGGTTTCTGCATAAATAGTGATTGGGGAATGGGGAGGCTCATTTTATTTTACTGTTATTTATTGGCCTGAGCACTGATAAGGGAGTAAGTTGTGTTGTTGGCCAGAAAGTAGTCTGCTGCAGGTGCTGAGCTTGAATTTGTGGTGTGTTTGTAGTCCATTTTGTAATAAATCTTTGCTTTACTAGGGAGCAGGGGGCAAAGGGTAACTTGTGCGGGAGTGGAATAGAGACTCAAAGCAGACTTGAACATGGTGACTTGGAAATGGACTCGAGTACTGGGGACTTGGGTCTTGAACACTGAAGACTTTGGATTGACTCCCACTCCAGATTTGATTTCTTGACTCCACACTCATTCATACTAAATACTTACTCGTATTAAAAAAATTGTTTTAATAAAAATTAAATATTCTACAATTTTAAAGTTAAAAGTCAGGCCTAGTCAATATATCAATGTTTATTTCCATTACAATATCTAGCTCATGTAATTTCTTATATATTTGCTGGAGAACTGTATACTGTATATTGTCATTAACATTCATTTCTAAACTCATTTTTGTGCATTTGTGAAGACCATGAAATTCGGAATTGGAATTGGCATGCACCTTTGCCTATTTACGCATGAAATGGCTATTCATTTAATGAAAAGTACAGGGTACGGCTTTTTTATGTATCTTGGCACAGACTTATAGAATGTGTTACTTGTTTGCTGGCTTGGTTTCTGAATTATGGAAAATAGTGGAAAATAGAAGAGTGTGCCTATACATAACTTTGGCAGCCTATACATAAAGCTGGCTTAGTTAAGCTAATTTTGGATCAGTTCACTTTAGATCAGTGTGCATCAAAAAATAAGTTAGCAGGTTAGTCACAGAAGCTACCATGTTTCTTTCTATTCAAGCTACACCAAAGTGCACTTAATCTACAGTTGAGGTCAAAAGTTTACATACACCTAGGCTAAAGACATTCAAACTCAATTTTTCACAACTCCACACATTTCATGTTACCATACATTTCCTGTGTTAAGTCAATTAGGTTATCTACTTTATTTCCATGAGACGTAATTTTAAAATAATAGCTAAGAGACAGATTTATTTCAGCTTTTATGTACTATATCAGATTTTCAGTGGGTCAAAAGTTTACATACACTTTGTTAGTATTTAGTGGCATTGCCTTTTAATTGCTTAATTTGAATTAAGCGCTTGGGATAGCCTTCCACAAGCTTCTTACAATACTTTTTCTGAATTTTTGCCCATTCCTCCCGACAGAACTGGTGTAACTCAGCCAGGTTTGTGGGCTTCCTTGCTCAGACACGCTTTTTCAGTTCAGTCCACAAATTTTCTATGGGATTCAGGTCAGGGCTTTGTGATAGCCACTCAATACTTTCACTTTGTTGTCTTTAAGCCATTTTCTTACAACTTTGGATGTATGCTTATGACCATTGTCCTGCTGGAAGACTCCGTTGCAAAGTTTTAACTTTCTAGCTGATGTCTTGAGGTGTTGCTTCAGTATTTCTAGATAATCCTCCTTCCTCATGATGCGATCTATTTTCTGAAGTGCGCCAATCCCTTTTGCAGAAAAACACCCCCACAACATGATGCTGCCACCCCCATGCTTCACAGTTGGGATGGTGTTCTTCGGATGAAAAGTCTCACTCTTTTTCCTCCATACATAGCACTGATCATTATGGCCAAAAAGTTAAATTTTTGTTTCATCTGACGAGAGAACATTCTTCCACAAGGCTAGGTCTTCGTCCTGGTGATCACCTGCAAACTTCATTCTGGCTATTTTATGACGGTCTTGGAATAGGGGCTTCTTCCTTGCATGAAAGCCTTACAGGCCATGGCGATGTAGAATTCTCTTCTTGGTGGATGTAGATACTTTGGTACCTGATGCCTCCAACTCCTTCACCAGTTCCTTTGTTGTTGTCATGGGGTTCAGTTGAACGTTTCAGACCAAAGTGTGTTCAGCCCTGGGAGTTAATTTGTGCCTCCTTCCTGAATGATGCAATGTCTGTGTGGTCCCAAGATTTTTATATTTGCATACAATTGTTTGTACAGATGCTTGCGGTACCTTCAGTTGTTTGGAAATTGCTCCTAAGGAGGAACTGGACTTGTGGTGGTCCACAATCTTTTTTTCTGAAGTCTTGGCTGAGTTGCTTGGATTTTCCCATGGCATCAAGCAAAAAGGGAATTAAAGCTGAAATAAATCTGTCTCTAATCAATTGTTTTAAAATGACCTCTGATGCAAACAAAGTAGATGCCATAATTGACTTGTGAAAAGAAATGTATGGTAACATGAAATGTGCAGAGTTGTGAAAAACTGAGTTTGAATATCTTTAGCCTAGGTGTATGTAAACCTTTGGCCTCAACTGTAGCTTGCACATGGATCTCTTAGCACTACATTTCTAACTAGCTGGCAATTAACTTGTTGGTAGCTAATGCCGAGAACAGGATGAACTGGGCTTGGATATTGGCTGGCAGCAATGTCTATTAAGTCAGAATCAGCTGGTAAAACTACATTCACAATGTGAGAGCCTGCAGGTCAGGTGATGTGCTAACAATGCTAGCATTTGGTTCTCATACTAATCATCCCACAAGAAATCCTTCAAACAAGCGAAGTTCAATCTAACTTATGTTTCCGACATGCTAAATGCAGCTGTTATTTCCTTAAATCCAAAACCAAATAAAATTTAAAAAAAAAACACTTCTATGATATCGCTACGATAGAAAAAAATTAGAGAGATCCAAATTATAAATGCATAACATTATCTCTGTAAGTAAATTTTTATAAAAAGGCGCTTTTTTTTGGGTTAGATATGGTTGGTGGAAATTACATTTTATTACACCACTGTTAGCACATTTTGTTTGTGTGCATGCTTGCATATGTGTGATTTTGTGCTTTCTCTGTGTATCTATTCCATCTCTCCTAGGGGATGGTGACATGGAAGACCCAGAGGAAGAAGAGGTGCAGGTTCCATCCTGCTTTGACTATGTCATGTACTTCCTAACAGTTTTCTGGAAGATTTTGTTTGCCTGCGTGCCACCCACTGGATACTGGAATGGCTGGGCATGTTTTATGGTGTCCATCATTGTGATTGGCTTCCTCACAGCAGTGATTGGGGACTTGGCCTCACATTTTGGCTGCACTGTGGGTCTGCGTGACTCTGTGACTGCAGTGGTCTTTGTGGCCTTGGGCACCTCTGTTCCTGGTGAGCCAGAAGCTTAGTTCTGCTGATTGAGGCTGCTTACGAATTAATTATATTCTAATTTCTTTATTGCTTACTGTTTACAAACTTCATTCCAAATGCTTCAAAAATAATTGTTTTGTCATGATAAACCTGGTTTGAGCAATTTCTATACAGATATCTTAAACATGCACATGACCACTTTTGCTGTTAAAGTAATAATCTCGAAGATTTTCATTAAAACAAATGTCTGTGAAGTCACTATCTATCGCCGAATTAGGTAACACAATGGTGATTAATAATTTATGATTAAAGAACTGGGTGTCTGTGGCGACATTCCCGGGAAAAAATCACAAGCGGCGCATAGTGACGTGTTTTCCATCACCCATCAGTGATTGGTCTGCCAGAGAGGGTAGGCGGAGCTAAGGCAACAGGCTCGCTCTTCAACTCACTTGTGTGTGAGCGGCATACTGTTTTTTCCGGTGTCTGCCAGCGTTACGATAACAGAGAAGGGGGGGGGGGGGGGTATGGAACGCTAAAAAGTTTTTGTGTAACAAGAGAGGTCATATTAGTTGTTGATGTACATTTCGTATTACATTTGATGTAACGTTACTAAATTACATAGCTATTTGCAAGGCTAACGCTACCTACCGGACCATGTCAAGAAAGGCAACATTAGTTTAGACAACGTTGCGCACAGTATCCATCTCTCATATCAGGTAACGTTGCATTAGCTAGCTAGCTAATGTAAATAACACAATCTAATGTCAGCTAACAATTATAAAAAAACGTTAGCTAATGCTATCGACCGGCACCGACCTCGCAAACCGTCTCTCGAATGTAATATGCTACCTTGTTGCAACGTTGCAGTGTAGCTAACTAAAGGCCAGTTCAGATCAATGATTCGCAACGAGACTGGATGCAACTTGCAAAATTCCAATACGTCTGATTGTAAACGTTCTAAAACTGTATTGGCGATTTGACAAGATGAGTCTTTTGAGACCCCAGGCAACGGCTTCAGACGCTCTGCAACTAACCAGTTCACACCACTGCAATTTTCTCTGCAACATTCTAAAACCTTTTTGTCTTGTTGCGAATCATTGATCCGAACTGGCCTTAACGTTACCGTTATTTACATTGCCATCAAGTTTAATGATCGGAATAAAGCCGAGGTATAGGTGGAGCAGAGCCGGGTCTGATTTCTGTGTAAAAATGTCAAGCCGGAGAAAACTAAATAAAAGAATACGGCAGTATGGATTAGCGTTGTTATTATTTTATTACGCTTCCTCATATGTTCTTTCAGCCCGGATGCCCTTTTTTGATTAAATCTCCTTTGTTTTTGTTTTATTATTCTTGTTCTGATTGCTAATTTAACACCCAGCTCCGCTTTATTCTCGAACAGTTTGCTAGCAAAACCAGAAACACCAGTGGTAACATTTTGCAAGGCAGTTGTTTCAAAAATATCACACAACAATCATTCACGAGAAAGACTGTTTAGTGTGCACGAGATACATAATTGTACGAGCCGCAGCGAATACCGCAAATTCTTCTCTGCAGTGTAAAGATGTTCATACCGGGCAAAAGGTGGATAAAGAACGTCTGTGGAAATTGATCATCACTAATTCTAACCCAGCTCGGCAGTGTAAAGGCAGCTTAAGTTAACCTAATGTTAGACAATGAATGAGTGTGTACATGACGTTACTTTTATAACAACCATTTTTTATTCAGTAAATAGTAATGACTGACGTCACACAGGCGACACTGGTTGGATCTCTGGGAAGTGAGGTCCAAAAACACACCTGCAATTACTGCTTTTCGCCATTGGTACCGCCAAAGAGAACGAAACAGAAATCTTCGAGATTGTAACTTTAAAGGGATATTTCAATTTGTGTATAACACAAGTAATTTTGTGAATCTTACCCGAATGTATTTGTGTCGCGTGAATACTACATCAGATGTCCCCAATGACCGTTAATGGCAGCACCCAGTTTTTCGGTTCCCAATTCACTCCCATTATTTTCACAGTCTCATTACTTAATCATTTTAAAACACAAAACATCTACAGAATATAATTGGTCGATAAAAGAGAGTACTAACATCAAACCGATGTGTTTTGAATATCTGATAAAGAAAGAAGAAAAAGTTTTGTTATTTTAACTAAGTGATGTATCATTGAGCACAATTACATTTTCACATGGTCAGGTGCATTAAAAATAATCTAACTATGGCTTGATAAATTTCAATGCAGTAGCCAATCTGAAAATAGTTTCTATGTTTATAGCTAATTTAAACCTGAAAACAGCTTATCAGCTCGAAAAACCTGGGACCTTTTTATGTTAGTAGTCTCTTTTATCGACAACTTCATAGTTAATTTGTGTTTTAAAACGATTCATTTCGACATGGTCACAAAAATGAATGGGAGTGACATGGGAGCTGGAAAACCAGGAGGAATGGCACTGCTGTTAACAGTTAACGGGGACAGCTGATGTTGCTAGTATTCACGCGATGCAAATAGAATAGGGTAAGAAAATACAAAGTTACTTGTAATACCAAAGTGAAATAACCTTTTAAATGTGACTAACCACAAGACTAGAAACAAAGCAGCTATGCAGAAGTCTTCATGCCTTAGTCCAGTACATATGGAAAATTAGAAATGCATTTATAGATGTTCCGCTCTACTAAACTTTTTCTCTCTCTCCCTTTCCCCAATGGCCCACTCCACATGATTAGACACCTTTGCCAGTAAGGTGGCGGCCATGCAGGACAAGTATGCAGATGCTTCGGTGGGAAACGTGACAGGCAGTAACGCAGTGAATGTGTTCCTTGGTATTGGGGTGGCGTGGTCCGTCGCTGCAGTATACTGGGAGGTGCAGGGACAGAGTTTCCATGTGGACCCTGGCTCACTGGCCTTCTCCGTCACCCTGTTTACTGTCTTCGCCTTCCTCAGTGTGGGTGTGCTGCTGCTCCGCCGTCGGCCTGCCATCGGTGGCGAGCTGGGTGGCCCTCGCACTGCTAAGCTGCTTACAACCCTGCTGTTCTTGGGCCTGTGGCTGCTGTACATCCTCTTCTCCAGCCTGGAGGCCTACTGTCACATACAGGCCTTCTGAACAGGGCAGTTAGGGTTGTTAAACAGGACCACACAGGGTTGTTCAACTGGACCACACAGAGATATTAAACAGGGTCATACAGAGCTGATAAACAGAGCCAAATTGTGCCACACATTCACATGCATCACATAATAGCCTATCTGAAACACCACCACTCACTGTCTACTAAAGAAGGGATACATACAATCATAGTATAACTCATGGTGATTAAGAGGACTCTGTCACCATAACCCTACATGGTACCCCCAGACTCCCTTAGCATGCAAGCCCAGGGTATACCCAAAGCAAGATAATTGTGCTTTTTGTCAAAACTGTGAATGGCTATAGGTTCAGATAATGTGGAATTAAAGAGAAACTATTTTAATTATATCTAGCATCGAGATTACATGTTATATGATGCTGCAAATATCTATTCATATACTTATTTTTTATTCATTTATTTATATTTGTTTGTTGAAAATATAAAGATATATGCAAAGCTGTGATTGTTGTGGAGTTTCTTTGTGTGATCAGTAAAGTGGGGTGGGGTGAACTTATGACAGCTGTATGCATCAACCTGCTTGCAAAGGATCAGTGAAGACCTCACTCTGCACCGTTAGAATTCTCAGTAAATTGGTTTTATGATATATATATATATATATATATATATATATCCTATGGAGATGTATGTATATGTATAGACAGACAGAACTATACATTTCCTCGTAACTATCCTGCTTGCATGGGTTAACAAATTGGGGCATGGGAAGACGTTTTGAGCAGGCGGTGATTCCGACGGAAATGCTAAATCATAGTGTAACTATTTTAATATTAGTTGTTTTAATTGTATTTGTCCCCCCCCCCAAAAAAAAAAAAATGCTACAAGGGATCTACCACAGCAAATAGATTGGGTTAAGCAGGTAACAGCTGAGGTGAAAGCAAACAGGAGTAATAGAAAACCAAATGTATAGTGAAGTTTACAGGAGCTGGGTGATGGATCTTGCCCCAGGGATGGGCAGGGGAGACAAATAATAACCAAGGAGAAAGTTGCCGGCAACTTATGCGAGCGACAGCTGCCCTCCAACCAGCAGAGGCTTATATTTTTTTTCTCCTCTAAAGGAAATTGCTCAGTCCAGTTTAGCTCAAAAGCATACTATGCAGGATTTTTACCTGGAAAATACAAGATAACCATGCTAAGGCATATCTATGATGCACTGGCAATCCTTTACACACTTTCACCAAATGTGTGGAACTTAACCTGTATTTGTTATTCAAAAATGTGTTTGGCACGTTTCTTGGTGTGGCATGCTTTTTTGTGTGGGGGTGGGTGGTGGGTGTGGCTACAGAGTTGTCAAGTGTTTAATGGCCCAGATACAGCAAAGCAAAAAGACAACATAACATAATGACAAGAACAGGCCATTCAGCCTAACAATGCTTGCCATTTTCAACCACCTAGTGCACTGATTGCCTACAGACTAGATAGTATCTAACGTAGTACCAAGCCTATTCTTCAAAATCCCCAGGGTTTCTGCCTCTGCTACGTGCCAGGGCTACTATTTCGAGCATTGGCTATTCTCTGCGTGAAAAAATTATTTCTAATGTCTGTACGGAATTGACCTTTTGCTCATTTCCTTTTGTGTTCCCTCATTGTACTAACAGAACTCAACCTGAAGAATCTCTTGTGGTTCACTTTGTTAATCCCCTTTATGAATTAAGTAAGTATAACTTCCTTGGATTTATACTAAATACCTTTAGCTATATATCCCAGAATCCTGTTGACCTTTTTTACTGCTAAAGCACAATGCATAGAACCTGAAAGGTTCAACCATTACTCCCAAGTCTTTTTCAAACTGAGCACATTCCAATTTTGTTCCTCCCATAAAGTAATCATGCCTAATGTTTTTATTTCCCCTCAGGCTAAATTAAATTTCATTTGCCAAGTTTCCACCCATTTCTGAATTTTATTTAAATCTTCTTGGATTACTTTAGTAGATTCCAAACTATTAGCTGGGCCTCGCAGTTTTGTATCTTCTGTAAATTTGACTAATGTACTCTCTATGCCCCTGTCAAGGTCATTGATATAAATGAGGAAGAGCAGTGGTCCCAGCACCGTTCCTTCCCCTGCTCAGATAATATCCCTCCTACTACTCTTTGTGCAATACCCTGTAGCCAGTTTCGAACCCACTCTGAAATACCACCTTGTAATTCCTACAGTCTTCATTTTGCCAATACATCTCTCATGTGGTACCTTATCAAATGCTTTTCAGAAATCAAATAATATAATATCATAAGCCTTATTATAATCAAAACACTTGGTAGCTTCTTCAAAGAATACCAGAAGCTTTGTCAGGCATGACTTTCCCTTGCAAAACCATGTCCCTTAGGACATTGTTATTTTCAAGAAACACTTCTTATCTCTAATGATGTTTTACATGTGATGCAAGTTAAACTTGCGTGCCTGTAGTTTCCTGGATCAGTACAGTCCCCTTTCTTATATATTGGTATTATGTTACCTTGCTTTTCGTACTCAGGTATTTCTCCAGTTTCTAAATACTGTCTAAAACAACTGCCAGTGGTTTAAAGATGATCTCAGCTAGGTCTTTGAGTACCCTTGGGTATATGCCATCAGGGCCTGCTGCCTTATTTGTCTTTAGTTTATGTAATTTATCTAGTACTTTTTAATCCTCTATTTATGTCAATATCTGTGTTCTGATTCACCTACTGAGCTCATTCCTACAACAAGCTTTCTGTCCTATGAAGATGAGTCTAATCTGGTATTGTGTACTAATTGTGTGTGAAACTACTGGAAAACCCCAAAACAAAATAAAACCACAGGCACTTGCGGTGGGGCAGTCCCAAACCCACGTGCGGAAGGGGAAGGCAACTGACCCAGTCAATTGTTTCCTTCCTCAGGTAGTTTCCCATGTCAGCGACGGTGGTTAGGCCTGGGAGCTAGCCTGTGCAGTAGCTTCCAATTGCTGTAGGAGTCCGAAGAACGTTAAAAATACACACCCATGTGTCATACCTGCTGCTCCAGCAAAGATTGTACATAAATATATGTACAAAAAAACGACAGAGCCTTGCGATGGCTTTCCAAAATAATGGTCCACAATTGTTTGGGCGACAGACAAAATAAAAAATAAAAAAACTAATCTCCCACCATCCAGCTTTGCTAAACCACCCCCTTCCTTTCTTGCGACTTGCCCTTTAACCCCCAGGAAAGGTACTTCCCCTGCTTTGTCCCTGATTGACCATAGCGGGCAAAAAAAAAGTGTAGTTCTATAATCCTGTCGAAATATACCTCCCCACCAAACAAAATTTTTAAAAATAAAATAATTTTCGTTTTTCTTGTCACCCACCTTTTATCCTACTTACATCATATACATTTCACCAAATTAGTATTTAGTTTTCATCCAAACAACATGGTTCAGTTGAAATTCTATACCTTTTTACAAGCAATGATATGCAATGATATTCATTTTCCCAGAAATGTCATGGACCCTCAAGTTGTAAGGTTGTAACCTCAGACCCCATCAAAATAACCTCTGGTTTTTGTTCTTAAACTTTTCTATGAAGAATTGTGATCTGTAAAAACGGCCAGCTCCCCAGTTTACCTAAAGAAGACCTCAAAATGTTCTATGCCTAATATTAGGGCCAAATACTTATTTCTCTGTGGTGGAGAATGCCTTCTGGTGTATATTCAACTTTCAGGAGAAATAGGCAGCAGTTTCCTCTTGCCCATAATCATCTTCCTGCAAAAGCACAGCTCCCACTCCCATTTCACAGGCATCTATAGCTAACTTAACCTCTTATCGCAAAGCCCCTAGTGGTCGGCAGGCCGGTGTGCCGAGATTACTAAACTCAGACATTCGGTGCTACTGCAACCAAAGTATGAGTTAAAAACAGAAACGTATTGTTTTAGTTTCATTAGTAGACGATACACGACAACTATGCCGAATACGGAGTTCCGCAGTGCCACCATATTCGCTCTGGTCGTTCATTTAACACGCACCCATTCTCTGCAGTCTCATCTAGAAATCACCCCCCATCCTTGACATAATGGACAATATTGTCTATCTTGGCATTCATAAAAATATTCTTTCACCACTAAAAAATCGTATTCCGTCATAGCAACAAGATAAACCCGACAATAGGCCTAATATCTGCCTATACAGCAGTGAAAATGCTGCTCACTGAATAACGGAATAAACGAGAAAAAGTTTTTAAAAATGATACCATGTCATTCTACAGTCAATATCTGGGACTAAATATTGAATACATAATTGAATACAACCTTACCATTGGTTTTACGCATAGAGATCTCCCTTTTGAGACTGAGTGGTCATATATTGTCTTGGACAATCCGTTTGGGAAATATACGCGCATGTGTGATGCCTGGGTACCTTCCAAAATAGCTGTGCGTAATACCACACCTGTTGTTTACGGCGTCGTCAGCCTTTACAGTCTGGCTTGATTTACAATTCATTTATTCAGTAGGTGAGAGTATAAGCTTTCTAACAATGTATAACATGTCTAATTTTGCTTTTGGAATAGCGTTTTATAGGTCAGCGTAACCGGAAATTTTCTTAACATCGCATTCAATTACGCATTCACGTGGTATCAGTAAAACAAAGACGCTGCTAACGAAACCTAGTCAATGATTTTTCGAAATTTCTTGGAAAATACTATTATTATTGAGGACTACTGAGCATAGCTAAGCCATATGTTTGCTGATAGACCTAGCTGACATAGTTTTCTGGTGTGAGACAGGAGCGGATAGAACTATATAATTGATTTCCTGTCTCTGTCTCCATCTACTGAAAACAGATAAGATTTCATCATTTCTATGTAAGTATTATTGCTCAAAATAGTTCAGTTATATACGTTATTTTTGAAATTGAGTGTCTTTAAATTGGTTCGTGGTATTATATTATGTGGATATTTCACACTGTAATGTAAGCGTTAGTTAGTAGTGTAATAGTTTTTATGAAGCATGCAACAGTGATGACGTGAGAGTTGGTGCATTGCCAAAACGTGGTGGATGATTGAGAATTGTTTTCATGACGACGTCCCATACAAGAAAACATATGAGAGTACAGAGTATATAAATACATACAAGTGTTAATTACACATTTAGGTACTGTACTACATTGTGTGACAATATTTTTGCATTATTTTTTAACCTGATGGCAATGTTCCATCTTAATACTTTATAAGGGGCTAATTTATATGCTTTATAATGGACAAAAAGCATTTTATTTAATTTTGGAGAGATTTTGGATACGTTTCTGGACCCCTAGATATTTTAGGCCACTGAAAAGCTTGCAATTCTGACTTGAAAATGATGCAACAGTGATTTTCTTGAGTTAAAACAGTTGATTTGTAGTGAAATATGTGAATATGTTGTGATTCACAGCAATGCATAATTTAGACATTTTGGGTAGATTTGGAGACGCTGGGTACACTGTTTAGTTTTTGCTTTATACATCTGTAGTAGTTCCACATATCCACCCTTAGATTTTATGAACTTGTGGTCAGGAAGTTTTTGATCCAGCACATGTATAGTTTATCCTGCTGTATATATGCAATCTTTCAGTATTTCATTGTAAACTAAAAAAGTGCAAATTAATTTTTGATTTTTTGTCTAGACAATTGCATTTGTGGCACTTTATTTTTTCCAAAATTATGAATAAAAACTACTGCGTTAGTATTGTAAATTTTACAAATGTCTTGCTTCATTTAAGCCATTTTTCCAAGTCTCTGCGATGTTCACATCTGGAGTTATAAAGCTTTAAATAGGGTACCCCCTAAATGGGCAAGGATTGGCAAGATTTGGCATGTGCGCTAAGGGGTTAAAGGGCTTAAACTTGGGTGCAATTAGTACTGGTCCGCAACAGAGAATCGCTTGATCAATAACCGATTGACATCTGTGTCCATTGGAACTTTATAAACAAATTAGTCAGATGTTGTTATAGTGCAAAGATTAGTCACAAACTTTCTATAAAATTCACACATTCCCAAAACCGATAAAAGTTCCCAGCAATTCCACTATAACTTGCTAGGCAAAACCTTTCCCTGCCCAACCAGGTGGCCCAAGTACGGAATTTGGGCCTTAGCAATCTCACTTTTAGCAATATTAACCACTAGGCTGGCAGACCCTAGTCTCTCAAAAAAAGACTCAATTTGGGATCTATGTTCATCTCACGTGTCACTATAAATTAAAACATCATCGATGTAGGTTACAGTTTGTCAAATCATGGGTAATTCCATTCATAAGCCTTTGAAAAGAGGCCAGCACATTTTAAAATCCAAATGGCAGGACCAGACCCTGATATAACGCGTCAGGAGTTACAAAAGTTTGCACGGTAACAAAGAGGCACTTGCCAGTACCCCTTTACGCAGGGTTTGCAGTGACACCATGTACGGCTGGGAGATGGTTTTACGTAAATGCTGCCATTTATGGCAAGCCCTTTTAACATTTAATAGCTTCGCTTGACTATCCATAGTTACATTTTAGATATCTACAAATACATTTTGACTAGTCATAATTACAAAGTGCCTAGTCAGAATGATAATTCCATATATCTGTAATTATAAACTGACTATCAAGAATGATAATTCAAGATATCTGCAAATATATTTTGACTAGTCAAAATACATTTAAAGATACATATAATGACGTCACAAGAATCGTCATTCGACTCGTCACACATACCGAATGATAATTAAAGATATCTGAATTTGAATTATTCCTAGTCAAATCTGCTGTGCCTGACATGACTGAGATGCAAGGCTTCGCAATGGATTTTGGGCTTTATACGTACTGCTTGAACTAGCTATATTCATGGCTTGGGGTAGCTGATACTTCATGAGAATTGGACCTTGTCAGACCTATGTTTTGTAGTTTTTCCAACTACGCTTATTGCACGTTTCTTTGCATAAAAGCCAAATAAAATATTATGAAAATGTTATGTTTTGCAAAGCTAGTATGATCAATTTTGGTTTAAGAAATGGCAGTGGCTGTTCACAAAAAAAAGTAAGAAAATGCCACAACGTGGAAAGAGATGGGGCAAAACAATCGTCTTGTTGCAGACAGTAAAGTTAACAGCTCATTTCTCGCACAGGCCACAGCATTGAGAACCCTGACAAAGATGCTTGACTCTGGTTCAGTTTGGTCTGACATGGTGGTCGCTGTGTTAGTTGAATGAGGAAATTCTTACAAGGAGCCAGTTTTTTATATCTACAACTGTATTTTTGACTAGTCAAAATGATTATAGAAGATATCTATAAATGTATTCCAACTAGTCAGAATTATGTTAAAAGGGCTTGCCATACTAGTCAGAATGTGGAGATATCTCTAATTTGAGTTACGACTAGTCATAATTTAAATGGAGATGCCCAGAATTCACGTTTTGGATAGTCAAAACTGAATTGTAGATATTGTTAATTGGAGGTCCAATACAACTGAATGGAGAAAGTAACTTCAATCTTACTAGTCAAAATGTAATTAGAGATATCATAAATTGACGTTTTGACTAGTCAAAATGCAATTACAGATATGTTAAATTAGCATTTTGACTAGTCATAAATGAATTACAGATATCTGTAATGTGAATCCAGTCAGGCTATTAACTGTTAAAAGGGCTTGCCATAGCCGTTTATGTAGCCCACCAACCTAATACTATTACGATGAAGTGAAAAAGTCCAATACTAAAGGGTGCATACAGCTTCTTCGTATGGATTTCTAACAAATACTGTTGCCGCATTTTGCACGATTCACGTATCATTAGAAATGTATGTTTTGCCTTCAGGGGCTATACTATATGTACTGTTTAAACCAAACTACTGTACTGTGCTTAATTTGTTCCAGCTGTTATTTGGTTATTTCACTATAGGCTACTACAGTGGCTACTACAGGAAAATGTAAGGCTGACCTTGAATCGTGTAATTTGTAAGCAGCCGGGAAAGTATGATGCTGTTTGGTAATGTAGGCATGCTTTAGGAACCACTGTTGTTATTACAGTGCTTCCTAGTATAAACTACTACTAGGCTATTACTACACTATCAAGATAGCCGAAATATAAACATGACTTCATGACTTAATTATAGTTCGCATCCAGCCATTTGACAGTGTTTCTCATTATAAAAGTACATTTACCTGATGTTTGATTAGATGGCCAGACGATGATGAGGTGAGTTTAATAGAGGACCCGTGCAGACATGAAAACCAAAACTAAAAAGGTCCTCAAACAAAAGAAAGGATGTCAATCTGTAAGGAGTCAAGTATTGTCCTTGCATGCCTAAAATAATTTATATAAAGAAAAGCTGTAGGAAATAAAAAGGACAACAGACCTGTACACACAATCTGTACACACAATCGGGGCGATATAGCTCAGGAGGTAAGACCGATTGTCTGGCAGTTGGAGGGTTGCCGGTTCAAACCCCGCCCTGGGCACGTCGAAGTGTCCTTGAGCAAGACACCTAACCCCTAACCTCTAACTGCTCTGGCGAATGAGAGGCATCAATTGTAAAGCGCTTTGGATAAAAGCGCTATATAAATGCAGTCCATTTACCATTTACCATCACCTACACATAAATTTTGCACACACCTTCTGCTAATGAAGCTACCAATCTCTCTGTTGGACTGCAGTGACATTGGCTCCTTAACCATAGAAACAATGGCCATTAAATTTAAAAACCAGAGCTAAAGAGTGTTGCAGTATGATGCAATTTAGAAATATAGAGATGTTATATTATGGTATATAAAAATCTTAATTTTATAATTTGAAATGTGATACCAGGAATCCAGGATGTTTCAGGCAAACACAGGGCCTTGGCAGGGACCCACTGCAAGTGTTAGGCTACGTTTACGCCGCAGGTCTTGATGTCCAGTTCCAATTTTTTGCCAATATTATTTTGACCACCGGTTCTACTTTTTAAAGTGACTGTGACAAACACGCCTGCCACAGGCCACCGAAGTGGCTTTCCAAGGGGCCCTCCAGCACAGAGACACAGGGAGAAGATGTTCAAGCAGTCCAGATTCATTTACAAGGGTTGGCAAGATGTTACTGCCAAGGAGCAGATGTTAAAACTGTCATGACAGAGAGGCTCTCCTGTGTGGGTGGGGATGGCAGATTTAACCTGTGTGCACTGATTACCTCACTACGCACAGGTGCAGCCACCCCTGTTCCTGGGCCCAATTAGCCTGGCCAATTATCTAATTCATAACCAATCATCTAACTAGCCAGGTCTAATTAGCTTGACCCAGGGCAGGTGTGGCTGCTTAAACCAGCCATCCCCACACCACAGTGACCAATGTCCAATACCTCACACAGTTTACACTGTGTACACAAGGTTTTGGTTAGCGATACAAAAGTAAACAAGCACACCACCACAGCCATATCGCCATCTGCAATGGACACAAAACGAGACAGAAATAATAATTCAAGCTATTGCTTTGTGAAGCATCTTAGGTCTGCAACAAACACCCCCTGTATTCTGGCCTATACCGACTCTTTGCCTTGCATACTTAAAAGGCACGTAACCTCGGTATTCGCCTGTGGACTGAGCCCTCATCCTTTAACTTTTTTTTTTTAAACATTCACCGTTACCAGCGGAGAGTGGTTGTGACTTTATTATACGTTATACGTAATTCAAATGTAAAAAAGTATGATAATATTGCATTTTGAATGACGTGCAAATCACAATGATTGGGAAATTCCAATCTGTGCATTTAGATGACAGTCGCATTGGCAGATATCCAATCAAATTTTTTTCTACTTATGAATGTGGCCCAAAACGGATCTGAAAATATCCGATTCCATGTGCTTTTTTCCTGTTTACACATTCATAACATATTCGATCTGTACCACTTGAGCAAAACATCGGAATTGGGTCACTTTTACCGGGTTGTGTAAATGTAGCCTAAGACACCATTTGGCCATATGAGGTGCTATATGAAACTAATGGTTATAACTCTTGAACCATTGCCCATAGAGCAATCTTCATAAAAGGGGAAACAATGAACCACCAAATACAAGTGACAAAATGTATGTTTATGAAATTACATAATGTCGAATACATCAAAATTGAATGGTTGTTAAACATGTACCTTGTAGATGCACATAAATGTAACACAGTTGGCCTAGAACTGACTTTGAAATATATATATATATATAATCTCTGAATTAATCTACTTATTATTTCACTTTCCTAGAAGGGACTTTTCCAACGTGTTTGCATGTCCAACTGATCTGACTACAGTCGTGCCATTAAATCATATAGATGAGACATCACAACCAATTATTCATAAGGGGCTATGGTAATGTTTGTCAATTCAAAAGGTTGCATGGGATCAGGGCCACAGACTTTTGGAGGGGCAGAGGCTCAAGCTGAAAAAAGGGCACCCTACTGCACATGCAAGTATCTTCAAATTGCATTTCACCATAGACCCCCTGCTTGCACAACACATAATATAAAAACATTATTCACACAGGCACCTCAGATTTCAATATATTTTACCTTATGAACAAACATCAAATAAACATTAAACATGTAAAATGTAGAATAAATAAAATAGAAGTAATAATAATGTTAAAGAAAATAACATCTCAGACATTAACTTCCCCTTAAACTGATTATTAGTCTCAACCTGATTTCAATCATTTTCCTCAATTGTCAATACAGCGATTAATTCAGGAAATACTAAGTACCACCAGGTACAGGCAGTTCTGCTCAATTAAGCTATCGGGCATGTCTGTTTACCTGCCAATTAATTATATAATTATATAATTCTGCCTTGTCTGTTTTCAGCTTACCATCCATTAGCTATACCCACTTATCAAGGTTGCAGGGGGTGCTGGAGCCTATTCCAGCATGCATTGGGTGAGAGGCAGGAATACATGCCGGACAGGTCATCAATCTATTGGAGGGCACACACACCATTCACTCACACACTCATACCTATGTGTAATTTGGAGTTTCCATTTAGTCTCCAACCTGCCTGTCTTCAGACTGTGGGAGGAAACCGGAGTATCTGGAGGGAACCCACATGGACACGGGGAGAACATGCAAACTTTGTAGTTACAAGAACACTTCATCATCTGGTGCCCTGCTCATTGATGGAGGAATATGAGATGGAACACAGCAATTTCAGTATTAGTTAAATTGGGCTACTTTAATTACAGTGTAACTGAATGACTTTTCTAATGACAGTGTTTTTTTTAAAAACTGAATTTAAATAATTATTCAGACTTTGTGGTTCTTTAAGTAATGGTCTTGTGAGTATACTTGGCAATACTATTTTGCTGAATGTTTTAAAACTATGTTGGTAAGTTGGGATAAATAAATAACCTTTTTGGATTAAATGGTATAATTAATTAAAAAGGTTAACATAGTTACACAAATATGTTTTAATAATGGACATAACCAAGTAGCCTATATGTAGGTAATACATTTGTAGGGATTTTTTTAAATCCTGTCACAGAAATGCCATCTGTTAACTAGCCAATGGGAATGATTATATAATGGACTGCATTTATATAATTCCGGAGAAGAGCAGGGGACAAGATGCCACAAGATGACATCAAAGCCCAATATAAACATTTTAAACATTAAATCTTATTACTGGACAAGTGAGAAAATATTTTTAAATTTTGGGCTCCTATACTGCTGTTGCAGGTCACTGGTCACCTTATGCTCATTTACAAACTGGTAAATGGTAAATGGACTGCATTTATATAGCGCTTTTATCCAAAGCGCTTTACAATTGATGCCTCTCATTCGCCAGAGCAGTTAGGGGTTAGGTGTCTTGCTCAAGGACACTTCGACACGACCAGGGCGGGGTATGAACCGGCAACCCTCCGACTGCCAGACAATCGGTCTTACCTCCTGAGCTATGTCGCCCCAAGCAATTCTGAGAGACACAATATATTCCATGCCGTTGTGTCCGGGACAAATTAGACCAAGGGGCAGCCTTAATATCAGTAAATTGTTCTCCCTTTTAGCCTGCTCTGTGCACATAATAAGCCTTACATTGCCCTCTAGTGGTCACATATGGTATAATCAAATAACCAAACACGAGCAGGAAGGCTACAAATAAGCACAGTACAGTAGTTTGGTTTAAACATTAAATATAGTATAGCCTCTGTAGCTGAAACGTACATTGTTAATGATATGTGAATCAGACAAAATGTGACAACAGTAGTTTGAAATCCATACATAGAAGCGGTATGCACCCTATAGCATCGGAATATTCCAGTACATTGTAAGACTAATAGCTTGGTGGGCTATACAAGCGGCAGCGTTTGCATGAAAGGGCCTCTTGATCATACATGGAACAAAATCATGAATGACATAAAGCAATATGCATACACATGAAACTCTTATCTAAGCGATTTAACCATTCACAAAGAGCAAAGCCAACAACTAAACTATTCATAATATCTCTAGCCCAACCTGTAGCTTATAGGGGTGGAGGGAGATGCCACTATTTGTATTTGTTCAACCAATAAAATTATTTGTATTTTTATTTGTATTCAGATAAAAACTGATAATTGCCATGGCTAAAATCCTCCATTTTTCCATTGTAATCACTGGCACAGCCATTGTTGCAATATTAAAGCATTAAAGTCATGGTAATACATGGCATCAATGTTAATCGAGTGTAACAACAGGTAGCTTGCTTTTTAAAGCTGTGCTAACCCTAACCCTAACCCTAACCCTAACCTATATGTTATATAGCCATAACAGGCTTCTATACACTGTAAACAAACAGTCAAATCAAGTTTTAAACATAGGCAAAATGTTTTTATAAATCAAAGTATAGTTACTCATCCTTCTTCTGAAATGCATAGTATGAACTGCATGAACCCCACCACTACCCCTACCTGAGGGACACTGAAGTCAACTAGAAACAATGCAAAAAAAAATGCTTTTGTAATTCAAGAAATAATTCCTCATCTTCGTTATGAACTACCGTATGATATGAACTCCAAATTAAATTTTTTAAAAACTACTGATTGTAAGGCTAACATGTTTTGTTGTGTGTTAATGTTTTTCTCCCCTCTTTGTTGAAGCCCCACCTGTATGTTTTATTTGCATAAGCATGGATACATTTTTCAAAAAATCAAAAAGCTTCCCTGGGAGGAATACATCTTCAGCTATTATGCTCTTACTCAAACTTCCCCAAGTTGTATTTTGTGAAGACAAGCTCCTGCACATGAGCTGGTAGCAGTCTAGAGTGATGGGGAGACACAACATCCCCTGCTATGCTGAAAAATTGCTTTGAGGAAACACTTGTTGGGGGGCAGGTCAGAGCCATTTTAGAGCCACATGAGCCAGTACTGGGTGTGTAATTAGCCAACAACCTGTGTCTATCATGTTTTAACTCTAGAAAGGCCACGTTTTTTACTACCTATTACCACCACTGTCATGGTTCTGTGTTTTCCTGTCTGTGTTTCCCTTGTTGGGCCGCCAGATGGCGGCACTTCTGTTTTGTGTCCTGCTCCCCCCTGTTAATTGTATGATTGTTTCCAATTGTCTCGTTATTCTATCATTGTTCCCACCTGTGTCTTGTTATCCCCTGTCTATTTAAGTTCTTTGTTCCCTTGACTCGGGTGCTGGTTCCTTGTGTTTGTTTCCTACGTATGTTTGTTCTGACCATATGTACCTGCCCGTGTACTCTGCCTGCCTGTGTTCTGCCCTGCCCGTGTTTTTGAGTTCCTCTTGTTTTCTGTGTCATTAGATAGCCTATTTTTTGAGTTTGTGTTTTTGCCCATCGTGGCCTTTTCTGTTCCCTGCTTGTTTGCCTTTTTGTTAGTAAAGTCTTTTGCTCTCCTCCCATTTTGGACTTGTGAGTTTTGTCCCTCTGCTTTTGGGTCCGTACCCCCCACGAGTCCTGACAACCACGCTGATGTCTAGCAGCATCAGACATATCCAGCAATACAGCATCGATTTCTGCACCAGCAATTACCTAATTTCAGGAAGATTAGGAAACCGTATATTACAAAACCATTTTCTTGAAATAAAGGACACAACCAAACCAATTTAAATGCTTGCATTTCTAAATTACTGCGGTTTTGTTATATGGGTTAAGACTAAACGTATCAAAGTATGTTACGGGGCACTGAGACAAGCGCTAAAACGTGCATGACAAAACACCAAATGGAAAAAGTAGTTAAAGAAATACAGTACAATATTTTTTAAAAGTGATTTCTTTGGTCAAAATGGATTCAGCACATTTCTCCCATCCCTCTCCTTTAAATTATATGCTTATATTAATTTAATAATGCCAACATTGAAGCTCTGCTGATGCACTTTTACTTTTTTTTGTTTTTAAGTACCAGTATTGGTGGTGTGGCAATAACTAAACCTGTGTTGGCTTATACACCTTATGCCACCAGTTAAAACAAACACTGCTATAAGCCTACTTTGTTCTTTTCCTGTTTTCCAGCACACAGTGAACTAAAACGATTTTAAAATCATGGACGTCCATCTGTCAAAGTCACAGAACTGTCTGTAGTCGAAGTTCATGCTACTTTACCAAACTTGTGGTTTTCTGTGTTTCGTGCTGAAATTGTTGCACTGCTGTATGCAACCAGTATAGGCATACACACTTCTGTATGCAGCACCATGTTCAGATGGTTAATTTTCAGCCAAGTTCACCTTCTCCCACTGTGGACAATTGAGAGCGCATGTCCTGAAGGATTTGCACACAGTGCCCACAAAGAGGTCATGGGAGTTGTAGTATCACGTAGTATCATCCCAAATAGGCTGAACTATTGCAGATACAATATTTACTTTTTCATAGAAAATGCTGCCGAAAGGTCAAGCCACTGCTGAATTCTATGCACATTTGGCCGGTGGTTGGTGCTAATGTAATATATTCATATGTGTAACAAAGCAACTGCAACAAAAATTGTCTAGGTCTGTTTTCGTTTCATTGTATTTTCCTTATTTAAAATTCAAAACGAATTGGTCATCACCATCGTTCCAAAAAGGCATTTTCTTTACGTTATTGTCTTCGTCATTGTCATCAAAAAACTGGGTGTTGACAAAAAATTTTGTCACAATTTTAGTTCACAAAAACAACAGGGAAGAGAATATGCAGCTTTGGTGGTTTGCAAGGACTGCACGCACACAAATAGGTTATATTTCATGCAGCTGCTCCATTCAGTTTATTCAAAGTCTCAGTTTCAGTGAAAACATTATATAAATGTTGGGGGCGTTATCACCGCACAGTTCTAAGCCTATCATTTCTATAACTACAGTGTCCACAGTTAGCATCCATATTCATTCATATCCACCCTAAATGCTTTATCAACTTCATTATATGATTGCCGTGCATAAAATTTGTGTGATCATATGTGCAAAATTACTTTCGATATTGACTGATTGGGAAATTCTTATCAAAGTACAGGTCATTCAGTTCAGGTGTAGACAGCGACACGTTTGCACCTGGTAAGTGTTAAGGGAAATTCTCACTTGCTCATTCTCTGTAGGTGTGTGTGTGTCTGTGTGTCTGTGTGTGTGGACATGTATTACTATCTTTGTGAAAACCAAATGTCCCCACAAGAATAGAAAGATGAGGAAAATCACGCAAGGTGGGGACCTTTTGCTGGTCCCCACAAGTCTTGTTAGTCTTGTTAACCTTGTGTGTCATTTTGTTTTCGCACCTTACAACATCTCTCATTCATACTATACATGCACCCCTCACTCACCCCACTGATTACTGATGTACACACTTCATCATTATTTTTGTAAGTATTATTTACCTTAGTTAATATATATCTTTTGTTATACTTGATTCTGACGTTTGGTCTCCCCTCCTTGTCACAGCCAAAGAGTTGGTCGTGACAAAAGTGAAACTGTTCGATATTTGTATTTATGTTTTCTCTTTTTTATGTTTTCTCTTTTTTAAAAAGAACAAAATGTGTTTGGTTATCCTAGATAGTTGTCCTGAATAGTTTTAAGTTATTTTTTATAGTTTTTAGCAGCTCAGGAAGAACGGGAAAGGGTTAGGCCATTTCGATTTTCAGACTTCTACATAAAGGAAAATGGAAATAAGAGAAAAGAAAGTTAATAAAAGTATATTCCATAATTTTGTCTGTCACGTCTTTTATACCAACCTCTTATGGCACCACCCATCCCTCACTCAAATTCCCCCCCAAACCTTTGAAATCCCCCTCAAATTTTGCTCATAAGGCCCGAAATGAATTTCCACTCATACCAGCCCTGTTATGGATGCCAAAAGAAGCATAATTTAACTAAATCTGTACCATAAGGTATAAACATTTGTGACAGACTCCAAATAAAAAAATACCAGGGTATGAATATAAGTGACCATCACATGTAACTACATTTCATACACAGAATGTAGGCTAACAAAAACAAACAAATCAGCAAACAAAAAAATTATAATTTAGTTCATACAGAAAAGGGATGAATTAGCCTACTACTACATTATCACAATGACAGAATTGACATGCCTGCCAATAACATATGTTAAACCAGTTTTTTTTTTTGTTTATTTGTTTGATATTTAAGCAACTTGTTATCTAGCCTATTTATTGGCCTATCAGACACCAACCTCAATAATTTTTTGTGGCACTTCACTTAAATTCCCTAGGATTAAATAAAGTCTACAGAATAAAGCTTAATACATTTCTCCTGATGTTTGTCAATCACATTTCATTCATTGATTGAGAATGGTGTTGATATGAACAGTGGCGATTTTAGCATGGCATTTCTGGTGGGGCAGTTTTGTATGACCATCACCATCACAAAAAAATAAAGGTAGCCAATTAGTCTACGGTAGGCCTATGCTATTATATGGGCTGTGCTGTAAGTTCCAGGGAGCAAAATGATTTCCAAACTGTAAATGTAAAAAACCAACCAAGCAACACACTCAGAATTATCTCATCGCGACCCATTAAATGCAATGGCGCAGAGGTTGCTTCTTAATTTCAAACTGCTTTCCTAACAGCTATTTTGCATCCTGCGACTTGGGTTACAATAGTGAATATGTACGGATTCCTAGACGTGCTGATAGCGACCTCCCTTTCTCATATTAACCTCAAATACGCAAGATAGGACACTTATACAGTATGCTAGCAAATTTATGTGAAGTTTCATTCATTTATATGGGGTGGTCGATACACGTCCCCTTAGCAACCAAAACCTTTGACTTATTTGCCGGCACAGAAAAAATCGTGAAAATACTGAAAAAATAACCACTGGAGGATAACAAGGACATTTTTTCCTACATAACTAGGTACAGGTTGTTACCGATATTTCGCCTATTTCATGTATAGTTGCAAATCTGTTTACGTTTTCTTGTCTGTTGAACGAAGGTGGTCGATAATAGGTGCTCTCACTCTAGCATTAGCGGTAGACGTACCAACCGATTAACGGTTACGTTTATTATTTTTTCACCACCTCAGGTGCCTCACCTGTTGCTAGGCAGAATTCGTAGCCAAACATAATTTGCGGGAGGTTTTCCCTGCTTATGAAGATCACGCTCACGTTGTTCCCCTAGCAACGATGGGGCAGAGTGCTCCGCTGCCCCACAGCAGAGAGATAGGACAGGGAGCACAGTCCGCAGCACGTGCACACACATACACACAAAGGAAATTACTCCAAAACAGCACTATAAGGATTGTAAGTCAAGTTTATTATATTTATACACGCCAATTTCACCACTGAATCACTACTTTGTATTAAATATAAAATACTTTATGCCACAACGTTCAGATGTTAAGAGAATCTTGCACCACAGCGCCACCTTTGGTGGGGCACTGCCCCACATGCCCCTAATGTAAAAACGCCCCTGGATATGAAACTTCCCCATTTAATGCAGGCTTATCAATCAATGAATGTTCACATAACCAAGTCTAATTTCTCCAAGAATGCCCTCACGCAAATTGTAGCCTACAATGTGAAATGCCTATAAGGTTGGAAACTGGCATTAAAACCTACCAATAAGTAGCATGGCCTAGCACAAAATTTAAAGATGTTTAACGCCTTTAAGTTAACTCCTACTAAACAGTGATTGGATTAACACGTTCCTCTCTCATTTTGGTTACTCTGGCTATGTTTGATTTGCTAGTAGTTGATTTGTTAAATTATCTTGCATTGTTTAAGTGACGTACGTGAAACATAATATTGACAAAACAAGCCTGAAAACAATTTATTAAACACAAATCTTTATTTTTGTTGCAAAGTTTCTAAAAAAAAGGGAAAAGTATTTAGATTGCTGTCTTGTCGCACTGCACTGCTAATTAAATCCCAGTCATTCCGCTTTGTCGTCCAGCTCCCATGGTTGAACACTTCCTGGAAGGATTATTGGTTGTGATGTCATTGTCTAGTTCCTCATATATTGATATTATTGTCTAGTCCTCCTAGACTGGACCTAGAAAGTGGTTTGAAACAATGGGATTTCCCATAGAGGAAAAGAGTAAAAAATTGTATCCGTTTTATTTATTTTTTTAGTGATATCGTAAATCTCAGGATAAAATTTAAATTTTTTTTTTTTTTTTTTACAATCAACTGATATGCAAAACCCTATGGAAGCCCATTTCCGCCAATGTGATGAACTTATCTCGAAATAATGAGTTAGTATCTGAAAATAATGAGAAACTTTCTCAAAATTATGACTTACTTATCTCGAAATAATGAGTTAGTATCTGAAAATAATGAGAAACTTTCTCAAAATAATGACTTACTTATCTCGAAATAATGAGTTACTATCTGAAAATAATGAGAAACTTTCTCAAAATTATGACTTACTTATCCTGAAATAATGACTTAGTATCTAAAAATAATGAGTTAGTATCTCAAAATAATGAGAAACTTTCTCAAAATAATGACTTAGTATCTCAAAATAATGACTTAGTATCTCAAAATAATGAGAAATGTTCTCGAAATTTGCATAGGTCTATGTGTTGTTTCCTCATATGCGCCAAGCAACAGAAGCAAGTGGGTGAGACAAAGCTTAGCAGACCCAAATGGATACCATCATTGAAGACTGCTTTAGATGGGGGAATAAAGTATGTGCTTTGTGAAAAAGCATCAGCTAAATAGGCCTACCATTGTATACAAATATACCCTGAATTGTTTATTGTACATGCCATCTGAAATACACGCACACCGGGTGTATACATTAGTGACACTGTCTTTAAATTAAATGAAAATTAGAGTTCAATTATAGGCTGATGTTTTTGTAGTCCCATGTATATATAGCCTTATATGGCCCAACAAAGGTACTTACTTTCAACGCTTACTTTCTGACCATACCCCCCCCCCCCCCTTAAAAGAGAAAACAATCAATTCTATAAATTCTATTTTTAAAAATCTAAAATTAAATTTAGAAAATTAACACTAGCAGCACCGTCGCCGTCCACGCATTCCAAATACCTATTAGCGCCGCCCGTCCGGTCAAAAGACCGCTGAGTCTACAGAGGCACTGGTGCTGATGCGAAATGTTCGCCAGATGGCGCTTCTTACACATATAGTGAGCACCATAATTAATTGGACAGTGACACATTTTTTGTTATTTTGGTTCTGTACTCTAGCACTTTGAGTTTGAAAGGATACAATGAGGACAATGAGGTTGAAGTGCAGATTGTCAGCTTTAATTTGAGGGTATTTTCATACATATCGGATGAACTGTTTAGAAATTATAGAACCTTTTGTACATAGTCCCCCCCATTTTCGGGCATCGAAAAATATTGGACAGTTTAACATAATGTAGAATAAAGTAATCATTTTTAATATTTGGTCGCATATCTTTTGCATGCAATGACTGCTTGAAGTCTGCAACGCATAGACATCACCAGACGCTGGGTATCTTCCCTGTTGATGCTCTGCCAGGCCTGTACTGCAGCCATCTTAAGTTCCTGCTTGTTTCGGGGACTTTTTGACTTCAGTCTCCTCTTCAGCATGTAAAATGCATGTTCAATTGAATTCAGATCCGGTGATTGACTCGGCCAGTCAAGGATTTTCCACTTTTTGGCCGTCAAAAACCCCTTTGTTGCTCTAGCAGTATGTTTCGGGTCATTGTCTTGTTGCATGATGAAGTGCCATCCAATGAGTTTGATGGCATTTGGTTTTATCTGAGCAGATAAAATATTTCTGTAGACTGCAGAATTCATTGTTCTACTTCTGTCTGCAGTCACATCATCGATGAAGACAAGTGAGCCCGTTCCACTGGCAGCCATACAGGCCCAAGCCATAACACCCCCTCCACCATGTTTCACGGATGAGGTGGTATGCTTTGGATCATGGGCATTTCCTTTTTTTCTCCACACTTTCCTCTTTCCATCACTATGGTACATGTTAATCTTTGTCTCATCTGTCCACAAGACTTTATTCCAGAACTCTTTTAGGTGCTTTTTAGCAAACTGCAATCTCGCCTTTCTGTTCTTCAGGCTTATCAGTGGTTTGCATCTTGTAGTGTACCCTCTGTAGTCCTGCTGGTGTAGTCTTCTACATATGGTAGACTTTGACACATCTACACCTGCATCCAGGAAAGTGTTTTTGATCTGTTGGGCTGTTGCCAGGGAGGTTTTCTTCACCATAGAGAGTATTCACCGGTCATCCACTACAGTGGTCTTCCTCAGTCTACCAGGTCTTTTGACATAATTGGGCATGCCCAGGGTTTTTGCAGTGTTCCTGATTGATTGATTTTCATTTCTGAGCCTTATGACGGCCAGCTTAATTTGCATCGACACTGCTGTCTTCCTCATGTTGTCACACCCGAACAACAATCTCCAAAGGCAATTGCAAAGTCTAGAATCAAGACTAGACATTAACAGTTCTCTTCTGCATTCACTAACGACACATCCATGTCTCCTCCAGAAACAACCACCTCTCATCACCTCTTGAGATTTGTCAGTGAAACAGAGCAGCAGGAACTTGGCCTCTTACTGAGGTAATGCACAGCTTCTGACCTACTGTATTTCTATCCAGAACCACCAGTCAGCTTCTGACCTACTGTATTTCTACCTACTAGTCACATTTACAGACATGTCTGACTTCTTGAGGCAGCCTTCTTGATAGCTAGATCACATTTGGGCTGACCTGTGTTTGGGACTCATAAATCCATTAACGTTAGGTAGGCTGTTAGCTGTGCAGTTTGTTGTTGGTAGCTGTCCAGTCTCCTATCATAAACTGACGCAAAAGCAAAATCGTTCCCTGATCATTTCGACTGAAACAGTTCACATTAACCTCGTTCTCCAGGCTGTCTGTCCGCTGAGCGAGACATGTTATGTGATAATGTTTGAATTGGGTCTCCAAGATTAAGTTCACATAGACGTAAATATTTGTACACAGCGCCACCCTGCGGACCAGACCAAGCAAACTAGAAAAGCAAGACTCTTTATCAGAAAACCAAATTAGCAATAATGAATAAATGAATGTAGGCCTATATTTTTTTTTAAATTAAATCCGATTATTCACCCAAATTAGTTGGATTAAAGGATTGGTTGATTAATCAGACAGATTATGTTCGTACAGCCCGACAAAATAAATACCTTTCAGCACTTAGGGTTGGAAACTATATTTTCAATAAATTTGAAAAAATTGAATTAACATGAATCATACTTTTACCACGTTTGCCAAAACCATAAATGTCATGGGCAAATGTCATCATAATGCAAAACACGGCAATGTGACTGTGACTCATGCTAATTCACAATGTAAAATATGAATCAGAATTGCCCTACAAGAGTTGTAAACTTTGTATTTCAATAAATTGAATTCAGTCAGTAAAACCCAGTAAGGTTAAAGCTAAATAAAATATAACAGCTAACGTAAGATGTCGTTGGCATCTGGCAGAGTAAGACTGGTCGGTCACCCACATGGTGCATGCTATCCTTAACGTTAATCTGGATAATATTGTGTATAACAACACATTTAACATTATTTTACTACATTTTGTCATTTGTACAAGTAGATACACAATACCTTCATGAAGCTCGCATCTAAGTTTAGCTTGGTGTCGAGAGCACAACAATATCTACAAGTAGCTTGCTCTACATCAGTGCTCCAAAACCATGCTTGCCTACCTCTTTTCTACGTACTACGGTGGCCCTGAGGGTCAAAACACAACGACATTTCACAAAACACAACATTTCACAAAACACAACGACATTTCACAAAATACAACATTTCACAAAACACGACATTTCACAAAATACAACGACATTTCACAAAACACAACGACATTTCACAAAACAACATTTCACAAAACACAACAGTATTTCACAAAACAACAACATATCAGATTACAGAAAGGGTGGGACAACACTTCTTGTTTGTGATTGGACAGAACCCAAGTCAGTTCAGAGTTTATTCAATGGATGTGTTAAGGTGGGTCAGTTCAGTTCATAGTTTATTCAACGGATGTGTTAAGGTGGGTTGGTGTTAGATTGGATCGGACGGAGGGACACTCTAAACTCTACGCTGCTGTGATTGGTTGTTTCGCTGATGATCAGGCAACTGATGACGCTCTGGGCATGTGTTAAAGTTAACTAGAATGGTCAGCTACACAGAAGTCCCTTAGATGGTTAACTGGTCAATTGTTTAGGCCTTTGGCTATAATTACACCAGGCATGTACACTTCCTGTGTTTTCAAACCCCGGTCAGCTGATTTCAGAATCGTAGTTAGACTACCTACCGAACGCGCAGATCAAAATAGATCATCATCATGTCTGCCTTCATTATTGACAAAGTTATGTTTTCAGTACCTGGTAATTCTGTTAATAAGTGCCGTCTGATTTGAAAAAATCTGCAATGCATTACATTTGGGGACTAACAAACAAACAAAAACTGAATAAAAGTAAAACTAAACTAAAAGCAGACATATTTACTGTAGTGTATTATCCATTTCAAGTAAGGGTTTCGCATCTGTAAGTGCATTTTAATACCCATGGAAATAAATAGGGAAGGATGTGCTTTGAGGTTAGGAAAACTAAAAAATCTAAAAACTTTAGCATTTTTTGTAAAATGGAAGGGTTGAAATTTTATGGATACATGATTTGTAGAAAATTTGATAAAAATCATTTTGGTATTTAAAATCATTCATTCATTCATTCCATAGTGTCTATAAGGAGAAGTTTTTTATATGCTTAATTTTATTCTATTCTGTTCTATATCTATCATTAGAGGGACACAGGGATATCTGCAGCCGAGATCATTGAGGAATTAGCAGATGCCATAAACCATAAAACTGTCAGCAGATTCAACATAACATGCTCAAATGTTTGGGATGGAGCTGTCAGAGGGTTCAGACGTTCAACCTTCTCTGAAAAATCTGACTTGCTTGTGAGGTTCACTGATGATGCAGGCTTCTCGGAAGAAGGGATAGACACAGCTGGTCCAAGGCGAGACTTTCTCACAGTTCTGATGAGCCATTTTCAGTCTCGACCCCCGGAGAGTCGGTACTTGGTGTTGGTACAGGTTTGTTGTCAGACCAGCCCTTGCATACTTTGATGTAATCATTCTTATTTCTCATATGTCATGTGACAGAGTACAAGTATGCTAATAGATAATATGTCAAGGGAAGGAATAAGAGACAGCAGTATTATTTTTTTAGCAGTTTTAATGTAACTTTGTCAACATCTGGGTTGATAAATGTTCCCTGTGGAGTTTTTAACCTCTAGTAGCGCTATAGAGCAGTTTTTTATGAGTGGTTCCCCATTCTGTTTGTCTCGTACATGCACATTGTGGTGCCCCGATCCCTTATCGGTGCTCCCCACGAGACCACCAGGACGGCCAAGCACATCGACACCGGCGGCCACTAGGAAAAGTGGTGAGTGGGCGGTACCTGGCAAACCACAGTCTAGAGACATTCAGGACCCTGGACAGCCCCAGGCAGACCAACTGAGGTGACACTCGGCAGCACCATGGACAGGGCTGCAGCAGAGGGAAGGTAGGTGGAATTTTCCACTCTGCCACACACCTGAAGCTGCTTGCTGGATTGGCTGCCGGCGCCCACCTGAAACTGCTTGCACTGACGAGCAAGCAGGCTTTTAAAGACCAGCACAACCCAAGGAATGAGAGTTGCTGGGGCTTCAGTCGCACCTACGCCGGACGACTCTCCACCCCGGGAAGTGACCGTGGGCCAACTCTCTTGAAACTAAGGAACACTTGTGATAATCTGTGATAAAGAGTAACGGATCCAGAGTAATCGTGATTCCTGTAGACCGTGTGGCAGGGGGCAACGACAGGAACAGCCGAGGACTTAAGCTGGAGAGGAGTGGAGTGCTACCGCATTGGGAGGGAGGCCTTCTTCCCCACACCCTTGGGACCGGAGGATCACCAGCCGGCGGCCGGAGCAAGGAACCGGACCCGGATTGGACTGACCACGCCCTGTCCCCCCTTAATCCACTTCTTTCTCGTTTCTCTCCAGAAGAGCTTGTGAAGACCTGGAGTGGAGCACTGATACCCCGACCGGGAAGACTTTTTAGTTGTTTTTGGCTCCCCCTACCTCTACCCCCACTCATTACAATTATTAAAGACCTTTTTGTTAACCACTACCTCTGTCTCACTGTGCTGGTTCTTCTGGGCATCCGTCACTCAACCCCCCGTTGGCTGAGAGAGTTCACAACATGGGAACGCACACATGCACATAAGTGATGTGATACACAGTTATGCCAATGGTTTCACACTATTCCAATGATCTACCAGTGGCGGTAATGCGCCAAGAAATGCAGCAATGCACCAACAAAAGCAAGGAAGAGAAAGACTGCAAGCCAGTAAACATGGATGTAAACAATGCAGGATTCAAACTTTTAAGAGCTTTGCAAATGTTTTATAAGGAACGAAGTGCATTCACATTCAATATATTTGTTAGTTTGAGACTAATACTTACTGTAAACATTGCTTTTGTTTATTTACAAGAAAACTCCACAGGGCACCTTTTTACGTGTGCTCCAAAGGCAAGGAAAGTAACAATTAATTTGTACAAAATATAACTCAGAAAAACAAAATTGGATTTAACTATGCATTTGCTTGTAAGGCTGCAAACATTATGAAGCAAAACTTTTTTGTTCCTCTCATGAAGAGAACTATAAATAGAGAGTTAATTCAGTACTTTCTGATTTCCAGAGATACAGAATTTATTGTTTTTGTAATGCGATGTACTGTAGCTCTGTGACACAATTAAGTTTGTTTTGCACCCTGTGCATCCCCCCAGCAATCAGGGAGGATGAGTATTTCATGGCAGGGGAGATGATAGCTGTGTCCATAGTTCATGGAGGACCAGGCCCACATTTTCTCTCCAGGGACCTTGTGAACCACATTGTTGGATAACCTGGTTTCTGTGAAAATGTGAAGGATGTGACAGATGATGAGATAGGGAGAGCTCTTCATGAGGTATGACAAGAGACTAAACTTGTCATTGTCAAAAATCGATTGTCTCTTGAAATGCTTAGAAGAACAGTACTTCTAGTTGAGTTTACAGTAAAGTCCCTTATTCAAATGACTGATGTGTGCAGAAACACTATAATGCTCAAAAACAAATTTAGAGTATTCATTACTGAAAACATTGATTGAAACAACATTCATGTTTATGTAACTACATTTTACATGTTTCTAATGTTTCTTTTTTCTCAGCAGTAACATGATATCAATTATCTTAATTGGCTGTTATTATATGTATTTCTTTGATGGCAACTGTGTGTGCGTGTGTCTGTGTGTTTTCCATTAAGATTGAGTTTGCAGATTGTTTGAAGTCTCTGCAAGATGTGTTACTGAAACAAAGCTCCTTGCTTCAGACTGCAGCTCTGTGGAAGACAGACACACTGTTGTGGCAGAATACCTTAAATGGTACATCATTGGCAGTGTAATTGAAAGGCAATGCTAGGTGTTTTTATTAAAGGAATTGAATAAATGTGTTGAGTGGGGTAAAACATGAAAATCCAATGGGGCAACTGCCTTATTACTGCTGCTGCTACTACTACTTCTACTCTACACTACTTCTAATATTATTATTATTATTATTATATTAATAATAATAACAAGTATTAAGTTAATACTTAAGTTTCGTTGTAAAGTAATTATGTATGCTATGACACAATGATTTTAACATCCTTGTTATCCAAACTTTATGTCAAAATATACAATGTTTTCCATATTTTGGGATTTCTCAGCTTGTCTTAGTCATATATCATTTGATTGGTTTTCATAGTATGTAAATACTACTCAAAAGGCCTGGAAAACTGAGATGCCTCCTAGAGTGAAAATATAAACCTGACACACTGTAATAATGTGCCTAATTATCTTGTATGTTGTAATTGAAAAAAATGTATGATTAGTTTTACTGCCTGTAACAATTCACTAATCTGTATCCTTTAATAGATTCAAAGATGGACTGGCCAGCCTACACTTTTTTGATGCCCTTTGCCAACATCCCACTGTACTGGCCCCAGTGCTGTGTCATATGGACAAGAGCTTGACTGCTACAGAACTTGAACAACTCTTTATGCCACAGCTCAGTCCAGCAGGGAGGAACAGGAGGACTACAGAAAACTTGGCACGCAGCTTCTGGGCACACTATATTATGGACTGTGAAGGTTTGTGAAGTAAAATACTGTTCTGATCATAAGATAATAAGATCTGCTCTTATTACATTAATGTAAATATACTTAATGACAGGTCTTTGTTTTACAGAACAAGGACCTGTGTCACTGGAGGAGTTGTTTATGTTTGCCACAGGCCTGAAGTCAATCCCATCTGCAGGAATGACACCTCATCCATGCATCACATTTTCACAGGAGTCCATGTATCCCATGGCAAACACGAGTGCAAACACCATCAAACTTCCACTCTTGCCAACATATGCTCTTTTCAAAGCAAATATGGACTTAACCAGGTTTTGGATGTCTGTGGAAAGTACAAAGATGAGTGGGAGGTAGAACAAGTTCTACTTAGTCTGGCTTTCTTTTGGCTACCTGACTTCTCTGAGCCTGAAGTCCAGTGCTGACTGCAAAACTTCTGCCACAAGTTTCTTAGATCTGAGACAGAAACCCCGAAGTTAGCATAAAATCCTCACGTGTGCCCGTGTTCCTGTCAGTTTGAGGTGGGGGGAAAAGCTACCTGTTTGGTCTTTTTTGTGTCAAACTTCCTTTCCACAGTTTACCTGTCACAGTTTTACTTTGATGCTTGGTGCAGGTTTATAAAGACATAACTTCAATTTTTTTTAATAAACACTACATTGTTTCAAAGGGTTGTTTTCTGGAGATTTATTAACTCTGTCATAACATTTTAAAACATATTTTCAAGCATTCTTATTTCCATTCAATAATTTTCAAAAATTAACGGAAAGTTGTACATCATTATCCACTTACAGTTGGCTAGAAGCTCTCATTAAAAGACATAGCCTATTATGGGTGAAAAAAATAAAAACAAGGAATTGCACTGATTGAATCATGCTGATTCGCATGGCAATTATATTTGACTTAAATACTAATACAAAACATTTTTAAGCAGAAAGCCAGACACAAATAAGCTAACAATTATTTTCACTAGTATATCAAACGGTTGCAATTAACAAGCTGGTCAACAACAGATAAAGTGTTCTGGGTTGTGGTGAATTGCACCTTACATTGTAGTTAAATAAAATAATTCAGTTTCCCCTTTTTATATGAACTGAAAAGTGACACTGCTGCGTTGTTTCCATCATTTAGGGTGGAAATAAAGGGGAATTGCACTTCTGCTTCTTGTGACTGATATTGTCTTTCTAATGAATGTGTCGCCCTTCATTTTTCGATTAGCTAGCCTATTTCATTTTAAATGTCTAACGTCAGAAACAAAGACCTTTTTTAGCGCAAGTCCACAGAGTAGTACGGTTTCCGTTTTTTTCTTCTTTGATTTAGTTTCGCGGTAAATCGAAAAGAAGCGAAGCAAAACATTCCGTTAACTTAGCGTTGACATCAAACAAACTAACGTCTGCTAGCTTTTGTTCGATGCGATATCGGTGCAGTAATGAGGCGCATTGTACCCGGTTGTTATAATGCCCCTGTTAAACTTGACTTGAAACCACATTTTCATAGTTTACCACGCGATGCGACTTTGTGCCAGACATGGCTGGATGTAATCAGACACCCCAACATAACAGCCGAAGAAGTTCGCAAACGAGGACTAAAGCCGGGCACCCACCGCACGCGTATCGGCCGCGAGCGCACTACGCGCGTATTACGCGCGTAACTGAAGCGTAGTTGAAGTACTGTTATTACAACGGCAGTGGGCGACGTCGTCTCCACCAGATGCGAACGCGTCGCGTACCGGCTGCGAAGCTCGCGCGACACAAGCGAACTGAAGCGTAGTTTTTCGCTTCTGTTCTATTTTTTCGGCTTGTCGCGCGTCACGATGGCCTGTTTATACACAGAAATATGCTCTAAAATGCTAGGTATACATGCTCTGATTTATATTTCATCCTTATATTACCTGGGGTGTGTCCCTAGTTACCTCCCATATATTTTATAAGCAGCTAAAAAAAATACAAGCCGTTTCGTTTTGTAAAAATAAATAAATAAATAAATAACTGGAACCTGGGGAAAAGGCAAACTTAGTTTCGCTGTCTTATTTTGCGGAGGGGGTGGGGTAAATTTGAAAATACACCACAGAAAGACGGAGCCTATTGAATGACGTAGAAGTGAATGCACCGAGCAGCCGTTTGTTAGCTCGAGTTTTGGAAGGTAGTTTTTAACCAACCATTGCTCAGCCTATTTGACTTCTCCGATGTCTTCGTTCGCCGTGCTTTCAAAAAGGGCTTGTTAATAAAAATCAGATAATCCACAGATCTTTAAAAAAATCAGATTATTTAGTGGTCTTGCCGATGAAAATGCACCTATTTTATAAATGAAGTTGTAAGCAAGCCTTTATTGCACTTGTACTTCAAAGCTTCCGGTGTTCATGGCGTTGTGGTGTTCATATCCCTTCAAGATTAAAACTGTTACTGACTTTTTCATGATTAGCTGATTTTACTAAATCTGATCCTATAAATGTTTTGACGTGAATGGCAAGACAACACGGGAATTCCCAATGGTTGATTACGGATTATTTATTATTATTATGATCATTACATATTCTTCATGAAATTGGCACGCTTGTTAACCAAGCAAATCAATTAATACAGTTTGAGATTGATTGTTATGCAGGCTACGTTGCGATTTAAGTTTATGGTACTTCTTGAAAGCGTTTACTTTCTCACGTAGGCTATTTACGAGTTAACGAAATATTACCAAATTAACAAACTGAAAAAGGTCTCTCACCAAAGTATTCACTTAACCCATAATCAACAGTCGTGAACAAACGTGAAATACACGATGTAATCCCACTGCAGACTGCGAGAGCTACTAGGAATATAGAGCTTTTACGCAAGCCTTTGCGCGACACAAACGGAACCAGTGGAGACACCCTACGCGTCGCGCCGTGCTGCTTCGCCCTGCTGTTTACGCGACGCATACGCGACGCGTGCGGTGGGTGCCCGGCGTAACGGCGAAGCAGCACGGCGCGACGCGTAGCGTGTCTCCACTGGTTCCGTTTGTGTCGCGCAAAGGCTTGCGTAAAAGCTATATATTCCTAGTAGCTCTCGCAGTCTGCAGTGGGATTACATCGTGTATTTCACGTTGTTCAGGACTGTTGATTATGGGTTAAGTGAATACTTTGGTGAGAGACCTTTTTCAGTTTGTTAATTTGGTAATATTTCGTTAACTCGTAAATACGTGAGAAAGTAAACGCTTTCAAGAATTACCATAAACTCAAATCGCAACGTAGCCTGCAGAACAATCAATCTCAAACTGTATTAATTTATTTGCTTGGTTAACAAGCGTGCCAATTTCATGAAGAATATGTAATGATCATAATAATAATAAATAATCCGTAATCAACCATTGGGAATTCCCGTGTTGTCTTGTCATTCACGTCAAAACATTTATAGGATCATATTTAGTAAAATCAGCTAATCATGAAAAAGACAGTAACAGTTTAATCTTGAAGGGATATGAACACCACAACGCCATGAACACCGGAAGCTTTGAAGTACAAGTGCGATAGGCTACGTCTTTCTGTGGTGTATTTTCAAATTTACCCCACCCCCTCCGCAAAATAAGACAGCGAAACTAAGTTTGCCTTTTCCCCAGGTTCCAGTTATTTATTTATTTATTTTTACAAAACGAAAAGGCTTGTTTTTTTTTTTTGGTGCTTATAAAATATCTGGGAGGTAACTAGGGACACACCCCCAGTAATATAAGGATGAAATATAAATCAGAGCATGTATACCTAGCATTTTAGAGCATATTTCTGTGTATAAACAGGCCATCGTGACGCGCGACAAGCCGAAAAAATAGAACTGAAGCGAAAAACTACGCTTCAGTTCGCTTGTGTCGCGCGAGCTTCGCAGCCGGTACGCGACGCGTTCGCATCTGGTGGAGACGACGTCGCCCGCTGCCGTTGTAATAACAGTACTTCAACTACGCTTCAGTTACGCGCGTAATACGCGCGTAGTGCGCTCGCGGCCGATACGCGTGCGGTGGGTGCCCGGCGTAACGCCGGGCACCCACCGCACGCGTCGCGTAAGCAGCACGGCAAAGCAGCACGGCGCGACGCGTAGCGTGTCTCCACTGGTTCCGTTTGTGTCGCGCAAAGGCTTGCTTAAAGCTCTATATTCCTAGTAGCTCTCGCAGTCTGCAGTGGGCTTACATCATGTATTTCACGTTTGTTCAGGACTTTTGATTATGGGTAAGTGAATACTTGGTGAGAGACCTTTTTCAGTCTGTTAATATGGTAATATTTTTTAACACATGTAAATACGTGAGAAAGTAAACGCTTTAAAGAATTACCATAAGCTTAAATCGCAACGTAGCCTACATAATAATCAATCTCAAACTGCATTCATTCATTTGCTTGGTTAACAAGCGTGCCAACTTTATGAAGAATATGTAATGATCATAATAATAATAATAATAATAATAATAAATAATCCATAATCAACCATTGGGAATTCCCGTGTCGTCTTGTTATTCACGTCCAGACATTTATATGATCATATTTAGTAAAATCAGTTAATCGTCAAAAAGATAGCGTAACAGTTTAAACTTGAAGGGATATGAACACCACAACGTCATGAACACCGGAAGCTTTGAAGTACAAGTGCAATAAAGGCTTGCTTACAACTTAATTTATAAAATAGGTGCATTTTAATCGGCAAGACCACTAAATCAGATTTTTTAAAGCACTGTGGATTATCTGATTTTATTAACAAGCCCTTTTTAAAAGCACGGCGAACGAAGACATCGGAAAAGTCAAATAGGCTGAGCAATGGTTGGTTAAAAACTACCTTACAACACTCGAGCTAACAAACCGCTGCTCGGTGCATTCACGTCTACATCATTCAATAGGCTACGTCTTTCTGTGGTGTATTTTCAAATTTACCCCGCCCCCTCCGCAAAATAAGATAGCGAAACTAAGTTTGCCTTTTCCCCAGGTTCCAGTTTTTTTTTTGTTTTTTTTTCTGCAAGGACAATACAAAAACGAAAAGGCTTGTATTTTTTTAGCTGCTTATAAAATGTCTGGGAGGGAACTAGGGACACACCCCCAGTAATATAAGGATGAAATATAAATCAGAGCATGTATACCTAGCATTTTAGAGCATATTTCTGTGTATAAACAGGCCATCGTGACGCGCGACAAGCCGAAAAAATAGAACAGAAGCGAAAAACTACGCTTCAGTTCGCTTGTGTCGCGCGAGCTTCGCAGCCGGTTCGCTTCTGGTGGAGACGACGTCGCCCGCTGCCATTGTAATAACAGTACTTCAACTACGCTTCAGTTACGCGCGTAATACGCGCGTAGTGCACTCGCGGTTGATACGCGTGCGGTGGGTGCCCGGCTTAAGGGTATGCAGCGACTACTTTGAAGGCACTGACTACCAAGGTGACCGTCTCAAGCCTGGAGCTGTACCCACCGTTTTTCCATCATTGGTCGAACCGCTCAAGGTAGGTACTATGCGGGCTGGCTAACGCTTTTTACAGTCTCTGCTGCTGACTGGCTCTCGCTCTTGCACGATCAGCCTAAAAAGTAGCCAGCTCTTCTCCTGTGTATTCCGACTCGAATCGATAGGGCACAACAATCCCATGATCAAAAACAAAATCTCCTTCGTGCTGAGATATTTTCGGTTTCGCTAGCTAGTAGTCATACAACACTATTACTACGAACAACCTAATGTTATAGTCTGCAGGTACGCCCACATCAGAAGTCGCGCAATGATATGCATCCTCGAGTTCGACACTAAACTGCCTGGGTCTACTTCCTGCATTTGTAAAGGAAAACAACAAAACAGCGTAAAATATTAACAATGAAATAACTAATCGAAAAATGAAGGGCGACACATTCATTAGAAGGACATGAGAAGCAGAAGTGTTATAAAGTGCAATTCCCCTTTAAGGTGGAAAAAATTCTGATTTGAAATATAAGTGGAATATGAAATATTAACAGTAGTCCAGGTATCAGCCAGTTAACAGTTGCGGATGAAATTGCCATCTCCGAGCATTGCTATTGAATGGTAAATGGACTGCATTTATATAGCGCTTTTATCCAAAGCGCTTTACAATTGATGCCTCTCATTCGCCAAAGCAGTTAGGGGGTGTCTTGCTCAAGGACACTTCGACACGCCCAGGGCGGGGTTTGAACCGGCAACCCTCCGACTGCCAGACAATCAGTCTTACCTCCTGAGCTGTCGCCCCATAGTTAGTCCTTGATGACTCGAGCTGCAATGAAGTTGGTTGAAAGAAAATTACTTGGTCACTCTTTCAACAATCGGGCAATTTTATTTTCAAGTAAAATGCCAATCATTTGCTGGTCCTAGCTTTTCAAATGACTAGCTGCTTTTATCATATGCGATACAGGGTTTCCCCCAGAAAAGTTGTTAGGCCCAGTGGCCAAGTGTCTTTTTTGATGGGGGCCCGGCGCGGGCCAGCGACAGACTGATGGCAGTATTAAGGTAGGGCCCTATAGTTTCTGTGATAACAGAATCACGGAGGAATCGCGGAATTGAGAATTTAAAAAAGCCATAACACAGATTCCATAGGGCCCTACATTAAGTCAGTGCTAAAAGCTGACCGGAGATTTGAAAATATCACTACGTAATGTTAATGTTATGTCATTTATTCAGCACACATTTTAAAAAATCAACAACTATTTACAGCATAGCAGAGTCTTACAAATAATCTGACAACAATGTACAGACTGGGAATGCTGTGTTTTCAACAACAACAAAAGAAATGAAATTAAAATAAATAATATCAAAGTTTTTGCACTCTACAAAAAACTTGTATTCAAGTTCTGATTGGCTACTGAATCTTACAACAAGCCTTGGAATGCTGGGCGCATTTAAATAGGGATCGCAATCGCGAACCGGTTCCAAGTTGTCCTATTCATTGGAATCGTATGGCTCCGAGCTTATCGAAGCCAGTATGTTTTTAGGACAGCTGCGCATTGCAAAACAAATTTGATCCGGGCTGCCAGCCTTGATACATTCTGTTGCGATAAAGATTCTAAGACAACTCAAGACAATTTCTCTGGATTAACGGGTTATTTTTTAGCCTGAAATTCGATCGTATTACTAAATGGCTACACATGTCATGTAACGTGCAAGTAGTTGGCTATCTCCCTGGATATGAAGTAAATGTTTTTACCAATAAATAATAGCCTAATAATAATAATAATAATAATAATAATAATAATAATAAATGCGATTTTATCCATGGAAATAGCTATAGCCTACAAAAAGGCAAAATAAATGTCGTGTTTGCGATTGCCGTCGTAGATGTCAGAAGGAAATGTCACTGACAAAAAAAAAAGTTTGCTCTCTTTGCTGGGCACATTTCAACAACAACAAAATATCTATGTATCTGTGTTACTGACTGTTTGGCTAGCTAGCTAAGTTAGCTAAATGACCACGTTGTCGTGCACATCAGTGTCATCAAGCGAACGTTATTAATGAACAAGTGAAGTCGTTATTTCGATGGCGATTAATAAATCATGTAATGTTACAATGTATCGTATGCTACTAGTTTAACGTTACCTCCACACTGCTTAAGTTAATATAAAAAGAATGTACTCACCGACGAGATGAAGTGATAACATAGTTTGTAACGAGGTTAGTTAGCCTACTAAAGAAATTGTGCCTTGCTAGGTACTGTTAGCTTGTGATAGTTGGAAGCATCAAGTGTTGAACGTCACTCTATGCACAGTGAGGGTAAAGAACAGACCTGCTGTTTTCCTATAGTGCGTTCACGTTTTAACCAACAGATGTCGCTGATGAGCTTTCCAACCGAGCCGCCCCACTGTAACTGTAGTTTAAAAACATCTTAAAAATACATTTTAATTTTTTTTTTTTAATCCCCGATCCTTAGCCGCGGCGGGGGGTCAATTTAGGCCCGGCGGGCCGCCGGGCTTGCAATACACTGGCGGAGACCCTGCGATAGTTAATGAAATAGCTTTGGATTTTAGAATGTTGCTCAGATTAAAAACAAGTAAATCGAAGACATCACTCTGAAAAAATTGTGATGTGCATTTTTCACTTCTTTTTAAAAAAATCGAAAACATCAACTGATTAAGCGATAATAATAATAGTTGCAGGTGTATTGATGATCTTGCAGACTATTGGCTCAGTTCCACTGTCCTTCTCTTAAGCACTCACAGACTTTGGTTCATGCTCCTGCCAAGTCTGTGAGGGCTCAGGGCTGCCACACTGTTAAGGTACTGTCCCATTTACAGCCCCTTCAGTGCAATGAACAGCTGTGATGCTGCCTGCCAGGTGTCTGGCTGTTGAAGTCCTTGTTGCATTGCCTGCTGAAGATAATCATGGATGTCTGGATCACCACCTGGATCTTCTGTCTGATGCCCTTCTTGAAAAATGTGAAGTGATGCTTCTTCCACGGCAAAGCCACAGTCTCGTGATCCAAACCTATAAACCATTAGTTAGTATTGCAGCATAGTAACTTTGAAAACACTTGAGGATAGCCCTAAAAGGTCAATACATTTGGTTTATGGACTATTGTGTCATAAATTAACTGGCCCTTCAGGTCATTGATTTCACACAAAAATAGATGGATGGGGATATGAAAACTTAATTGAGAAGCCATGGAAATATATCTATACAGTAATTGAGAGGTTTGTTTTCCGTTTTTTTGAAGTTTGTATTAACTACAAAATGCAAACAATATACCTCTGAGGTAGTGAATAAAGCTCATCAGGAATTCAACCAGGACAAGAGGCAAGTCTGGAGGGCCGGATTCTGTGCCTGTTCCAGAGGTGAACGCATTCTTCCAGGTCTGCCTGAAGAACTCTCATGAAACAGAACCGTAGAAGGCACTGGTGCTCATGGGTGCCATTGAAGTGACCCTGATCTCTTGGATCAGCAAATAGATCCATCCAGAACTGACCTCTTGGGATAAACAGGATGTTTTGTTAGGACAAAATTAAATAAACTTCCTATACACAAATATGCTGTAGGCTACTTGTACTTTACTTTAGTATTCACATTTAATGCCACTTTATACTTACACTCCACAACATTTTGATACGTATATTTTGCTCATAATACTTATGTTACTTTTGTAACATTTTCAAAACATGACTTTAACATATTTTTACAGTCTGGCATTGTTACTTTTACTTGAGTAAAGGATCTGAATACTTCCTCCACAACAGGTAAAGGCAAACATTTTCAAAAGAAAATGTGTACTTTTAGTGCAGTGGTAAAGTAGGTAAAACATTAATATTTCACTGTGACTTGTTTACAATATCTACAAAGATGCAAATTAACTGGCATTGTTTAGCACAAAGCAACTGATGTCCATTCTAACAGGGAGGGTAATAGGCATTCAATGATTTTTATGAAACCCCCGCTATAAGCAAGTACGTTAAGAGAAAATGTTAAAAGACAAAATATACCATGTTTAGTTAAATACCTTCGTTTTCGTTTTCTGCAGGACTTTATGCGCTGGTTAGTCATAGAAGACCCAAACATATGGCTTCTGGCACCAGCATAGTAATCTCTGTGGTGATGACGAAGAGTGCACTGGATGGCCGCTATTGTCCCATTCTCTGTTCCACAGTCTGTGCGCAGTCTCATGGGAACAACGCCAACACTTCTAATACAGTTAATGAAGTACTACATGCCACAAGTTATTTGGACCCATAGAATAGTACATGCATCTAATAAACCTACGACATGTCCGCGACAAGGTTCCGCGTGGGTTCAGTTCACGAAGCATTCGCATTACCGTCTCCCTTTTAACACAGAGGCCATGTTTCTGCTTTGAAGTCAACCACATAGTTCTGTATCCAAACATCTGTCCAGGTCCGGGCAGCTCTGATAAGATGGCCCTTCTGATGTCACTTGTTGAAGAGTAGCCGCCCCGTCTCCTCAGTCCTAATTCTTTCAAGCGTGCTTTCAGGGTTCCACGGAACATTTTAATGTCATGATATGCAAATTCAGACCTTGTTGTCTGTAATGTGTTGTGTTGTCTGAATTTGCAGCGTGTTCTCTAAATGCTGTGCATGTGTTGTCAAATTGATGAAGATGTTTTCTTAATTTGCTTGTGTTTTGTCTATTTGCATGTTTTCTTAAGTTGCAGTGCGTTGAGCTCTCAGGGCCACCGTACAAAACAAGATACAAGCCGAAACAATACAAGATACAAGCCGAAACAATACAAAACTAGTAATTGAAACTGCTCGACTTTTCAGAAACTTTGTACAGAAACTTTGAGAAATTGTAGCAACTGCTGGCTGTAGAGGGTCAGATTGTTTTTACATGTAGCTCTAATGCCAGTTAATGCCTCTTATTTTGGGTTTCTTTATAACAGTTCGGCATATCGCAAGAAACGGATCACAGCAATCAACTTTGGTTTGGTCTTGGCAGCAGTCAAGCGGAAGTCTTACCCTCCTTCCTTGTTCAAAACCCTGCTTGGCCAGTACAACCTCAAATAAGGATCTAAAGTAAGTTGTGGGTAATAAGTGATTATCTAAACTGAAGGCATCTGTGTTTCTAATAATACGCTTATTAAGACTAAGTGGTATGTTTTTTTTTTTTTCAAGGCATGTGATTGAGGAATCCTCCGTGAGCCAAGGGCAAAGCAGCGATACACGGAGCACACTGGTGTCGTTATCCAGGAGAGGGGACTGTTCCTGTCTGACAGCGGCTTGCTCGGTGAATCTCCGGATGGGACAGTATCTGGTGATTGCATTATTGAGGTGAAGTGTCCGTGGTCAGCCAGAACCAGGACTATCCTGCAGGCAGCAGACAGTAGGGACTTTTTCTGGAGTTGGATGAAGTGACTGGTTCCCTGACACTAAAACAGACTCATAACCACTGGCATCAGATCCAGGGCAACCTACACCTGACCAGAGCTAACAGTTGTCACCTACTTGTATGGACTCCTCTTGACCTTGTCATCCTGCCAGTGCTCAAAGACCCAACATGGGCTGTTAAACATTGTCACTCTGGAAATATTTTATAAAGATTGTTTCCTACCAAACATTCTGTCACAGTTGTAAGTTAATACCTGCACATGTATTTACCCCGAATTCATGATCTGTACTAATGTCCTTTGAATTAATTGTGACAGTTATAATAAATGAAGTTTTGGCACTTCACACAATAACATGTTTTTTGACAACAACAAAAAATGTTTCTGGATATAAAGAAGAGTAACACATTTTTTATCTGGTATTACTTTTTTAATAAAGGTTTTCTGCAAAACAAACAGGCATAAATCAGTCAAAAGAACAGGAAGATGGGAAGATATCCACAAGGGGGCAAAGAACACCTGTCTCTCCCTTAACAGGCATGAATCAGTGTTATTCAACAATGTTCAACACACATTGACAATCAGTTGATTCCTTCAATTTCGTGGAGAATGGGTGTTTGTAAATTTGTAAGACACACACACTTTCAGTATCTTGCTGATGTTGTTTCTGAACTTGTATGGGATGTGGTCAAAAATGCAAAACAATTTCAGCATCTGAATGGAACGGTCCATGTGTATCCTAACGCTGGAGATTAGTCTGTTATTGTTCACTTCCTCCTGTGTGAACTTTCCATTAACAAGGAAAGACGGGATGTTCAGCAAAACTCCTTCTGGCAAAATGTCCCGAATTGTGAAGCCCTTGTCTGCCATAACCATATCACCTGGTTGTAGATGTTGGAGACAAAAACAGCCAGCTGTTATTGCCTTGTCTGAGGCACTCCCACCATACAGGTCACTGGCGAAGGTAATTACTCCATTGGGAGCCACACCAATTGGAGCCTTCAGTGTGGTCAGTCCTTTGTACTGGCTGTACAAATGACTCTGTGTGTCAAGCCTCTCTGTGTTAGAGACAGCAACCTTGGTGCAGTCAAGCACTATCCTACAGTTACAGTAGGAAAGAGCTGGAAGCAGTCTGGCAGCAACGTTTGATTCTTGGCTGTGGAGGGGATGTTGTTCTCAAGCAGACCGATATACAAAATGTCATACAGCGCACTAATGATATTGGTAAAGATGTTGGTTACTGTGGCTGTGCTACAATTAAACCTTGTTGCAAGGTCTACGTGGCTGCAATTAAATTTCAGGAGCAATTGATCGACTAGGGGCATAATTTGGAGAGTCAAATCAGAATGATATTGTAGCTCGAATTTAGAAAGAAGCGCTTCCAAAAACAGGACGGTGGCAGCATCGGGCAAACCGGTGAAATATTGGACTCTGTCCAAAGAAAAAAGTTTGCTTCTGTTTCTCCAACTGTTTTTTCAATTTCTCATCCTCTTCTCTCAGCACGTCATTCTCTACCTCAAGCACCACAAGACTTTTTGAAGTACTAGGGGTCTGTGCAGTTGCAATGTCAGCAACTGTTCTTTCATCCTCACCGCTGGTAGGGACCATTTGTTTCTTCCGTTTAGGGGTATGGCTGAGGTGGTCGGGGAATTGGAAAATCTTCCCCTCGTTCCATGCGAATCGTGATGGCCCAGCTGCTTTGCCATTGGGGCAATGCCAACTGCACACCCTAGAGTCGCAGTTTGGGGTGAAGTTTTCACCCCTGCAAAAAAAAAGAAATAGATCATCATTACTTAAAGTAATAATCTCGAAGATTTTCATTAAAATAAACGTCTTTTAAGTCACTATCTATTGCTGCATTGGGTAACACAATGGTGATTGAGCCTATTTTTATATTAATTTATACTATTATTATCATAATTCATGATTAAAAAACTTGGTGTCTGTGGCGACATTCCCGGGAAAAAAATCACAAGCGGCGCACAGTTAGTGACGCGTTTTTCATCACCCATCAGTGGTTGGTCCGCCAGAGAGGGTAGGCGGAACTAACGCAACAGGCTCGCTCTTCAACTCACTTGTGTGTGAGCGGCGTACAGTTTTTTTCCGGTGTCTGCATGTGTTACAATAACAGAGAAGGGGGGGGGGGGGGGGGGGGTTGGGGGAGTTATGGAACCCTAAAAAGCTTTTGTGTAACATGAGAGACCATATTATTAGTTGGTGTAGATTTCGTATTACATTTAATGACAATGTAACTTTACTAAATTGCATAGCTATTTGCACAGCTAACGCTAGCTACCGGACCATGTCAAGAAAGACAACATTAGTTTAGACAATGTTGCGCACAGTATCCATCTCTCATATCAGGTAACGTTGCGTTAGCTAGCTAGCTAATATAATTAACACAATCTAATGTCGGCTAACAATTAGAAAAAAATGCTAGCTAACGCTACCGACCGGTACCGACCTCGCAAACCGTCTCTCGAATGCAATGCTACCTTGTTGCAACGTTGCAGTGTAGCTAACTTAAGGCCAGTTCAGATCAATGATTCGCAACGAGACTGGGTGCAACTTGCAAAATTCCAAGACGTCTGATTGTAAACATTCTAAAACTGCACTTGGCGATTTGACAAGGACGGTCTTTTAAAACCTCAGGACAGGCAACGGCTCTGCTACTAGCCAGTTCACACCGCTGCAATTTTCTCTGCAACATTCTAAAACCGTTTCGCCTCGTTGCGAATCATTGATCTGAACTGGCCTTAACGTTACCGTTATTTACATTGCCATCCAGTTCATCAATATATTATAATGATCGGAATAAAGCCGGGGTATGTGGAGCAGAGCCGGGTCTGATTTCTGAAGACGTCATGCAGGAGAAAACTAAATAAAAGAACACGGCAGTATGGATTTGCATTGTTATTATTTTATTACGCTTCCTCATATGTTCCTTCAGCCTTTATGCCCTTTTTGATGAAATCTCCTTTGTTTTTGTTTTATTCTTCTTGTTCTGATTGCTAATTTAACACCCAGCTCAGCTTTATTCTCGAACAGTTTAGCTAGCAAAACCAGAAACACCAGGGGTAACATTTAGCAAGGCAGCTGTTTCAAAAATACCACACAACAATCATTCACGAAAAAGACTGCTTATATTGTGCACGAGATACATAATTGCACGAGCCACAGCGAATCCCGCAAATTCTTCATGAAAGATGTTCATACCGGGCAAAAGGTGGATAAAGAACGTTTGCAGAAATTGTTCATCACTAATTATACCCCAGGTTTGCTACGGCATTTTAACCCGGCTCGGCAGTGTAAAGACATCTTGAGTTAGCCTAATGTTACACAACGAATGAGTATGTACATAACATTACTTTTATAACAACCGTTTTTTATTCAGTAAATAGTAAGTGTTATAGTTGGCGTGCCAACTGACTGACGTCACACAGGCGACACTGGTTGGATCCGGTTGGATCTATGGGAAGTGAGGTCCAAAAACACACCTGCAATTACCGCTTCTCGCCATTGGCACCGCCATAGAGAACGAAACTGAAATCTTCGAGATTGTCACAAGTTCTTTATGAGTCATGTGCACAACAATTACCGTGAAGCAGTCATTGGCAATGAATCTCAGGCTCCCTCCAACAATGCTGAAACGATATGTATAGAAAAGAGAACCACGCAAGTTAAAGTAAAAATAAGAATCTCTGGTAAGAATATATGGTAGCTGGTGTACAGTAATGATAAACTGTAATGTAGACAGGTTGTGCACCAATATATATGCATAATGAGAACTGGTAAGGACAGGTAAGCACAGGATGTAAACAGCTGAGTTTTGTCAATGGAGGCTATGCGAGAGGCAGGCATACACAAATACAACACACCATGAATCACAAATAAATTAAAATGTAATGCAAGTGTTTTAATGGGCTACTGTACACAACACTTCCACTAATTGTTTGTTTGTTGGTAGAGGGTCTATAGGGCTAGTTTATAAATGTTGTGTTCCAGGGTATCTACAGTTGCCTAGTTATAAAGTAGTTACCAATACAGGCATAGCAGTGAATGTGACGGTTTTGATATACCTGTCATGAAGAAATCATTACCTTGATTTCTTCATGACAGGTATATCAAGTTTCTATATGACTGGAAACGTTACCTACGAAACCAAATCGCAATTCAGCGTTTGGTGCTTAATTTCGGAGCCGTCTGTACTAACATTATTTGGTAGGTCTGTCGTCTCATTAGCAAGGTAGCTAATGTTTAACTCAGTCAAAATGCCGAAAGCGGAACTATCTAAAGAGTGGGTGTATTTTATTTGAATTTTTCAGAAATATACACGAGTTTCCTGCAAAAATTATACAGATGCATTACATTACAGGCATTTAGCAGATGCTCTTATCTAGAATGACTTACACAACTTTTAATTATTTTGTATATTGCATTGCATCCATTTATACAGCTGGATACATACTGAAGCAATGTAGGTTAAGTACTTTGCTCAAGGATACAATGGCAGGGTCCTACCTGGAAATGTAACCTCTGACCTTAAAGCTAATTTTGTGCATGGATATACTTGATACGGCTAGTATAAAAACATCTAAATTAACTATTTACATTGTTTCAGAACATTGTTTTCTGTATTTTCTGAAACTAACATAGTTGTGGAAGGTAAATATAATATCTCACAATTGACCTATCCAGGCAAAATCACACTTTTCACAGGTGGTCCCTCCCCTTAAGGTTGAGTACTGAGGCGATTTCAACATAGGCTAACCTTGGATATCAATCCGCCTACAATACGCAACAAGATCATTGTTTATTCGGTCAATATACACTGCCTGGCCAAAAAAAAAGTTGCACACACTAATATTTTGTTGTACCGCCTTTAGCTTTGAGTACAGCACGCGTTCGTCATGGCATTGTTTCGACAACCTTATGCAACGTCACAACATTTATTTCCATCCAGAATTGCATTAATTTTTGGCTGAGATCTTGTATTGACGAAGGGAGAGTCAAACCACTCCATAAAGTGTTCTCCAGCACATCCCAAAGACCTTCAATGGGGTTAAGGTCAGGACTCTGGTGGCCAATTCATGTGTGAAAATGATTCCTCATGCTCCCAGAACCACTCTTTCACAATTTGAGCCTGATGAATCTTGGCATTGTCGTCCTGGAATATGCACGTGCCGTCAGGGAAGAAAAAATCCATTGATGGGATAACCTGGTCATTCAGTACATTCAGGTAAATGGACTGCATTTATATAGTGCTTTTATCCAAAGCGCTTTACAATTGATGCCTCTCATCCACCAGAGCAGTTAGGGGTAGGTGTCTTGCTCAGGGACACTTCGACACGCCCAGTGCGGGGATCGAACCGGCAACCCTCCGACTGCCAGACAACTGCCCTTACCTCCTGAGCTATGTCGCCCCAGGTACTCAACTGACTTCATTTTATTGCCGCATAATGTTGCTGAGCCTAGACCTGACCAATTGAAGCAACCCCAGATCATAACACTGCCTCCAGAGGTTTGTACGGTGGGCACTGTCCAAAAAAATCCAAACTGCAACTTTTTTTTTTTTTGGCCAGGCAGCGTAGCCAAACTGTGACATTCCAAGGCTGCAAAATAGGCTTCTTTTTCTAAAAGTTACAGCCATTACACTGTTCAAAGGTCACACTGGCCAATCAGAGAAAAAACTATGGGCCGTGGAAGAATGTTGAAATAACGGTATGAATTAAAATGTTTCATTATAAAGTAGGCATATAAACACAATTACAGCAAGAAAAATTTCAATGCAGCATGAATTAACATTGTTCTATGTTGTTCAATATTACAGTACACTCAAATGTAGTTTTTATATTACACTCTGATGTAGTTATCCATTATATTGTTGCCTGTAGAAATATGACATCATATTTTGCACCATTGAAATTGTTTACCAAGACTTAGGAGCAATGGCTGTAGCAATAATTTGGAATCTAAGACAGGGTATTCTTATAGCTAGCCAATGTCAAATTTTCCTGTTAATTCTGTCATAAATGTTAGCAAGCTGAATTCTTAAATCAAAGCTAAGGAGTACCCTGTCCTAGTTGTAATTACTAAGTTGTCTTTGTACAAGTCTGAAACTGTTATTGGATGTATTCTCACGTTAATTTACATACTTGTGAATTCATAAGGGCCCTTCTTTTCCCTACTGCGCAGTCTCTGGCTCCAATTTGTACAACATAGCGACGCCCGAAAGCTGCACTTCCCCGGTTTCAAAACGCTTTTTGGGTGATGTCGCAGGGTTTTGTCCATCTTTTTGAACATTCACGTGACACTTTTTGATTGGCACACAAGTCTGGCCAATCCTATAACGTTCATTTAGATTGACAGGTATCACGGACCAATTACAATTCTCCCTCAGTCTTTGGAGAACAATAACTTTTATTCCCTTCGTCGTTCGTTTTCCATCGACCTCATTTCGCCGTCATCGCTTTTAAAGCCTTTTTAACTGGGACAACATGGCTGCACCGGCCGGTCGTTACTACGGCGAGGGAGGCAGGGCAACGAAAAGACAGAAAACCGAAAATAACGACGGAGGAATGGCTACGGTAAAGTATTGCACGTTACAAGTAATTGTTTTTTAAACGTTTGCTTATAAATTAAATACTCAATTATTCGCTCTTAATTGACCAAACCAAATTGGCTAGCGAGCAATCTTTCTTTCGCAATCTATTGTTAATTAGCTAGCTAGCTATCTCGGCAATGTCGCTATCGTTAGCTAGGGAGCACATATTGAGGCCGTCGAGTTAGCTAATGTACATGCATTTCATTCATTCATTTCCATTACTTCAGGATGTAGTTGGAAACTAACGTTATCGCCGCCGAACATTCAAACGAGTAATATGAACCATAAGAAATGTAGCTAGCTTATAGCGGTCGGTTGCTAGCTAGTTCGCGCGGCTTTCCCTGTTTTAACTTGTGCCTTAAGCCTCGTTGCATTTTTAGCTACCGGTGGTTACCAATCTAGTTAACTACGTGGTCGTTGTCTGATCTTGGTGGATTTTTTCCGGCAGAATTAACGTTCACCCACCGCCAACATGACAAGCCACGTTATGTTAAGATATTGGTTGCTAACCTTAACTAGTTTGGTTCGCTAAATATTCATAAATCAAGATCGACATTGATATCTTGATAATAAGATTAAGAAGCTGGATGGCTAACTTGAATAGCTAGGCCATAGCACGTAGTTGAACTAGCAAACTGGATAGTTTACAGCAACTCTAGCTAGCTAGAAAATAAGCTACTCAGTATTGCATTTGCCACTAATTAAGTGATGCAAGTAAATATCTTAAGTTGTAGATTTGGAATGTATTTTAGCTTCGATTGACTATGGAAGCTAGCCAGCACAAGTGACTTCCGGTAACCACTAGGGTGAGAGATGTCAAAATAAAAGCCAGACGTTCTTAACTACGTGCTTTTTACCTGGGGTTTTTTCAACCGTGAAGATTTATTTCTAGTTATATTTAAATTTGTATTAGAATTATAACTTTATACAATATACAATTTAATTATGATTCCAATAATTATAACTCAATGACAATGTCATCTCCCCTCAAATAAGTCATCATTCAGGTTTCCATCAATTCCACAATTGGACTGAGGTGAATGTGTGGTTGTTTTAGGCCTACCTGTTTTACTAATGGATAGCAGTTGTGGCAGTAGTGAATTGGGTAGGTATGTAACTTGCCTTCTGTCTCTGCAGGAGGGTTATGAGGATCCCCATAAGACACTGCCCTCCCCTGTGGTGCATGTGAGGGGACTTGTGGATGGTATTACTGAGGCTGACCTGGTTGAGGCACTACAGGAATTTGGAACGATCAGGTACCACCTTGGGGGGGGGGGGGATTTCTACATTTAATTCAATATGCTGCACATTATTTTGTTGAAAAAATGTTTATTTACTTCTTATTTACTGAATTCTGTTATTTTGTTAAAACTAGTTATTGGCGTGGCCAAAATGTAATTTTTTTTAACGCATGTTTAAAAAAAAAAAAAAAAAAAAAATATATAAATACATGTATATAAATTATTTTATTTTATTATAAATTTTTATGTTCAGTCATTGAAGTATGTTTTAATACTGTTTTAAAACATTCAACTTATTTTGCAAATTTTCAAGAGACTATTGTATTTTGAGAAATGTTGGTTAAGATAATTGTACTATGAAATCTTTATGTTTGTGCATGCCTAGTGGTTATGAGCTCAGTCATAACAATGAGTCTTCATTCTGTAGAACGGGTACCCACACTTTGTTTGCTTACAATCTACTTTTCCCAATGGCCCGTACAATGTGAATTACCAACTAGTATATTGGTGATATTGGTTCACATGGGGTTGACCGTGGGGAGGCCGTTGGAACTGATGTCGAACCAAGGAGTCATTGACACGTGAATTAATTCATTACAAACCTCCGGTAAATTTCTCCCATCAATTACTCTGATTAGGCATTGCAAGCCCATAGCTTGCTAACTAAATGGTCATAGATAAACAGCAAAATGAGCATAGCTTTTCTTTTTTGAATCTACTTAAAGGTGCAGTGTGTAGAATTTAGTGGCATCTAGTGGAACAGACTTGGCAGAAAAGGAATATAATATATTATATAGAAAATATTAGTGTATAATCCCATGAAAATAAGAATCGTTGTGTTTTCGTTACCGTACAACGAGCCCTTTATATCTACATAGGGAGCGGGTCCTCTTCCACGGAGGCCGCCATGTTGCACCGCCATGTTTCTACAGTATCCGAGAATGGACAAACGGCTCTAGAGAGGGCCTTTCGTGGTTTTTTTTTTTTTTTTTTTGCGTTTTTAATTTTGGTGTGTGGCGCGAATGCACTTGTTGGAAGACAAAGAAAGAAGAGACTGGGTGGTCATATATTGTCTTTGACAATCTGTTTGTGAAATATACACGCATTTGTGATGCCTGGGTAGCTTCCAGAATAGCTGTGCGTAATACCACACGTGTTGTTTACGGCATTGTCGCCCTTTTTAGTACAGTCTGGCTTGATTGACAATCCATTTATTCATTAGGTGAGAGTATAAGCTTTCTAACGATGTATAACATGTCTAATTTTGCTTTTGGAATAGCGTTTTATTGGTCAGCATAATCAAAAGTTTTGTTATCGCATTCAGTTACGCATTCACTCTGTGGTAGCAGTAAAAGACCGCAGGAACTTTCCTCAGGAACCAGGAACCTTTTGAGGAACTCAGTTCGTTTCCAGGGTCTAAATTAAGTTCCCGGGACTTTATTTTACCCCCAAGTACTCGCAGCATTTTATTTCAACCGCCATTTTTAAAAATCTGCAGCTGCAAATCCGATTTATTATTTTCAAAATAATAACTTGAATTCAAACTTCTATGCGGCGCAGTAGCCTACTTTTGGTTATAGCCTGCCAACGTCTACAGATGAGAAATTAAGATTGAGGATTGTAACGTGTGCTCTTCTTTTCTTGCTTTAGCATTAAGTCTGTTTTATTAAATATTAAGCATTCGTGCTGGGACAGCATATTACGGACCAAAACATTAAAACGGTTTAATTTGGTTGCTGAATATTTTCATCCGAATTTTCTTTCTTAGCCCGTTATAATTGACTCAAAACGCTTGATACAGTTATGTGAAGTATGTGGTAGTCCTGCGTAATTTACATCGGGGATACAGTAAAAGCAAACAGGAAAAAATCACCTTCCGCACTTTTTGTCAGAGTAAAATAACAGGTTAATTCTAGTAATCGTCCATTTCGCTTTTTCAGAATTCCATAATTTTACTATGCGATTCTTCAATTCCGCAAACAGACCAGGAAGGCTAGACATGGGCTTATGGTGCATGGTTCGCATCTGGAGGGCAAAGCAAACGGTGGCTTGTACCACTGCAATATTGATTTAAAATTTCACGCAAGTCCGAGTTTTCATTCTATTTATTCATGTCATTTTGTGATTATATGGAAATGATGAGTCGAATTAAACAATTCAACAGCAAATTGTTTACGACGTGTACATGTTTTCTGCTATAAATGTTGTTATCAGTGAATGTGGAATGTGAATGCATTCTGTCGCCTTGGATGTCAAGACATGAAAGTGAAAGTTCACATAAAAACATAATGAATGTGTTTGAGAGGATATATAAAAGGTTACAATCTGTATATTGGCCTGTTATATCCTGTTTGTTGCATAACAACAGTCCAAGTCCAACTACCAACGAGAGTTTTGCCACAAACCAATTAATTTTCATAATAACTTCAAATCAAACTTGTATGTTATGCGGCGCAGTAGCCTAGTTTTGGTTTTTGTCAGGGTGAAATAACAGGTTAATTCTAGTAATCGTCCCTTTAGCTTTTTCAGACTGCCGTAATTTTACTCCATTTTACTGCCATTCTTCAATTCCACGAAAAGACCAGGAAGACTATGGACTACTTTATGGTGCATGGTTCGCATCTGGAGGGCACACTTCGCTGCTCGGCTAGCAGTAACTTTGAAGGAAAGCAAACGGTGGCTGTAATTTAAATTTTCACGCAAGTCCGAGTTTTCGTTCTATTCTTGTCATTTTGCGATTAGCCTATATGGAATTGACGATGAGAAAGTAATCAATTCAACAGCAAATTGTTTACAACGTGTGCATGTTTTCTGCTGTTGTTGCCAGTTATATTGGAAATGTAAATGCATTCTGTCGCTTCGGATGTCAAGACATGAAAGCGAATGTTCGCATAAAAACATAATGAATGTGTTTGAGAGGATATATAAAACAGTTACAATCTGACTATTGGCCTGTTATATAGGCTACTATTTGTTGCATAACAACGGTCCAAGTTCAACTACCAACGACATTTTTGCTTGACAACGGTAAAATATGCCCAAACGGCTGCAGAAGAATATTTCAATTCCAGGTGATTAAATCGATAAAAATCAATAAATACAAAAGTAACCATATACAGTCATTGTTGGTAGCCCGTTGTAAGTGGAATAAACCCCTCCGGGCTGTCCCGGTTATTAGAAAAGAATGTAGGCTACTTCGGTGGTAGTATGGGGTTACAGAAGAAATCATAGGACAGATGGACCGACGACAACGTTGCTTTTTCATACGTCAGTGGGCTAATTTGCCTAATCTTCGCGGGACTTTAGACCGCGGTGGAAACGCAGACAACCATGGGCTGAAGGAACCTTTTAGTTCCTTGAAAAGTAGTTCCTGGGACTAAAAGTTCCGGGTAATTTTGGTGGAAACGCGGCTATTGTTGGTAACCCGTTGTATAAGTGAAATAAACCCCTCCGGGCTGTCCCGTTATTGGAAAATAATGTACTTCGGTGGTAGTATGGAGTTACAGAAGAAATCATACGACAGATGGACCGACGACGACGTCACTTTTTCATACGTCAGCAGACTAATTTCCCTAATCTTGCGTCTTTAGACCGTGGTGGAAACGCAGACAACAATGGGCTGAAGGAACCTTTTAGTTCCTTGAAAAGTAGTTAAAGGGACTAAAAGTTCCGGGTACTTTGGGTGGGAAAGCGGCTTTAGAGCTCCTTTATGAATTTAAAAGTCTCAATCAAATCACCCCTGAGTCTCCTTTTACTAAGCTTGATGAGGTTAAGCATTTTAAGTCTTTCGTCATAGCTTTTATGTTTCATACCAGGAATCAGTTTGGTTGTTTTTCTTAGAACTTCTTCAAGAACCTCTAGCCTATATCTTTCTTGCAGTACGGTCCCCAGAACTGCACATAATACTATAAGTGTGGTCTAACTAATGTATTGTATAAGATAAGTATAACATCCTTGGATTTATACTCAATACTTTCGGCTATATAATCCCAGCATCCTGTTGGCCTTTTTTTTTTTTACTGCTACAGCACAGTTCCTAGAACCTGAAAGGCTTTTATTAACCATTACTCCCAAGTTAAATGGGGGAGGACCAGTGAAGGACTGGTCTGAAGCCATTTATTGTATTTTTTTTTTGGTCACTCAGAAAAACGCATGTTCAAAGTTATGATGAAAATGGTTGTCTCCCGATGAGCTGGGTAGCCACCCTGAACCAAAGTGCTGTGTTGGGATTTGGGGGAGAGGAGCGGAATGAAATGTACGGTGTGCCAGAGTGACATTTACCAGGGAACTGCTGAAGCCAACTCTGGGGCCCAATTTTGTTGCCTTCTCCCCAGTATGGATATTTTGCTGCCAACTTAACATGGCATAAACAGGGTAGGGTAACAATGCACGTAGTGTCAGGGAGTGCAGTTATTGGTCAGTGTTTCCTACCTGTTATGAATGTAAGTACTGTGGAAGCATATGGTCTTTTTGATATTCTGGAAGTACTTAATTTATGATTTGAACTGGACTCTAACTGGAGTTTTAATTTCTACTTGGCCACTTTGTACTACATAAGTTATAGTAGAAATAAATATCCCTTTAGATGGAAAGAAAGTGTAATCCAGTGTGCCGAGTCCTGATGAAGTAACTGTACTTCAGCTCTGGGGATTGTGGCTGAGCCTCTCATGGATCTCTGGTCATAATTTAGTATTACTTAATCTCTCTGCAGCTATGTGGTTGTGATGCCAAAAAAGCGGCAGGCTCTGGTGGAGTATGAAGACATGAATGGTTCCTGCAATGCGGTGAACTACGCCTCAGACAATCAGATCTACATTGCTGGACACCCTGCTTTCGTCAACTACTCCACTAGCCAGAAAATATCTCGGCCTGGGGACCCTGATGACTCCCGGAGTGTCAACAATGTGCTGCTACTCACCATCATGAATCCTATCTACCCCATCACTACGGTAACTACCCCATTACCACAGTAATGACATGCTACTGTGCACCCCATTGAGAAACTGCAAGTGGATCCTAGCCATGTAGAGAATAATGTGTACTTAACCCCTTTGCGCATATGCCAAATCTGGCCAGTCCTTACCCATTTAGGGGGTACCCTATTTAAAGCTTTATAGTCTGACTCACAGGATATAGACTGTGGGTATAAGCCTGCCATTGGCCGACTGCTTCAGTCGGAATTCTCCTCCCGTTCCGCTATCTGCGTAGTACTGTTTTTGCAAGGGCACCGTCGCTGCATCCTGGGCTTAGCGCCGCCCAAGCCAATTGTGATTGGTTTAAAGAAATACAAACAAGCCAGAGTGTTTTTTCCCCCCTATACTGGAATGATAATGGGTTGAGCCAGACCTTTCTCCAGCGCTGGCACAGCACTGAAACCAAGTGTGGAGATAGGTCTGGCTATGCGAGACTAAAATCTTTATAACTCCAGATGTGAGCACCACAGAGACTTCAAAAATGGCTTAAATGAAGCAAGACATTTGTACTACTAACTTAGATTAGGTTTATATTCATAATTTAGGAAGAAATTAAGTGCCACAAAGGCAATTGTTCAGCCAAAAAAGCAAAAATTAATTTGCTCTTTTTTAGTTTACAATGAAATACTGAGAGAGATCCCATTTATACAGCAGGTTAAACTATATATGTCCTGCATCAAAAGCTCCTTGACCACAAGTTCATAAAATCTAAGGGTGGATATGTAGAACTACTGAAGATCTATGAAGCAAAAATTAAGCAGTGTACCCAGCATCTCTAAATCTTTTAGAAATCTAAAAATTATGCATTGCTGTAAATCACATAATCACCAATTTCACTACAAATCAACTGTTTTAACTCAAGAAACTCACCGTTGCAACATTTTCAAGTGGGAATTACAAGCTTTCCATCAGTACAGTGGTCTAAAATATCTATGGGTCCAGAAACGTATACAAAATCTCCAAAAATGAATAAAATGCTTTTTGTCCATTATAAAGCATATAAATGAGTGCCTTATGAAGGTTTAAGATGAAATATTGATAGCAGATTAAAAAATAATGCAAAAACATTTTCACACAATGCGGTACAGTACCTAGATGTGTAATAATTCACTCTTGTGTATATTTCTGTACTCTACAGTATGTAATGTGGAGCGACAGTGGTGGCGCTGCGAAACTTCGTATTCGGCATAGTTGTCATGTATAGTCTACTAATAAAACTAAAAGAAAGTGTTTCTGTTTTTAACTCATACTTTGGTTGCAGGAGCAATGAATGTCTGAGTTGAACAATCTAGGCCCGCCATCGTGCCGACCACTAGGGGGTTTGCACTAAGTGGTTAAAGGGCTATTCCACCCAAAAATAATAATCTGGGTATTCTGTACTGGTGTTGTTATCCGTCTATACGGATTATTATTCTTTTTTTGACCCTGAACAGACCAGGAAAATGCAATGGATCATATGTTTAAATGACCTTGCACAAACTTAAGTTTATCAAGTTCAAACACATGACTTGAAGTTGAATCAACTGGCCATTTTAGCTTATTTTGAAGCTGATAATCCAGTAGTTCTTGAATAATGTTTATCTACCCCGATGACTTTCAATCTCACTGCAGAAAAGTTACCATTTCACTCAATTTAATTTCAGAAGGTGCATGAGGATGGTGGAACTCAAGTTGCTCTGGGAAGTTGTGTGAATTGCTGCAATGCTCTAGGCCTACATTGCAACTATGCAAAATAAATAAATAAATTGTATTTGAAAAATATTTTTTAAATGAATTGTATACCTACCGAGTCATTGTTCTATTGCCTTATTGGGCAAAAAGCAAAAATATGGTGAATGGAATGATGTAGTTTGAGCATGTTTAGACATTTGGGCAAGAGATCTCTTAGTATTTCTACAAAAAACAATCTGGATGGATTGAGAGCGCTCTGTAAGTAGAAAATCAAATTGAGGTCTTTTGGTTTGATAATTGTACTTTTCTACCTGCAGGATGTGCTGTACACCATCTGTAACAACTGTGGCCCTGTCCAAAGGATCGTCATCTTCAGGAAGAATGGCGTGCAGGCCATGGTTGAATATCCTTTCATTTTGAAGTCATTTTATTCACAATTCATTCATTCATATGAAGAAGCCGCTGTCAAATATTCGGCTGATAGTTGAAGTAAGTTGAGGGCATAACAAAGACGGAAGCCTACGATCCCAGCAAGGTATGATTTTAGTTACTGACTTGCTAGCCAGTTGCTTTCCAATTTAAAAACAATGAATCATAACAATGAATGTCCTGCTATATTTTATGTGCACATACACAATTTTACAGTTACAATTTTGTAATTTTGGTATGGATCTATTGGAAACTTTAGAAACCAAAGTGCCTACAGAGGAGCCAGTTTCTAATTGGAGAATGAAGTGGGTGACTGCATATTATTGATTGTGGTTCAAACCAAATCGATGATCCAGTTAGTCAGTACTTTTGGTTTCATGCTGATAATAAAGAAGTTAAGAAATTGGGTGATATGTATTTGTTTTTTCTTTTTTGAGTGTTTTTATTTTGTTGCACCAAGCTGGATTTGAGGGTGGTGATTTTTGCAATTTTGGTGATTCGTTTCTTGCATTTTCAGGTCAGCTGCCTGTTTTTTAAATACATTTTTTTAAACTGATGTAATTTAATACCTCTTTTTTTTGGTGCTTACTGTTTAATAGGTTACTGTAATTTTCAACCACAGCATTTTTCCTATCCCTATTTGCACAGATTACACAACTGTATTAGAATGCTGTATAGTGTTTGTCCATAGATGCAGTTCTGTGATCGTTTTGGAGGTTTGTAACCGATTAAGTCCCATAGATCTTTTGCAGTGATATGGATTATGGCAGTTTTGTCCTTGACTTCACAAACATTCGACTCTGTGCAGAGTGCGCAGAGAGCCAAAGCCTCTCTCAATGGGGCTGATATCTACTCTGGCTGCTGCACTTTGAAGATCGAGTATGCCAAGGTGAGTCTTGCAGAGCAACTTTGTCTGTATGAGAATACTGTTGGGGTGACTGAGATTAAGTGGCTAATGGGTTTTTGTGGGGCGAAAGGGGCTAATGGGTTCCATTTTATTCACTCAGCCGACGCGTCTAAATGTCTTCAAGAATGACCAGGACACCTGGGACTACACCAATCCTAACCTGAGTAACCAAGGTAACAGAAGTAGCCTGGCTGCCAGCTCTTTCCCCATTCTTCCGCACCCTTACTGGCACTGTGAGGGGTGGGAGGGGGGGCAGACCTCCGGGGGTAATGCCTTTGACCACAGCAAGGGTTTCTGGTTTAGTTGCACCCAGCCGTGCTTTGAGAGTGGATTAAGGTGGGGATTAATTTGGCCAGGCAGAGGTAGTCCCTGCTCCACTCTGAAGGTTTGAAGGTGGGCAGTACAGTTGTGCCCTGCCCTGCAGTAAGGGGGTTAAACTGGATTGATCCAGTCCACCACCAGCCTGCCAAAATTAAAGTGAGCAGGTCCAGACTAACCCTGCTTTGGGAATCACGTATCATAGTGCTGTCTCACAGGCATTACGTCTGCGCTGGTCACAGGGTGCTGGTTCCTGTCCTCTCTAATGGCACACCACAGTGCTGCACTGACACACGGCAAGGGTGTGAGGAGCAACCGCAGGGCAGCAGTCTGTCACATGCAGGCCCCACCTCCCATGTGCTCTTTGATTCAGGGCAGCAATCTATTACTGATAGGCCCCGCCCTCTGTATGCTTTCAGGCATACAGCTGGTGCTCACCCAGGACTGCATGTGTCACTTACTCACCTCTTTGGGGCACGGTCCTTATCTAGTTGGGTTATCAGAGCGGTCTGGAATGTTTCTCCTTGGGGCAGGTATGGCTTATACAATGCTGTATTATTTCCTCACCTGCGTGCAGTGACTGGGTAGTAGGTGCCTTGGCAGAGTAGGTGGGTCACAGTGGGAGTTCGATCTAGGTTTGGTACTCTGGGCTCTGCATGTGACAGCACACACACATATACTTCATGTACACCCTAGGATGCTTACTATTTATAGATGGATATTCCTGGAATTTTGATTTAGATTGTGAAACCTTCGGTCTTCAGTTCATGGTTGGAAAAGCTGGTTTAAAGTGCAGCAGTTGTCATTGGTATTATAGTTTTAATTTGTATATTTGAGACCAACTGGCATAGTGACCTTTCTCTGTCAGTGTAGCAGCCTGGCTGATTTGCCATAACCCATATCCATATAACCCTATATAGGCATGGTGCTATTTATTTCCAATGCGTTATGCTTGCTATATAGAGCCGCAAACTGATTACATTTCTGCGCAGTAGGAACTTATCATTTCAGTTGTTTATTTTGACCAGTAGTTTGTTGCGATGGCCTTGGATTGGCTTTATTAGGAACCGCAGTGCTGTGGCGTGTGTTTAATTTGTTGCTGTCCACCATCGATAATTGTTTCTGCGACCAACTCCTGTGAAAGTCCAGTTGCTCCTCACAGCCTAGCCATGACACACATACAGGCGACTCAAAGTACCGAACCTGCAACAGAACACCAACTACTGCCAGCGACATCGGAACTATGGGGAACAGACATCCTGCTATCAACACCACTCAACACCAAGTCTCCAAGGACAACACTCACCAACCCACAGATGGACCACAAGAACAAACACATGCAATATTACTACACTGACATTCCTCCTCCTGCTCCTACTGCTACTACAGAACAACAGAGCTGTGAAGATTCTACCCGTTTCCTTCTGCATAACACATTTTTCGGGGCAGGGTTTGGAGTCGGTGCTAAGCTATGCCTTTCCCAGCCGCCCTCTTGTGTGACTGAAGCAGGATTTGACTGATACACACGCCATTTCACCTGAGCTCAGAGGATGTCTGTACACACATTCTGAGAAAGGAACAAATGACACAACATACAGAGACAAAGGGAGAGAGACCAGATCACAGCTCACACCAGAGATGCTCCAGAGTCCTCTCGGTTCTGCCCCTTCCTTTGGGTGTCTCGGGTTCCACTGCTGGCACTGTCCGCCGTGCTGAACACACACACCACACCACAGGAGCTGCTGCAGTCCCTGCACAAGCCACTGGGGGGACAGAGACTCATACAGACAGACAAGGAGCTGCAGAGACCACGAAGACACAAGCTGCAGACACCTGACAAAGGCAGACAAACAGACTATGTGCTTTTTCCAAACCTCCGTGCGTTCATGGAATCGGGTGTTCTGTTTTCTCTCCTCTCCCCTCCCCCCCTTTCCCCCTTCTGTTGTGTTGATTCAGCATTTACATTTTTTCTGAATACACCTCAGTGTGCGGTTTGAAGAATCTTGACGCCTGTGTAACACCTTCCATGTGATGCAGGTTTGGAATTGTGTGTCTGAGGACATCCGTCTTTCTGAAATGGTGCAAACTGTCTGCTTTGCGGTCAAAGCACGGTAAGCAGAAATTTATTTTAAAAACCACCTCCAAAAAAACCACCAAGAACAACACCAGCAAGTACAAACAAGAGCAGAAGAACATAAATGTGGTTTTTTCTGATGTGTGGAGTGGAGGATGGGAGTGAAGGAATGAAATGAAAATGGAGGGTGCAGAATTATCCACAGCGCCCTCATCCCCTCCCCTGATTGGGCGCTGTAAGTACACTCCGCCTCTTTTCTTGACGTGATTCATTCCTCTGTAGGTGACTGTTTTTGGTAATGGACACACTGTTGGGGGTTATGGGAGACTTTCAGCTTTGGCTTCTGCTATTGACATCCTTCAGAGGCCAACTGTCGTGCTGTATGTATTTTCCACCGTATGACTACAGCCATATTGGCATGCTGGATTTGTAATTTGTATTGGGTATATTGGCAATATTTAAACACTCAAGTTTGAAGGTTCTGTATAAGGGCAGCATTTATACAGTTGTCTGTCTTGGATGTTTTGAGTGTTGCTAAGTGCCAGACACTAGGCTGAAAGGCTTCCATTGGGACACTGTCCACTCTGTAGGGACTAAAGCAATAAACACTTCCTCCCAAACACTAGCTGCCTAATTTTTCTTTTGTTTGTACTCCTGGCTTCGCAAACTGTTTTTTTTAGTTGAATACTGGGCAATTGTCCCTTCATTGCATTATGTTAATGGTTGTGTGTTTTTTAGTTGTGTGAGGTAATCAAAATTGGATGCAGAACCAGTAGTATGCAGTGCCGGTGTTGGTTGCTTTGTCATGTCTGTATGGAATGGTGTAGACAGCACTCATGTTTTTACCTCTGTCTCATGATATGGGTTTTGTTTATGGTTTTAAATAAGACACTTTGTTGCTATGACCAATTAGAAATATACTTGTCAACCTCCCAAATGTCATTCCATGTGTATTTCTGCACTGTGACAAAAGCAACTTAAGTGCTGTTCATTTTACTTTACCCAGAAGGTGCAAAATGACCGTTGTCCTGTCACCACACAGTTCAGGGATTTCATTGCATTTTAGTATTTCTGTTAGTTCTGGGATGAAAAGACAATGGTGCATTTGTTGCATTTTAAAATGGCTTGTGAAATTTGAGTTGGGTGTGTTTGTGCAGGGGGCGTAGTGGTTTTCGCTCCAACTCTCGATAGCAGTATTACGGAGTGGCATGGGTCACATCGCCTTACATCACACAACACTACCCAGGCGCTGCTATTAACACTCAGTCATTGTTTAAAAGAGAAATTGGCCTTCTTAAAGGTTCTACCATTTTTGTGTGCTTAGTCTCTGAAGTTGATAGGCGTGTGTTGATTTGGGGAAGGTGCTGTATACTTTTCTGTTTTCGAATATTAATATTTCCTGTTTTGCCCCTTTTAGTAATGGGCTGGAATGTTTTGGTTTCTTCATGATGCGGTACAGCTTGTTTTTGGGGTGTGTGGTTGGTAAATATGGCCGACAGGCTTCATGTGGGCCCTAATCCAGCTTCAGAGTAGAATAGCCATGGCCAAGACCTTATACTGGCAGCATATTAAACTACCAGGTAGATCTGAGGATAGTGCGACAATCGTAACTGCAGTCGGCAAAAGGAATGTTGTAGAACTGGACTGAGACGGTTTTGTCTTCTGGTTTGACGTGTATATATGTACCTGTACAGATGCAGAAGGAGATGGCAGTTGGAGCAATGCACAAGGTGTGTGTATGTGTATGTTACAGGTACTCCACCCCATCCCTCCATCCCCATGTGACTAAACACATTTCAGCAAAGTTAAATGCTGTTGGAGTGTCAGGCTTGTCCAGTGGTTATTTGAGCCAGTCTAAGTCTCCTCATTCTCCAGTCTAAGTTATAACTGCCTGGGAGCCTCCTTCCTAACTGTCTCATGTGTTCATTTGTGGTGGTAAGGACCAGTGTCCCAGTAAAGAGGTATTTGATGTGGATGAGTAGCTCCCTGCATTGTAGTCTGATTGAGTCTCATGTAATATAAGCCTTGTGTTGGCTCTAATGCCCTGAATCAGTTGTGGATCCCACATGCATGTCAGCGCACCGTGCACAGTGTGCTGCTTTCTTTTCTCTGCCATTCCAAGCCGTTGTCAAAGCCTTGAGTGCTGCTCTGGATCTGCAGCATTTTGTTTCCGGTTTTCATGTTCTGCCTCTCCTCTTGCTCCCTCCCTTTCATCTCTCTCAGACCTGAATGCCAACCCAAACAAGCGGCAGAGACAGCCAGCGCTATTGGGAGACCACCCTCCAGAGTATGGTAAGACCAAATGTGCTGCAGCTCAGTACAATCTTATTCATCTTTCATGAATAATCGTCATAATAAACTATTCAGTGCATCCTGTTTACTTATCCATAACTTAACTGGACGACTTCTGTGGTAGTGTTTTGACTGGAGAATTGCTCTAGGATAAGACTCCTGTAGTATTGTGTGTAACTGTAGGACTTATGTTTGTATTACATGTGACTGGAGGGCTGCTCTATGGTATTGTGTGTAACTGGATCACATTTGGCCCCTCTACTTCAGGTGGCCCACAAGGTGGTTACCATGGACACTACCATGATGAGAGCTATGGGCCACCCCCCCCCCCACCCCACTATGAGGGGCGTCGTATGGGCCCCCCAATGGGAGGGCCCCGCCGTGGGGGTCCTAACCAGCGTTACGGGGGCCCTCAGTATGGCCATGCCCCACCCCCCCCAGACTACAGCCCCCATGCTGACTCCCCTGTGGTTATGGTGTATGGCCTGGATCCCTCCAAGATCAACGCTGACCGTGTCTTCAACATCTTCTGCCTTTATGGCAATGTGGAGAGGGTCAGTACCTCTATCTGTCCTCCTTTCATAGGGTAACGGAAGTCCTGCTAGTTTAAATTTTGAAAATGTAGATGTAACGGTGGGCGATACAAATAAAATATCTTTTTTTTTTTTTTTTTTTTAAACAATATTTTCAGCCATTTACCAGATACGGTGCATATTGCAAATCAAACTGAATCGTGACTCATTTTAAACCAGTGACGTAATATTGTAACATCATCCACCCACCCATGGACCGTGAAAATGTATGCATTTGGATTTCACGCCATTATTCCGTAACCAGTAGAAGTAGGTATACAATGGAAACCACATATGGGTGGCTATTTGGTCAATGACTGCAACATATTTGCATATATTTCTTGTTTTCAGCATTAACTAGCTGTCATTCCTTGCAGATGTTAGCTAGACAGTTTATGTAATGGGTAAAAGAGGCACCCATCTTGTTTGTGTGTTGGTAATATGAAGTAAAGGTGCAAAATAAACATGATTGTGGCCCGCGTGGGAGCCTATGTTTTGGGTAGTAGTTGGTTTTTGGTATTTTAGAATGCGTTACTGTACAGCTAACTGTACAGGTATTGCCCGCATCAGATCACAAAATCAAGTTCCAACTGGCCCTGCCCAAATGTTCAGCTTTTGTTTGAGTTTGTTTTGCTTACATATTCAGTTGAAACGAAGAAGTATACAACTTGAAATTGGCTTGTCAATCACTGTTGTTGCTGTGGGTGGCTTCCATGCTTTGTGTGCATGCAGAGATGATCTGGTAAATGGTAAATGGACTGTATTTTATATAGCGCTTTTATCCAAAGCGCTTTACAATTGATGCCTCATTTACCCATTCACACACACACACACACACACACCAACGGTGAAAGGCTGCCATGCAAGGTACCAATCAGCTCATTGGGAGCAATTAGGGGTTAGGTGTCTTGCTCAGGGACACGTCGACACACCCAGGGCAGGGTATCGAACCGGCAACCCTCCGACTGCCTGACAACCGCACTTACCTCCATGATCTGATAAATGAGCATCAGCCTGCAAGGATTTACCCAGTTACCTGACTGTGAGGCTGCACTAAACTTTCAAATAGTATTAAAGGTGTATGTTCTATAACCAGCCACAGTGGCTGGAACTGAACCTTCCATCGTCGATGGAAATGGTTCATCGTGCATCCTCCTTCAAGGCTGATTTCTCCCATTTCGATCAGTGTTGGAAGGGTAGGTACAGTTCCACTCTTTGAGGCTGGAAATAAGACTTGCACATTATTTGAAAGTTTAGTGCAGGCTAATGCTTTTCAGATTTAGGACATGTATGCTACTATAACCAGCCTGGGAGTAGATTACAGAAGTAGTTGATCACTTTAGGCTGCTAGTCAGTCTGTAAGGAGGTTGTAGCTAAAGGCATGAAAGTTTTGAAGGGATAGCCCAACTTTCTGAAAAATCTGCTTTTTGGTTATCTTACCCATAGTTAGATGATCAATAACAATCTACTGTCTGCTAACTGTGCTAGCTGTAGGAATGGCTGCTGACAGAAGCAATGTTAGTTCTGCTAAGTGATGCAGGTATGGCTATCCCTTTAACCTTAGTAGTCAGCCTCCAAGGCCAGTATTACATCAATAAACTGAGCCAGACCAGCTTTCAACACCCTACATATCCCTTTATTAAATTTGAGATGTTGAGCTTTAGCTTCCAAGATAATGCTGACACAATATGTTCTCTGTCTTTGTAGTCTGTGCATTATTTGATAATCTGTTACTGAATTGAATTAAACCATATAGAGTTGCTAACTAGCCAGCCAGGTAACTAGCTAGCTTTTTTATTAACCACTTCGCACAATGCCCCTAGTGGTCGGCATGCCGGCATGCCTAGATTGCTCAATTCAGACATTCTGTGCTCCTGCAACCAAATTGAGTTGAAAACACAAACTCTGTGTTCTAGCTTTATTAGTGGACGATTTAGGACAACTATGCTGAAGACGGAGTTTCTAAGCACCCCCTCCCTGCAGTCTGATCTGTAACTACACCCCCCATGCATGACACACTGGACAATAGTGTCCATCTGGGCATACACTGAAGCATTCTTTTACCACTAAATTGTATTCTGTCATAGCAACAAGATGCAGCCAACAATAACCGAAGTTATGCCAGTACAGCTGTGAAAAAGGCTGCTCACTGAACACTGAGATACGGAAGAGGAATTTTTCAAAAATTATACCATGACATTTTACTGTCAATATCTGCGACTAAATATGGACTAAATATACAACCTTACCATTGGTTTTACGTGTAGAGATGTCCCTTCCTGAGACGGAGTGGTCATATTGCCTTGGACAATCCGTTTTTGAAATATACGCGCATTTGTGACACTTGGGTACCTTCCGAATGAGCTGTGTGTGATACCACGCATGTTGTTGACGGTGTTGTCGCCCTTTGTAGTACAATCTGGCTTGACAATTAATCGATTCAATTGGTGACAGAATAAGCTTCCTAACAATGTATAATGTGTCTAATTTTACTTTTGGAATAGCGTTTTATAGCTCAGCGTAACAAAGTTTTGTCTCATAGCTGCGTCTGTGGTGGCAATAAAAGACACTGCACCAGGCAAAATTTTATCAATGACTTTTGTCATTTCTTGGAAAATAATATTATTCTTGAGAAATTCTGAGCATGGCTAAGGCATATGTTTGCTGATAGACCTAGCTGATATACTGTTTTCTCAACTAAGAACTGGGGAATGACAGCATTGATTTACTTTCTTTGTCTTTATCTACTGAACACAGATAAGATTTCATTGTCCAAATGTAAGTGTTCCTTTTGAAAATATTTAGGTTATCTACGTTATTTTTGAAATTGAGTGTTTATAAAAAGGTTAGTGGTATTTTATAATGAGGATATTTCACGCTGTAACGTAAGCATTGGTTTGCCAAGTAGTGTTTGTGTTTAATGCACCGGATGTGAACTGAAATGGAATATTGCCAAAATGCGGTGGACGGTTGAATATTGTTTTAATATCGTCCCATCCCCATACAAGAAAACATCACATACTGTAAAGTACAGAAAAACATATGAGTTAATGATTACATGTTTAGGTACTGTACCACATTGTGTGATAATGGTTTTGCATTATTTTTTTAGTCTGATATCAATGTTTCATCTTAAACCTTCATAAGGGGAACATGTATATGCTTTATAATGGACAAAAAGCATTTTATTCATTTTTGGAGAGATTTTGAATATGTTTCAGGACCGCTAGATATTTTAGGCCACTGTACTGATGGAAAGCTTGTAATTCTCACTTTAAAATGATGCAAAGGAAGTGTGTTTCTTGAGTCAAAACAGTTGATTTGTAGTGGAATTGGTGATTATGTTGTTATTTACAGCAACGCATAATTTAGACATTTTGGATAGATTTGGAGACACTGGGTACACTGCTTACTACTTGCTTTATAGATCTGTAGTTGTTCTGCATACCCACCCTTAGATTTTACGCACTTGTGGTCAAGAAATCTTTGATTCTGGACATGTATAGTTTAACCTGCTGTATATATGCAATCTCTCAGTATTTAATTGCAAACTTAAAAAAAAAAAAAAAAAAAAAGAGCAAATTAATTAATTTTTTTTTGCCTAGACAATTGCATTTGTGGCACTTTATTTCTTCCTAAGTTTCTAATTTATTTCTACTTTAATATAAACTAATCTAAGTTAGTATTGTAAATGGTACAAATGTCTTGCTTCATTTAAGCCATTTTACAAGTCTCTGTGATGCTCACATCTGCAGCATTACGACTTTAAATAAGGTACCCCCTAAATGGGCAAGGGTACGGGCCCGTGAACTTGTGTTTTGTGCTTGGCATCAAAGCCAGATGGCCAATAAATTATTGCTGACCAATAACAGACGTGCAAAACTGATTTAAAAGCAGAATTGCCTTTGCAGTGAGCTGTTAGCAAGTTTACTGTGAGCTGTTTCAGTAGGTATGTTTTCCAGAAGTTTGTAGGCTCAAAATTTGTACATGTTTTGAATATCAGTACAGCCATTTCTCAACTGAAAACTGAGTTGAATTTCACAAGAAACATGTATGTAAACATGTATTTTCAGAATCCAGCACTTTCTTTTTCCTTGCCTTTTTTTCCGTGTGGTAAAATTCAGAATCCTGTGTTTGTAAATTTCAGTGTGGCTAATGCTAGAACTAGTGTTTATGTACTGTATTTATGTATGGTTGAGTATCTGTGCTGTTTGTAGGTGAAGTTCATGAAGAGCAAGCCAGGTGCAGCCATGGTGGAAATGGGTGACTGCTACGCCGTGGACCGTGCCATCACTCACCTCAACAACAACTTCCTGTTTGGACAAAAACTCAACGTTTGGTGAGAGTCCATTCCTATTTATTTGGGACAGCCATGTGTGAGTTGTACTTCCCCTGTAGCTACATAAAAAAGTTGCAATTGCTGTGTGTGTTTTAGAGGGATAAAGCTGATGGTATTGTGTGTGTGCAATTAAGCTTGAGTGCCTTGTGTCTGCAGTGTGTCAAAGCAGCAGGCCATCATGCCAGGTCAGTCATATGAGCTGGAGGATGGCAGTAGCAGTTTTAAGGACTTCCATGGGACCCGAAACAACCGATTCACTTCTCCAGAGCAGGCAGCCAAGAATCGCATCCAACACCCCAGCAATGTGCTGCACTTCTTCAATGGCCAGCCTGATGTTTCTGTGGAGATATTCACACAGGTAGAGCCTTGCCATGTCTGTTCATAACAATATTCACAAAGGTAGGGCCCTGCCCAGAATTTCCATAGAGATATTCACACAGGAGGTATATTGAAATGCAGGCTGTGGAGGGGCTTGTTTCAGCATACAAGATCAAGATATACCTGTAGATAACAGTCATGTTCATCTGAAGGTCCTTTATGAGATTGTTTGTTTTGATTTATTTCAGATCTGCGAGGAGCTGGGAGTGAAGAGTCCCTCTAACATTAAGCTCTTCACTGGAAAGAGTAAGTTTGCTCTCACAGCACACACTGTGTCTGTGTGTGTGTGTGTGTGTACAGTGAGCTCCATATGTTGGAGACATAGGCATATGCTTCTTGAATTGGCTCTGTGCGCCACAGTTTTAGATTTGCAAGGCTCCAGAGTGCAACCAAAAATCTGTCAAGTGCGACTAAACATTTTCATTGGTCGCACCAGTGCGCCTGACATTTAGCAGGTCTGTCTCTGTGTTACGACGGAGTATTAGGGCCACATTGAGGGGAAAAAATTCTGAGATTTCGAGAATAAGGTCGTAATATTACGAGAATAAAGTCGTAATTTTCGGATACATGTTATTTTAGACGGGAAATCAGAAGAGCAGCCTACTGCCTGCGTTAAAATGAGGAAGGTGGAGCATCTTGTGAAGTTATACTTTAGTATAGGTTTCACAAATAACAAAATACTTAATCTTTTGGCACATCAGCACCACATTATCATAAGTATCAGGACATTGAAAAGATTGTGCACGAAACTGTCTACTCTGAAGAAAGAAGCACACGGGCTTGGAGGAAATTGCAGGCTCAGGCTGCCATTAGACTGTCCTCTCGCCCGTTTTGTTGGTTGCTGGCAGTATATTTTCCTAAAAATTTGTTTTTTTTTCTCGAAAGTTTACAATTTTATTCTCGTAATATTATGACTTTATTCTCATTAAATTGCGACTTCATTCTCGTAATATTATGACTTTTTTCTCAATTACGACTTTATTCTCGTAATATTACGATTTTATCCTCAAAATCTCAGAATTTTTTTCCCCCTTAATGTGGCCCTAATACTCCGTCGTAGTACAGTGTGTGTATATGTGTAGCGTTATTTATTTTTTTCACCTGCATTCTGCGAAGACCTGCCCCTACTCTGCCTCTGATTGTCTCTGACCCTGATATTCTTCTTCGCTGAATTTTGGTGGGGGAAAAAAATAAGGCATGTATGTGTGAAACCACGCCCTGTACTCCTCCGGGAGCAGCGCACACTTTTGTTTGAGTTATTTGAGTTTGATTTATTTATTAGAGTTTGTCAAGCACTTTAAACATCAGCACTTCTTAAGTTTATTTTTTGAACAATCGAGGTTATTGTGATTTCTTGTTTGTGCTGTGATTTAAATAAAGTAAAACATATATCTGCACCTTTATTCCTGATTAAAAATAAAATTCTCTAAGACAAAGTATATTCTAAAATGCGATTAAATAAACCGTAGTAATTACAATATTTTCTTTAACGAAGGTTGGCTACCAGCCATTTATCACTTATCAAGCTTCCACTTAAACATTAAAACACCATTTCTTTTTTAAACCTTGCTTTGGTCTTCCTCTTTTTTAAATTTAATTTTACAATTTGAATAGTATTTGAATATCTAACCATTGTTTGACAGCCCTAATTTGTATTGGAAAATCAAATCCCGTTATGCCGTCAACCGTACTATGAAAAATAAGTGATGGTTTGGCCATATCACCCAGCTCTACTTCAGAATTATTTATATTCTGAATAATTTGTTGCAGCTCTGAAGCTCTGATCCTGGGGGCTTATAAATGTATATGTACTGCTTTAAAATAAGTATCTTCATTTGTATAGCACTTATCAGCCATATACAGCATAAATTGCTTTACAGAGATAAAGACAATTTAATATATAAAAAAGACAGACATTTAAAGGAAAATAAAATGGTAAAAGATACTTTACTGTCTCCTTCCTGTCTGTTTATAACTGCAATGTTTGCCCTGGCTCTGTCACTGCACTGGCTTCAGAGTCCAGTTCTTCAGAACTTTTTTTGGATCAAAATGATCCATATTCTGTGATGTCCCATGTTGTAAGATGATTTCCAAAATAATTTTTTGATTGTGTTAACAGTCAAGACTTCAGTTTGATTATACTTAGCCGGGTGTTTTCCTGATATGTACATGGTGTAGTGTTTGGCTGATGCAGTGTAGATAAATTGGAATGTCTCTGTCTCTGTGGGTGGGGGTCCAGGTGAGCGCAGTTCATCCGGACTGTTGGAGTGGGAGTCCATTAACGATGCTATGGAGGCGCTGGCCATGATGAACCACTACCAGATGAAGAACCCCAGTGAGTGTGCCAACACCCTGCATACACAGCCATTTAACCTCTTAAGGCACAAGCCAAATTTTGCCAATCCTTGCCCATTTAGGGGGTACCCTATTTAAAGCTTTATAACTCCAGACGTGAACACCACAGAGACTTGAAAAATGGCTTAAATGAAGCAAGACATTTGTACAATTTACAATACTAACACAGATTAGTTTATATTCATAATTTTGGAAGAAATAAAGTGCCACAAATGCAATTGTTTTGACAAAAAATCCAAAATAAATTTGCACTTTTTAAGTTTGCAATGAAATACTGCGAGATTGAATATATGCAGGAGGTTAAACTATACATGTGCTAGGTCAAAAACGTCTTGACCACAAGTTCATAAAATCTAAGGGTGGATATGTAGAACTACTATAGATGTATGAAGCTAAAACTAAGCAGTGTACCCAGCATCTCCAAATCTATCCAAAATGTCTAAATTATGCATTGCTGTAAATCATAACATATCCATGTATTTCACTACAAATCAACTGTTTTGACTCAAGAAAATCACTGTTGCATAATTTTCAAATGGGAATTACAAGCTTTCAGTCAGTACAGTGGTCTAAAATAGCTAGGTGTCCAGAAACATATCCAAAATCTCTCCAAAATTGAATAAAATGCTTTTTGTCCATTATAAAGCATATAAACGAGCCCCTTATGAGGGTTTAAGATGAAACATTGCTATCAGATTAAAAAAATAATGCAAAAACATTGTCACACAATGCGGTACAGTACCTAAATGTGTAATAATTAACTCGTGTGTATTTCTATACTCTGTACTCTCGTATGTTTTCTTGTATGGGGATGAGACAACATGAAAACAATTTTCACCCGTCCACCACGTTTTGGCAATGTTCCAGCTATGACGTCATCACTGTTGCATGCTTCACAAAAACTATTACACTTCCGTCTAACGCTTACATTACAGTGTAAAATATTTACATTATATAACACCACTAACCTATTTAAAGATACTCAATTTCAAAAATAACGTATATAACCGAAATATTTTGAACGGTAATACTTACATAGCAATGATGAAATCTCCTCTATGTTCAGTAGATAGAGACAGAGACGGTATCAATGATATTGTTCTATTCGCTTCTGTTTTGCTCCAGAAAACGATGTCAGCTAGGTCTATCAGCAAACATATGGTTTAGCTATGTTCAGAAGTCCTCAATAATAATAGTATTTTCCAAGAAATTACGAAATATCCTTGAACACGTTTCGTTAGGTGCATCGTATTTGTCTGCTAACAGAGTGATTGCGTAAGTGAATGCTATGCTAAGAATATTTTCTGTTACGCTGACCTATAAAACGCTATTCCAAAAGCAGAATTAGACATGTTATACATCGTTAGAAAGCTTATACTCTCGCCTACCGAATAAATGAATTGTAAATCAAGTCAGACTGCACTAAAAAGGACGACGACGCCGTAAACAACAGGTGTGGTGTTACGCACAGCTATTTTGGAAGATACCCAGGCGTCACAGATGCGCCTATATTTCCCAAACGGATTGTCCAAGACAATATATGACCACGCAGTCTCAAAAGGGACATCTCTACACGTAAAACCAACAGTAAGGTTTTATATTTATGCAATATTTAGTCCCAGATATTGACTGTAGAATGACATGGTATCATTTTTAAAAACTTTTTCTCGTTTATTTCGTTATTCAGTGAGCAGCGTTTTCACTGCTGTATAGGCATATCTTAGTGCTATTGTCGGGTTTATCTTGCTGCTATGACGGAATACGATTTTTTAGTGGTGAAAGAATATTTTTATTAATGCCAGGATAGACAATATTGTCCATTATGTCAAGGGTGGGGGGTGTTTTTTAGATGAGACTGCAGGGAGGGGGTGCGTGTTAAATGAACGACCGGAGCGACAATGGTGGGGCTGCGAAACTCCGTTTTCGGCATAGTTGTCATGTATCGTCTACTAATGAAACTGAAACAACGCGTTTCTGTTTTCATCTCACACGTTGGTTGCAGTAGCACCGAATGTTTGACTTTAGTAATCTAGGCACGCGGGCGTGCCCACCACTAGGGGCAATGCGCTAAGAGGTTAAATGATCCCATTGCATTACCACCCTGCATACACAGCCATTTAAATGATCCCATTGCATTACCACCCTGCATACACAGCCATTTAAATGATCCCATTGCATTACCACCCTGCATGCACAGCCATTTAAATTATCCCATTGCATTAACACCCTGCATGCACAGCAATTTAAATTATCCCATTGCATTACCACCCTGCATACACAGCCATTTAAATTATCCCATTGCATTACCACCCTGCACGCACAGCCATTTAAATTATCCCATTGCATTAACACCCTGCATGCACAGCCATTTAAATGATCCCATTGCATTACCACCCTGCATACACAGCCATTTAAATGATCCCATTGCATTACCACCCTGCATGCACAGCCATTTAAATTATCCCATTGCATTAACACCCTGCATGCACAGCAATTTAAATTATCCCATTGCATTACCACCCTGCATGCACAGCCATTTAAATTATCCCATTGCATTAACACCCTGCATGCACAGCAATTTAAATTATCCCATTGCATTACCACCCTGCATGCACAGCCATTTAAATTATCCCATTGCATTAACACCCTGCATGCACAGCCATTTAAATTATCCCATTGCATTACCACCCTGCATACACAGCCATTTAAATTATCCCATTGCATTACCACCCTGCACGCACAGCCATTTAAATTATCCCATTGCATTAACACCCTGCATGCACAGCAATTTAAATTATCCCATTGCATTACCACCCTGCATGCACAGCCATTTAAATTATCCCATTGCATTAACACCCTGCATGCACAGCCATTTAAATTATCCCATTGCATTAACACCCTGCATGCACAGCCATTTCAAGAGCCTCATTTTAACAGTGTGGACTTTAGTAACACTGCCTACTCTGCATTAAAATGACCCTATTTAAACTAACCTTAGATGTGTCATGTACTTTGGGTTTTACTGAGTAATGGTGTTTATTAACCGTAGTGCTAATATAAAGGGTGCATTAGTTAGAATTAAAAACCAAATGTAAGGAGTACACATTCTATATTTAGAATAAAAGTAAAATTGTTTTACTAGGGGTGTGGTGTGTTAGATATTTGTTATTTGCAGGCACAAACTATTCAATTCAGATTTTATACTGACATGCACTCCCTAGAATTGTCAAATTAAATTCGTCCTGTAGGTAGTGGTTTTTGTTCGATGTATGACTGTACTGAAGATATTCATGCACTTTGTTTTGTTTCAGATGGTCCATACCCGTACACCCTGAAGCTGTGCTTTTCCACTGCCCAGCATGCCAATTGAAACTGATCCCTGGATATCACCCAACTCCCAACACCCCTCCACGTCCCTCCCACTCCCACCCCCTGTTTCCGTGCAGTCTTGAGTTGTCTTTATTCTTTAGTATGTAACTGTGGCAGGATGGGAGGGTGTAAGACACACTGACACAGAAGTGATGCGTTTTATTGAAGAGAGAAGAGGAAGTGTTTTGTACCAGTATTTTTTTGAAAAAAAAATTGTTTTCAATTAAAGATTGTGTTCAGCTGCCTAATCAGCATTAGGACTACATCAGCTTTAGTAGGAAGTGTAGTTTGTCTTTATGTTCTGAAATAAAAAATAATAATTTGATGACTGGAGGTTGTTGTTCAGTACCTGCATACAGATGTAGCTCCTTTTTTTGGACAAGTTCATATTTAAAAATATTTCAACCTTAATGATCTTCATTAATGGGACAAACTTTTTTTTCTCTGTGAGATATCCTAATTGTGCAATGCGATTATTTTTTTTGGTCTTAATTTTCCCATTCACTCTGTTTTTAAACTAGCATGACAATGGTGGAGAACTTGTATGATTACTTGCTGAATTCCCTCAGTTTCCCCGAGGGACCCAAAAGAACAGAAGGGGATTATTAGGAGTGGCTCACCCATAGTGCTCACTGTCCTCCACTTTCTTCCAGGGTCACCATGGTCATGACATCCCTTACTGACCCACACTCTAAAGCACAAGTTTATGCACGTGTATGTATTTGTCCATATTGGCAAATGTGTGTGTGCACACTTGCAAACCTAAAGATCATTAAAGTGTGACTTGTTGACCTACAACCACACTCGTTTGGTAGTATAGCTTGGAGATGTCCACATCACACAGCAGACTTTTCATGAAGTCAATAGATACAGGAGTATATCTGTGTTTTTGTTATGGATTAGCACTTGTGCACAAAGAAACAAGCAACAAAGTACCCCCCCCCCCCCCCCCCCCCCCCCCCCCCACAGGGCAATGCCATTTTATTTTTTTGTTCGTTTCCTGTTTCACAAGAACCCTGGTAATGTATACTTAAATGCAAACCATGGAACTGTGACACTTTGTTTTGCCTCTGTACTCCATAATACTGGATTTGAAATAAAACTAGTACGATGATAAAGTGCAGACCGTCAGCTTTAATTTGAGGGTATTTACATCCATATGGGGTGATCTTTGCAGGAATTACGTAGTTCCACATGTCAGGAGTGAAAATTTAATTGGAAAATGGTCTGTCTAGCTGTGTGTCTTGCATCATTAGTTAATGCACAAGAAAGCTAACCGATTCATTTGGTGCCTGTTGTCTCAACACAAGGACCACGAAGTGAATGCCAGTAAAGCAGGTCATCATGAGGCTGAAAAATCTGAATTGTATACAGTCGGAACACTGGGTGCCAAACTCAATTGTTTGCATTGTTAGGAAGCAAGAATCATTAGCCAAAGCAGTTAACAAGCTTGCGTTGTATGAGCAATGAATAAGCTATTTAGGTAGAATATGTGCTGGTTTGTGGAGTGCAGTAGGAATGACTTAACATTAAAGGATTTATGTAACCTTATGAATTACACTCGAATGAAAACAATAAAAATACATTTTAACTACATCCCCAATAACAAAAATGTTGGGACGGTAAATTAAATGCAAATAAAAACAAAGCAGTAATTTGTAAATTTACGTTGACTTGGGACGGTAAATTAAATGCAAATAAAAACAGAAAGCAGTAATTTGTAAATTTACGTTGACTTGTATTCAAACAAAAACAGTATAAAGACAAGGTATTTCATATTTTACCTAATCAACTTCATTATTTTTTGAAGATATACGTTTATTATAAAATTTATGCCTGCAACACGTTCCAGAAAAGTTTGGACAGGGGCAATTTAGGACTAATAATGTTATGACAAGTTGAAATATCACGGTGATGAGATACAGGTGATGTTAAGCAGGTGTGGCAATCGTGTTGAAGTATATAAGGAGCCTCCAAGAAAGACCTGGTACTTCATGAGCAAGAATGTGTCGAGGCTCGCTAATTTGCCAACAGATGCGTCAGCGAATAATCTAGCACTTAGAGAGCAACGTTCCCCAAAGACAAATTGGTAGGATTTTGGGCTTTTCACACTCTGCAGTGCACAATATAATTAAAAGATTCAAGGAATCCGGTCAAATCTCAGTGCGTAAAGGGCAAGGCCAAAAACCACTTCTGAATATGCGTGATCTCTGATCCCTCAGACGTCACTGTCTCGAAAGTCGTCATGCGTCTGAAATGGATATCATGACATGGGCTCGGGAATACTTTGGTAAACCTTTGTCAGTCAACACCATTCGCCGCTACATCTACAGATGCAAGTTAAGGCTCTACTATGCAAAGCAGAAGCTTTACATCAACACTGTCCAGAAGTGCCGCCGCCTTCTCTTGGCTCGGTCTCATCTGAGATGGATGCACAATGGAAGCGTGTTTTCTGGTCCTACGAGTCAACATTTCAAATGGTTTTTTGACAAAACAGCTGTCGTGTCCTCTGGGCCAAAGAGGAAAAGGACCATCCAAGCTGTTATCAGCGTCAGGTCCAAAAGCCAGCGTCTGTCATGGTATGGGGGCGTGTCAGTGCCCATGGCATGTGTAACTTGCACATCTGTGAGGGCACCATTAATGCAGAAAGATATGTACAAATTTTGGAGCAACATATGCTGCCATCCAGACGCCATCTTCTCCCGGGACGTCCCTGCATTTTCCAGCAGGACAACGCCAAACCACATTGTGCCCAGATTAGAAGTGCATGGCTGTGTAAGCAGAGAGTGCGGGCGCTAGATTGGCCTGCCTACAGTCCTGACCTGTCTCCGATTGAGAATGTGTGGCGCATTATAAAGCGCAAAATACGGCAACAAAGGCCCCATACAATTGTGCAGCTGAAGACCTGCATAATGGAAGAATGGGGGAAAATTCAGCTTGCTAATCTTAACCAGTTGGTGTCTTCAGTGCCCAAACTCTTATTAAGTGTTGTTAAAAGAAATGGTGATGTTACACAGAGGTAAACACTCGACTGTCCCAACTTTTTTGCAGCGTGTTGCAGTCATCAAAATTGAAATGAGTGTATATTTTCAAAAAACAATTAAATTCACAAGGTAAAACATCAAATAATGTTCTGTTGTAGTGTTTTCAATATAGTACTGGGTGAATATAATTTTTGTGTTGTTAGCATTTTCCATACTGTCCCAACTTTTTTGGAATTGGGGTTGTAGTTTTATTTTTTTATATTTAGCATGTTTGTACAAACAGTAACATTAATGAATACTAACATTTTCATAGAGGCCTATTTCATACAGGCCCTGGAATGTTGCTTTAAGCTACACAATGCCACAACCAAATAGATATCACCCGTGACCTAAGTTTGGCTGATTGACCCACAGTTTGTGAACCACTGGCCTAAACAAAAACTTCCTAACCAAGCAAGAATATCAGGAACAATTATTGCAAGCAGTTTGGCAGAGTGCAGTAAGAATTAAAATGATATTTTGCTTCAATTAGTAATCTTATTTCATAAAATGTACAAAATAATGTGACGGGATACCCCTCCCCCCATAGTGGGCCCCTTAATATAGATGGAGTAGATGTAATTATCCATCCATCCATCATCTATACTTGCTTATCCTGAGCAGGGTCACGGGGGGCGCTGGAGCCTATCCCAGCGTGCATTTGGTGGGGAGGCAGGACACCTTGGACAGGCCGCCAATCTATCACAAGGCTCACACACAATTCACTCACACACTCATACCTATGAGCAATTAGCCTCCACTTAGCCTACTGCATGTCTTTGGACTGTGGGAGGAAACCCACGCGGACACAGGGAGAACATGCAAACAGAAAGGCCTCCCAAGGCACTGTGCCGCCCTTAGATGTATATAACATCAGATGCCAAATCTGGGCAATCCTTGCCCATTTAGGGGGTGCCCTACTTAAAGCTTTATAACTCCAGATGTAAGCATCACAGAGACTTGAAAAATGGCTTAAATAAGCCAGACCATTTACAATACTGTACAATAAAATGCTTTTTTCCCATTATAAAGAATATAAATGTGTCCCTTACGAAATGTTAAAAGGAATTATTAATTTTGGCCATGTTTGGGCTTCATGGTAAATCCGTGCATCAAACATAAGACATGACTGAGCCACCTATAAACACTAAAACTACAGCATGTGAAGTCCCCATATCAGATAAAAGCACAAACATCTTGAAAAACATCCAATTTCATTGTAAGTGATATGAATTCTAACAAGGCAGGTCACTACGAGCCGCTAACACTACCAATGTACACTGACAATGGCACTATACAAACACCTAGGCCTGTTAGATAGCCCCCAAATGTTCTGAGCATTATTAGCAAAGGCTAATAGTTGTCTCTTACAACCAATGCGGAAAAACAATATCAAAAATATGACAATGTAAACGGTACAAAAATACGTACTTACTATGTATCCTGGCTAGACTTTATGCTTCCTCCTCTTCTGAGCACTCCCTATAGAATTTTCTTTAGCCATGCTAATGAGTTGGCAAAATGAGTAAAATCTTCCTAAAACTGGAAAAAAACTATTACCTCATAACAAGTGCTTGTATTTTACTGCATAGTTATGGTTTACTGTGTGTGCAGTTTTTTAAATTAATTTATCAATATGAAATTTAAAACTAAGCTAATCATCAAGCCAGATTCCAAGGTATTTATAGCAAGAAACTCTTTCAATACACTTGCCATCAACAGTGATGATTTTCAATTCATCCAAGGATTGGGAATTGAAATCACTAGATATTTAGTTTTGTCTGCATTAAGGACCAGCTGCAGATCCAAAAGTGCAGACTGAATATAATTAAAAGCATTCTGAAGTATTTGAAAAGCTTGAGCAAGGGTGGGGGCACAGCAATAAAGAATCGTATCATCAGCATATAAATGGATATTACAATCAGAGTTGGTTAAAACGTGAACGGTTATTAATATAGATACTAAATAATACAGGACCCAGGATGGAGTTTTGAGGGACTCCTTTAGTCACTTCCAAAATGGAGGACTTATGGCCATCCACAAATACACATTGAGTTCTATTGGAAAGATAATTTGAAAACCAATTAACTGCTTTAGACCCAAAACCAATGTCATTTAATCTACCAATTAAGGAGTGGTCAACTGTATCAGAAGCCTTAGAAAGGTCAAGAAAAAGGGAAGCACGGTATTGTTTATTGTCAAGGGATTGGACTATGTCATTGATTACTACGGAGGCTGCAGTGATTGTACTATGACCAGACCTGAAACCAGATTGCATATTACTAAGTATATTTGTTATCATGTAAGAACTGCTTGATCTGAGAATTTACCAGGGATTCAAATATTTTTGCCAGCATAGAGAGTTTTGAAATGGGACAATAACTGTTGAGGTCAGAGGGATCACCACTTTTAAACACGGGGAGCACATAGGCTGCTTTCCAATCATTGGGAAGATTGTGCGTTAAAAGAGACAAATTAAAGATGTGGGTGAGGGGTTCTGCATTAAGAGGAGCAGTGAGCTTTAGAAGCCTTGGGACTAATTTGTAGTTCTCCATGTCCAGGAAATGCACTTTTTTACGTCGCTTTGGATAAAAGCGTCTGCCAAATAAATGTAAATGTAATGTACATATTTTTTCTCATGATTTGTCTCTGTAACCCACAATTTTAAATTTTAGTCAAACAATTCACATGATAACTGCAAATTCTAATCTTTTATTTAAATTTTATATTTTAGTTTCACCATGTTCACCGTATTGTAATTACAGCACTTTTTATACAGAGTCCCGCCATTTCAGGGCATAATAATGTTTGGGACAAATGGCTTCACAGGTGTTTCTGATTAGTCTGATGTGTTCAACTGCTTCCTTGGTGCAGCTATTGTAGGCTTTTGATTGCCATTGCAATCTGTTATTGGTGTTTGCCAGACATTGGACCAGAGTTGTGCCAATGGAAGTCAAGTAAGCCATTATGAGGCTGAGAAATAATTAAAAAACTGTAAGAAACCTTAGGCTCCCCAAAAAAAATTGTTTGGGACTTCATTAAGAAAGAGAGCACAGATGAGCTCAAAAATCATGAAGCGCCTGGTAGATCAAAGAGACCTCTACAGCTGGTGCCCAAAGAATTCTCACCATAATGAAGAAAAACCACAAACACCTATCTGACATTTTCAAAACACTCCTCAGGAAGCAGATGTGGATGTATCAATGACTACAGTCCACAGATGACTTCACAAGTCTGGATGGTCAAGTTACAGTTAGCTAAAAGTAGCTGAGAAGTACCTAATACAGCCTGCTGAGTTCAGGAGAACGGTGCTGTGTGCAGATGAGACCAAAATTCACTTGTATCAGAGGGATGGCCATAAAACATGGTGCTGGGGGGGGGGGGGGGGGGGTGTTATGGTTTGTCTAGTCTTCATCGATGATTTTACTGAGGAGAGCAGCAGCAGAATGAATTCTTAAGTGTACTGAAGCAGCTTATCTGCTCAAGTTTGACAAACTTACTGGGCAGCAGTTCATTCGAAAGCATTAAAAAAAATCCCACATATACTGCAAAAGAAACAAAGGAGTTTTCAAAGCCAAAAACAAGAACATTCTTGCCTGGCTATGTCATTCACTCGATCTGAATCCAACTGAACATACAGTTCATATGCTGAAGAGAAAACTTAGCAACTAGCCCCCAACATAAACAGGAGCTAAAGATGGCTACAGTACAGGTCTGGCAGAGCAACACAACAGAAGATACACAGCACCTGGTGATGCGTATGCCTTCAAGCAGTCATTGCATGCAAAGGATATCTGATGTAAAACATGTTTTCAATGTATAAAAATGGCTCACACATAAAACTAAATTTAAAAAAAGTTACTCACACATGCAAAAGCACTGTCTAAAAGTCATTCATTCAAATCTAGGCCTGCCACTAGAAGTACTGATATCAAAATTACACAAAGTTACAAGAAACGATACTGGCTATCTTACCTCACACAAATTGCTTTCAAAGAATGAAGATATTGTTGATGTTTTAAATAGTTTTGTTGAGAGTTTTACTAGAGAAGAGGTTATTATTCGACTGGAAGGCATATTCAGTACTCAGAATGTATTATCAGATATTGAAATAGACAAAGAAGTACCGGATGAATTACTTAAACTAAATAATTAGAAACTGGAGAAATACCTGAGGACTGGAAGTGAGGTATAATGATACCAATATATAAGAAATGGGATCATACTGACCTAGGAAACTACAGGCCTGTCAGTTAAACTTGCAAAATGTAAAATACTGGAATCTATCATTAGAGACAGGTTGGAAGTTGGATTGGATTGGATTTCTTGAAAATAGCAACATCCTAAGGGGTAGCCAGCATGGTTTTTGTAAGGGAAGGTCATGTCTGACAAACCTTATGGTATTCTTTGAAGAAGCTACCAAGTGTTTTGATTATAATAAGGCTTATGATATTATATACTTAGACAAGGCACAACATGAGAGACTTGTTATTCAAATAAAGGCAATAGGAATTAGAGGACGTATTTCAGAGTGGTTTCAAAACTGGCTACAGGGTAGAACACGACGAGTAGTAGTAGGAGGGATACTCGAGCAGGGAACTGTTGGAAGTGGAGTCCCACAAAGATCGGTGCTGGGACCACTGCTCTTCCTCATTTATATCAATGACCTTGACAGGGACATAGAAAGTACATTAGTTAAATTTGCAGATGATACAAAACTGGGAGGCCCAGCTAATAGTTTGGAAGCTCCTAAAGTAATCCAATAAGATTTAAATAAAATCCAGAAGTGGGTGGAAACCTGGCAAATGAAATTTAATATAGCCAAATGCAAAGTTCTGCACGTGGGAAATAAAAACATTAGGCATGATTACTTTATGGTAGGAACAAAATTGGAATGTGCTCAGTTTGCGACAGACTTGGGAGTAATGGTTGATCAAAGCCTTTCAGGTTCTAGGCACTGTGCTATAGCAGTGAAAAAAGGCCAACAGGATGCTGGGATATATAGCCAAAAGTATTGAGTATAAATCCAAGGAAGTTACAATTATCTTACACAAAACATTTGTTAGACCACACTTAGAGTATTGTGTGCAGTTCCAGGGACTGTACTACAAGAAAAATATACAGGCTGGGGAAAAAGTTCAAAGAAGAGCAACCAAATTGATTTCTGGTATGAAAGATAAAAGCTATGAAGAAAGACTTAAGATGCTTAACCTCTTCAAGCTTGGTAAAAGGAGACTCAGGGGTGATTTGATTGAGGCTTTTAAATTCATAAAGGGGATCAACAAAGTGAACTACAAGAGATTCTTCGGGTTGAGTTCTGTTAGCAGAACGAGGGGACATAAATGTAAATTAGTGTGTGGAACAGTCTGCCAGTTCACATAGAAGAGGCAGAAACTCTGGGGATTTTCAAAACAAGGCTTGATACTCTCTAGTCCGTAGGTAATCAGAGCATTAATTTAGGCAGGAAAATGGCGAACATTGTCGGGCTGAATGGCCGGTTCTCGTCATTATGGTAAGTTATGTTGTGTTAAATTAAACAAGCTATATTTCAAAGCAATGTTACCTAATGGTTTCTGAATTGTTTCAAGTAACCCATGCACTTCTATACATGTCCATTTTGTGTGTGTATCCAATGTTTTTATTTGCTGATGTACCTAAATGTCCAATGGAGAGATATATTCTTTGTGGCCCTGGAGCATTTGTGATGATGTAATCAGCAGGAAGAAGTAGAAACACAAAACCCCCCATGTTTGGGGCTTTATTGTGAGGATGTGTAAAGTTGTTAGTGAATTCTGTCTGTTGAAATGGGGTCAGAAGGTACAGAAATTAAAGTTATCCTGTCATCGTGCTTATTTCTGTCGGGAACCATAAAAAGTGCCAAACTCTCGATGCTGTATAGGTACGAGGCATGCCGCCCTGCCGAGGCATAGCTTACCAAGGCTTAACATTCCTGCCATCCCAATGCGATGAAGTACAGTACTAAACCCCCCCATTTCACCAACATGTAAAATAAATTTAGTCAATTAATTTGTTAATTGTTATCAAAGATATCAATAATTTATTAAATTGCAAAATTTGTTGACAGACAGAGCAATCTGTTTGATCAAACCTTTATCAAATGTACAATTCACAACCAGATTATAATTAAGAAATGTATAGTTACGATCATGTCTGATCTAAAGACCAAGTTGAACTACCTTAAAAAAAAGCAAGTATGCCGTCCACCAAGTTACGGCTTTACGTACATTAACCAATAAAAACATCAACTTGGCATTTTTCAGGGTTCCCTACAGAAATAACCACAATGACCACAGACTCTCAGCCCTTAAAAACATTCATTTCTGTTCCTTCTGACCCCATTTCAGCAGACAGAATTCACAAATAACTTCACTTGTCCCCACAATAAAGCCCCAAAATTTGCTTTTCTTCCTTCTTCTACTTCCTGCCTGAAATACTCCTAGCCCACAAAGAATATGTCTCCCCATTGGTCTTTTTTACGTACATCAACCAATAAAAATATCAACTTTGCACATCTGCTGTCTGCTTCCATTGTAGCTTAGAGGGTACTGCCTTTACCTTTAGAACAGACAGGCTTAGACGGTACTGCCTTTACCTTTAGGACTGAAGGTGTCAGTGCTTCACAAGCCTGCTGCATTATCCACTCTTCGGCAGAAAAGGTGTTGAGCGTGGGGTTGACAAGTGCTAGTGTGGTGATTATGGCGTCTTTCATCTCCACAAACCTTTCAAGCATGTGATATGTGGAGTTCCACCTTGTTACCACATCTTGTTTAAGCCGGAGCTCCTGCAGGCCCATTTTCCTCTGAGTGGCTTTTAGTTTCTTAGAGGCTGTAATGCTCCTGTAATACTCCACCACAACCTTCACTTTGGTCACAGTTGCATTAATTGCCTTGAGACTCTCTGCTACTACAGGGTTCAGTGTGTGGGCAAAGCATGGCAAGTGTGCCCACCCAGTGTATCTAATGGCAGCCTTCATGTTACTGGCATTGTCACTCACACAAGCCACCACTTTGTTTGAAATGCCCCACTCAGTGGCAATTCTGAGGAGCTCCTCAACAAGGTTTGGTGCTGTATGCCTCTCTGTGAATGTTCATCTCAGTCTAGTAGATGTGAGGTTAGTTGAAACCCATCCACATAATGGCATGTTACTGACATGAAGTTCACTGTGACGTCCAACAGTCAGTGGTGAGACAAACTGCTGTCGCCTTCTTCACTTTCTGGAGCACTTCATCCCGCAGTTTGCCATAAATATCAGGTAGATGGTTTCTTGTTATAGTCTTCCTGGTGGGAAGGACATATGATGGGTCCAGTGCTTTTGTGTAGCTTCTAATGCCCTTGTCCTCTACAATTGAAAATGGCTGGAAATCCTGAGCCATCATTTTCACTCCTCATCCAGCTGTCGTTGCCTTGTTGGGCCCATAGGTCTCCTCACAGAGTGGTTTGTTGTGGTCTTTTTGGTCTCACTACTGGGTCTGTTGTAGAGGTAGTGGTGCTAGAAGGCACAGATGTAGAGATTGATGGTTGTGTTCCTGAGGAGCCAGCTACAACAATAGTTGATGGAGTTGTACTGGTTGTTGTACTGGTTTGTGACGTGACAGGAGTGTCGTCTTCTCTTTCCTCTGACAACTGCACAGTAGGATGTTTGTTTGTGAGGTGCCTTCTCATGTTTGAGGTAGATCCGCCTGCAACAAAAAATTTGTTCTTGCAAATTTTGCATTTTGCTTTTGAGGATGAAATAGACTCAAAATGGTTCCAAATCGCACTCCTCTTCCTGCTGCTCATCTTGTGTTGTTATTTTTGTTGAATAATCTTGTAGTTAATCTCCTGTGAACTGCTCCTGTGTTTGTCTGTCTTCATCTGTTTGTTCTATGTGACCGAGGAGTAGGGGTGACTGAAGGGCAGAGAGGGAGGAGGGATTGGGGTTTAACAATATAGGTATCTACTGTCACTATACTGCACCATATTAATCTAGGTATTCTTCTTGTAAAAAAAAAACATACTTTATTATGATCATGCACTCACAATGAGAGATGCCTGATGTTTTAATCTTGGTCTCATACAACAAAAAGCTAAAAGTAAACTATGTCATTCCTAAATATGATTATGTAAATTTAAGTAGTCTAGTTTTCTTTTTTAGATGCTCCTCTCCCCCCAACCCCCACTACCTATCAAGTCTAGGACCTGCAGCCCCATTGAATTGCTGATTCTATTCCCCTTTGATCCTGTGGTTTCCCTTACTGTAGTCAGTCACTCTGTGACACAATAGTCTTGCATTGAGCTTTAGCCTAGACACAGACATGCATACATAAAAGAAGGATACAGAATCTTCTTCTTCTTTCGGCTGTTCCCGTTAGGGGTCGCCACATCGGATCAGATCAGCATATTTGATTTGGCATATGTTTTTACGCCGGATGCCCTTCCTGACACAACCCTCCCATTTATCCGGGCTTGGGACCGGCACTAGGAATGCACTGGCTTGCGCGTCCGCAGTGACTGGGTTTTCGGGCATTGGCTGGGATACGAACCGCCGCCGGCGTGGCAGGCGAGAGCTCTATCACTGAAACACCAATGCAACAAAAACTGGTACATGCAATGCATTGAGATATTTTGGGGCAGCACCAGTAGAAATAGCATGGCATCTAGTGGACTCACTCTTGTATGCACTAATGTTACGTAATGCAGTAAACATTACATTACATTACATTACAGGCATTTAGCAGACACTCTTATCCAGAGCGACGTACAACAAGTGCATTGGTTCACGGTGTAGAGGTGCAAAAGAAACACACTAGTGAAGTAAGGATCGTAGTGCCAGAAGTGACCACATCGATCAGGACTCCAACCCTGTAGAGTAACCTGTTCAGCAAACAACAATCCTACCAAGTACAAACTAGTACTGGAATTACATTTGCCTAATCAGACAAAAACAACAACAACAACAATCCTGCCAAATAAACTAACATAATCGTATTATCCTAACTAGGTACATTGAGCTAAACTAAAGGCTAGGGAGGGGTGGGGAGAGGTGCAGCCTGAAGAGATGAGTCTTTAGTCTGCGTTTGAAGGTGGTAAGATTCTCTGCTGTTCTGACCGCCACGGGGAGGTCATTCCACCAGCGAGGGGCCAGGACAGACAGCAGACGGGAGCGGGAAGTACAGACGCGAAGAGGGGGAGGTGCCAAGCGTCCAGAGGTGGCAGAACGGAGAGGTCTGGCTGGTGTGTAGGGTCGGATGATCCTCTGGATGTACCCTGGTGCTGACCCCTTAGCTGCCTGGTATGCAAGCACCAAGGTCTTAAATTTGATGCGAGCCATAACAGGCAGCCAGTGGAGGTCAGTGAGCAGGGGGGTGACATGGGAATGTCTGGGGAGGTTGTAGACCAGACACGCTGCAGCATTCTGGATGAGCTGCAGGGGTCTGATGGCGGATGCTGGCAGACCAGCCAGCAGCGAGTTGCAGTAGTCCAGGCGGGACAGGACCATCGCTTGAACCAGGAGCTGGGTTGCGTAGGTGGTGAGGAAGGGGCGGATTCTCCGGATGTTGTACAGGAAGAACCTTGCACGTTCGACTCACCGCCGTGATGTTCTGGGAGAGGGACAGTCTGTTGTCCATCACCACTCCAAGGTTTTTTGCGGTGGGTGATGATGACACCACAGTGTCCCCAAGGGAAATAGAAAAGTCAAGAAGGTTAGAGGATGGAGCAGGGATGAAGATCATCTCTGTCTTACCTGGGTTCAGCTTAAGATGGTGGTTATCCATCCAGCTCTGGATGTCCCTCAGGCAAGCAGAGATGCGAGCAGAGACCTGAGTGTCAGAGGGGGGGGAAGGAGAGAAAGAGTTGGGTGTCATCGGCATAACAATGATAGGACAACCCATGGGCAGAGATTACAGGACCAAGAGATTGGGTGTACAGGGAGAATAGGAGGGGACCAAGGACTGAGCCCTGGGGAACTCCTGTGGCAAGGGGGCGAGGTGCCGATACTGCACCAGCCCAGGCGACTTGGAAGGAGCGACCGGAGAGGTAGGACTCAATCCAGTCTAGTGCTGTGCCACAGATCCCCATAGCTGCCAGGGAGGACAGGAGGATGGGGTGGTTGACTGTGTCAAAGGCAGCAGAAAGGTCTAGGAGGATCAGGACAGATGAATGGGAGGCTACTTGTGCGGTGTGAAGCGACTCACTGACCGAGAGGAGTGCGGTCTCTGTCGAGTGGCCAGGTCTGAAGCCGGACTGGTGGGGGTCCAGGAGGTTGTTTAGTAAGAGAAAAGAGGAGAGTTGGTTAGAAGCAGCTCGTTCAATTGTTTTGGATAGGAAAGGGAGAAGGGAGACAGGACGGTAGTTCTGGATGACAGAGGGATCCAGAGTGGGCTTTTTCAGCAGTGGGGTGATGTGGGCCAGCTTGAAAGAAGAGGGGAAACATCCAGAAGACAAGGAGGAGTTCACAAGGGAGGTGACAAACGGGAGGATGTCAGGTGTGATAGTCTGGAGGAGAGAGGAAGGGATGGGGTCAAGAGTACAGGTGGTAGGGCGGTGGGAGAGTAGGAGCTGGGAAACATCAGAGTCAGTGAGGGGAGAGAAAGTGGAGAAACAAGGGGAGGGAACAGAGATGGGGGAGTGGGGAAGGGTGGTGGTGGACGTGAAGGAGCTGCGGATGTCTGCAATTTTCTCATCGAAGAAAACTGCAAAGTCATCTGCAGCGAGGGAGGACTGAGGTGGGGAAGGAGTGCTGAGGAGAGAGGAGAAAATGGAGAACAGTTGATGAGGGTTAGAGGCAGATTTATGAATTTTTGTTTGATAATAATTAATTTTGGCAGAGGTTACAGCAGTAGAAAATGTGGCTAGTATAGACTGGTAGGCAGACAGGTCGGATTGAGCCATGGATTTCCTCCACTTCCTCTCCGCTGCACGTAGGCTGGCCCGGTTGGTTCGGAGGGGGTCAGACATCCACGGACTGGGAGGGGACAAGCGTGCCGGCCTGGAGACTAGAGGACAGAGAGAGTCAAGTGCTGAGGAGAGCGAGGAAGACAGAGCGGAGGATGCAGAGTCAGTGGGAAGGTTGGAGAAGGATTCAAGAGTGGGGAGTGAAGCAGTGACACTGGAAGCGAGAGAGGAGGGAGAGAGGGAGCGGAGGTTATGGCGGACCATGACAGTAGGAGTGGATGGAGGGGAGGGAGAGAGGGGAGCAAGAGGGAGGGAGAAGGAAATGAAGTGGTGGTTGGACTGGTGCAGAGGGGTCACTGTGGGATCGGAGGAGGAGCAATTCCTCAGGATGACCAGGTCTAGGAGGTTGCCAGCTTTGTGTGTTGGTGGGGAGTGCACTGAATGAGTGAGGACCGACTGAATCGGACTACTTGAATCGAGACAGCCTGGGGTTATACTGAACGAGATTGAATGAACCATTCTCTTGAACTAGGACGTCTGCTACTTGCCCTTCAAAAAGAACGACAAATCGTTGGTCTGTCACATTTCTATAACATCGTATTGAGCTTACATAGCCTACCTACATACAAGTAGGATGCAGAATCAATGTATTAAAATGAATATTTTATCTTTATTAATGTAAACTTATACATGATGAATGGTAATGCATTGAAGAGAAGTTTGGTGGGGCTAGCTTCTCGCTACCTGACATTTTTTTTTTTAATGAGAAGCACTTGTTACACCCTCCCGCTCAAGACTATTTCTGATTACAGACAGTATGATCATCATGGCGGCCGCGACTGTGCCAAAAGCAATAACTTTTGGATTCAAAAATTTCACGTGAAGGAAAAAGGCGAACTGCTAAATGCAAGACTTGATCATCAAAAATTTCTGACAGCCAGACTACAACATCAAACTTTGTTTGTCATTTGAAGACTCATTCGGATCGGTAAGTGTCTGTGAGGGCTGATGTTACCTAACGTTAGCCAGATTGAATCTGTTCTCTCACAACTCCGTAGCTTGCTAACGTTAGCCTGATATGACAATCTGTTCTCTCATAGCTAGCTAATGTTAGCCAAGTTCCGTAACGTTAACGTTATGTTAGTTGACGTTAGCTACAGATTGGGGCTATATTCGCTAACATTACTGTTAGATACGTACGGAATAAACCAAGACGGGCTGTCCCATTATTGGAAAATAATGTATGACGGGGGTGGTGATGCGGCCGAGGCGAAGCCGAGGGTCGCTTAACCAGCCCCGAAGTACATTATTTTCCAATAACGGGACAGCCCGGAGGGGTTTATCCCACTTATACAACGGGTTACCAACAATGACTATACAGTATATGGTTACTGTTATATTTATTGATTTTTATCGATTTAGTCAGCTGAAAGTGAAATATTCTTCCGTGGGTGTTTGGGCATATTATTTTACGGTTGTCAAGCAAAACTCTGGTTGGTAGTTCTATTTGGACCGTTGTTATGCAAAAACTCTGGTTGGTAGTTCTATTTGCACCATTGTTAAGCAAAAACCTCTGGTTGTTAATTCTATGAAAACAATGATTCTATCAAGAAAAAATAGTTCCTTCTCGTTTTATACCATACAATTAGCACCAATTTTGGTCATTTTTGTCATTACATTATTTAATGAAACTGCATGAAACCACAATCAAATTCATCTCCCTAGCACTGTCTTGCTTTTTAAAGTGTAAGTGTATAATTCGTCCAGGTGCGTAGAACTGCCGAAATCCGTCCCGCTAGAGTTAGCTAAGTATCTGCTTTCATTTGCTAATTACATACCGCGTTAGATTTAAACTTTTTTAAACTGTTCTTTGTGTTAGGTTGTATTAGGTTTCTATCTGCCGCTTTTTGATTATTAGAATTGATAGATTGGCTACTTGGGCTTAGTGATTGCGATTATTGTAGCTATTATTACTGACTGTGAACCTGTGTAATCAGGGCATTATTCGGTTCAGATTTTCAATTGCTAATGAGGTACACTCGGAGCGACGCTCCCTCCTAGTTCATGTGTCAGCTCCCTATCCTAGTCTGCTCTCTCCCCCTCAGAAGGCACTTCCAGAGATGTGGCCCCCCTCGACAACGGAACCTCTCCAACCACTGCTACCCCCGCTGACCCCCTGTGAGAACTTCACGGTCACAGGGGGGCTATCGAACTGCCAGTCTGCTACGCGCAAGGCAGACTTCATTTCCGCCTATGCCTCCCTCCTATCCCTGCAGTTCCTTGCCCTCACAGAGACCTGGATCACACCAGACAACTCTGCCACTCCTGCTGCCCTCTCGTCCTCCTACTCCTTCTCCCACAACTCCCGGCGATCTGGCCGTGGTGGCGGCACTGGTTTACTGATCTCCCCCACTTGGAACTTCTCTGGTTCTCCCCCTCCCTGACCTGTCTATATCCACTTTTGAATTCCATCCTGTCTCTATCACCTACCCTACTAACCTCTATATTGTTGTTGCTTATCGTCCCTCGGGGCCCCTGGGAAGTTTCCTGGATGAGCTAGACACCCTGCTGAGCTCCTTCCCTGATCCTCCTGGGAGATTTTAACATCCACCTAGAGGCCTCCCAGTCTGCTGCCTTCCTAGCACTATTCCACTCCTTCGACCTCTCCCTACAACACTCTCCCCCAACCCACAAGGCAGGCAACCTCCTAGAACAGATCTTCCTGAAGAACTGCTCCAGCTCCAATCTCACGGTTACCCCCCTGCATACATCTGACCATCACTTCATCTCCTTCTCCCTCCCTCTCGCTCCCCATCCTCCCTCTCTTCCTCTCACCCCCACTGTCACTGTCCGCCGTAACCTCCGTTCCCTCTCACCCTCTTCTCTCGCTCCCAGAGTTACTGCTTCCCTCCCTCCCTTCAATCATTCTCCAAGCTCCCCACTAACTCTGAATCCTCCACCCTAACTTCATCTGTCTCCTCAGCACTTAACTCCCTCTGTCCTCTTGTCCCTAGGCCAGCACAGGGACAAGGAAGAGGGGAAGTGGGGAAAATCCAGGGACCCATCTGACCTTTCAGCCTATCAGTCTCTCCTGACAGAGTTTTCTTCTGCTGTCACTGCCGCTAAGGAAAATTTCTATCAAACTAAAATTCATAACTCCATTTCTAACCCTCATCAACTGTTCTCTATTTTCTCCTCTCTCCTCAGCGTGCCACCTCCCCCACCCCAGTCTTCCTTCACTGCAGATGACTTTGCAGCATTCTTTGACGAGAAGATCGCAGACATCCGCAGCTCCTTTGCCCCCTCTGCGCCCACCACCCCCTCTGCCCCGTGTTTCTCCACATTTTCTCTCCTCACAGACTCTGAAGTTTCCCAGCTCCTGCTCTCCCACCGCCATACCACCTGTGCCCTCGACCCTATCCCCTCATCTCTCCTCCAGGCAATCACACCAGACATCCTCCCATTTGTCACCTCTCTCGTGAACTCCTCCCTGGCATCTGGATGTTTCCCCTCATCCTTCAAGAGGGCCCACATCACCCCGCTGCTGAAGAAGCCCACACTAGATCCCTCAGTCATCCAGAACTACCACCCGGTATCTCTCCTTCCTTTTCTATCCAAAACTCTTGAACGAGCTGCATCTAACCAACTCTCTGCTTTCTTCTCTCAGAATTAAGCTGGCCGTCATAAGGCTCAGAAATGAAAATCAATCAATCAGGAACACAGCTAAAATGATTACTTTATTCTACATTGTTAAACTGTCTAATATTTTTCGATGCCCGAAAATGGGGGGGACTATGTACAAAAGGTTCTATAATTTCTAAACGGTTCATCCAATATGTATGAAAATACCCTCAAATTAAAGCTGGCAGTCTGCACTTCAACCTCATTGTCCTCATTGTATCCTTTCAAACTCAAAGTGCTAGAGTACAGAACCAAAATAACAAAAAATGTGTCACTGTCCAATGAATTATGGTGCTGATTGTATATGTCTAAGGGGAGTACCAGCCTAAAAATTTCTAATTTAATCTTAACAGATCTATTTAATATGCTTAATGTAAGTCTTTATTAACAATCATGTAATTGGGAATTGTATCACGATTCGCATATACTTCCTAAACAGCAATCAGACTAGGGCAAGTTAGGTAATAACTGATGTGATGTTCAACTGCGTGCTTTTAACTATATGAGTAAATGACAGTAAACGACCATTATTTTCTGGTTATGGATTTATATGTTATCTGATTACACTGCAGCATTTATGACATTATTCATGAAAATAAATACATCATTATACCATATTTCATTATACTTCTTAAAAGTGGTTATATCTTGTATGGAAAACTATCATCAAATGTGCTGGTTAAAATTGTGGTTTTTATTCTCATTTTGTTACATGGGCTTCTTATTTATGCTCTCCCAGATTTCACACATTGTTCTCATTAAAACGGTTCCTATCCTGTTTCATATCACTTGTACAGAATCTGTAGGTTCAGAAAAAAGACTTCACCATTACTTAGCCAGTGGCTTTAACAAAACAGATCCAACATTGCTTCCCTGTGGTCAGCCAAGGAACTGCAGCAGGAGAACAAAAATAGTTTAACATTTAACTTTGCACAATTGTACAGATAATATTTTGTTTTGTTTAAACACAAGTCTAAGTTACACATTATTAGCAAAACTAAGAAATCCTTCAATATAGTTGTAAATGGCATGGGGATTGCCTTGAAACACTACAGACAGCGAACAATGAAATTAAGAGAAAACTGATAAATGAGTGGCACAAATTAAAGTCCAGTGATGTCCTGTTCCTTCGTCTCTGGATCCCAGCAGTCTCTGGCTTTATCTGTGCACTCTTCACTGTTCTGAGAAGTGGCAGCCTGGGTCTCTGGCTCATTGTGCAACAGTGTCAGCCTCTTGGTCAGACACTCAAGGACCAGATCAGCAGTCCAACTCAGACTGTGCTGTGGAGAGGAGGAAGGCCACATTATACTGTCTGAATCTAACAACACCACAGATATGTCTGACTTTAAGATAAGCTCATGCTAATTAAATGCATTACCATGTTAGAACATAGTTGTGTCTGATCCTAAGCTAAGCTAACCTTGAAATGTCGGGCCATGAGACAGATGCAGAGCCCTCAGAAAGTTCACACCCATTGATCATCTTTTTTTTTGCTGTGATTCAATTTAAATATACTTAAATGGGATTTTTCATACTGTTTTTTTTTTTTTTTAATGACTTAATCATGAACGAAACCACAGATCAGATCCATCACCCTGGCATGAAGACCAAGGAACTGCCTGTGGAGCTTCAAGATGAAGTTGTTAGGAGGCAAAAAGCTGGAGAAGGTTATAAAATGTATTATTTTTTACCTTCCAAAGAACACTGTTAAAAAGAGCACTGTATCAAAAAAAAAAAGAAAGAAAAAGAAGGACCCACTGGGTGAAAACGGGAGAAACTGTCCAGAGATAAAAAATCTCCTCTGCACTTCACAGATTTTGCCTCACTGGGAGAGTGGCTAGATGGAAGCCACATCTGAGACAGGCAAAAAATAAGTCATGCCTGGAGTTTTCCAGAATCAATGCGACAGACCCTGACAGAGCTGAGCACTTTGGCCAAAAAGGAAAGTGTGAGTAAAGTAAAATGTTTGCCACAAAAAAACACAACCCATCACCCAGGTAACACTATCCCTACCATCAACAGTCTGCTGTTCATTTCCAAGTCCACAAATTTGGAGGAGAAATTGAAGTACTATGAATGGTACAGTACATCAGAATACCAATTTCCCCATCTCATGTTGCATGACTTGCATGAGTTTTATGGTCAAGTTGGAATCTTGCTTTATTGGGCTATTTGTGACTGAGCTGAAATTTACAGCATCATGGTACGCAGTGTTAGCACGAATAACTTGTGATAGTTCGTATTTTTGGGACCAGAGGCGAGCACTGAGCTTCGGACAATTAGTCGGTATGAGTTGTTTGAGTTGTTTGGGGGACTGGATGATTGAACTCTCTATCAGTAACAAGGAACAAACAAGACATATTGGTAATTTTACGCTTTATTCACTGAACAAACAGTCAGGAGCCTCAGTAGCGGGTGGAAGAACCATACGCACCTCCTCCTCATGCTGATCACCAGCCTGGTCACACGTTGCTGTGGGATGGCATTCCATTCCTCAACCAGGATTCGCTGCAGGTCAGCCAATGTGGTTGCGTCGGTCACTCTAGCACGTACCTGCACACCCGAGTTGATCTCACAAGTGTTCAATTGGGTTGAGGTCTGGGCTGTTGGCAGGCCATTCCATTCTCTCTACTCCCACATTCTGAAGGTAGTCTGTGATCACCCTGGCTCTGTGGGGGCGAGCATTGTGATCTTGGAGGATGGGGTTAGTGTTGTGGCTGCGTATGGTGGCTGCGTATGGTTCTTCCACCCACTACTGAGGCTCCTGACTGTTTGTTCAATGAATAAAGCATAAAATTACCAATATGTCTTGTGTGTTCCTTGTTACTGATAGAGAGTTCAGTCATCCAATCCCCCCAAACAACACAAAACAATAGAGTCAATACCAACAGGAGAATACACTGTTTGACATTGGCAGGGAAATTTGCCACATTTCACTTGGGACCCCACCCACATAATCAGCTGTGCTGCTCATCCCACAAATGCATGATCCTTACAAATGGGACATCATTGTAAAGGGAAATGAACAGGTTTTCCAATGATATAAGATACAATGCTAATAATACAGTGACAACAGAGATATGATCGGCCAAACACAAATTTCCAAACTTTTTTTGAGGAGTTTATAAGGGTTAAGGCAAGAATTGGAGTTAAAGAGAACGAGTCAGTGGTCATACACAAAATCTGATCAGAAAACAACCCTGAAGGCCTAGACGAGAATCAGAATGAAAAAAAATAGGGTTGAATAACAAAGTCAAACGAAGCAAGCACTATATGCAACAGAAAAAGCATGAGTTCGAAGAGCTAGTCTCCAAAAATCCCAATAAGCCTACCTTTCTGCACTGCACAGACTGTAGAGATTAGCCTACATAACGAAAAACCATATCCACAAACATTAAGATGTTGCAATAATTTCAACAATTTGGCTGGTAAAAAAGTAGTGGCTGGTTTACTTTTTCATCTGCAGCCACCTTGGCCCGTATAGCTAAACAGTTAAGTTCGTAGGCTGTAAGAATATCTATTACTATCTAATGCTTTCACAATTATGTAAACTGGCCAACAACGGAAAACAAGTGCAATTTGAAATTAATTTATTGAACAACCAGGCTTCAATTAGCCTATTAAACCATAAATTCAAAGTTAACATAAATAAGAAAAATCTATTAAAAAGTTGTAGTAACCCCAAAAAGAACGAACATAGAGTCCACGGGCGCGTTCAGCCCCGACGAAACATAGCAAAACGTTTATTTAAACGGAAACGGTGGTGCGTTGAACACCTTGTTCTGTTACGCAAGTGTTGCAACTGGCAGCTGAGAAGACAATTCTGCGTTCTTTTCGAAGAATTTTCGGAGCCTGATGAAATCGTTTCAAATACGTGTCTTCTAATGTCTTCAATTGTTGCATACACCAAGCTGCAGTGGACGCATTTGTAAAGGACTTCAGTTGGATCCATTGTACGCACTGCCTTTTTAATACGGCGGGTTTATGTACACGTCGCTGCTGATTGGGTAACACCTCTGACACACCCACCAAACAAGAGAAAACGTACCTCAAAGCCCGTTGCACACCGTTTCACACCGTTTCGAGGAAACATGTCGTACAAACCGGTAACCGTAGCAAAATGGTGCACACCGTTTTCAGATTGAACGTGCCCCAGGTGACTACACTTTATCGATTTTTCTTCTCTGCCTGCTCTACACTGCTAGTGCAATACGGTAGATGCAGCCTAAAGCTCCACCCAGTGGATAACCTGAATATATCACAAAAGTTAACAAAATTTAAATGACGGAATTTTGCACAACAGCGCAATAAACTCTAGACACGGCTATCAGGAACGATCAAGTTAAAACAATATTAATTACATCACTGCGTTCCGTCCAAAAAATGTAAACTTTCAATATAGAACAGGTTAAATTTAGGTTTATATTTATTACAAATATATATGTTTATTTATTTTTTTACAAAGCAAAAAAAAAAAAAATGTGAGTACTCTAGACGTTGAACGAATACTGACGTCCAAATCGAGTACTCGAATACTCATGCCCATCCCTACCTCATACCTATACACACCGAGAGTTTGGGATTTTCAGGGTTTCCCACAGAAATAACCGCAACAGCCACAGATTCTCAGCTCTTAAAAAGGATTCATTTTGGTTCATTCTGACCCCATTTCAAAAGAAAGAATTCATTAACAACTTCACACGTCCACACAATAAAGACCCAAACTAAGGAGATTTTGCATTTTCTCCTTCTTTTTTCTGCCTCCTAGCCCACAAACAATATGTCCCCTCCCCGGTCATTTTACGTACACCAGCCAATCCTTCACCAACACCAGCCAATCAAAAGGTCGCATACACACGCTAAATGGACATAGCTTTTTACCCTAGAAAATTGCAAGTTACTACAGCTACTCAGGGTCTACGGATCATTCAGTCACAGGTTGAAGCCCCATCTGAACCGAATTTCTTATACGTGCTTATTTGCTCACTAATAATTGTCTTTTATTTCTTAACTCTTGCTTTTTCACCACATCTACCCGCCGTTCTACACGTTCAGTGAACCTCTTACAATATCGCCAGGCCATATGGACACAACCGAAGCTCATCTGTACTTACTGACCTGTCTTCTTCTTTAAAACCATGGACATATTTGACCAAAACAATTCACTCTTTTTGACTGCAACTTAACAGTGTTGCACTGCCAAAGTAAATGACTGTGAAACGCAAGGTCGGACGATCGAATCCCGCCTCGCCCTCACAAAAAGATCATTTCCTATCTTAAACTAGCATTTTCTTATACTTACATTGCTAATTAATAATTTTCAATTGCTTTTGCACTTATAAAAATTTCATAATCTTCAATGCAGATCAAGTCACTCACGGCCAGCCATATGCATTTCATAACAATAAATGTATTGCTTTTCTTAAAAAGTTACATGTGCTGACCACTGTGGCGTTTCTACTAACTACATTTCTTCACTTGGCTACTGTAGAAAACGTTATCAGCAAATGCCACGTTTCTGTTCTCTATGTACCCACGTACACACAGTTACTACATATGAACTGTCTGCAACACCCCATTAAAACATTACATTTTCAAACAAGACTCATTCATAATTATAACTACTAGTGCTGAACATCAGAAAAGTACATTTATACTACAGTTTCGCAGTGCAATTTCACGCATTGCTTCAACAACTAAATCAACGTGTAACTAGTAATTCTGTATTTTATATACCATTCAATAAGGAAACCCATCTCACTAATGGTCACTTTATTTTCTTTGCACTATAGTCTGTGATCATGTCAGACTTCACCTACATGCCCATTTTGCTAACAACATACTGTTTCAACTACTCAATTTCATCACTTCTCTCGTACTACTGCTATTTTCTAATATGCAAAGACTGCTGGGACATATGCGTGTGCTGCTATTCTTCCGTCTAGCTAAGCAAAACAGCGAACAGCTAAGCCCATCAAAATTCCGTATAAACCACAGAAACACTGAAAGTGCATCTCGATGAAATAACAGAAAACGGAGCAGGACAGAAGGGTACACAAGCGGCAACCTACAGAGCTCAAATTCTACGAGCTTGCTCACAATTTTGTCAATGAAGGCTCATTGCATGGCCGTCAGATGAGTGAGTACATACACTGGGGATATTTCTGTTCATTTTCTGGTTCAATGGTGCTAGCTTCTTTTTATACTGACACCACCGCACCATTTGCCACAGCCATTGTTTTACATACATAGCAAAGCGAAAGTGCTAAACGGTACACGTTCATCAGACTGTACAAATTCACACAGCCATAGGACAGCCATAATCCACAACCATTTCTTAAAGGGTTACTTCGCATTTTTGCACCCAGCTCCACTCCGCTGTTCATCACGAATCATGTCCTCAACTTGGCCCCCCAAAATCTCGCTCTGCCTCCCGATCACACCAGTGTACATCCGGCACTGCCTACACTGTATGCGTGTTTTCATGTATCTATGTATACCCATACTTCTCATAGTCTACATTTATATGCATTAATGTTCTCACTTTCTTATAACTAACACTTGAGAAATGATATCTCATAAAAAACAAGTTTTCAACATAGAAAAATGCCAAGTTACTCACACATACAAAGCACTGTCTATAACTCATTCATTCAAACTGGCTAACTCTAGGCCTGCCATTAAAAGTATTGATATCAAAATGACGCCAAGTTACTGTACTACAAACTATATAGGCTAACTTGCCTCATCCAGAAGACGCTGTATTCCAAAGCAATGCTACCCAATGTTTTCTAAATTGTTTCAAATCACTTGGCCCTGTGATTTTTAATCTTACCATGTAATTAAAAATTATTGTCACATCAAAGTGTCAAATACCTCAAATTGCCTCATGCAACTGAATGTTAAATGAATGTACAAAACTGCTGGTGAATACCTACAGAATGCTTCTTTAATTTTGGTGAGGCAAGCTTCTTTAATTACAGCTTCTTTAATTTCGGTGAGGCAAGATAGCCTACATAGTTTGTAGTACAGTAACATTTTCACCTCAATACTTTTAATGGCCGGCCTAGATTTAGCCAGTTTGAATGAATGAGTTGTAGACAGTGCTTTGTATCTTTGAGTATCTTGCCATTTTTGTACATTGAAAACATTGTTTTTTTTAATGAGATTAATAGGCAATCAAATAACCTCTTTTCATTCCCTTTTAAACGCTGTGGCATTGCACAGGCCATGCTGCAATTTCCATAGTCTACTGCTGCAATGGAGAATGAGGATAATGATATGCAAATCAGATGTTTCTCACAAGACAATCTTTTGTGGAAAGTGCAGATTTGGGCTGTCACTTTTTTTTCAAAAATTCAGATTCCAAAAGAGACTTTTGCAAAATATTGCATTAATCATCAAACTCTGTTTATATAAGCAGTCTATTCATAATTTGTGCCATTACTGTTGCTATCATTTTAACTACAGTCAATTAAAAAAAAAAAAAAGATTGTTAAAGGAGTACCATGGTGATTTTCACACTTTCTCGGTTTTATGTGCTATTTGCACAAGAGACATTGAAGAAACACAATGAGTAAAGTATTAAATATGTCCGTTCTGTATTTTTGGAGAAATATGCATTTTTAATTTATCGTCCCATTTTCAACCGGTTGAGAAAGCTGTCAACTTGGTGCATCACGAACACAGTAACCACTCTCCTTTCCACGCCCCGTAAACCCATGGTTAACTCGAGATCCATAGTTTGCGCCGCTGGTTTACAGGCAAGACAATGCAAATATTTGACTAACGTTAGGTTCACTTAAATTAGAGTGCCTTTTAAGGACTATTAGATTATTTCTGGTTATATTCATTTAGCTAGCTAGCTAACGTTAGCTAGCTAGCTAGTTTGCTTTAATGAGGACGTTATAGTTGTGCTTTTATCTTAACTTGGCTAGCTAGATAGCAAAAATTATAATTGGATATAAGTCAACGTCCTTGCCTTAGCTATCTATCGATACTTGATATACTACTAAGTAGCTAGCTTGTGAAAAGTCTCCCAAAGAAAGCGCGTATCATGGGGGTAGCTATGGTAACGGGGCACGGTCTGTCAATCATAGCTAACTGACAGTTCTCATTACCACGCCCAGACGGTTCGGGTGAACTTTTATAGTGGGAAATTTAGACTTAGAAAAATACGTTTTAAAGTACATTGAAATGACTGAATAATAAAAAAATTATGCACATTTGTTTTGTTGTTGCCTAAAGACAACTGGGAAGTTTCACGTTCAACCACCATGTTACTCCTTTAAAGTTGTGTTTGTCGTTCTTCTGTGTGAGAAAAATAACGAAATACAGGACCACGATGCAGTATAAGAACAGGCATAAACAAATAAAAATAAATTCAGGAATTATAAAAAATGATTTAAAAAAAGGAAAAATACAATGAACAATTAATGCAAAGCTGCATCTTTCCTGCTTCTGGGATTTATATCAAATTGGACAGCATATGATCCACAAAAACTGTTGACTGCCTTTTGAATAGACTGTGAAACATGCGCACATTGCATGTAAATTGAGCAATCCGCTGGACAGTAGCCTGCCTCAAATGCCTTAGACGTGGTCTGAGTAGGCGGGTGGCGAATGGCGCAATTGACAGACTGGACTGACAGGACTGAAAATTCCAATGACCTGCCAAAATTACACTGCGCCACCAAAACTGCACTGCACCATGTGATATCGAACGACACACCCCCAGAAGCATCTCTCCTCCCACTTCAGCGCACAGCAAGTCACAATATTACTAAACCGCTCAAGCACATGAAAATATATGGCAAATATACCATTTCGTCAACATTCCAATGCGCCCGCCGGAAAATTGAGCCAAGACGTTTTTGTGGGTGATATTCCATCCATCATATTCTTTCCTCTTACCCAGTGCATTATGTCATCTAATTAATTGGGTTTATGAGGTCGCTAACTGATTACTAACTGTAAAATTGTGAGGTTACTGGCACAATCCAATGCTCACAGTAATCCCACATGGATTTAGATGGTTATGCAAATTAAAATCATTTGGGGTCACATACCCCAGATAAACTTGTACCCCACATACAAGACCATGCACACTCAATCACACAGTGCCCCTTACATATGGTCATATTTTTTCTGTGCAATGTGCATGTTATTTGGATGCATTGAATTGAGACCAATGTTGTTGGCCAATGAGTTGTATGCTGGTAAGAATGGTCAGTAATGTATCAGCGCCAATCACAGAGAGAATGGTAATGTGACTGGTAATCAAAGTAGGAATTGTCAGTAATGTATCAATAGTGAAAATGGTCAGTAATGTGTAGCTTCGATTTGGCTAAAATTCAAGTAACTTAACTTCCCAGCTAAGTATTTCCTCCTGGATGGTACTAAAGTGTCATCCTCTTCATCTGCCAAGAATCTTGGGAGTGATACTGGACAACAAACTGTCCATCTCAGAGAATATCATGGCAGTTAGTCAGATGTGCAGATTCTTCCGGTGCAACTAGAGAATCCGCCCTTTCATCACCACCTATTCAACCCAGATCTTAGTCGAGGCACTGATCATCTCCTGCCTGGACTACTCCAACTCCCTCCTTGCTGGTCCCTCTGCCACCACTTAGGATGCTGGTCTGATCTACAACCACACACGACAACCTACATTGGCTCACAACAAATCAGTGATCTGTCTGTAGTTACAGAGCATGCTGTACCTGCAGTATATGCAGCCCCTTGAGAGTGAGAATGGCCAGCTCCCTAAGCCCATCTCCAGTGAGGTCCAGGTAGGTGACTGACAGCAGAGGACTCTTGAAGCTCCGCCTCCACAGAAGCTCAAAGTGTTCCTTTGCCCCTAAGCCCTGCCGCCTGTCTGAATGGTTGAATTTATAGCACAGCAGCTCCTAAAAAGCACAATACAACATAATTGAGAGCTTCATAGTCATTACAACACAGAGCGTCATAATCACTACAATACAAAACCAGGCTTCATACTCATTATAACGTTGTAATACAAAGTTTTATTACTTATTACAACATAATACCGTGCTTAATGGTCATTACAACATGGAACTTCATACCCATTAAACTAATTCATACTGTTATTTTCCCTATGACTGAAATGTCAAATTGTTTCCATTGTAAACTTATCGTGTTTTCTATCTACGACACTCATAGGTGTTTGTATTAAGCACTGCATGGTATGCATATGCATACCTGCATGTGAATGGCACACATTAACTATTCACTATTGCTCATGCAAGTATGTTGGTGAAGTGCTGTGTTGTTTTGCATGCAATTTTGCATGTTCATGTTTGTTTAGCTATCCACTCCAGCTTCCTACCCGAGAGAGGTGTTGGACTGTGGTATGAATTGGTGTCAGTGAACAACAAATTTCAAAATTCCAAAAGTAGCAAAATAGTCACACTTTCTGAGTGGTATTAGCCAAGCGGCCAGTGCATTTAACAGGGAATTTTACTTGCAACTTCCTTGCAAAACAGATGAAAATGATCCATTTAGACATTTACTCATTTCGGTACATGTTTTGCTTTCTTTTACTAAATAACTACAACAAACTAGTGCTAACAAAAGGTATTAATATAGCACTGAGTACAGTCTGCCATGCTCTCTCCTGCTTACCTGTCCATAGGTGCCCAGTAGAATCTCTCTGTGTCCGTCGAAGTTCAGGTCAGTGACAAGTGAACAGAGTACAGAGTCATACTGATCACTTTCCTGGAGGCAGACTGGCTGGCTCATCCCACACACTTGTACATCCCTGTGACAATTACAATTAAACAAATTTTTGGAAGTCTATCCAATCATTTTGCTAATGGGAGTGGGTGGGAGGTGGAGGGGTTATTAAATTGAATGAAATCTGACCTGCTTTAAGTTTTTTTAAAGCCACAGCCACAACCAAAGCTGCAAGAAATATGGCAAAAAAGCAGGTGTTAGGCTTAGATGTGTAGGGCCAAGTAAACACATTTGCAAAGATGCTTAAGATTTCCAAGCGCACTGCTCAGTACACACTTAGAAGGGTCCAGCCATTAACAGGAGAAGAAATGTTAACAGGAGAAGACAAGGAAGATGAGGTGGCAGTGAAAAATATCTTACAGTGTCCAGCAAAGGAAACCATTGAAAAATTGCACTACAACAACAGAAGACTCAATGCAGCTAGAGAGAAACCAGTTCCCCTGACAACAGTGAAATGGCAACTATGATCTGCTGGTATAAAATGATGTTCATCTGCCTTTTCCAAATCTTTTTAGTTCAGTGTTGATGGCGCTTAGTCTGCTGGAGTCTTTCCTCATTAACATCACATAGCAAGGGCTTTTTTGCAGATATACATCCTTTTGACCAGCAGCTCATAGATGCCGTTTCACTGTGGTCAAGGGAACTGGTTTTTCTCTAGTTGCATTGAGTTCTTCCTGTAGTTCTGGTGAAGTTTTATGATGGCTTCTTTTGGTAGACTACACAAGATAATTGTCCTCTGCCTCTTCTGTTAACATTACTGCCCATCAGCTGGAACCTTCTGAGTGTGCACACACAGCACCAGGAAATCTTAAGCTTCTCTGCAATTTCTCACAGGAAATAACCTTGCTACGATGTTTACTTGGGCCCACACATCGAAGCTTAACTCCTTCTTCTTTGCCAGGGGATATACACTCTCCATGGGCTTGGTGAAAAGCATTTTGAAGCCTGGGAAGTGCAGTTTGTGGGCGCCACTATGTTGTACAAATCAGAGCCAGAGATTGTGCAGTAGGGACACAGTCCGGTCTTCAACTAAGCATGGGTTATAGTGACTCGGTAGTGACGCAAACTGTCCCTGATTCGTCCACAAAATATTACAGTCTTGTCCAAATAACACAATAATGAAAAAAATACATATTGTGAGTACATTGTCTTGTGGGAAAAAATGATTAACTTCATATTTTGTCCGTGTTGGTATGCATCATTTGGAGGTCTAGCTTTCTTTAGCACTATCTAGCTGTCTTGGAAGTAACGTTACTAGTAGTGTGTCATTTGTGAACAATTTGTTCCTTTTGAACAAATATTTTTGGTAAACAAAAGGAACCGACTCACCTCCAAGTAAGAATTTGTTCTTTTCATTCAGCCCAGTTAAACTGGGGACTACACTGAAGCTGAAGATACTCCTCCTATTTAACTATTTTCACTATTGGACTGTTGTCTGTAGTAACCATTAGCCAACAACAGCATTGATCCACTTAAGCAGGACACACTCTGCTCTCTGAGCTTCTCCCATTAGTGTGACTGGAGCAACAACAGTCCAGTTCCGCAACTGAAAGTAGTGGGGACCGAATCCATGAATGAACTGGACATTCTCATTCCCTGGGTCTGGTTCCGGATCCGGAGCAAGTTTAAGACTTGTAGTTGCTGCAGCTCTCTAATGAATTCAAAATCAAATTCAAAATTCAGGGAGAGTTGTGAAGTAGGTGTAGTCTCAATTCGAGCAATGAAACCACAGTCATTATATTCCTTTATTCAAACATAATATTGCCAGCTAGGCTATATGAACTTATTGCCACTTTGTTGATAATTTTAGAAATCAGCATTGTTTTAACATTGTTGCAGCTAGCTTGATAAGCAATGCATGATGCAGGAAACCGACACAACGCTGTTAGTCAGCGTAAATACAAATATAGCCTAGATGGAATGTAAAATCATATCCGATAGTCCCACTGCAATTATGCATGGCACGGCATTCAGTAGATTCTGCATGGAATTACTAGTCATAAAAGTATGACAGGTACTGACTATGAAGATAAAGAGTGTAAAACTGAACCATCAAATCACAATTTTTGGCTAAACAGTATTACAACTAGGGTTGGGACCGATCCGATCCAATATCAGTAACGGTTCCGATACTGACGTAATTCACCTATCGGATATCAGCCTGACGTCACCGATCCAGATTCCATATAGTCTTTGATGCTTATTATAATTAATAAATATGTAATAATGCAATTTTAAGCCCATAGCCAAAACGTTTTAGCACATAATTAGTAATTATAATAAGTAAAACAAGACTTAAAAAGACAAATTATTCATTTTAAAAACACCAGCAGTACAAATGTCATGGCTCACCTTCTCTCCCTCTGTCCCTACTGACAGCCATTTAAATAGGTTGAGCCAATCAGTTGCAGCTGGGTTTCAATTGCCTCCAATTAACAAATCAAATCAATTAAACAATTAAATAATTAAACAATAAATGCAATCAGTTAAACAATTAACAAGCTTGTGAAGGGCCACTCTTTCACAGGTCCATTACCCATAGCAGCGGCCATTATACAGAAATATTTGACTGCAGAATGCCTGAAGTGACCAGTCAGAATTGAGCATTCAACACAGGTGTGTAATAAATTCAGCTAATGTTATGTTCAGTAGCTAATGTTAGCTATAACCCAGTCATATAAAACACACGCAATCCTTATATACAGTGCCTCAGAATGTATTCAGACCCCTTCACTTTTTCTATTTTGTTACATTACAGCCTTATTCTAAAATTGATTCTAAAATTCATTTTTATTCTCATCAATCGAAACATTATAACCCATAATGACAAAGTTAAAACAGGTTTTTAGAAATTTTTACAAATTTATTAAAAATAAAAAACTGAAATATCACATATGGCCTCCATCATTCTAAAATGGAATAAGATTCGAACCACCAGGACTCTTCCTAGAGCTGGCCGCCCAGCCAAACTGAGCAATCGGGGGAGAAGGGCCTTGGTCAGGGAGGTAACTAAGAACCTGATGGCCACTCTGACAGAGCTCCAGAGTTCCTCTGTAAAGATAGGAGAAGGACAACCATCTCTGCAGCACTCCACCAATCAGGCCATTATGGTAGAGTGGCCAGACGGAAGCCACTCCTCAGTAGAAGGCACATGACAGCCCACTTGGAGTTTTCCAAAAGGCGCCAAAAGGACTCTCAGACCTTGAGAAACAAGATTCTCTGGTCTGATGAAACCAAGATTAAACTTCTTTGACCACAATCCCAACCGTTGTGTCTGGAGGTAACCAGGCACCGCTCATCACCTGGACAATACCATCCCTACAGTGAAGCATGGTGGTGGAAGCATCATGCTGTGGAGATGTTTTTCAGGACAACGACCCTAAGCACACAGCCAAGACAACGCAGGAGTGGCATCGGGACAAGTCTGAGAGTGGCCCAGCCTGAGCCCGGACTTGAACTTGATCGAACATCTCTGGAGAGACCTGAAAATCGCTGTGCAGCAATGCTCCCCATCCAACCTGACAGAGCTTGAGAGGATCTGCAGAGAATGGGAGAAACACCTCAAATACAGATGTGTCAAGCTTGTAGCGTCATACCCAAGAAGACTCAAGCTGTAATCGCTGCCAAAGGTGCCGCAACAAAGTACTGAGTATAGGGTCTGAATACTTATGTAAATGTGACATTTCACATTTTGAATTGAATTTAATAAATTTTATAATAAGGCTGTAATGTCACAAAATGTGGAAAAAGTGAAGGGGTCTGAATACTTTCCGAAGGCACTGTATGCATGCACTCTATCAGAATTAAACACACACAACCGCCTCCACACTACTCACCTGTATACCACAGCTACCTCCAGAGTGCTGGTCACCAGCAGATTGTAGCTCTCACTGTCTGTAAATGAGTCAGAGAAGATAATATGAGAGATATAACTTGTGCACAAATGTATTCATTTTAAATATTGGCACTCATGGGGCCATACATGCCCAATTCCACCTGAATTTGGAATGTCCAACTTGCAGCAACAGCAGGCGCGTTCAGTGGTCTCTACTGCCCAATCGAGATGCATGGTGTCATCAGCCTGCTTGTTTTCACACCACAGACCACTGACGTTTGCATAAAATGGAGTTGGAAGTCCTACCATATGTGGCTTTGGAATGCAGTCCACGGCGCCTGATCGACCAGTGGGGGTTGTTTGACAGCACAGAAACCTGGACCCCTAACCGACTGAGCTCTACCGTTCCCTGGGCAACAAAATCGCTAATATCACATTGCACTTCAAAGCTACTAGCCATAGTCAGCACTAACACACTCTGGATTCAATCCGAGACTTCATAACCTTCATATTGCCCTTATGCTCCACATGTAGGGTCACAATTTCTTCCAAAGCACCTTTCTCTCTGGTAATTCATCCGTCAGTGTGAGACATTCGTAACTATCAAATAACCATTTATCCATCCGTTTTGTGCCCAGGTAGCTGATTGTCAATTAAGTTAAGGTTCTGAATATAGAAGCCTCTAAAACAAGATCTAATTTTTTATTTTTACTCGTCATAGTGCTAACATTCATCCAAATAAGGTTGATAACTTTGCAGTCTTGGTTAGGGCAGAGGACAAGTTCTTTTTAAGAAACAATGTCTAAAACAATGACAATATCATTGTTTTTCGTTTTTACTCGCCATACAGACATAAGATGCATTCTGTAAATACCTCAGCTTTGGAGAAAGTGTGGCTGGAAGCTTTGGCTGGAAAATTTATTTCCCTCACATCACATGGCTAAGGCTGGGTATACACTGTGCGACACCAGCTGTCTTTTGCATTTGTTACATTAGATGTAGCCCCGATAATATCATGTCTTTCATTGCTGTCACATTGTGTGATGAGATCTAAAAAATTCTATTATATGAGCAAAGATTCCATCCTGTGGTTACAGTAACCTACGTCATCTAACGTCCACTTATTAGCCTATCCCACACATTATGAAAATTGGTTATCATTATTATTATTATATTATTATTATTATTATCATAATTATTATTATGTACTTGGTACGACCCACAGGGAAACTATGGTTAATCAGCCTTTTCTCATAAGATTTCCCAAAAATATTGTTTGCTTCAGATAGCACACAGCCATGTTGCCAGACTAGCGGATTTTACCTAAATAGTAAAGGCATTATTATTATTATTTCTTAATAGGGGTTTTACCAAAAAAAATTACCAAAAGAATTAATGGGAGTCCATGACTGGTTTTAGATTTTAAAAGCAGGCATGGGGCACAAATTGTGATACATTTTGTATGGGGGAAATCATCCAGACACCTGGCAACATTTCACACAACTAGCCGAGCTGCATGCAGCTAGCTGATTTATTCACTTGTTTGTTCATTCAAGATGGGGCGAAAATTATCTGAAGTGGGAGTTATGTTCAGAGGTAATTCTAAATGTGCTTTCTTCACTTTCCTTAAGGATGGTGTCTTTTGTTGAGTGTCTCAACTTCAAAGTGATACCATTCTAAATGTTGGTTAAATTATAACGCCGGTAATTTTCATTTTTTCAGTATCAATATCAAAACTGAAAATTTTTCTTGTCCAACTGTCAGTACTTTTTGACATTTTCTGACCCCACTTCAACCAGGCAAGTCATTCATATTCAGTTGTACATTGAAGTCATTCCTACAACGCAGAAAGACATTTTCATTTTCAGAAAATGCAACCTATTATCAAACTGTTCATTTTGATGAGGACTATTTTAGGTATTTTGGTGCCAAAAAAGCTATTGTTGTCACTTTATAAGGTTGTTTCAGAAAAAAGTACAGAGGTCAGGTTCTTTGTAATGGGTGAATCGTGCTGACCAAATAGTGGGCTATGTTTCTTTGACAGTTTTAATACTGTCTTGGACAACAATGGACTTCTATGATTTCCAGTATATCTGTGTTCGCAAGATGGACAATAATTGTTCATAGGATATACATTGAGAGTTGGACAGAAATATTATTGGTATTATAATTATAAAAATATTATTACTACTACTACTACTATTATAATAAAATGTGAAGAAAAAAAACAGTCTGTTGGCTCATCTGTGACCAGACATGCAGTTAGCGGACTTGACTAGCTCCTTTATATTTTCTTCATATGCATCGGCAGCCAGACTTCTAAGCTATTTTTCAGAGAGGATGGCCCCGCCATTGATTACATGCTTATTGAGAAATGCAGGTACTCAGAGATTACCCAGTTTTTCTAGAGGAAATTTTACACTCAAAAATTCATCAGTCAAATTAGATATCCTCCAGTCAAAGATCTCTTGAGCTCTGCTGTCAGATTGTTAGTCTCCAAACAAGATCAGTTTTTTTTCTTTTAATTTATCTATTGTGTGCATGTATGGAAACATTTCAAACTGTAGAATATACCAGGTGGACACTGGTGCACTGTTTTACATTCCGTCCATGTTTACTTCCCCTCCTCTTGATGTGTTTGGGAAACAAATTGCATTTATTAACCATTAATGGAATGATTAGTCGGGCGATTCTGCTAATCCAGTGCCTTTGCAGATCCCACAAGAATATTGATTGTAAAGCAAGTTTAATTCCCAGTGGGTTTTGCGACCCTACTCATATCACCCTTATTACATATTATACTTCATGTCATCCTTATGCACCAGATTTCTTGTAACTTGGGGTAATTTTGATATTAATATATCAACTGCTTTAATTCAGACAAATTGTTTGGTTTTTGAGCATGAACTGTTTGCTTCAGGTCCTTCAACAGAATCTCTATTGGGTTCAAGTCAGGACTTTGACTTGGAAACTCCAAAATTTTAATTTTGTTTCTTTTCAGCCGTTCATATGTAGACTTTCTTTTGCATTTGGGATCATCATCTTGCTGCATAACCAAATTATTCTTCAGCTTTATCTCATGGACAGATGGCCGGACACTCGCCTTAAGAATTTCCAGATAGAGAGCAGGATTCATGGTTGCTTTAATAATGGGACTCGTGTCATCTGTCTATAGAAAACTATCCCAAAAGGCTTGAGGATCATCCAGGTGCTTTTTTTTGCAAATGTGAGCAGCAGTGGTTCCACCTTGCTACTCTCTCATGAATACCATTTTTGTCCAGTCTCATTCTTCTTGTGGAATCATGAAAAGTGATGTTAGCCAAGGCTAGAGAGGTCTGCATTTCATTGGATGTTCTTCTGGAATCTTTTGTGACTTCTGAATGAGTTTTCACTGCACTCATAGAGAAATTCTGGCAGGCTGGCCACTCCTGGGAAGATTCACCACTGTTCCAAGTGTTCTCCATTTGTAAATAATGGCTCTCACTGTGGTACAGTGTCCCAGGGCCTTAGAAATTACTTTGTAACCCCTTACAGATATATTTCAACAACTCTCACTCTTCTGGAATTTCCTTTGAATTTGGCATTGTGCGCTTGTAGAAACTCTGTAGTCACTAATTCAGTCTGATGGTAAGGTTCAATATGAGTGAGGATTAGATTCAACAGGTGTATTCAATCTGCTGAATCTAATTATCAATTAAATTAGGTTAACTGGTTGACTGAGTAACTAAGGGGGCAATTCCTTTTTCACATGGGTAATATGGGTGTTTGATAATTATTTCATTTATTTAAAAAGGTTATTTAAAAAACGTTTTGTGTTTGTTCAGTTTTCCTTTGACTAATATTACATCTTGTCTAAAGATCTGAAACCATTCAGTGTGATAAATATGCAATAATAGAGAAAATCAGGAAATGCTTTTGCACAGCAATGTATGTATCCGTATCACTGATTAATTACAGCATTTAAAAAGTTGGTGCTGGGAACACACACACAAACACACAAAAAAAAACTTGTACAGAGCATTAATGTTGCGGGCAGGCCTTCATTTCAGGTCACGCTAACAGTTGCATAGCAAAACTGCAAATTAGACTGCAAGCATATTGCGTAGTAATCATTGACGATATAGATAGTAATCATCGCACCGTCTAAATTCAGCTCGCCAGCTGCCATTGATTACTGATGAAGGTAATCAGGGTTTCCACCAGTGTATTGCAAGCCCGGCGGGCCGCCGGGCCTAAGTTGACCCCCCGCCGGGCCTAAGCATCGGATAATTAAACAAAAATTTTTTTTTAAAGAATTCATGTATTTTTAAGATGTTTTTTAAACTACAGTTACAGTGGGGCGGCTCGGTTGAAAAGCTCACCAGCGACATCTGTTGGTTAAAACGTGAACGCACTGTAGAAAAGCAGGTCTGAAATCAGTGTTCTTCACCCTCATTGTGAGTAGAGTGACATTAAACATCAGAAGCTTCCAACTATCACAAGCTAACGTTACATAGCAAGCCACCATTTCTTATTTAGTAGGCTAACTAACCTCAAACTGTGATTTGAAAAAATGAGGTGAAGTGATACAAACTGCGTTATCACTTCACCTCATCGGTAAGTACATTCTTTTTATATTAACTTAAGCAGTGTGTAGGTAACATTAAAATAGTAGCATAAATGTAAAGTTCGATATATTGTAACATTACATGACTTATTAATCGCCATCGAAATAACAACTTCACTTGTTTATTAATAACGTTAGCTTGATGACATTGATGACCGTGAAAACTGCCTGACTTGTTTACATTTTGGACAGATGTGGCTAAAGAGAAAATCCATTGTTTCCATCGCAGCACTTTCGACACAAGTAATATCGGAAAAATCTTTAAATTTCTTCTTATGGTGAAGAGTGCCTGACCCTTAACCGTAGCGTTTTTCCCCAAAGATGGTATTTCTAGATATAGCCTAATTTTGCCACTGTGTTAACACATTTATACGGTTGCGTATAAATGTCTTTATACCCAACCGTAATTTCAGGATTTTTTCTATATTGCTTGTGTCTAAAGTGCTGTGATGGAAACAACAAAATATTTACTCAGGAGCCACATCTGTCCAAAATGTAAAGAAGTCAGGCAGTTTTCACGATTGGGAAAAAATTTATGACAACGTGGTCATGTAGCTAACTTAGCAAGCTAGCCAAACAGTCAGTAAGACAGATACTTACTTTGTGCCATTTAGGGATAATGTCAAGGAGGAAAGGTAGCTTACTGTGAAAGCCAAAAAACCTTAGACAGTTTTTTTAAATGTTTAAATGTGCCCAGCATTCCAAGGCTTGTTGTAAGATTCAGCAGCCAATCAGGACTTGAATACAGTTTTTTGTAGAGTGCAAAAACTTTGATATTATTTATTTAAATTTAATTTAATTTAATTTATTTTGTTGTTGCTGAAACCACAGCATTCCAAGACTGTACATTGTTGTCAGATTCTTTGTAAGACTCTGCTGTAGTTGTTGATTTTTTTAAATGTGTGTTGAATAAATGACTTATTTATAACAACATTCACATTACGTAGTCATATTTTCAAATGTCCAGTCAGCTTTTAGCACTGACTTAATGTAGGGCCCTATGGAATCTGTGTTATAGCTTTTGTAAATTCTCAATTCCGCGATTCCGTCCGTGATTCTGTTATCACAGAAACTATAGGGCCCTACCTTAATGCTGCCATCAGTCTGTCGCTGGCCCGCGCCGGGTCCCCATCAAAAAAGACACTTGGCCGCCGGGCCGCTGGGCCCTGTCAAAAGATACTTGCCACCGGGCCTAACAACTTTTCTGGGGGAAACCCTGGGTAATACATCGCACTGTCTATTTGCTTTACTTTGTTTTCTTTTTTCAAATACACAAGGTAATTGTTGTCTTACACTACATGACCAAAAGTATGCGGACACCCAAACAGCACACCCATATGTGCTTGTTGAACATCACATTCTAAAACCATAGATATTTATATGAAGCTGCCTTTGCTGTTACAGCAGCCTCCACTCTTCTGGGAAGGCTTTCCACTAGATTTTGTAACATGGCTGTGGGGATTAGCTTCCTTTCAGCCCCAAGAGCATTAGTGAGGTCTGGCACTGATGTTGGGTGATAAGGCCTGTCTCGCAGTCAGCATTCCAATTCATCCCAAAGGTTCGATGGGGTTGAGGTCAGAGCTATGTGCAGACCAGTCTTCCACACCAACAGCCCACACCATGAAAAACAGCCCCGGGATATTATTCCTCCTCCACCAAAAGTTACAGTTGGCATTCAGGCAGGTAGTGTTCTCCACGCATTTTCCAAACCAGATTCGTTCGTCAGATAGTGGACCGTGATTCATCATTCCAGAGGATGTGTTACGACCTGGTCTAGGGTCAGACCGTAACAGGGTAAATGATAAGGGAAACGGGTAGGGAAAGGTACTGCCAACTAATCAGTAACTCCGGTCCCTATCTGCCTGTTTAAATCTAAGTGGTTGTTGGCATGGGGCAGGCTTTGAACGCTGAACTTTGGACAGTTAGCTGATAGGCGGAAAACGACTGCTTTTTCAAGCCAAGTAACTGGATACGGAAATGACCAATTAGAACCAATGACAACCGCAACAAAGAAATACATGCACAGGTAACAAATGTAAAAACAAACTTACGACTGGGGTAGTAACAAAGATGGTGTGCTTTACACTATTCCAGCCAATGCCTGGCATTGCACATGGTGATCTGAGGCTTGTATGCGGCTGCTTGGCCATGGAAATCGATATCATGAAGCTCTTGACAAATTGACCTTTCATTGTGCTGACCTTGCTGCCAGAGGCAGTCTGGAACTCTGTAGTGGGTGTTGCAACTGAGGACGGATGATTTTTACATGCTACAAGCTTCATCACACAGCAGTCCCATTCTGTGAGCTTGTGTGGTCTCCTGTTTTGCAGCTGAACTGCTGTTGCTCCTAGACGTTTCCACTTCATAATAACAGCACTTGCAGGTGACCAAGGCAGCTCTAGCAGGGCAAACATTTGATGAACTGACTTATCGGAAAGGTGGCATCCTATAACACTGCCACGTTGAGCTCTTCAGCACACCTCACTCTACTACCAATGTTTACCTATGGAGATTGCATGGCTGTATGCTTGATATTATGCACCTGTTAGCAATGGGTGTGGTTGAAGTAGTGTATTTTGTAGCCCTATTTACAGTTGAGGCCAAAAGTTTACATACACCTTGGCTAAAGAGTTTTTCACAACTCCGCACATTTCATGTTAACATACATTTATTTTGGCAAGTCAATCAGGGCATCTACTTTGTTCACATTAGAGGTCATTTTAAAACAATTCAATAGAGACAGATTTAGCTTTAATTCACTATATTAGAATTCCAGTGGGTCAAAAGTTTACATACAGCAAGTTGAGTCTCTTTAACCCCTTAGTGCACATGCCAAAACTGGCCGATCCTTGCCCATTTAGGGGGTACCCTATTTAAAGCTTTATAACTCCAGATGTGAACACCACAGAGACTTGAAAAATGGATTTAATGAAGCAATATATTTGTACCATTTACAATACTAACTTAGATTAGTTTATTTTCATACATTTTGAAGAAATAAGTGCCACAAATGCAATTGTCTATGCACAAATCTAAAATGCATATATACAGCAGGTTAAAGTATACATGTCCTGAATCAAAAACTTCTTTACCACAAGTTCATAAAATCTAAGGGTGGATATGTACAACTACTAAAGATTTATGAAGCAAAAAATAAGCAGTGTACCCAGCATCTCCAAATGTACCCAAAATGTCTAAATTATGCATGGCTGTAAATCACAACATTTTTATGTATTTCACTACAAATCAACTCACTGTTGCATCATTTTTAAGTGGGAATTACAAGCTTTCTGTCAGTACAGTGGTCTAAAATAGCTAGGGGTCCAGAAACATATCCACAATCTCTCCAAAAAGGAATATAATGCTTTTTGTCCATTGTAAAGCATATAAATTAGCCCCTTATGAAGGTTTAAGATGAAACATTGATATCAGATTTTAAAATAATGCAAAATATTGTCACACAATGCTGTACAGTACCTAAATGTATAATAATTAACTCTTGTATGTATTTCTATACTCTGTTCTCTCGTATGTTTTCTTGTATTGGGATGGGATGACATGAAAACAATTTTCAACCGTCAACCACATTTTGGCAATGCTCCAACTCTCACCTCATCACTGTTGCATGAATCACAAAAACTACTATACAACAACAAACGCCTACATTACAGTGTGAAATATCCTCATAATAAAATACCACTAACCTATTTAAAGACACTCAATTTCAAAAATAACTTATATTTAATAACAAAATATTTTGAGAATATTTCGAATATATAGACAGAGACAGTAAAATCAATGATACAGTTCTATCCGCTTCTGTCTTCCTCCAGAAAACAAAGTCAGTTAGGTCCATCAGCAAACATATGGCTTAGCTAAGCCCAGAAGTCCAAAATAATAATAGTATTTTCCAAGAAATTACGAAAAATCGTTGACAACGTTTCGTTAAGTGCAGCGTCTAAGAAAACTTCCGGTTACACTGACCTATAAAACGCTATTCCAAAAGCAAAATTAGACATGTTATACAACGATAAAAAGCTTATACTCTCACCTACTGAATAAATGAATTGTCAATCAAGCCAGACTGTACTAAAAAGGGCGACAACGCCATAAACAACACGTGTGGTATTATGCACAGCTATTTTGGAAGATAATGGTCACAAATGCATGTATATTTCACAAACGGAATGTCCAAGACAATATATGACCACTCAGCCTCAAAAGCAACATCTCTACGCATAAAATCAATGGTAAGGTTGTATATTTGTTCAATATTTAGTCCCAGATATTGACTGGACTGTAGAATGACATGTAATCATTTTTTAAAACCTTGTCTCGTTTATTTTGTTATTCAGTGAGCAGCGTTTTCACTGCTGTATTGGCATATCGTAGGGCTATTGTTGGGTTTACCTTGTTGCTATGATGAAATACGATTTTTGAGTGGTGAAAGAATATTTTTATGAATGCCCAGATAGACGATATTGTCCATTATGTCAAGGGTGGGGGGTGTAATTGCAGCTGAGACTGCAGGGAGGGGATGCTTGTTAAATGAACGACCAGAGCGACAATAGTAGCACTGTGAAACTCCCTATTTGGCATAGTTGTCGCGTATAGTCTACTAATGAAATTAAAACAAAGCATTTCTGTTTTTAACTCATACTTTGGTTGCAGTAGCACTGAATGTCTGAGTTCAGTAATCTCGGCACACTGGCGTGTCAACCACTAGGGGCTTTGCGCTAAGAGGTTAAACAGTCTGGAAGATTCCAGAAATTGATGTAATGACTTTTTAGAGGCTTCTGATTGGCCAATTGTCACAATTAGGAGTTAACTGGGAATGAATTGCCACCTGTGGCTGTATTTAAGGGCCTACCTTTAGAGTCACTGCCTTTTTGCCCTTCATACCATGGGAAAATCGAAGAAAAAAGTTGTGGACCTACACATTGTGGACCTACAAATTGATGTCTGGTTCCTTTTTAGGAGCAATTTCCAAACAACTGAAGGCGCCATCAGCATCTGTACAAACCATTGTATGTAAATATAAAAATCTTGGGAGCTCACAGACACTGCATCGTTCAGGAAGGAGGCACAAATTAACTCCCAGGGCTGAACAAACTTTGGTCCGAAAAGTTCAACTGAACCCCAAGACAACAACAAAGGAACTGGTGAAGGAGTTGGAGGCATCAGGTACCAAAGTATCTACACCCACCATTAAGATAGTCCTACATCGCCATGATCTGAAAGGCTGTCACACAAGGAAGAAGTTCCTACTCCAAGACTGGCATAAAAAAGCCAGAGTGAAGTTTGCAGGTGATCACCAGGATGAAGACCTAGCCTTTTGGAGGAGTGTTCTCTGGTCAGATGAAACAAAAATTTAACTGTTTGGAGAAAATAATCAGCGCTACGTATGGAGGAAAAAGGGTAAGGCTTTTAATACAAAGAACACAATTCCAACTGTGAAGCAGCATCATGTTGTGGGGGTGTTTTGCTGGAAAATGGACTGGTACACTCCAGAAAATGGATGGCATCATGAGGAAGGAGGATTATCTAGAAATACTGAAGCAACACCTCAAGACATCAGCTAGAATGTTAAAACTTGGTCACAACTGGGTCTTCCAGCAAGACAATGATCCTAAACATACTTCCAAAGTTGTAATAAAATAGCTTAAAGACAACAAAGTGAAAGTATTTGAGTGACCATCACAAAGCCCTGACTCAAATCCCATAGAAAATTTGTGGACTGAACTGTAAAAGCGTGTCCAAGCAAGGAGGCCCACAAACCTGACTGAGTTACACCAGTTCTGTCAGGAAGAATGGGCAAAAATTCCAGCAAAGTATTGTGAAAAGCTTGTGGAAGGCTACCCCAAGCGTTTGATTCAAGTTAAGCAATTAAAAGGCAATGCCACCAAATACTAACAAAGTCTATGTAAAGTTTTGACCAACTGAAAATCTGATATAGTACATAAAAGCTTAAAGTTACAATCTCGAAGATTTCCGTTTCGTTGGCACCTGGGCCACGCTAACTATAACACTTACTATTTACTGAATAAAAAATGGTTGTTATAAAAGTAACGTTATGTACATACTCATTCATTGTCTAACATTAGGCTGACTTAAGCTGTCTTTACACTGCCGACAGGGTTTCCCCCAGAACAGTTGTTAGGCCTGGTGGCCAAGTGTCTTTTTTGATGGGGGCCCGGCACAGGCCAGCGACAGACTGATGGCAGCATTAAGGTAGGGCCCTATAGTTTCTGTGATAACAGAATCATGGACGGAATCGCGGAATTGAGAATTTAAAAAAGCCATAACACAGATTCCATAGGGCCCTACATTAAGTCAGTGCTAAAAGCTGACCGGAGATTTGAAAATATCACTACGTAATGTGAATGTTATGTCATTTATTCAACACACATTTTAAAAAATCAACAACTATTTACAGCATAGCAGAGTCTTACAAAGAATATGACAACAATGTACAGACCGGGAATGCTGTGTTTTCAATAACAACAAAAGAAATTAAATTAAATTAAAATAAATAATATCAAAGTTTTTGCACTCTACATGAAACTTGAAAAAAGTTCTGATTGGCTACTGAATCTTACAACAAGCCTTGGAATGCTGGGCGCATTTAAATAGGGATCGGAATCGCGAACCGGTTCCAAGTTGTCCTATTCATTGGAATCGTATGGCTCCAAGCTTATCGATTCCACTTATCGAAGCCAGCATGTTTTTAGGACAGCTGCGCATTGCAAAACAAATTTGATCCAGGCTGCCAGCCTTGATACATTCTGTTGCGATAAAGATTCTAAGACAAACTCAAGACAATTTCTCTGGATTAACGGGTTATTTTTTAGCCTGTAATTCGATCGTATTACTAAATGGCTACACGTCATGTAACGTGCAAGTAGTTGGCTATCTCCCTGGATATGAAGTAAATGTTTTTACCAATAAATAATAATAATAATAATAATAATAATATGCGATTTTATCCATGGAAATAGCTATAGCCTACAAAAAGGCAAAATAAATGTCGTGTTTGCGATTGCCGTCGTAGATGTCAGAATGTCACTGACAAAAAAAAAGTTTGCTCTCTTTGCTGGGCACATTTCAACAACAACAAAATATCTATGTATCTGTGTTACTGACTGTTTGGCTAGCTAGCTAAGTTAGCTAAATGACCACGTTGTCGTGCACATCAATGTCATCAAGCTAACGTTATTAATGAACAAGTGAAGTTGTTATTTCGATGGCGATTAATAAGTCATGTAATGTTACAATGTATCGAATATTACATCCATGCTACTAGTTTAACGTTACCTCCACACTGCTTAAGTTATAATAATATAAAAAGAATGTACTTACCGACAAGATGAAGTGATAACATAGTTTGTAACAAGGTTAGTTAGCCTACTAAAGAAATTGTGCCTTGCTAGGTACTGTTAGCTTGTGATAGTTGGAAGCATCAAGTGTTGAACGTCACTCTATGCACAATGAGGGTAAAGAACAGACCTGCTGTTTTCCTATAGTGCGTTCACGTTTTAACCAGCAGATGTCGCTGATGAGCTTTCCAACTGTAACTGTAGTTTAAAAAACATCTTAAAAATACATTTTAATTTTACATTTTTTTAAAAATCCCCAATCCTTAGGCCCAGCGGGGGGTCAATGTAGGCCCGGCGGGCCGCCAGGCTTGCAATACACTGGCGGAAACCCTGGCCGAGCTGGGTTAAAATGCTGTAGCAGACCTGGGGTAGAATTAGTGATGATCAATTTCCACAGACGTTCTTTATCCACCTTTTGCCCAGTATGAACATCTTTACTCTGCAGAGAAGAATCCGTGGGATTCACTGTGGCTCGTGCAATTATGTATCTTGTGCACAATAAACAGTCTTTCTCGTGAATGATTGTTGTATGATATTTCTGAAACAACTGCCTTGCAAAATGTTACCCCTGGTGTTTCTGGTTCTGCTAGCTAAACTGTTCGAGAATAAAGCTGACCTGGGTGTTAAATTAGCAATCAGAACAAGAATAATAAAACAAAAAAAAAAAGAAGATTTCATCAAAAAAGGGCATCAAGGCTGAAGGAACATGAGGAAGTGTAATAAAATAATAACAATGCTAATTCATACTGCCCTATTCTTTTATTTAGTTTTCTCCGGCTTGATATTTTTACACAGAAATCAGAACCAGCTCTGCTCCACCTATACCCCGGGTTAATGCTCTGTGTAAAGACGGCTTTATTCTGATCATTAGAATATATTGATGAACTTGATGGCAATGTAAATAACGGTAACGTTAAAGCCAGTTCAGATCAATGATTCGCAACGAGACGAAACAGTTTTAGAATGTTGCAGAGAAAATTGCAGCGGTGTGAACTGGTAGTTGCACAGCGTCTGAAGCCGTTGCCTGGGGTCTCAAAAGACCCACCTTGTCAAATCGCCAAGTGCAGTTTTAGAACATTTACAATCAGACATCTTGGAATTTTGCAAGTTGCATCCAGTCTCGTTGCGAATCATTGATCTGAACTGACCTTTAGTTAGCTCCATTGCAACGTTGCAACAAGGTAGCATTGCATTCGAGAGACGTTTTGCAAGGTCGGTTTGCGAGCGTTTTTTTAAATTGTTAACTGACATTAGATTGTGTTACTTACATTAGCTAGCCAGCTAACGCAACTTTACCTGACATGAGAGATGGCTACTGTGCGCAACGTTGTCTAAACTAATGTTGCCTTTCTTGACATGGTCCGGTAGCTAGCGTTAGCTGTGCAAATAGCTACGCTATGTAATTTAATAACGTTACATTGTCATCAAATGTAATACGAAATCTACATCAACTAATAATATGACCTATTATGTTACACAAAAACATTTTAGGGTTCCATGTGTGAATGTTTAAAGCTCCCGAATAGTTACAACTAAAACCCATGATTAGGTGGCCAAATAATTAATATACATGCACTATACTCAGAGAACAGCTGCGGCTGTTTATACAGCCGGTTCCACAGTCATGATTCTGACTGACTCATTTCAACATGCTGCTAGCTCATTCTGCGGATCCCAGTGTTAAACACTGCTTTGTCCTGGAACAGGGGTATGGGTGTGTAGGAGTGCGAGGGTATAGGGGTATTGGAAGATTTTATAATTGGGGCATGGGGATATTGGGGACAGAGGAATAGGAGTACATGGAGATAAGGTAAAGGCATATGGGGGTGCAGGGTCAGACTCACTGCTTTTTCTATCCGTGTCGGGGTTTGGTTCTGGTTCCGGTCGAGAGCGGAGTGGAAAGAGCAGCACAGTGGAGATTGGACTATCCTGCTGCAGTCGCCAGCTCTGCAGAACCTCTGATCCACCCAGTCACACACATACATACATGTGCACGCAAACCACACACATAAACAGACAGAAAGACACAAACCAACCAAGGTCATTCTCAATGCAAATCAAACCCGGAACACAGTACAATTGTTTTCACAGAAAAATTTTTTTTTCCTGGACCACAAACACAGTAACAGAGACTAGAGATTTTTAGGAAAATTGTAGTGCTGTCCACCAGGGAGAAAGGATGGTTTTGGGTGTTAGCAGGTTTAAAGGACTGTGGTGGTTTTTGTGTGGTGGTTTTTATGTGACTTTTTGCCTGATTTTGTCCCCACTTTTTGCCTGTGTGTTTCATTGAAGTTCATTATGACTCAAATGCATTTGGTGATTATCAAAACCTAGAATGCCCTCCACACAGTACATTTCCTAGACATTTGAGTAACTTTTGCGTTTCCTGGTAACGATAGCAAAATTAAGTTGAAAAAACAACGAACCTGGATCGATTTGAAGTGTTCGCAATGATTTTCCTCCGTTTAACTTGAACTGCGATTGACAGCCATAATAAAATAAAAATACTGTGAAGATGTTTAAATTGTGGAATTTGCAAGTACCACCAATGAAACACCACAATTTATTTATGATGCAATAAAAATGATTGTACAGGTAGCTTTCGGCAACCTATAAGATCAGTTGCCGAAACCTACCAGTAGAATCATTTTCCATTTAACAGTTTTAAAGAGCTGAAGTGGTTTTTGAAATGAGTTTTAATACTAGTATATTCAAGGTCTAAAACATTTACGAAATGTTTCTAAATTAAAACCACTAGTGTGTATGAGGCCTTAGAGTATCTCCTTCAAAGTACTTAATACCTTCGCATAAGCCCCCTAGTGGACAGTATTCCCCTTAGTCTCATCCACAAATGTACCCCCCCAAGTATGACACACTGGACAACAGTATCTATTTGGGAGTTTGTGAAAATACTCATTTACAACAAAAAATTCCAAATGTATTCCATCATAGCAACAAAATAAAGCCAACAATTGCCTGCTAGTATGCCAATACAGTGGTGGAAAATGCTGCTCACTGAATAAGAAAATAAAGGAGAGGAATTCTTGTGTAATTATACCATGTCATTCTACTATAAATATCAGTGACTGAAATAGAATAAATATACAATCTTACAACTGATTTTACAGGAACAAGACCAGGTTAAAACCTAGTATATCGCTGGACCTAACACACATGATCCGGCGACCAATGATGTAACTTCATAACTCGGCCGACCAATGGTGTAACTTCATCACTCAGTCACATTTTTTATAGTTACATTTGCATTGGTTGTAAGAGACAACTGTTAGCCTTTGCCAATAAAAAACAGAAGAGTGAATGATTACAGTACATATTTAGATATGTACCACAGTGTGTTAATGTTTTTGCATTATTTTTCAAGGTCCATCCATCCATTATCTATACCCCCTTTTATCCTGAGCAGGGTCGCGGAGGGTGCCTATCCCAGAGTGCATTGGGCGAGAGGCAGGAATACACCCTGGACAGACGACCAATCTACACACCATTCACTCACACACTCATACCTATGGGCAATTTAGAGTCTCCAATTAGCCTACCTGCATGTCTTTGGAGTGTGGGAGGAAACCAAAGTACCCAGAGGAAACCCACATGGACACAGGGAGAACATGCAAACTCCATACAGAAAGGCGCCAAGCCGAGATTCGAACCCACAGCCTTCTTACTGTGAGGTGACAGTGCTACTCACTGCACCACCATGCCGCCTAATCTATATGCTTTATAATGAACAAAAAGCACATATGCAATCTCTTAGCATATCATTTCAAACTGAAGGAGAACAATTTCATCTTTGCATTTTTGCCTAGATAATTGCATTTATGGCAATTTATTTCTAAATTATAAATATAAACTACTCTAAGTTAGTATTGTAAATGGTACAAGTGTCTTGCTTCATGTAAGCCCTTTTCCAACTCTCTGTGATGCTTACATATGGAGTTATAAAACCTTAAACAAAACACCACCTAACTGGGCAAGGACTGGCCAAATGTGACTCTGCAAAGGGGTTAACCATTCTTCATGTAAACAATATTGTGCTTGCATTCACGATATTAATGGTAGTGCGTGCACGTGAGCAGAAAACATAGTTTGTTTACTTTTTTACTTCACTGCAGTGGTGATAAAACGTACAATAAGTACTAATGTGTTTAGCCTAACTAGTAGTTAGCCTTTGTTAATCATCTTATAAGGCTAGCATGATGTAGCTAGCACAAGCCAACGGCACTTAACCATAAAAATTGATTTTTAACGTTACTTGTTCAAGCGAACCTTAAAATATCTATCATTTTATCAATAAAGTCCTAAAAGAAGAAGGAATTAAATCTTTAAAGCTATATATCAGGGCTATTCAACTTCAACAGCAAGTGGGCCAAATAGGAAAATCACTGGGGGTTCGTGGGCCACACAGAATACTTTGTCAATTAATGGCTACAAATAACTCTAACAGTATAATGTTAATAGATATATTACTACATGGAATAAACTAGTCACTTGCATCCCTTTTCTTTCACTTTAATGATATCATTATAATCAATTCCAGACAGCCGCCAGGCCATATAAAAAAGTAGCAAAGCTATGGTTACGGCTGGCAAAGTAAATAAATACTTGTCAGTCCATTTGCTCTGGTCTCTTTGGCTTCGAGAGAGACATTTTGAAGCTTGTTGTTAGCTTAATAAGGCTGTCAAAAGTGCCATGAAATTGAGTTTGAATATTAGCTTTTGTAATTAGTTAGCGTTCAAATATATTCGAATATCATTTGCCTATAATTCACAAAAAATAAGCTGTTTATTGTCGGGCGCAATATGCACCTGACGCTCCATCTAAACTGGCCTGCGCGTTATTTTCCACAAGCGGGCAGTAGAATAGAGGACATCAGTGAACTTTCATACGAGGTTACTACATCTGGGGCCTCATTTATAAAACGTATTTTAGATCAACTGTGTGGCGTGTACGTAGAAAATCACGTCAAAGTAGTGATTTATAAAATTTCAACATGAATCGATTTGACCGTGGAAACGGTTGTGGCTCTACGTCAGGTCTTCACTTTACGTAAATTACATTTTATAAATAATCCCCCTGCAGTTTCTATAGCCTAATGCGCAAATGAATAAAGCACTTTCTCGTGGATGTAATTTGCCACAACTCAGCATTTATTAATCACAATAATAGGGAAATGATTGTTTATAGGAAATCCTGTTTATTTCTTAACACAAAAACTATTCAAACGGCTAATACCTGTAGCCTAAAACAACATAAATTACTTACTCTGTTTAGTTTGTTTAACTTTTTTCATCATCCAATTTTATCAAAATCTTCAGAACAGAAAGGAAACATAGCCTGCCATGGGAACATTATTTAGCCTAAATTGTTAGCTGACCAGTAACGTTAGCACAGGAAATTAACTTTGCGTGCATGAACATGATTCGCCGCATGAAATTAAAGCCTGTATATTTATGTTAATTACAAAACGCGGGATCCAAACTAATATTCGAATGCTCATATTTAGGTTCGAACTTAAAAAATAATAAAAAAAAGATTTTCTAATAGTTTTCGAACTTCGAATATTTTTTGACAGCCCTATAGCTTAGCTAACGTGAGTTTCTCTGTAGCCCGCCAGCCCAGAATGCAACGTGAGGCTTGACTGAGCGAATGACAGGTGCGCAGTGGGTGTAATCCTGTTGCAGCCAATCACAGCACATAGGTGCTTTAAAAAGATGTAACCAATACCATATTGGTTCAGATCATACAGTCTATGGTTCAGATGTCTCAAAGTAGCTCAGAGATATGTACCTTAGTTTTATTTATCATATCACACACATGCCTGCCTGATTTGCAGGCAGCCTCTTGCGAGCCATAGAAAAATTCAAAAGGGCCGTATCTGGCCCGCGGGCCGCTAGTTGAATAGGCCTGCTATATATTTTAGGAATTGGCTTGGCTGCTGTCAATGAGGCCAAGCAATCAGAGCATACAATTGCTTTGTAAATTAAGTCAGAAGTATTCGGACCAGTATTCCGGAACCCGATAAATGTGAACAATGGAATGCTCAGTGAAATCTGTTGGTTTTTACTGTCGTTGGGGTCCTACTCTTATTATTGAAGGAATGTTTGGGAAAATATGATTACACAAAAATTCCATGTAAGGACAATTTTGGTCCATAATACATTTACTTATGGTTTATTTAATCACAATATTTATGTTGATTTCCAGAATTTTATTTTTTGGTTGTCTTGTGTTATGTTTGAATGAATTAATGAATCATTGCATATATATATATAGTACTTTCCAAAAGGCTTACTGCTTTTACAGTGATGAGTGGGAACTCACCTCACCCACCACCAATGTGTAGCACCACACAGTAGCTAAGGTGGAGAGGAAGAGAACATTTTTTAGCCAATAAGAAAATGTTTGGAAGAGCTATTGCTGCAGGCATACTGTTGTTGGCCATTTTCACTATTCTTGTGTTGGTAGGCGTCCTAAAGATTTCTAGACGTCTTTCTCTGTTAGTTGTCAGTCACACAGGACTGTGGTACCAATTTGGACTCTGTACCACTGATACTGTAGAAAAACTAGTATGTTACATTTTCAGCAATTCGGAATTAACTTGGCAGTAATGTAACATCCCTATTGGAAACATGCAAATTTGTGAAGTGTTTTGTATTTTTTAACTTTTGATAGTTAATTTGGTCCAGACAGTACGCTGTGAGTCACGGATAACCCACCATGGCCCAACTGTGGCCGGTAGCTCCATAGGGTGGCACGCAATTGGAGATCCCGTTTCCCAGGGCATTGGAGCATTCAGTCGGTTAGGGGTCAGTGTTTCATTGCCCTCTAGCAACCCCCGCTGGTTGATCAGCCGCATATGAAGCTATATGAGCTTGGCTGTGGGCTACAACGACACCAAGTGTTTTGGAGGAATATTGTGGACTCCCCAAACCTGGCAGTGGGTATCGTGCATGGATATGGCTGCCGTTGCAAATAGCTAATTCAACATTCCAAATTAGAGTGGGAATTAGGCATGTTCAACCCCGATGACAGCTTTCATGCTCTGCTTGCCTGGTTTTGTAAGATGCTCTTGGGTTCCTGAAGGATGGTGGGTGGAGCTGGGACGAGACGTCTTTAATTGTGTGATGTCCCTGATTAATTTTTTCTCCTGTTCAAAGGTGGCTTGTTTTTTTTTTGCTTGCGATTTCTCCTGGTATATTGGTTTATTTGAGCAGTCACATTTTAGTACATATCCCATGATAATGGTCACTCATCCCTGCACATACAGACATTGTTTTTATTATTTTTGTACACTTTTAAAAATTTGATATTTTCCCCATAATCTCTGTGTGTGGGCTCCCTCTTTAGCCTTGCATGCCAGGTGACACCCCACTTTGGGTGCTAATATTTATAAAAAACCGTAATAAGGACACATTTGTAAAATGTGCAGTAACTGTAAGCCAGCCGTGTGTGTACATGTGTCTCACCAAGTCCAGTCTGCTCCACCAGGGCAAGCCCCACACAGCCGTTCTGACAGCCAAATGCAGAGAGCCGCCGACCACCAGGTATACCCAACACATCCAGCCACAGCACACTGTAGAGAGACAGGGGCTGATAAACACATTCCTTCACACATACACATACACAGACGTACATGCAAAATTATACAAATCACACACATGCTTACACTAGCACACAGACATGCATACATGCACTGACTTGCTGGGCAGTTCCTGCAGCTCTGGGAAGAGTCTCTCCACTGGGTGTTCCTCAAATTGGTGCAGTGAGGCATTCTACAGAAAAAGAGTAAGAGTGACAGAGAGAGAGAGCGAGCCAGAGAGTGAGAGAGACACCCATTAAAAATGCACAATAAACACACTCACCACTTCGTGGGGTTCTGTGAAACTGATCTCACCTCTTTGTATAGGTGTATGCGCTGGTCATGCCCACTCAGCAGAAATACAGTTTCAAAGCAGCCATCAGCACACTGTATCCTGTGCAGAGAAAACAAACACACTCACATTTCAGGGTACCCGGTGTATTTACCACCTTCTCCTACTCAAGAACAGGCCTCTACATGCACTCACTCAGTGTGATAGAGTTGGAAGGGGGTAAACTGTAGCTCCAGGTTCAAACAGCTTTCTGCAGGAAACAAAAAAAAGCTTTCAGGAGGGAGAAAGAATGACTTATTTTAAAGTTTACTGTACAATGCAGGCGCAGTCTTTGTGAGGGAGGAACAATCAGAGTTTTCAAGGAGCCCCATTTCACCAAAACTGTCTGCAGGGTGGTCGTGCCATTGGCATAACCGAACAAGCCATACACCTTGCTAGATCTTTCTGTGTTACAGGTGTAACTTGCTGGTCTGGTAACACTGTTGGCCAGGTCTGTCACTATTTCTCAAATTAAGCAGGAGAATTCTAGATAATGTGTCTTATAAATGAATGTAATGTCCATTTTTGTGTGTGTGTGTGGCTCCTAGCTCACGTGCAATGGACTCCAGGTTGAATTCTGACCCCGGTTCATAGTCACAGTAGATGTTGAGGAATGGGCTAGCCTTATCACCAGAGTCCTGAAAATGACAAAAGACAGTGTGGGTTCACTTCCATTGCACTGATCTTTAATATCAATGTCCAATCAGGCAAGAACTGGTAAAAATACAAACTAAGATGGACTGTGATAGTGTTCATTTTGACAACAGATTTTGATTTAGTTTTGGTCATAGCCTTCTGATTATATTGTACTTTAGTTTTATTCAGTGTGTGGTGCAATTTTAACAGTCTATAGACTTATTTTAATGCTTGCACACCAGTGGATTCGTAAAGATCAGAAGGGTGTAAACACAGCTGGAAAGTGTAAGAAAGCCCTCAGATACACCAAACAGTGTCAAAGTCACGAACTGTAAAAAAAACCCTTCCAAAACACCAAACAGTGGAAGAATCTGAGTGGCGAAGTAACTAGGGACAGAGGGAGATGCCACTATATATTTGTTCAACAAAATTATCTGTATTTGTATTTGAATAAAAACCGAAAGTGGGTGTGGCGTAACTCGGAAGTGAGTGGAGTTTAACCTGGAAGCTGTATAACATGCTGTGTAACTGCATAACATGATTATAATTTTTCATAATTTCAACTTCATCAAGGAATACATCTTCGGCTATTATGCTTTTACTCAAACTTCCCAAGTTGTATTTTGTGAAGACAATATGCACATGAGCTGGGAGCAGTCTAGAGCGATGGGGAGACACAACATCCCCTGCTATAGTGAAAAGTGGCTTGGAGGAAACTCTCATTGGGGAGCAGGTCAGATATTTTAAAGCCACATGAGCCAGTGCTGGGTGTGTCATTAGCCAACAGCCTGTGTCTGTGATGTTTTAAGGCAGCACTTTTTACTACCTACTACCACCATGCTGACAACCATCAGACATATCCAGCAGTAGGCAAAAGCACTGATTTCTGCACCAGCAACGACTGAATTTCATAAAAATTACAAAACCATATATTCAAAACTATTTTCTTGAAATGAAGGGCACAACTGAATCAATTTCAGTGTCTGAATTTATAAATTACTGTCTAAATATAGGCTAAGAGAAAATGTATTGAGGAATATTACAGAAACACTGATAAGCTGTGCATGACAAAACACAAAATGGAGAAACTAGTAAAAGACATATCAGAATATTTTTTAAGAGTAATTTCTTAAATTCTCAAGTTCAGCATATTTCTCCCTCCCTTCACCTTGGAGTGTGCTTTGTTGGGGAAGTGAGGATTATGTGAAATATGCTTAATTTCTGAATCCAGCAGTTTTAACTGGTTAACATCCTTTTTTGATGTCCAGCACTCTGAATACGGAACACAAGTACATCAACAGTTAAAACCCCTTACTTATCCAACATGTAAAATACATTTAGTCCATTTAATTTGTTAATAATCTATATCTTTGATACTAATTAATTCAATCACCAAATGCAGAGCAACATATTGGATCAACTTTTATCAAATGTACAATTTACTAACAGATTAAAATTAAGAAATGTATTAAGTCACAACAAATATTCACGTCTAATCTAAAAACAAGGTTCAACTACCTTAAAAAAAACAAAAAAAAAAAACAAATGCTACTGACATGGACAGTCAGTCACACAAGAAATGAATGAAAGAAAATACCAAACCACAGCTTTCTCCTAAAATAGTCCCATACAAAACTAAGATCAAAGTATGAAAAAACAAAAAGACAGCTGAATATTCCAAAAAGCCAGGGATATTACTGTTAAAGGAGTAAAATGGTGGTTGAACGTGACACTTCCCAGTTGTCTTTAGGCAACAACAAAACAAATGTGCATAATTTTTTTTTATTATTCAGTAATTTCAATGTACTTTAAAACGTATTTTTCTAAGCCTAAATTTCCCACTATAAAAGTTCACCCGAACCGTCTGGGCGTGGTAATGAGAACTGTCAGTTAGTTATGATTGACAGACCGTGCCCCGTTACCATAGCTACCCCCATGATACGCGCTCTTTTTGGGAGACTGAATTTTAAGCTAGCTAGCTTAGTAGTATATCAAGTATCGACAGATAGCTAAGGTAAGGACGTTGACTTGTATCCAATTATAATATAAACTCTAGCTAGCCAAGTTAAGATAAAAGCACAACTATAACGTCCTCATAAAAGCAGACTAGCTAGCTAACGTTATCGATAACATTGCCTTATGAAAGCAAACTACCTAGCTAGCTAACGTTAGCTATCATTTTTAAGCAATGTCATAGAAATAGTGCACTTTTTACACAGGAATGTAAACCCAAATAATACTGGCTAGACATGGTTTTAACTAGCTAGCTAATGTAATTTACTTGTTATTTATTTTGCTTGTTATCAGAAATAGTCTAGAGGGACTTGTTGTTATTGATTGTTTGCGGACGTCTGCCGGAAGTTAAGTTAGGGCCAGAACAATGCACATGCGCAGTAACGTCTGTTTATGTTGTTACCGTTGAAAGCGTCTATAAGTACGATTGTTTTTTTTTTTTTTTTAAATGACTTACAGTACCTGCTACGTCTAACCTACCACTGGAACTGAAAACAGCACCTATTAGATGTGTGTCTAACCGAGACTGAGTTAACTTGTGTGATGGACAGTTCTAGGCTATAATGGATTTGTCTACACCTTGTGGTGGACATAATACTACAACGATGGAGGCCGATGCGTAGTTCTCCCCACCCAATTACAGTTGAATATAAATAAAATGTTTTGAATATAATTAAATAGTTAGCTAGCCATCCGTGATAAGCAAAATACTGTGAGACCATTTTTATCTAAAACCCAACTGAATATTTAGAAATACACATTTTGTTTTTGATCAGCTGAAGAACATTTTGTCCTTTTTTAATCAGACAAGTGTTTGGTAAGAACACCAGCTGAAAAGCTTTCCCCAGGATTAACTCTGGCATAATGCTATGTAATATTAGCATAGCCATGCAAAGACACAATATTAATGTTAATAACACCAAATGGGAGCATCAAAAATGACAACCATAAAGGGACAAAAATAGAGCTCTGAAGGTGACTGAAACGGACTTACAAAACAAAAGGAGCAGTAAGTGGCAGATATGACAAAACAGCAGAAATAGGAGGAGCAAGAGGCAAACCTTGATAAATGTGATCCCAACAACCAGGCCTCTGTTGGGCGGGGACTTGTTGAATGAGTCAATAGACACGATCTCTGCATCAACTGTGCAATGCAGTGGGAGAAATACAGCCATTATAAATGCTGCTATGCAGCTGTAGACACATACAGAGTAAACAATACTGCAGACAAAATCCTTTTCAATCTTTTTTTTTTTCATATTGGCTCCCATTTCATGCAGAGTAGTACTATATCTGATGTGAAATTAGTATTTTCAATAAGACAAGCACCAATAATGAAATATAATTAATGAAAATGTTGTAACTAAGATGCTACTTGTCTGGACTGAGTACATGCTAACATTTTATAATAATAAAGCCCTAACATTACCAAAGCTCACAATAGCTACTAATGACCTTGTAACTGGTGCACCTTACATGGGATGCCTGCATTTTCTGACTTCGCACAGGTGGACCGTGGTCGGAGCCGCAATGTCAAGGCCAAGAGGCGCCACCTCCCACCCCAGTGACCATAGACTGTAGCCCTTACTGTAGCTTAGTCCTCCGCAGTAATCAGGAAGTGACGCAAACTGTACCTCATTGGTCCACAACAAATATTATAACAGTGCCCAAATGACACAAATCATGAAATCGACCCATGGACAGTCATAAGACGAATAAAATACACATATTGTGACTATTTGTTCTCATGAGAAAAAATTATTGACTTTGTATTTTGACCGCATTTGTACCGTAGACATGGAAACTGGATATGAAAACACCTATACTGGAGCCAACCGTAGTGGCGCTAGTGAGCAACCAGGAACAAAAAGACCAGGAAATGAGCTTCAAAATGAAGTCTGGTTTTGGCCGCTTGGCTTTTCCGCACCGGACTGTCAATCACATTGTAAAAATCACAGAACCACTTAACTCTATGGTTTTGGCTCCAAATCGACAACATGGCCACGCCCGCCATTGAGCTTCAAAACGTGTTTTAGAGACCCACAGAGAGTCAATGGGTGACGTCACAGTAGCTTTGTCCATATTTTTTACAGCCTCTGGTTGCCACCAGCGATTATCACATTTAGGCTAATGGTTGGCCCCTACGACTTAAAGTTAATACTGAGTGACGGATGATTTTTCCCACAGCGCGCAGGTACTACCGCCGTGGGCTATGCATGGCAAATTGTGGTCACTCATTCACTCACTCACTCACGACCTTTGAGGGACGTTTTGTGGGACGTATGTGCAGATGGTGCCAGCTAGAATGTGTCTGCGGAAGTGAGTTGCGCCGTGGGTCTGGACGGTTACGCGCTAGTTGTTTGTCGCTACCATTGTTCTGCACATCACTGAGACTTAAATTGTAGTTAACTTTGACTCCAGTGCTGGCTCAGTGGTCATAACAATATTATGTCTATTACATACTCATAACCTGTAATTACTTTTGGCAAAGTGTAAAATCATCAACAAATCAATCTAACCTTACAATAAATTACATGGAAGACCACACATTTGTTCAGAGTTTGATAAACACAATTACAATGTTTCTATGCCTGTATGCTGCCAACTGGGCTGACTACAAAGATGGCATTAATGACTTCACATTGGCGATGCACGCCAATTCTGGAGTGATAAAAAACTGCTAAATGTGTAGGCTACCAAATTTGTGTAACTAAAACTAGGTCCAGCAACTTAATGCACATAATGGCAATGCAATGGTGATCATGTCATCAGAATAATGCCTCTAACACATACACACAAAAGTATGTGACAGCTGCTGAAAGCATTGGTTTAAGAGGTTAATAGTGTGACACTTGCTAAATGAATTAAGACTACATATTGTATACATTTCTCATGTTATTTCATGAGAGAACATTTCTGTAAGAATTGGGGAAAAATTGCCTAAAACCTTTGGTAGTTATTATCAATACAATTGTTTTGGTATACCCCTGTTGTTCCATATTGATAATTTGACAGAGGTTACTTCGGCATTTGTAATTATTTAGGCTAGTAGAATGTCTGTACTCTATTCTAAAACTGCACAATATAGTTTTAAACTATGCAGTAAATGAGCTGTGTACATTTGGTCCATGGTTATCGCTCCATCAGTAATTATCTTTTCGCCACAACACAAAAGAAATATACCATACGTATATAATATCACAAATATATAGAAATAGCCTAGTGGCAAAGGTCCTGGGGCCATGAAATATCTTAAGGCTAAAAGTGGCTACTAACCTGCCAATTTAGGAGAAACTCTTAAAAATATTGTGCGTGTCAGTCCTTTAGGGACTCAGATGCTGTAGTATTTGGTCTAAAAGTAGGCTATTTCACAAAGAATTTTAGTAGCGTACTAAAACCATGTTTTAGATAATCAAAACTGAATTATAGATAACTTTAATTGGAGGTTCCATACAACTGAGAATGGTGAAAGTGACTTCAGTCTTACTAATGCAAATGGAATTAGAGATATCTTAAATTTACGTTTTGACCAGTCAAAATGCATTTTGAAGATATCTTAAATTAGCGTTTTGATTAGTCATAAATGAATTACAGATATCTGTACGGTGAATCCGGGCCGGTCATTAAATGTTAAAAGGGCATGAGATATTGAAGCCTTTAAACACTTCCCAGACATATTACAACATGAATTTTCAATATCATGTGCCAGCACCCAAGTGCACAGGGATTTTTAAAACAATTGGGACACTTTTTGTTCTGTTGTATTGTACTCACACCACTATTACTAGTTCAAAGCTGGCTGTGGGCTTGCCAACTACACACACACGAACCAAGTTTACTAACATTATATTCACATAAACTATACCATCATGAATATGAATAAAATGTAAAGTTACAACATCTGTGTCTTTGCAAACTTCGCTTTGCTATTTCTTCGGTGGCATTTCTCGATATAACTGTTCCGCCGTGTTAACATATTTCTGCGGTTGCGGGGCAGGCACTCTTCACGCTAAGAAGAAATTTCAGGATTTTTCCGATATTGCTTGTGTCGAAAGTGCTGCGACGGAGACAACGATATATTTACTCAGGAGGCACATCTGTCCAAAAACGTAAACAAGTCAGGCAGTTTTCACTGTCGGGAAAAATTTTATGACTACGTAACGCGAACGCAAATGAACCACAGAACCACATACCTTGGACCTGAATGTATTTTTGCCACAGCAATCAAACCCGTCGGCGTAGCCTATCTACCGTTTTAGTTGAGAATCAAACGACATGCTAAGTTAATAAAATCAGTGGTCAATTTAGTTTATTTTTATTAATGCCTACAACTGTATTGCGGCAAACTGGACATCACATTCACACAACGTTAGTGGCCACGCAGAATTCTTACTAGGATTACGTTTAGGGTTTTTTTGTTAAGTTTAAAAGTTGTTTGATCAAACCTGGGATATAGGTGAACTGTACTTCTTTGGCAACTGGACGTATTTTTTGTCGGAAATCTTGATACTTGAAACATACAACTTTGCCTTTAAGTGTTGCCGCAAGCAGGTCCTGGTCATCGGCCTGGCACAACCCGTATATGTTACTCTGTGACGAGAAGCGGCTGAAACTATCTTCCACAAAGGGACACATCCCCTTAGCGTCTCGTTCCATGTTCAAAACACACAGAGGGAAAAGAGCAATGAAAGCCCTCCACAATCACCGGTCTACTTCGGGCCGCGCCTGTTCCAAATTTTTCGTGAAAGGTGGATTTTTTCCGGGAGATGAGAGTGATGAACGAATTAACTTGTCCTTCACGGTTTTTATCCAATCAGACTGTACGAATGCGAGAAAAAATGGAACATAGGGCGGACATTCTTTGCGGCTACCTGAAGCAAGAAGGTCAATCGGTGGCTAATCAATGAATTTAACTTCCTGTGTAACCCACGAGATGTAATTTCAAAATAAAAGCACACGAATTTTAAATATAACATGTTTTCATTATTTAACAGGGCAAGACTCAGAGATTGAAAAATAAAGATCAGAAAGCAAAAGTCATCCGCAGGAATTTTTTCCAATCCTATTTTCTAATGAACACAATTCTCCAGCCAGGGATGTGTCTGAAATCACTGCACTTGCCTATCATTTAGTATACAACATTACCTTATATTTATTAGTCAGACACTTTTATCCAATGTGACGTACAATAAGTGCATACCGAAGGTCATTGGAACAACTACAAAACAGGTCCGATAAGGTACAATACTAATTTTGTAACAGTTATTCATACCCTACCCATGAAAACATTAAGTCCAGTTCACACAACGAACAATACTCTCTGACCTAACCTATGCTAAGTGAAACTAGAGGCATGACAAGCTACAACATCAAGATAATGATACAAAGTACAATATAAGTGATGGATGTAGGCACGCATGACATGCAAGTGGCACAGGAGGATATGGAGGACTAAATGTGCCAAAATTAAATAAATAATGAAATAAATAAATGTGGAAATAAAATTAAGTATTTATTTATTTAATGATTCATTTATGTCAGTATAATTAAATAATTCCCACCTCATGGCTATTTCATTATTTCATGTTGTATTTCCGAATGGCTTTTTTCATTTTATAATGACACTTTTCAAAATGGTGAGCCCTCTCAACACGAGCGGGGCTGGACCTACCCACTGATTAGGCAAATGTGATTTCAGTGCTAGTTTGTACTTGGCAGGATTGTTTGTTTGTTTGCTGAACAGGTTACCCTACAGGGTTGGAGTCCTGATCTGTGTGGTCACTTCTGGCACTACGATCTTTACTTCACTCTAGTGTGTTTCTTTTGCACCTCTGCACCTTGAACTGTTGCACTTGTTGTACGTCGCTCTGGATAAGAGCGTCTGCTAAATGCCTGTAATGTAATGTAATGTAATCTTTTGTAATTGATTACTTGGGCTGCGTCCGAATAGTCAAAAGAATTACATCCTATGTCTTTTCCTAACCACTTTTCCTTGACCTCAGTGGAAAACGTCATGAGGTCAAGGAAAGATGTGAAGGAGAATTCATAAGGACTTATGCTGCGTTCCAGACGAACTCGGAAACTCGTAGCTCCGACTTGGGAGGTCGGATTTACGAGCTCGGAGCGTTCCAGTGGTTACTTCGTAGATGACGTATTTTTGTAAGCCAACCCGACAGTTTCTTCCGCCATGGGTGAATTTTGAAGCTGTTATGTGCTTTAAAAAAGCAAGTTGCTAACTAGTAATTTTATGAGTTTAACCCAACACCAGATGCCTAATTATTCTAAATACATTCCCTGCAGAAAAGCAACTTAAAACAGTTCTCAAAAGCTTCAAAACATGTTACAGTTATTTTATTTACATTTACTGTGTAGGCAGCCATGTTGGATGTGACATCAAATGATGGTATATCAGAATCTCGGGGCTTAGTTCCCGACTTGGAATTTCCGAGTTGGAAGGGCGTTCCAGTGCATTCTTCCTAGTTGGAGCTGGGAAATTCCCAGTTCCCGATGTGAATCCGACTGCACTTACACTAGGCTACGTAATTATGCGACGGCGGATGTTATTGACGTGGGTCTGCCGTGGTGAAACTACAATGTTCCGAAGATGGACTACTAAAAGCACATCTTAGATACTTCGCCCCGTGAATTCTTACCGTGTTATTTCATGCAGGCTATATAAATGTGGACAACCCAGTGAAGGGCCCAGGGCTGTGTCCGAATAGTCTTTTTTGCTAAGGAAGATTCCTAACTGAGTGAAATGACCCGAAAGTATCTAAGTGGCAGCCATGGTGAGAGCTGTTTGAATTCTCTAAATGCTAAGGAAAGGTGCTTCAATGCTTCCTTTCTTATCTCCTTTAGCATAGGCGACACTGGACCATCCTTTACGAAAAGAAAGGAGATAATGGCGTCCCACAATTCCTTGCGTCAGCAACATTTAAAGCGACGCACCATTCGGCCGTTCATGAAAAGAAACGATCAACATGACCGACAAGGGACGTATATCATCATGTAAGTTACCGTTGCTTATTAAGCATTTTCCATCTTATGCCATAACTTCCTAATATGCTCCCTATATGTTTTGAACTTTCAACAATATGTTAAACCCTTAGGCGAACTATAAACGTTACGCTACTGTTGTAAAATGATCAAAGTGAAGTTAACGTTGTAGCGTAACCATGCTCAGTTTGCATGCTCAGTTATTTCTTCATTTTGAGCGTTGTTGTATTGCCAGCCTTTAGGAAGATCATTAAGTAATTTTACTTCGGTCACAGATGCTGAAACCCTTGCCAAAACTGGATCATCTCTTCAGCGGGAAGAGAAATGCAGCCAAATCCGGCTGGGAGTAAGTATATTTGTGGATTTAAAAGTTGTTATTATAAATGGGTATGGCGAATTAAGCTAATTCGGACCTACAGGCAGGTGGTGAAGGAAATGGGGCTAGAGGGGCAGGTGACTGCCACACAGGCCTCCAAAAAGAGGGACAACTTAAAAAAAATACAAATACAAGGTAAAGCAAATCATATGGCTGGGCACTGTGGTGGGCTAGTGTTTGTGGATATTATGTTGTACAATTAAAACAGGCTTACATTAGCTACCCCAACCTTCTATATGGAAATGTAATGTGCCTATTAATTAGTTATCTACACATTTTTCAACATTTGAGGCAAAAGAAATTATGAGTAGCTACAAAGTTGAATGGCTTGTAACAGTTAGACTACTACATTATTGGTCACTGTGCATTCTGCCCCAACTGCCCTTTCAGTAACATTCTGTTATCCACGGTGTTTAAACGGGGTGACATAGCTCAGGAGGTAAGACCGATTGTCTGGCAGTCGGAGGGTTGCCGGTTCAAACCCCGCCCTGGGCATGTCGAAGTGTCCTTGAGAAAGACACCTAACCCCTAACTGCTCTGGCGAATGAGAGGCATCAATTGTAAAGCGCTTTGGATAAAAGCGCTATATAAATGCAGTCCATTTACCATTTACCAATTGGAGTTGAAGAACCCCCCGACCAGCACAGGCATGGACAGTGGTGAGGCAACAGCAGCTACTTGGCCGTGGTTTGATGCCATGCATGAAGCACTTGGGGAAAGGCCGTCCGTCGGCCTCCTACTCATTGGCTCATGCTCGGTGCCAAACCATGGCCAGACTGCTGCTGAAGCCTCATCCTCTGGATGTGAAGAGTCTTCACAAATGTCCCTCCTGCCTGGCACAGACAGTGAGGAGGAGTCCATGCCTTCCACCTGCTCCGAGCCACCCACTAAAAGGCCAAAGAGGGGTGGGGGCATGTTGGCCTTCCTCAAAAATCAGGCCGAAAAGGAGGAAGCAAGGAATGCTGCTCTATACAACCAAAATGAGCGATTCCTTGCTCTTTTTGCTGAACTAGTTAAAAAATAAATAAGAAACTTATATGGAGTCCTGTTGTGTTAATTGAAAGAAGTCAAATACAAAGCTCTTCATTTGCTGAATGAATGGAATAGTATTGAGCAACACATTGCTTCAAGCCACAAACAAAAACCTAGCCCACCTGTCAGAGCTGTCCCCGACCACTGCTCTCACCACTGCCTAATAGTGTTATCTTTTGAGACGGATTCGTTCAAAAGAACAAATCTTTTGGATGAACGAACGCAGACTCACTGAACATACTACACCCGAATCGTTCGCAAACAACACAACAGTACACTTGCCCGAATCGTTCGCGAACTACACAACAGTACACTTTCCCGAATCGTTCGCGAACGACACAACAGTACACTTGCCCGAATCGTTCGCGAACTACACAACAGTACACTTGCCCGAATCGTTCGCGAACGACACAACAGTACACTTGCCCGAATCGGTCGCAAACTACACTAGTTCGTTCGTTCCTCTTGCTGTAGCGAATGAAAGGAGTGAGGAGTCTCTGGAGAGGAGTGGGAACGGTATGGAATAATGGATAATAAATGGATAATAATCGAACATCACTGTCAAGTGTGCTGTTTATTTTCAATGAACTAACAAGACTTTTTTTAACATGTTTCAAAGTAGGCTAGCCAAGGCTACTTTTTTATCGACTACATTTTATGAGAAAACATGATCTACTTAGCCAACGTATATCAGCACTTTCTATTTCAAGCAGCCATTAGAAGAAGTCACGGTAAAGAAATCCGCATCTAGGGCTAAAACAACCCAATTGTTTTAGGGAAATGTAGTGAAATGAAATGCCCACATGAAACACATTCTTTCAAACTAAATTGTGTGGAATAAAATCTAAACTAAAACATTTTATGAAAAATAGGGAAAGAAAGTGTTTGGTTCTTTGGCTATTAAATATTCTGTAGGAAAATGCTCTGTGTATAAATGCTTCCCCCCCCGATCGACAACATCCAACAGCACCCCCCCCCCCCCCCAACAAGACCCAACAGCACTCCTCCCCCCCCCCCGTCGACCGACAGTAACCCTAGTGACGCCACTAATTCTGTCCTATTTGTCCTATTTACTAAATACTTCCATTTACATTCAGACACTCTACATTTATTATTTAGAATAGTTTGACTAGTTGGAAGCCCCTTTCCACTGGTTTTACAGAGAGTTAATGATTTTACTGTTTTTAGGCAGCCTATGGTCTTTGCATCTCTCACAGAATGATCCACTGTAATAAATATGACACACACTGTGTGAAAGAAAAGGCAAGTTCTTGATTTATTAAGGTGCAAACAAAAATGTAGAAGAAAAGTTGAATTATTGACTGAAACCAAAATGTAACAGAAAAGCCATTTATTCACTTTACAAAATGAAATAGTCATCATCTTGCAGAGGTGAGGGACACTGGTTTGGGGCTGACACTTGTGCTGCCAGTGTGTCCTTGTAATGCCGACCTCCATGTTCATCCGCTTGCACAGGTGGTGGTGGTGGCACTGGATCCTCTTCCTCAGCCGCCTCCAGGATGTCCCCAGCAGTGATGCAGATGTTATGGAGCACTGCACACACTGCGATGACATTAGGAGCAAAGGTGTGATCCACTTCCAGGGCTTTGAAGAAGATCCCTCGCCACCGTGCCTTCATCATGCCAAAGGCCCTCTCTATAATGGATCGGGCTCTGGCATGGTGAGCGTTGAAGCGCGCCTCCACTCTTCCCCTCACTGGTTCCCGATATGGGATAATGAGATGCAGTCAGACATGGTATCCCCCATCCCCCACGATGAAGTAACCAGCTGGTGGGTAACGGCCCCTGACAAACACTGGACTATTTCTGAGCACCCTGGTGTCGTGGACTGAACCAGGGTAACCAAAAAATATGTACACAAATTTACCAGTGCTGTCACAGATTGCCTGAAGCTGGACAGAGTGGAAGAGTTTCCTGTTCAGGTAATCTTGTACATGTGGACCATGGGGAGCCTTGATGCGGATGTGGCATCCATCAATGGCTCCCACACAGTGGCTGAAGGCTGGGCTGTTGGCAAGGTGTTGGAAGCCATGGGCAACTTCAGCACACTGCGCCAGTGTGGGGAAGTGGACCACTTTGTCCAGGAGAGACAGGATGTACAACACATCCGATGTACAATGTCAAACACTGTCGACTTTGGCACATCGAAGACCCGGAAGACAACGGTGTAAGACAACCCATGTGCCGGCCAGTAGACCACCAAGAGGACCTCCATTTATTGCACCCAGCCATGCATTATCCTTGTGTAAGGCAAAACATAACAGCTATATTCTACATAGGAACACATTAGATATGCAGGAACAATTTCAGTTATGCTTTGATGGTATGTTCAATTTAAGCATGCTCTGTGATCTGTGTTCAAAACCCATATCAGCATCCTCTTACCATTTGTGTACACAATGCCATGAGCCTCTGCAGTCGTACCCTCCTCCTATGAATGTCTCTTTGGTTTCGCTGTAAGGTGAGCCACACAGCAGCAGCAAGCTCCATATCTCCCATTTTGCTCTATAACTGTGATACTCCCCAGCTGCCCTTTTATAGGCCACTAATGAAGATATAGGCTCATCAGGATATATACTACTCAGCTGGGTAGATGGGTTATTAGCCATTCATTGAGTGCAGTAGTGTTGGGCCCTTGATTATCTGATAGTAATATCTTTGGGGAATCAACTATTTTGTCACATTACACATCCATAGCCTGTATCAGCCGTAACAACTTCAAAGCACAATCAAGTCAAGATTTCAAGGTGTTTACTGAGTTGTGTGGGGGTTCTTAATCTATTATATGCATAGGCTTATAATCAGATCAAAATCAGCATATTAACCATAACACAGAAGTCTGTCTTTCAAGAAAAAGGGATATGAGATGTTTTTAGCCAGATGTTTTTAATTCAATGATACGTACAGTAGTAGTTTGTAGGCCTAACGTGTTATTCCTATCTTGCATAAATTTTACAATTATTTTCATACAATCATACTAATTGGGATTCATGTCGATACATACAAGTGGACAGGAGGGTGAGCGCAAGCAACCATTCTCAATGTGATAACTATTTCTTTTCACTTTTGTGACTGGTAGCCTATATTCCTTTTTTTATTTCAAGTCCAACCTTGGTAATGTATATATTTTTCACCAGGTTGTCCACATTTATATAGCCTGCATGAAACAACACGGTAAGAACGCACAGGGCGAAGTATCTTAGATGCGCTTTTAGTAGTCCACCTTCGGAACATTGTAGTTTCACCACGGCAGACCCACGTGAATAACATCCGCCATCGCATAATTACGTAGCCTAGTGTAAGTGCAGTCGGATTCTCTTAGCACAGTGGTTGTCTTTTCCTAAGTCCTTATGAATTCTCCTTCACATCTTTCCTTAACCTCATGACATTTTCCATCGAGGTCAAGGAAGAGTGGTTAGGAAAAGACATAGGACGTAATTCTTTTGACTATTCGGACGCAGCCCACGTCTTGTTCTGAGTAGCGCAGGTTCCTATGTTGGCTCTATGGTGAAATCTATGGGCTGGTAGTTAGTTTGCTGACTATGCTAGTTTCAATGCTGTAACGCTATGTTTGGACAGGAGAAGCAAGGTAATGCATCTACTAACTGTATGATGCAGACTTTTTTCTGTACATGACACAAAACTAGCTTTCTAGCTTCAGTTAGTGCTGAGATAGTCCTGCTGGCAGGACCTGCGAGTGGGGTGGCTACAGTGGCATTTGCTCTGCTGGCTTGCTAGTTAGGTAGTAAGCAATTAGTTCATCATCGGAGTTGTTCTTAACTGGCTAATGCCAGCTGAATAATAAATAAAGAGTAGTTAAGTAAACACTGGATCAAAATAACTGCACTGACATGTGCTAAGTAGCTAGTTAAAACTAGCTTTCTTGCTTCTGTTAGCATTTGAAGAGACAGTAATAAAGGAGAAAGCCCTTCTGGCCAGGAACTGTGATTGGGGTGGCTAGCTACCAAACATCTTGGATCTTAATCAGCGATGTTCCTAGCTAGCATTGTCTAGTTAACATGCCTCCTCTGTTGTGACCACCCCCCTTTTTACTGTAATTGTGGGTCTCCTCTTTTCTTGGTCCTCATGGCCAGCATCCTCACTTTTTTCCAGTATCCACTGTGATAAAGAGATATTGCCATTTGATGGAGGCTTCATCATCTGGTAAGTGGTCACACGGCATTCTGGACACTCAGAATATTGTAGGCTCTCGGAACTACACCAAGGAGGGAAATAGTTCGGAGCGAAGGTTTATGCGGAATGTCTTCCTCTGTTGCTGTTGGAAAAAGGTTATTTTTTAAGCAGCCTGTGAATACTGTATCTATGTTCTACTATCCCCGCTGATCTTACACGTTTTATCTGACTCCAAATTAAAAGTTCCAAATTAGAATTTAGGCTTGATTTAGAATGTAACTCAGTTCATCTGAAGTTCTACACTGAGGGTCAACGCAGTTTCACCCGGTACGCACCGCGGATGCGCCCGTAACGACAATTTAACTAGCTGTTTGCAGACGACGCAGCGGTTGTGAGATTTCCCTCATGGGGAGTATAACCTAATTAGGGTTCAGGGACTCTGAAAGGGCCAATATTGGTCATCCCAGGATCAACTTGGTTCTGCTGACGGTCCCGCCTTAACTGAAAACTTGGTGATCAAACAAGTCCAACGGGCAGTTCCCTAGTCATAATTGGGGGAAACCGACTTAGAGGGCTGTTACAAGAACGAAACATTGACCAAGACCACACAAATCAAGTCATTAACAATTTAATGTCAGGTAGGTTATACACTTAAAATAGTCAATTATAGTTACAGAATTTAGAAAGTACTTAAACAATAAAAGTACAAAGTATCAAAGATAAAGATGAGCATACCTGACAGCAGTCTACACACAGAAAGAGTCTTGTGTGGGAAGTCTGATTGCAGCTTCCCAGAGGGCCCTGTTCCTCTCCTATAAGAACCCAGCGCAGGCAGTGATGTCGCCACAAAAGGCTCATAAAATCATAAATTTACTTGGAGGGGGAAGATTGGAATTTGGTTCCTTCCTGAGGGTCAGACAGATGGATTTACTAGGAGGAGTGTCACAAAAATACAGTTTACTCCAAAGTTATTAAAAATAGATTTTCTATAGGTTTGCTGGTTTTCAAACCTAAACCAGAGCATCACTCGCACAGAGACCATAAAAACCATACCAAATATGAATATCTGTTTTTGTGTTTGTCATGAAAACTCTGAAAAACATGAAATAACTGCACAATCTCTTACATGAACCAACTGCCAAAGCTCAATGTCTTTCCACAGTGTATCAAGATTGCATAGTGTAGTGTAGCAATGTGTTCAACCCAAATCTGTAATTATTTCCTAGCAAAAAGTTTGCTTGAGTAAATTTCTCTCCTTTTGAAGGTAGAGAGACAAGTTACCCAGTGACACCAGGTGAGGGCACTGTGGCTGTCCCTAAACTGTCCTGAGCAATTTGCCCCATTTCTGTCATATTATTCTACTACCCGCAATCTGAAACCTCCAGGACGTTGGAGTAATTTCAGAATTGCTTTCCCATAGAAAAGAGGTGTCAACTGTTAACTGTCGCAAAACCAGATGCCAAGGTTTTACGGGCCACTCTGTCCCGACAGCATCAGACTCTGCACCTGGCGAATTGCTTTATGACAGTCAGAGAGGAAATTCCACTCTATGCCTGTTCCCGTGGGCCTTACAATATGCACACATTATACTCTTTGTGTCACAAACTTTAGCATCTGCCATCTTGTCCAGACGTGTTTATTGTAGCAGGCCTCGATTGTGAAGACTTTTCACCAAGTACTGTAGGTTTTCATGGGTTTTGCACTGACACGTGTCCCTGTCAGCTTCGGTTGGAGCTATGACCCAAAAGGGTCTTTGTCTGCAAAAGAAGGGATAGCACACTGCTTCATGGTTTTCTGCCAAAAACCTCTTGTGCAGATTTAGAAGGGTGTCTTCCTTAGGGTAATTGTGTTCTGACAGTGGTGATCCTGCTGACATCATCATGTAGAAAAAACATCTTCACAGCTTTCTTCTTCATCTGAGAAGCTTCATTTCTTGCCCTGGATAATTCTTCACTTTCCACATCTCCACACTTCCATCGTCTGTATGAGAAGCCTAGAGGTTTTTTTTCTAAAATTGCTGACACTTGCGGGGAAAGATGACCTTGTTCAAATATTTAAATGATACTAGAACTCTATGGCATTTGTTTAACAAAATATCAATTCAGCCTTTAAAGCACACAACACCATTGACGTAGAGAAGTTATGTGCAGCCTGATATACAAAATCATCAATGCATTTATGAAATACAGAGAGCATGTGTAGACTCACCTTGTCAGACCCTGAGATGGTCCTCCTCCAATGACCTTTCACACAGGAAGCAGTTTAATTGTGCAGGAACTAATGTGTTAAAATGTAATATAAGAGTCCCGAAAACACCGGTGACCAAAATCTTTGGGACAAATGTATTTTTAAAATAAATTATATATTTTAGAAGTCTAATATAATTTGAATGATGCATATAAAGAAAATAGTTGTTTCACACAATTTCATAATTTTAGTTTTGTGTTTTTGCGACTTGCTTTCATTCCAATAAAGGATTTGCACTCATTCAATAAATGTGTGGATGCATTGTTTATTGATTTGCACCCTATGTTGGGAATGGATGTTCGTGAAACAACTAGTACATTACAATAGCTGTAGCACTAGGGCTTACTGTGCATAATTTTAACATGCAGACCGATATTTGCAGTGCTGCTGCTTTTGCCTGAATGCGTGAGCAACCAATGGCCGTGAGTGATCACGCCCTGCTCATGTTGATTGAAAAGTGTCATTATGAAATGAAAAAGGGAGTTTGGAGGTACATGTGTAACATTAAACGTGCTATAGGAACAAAGTAGAGGGATTGAAGTCATAAAAATGATCCCAGATTGGGAGTGCCCCTCAGAGGGATGATAGTTAATTAGTCCAAGTATAGTCTGAAGAGATTAGTCTTATCACCAGGGCAGAAGATGGGCAATGACTGAGTGAATATCAGTTGTATACGGCCTGTATAATCAATAAAAGGCAAGTATGCTGATTCCGACATTACCCAGGAGGTAGCCTATAGTTACATCAGCTGGTTGAGTTCATGGGTGGACGAAGCACGTGGCAAGACTTTTAATTTCTGATCCCTGGACTTACATCTCTAGGAAGACCAAAATTAAATGGTTAACCCCTTGAAACCCAGTTAAAACCCAGGGCTTAAATAAACAGCCATTATCTCCAAAACTATATACAGTACAGACATGGTTCAAAGCTTGAAATAAAGAGCACATTTTTACCAAAATGACCAAATATCCTGATCATACAGGAGTCTCAACAGTAAGCATACAGGGCATATTCTGAAAAACAACAAAGAAATCCAAAAATAGTTTTGTATGTTCTTTATTATGTAGTGATAACATGCACTTCTGATACTGGAAAAAACCAAATTTATTTTTCCCCATCATAACACAGGATATATACAAAACCAAGATAAATGTTTGTAGTGGGACAAAGCAGTGAAATTTGACACGTTTTCACAAAGGTGGGCCTAGGCCTATTTTCATAATTGTCTAACCGCATTTTTTTGATGTGATCGCGGTTTTTGTTGAACCGCGGTTAAAGAATTTTTTTTTTAATGAGATGGGTCAAAGCATGGTCACACTTTTGTTTGCATCCATCAAACACGTTTCCAATGCCCGCGTGCACTGTGTAGCATGACAGAACAGTAGCTATCCTATCAGAGGATGCCCCGCCCGCATTGATTTACAGTTGCAAAGTCAAGTCGGCTTTCGAACGTTAAAAATCCAAACAGAATTGGGCAGTTTCGTGAGAAGTAGTGTTGTACCTTTGAGAAATGCCCATAACATTAAACTGATACACGTTTCGTTTTCACTGGAGTTTTCATTTAGTGTTCGTAAAAAATCGTTTGAAACTGTCCCGTTTGTCCTGTCAAAATGTGGGCCTCAGTTGGGTCTCTAAGCCCAACTGAGTTCAGCTAAACTAGGATTGGACAATCGGTCATTTGTGGAGGGATTAGACTCTCAGCCTGCTGTCAGCTACAGCATCAGTTTGACACCGGATTCGGCAAACAGACAGTGTGATAGAAAAATTATGCTTAGCCTCAGCAATAAGAAACAGTAAATGGAAAATTACAAATGTACCTCTCACCCCTCCCTTAAAAGATGTGTTGTGCTGAACCGAAGGATGTAAGGGAGGGGGAGAAGATTACACTTTATGCAAAACACGCCTATGAAGTGTTAAAAGCTTATAAATGAGAAGGCTCTCTAGTGTTCAGAGAGCCTTCATGCAGAAACTTTTTTTTTCTCTGTGTGAACTCTCCTATTTGGGCAAATAGACTTTCACACAATATTCAGTTCAAACGTTTATTTGACTCTTCTCACCGAACTTGGAGATCTAGAGTATTTCCACCACAGTTATTTTGCGTAGTCGGCAGGATCGCTAACTCTATTTCCTTTTTCAGATGCTTGGAACAGGGAAACTGTGCACAGCCGGGATTTTGGAAATCTTGGAAGTTCGACTCTCTGCGACCTGTAAGTAAAAGGACTGGAACAGAAACGAACACCCAAGACCAAGGGCTGTCTGGTGGAGGTGATCAATACGCGATCTGAACAAAAGAAAAGGGTGAGAACATAATATTCGTTCTTAGGTTGCGGACCTTGGGGTTGGAGTCCCCTAGACTTAGGTTGCGGACCTTGGGGTTGGAGTCCCCTAAACGTAGGTTGCGGACCTTGGGGTTGGAGTCCCCTAAACTTAGGTTATGGACCTTAGAGGGTTGGAGTCCCCTAAGTTTAGGGTGCGAACCTTAGAGTTTGAGTCCCCTAAGCGATAAGGTTTAGGTAACTGACGAGTTTTGCTAAATAGTTTCGAAGATAAACTAATAGTAGGATTAACGACCAGCTGGGGAATTCGGGGAATTCCAGAAACTAGCCACAAATTCGGGGACTTTGGAAAAGTACTGGACCCAAGTAATGGACCCAAACTGAACAATCAATAGAATTAGTCGTATGAGGCGCTGTAGTACTTGCCACCTTCATAGCTGCTTGCAGCTATATTTAGGGGCCAACCACCAATGGTGCGAAATAGAGGTGCACCGATCAATTGGCTGTGGATCGGAACCGGCAGGTTTTCGCTCCACAACATGCTATCAGTGACCAGCAGGTTTATTTTTATTTTGGCTGATCTGTATCCTGGTTTTATGATGTAAGAAATGTGAGCAGAGTCCATGCACAAGCTGCATTGGAATACTGCTGCTATGTATTTCCCAAAATGTCAGCCATCTGGAAACAATACAAAGTATGTGAAGCGGACTTTTTTTTTTTTTTTTCCACAGTCTTCTGTGATATACTGATAAAAAAAGCTAAGTGACAGCTAAGTGACTTGTAGGGCTTCAAAAGTGATGCTGAGATTGCAGTATTTCTGCTGGGCAGGTATTTAAGGTAGCATCCAATTCCCAGTAGAAAATACTATGAAAACCATACTACCTTTTAAAAGACAGGTAACCTTTATGAATGTGATTTTATTCATTGCAAATAAAAGTCTCACACCTGACACCATTTTATTTTATTTATTTATTTATTTTTTTAACTTAAGACGCATCTTAAATACAGGCAGTGCATTTTTCACACCAGGTTTCACACCACCACATATTTTCTCAAGTTCGAAGTTGAGTTCTTGTAGGCTGAAATGTCCACATTTCTAGGCAGACAAAGAAGGCAGCGCATAATGTAACTACTGTTTTTGGTAGTCTGTAAGTAAAACGTAGTTTGAACGTGAGGCCAGGGGTGTTCTGCCTCCTACGAATCACCCGCCGTTGTTTCAGCTATTGTTGTCGCCCACTCATCCTTCTGTGTGCTGTGACTGGCTACGTTTGATTGGTGAAACGGAGTCATGTGGGGCTATGACAGAGCCAAAGCAAATACCAGTCAGCCTCTTTGGCTGAAATCTCTCTGAGAGAATGAAACGAACAGAACGTGCATTGAATAAAAAATGGGTAAAAAATAAAAGTAACGAGCGGAATGTAGCCGAATATAACGGAGTAAAAGTAACATTTTTTCTTCACAAATATACTCGAGTAAAAGTGAAAAGTATGTTGCATTAAAACTACTCTTATAAGTACAATTTATTCAAAAAGTTACTTAAGTAAATGTAACGCGTTACTACCCACCTCTGGTTACTCCCACCTTAAATGCATTAGGGAAAGTTGGAAAGACTATTCAGGTGTTTGGGGAATAACCTACAACATAATTTTGAGAAATAAAAGAAAAAGTGTAAGTGTGCTGCACAAACCAAAACTGTGGTTGGTAGTTCTATTTGCATCATTGTTAAGCAAAAACCTCTGGTTGTCAATTCTATGAAACCAACGATTCTATCAAGAAAAAATAGTTCCTTCTTGTTTTATACCATACAATTAGCACCAATTTTGGTCATTTTTGTCATTACATAATTTAAGAAAACTACATGAAACTAACTCAAATTAATCTCCCGAGCTCTGTCTTGCTTTTTAAAATGTTGCGATCTCCCAGTGTAGACATTGCGTTTTTCCAAGACACTCAAACCAGGTTTGAATGCCAGTTCGCCATCACTTGTCACCTAGCCAATATTAAAATTCTGGGTTTTAGGTCAGAATGGTCTCACAGCATGCTTGTTATCCTGGCTAGCTAGCTAGCTAACTACTGAATTGTATTCAAACAGCGGTTACTACAAACGGAATCGTTCAAAGATATGGATGAAAATGCGTCCCGTAGCCATGAGTTAAATACGGAACGCCTATTCTACTGTCCAAATAAGGGACGATTCCGTATTTTTTAGTATGGTTGGCATTCCTAAATGAAGCCAGTAACTAGAACCGTGATTCAACGTTGCCATCTATTGCGAAATTTACTGAGAAATAATGCCCACCATTGGACCAATCAGAATCGAGTATTCAGCCAAGCCATTGCATAAGTCTAGTTAGCCAACGTTAGCCCTGCTTGTAATAGTCAATTAAAATGCTTTTCCTTTTCCATACCCTTTTGTAATTAATAGTTGTAAGCCTTTGCATTTTCATTATTGATTAGTCTTATATGTATATGTGAATTGGCTGCGATGCAAGGGGCACCAGCTGAAATCTTGCCTAGGGCACCAAATTGGTCAGACATCCAAACTCAATTTTTCACACATTTTCACTCCACAAATTTCATATTACGATACATTTCCTATGTTAAGTCAATTAGGATATCTACTTTATTTTCCAGGCTTCCCACACATTTTTACCAATGAATTTTCAAAACTTTTCCATAATGTTTTACCCCATTTCCATGACTTTACTTGAGTAGTTTAAGATAGGTAAGGCCTATATAGCGATCAATAGGGTGCAATAATGAGGCTCTTACTCCAGTGTGGTATGCCTTAAGACAGGCAGTGTAGCAAAAATGGAGCATGGAATATGGAATGGAATGCCTTTGTGTCTACACATACAGTATTTTTAATTTTTTGAAAATTTTTGTATGAATACAGAATTACACAATAAGAAGTACAGTACAACAATGCATCACAGTAACAAAAAATAAAATACATCATTCTTTATATATACATATTTACATATAAAGGATGAGGAACAAGACATAAGACAGACAAGACGTGATGGGACAGACAGACAGACAAGGCCAGACAAACCAGGCTGATGGGGCAAACGACACATTGTGTTCTCTTGTAGGTTTGTTAGAGTAAAAAGAAAAAAAGAAAAAATAAATAAACAGTATGTTATATTTTTTTTGGATGTGGTCGAAGGTCATGAGCAAGCCACCATTAAGTAACTGTCCCAGGCTGGTTACTCCTCTCCCAATCCAGGTTGGGAAAAGAAAGGGTTTGTTATTGATTAAAAACCTGGGGTTATGCCATAATGGAGTATGGATAGATGGTGTGAGGCTGTGATGGAGAATTTCATTTGACTTCCACCAAGCGGTTAGACTGGTGTTGATAGCGTTGTTGTTTTTGTAATAGGTATGAGTTTTTATGGATTTATCTAGAAATGGGAGATTTTTGATGCCCAATTCTTGAACTAAACTATTTTCGATTTCTAGCCAAGGTGGATTGGTGCTATTTGTCCAGTAGCAGATGTACAGTAATTGGTGCGAGGGGAAATAGTGGAAGAAATTTGGGGCCCCGAGTCCTCCATTTTGTTTAAGCTTTTGGGGGGTCGAGAGTTTAATTTGTGGTTTTTGGTTTTTCCAGTAGAATCCAGTGACTGCACTATTAAGAGAGGAGAACCAGCCTGAGGGTGGGGTGACAGGGGTCATTGCAAGGAGGTAATTTATTCCATCTTTCCAGATTGTCTTTTATTTCTTGTAGTAGGGGGGTAGAGTTGAGTTTGAATAATTCATTTAAATTTGGAGAGATGTGGATTCCAAGATATGTAATAGATTTTGCTGTTCGTTTGAGGAGGGGGTCCCTAGCCTCAGGATCCCAGTTGAGTTTACTTAGGCAGAATCTCAGATTTTGTCCAGTTGATGGAGTAGCCAGACACCCTACTATAATTACTGATCAAATTATGGACTGATGGAAGTGAAGATGAGGGGTTTGTAATGTATAACAGGAAGTCATCGGCATACAGACTGATTTTATGGTGGTGTGACTTTGAATGCCTGAGATATGGTCACATTGCCTAATGGAAGCAGCCAGGGGGGTCAATGAAAAGTGCAAACAGTAGTGGGGATAATGGGCATCCTTGTCGGGTAGCTCTTTATAATTGAAATGATTTTGATATAAGTCCATTGGTTATAACGTGCAGTGGGTGAATTGTATAGTGTTTTAATCCAATTGGTGAAATATGGCCGGAATCGAAAGCGATTAAGGGAGGTGAAGAGAAAGGACCAATCTACCCTGTCAAACGCCTTTTCGGCATCAAGGGTTGCTATGATGAATGGAGGATTGTTTGGGGAGGTGCTATTTTTATAGAAATTGATCAGGATAAATTATCTTTGTGTGTTTTCTGAGGAACGCTTCCCCTTAATGAAGCCGGGTTGATCTATGTGTATTAATGACGAAATTACAGATTCCAGTCTGACTAATTTTTGTGTCTGTGTTAATTAATGATATGGGGTGATAGTTTGAGCATTGAGTGGGGTCCTTATTTGGTTTTGGGATGAGTGTAATATAGGCAGTGTTCATATGATGGGGTATAGTGGTATTTAGGTGAATTTCAGACATCACTTTAAAAAAACAGAGGTGAAAATAGAGGCCAAAATTGTTTATAAAATTTTGCTGGGTAACCATCTGGTCCAGGTGATTTATTGTTGGGTATGAGATGGAGTGCTCTGGTGATTTCTTCTAGGGTGAGAGGGTACCTCTAGATTTTCTGATTGGGTTTGAGTTAGTTTAGTTAGGGAGACATTCCTCAGAAATATTTCAGCTTCTTTAGGAGAGGTGTACTGGCCTGGAGTGTAAAGATTTTGAGGGGTTTTGAGTTATATTTCCAGATGAGTCTATGATTGAGGTAATGATAGATTTCTCTGTTTGTTGCTTTAGCTGATTTGATAAGTTTACCTGTTTTATTTCCAAATTCAAAATGTTGCTGTCGGAGTTTGAGGAGAATACTTTCGTTTTTCTTGTTCAGTATGTTGTTTAGTTCATGTTTGGTTTTCACAAGGTCCTTCATTACTGAATTGGTAGGCGCATGAAAGGCCAGAAGGTCCAATCTCTTCACCTCTTTTTGTAGGTTATGTTCTTTTACAATTTCTACTTTCTTTTTGTATGTGCAGTATGATATTATTTTTCCTCTCATGAGTCTTTGCAGTTTCCCATAATATACATGCTGTTATTCCAGGAGTGTTATTGGTTTCGATAAAGGATGCCCATTCATGTTTGAAGTAATTGTGAAATTCTGTGTCTTTAAGTAATGAGTTATTGAAGCGCCATCTGGGAGGGGGATGGGGTTGGTGTTCTGATAGGAAAATAATACTAATGGGGGCATGATCAGAGATGATAATGCTATGGATGGCTGGGTCAGTTATTTTGTGTGTAATAGAGTTGTTAACCAAAAAATAGTCTATACGGGAGTATGATTGGTAAGGTGAATAATATGAGTATTCATTATTACTGGGGTTATTCAGTCGCCAGATATCCATCAGTCCATAATCTGACATGCACTGTTTAAGTAAGGACGAGGAGTGATTGGGTTTATTGGTGGAGGTTGATGAGCGATCTGTGTGTGGATCCAATACTATGTTAAAAATCGCTGCCTAGGATGATATGTGAATCAGGAAAATTAGATAGTACTGAGAATAACGAGTGGAAAAAAGAATAACGAGTGGAAAAAAGAAGAGTCTGCATTGGGGTCATAGATATTTGCTAGAGTTACAATGGCCCTCATTTACAAAACGAACGCACGACACAAAACTGGGCGTACGGTCATTTCTACGCAAAGCTTGGCATTTATCAATTTGGACGTGAGCGGAGGCTACGATCAAATCTCACGTCAATTCTCAACTCGTGTATGCAAGTTTTCATATCAGCGTGGACTTGCGAAGCAGCATAGTAAATTTGGCTGAGTCAGAGAATTGTTATTAGACCATAGTCTGACTGGCATCTAAGCATATGCAGCCACACATTCACTTAAAAATATGTAGCCTATGGCAAAATATTCTATTTTGTAAAGGCCTACATCGACTGTGTCATATCCCTAACATAAATAGTTATTTTCAAATTGTTTGCAATTAACGGGGTTAACAGTTTTTTGGTGTAGGCTGAGATCAATTTCTCTTTCATTTTGAGATAGCCTACTTGTTAGGCTACGCTACTGGTGACATAATTACAAGGAATTAGATTAGATGCTTATTCAGTCACCTATTTAAACAAGAGCTTTGACAGTCATCAAATATAGGCAATGGCAGATCTGGCTCTGTTAGAAGACCTCTACGCGTCCGTAAGACAAAAACGAAACAAAAGCATGTTTATAACATCATTAAAATGAAGAAATAAATTAACCCTGCAACCGTGTAATTATTTAAATACTAGTAGCCTAGGCTATTAAATTTTTACCATTATCCGGCTTGGACACAGGTGGTGCGTCTGTGTCTCCTCCGCCACCGGTTATGCCCGATAAAGCAGACCCGATAAGCACGGACACTCGCTCCTCAGTCTGCGTCAATGCAAGCCTGGAATCCAGCTGGGCTCCTCCAGTCAGCTGGGTGCTGCGCCTACGGGCTACAACACACTTTTTGGTGGCGAGTTTGAGGACTGGCCATTTTTTCTTCACCTAAATGTAAAGTATTACGATATAAGCTAATTACTATTATATATATATATCACGGATGTATAAATTAAATATTCTAACCTCAGCTGGAGTTTGATTGTCCACGGCAACGCTGTTGCCGCAGCAGTGATTTCCTTCCACACTGCATTTTTATGACTTCCTTCTATGCTACTTTTCAGGCTGCCAAATAGAACTAATTGGTTCAGATTCTATTTCTAGGTCAGAGAAATTTCTCTTCTTGGCCGTATTACGCTTCTCCATGTCGTAAACTCTAGGGGCAAGGCCTCTAAACCGAGAATATATAGGGGCGTGATATTTAAATGACGATTGTTTTAAGCCGCCACCGATCATTCTTATGCTGTGATTGGCGAGATACGATCGTTTCATGAATCACATGTGAACCCTGACGTAAGATGATTTCTGCGCTCGGATCTGCGCTGGTTTCTACGTTAGATTGATAAATGAGGGCCAATGTCTTTTCCAAGGGTCTACACTTACAGTAGACTCAGAGAATTCCATTCCATATTCCGTGCCACATTTTTGCTACACCATCTATCCTAGGGCATAGCGCCTCATTATGGCACCCATATTCTTTTATTTTCACTAATCTTGCATTGGCTAAGTGAATGTCAGCATTTGTCGCATTTATCAGTTTAAAAGTAATGATGCATAGAAGTTTTAAATGACTGTTTTTTTTTTTTGTTGGTTTGCCTATCTAAAAGTTAATTTCAATAAGAGGATACTGTGAAACATGAGGGAAAAACATATAAAAAACATAACAAGAGTGGGAAAAATAAGCGCTTGCTAACTTTACTCACTTGTTAGACATCCCCACCGCCAACTAGCTGCATACGCCAATGTATATCACACAAGGGCATAGATAAAATTTCAGAAGTGATATTGACATTCAAGGCGGGAGGTGTGGAGGTCCTCCTCACCCAAAAATTGGCTACTACATGCAATTTCCTGCATTTTTACAATATTTGGCTTAACATCTGGCACCTCTAATATGAGTAGTTTTACTACTAGAACCACATTTTTGATGGTATTATTATCATTATTTGGGCTGTATTTGTAAAAACGCTTGGCAGGTATAAATAACATGGTGTAGACTGTAGGTATAGTGATAACTTGGCCTTTGACTTTATGGCCACCAAATTTAGCATTTTGCACATAAATATACAAACACTGTATTACACTCTTACTAACTTGATACTTAAGTTGATACACATTAAAGGAGATCTTACATAGCTTACATATATAGGCCTATCCTAAAAATGACAACTTGTAACATACCCTGTTTAGGTTTCAATTGTTATTAATAACATAGTAGCTTGGCTTTCTCCAATTAGCCTAGTCATGGAGTTCTACACGCCCAGTCATTCTCCTTATAATATTTGGATTAATATACATATCAGCACAAATATTCTACTGTAGGCCTACAATGATAAAATGAATTACTTTTTTTCCCCAGTTGTTTATTTTTCCCAGTCCACAGAAATCACAAGAATAGGCCTAATCAATATTCACTTTGAATCACTGGATTAGGATATATTCTATGCAATATCTTGAAAGACATTTCTCTTATTTTATTGTCCAACTATTCACCTCAATTAAGCTGGCCTATTCCCTGTGCCTTGAACCAGCGACTGCATTGGTTTGGGTCTGTCAAAAAATAGCAGTGTGTGTGCATTTATAAGCTAACGTTAGAAATTAGTCCAAGATCGTGATACAAATGTAGCTAACTTTGTTGATCACTAACGTTACTGCGACATACAGAAACACTATCAAACAACGATAAACTATTTGAACAGAGCATATCCGATAACGTTAACGTTACAGCATACAGGGAATTTATTATTCTCAATATGATGATGCTAGCTAACGTTAGCTAATTTGGATAATGTTAATGTTAGCTAGCTACACTTTAAGAAGACATCTCTCAGTAAACTAATGGTGACAAGCAGGGTACCTAGCTAACATTAGTTGGACAGATCACAAAACAATCACAAGAAAATGATCATACTGTTCCATCACTCACGGTGTTTTGGAAATATCGCTTTTGCTGTGCGAGTTGTTACCATGCCTACAGACTCGACAGGCAGCCACATAATCCGCATGGTCCTAGAGGACATTTTTACGAGTCTCATTGGCTCGTATTGATGTAGGTTTAGTTGTTTTGCTGGTAAAGTGATATTGCCAAAATTGCATGTTTAAAAAAGTGGTAGTGACACGTATTTTGAGGGAGTAGGGGTTTTGGGAGACCAACCGCGACTGAACGGGGGGGTTCTTTAAGCTATTCACCAAAGGTAGAATAACCACAAAGTCTCAAGAGACAAAAGGACAGCGGAAAAATAACGGAAAGGAAAACAATACTCCTAAGGGAGAGTATCCCAAAGAAAAGCTTAAAACAACCCACGTACTGGGTAAAAAACTAAAGCTTAAGGAGTATGAACTTTCTGAAAATAAAACAAAACTGCCTGAGCAGAAAACGGAGCAACTCAAAGAAAACAGACCTCGAACCGAGGCTGAAAAGTAACACCTTAAAGAAAGAATTCAGAGTTTAGGTTGTGGCACTAACTTGTTACCAACAACCTATTAGCTAAAGACTGTTGTGCTAATTTTATAGCCACAACAATCCAATATCGCAACTCTCAATCCTTTACCTTTACCTTTACCTTTACCTTTACCTCGCTTGATAGATTACCAGCTCTCGTGCAACGTAAGTGACACTGAAGCAAAGCTTATCGGCTTGCTCGAGGTTTAAATAGAACGCCAACAGGTGCAAATTGTAAAAAGAAATTTGCATGTGTATAATTCAATCAACAAAATGGAGAACTCAATGGCCATAATAACTGAAGAAAAGGCGCATGAAAAAACCAATGGCCGTAATAACTGAAGAAAAGGCGCAGGAAGGAAAAGAAATGGTGGTATCAGCCAAAACCATGACACGTATATAGGAATCTATGCCCATGGTATCGCGTGATACTAGTGAAGTTTCAACGGTCAAGCGGCCTGTGCAGCACAGCACTAGATTTTAAATTAGTAATACAAGGAACGTATTTCGCGTAACGTTAAACATGTTTTATATTTTAAACAATAGCCAAAAACAGTGTATATTCAAAACTTTTCCAAAACATTCTGTTAATTCCAAACCATTTCCAGGCCTGGAAAACAGTTTTTCTAATTTCATAACTTTTCCAGGAATTTCATGACCATGGGAACCCTGATTTTCATAAGAGGTAATTTCAAAATAATATATATATATATAATAATAATAATATATCTGGAATATTCAAGACAGATTTATTTTGACTGTCTCTTCTGGAAGATTCCAGAAATTGATGTAATGACATTTTGGAAGCTTCTGATCGGCCAATTATCATAATTAGGAGTTGATTGGGAGTTAATTGGCCTGTGGCTGTATTTAAGGGCCTACCATTAGAGCCACTGCCTTTGTGCCCTTGATACCACTGGAAGATCCAAGCAACTCAACCAAGACCACAAGTCCGGTTCCTGCTTTGGAGCAATTTCCAAACAACTGAAGGCACCGCGAGCATCTGTACAAACAATTGTATGCAAATAAAAATCTTGGGACCACACAGACACTACATCGTTCAGGAAGGAGGCACAAATGAACTCCTAGGACTGAACGAACTTTGGTCCAAAAGGTTCAATTGAATCCCAAGACAACAACAAAGGAACTGGTGAAGGAGTTAGAAGCATCAGGTACCAAAGTATCTTCATCCACCATTAAGAGAATCCTACATCGCCATGGCCTGAAATGCTGTTATGCAAGGAAGAAGCCCTTACTCCGAGACCGGCATAAAAAAGCCAGGATGAAGTTTGCAGGTGATCACCAGGACAAAGACCTAGCCATTTAGAAGAGTGTTCTCTGGTCAGATGAAACAAAAATTGAACTATTTGGCCACAATGATCAGCGCTATGTATGGAGGAAAAAGGGCAAAGCTTTTAATCCGAAGAACACCATCCCAGCTGTGAAGCATGTGGGTGACAGCATTATGTTGTGGGGGTGTTTTTCTGCAAAAGGGATTGGCGCACTCCAGAAAATAGATTTCTTGATCACTTTCTAAACTACAAGTTGCGTCATTTGAGTTTGGAATATATTCTTCATCTGATGAAGCCATTTCATCCGCACTGGACTGGTGAAAATCATCCTGTTGGTTAGAAAACAGAAGATGACATTTCAATATCTTGTTAACCCGTTTGCGCAAGCCCCCTAGTGGCCAGGATGCTGGTGTCCTGAGATTGGTCAATTCAGACATTCAGTGCTCCTGCAAACGAACTACAAGTGGAAACAACAATCTACATGTTCCAACTTTATTAGTATATGACACATGCTGTATATGCAAAATATACAGTTTCTACATGCCACCATTGTCGCATAGGTCATCCATTTCAAGAGCACAGTAGCATATACCTAGGAATTCATAAAAATATTCTTTCACCACCAAACGTAGGCAGTCCATTATAGCCAAGAGACAAAGCCAACAATAGCCCAAAGGTAAGCAAACAGTGGTTAAAAAAGCTGCTCAAAGAATAGCAAAATAAGTGGAATTCTTGTGTAATTATACGTAATTCTACTACCAATATCTGTGACTATATATGGAATATTCAATCTTACCATTGGTTTTACACATAAAGATGTCCATCATTTACTGTCCTGAACAATCCGTCTGAGAAATGAAAACAAATAGAAAGCTGTTTACGTCATTGTAACTCTTGTCAGTTTATTCACGTTTGATAGATAACTATTTTACTCAGTAGAGGCCAGTATATGCTTTCCAACAGTATATCACAAGTATAATGTGAAATTTACGACAAAGATTGAGAGCCTTGCGCAACAGCTTGAATTGTTGCTTCAGTACAATCTAGTGCAGTCAACAGTGACGTTACACAGTACTCAAGCACTCGTTGAGGAATAATTGTTTTTGGAAGATTTGATTAATTTTGCCAACTCATCAGCATAGCTAAATCTAAATCTGGTCTTGCTGACATGGATTTTGGGGAGTGCGTCAGGAGGACGCACAAAGTTGAGCCAGGATACATGCGAACATTGCGAAGATACATATTACATTAACATTTTAATTAATTAGGTTGTGTCATTTTTGATATTGTTACATTGGTCGTAAGGGACAACTGTTACCCTTTGCTAATAATGAGTATTCGTTTTGGGAGGTAGACAGCTGTTAGTATAGGGGCAATCGTGAGCGTATCCTGGACAAAGTTATCGTAGTAACTTGAAGTGCCTTCTTCACTGGAATTCATGGCACTCGCAGTGAAATTGAGTGTCTTTCAAGAGGTTTGCGCTATTCGCTAATGCAGGCATTTCACATACTGTAGTGTAAACTTTCAAGGGTAGCTCAGTCATGTTATGTTCGATGTCTGGTTTACTATGAAGCTGGAACATCAGAAACATTTTTTTGACGATGGAGTACTATTTTATTGTAATCTTACTGTACGTAATGTGGGGTATTAGTATCTCCATTGGCTATACTTGTAACTTAGGGCATGGAAAATACTCATACAGATTTACTGTAAGCAGATATGTGCTAAATGAATGTAAACATTCCTCCTGGAGTGATCATAAAAAAACATCTGTAAAATGTCACCCCATCCCCATCCCACAGCAAATTACATACTATAGAGTACAGAAAAACTTCATTATAATTTGAGGCACTTTATATCAACCTAACTTATGAATATAAACGAATCTTGGTATTGTATTGGTATTGTAATTGGTTCAAATGTCTTGTTTCATTTAAGCCATTTTCCAAGTCTCTGTGATACTACAACTGAAGTTATAAAGCCTTAAATAAAACACCCCCTTAATGGTCGAGGATTGGCCAGATTTGGATTATGCGTGAAGGGACTTTGTATCAACAGGCATGTTGCTTTATAGCACGCCACCTGTAATGGTAGCTCAATTATTATGTGCACATAAATTTGCTAGCCCAGCTTAGCCTGGCCTGAATTGAGCCAAATCATCATTGTAGACGTTTCTGTCACTAGCTGTGCAGCATCTACGTAGCAGAACTTGTTACAAAGCTGAAATTAATTATTTCTAATATTTGTACTTAATCCTTAATTTTTAAAGATGGTTTGCATGTTAATCAATGAATAGTACAGGTAGAGTCCTCTCACTACGGGCGTCTGACTACGAGTGTGGTAACCCCCACCTCCCCACCTGTTAGTTAGCTAACGTTAGGTAATGTCACTAATGAACACAGCTACAACTAACATTACATTACATTACATTACATTACATTACAGGCATTTGGCAGACGCTCTTATCCAGAGCGACGTACAACAAAGTGTATAACCATAACCAGGAACAAGTATGACGAAAACCCTAGAGAGAAGTACCGGTCCAAGTACAGGGAACAACCGCATAGTTCAACTTGGACCCTGATGGTTAAACTGATTAACACTAACAACGAGAACGGCAACAACGCAATCTATGGAAAAATAAAAAATAAATAAAAATACAATTAGTCGTTAAGACAGGCGCATCGACTAAGTCACCTATGAAACAGCTGCCTAGTTACAACCCTAAGTTTTAGTCATTTACAGGGGGGAAGGGAGGGATGGGGAGAGGTGCAGCCTGAAGAGGTGGGTCTTCAGTCGTCGTTTGAAATGGGTCACAGTCTCAGCTGTTCTGACCTCCACAGGGAGGTCATTCCACCATCGTGGGGCCAGAACAGACAGGAGACGTGTTCTGGAAGTGCAGGTGCGAAGAGGGGGAGGTGCTAGGCGTCCTGAGGTAGCAGAACGGAGGGATCTGGCTGGCATGTAGGGTTTGAATATCTTGTGAAGGTATGCTGGGGCTGATCCCTTGACTGCCTGGTATGCTAGGACCAATGTTTTGAATTTGATGCGAGCTATAACAGGCAGCCAGTGGAGGGTAGTGAGCAGGGGAGTTATGTGGGAGTGTCTGGGGAGGTTGAAGACCAGACGAGCCGCAGCATTCTGAATGAGCTGCAGGGGTCTGGTGGCAGATGCCGGTAGTCCAGCCAGAAGAGAGTTGCAGTAGTCCAGGCGGGATAGAACCATTGCTTGGACCAGGAGCTGGGTTGAGTAGGTGGTGAGAAAGGAGCGGATTCTGCGGATGTTGTATAGGAAAAATCTGCATGCCCGGGTTACTGCTGCAATGTTGTTGGAGAGGGACAGCCTGTTGTCCATCATCACTCCGAGATTCTTGGCGCAGGGTGATGATGTCACTACGGTGTCCCCTAAGGAAATGGAAAAGTCGAGGAGGGGAGAGGATAGAGCAGGAATAAAGATTAGCTCCGTCTTTCCTGGGTTGAGCTTCAGGTGGTGATTGTCCATCCAGCTCTGTATGTCCCTCAGGCAAGCGGAGATGCGGGCAGGGACCTGTGTGTCCGATGGGGAGAAGGAGAGAAAGAGTTGAGTGTCGTCGGCATAGGAATGATGGGACAAGCCATGGGCAGATATTACAGGGCCAAGGGATCTGGTGTACATGGAGAAGAGAAGGGGACCAAGGACTGAGCCCTGGGGAACTCCGGTGGTGAGGGGACGGGGTGGTGATACCTTACCCGCCCAGGCAACCTGGAAGGAGCGGTCAGAGAGGTAGGACTCAATCCAGTCAAGGACTGTGCCGCGGATCCCTGTTGCTGCCAGGGAGGACAGGAGGGTAGAGTGGTCCACAGTGTCAAATGCAGCGGAGAGGTCTAGAAGAATCAGGACAGAGGAGAGGGAGGCTGCTCGTGCGGCATGAAGTGACTCACTGACCGAGAGGAGTGCAGTCTCAGTCGAGTGGCCAGGCCTGAAGCCAGACTGGTGGGGATCAAGCAGGTTGTTCTCAGAGAAGAAAGCAGAGAGCTGGTTAGATGCAGCACGTTCCAGTGTTTTGGATAGGAAAGGGAGGAGAGATACCGGGCGGTAGTTCTGAATGACTGAAGGATCTAGTGTGGATTTCTTCAGCAGCGGGGTGATGTGGGCCTTTTTGAAGGATGAGGGGAAACATCCAGAAGATAGGGATGAGTTCACGAGGGAGGCGACAAAAGGGTAATTACCTGAACTTTTATCAAAGTTGACAGATTCATTAATCTTACCACCTTATCTTAAAGTGGGAAGTGATAAGAATTGCTAGTTCCCCCTCTCTCCAGGCTATTTTTGGTTGTATGTGTGGCTAGTTGTCTGTGGATGTTAAGGCCCACGTGGGAAGAAAAGCTATCTAACCTTGCACCGCATTTTTAATTTTGAAAGCAAAATGCGCTTAGATATTTCCTGGATTTTTACACATAGTATCAGTGTCAGCTGCTTTTAATTCATTTTAGCTAGTTTATTTTTTCATTTAAACTCTTGGCAACCAGTTAGAATAGCAAATCTATTCAAATTTTACTGATCTAGTCTAGCTAGCTAGGTCTGGCTAACTGCCAATCAAGCTATAAATATGATTGCTAGAATCGTCAAAAACAATTTAGCTTCCATTACGGCTAATTCTAACAAATGATTATTTACCTAAATGATCCATTAGTAATATAAACAATTATAAAATGATAGAGAACAATAAATGAACTTACCTGATGCCATTACTCTTCTGCAGCTCTTCCTTTCACTTCTCCTGGTAATAATGGCTTCCAGTGAAAATTACCTCAGTAGTAAAAGGCGCAAAAGAATGTAAAATTTGGCGTGAGTGTGTATGGAGCCGCAACGTCATCTTTCACCTAAGAGCCAAACCTATACACCCATACACCCAGGAAACAACAATCGTGCCTTGCAAGGTCTGTTAGAAAAACAATTAGATGAGCTTGTTATCAATGTTAAATACTACATGTCACTCTGGAATATTTTATGTCAGTGGACATTTTTCATAACTCACTATAATCTGCAATTGCACTGACTTTGTAGACATCATTAAACATGATTTAAAAAATGTTTCATGGGATCTCTAAAAATGACCCTGTATAGCAGGATGACTCCATAATGCTGGTGAGTGTAGCAACATTTTGTTCCATTAAACCAGATATACCAACACACACACACACACTGTACTGTACTCACATACTGGAGAGACTTGGGTCACTGTTTTCATGAATATAAAATCTGGGTCTATAAGTGGTGAACATCCAAAATATTTTCAGAAAATAAAGCTCAAGCACCAAGGAGATAAGATTTTTTTTTTGTGTGACATAATTTGCATAGTTTATTTATGGAAGTAAATTTACAACAAACAAAAAAAACACACTGAAATTTGAAATACCAGGTATGACCAACTTGTACATACGTCTCTGATCCACCCAAGTCAAACAATATGTTTTGTCTGAAAACACAAGATATGTCTGCACAAAATATTATCAAGCAGAAATGGACTTGAAAAAGAAAAATAATTTTGGTGCCCACCAATATTACAAACTTACACAATGTTCCCTGCAATTATTGCAAGGTTGTTTTTATGAAAAAACATATAATTTCTCAACAACAACCCCTATTTAACATATAGTAAGTGCATTTTTGTTTGTTACTCAAGCTTACATATATTTTACAGGCTTTGTTGAATATGTAACCTATTTGTTGTCCTGCTAGTTACATATGCAACAAAATGGTAATGTTACTTTAACTCCCATTACGTTTCAACCTCTATTTCTCAGCCAATTTACACTGAATTATCTTTATCTTCTGGGACATGTTTATGTAAGGGTTCCATTAGAAAACTACATTTTTGTTTCAAGTTTTTGAATGCTTAATTGTGGGGTGTGCATAGCACACTTTTACTTGCAGTACCATATTTATGCTCATATATATTATATTAACTTTTCTTTGCTATTCATTTTGGAATTGGCCTAATCAAGACCAAATTAAATCTGTGTGACATGATACCCTTAGGATTCATCATTTTAGAATATCAGTGTACTAGCTAGTACAAAGTGCAGGTTTTAATCATGACCAGAGGGACCGCCAAAGTGCCAAATTATCCTAGGTAGATTTAAAACAGCATAATTCTGTGGTTCTGGTGAGAACTAGCAAAATGTTTCACAAACTCATCCATGTTGAGGGAACATGCCCTCCTTGACTTAACACTGAGAATTCCGAGGTGACTTAACCTGTCATCAACCATTGTTGTCCTAAGGCGGGTGTTAATCAGTTTTAAAGCTGAGAAGCTTCTCTCGCAAGAAGCTCTGCTGACTGGTGTAACAACAGAAATCTTACAAAGTCGAAATAGCTCATGGCAGACCTCTTTATAAGGTTCTAGAAACACAACAAAGTAAAGGAGAGTAGACGGTCTGTCCGTTCCACTTTTCTCTCCTATAAAGAAGCCGATTGGTTTGATGAACCTCGTGTTTGAGGTCCTCTAAATCTGACTCAAAGGTCTGAGCAAAGGCAAACAGAGGCTCCTCATTCAAGAATGTTGTACCCTTTGGGTTGAGAGACTGGACCCCTTGCATTATCTTGCAGTAGGGCTGTCTAAAAAATATTCGAAGTTCGAAAACTATTTGAAAATCCTTTTTTTTTTTTTAAAGTTCGAACCTAAATTTGAGCATTTGAATATTAGTTTTGGATACCGCGTATTGTAATTAACATGCAGGCTTTAATTTCATGCAGCGAATCATGTTCATGCACGCATAGTTCCTGTGCTAACGTTACTTCCTCTGTCAACAAAAAACGTTCTGCCCTGGACCCAGGGCAAGTGGATCATCTGGTTTTCCTTGCCAATAACCTCCGGTGATACTTTCAGCTCCATGGACACCTAACGTTACTGGTCAGCTAGCCTTGCGAGCCAGTCTCTTTTTTCACTTCATTCAACAGATCTGGTCAGCTAACGATTTAGGCTAAATAATGTTCCCATGGCAGGCTATGTTTCCTTTCTTTTCTGAAGATTTTGATAAAATTGGATAATGAAAGAAGTTAAACAAACTAAACAGAGTAAGTAATTTATGTTGTTTTAGGCTACAGTTATTAGCCGTTTATAAAATGAACTTGCGTGCATACGGCTCTACCTGATGTAGAGCCACGACCGTTTCCACAGTCAAATCGAGTCATGTTGAAATTTTATAAATCACTACTTTGAGGTGATTTTCTACGCACGTGCCACACAGTTGATCTAAAATACATTTTATAAATGAGGCCCCAGATGTAGGAACCTAGTATTAAAGCTCACCGATGTCCTCTATTCTACTGCCCGCTTGTGGAAAATAACGCATGAGCCAGTTTAGAGGGAGCGTCACGTGCATATTGCGCCCGACAATAAGCAGCTTATTTTTGTGAATTATAGGCAAATGATATTCAAATATATTCGAACTCTAACTAATTAGAAAAGCTAATATTAAAACTCAATTTCATGGCACTTCGATAGCCTTATCTTGCAGTTCTTCTCTGAAAAACGCCTCTGTGAGACAGTCAAGCACCTGATAAAAGATAGCTCTTTGGAAGCTCTCACCATCACTTTGGTCACTATTTCTCTGTCCTACAGTGCTCATCATCAATGAGTCGTGAAATCTTGAGCTTGTTTTAGACTGTCTTTTACACACTGTTTGTACACTTATTTTGCAGTGCTCTGCAATCTCTCCCATAGTTCTCCAAAGTAACCCTCACTTCTGTAGTCCTGTAATGTGTCTGTATGCGCACCTTGCTAGGTCAAGACAGCTGGATTGGAGCATGTCAGAAAGACATTTGGCATCACCAAGCACTTTACAAAACGTTACCAAAATGAAGTGTAAATTTATCTGAGAAAGAAGGCCCCTTGCCTCCACTGATCCATCACCACTATTTTCAAGTGTGATGTGTCTCAGAACTGCTGGAAGCCTGTCCCTCAGATTACGGCATGCCATGTATCTGTATGCACACCTTACATCCATAAGTTTCTGGAGTTCCCTGGGCTGCTGCTGTGGATACAGCTCTTTCTGAACTGCAAGCCACTTGAGATGAACGTACGAGCCAGATACAAAGTTGTAAAGCTTCTGCAGGAGAGCAAAAAAGTTAACTGCCTCAGGCACTGATTTTACAGCATCAACAAGAACCAAATTCAAACAATGTGCATTACAGTGCACATAAAATGCAAATCTTGCACTGCTTTTAATCTGCGCAGACACACCAGAATGCTTTCCGCTTAAGACGGATGCACCATCATAGCCTTGCCCCCCAAAAGATTATTTCTGTAGTCCAGACCATGTTTTTCAAGGCAATCAATTATCATTTTTGTGAGACCTGCTGCATCTAAGCTTTCTGCTGACTGAAAGTGTAAAAAGCTTTTGTGGATGGCCCCGTTGTAATAGTACCTCACAACTAAAGACGTGTTCTTTTTTCTTTAAATCTTTGGTTTCATCTGCAATTACACTAAAAACTTCACTTTCTTTTACTTCTCTTATTATTTAACTTTGTACCATCTCAGCTAAGCCCTCAAGAACTTTGTTCTGGATTTGGTGGCTTGTGTACTTAGCATTGCCACATGCGTTCATCCTTTTCTCTATGAAAGGGTCATGCTTTGCTATTTCTTCTATAATTGTTAAAAAATTACCCTTGTTGTGAGAGTCATCAGACTCTCGATGACCTCTCTGCGCTATATTTTGAGTGGCAGTTAATAGGAGCACATCTGCAATTGTTTTAATGTAAGTACAGTTTTCCTCCACTTTCTTTTTCCAGTCCGCATTTATGACATCTAGCTTTGATGAGTTGCTGTCAATGGCCCTTTTATGCTGATTCCAAGCATACATAGCATTGATATGATGCACTGCCTTCGAATGGAGCTTAAACCCAGAATCTTTAAACAGTGCCTTTTTCCAGTTACAAAAGCCTGACTGTGATGTGAAGGCAGATTCAGGTGTATTGGGCAGAGAAAAATGTCTACAGGCGAAACAATAAGTCGAATCTTGATTTACAGAATATTCAAGCCATGAATTGTCCTTATGCCAGGAGCTGTTGAAAGCCCTTTTCCTAGAACCATGCTGAGTTCTGGGAAATGTTTTCAAACACGGCTGTACAGGACCCTCTTCTCTGGATCTTGAAATGTCTGGAATACACGTTAAATAATGTGTCATATCTCTATGGAAATGTATAATTAAGGGATTAGATGCCAACAGCTGCTAACTAAAATGTGTATTTTTAAAGTATAGGCCTACCATTGGGTCCTTTTGGATTGGATTGCTTGATGCAGTTGGGAGGAGCTCGATGTCATCTCCTGGCAGCTGTGGCTCACTGTCTTGTTCAGAGCCAGAGGTCTCTGTGTCATCCCTTGATAAATCTATTACATTAAAATAACACAAGAACCATTAGTGTATAATCACAATAAAAGTGCCACAGCCATCAAAACAAGAACACACATGAATCAACAACCAACATTTAAAAGTGAGGCTTAATCTGACAAAATCATCTATTATTACAAGCTGAATCTAAACTTTAATTCTAAACTGGGCATGTGACCTACTGACCGCCTGGCAGATGCTCTGAACTGGTGGTGGTAGACTGGGTCCTTGTGAAGTCTGACCACACTGACTCTGACTAGCCTCAGATAGGGAGCTGCTCTGGGGTCCGGTGGTGATGCAAGGGCTGGGGTCTGTTTGCACCTGATCTGCCTGTTTGTTCTTCTTTAAAAAGAAGTCTGATATCTCTCCCTTTCTTTTCATGATTGTTTTAATTGACCCTATGCAAAAATAAGTCTATGGTTACATCTAAGCATCCAGTTACCCACATTTTAGTCCAATCTCAATCTTAATTACAAATCCCCATTATCATAACTGTACCTTAAAATCAACTACAAGCCTAAGTTACTAGTTAGATCACAGCAAGCCCTACTCTGCAGTAAGTAGCTATAATTTCTTACACCTTTACGATAGCAAACAGGCTATCTGCAAATTGTAGTAATCTTTTGAGTAACGTTAACAGATTGATAATAACAATTGTTCGTTTTGAGTTCAAGTACGAAAATCTAACTGAGTTAATGGATTTCAAATGGCTAAATGTTAACTTGCTGAACACTGACATCTGTACTAGTTACCCCACATTAGCTAAACTACTTGTATACTATAACTTACGACACTGCACTCTATATGCGTGGCGGGTATTACTAGCACAGATGTAAACATAATGTTAGGTTAAACTGGCTGTTATGGAGCCAAATTGCCAATATGCATCTACACAGCGACTCAACTTTTGTAAAAGTTGTTCAGGAAACCTAAACCGATGCTAAACCATAAAACTTCAATATGGTACTTTCGCCGAAGGTCTGCCATAGTTGTGTCAGTCGCTCGCGGGACTCGTGAGCTGTGGAAATATTCTCTCTTCCTCATCCTCGATTTGAAAAAGACACCACCGGATGTCAAAATAAACGCTTCTTTTAACAAAAGGCGAAACGAGATATCAATCAGCATCAAACTGCCAGTGATAGCGAATGAAATTTTAGGGTGGCACTCGAGGTGACCAATCAGATATCAGGGGCTCCGCCACTGGGGAGGGGGTGCTTGTTAAATAAACGACCAGAGCGACAATGGTAGCGCTGCAAAACTCTGCATTCAGCATAGTTGTCGTGTATCGTCTACTAATGAAACTAAAACAAAGTGTATCTGTTTTTAACTCATACTTTGGTTGTAGTAGCACTGAACTGAGTTCTGAGTTCAGCAATCTCGGCACGCCGGCGTGCCGACCACTAGGGGCTTCGCGCTAAGAGGTTAAGCAAACCCAAAAATTGTATTCATTTACTAAATACAACAATTTCTTCCTTCAGTCTACTTAATAATTCTGCGTACAACCACTAGCCAACATTTTGTGTGTTTGTGTGTGTGTCTGCGTGTGTGTACTACACTTCTATATGCAGGCTACTGTTGGGCACAGCTACTACCTTAACTAGCCTACGTTTTCCGTTACCATGTGTGTACTTGCTATTTTTAAAATCAAGTACGTACAATTTAGTGATGGGCAAAATAGTTCTTTTTAGTTAACTGAATCAGTAGAATCAGTTCACTAAAAAGATTCGTTGGAAAGATTTGTTCATCGAATCAGTAGCGTAACTATGCTTGGCGTCGGTCGGTCAGCCCTGGGGGGCACACTTGGATGTGGACGACGGATGGGGTGGTGAGGGTTCGACCCAGTGTACCGAAAAATCATACCGAAAACAGCTGACAGTTAGTAGCCTACCGAAAATGAAAACAGGCGAGCCGCAGTTCATATATTAGCACATTATTTTATTTTAATTGAATGTAGTTTTCCAGTTTATAAAGTAAGCTATAGACAGAACATTTTCCCACAGAATATTTAATAGCCAAAGAACCAAGCACTTTCTTTCCCTATTTTTAATAAAATTTTGTTTTCGTTTTGATTTTATTCTAAACAATTTAGTATGAAAAAAATGTGTTTGATATGGCCATTTTATTTTACAAAATTTCCAAAAATGTGTTGTTTTAGCCCTAGATGCTGATTTCTTTACTGTGACTTGTTCTAACGGCTGCTTGAAAGAGAAAGTGCTGATATACATTGTCTAAGTAGATATAGGCTATCGTTTTCTTATAAAATGTAGTCGATAAAATAGTAGCCTTGGCTAGCCTACTTTGAGACATGTTTTTTAAAAAAAGGCTTGTTATTTCATTGAAAATAAACAGCACACTTGACAGTGATGTTCGATTATTATCCATTTATTATCCATATTTCCATACCCACTTTCCTCACCAGAGACTCCTCATTTGCTACAGCAAGAGGAACAAACAATTGTTGTGTCGTTCGCGAACGATTCGGGCAAGTGTACTGTACTGTTGTGTCGTTCGTGAACAATTTGGGCAAAAGTACTGTTGTGTCGTTCGCGAACGATTCGGGCAAGTGTACTGTCGTTGGCGAACGATTCGGGGCGGGCGTAGTATGTTCAGTGAACAAATCACTGAACTGCGAACGAATCGTTTCACGAAGTGATTCAGTACACTTCGTTCACCCAAAAGATTCGTTCTTTTGAACGAATCGTTCACGAACGACGCAACACTACTACAATTGTAGGCTAGCTGTACTGGCATAAAAGTGTGTTCGTTACACTACCATAATTTCTTCACTACGAAAATCCCAGTTCACATTTAAAACCCCATTGTCCATTGGATATTGAAAGCAAAACCTAAAATAGATCACATCATGTCACCAACATGATTTCCTTGCACCAATTGCTCTGCCAATGTTACTATCACGGACAATGTAAGCCAATTTGTATGGAAACCTGTATTGGCATAGAAGTTACTGCATTACACCAATATCTGGACAAAAATCCCAGTTTGTACATTCACACCATTATCCGTCGGATATTTACAGCGAAATTCCCTGCCTAAAATGGACACCATTTATCCTGATACCACAATGACTCTGCCCCATATAAAATGCAAGTAATTGTGTTGCTGTCACATAATATTGAGCATTTAAGTTATCATACCACAAATGAATGCACACACTTAATGTAACAAAGTTCTGAACAGCAGCAGATTGGCCACATTTCACGTCAATCAAGCGTACCTGTCTGTCAGGCAGAAGCCGTAGGGAATGGGATGAAAACGGCAAGAATTCCTCATTCTTTAAAACGACACACCGATCTACCAGCATGGCCTCTGCGATTAACGTATTAGCCACCCCTGACATACACATACACTTTTGTTTCTTTGTCACTCATGGCCAAGGAAAAATTCTTGAATCCATGTGTTCTGTTTCTTTCATCTACAATGTGTGTTACCATGCATGTATGTGTATGCATGTCTCTCGTAGCCTACATTTATATATGAATTCCTATTATCACAATTACTATTATTACTCATGGCAAACACAGTGCAAAAAGATATATCTGATCAAAAACACATTTTCAATGTACAAAAATGCCAAGTTACCAACACATACAAACCACTATCTATAAGTCATTGCTTCAAATCTATGCCTGCCATTAAAAGTACTGATATCAAAACTGTGCATTACAAAACAATATTGGCTAACTTAGCTCACACACTTTAAATAAGTTGTAAAGATCGCAAAGAACCATCTGAGTGCATTAATGAAGCAGGAAGTGTCCACTGATTCTAAGATCTCAAAATGGATTGCTTGTGTGCTTATGCACATGAAGATCACTGCCCAGCTCTCACTGTTTTTATGACGTTCGCACGTCTTACAAGAAGTGACTGACCAGGGGACAAACACGTCTAAACCCACATAGGTAAAGGGATAGGTAGAGGATCTGAGCTCAGACGATCAGCTGGCAGGTCAGCCATTTTTTGTTCCTCTCTCTTCCCCCGTAGCTTGCGGCAGGTCACACAGTGATGGATAGTGCTGCTGATGGGGCACTTTTCATCAACAATCCAATAACCCGCTGACCTCACTCCTCCCTCAGTCAAGTGCCTGCCTTTGTGAAAAACTTGCTCATGGTAGTGCTTAATGAGCAGTATGGCTACATGTTTGACTGGAACAATCAGAGGATGTGTCTCATCTGCTGTGAGTTTAGCATTTTGCTGCTGTCCACCAACTCTGATGAGTCCAACTGAGTCAGTGAAGGAGTCTGCTGAGAGGGCTCTGCTTACAGATTGGCTCTCCTTTATGAATGCTTTCAAGCCCTTGAGCGCAGTGTTCTTTTTGAATGGTGAGCATGATGCTGGCTTTGGCTTGATCCATGTGCTCTCAGCTGAGAGGTTTGTTACACATATGCCAGCCATGGCAAGTGCTGTCTTCAGGTGCTTGTTTAACCTCTTAGCGCACAGCCCCTAGCGGTGGGCACGCCCGCGTGCCTAGATTACTAAATTACTAGACTAAACTACTAGACGATACATGACAACTATGCCGAAAACGGAGTTTCGCAGCCCCACCATAGTCGCTCCGGTCGTTCATTTAACACGCACCCCCTCCCTGCAGTCTCATCTAAAAAACACCCCCCACCCTTGACATAATGGACAATATTGTCTATCCTGGCATTAATAAAAATATTCTTTCACCACTAAAAAATCGTATTCCGTCATAGCAACAAGATAAACCCGACAATAGCCCTAAGATATGCCTATACAGCAGTGAAAACGCTGCTCACTGAATAACGAAATAAACGAGAAAAAGTTTTTAAAAATGATACCATGTCATTCTACAGTCAATATCTGGGACTAAATATTGAATAAATATAAAAGCTTACTGTTGGTTTTACGTGTAGAGATGTCCCCTTTGAGACTGCGTGGTCATATATTGTCTTGGACAATCCGTTTGGGAAATATAGGCGCATCTGTGACGCCTGGGTATCTTCCAAAATAGCTGTGCGTAACACCACACCTGTTGTTTACGGCGTCGTCGCCCTTTTTAGTACAGTCTGACTTGATTGACAATTCATTTATTCAGTAGGCGAGAGTATAAGCTTTCTAACAATGTATAACATGTCTAATTCTGCTTTTAGAATAGCGTTTTATAGGTCAGCGTAACAGAAAATATTCTTAGCATCACATTCACTTACGCATTCACCCTGTTAGCAGACAAATACGATGCACCTAACGAAACGTGTTCAAGGATATTTCGTAATTTCTTGGAAAATACTATTATTATTGAGGACTTCTGAACATAGCTAAGCCATATGTTTGCTGATAGACCTAGCTGACATCGTTTTCTGGAGCAAAACAGAAGCGAATAGAACAATATCATTGATACCTATCATTATTATGCAGATGACACACAACTCTTCTTTTCTTTCCCCCCCTCGGCCACACAGATCAATGATAAGATCTCTTCCTGCTTGGCTGACATCTCCACCTGGATGGCCAGCCACCATCTGAAGCTCAACCTCAACAAAACTGAGCTGCTCTTCTTCCCGTACAAGACCTCCTTGCTTCGTGAACTCTCAATCACGGTTGATGGCACCACAGTGACTGCCTCTCACTCTGCCAAGAGCTTGGGGGTGGTCCTGGATGACCAACTGGACCTCAAGGAGCACATCAAGGCAACATCACGGTCCTGCAGATTCCTCCTATACAACATCAGGAGGATTCGACCATACCTGACGATGCACTCCACCCAGCTGCTCGTCCAGGCTACGGTGACCTCTCGCCTTGATTACTGCAACTCTCTCCTTGCAAACCTGCCAGCTTGTGCCATACAGCCACTACAGATGATTCAGAATGCCGCTGCCCGACTCATCTACAACCTACCCAAATTCTCCCACGTCACTCCTCTGCTGCGATCACTTCACTGGCTACCGGTCGCTGCCAGGATCCGATTCAAAGCCCTGACCCTTGCCTACACTGCCGCCAACAGGACAGCCCCCATCTACTTGCAGGACATGACTCAATTCTATGTGCCTGCTCGACCAGTCCGCTCTGCAGCAGCAGGGCGTCTTGCAACCCCTCCCACCCGCCCAAAGGGATCACAGAGCTTCTCCACCCTAGCTCCCCAGTGGTGGAACGAACTCCCCGTCCCTCTCCGAACCTCCCCCTCACTATCCATCTTCCGCCGTGGCCTGAAGACTCATCTCTTCAGACTATACCTAGAATAACCACCACCACGCTGTATATATATAAAAAAAATAAATAAAAAAAAACCTTTTTCCTGTCACTTGTTACATGTTGCCCCATCCCTGCACTTCTTGGTAAATTGTATTTGTCCTAATACTGTAGCTTATTCTTCTGCCTAGTTTGGCTTTGCAGATGTTAGACCAGGATAGTGTTCATTGTTCTCGGCTAGAAATAGCTGTTCAAAATAAGTAATTGTACCTTACTGAACCCGTGTTCAGCAGTTGTCTACGATCATGAAAATGCACTTTTTGTACGTCGCTTTGGATAAAAGCGTCTGCCAAATGAATGTAATGTAATGTAATGATACTGTCTCTGTCTCTATCTACTGAACATAGAGGAGATTTCATCATTGCTATGTAAGTATTACCGTTCAAAATATTTCGGTTATATACGTTATTTTTGAAATTGAGTATCTTTAAATAGGTTAGTGGTGTTATATAATGTAAATATTTCACACTGTAATGTAAGCGTTAGATGGAAGTGTAATAGTTTTTGTGAAGCATGCAACAGTGATGACGTCAGAGCTGGAACATTGCCAAAACGTGGTGGACGGGTGAAAATTGTTTTCATGTTGTCTCATCCCCATACAAGAAAACACACAAGAGTACAGAGTATAGAAATACACACAAGTTAATTATTACACATTTAGGTACTGTACCGCATTGTGTGACAATATTTTTGCATTATTTTTTTAATCTGATAGCAATGTTTCATCTTAAACCCTCATAAGGGGCTCATTTATATGCTTTATAATGGACAAAAAACATTTTATTCAATTTTGGAGATATTTTGGATATGTTTCTGGACACCTAGCTATTTTAGACCACTGTACTGACTGAAAGCTTGTAATTCCCATTTGAAAATTATGCAACAGTGATTTTCTTGAGTCAAAACAGTTGATTTGTAGTGAAATACATGGATATGTTATGATTTACAGCAATGCATAATTTAGACATTTTGGATAGATTTGGAGATGCTGGGTACACTGCTTAGTTTTTGCTTCATACATCTATTGTAGTTCTACATATCCACCCTTAGATTTTATGAACTTGTGGTCAAGAAGTTTTTGACCTAGCACATGTATAGTTTAACCTCCTGCATATATGCAATCTCGCAGTATTTCATTGCAAACTTAAAAAGTGCAAATTTATTTTGGATTTTTTGTCAAAACAATTGCATTTTGGCACTTTATTTCTTCCAAAATTATGAATATAAACTAATCTGTGTTAGTATTGTAAATTTTACAAATGTCTTGCTTCATTTAAGCCATTTTTCAAGTCTCTGTGGTGTTCACGTCTGGAGTTATAAAGCTTTAAATAGGGTACCCCCTAAATGGGCAAGGATTGGCAAAATTTGGCTTGTGCCTTAAGAGGTTAAAGGAGTGTGCAATGTGTGAGAGTGTGGCAATAGCTCTGGGGAGTGACCTCCAGCTTGAGAAACGCTCAAAGTGTGCACTGCCTAGGTGTTTGCTTTTTATATGTGTGACACATGTATTTGCCTATGGAATTAGTTCAACATCTGATGTGGGATCAATAAGGCTGAAGATTTCTTGTTGAGGCTGACACTGCTGTGCATTTTTAAGGAAAGCAGGACCAATCAACCATGAAGAGATAGAAATCTGGTTTGCAGGAAGTGCTCTTGTGGCAAGGTCTGCTGGGTTATTATGATTGTTTTAGTGGAGAATTCTCTACTCTGGATGGTGTTGTGCACAAGGATAGAACAGCAAAACTGGGATAATTTCTCATCTTAGCATTCCAGCAAGCAAAGTCTACTAAGAATGAAAATGGAGAGTATGACCCATTACAGTGGGTAAGGGTTACATTTGACATATTTGGCTCTATGGCTGACGTTCTGCTGGCCAGAGGGAAATACTTGTGTGATTCCGACAGTAGGGGACAACAGGGTGTAACTTTACCTCATAAGGACAGCTTCCATCATTTTGAATTGAGAAATTTTACACATGCCGTGTTGCATTTTGGGGTGACTCACCATCTTTAGAAGTACGCTCAGCTCTGTGATTTGGAGATATCAGTACTTGCAAAAATAAAGCCTCAGCTAATATTGGACTGGTATCGCCTACTTAAGAATAGTTACCAGTGTAGCTGTCATTCAGATATTTTTATGGATCTGGTAACTCTGTTTTCATATTATAACATGCAACGTCTGCAATGTAAAACCCATGCAAGACCCCTAATAGGGAGATCAAACCAGTTTTGGCAGTTTTTCATAAAACATGTTTTGACAGTTTATTTATTATTTATAATGTCATAAATGCTACAGTATAATCAAATAACAACATATTAATCATTGACTTGGCCAGAAAATAATGTCTGTTTGCTTTAATATGATTTTAAAAATTAGGTGATTCCCTCTTTCGTGTACTCACTCTCACTGAAGGGATACGTAAGATCTTGCATTACATTTTTTATAATGACCCCATTGATTTCTAGGGGTGTGAAAAAATCCTGTGTACTGAAAAATCGTACCGAAAACAGGTGGTTCGTACCGAAAATGAAAACTGACGAACTGCGGTTCATATATTAGCACATTATTTTATTTTAATTGAATTTAGTTTTCCAGTTTAAAAAGTATAGACAGAGTATTTTCCCACAGAATATTAAAAAGACCTGTAGGACTCCCCCCCCCCAAAACAGGCACTGTCTGTTCAGAGGAAACTCTGAAGTGCCATGTGACTAACGTAGCCTAATTGCGAGAGCTCACTCATTAATTTTCACATACACACGCATTTTCATGCAGAAATCATGGCCAGTGCAAATAGGCCAACTGAAATAGAAAATCCACCACCGAAATATAAATCTGACGTGTGGAAATGTTTTGGATTCCCGGGCAATTATGAAGACGGAAAAAGGGTTGTGGACCAAAAAAACGCAATTTGCAGACTGTGTAACAGTTTGGTCGCGTACAGTGATGGCAACACATCCAACATGTCTACTCTTTTTATTCTAAACAATTTTGTTTGAAAGAATGTGTTTGATATGGCCATTTTATTTCACTAAATTTCCCAATGGGTTGTTTTAGCCCCGGATGCTGATTTCTTTACCATGACTTGTTCTAACGGCTGCTTGAAAGAGAAAGTGCTATCTGATATGCGTTGGCTAAGTAGATACATCGTTTTCTCATAAAATGTAGTCGATAAAATAGTACTTCTTTGAGACATGTAAAGAAAATAGTCTTATTTCATTGAAAATAAACAGCACACTTAAAAGTGATGTTCGATTATTATCCATTTATTATCCATTATTCCATACCGTACCCACTCTCCTCCCCAGAGACTCTTCGCTACCAGCAAGAGGAACGAAGTCACGCCCTCTGGGGATGAGATTGTACCATACCGCAAGCTCTGTATTGTGATACGAACCGTACTGTCAGTTGAGTGTACCGTCACATCCCTATTGATTTCGGCGAAGCATTAAATGCAGGCACAAATGCTCATAAACAGTCAAATTAGCATAATATTTTCTGAGTTCAAAAGTGTAAAAGTAACATTGTTGTACTGTCAGTGCACTTTTGAAACAAGCTTTATCTGCTCTAATTTTGTTTATTTCCTTGTTAAATTACCTGTTAAAGTGAGCCAAATGCCAATTTTGTTTTATGTTCGTGATTACATTGCGGGCAGAATGTTCAGTTAAAACCCTTAGAGGCCTAGAGTGATTTTGACATTTTTCACTATTCTCAGTTTTTTACAGATTAAACAGGTTTATCCAATAGATAACCCCTCGTGTAACCCCTCATTGAATTTTTTTTTGGCCTGGATATGATATGAACTAGTTGGTAGGCCCTATTATTTGCATTTACTTGACTATATCACCTAAGCCAAAGGTGTCAGCTCAGGAATAGCATCTTACCTTTACACAAATAGGTTGTATGAAGTAACAATATCATAGAGTCATGTCAATACCATTGATTTATAGTGGGTAAAAATATCAGCAGAGATACCTGGTGGAAATATGTTCAGAGAACTGAAATGGAATGTGGGACCAATTGTTATCTGTTAAGAGTTAACACTGGACATTTTACACATTAACACCTGGCGGGGTACCAAAACGTGCTGCCTATTGTCTGGTGGGAGGTTTGTGAAGAAAGATTGTCCAAATGCAGTCATTTTAAGCTAAAATATTTAGTAAAGGTCTAATTTACCACATTGGATCAATGTCATTTTTAATGTCTAAACGCCCAATGGCTTTGCCTCTCTCCTTTAGTAAAGTATTTTGTGGTTGTAAGAGAGACCGGATCGGTTGTGCCCCATTTCGTCTTTATGTGATAGCTAAGAGTTGCTTGCTGAAGAATGACAGCATTTTCAAATTAACAACTTGATATTGTCTGTTAACTTTTGATGATGATTTAATTCAATCACTAACGTGAAAAGCACATTTTTACTTCAAACAGAATATGTTCAAAGGAACAACTGCTCCTTGGGGTCGCTTGTGCCAGTAGGTGCGGTCAGTTGTGCCCCTTACTTTTAAGAAAACAAAAAGACACGATAAGAGATTTATTACAATTTTAAAATAATCTACACAAAATCTAACAAATATTCAAAATATCATGGTGCCAGGTTTCACTTTCCCCTCACTCACTTGTTGCTGGCATGTCTTGTCTGCACACATCTTTGCCAGATTCTCTCAAAAATACCTCATAAAAATTTTCAACACATCAATATAGTAAAAAATTATTTATTTCAATTATTGTTTATTTACCCTATTCGATGAAGAACTAGACACTGACAGGAGAGACACGACTATGGACAATTTATCTTGAATAAATTCTAAATTAAAAGCAATTTTCCTGTATACTTCTTGCAGATATTGGGGAGAGTCAGTATAAATGTAACAGTTTTTGGATTTTCTCATTTAATCAGCGCATATTTAGCCTAGCACTGTGAAATTTAACTTCAAACAGCTGAAATGTCAGTAGTCCATTACTGTATTACTGTACCATACAATTACTGTAAATTACTGTACATCAAAAACTTACAAGGAGCCTACTGATGTACGTTCTGCAAAATGACTTGAGGACAATGTAGTGTCCTGTGAATTAAGTTATGTTTATTGTTCTACAGCACTGCAAAAGATGGCATGTATCTCATTGACAACATAACATTTAATTTCAAACAAGGTTAGGCTATTTTACATGAAATAAATGAAAAGTTAAATTAATTTGGCCATATTCAGCTTTTTAAATTTATTTCAGACTCAACTAAAAAGAGGTCAATAGAAGGAAAAAAGAATATAGCCTATTTATGCATAAAAAACAGAAAACCAAATACAAAAGCAAGTAGCCTACTATACAGGCCAATCTGTGTGTGCTGCATGTGACCAGGTCGCTGTTTCTTTTCCAGTGAATGGTGTACAGTCCTGAAATGACTACCATAGCAGCAGTGTACAAAAGTTTATTGACTGTTACAATTATGAGGCATTACATTTATACGGACTCTCCCCTATATCCTAAATGAAACTACCATGGGTGACATTATAGACTCCGCTCAAAACTATCTGACCATTAAGTTTCACAGTCTGACCACTAACTTCAATGAACAACCATTTATAAATGTAAATTTCACTTAAATACACGAAATTTTACAGGTAAGAATAGCCTATCCCTATTTACAGCATGTCATTAAAACGTATTTTCCTCTCCTTTCCCATTGAAATGAGAGCAACAATAACTTGACCTCAAGCTGCTGTTATAGTTTGTTTGAGAGTCTCACGGTTAAAGTGCCAATAGTCAGATACGAATTTGAGTGTTCACATTTGCCGCCTGGTGGTGGATGTGTGAACAACATGTAGTTTATGCCATCAGGTTGGCAGGTATGCCATCCCACCAAATTACGGCTTAGTGGGGCGGCATGCCCCATACCTAAACAGCACCAAGAGTTTGGCACTTTTCAGGGTTTCCTTGAGAAATAACCACAATGACTACAGACTCTCAGCTCTTAACCCTCTGGGGTCTAAGGGTAAAATGAGGCACACTGGTGATTGTGCGATGCTCTGACATTTGTGTAAATTTCATCAACTTTATATACAGTGATTCCAAAGTGTTTCATATCTTTGTTTTCAGCACAGACTCAGCTACAATAATATGGCAGCAGTAAGTAGGTCACAATCATGTGTGGATTGTAAACTGCTCTAAAAACACACAAACTGTAAACAGTAGTTTTGAACATGCACAGGAATGTTGTAATAAAGCACACTGAACAATTGTGACTAAGACTTTTGGTCACTGAAATGTGTTCATCAAGGTCTTGGGTATCAAAAGATGACAAAATATTTTAGCAAATCCAATGAGAAATATAAAATACATTGCTAAAAGTTAGTGTTGTGACTACTATTTTTCAACACCAGGTGAGAATGGGAGGACAAATGGCCTTTCTGTAATGAATATGCATTGGGTAGGACGACCTGCCAGCTAAGTAGGCTATTCACACCTGGCCGCATGCCTCCCCACCACTAAGACAAAGACTCAGTGAGCCATTTAGAAGACAGAAACAAAGACATCTTTTGATTTTCAGAACATTTATTGAAGCAAACTATACGCATGGAAGATGAGATGAGACTGGTGTACTCTTGCAACGCTTGCGTGGCCTCTTAGCTAGTGGTGAACTAGGCCGTATTTCCTGATCAGCATCTCTGTAAATATGATAAAAACAAAATTGTTAGGAAATGTGACATCAAATCAAACTTTATTTATATAGCACATTTCCTTCAACAGGTGAAAATTAAATGTGCTTTACAAAAAAGGGGCAAACCACTAACTAATGAAAACAAAACTTAGGAAATGTGACATGGTTACATCATATACAAACAAAGAACCAAACAAACACAACCAGACGCAGAGAGGTAGCCTATAATTTTGAGAAGCAATGGTTAGAATCGTTCGTAGTGTGGGAATTTACAAGCGCGCATATTAGTGAATATTCCTACAAACACACAGAGAATGCAATACAGCACACATTTACAAATAATGCAAGCTATCAACGAAACAACATTAGCTAAACTAAATAAACATTGCTATTCCAGCTCAACTACACGCAGCTCATCAATAACAATGCCTCAATCTGAAGTAGGCTAGGTCTGTTTAGCTAAGTGGTTATTATATTGCTATTTCCTGAATTTACTTACAGTATGCTAATATCGATTGTGCGAGGACATCAGTTTTAGAATCTTAGCCACGCCACGGGCTATTTATTACCAATATGATCGAAAAACATACAGTCTACCTGATACTTCTAACACAACCAGACGCAGAGAGCCTAGCCTATCATTTTGAGATGCAATAGTTTGAATCGTTCGTAGTGTGGGAATTTACAAAGACGCATATTGCTGAATATTCCTACAAACACACAGATACGTTGCAATACAGTACACATATTTACCAATATGATCATAAGAAATATACTTACGCATGAAGTTGATCCTCAGCTGGATCAGTTCGCTGTTCGAAATGACACTGCTCTTCATCAGTGTCAGCTTCCGGACGGACCATTTTCCAAAATTAAATGAAATGTTCACCTCAAAAGAAGTGAATTAGGTGACACTTTGACATTCTATCCCGCTTTCGCAGACTTGGCATTTCTCACATGGATCTCGCATCGCCCCTCCTTTAGTCTCCTTCTATGGAGAGTAATTATAATGTTGTTAACATGTGAATGTGATTTGGGCGGACTTCCTGCTGAGCGAAATTCACATAGTAATGAGTAAAGTTTAACAAAGCATACATGATCTAATTAATAAAATTTAGAACATTTAAAACAATTCATATTATTTGCCAATGGGCGAATTGGAAAGTCGCAATTCTAAGGTTTCTGTCAATGTTTTTGTTGCGTCTGTATGATAACAGCACGTTAAGTTAATCATCCAAATAGAAACGAAAGTTAATTTCATCTTGTCGAGCTCCGTTGGCGGAGCTCTCGACCCCAGAGGGTTAAAAACATTAACTTCTGTACCTTCTGACCTCATGTCAACAGACAGAATTCACAAACAACTTGTCCACACAATAAAGTTTAAAACTTAGGGGATTTTGCATTATTTCCTTCTACTTCTTATTCTTCTTTTTCCTGCTGATTACATCATCGCAAATGCTCCATGCCCACAAAGAATACGTCTTGCTATTGGATATGTAGCTACATCAGCCAATAAACACACACACACATACACACACATACACATGCACACACTTAACTAGTGGCTCCCTGGTAATGCAATTGCATTCCCCCCTCGGACTCAAGCAGATCTTTTATTGCTCACTGGCTTGCTTGCGAACTAATAATTGCCTAAAAACTGCCTTAACTATTTCTTTGTGAGGACCTCATTTCTATTTCTGAAATCTCTATCATTTCAATACTCTTCAATTATAATTACCCTTAATATAATCGTCTTCACCATTTTGATTGAGTTTAACGTTAACCAGCTTGCTAACAAGTCGACACAGTGAGTGTATAACATTAGCAAAGCGCCGAAAATAAGCACGGAAATTTGCATTGCGATTTGGACTGCTAGGCAACCTCGCTGGTCATATGGAGATATAAGATAAAAACGTGCAGGAATGAAACTAGAACATTTTAACTGAGAGGCTTTTAGCATCATTTTAGAGCAGGTAAACCCGGAACATATAGTGGCATGCTAGAGGTCCTTTGAGCCTTAAAATCTGTGATTTTAAAGGTTTTTCAATGTAATTGTTTTTCTAGAAGCCATGAATCATATCCCCTGGGGGAACCCAAAGCTCACTCATTTTTAGTTTATTTTCGGAAATGTAATCATATTAGTATTACAAATCACCATTATTACTATAGCTGTGACCTGTTGAAACAGCAACAAATAGAGCGTTTATCCCAAATTTATAGCAGGTGTAATAGGATAAATCAAACACAAATCTGAAACCTTACGGCAATTTTGAATAGTAGGCATGGTCCCTTTCAAAAAAGTAAAAATTATATTAAATCTGGACAGTGAACCACATTCAGATATTAATATTATTTTTATTAGATATAATATTTTTAATTGTGTACAAGTTCATTAAAGTTTAGCATCCAATTAATTTTGTTTGATCATTCAAATCTTTAAACCTTTTCAGGAAGATCGGTTATCAGCTTTGGTTTGGATACCCCCGCCAGCCTCTCAGCTGTCTGAATTTTGGCACTTCTCTGGTGCCATTTGTTCATATATTAACAAAACTAGTTGAATTTAAAGTGAAGTGTTATTTAAACTAACTGTGTTATTAAAGTTAGCTTGATTTAGACACTCCCTGTCAATTTAGATGCTCGAAGTATCGCTGAGACGGGGTGGGGCTTGTCTGTGAAAAGGCTGTAAGCCAATCAGGAACTGATCATTTAAACTGCCTTCCTTTTCAATCAAACTACCTTCAATTTTTCTATCAAACTCTCACCCATACTCCTATTAACCATTTAAAACCCCCTCACGTATCTAACATGTAAAATAAATGTATTTTATAGATTTTTTTGTTAATTGCTTTCAAAGATATCAATAATCAATTAAATCTCCAAATTTGTTGATACGCACAGCAACCTGTTGAATCAACCTTTATCAAAAAAAATTACAGCCAGATTAAAATGAAGAGATTTATTAAGTTATAACAAGTATGCAATGTCTTCTCTAAAAACAAAGGTTGACTACTTTACAGAAAAACAATTAATGTTACAGACACAAAGTTGCAGGCACAAAAGAATTTAATGAAGGAAGATACCAAACCACAGCTTCTTTCTCCAAAGTTAGTCCCAAGAAAACAAAGATTAAAGTTCAACAAACCAAAAGACCACCATATACTCGAAAAAGCTTGGGATGAAAATGTAAAATGAACAGATTAGCTGGAAAACAAAAATGTCAGATCCTGTGCTCTTAAAACACCAAGGTCCAGATATAAGGTTCAGATTTCCCAGATGTCAACGACAGAGATCAACCCACAAATGATCCCATTTTCAAGTTAAGATGCTATGTCATAAACACCATCTGGTTTATTTTATTGGAACAAGGCATCATGATATCATCAAAAACAACTATATAACACAACAAAACCAAAGGTCACCATTTTATTCAGCTCTGAAGGTCTCTAAAAAAATTGTTGCATCTGTGGTGTTATGGGTCAAACAGGACCCGGCAGAGAATATTGGCTGTTGATAGTATGGCATGCAGCATTGAAAAGTTGTGGGTAGTTCTGTGGATCAGATTTGACTCAAAAAAAGATTCACCTTTGAGTCTAGACAGCCCACCCATCCCCTTCCTCCCCAGGAACAATTCTTTTCTTGCAGTATGGACTTGTACTCATAATCCCTCTGGCTCCCCTCCCCGCATTGGAACTAAATGTTTTTCGCAGAATATGGACACTGACACACACACACACACTCACACACACATCCCCTCTCTCTCTCACTTTGTTTTTTTCTTCCTTCCTGGGAACAAAATTATTCTCGCAGTATGGATTTGTGCACCCCTCCTCCACCACTGGCACCCCTCCTCCCACAGGAACTCAACCGTTGCAGAATATGGACGGACACACACACACATACACACTAAAAATGAACTTGAACGTGAAGACACACACATACACCCACACACACACAGTAAAAGGAACTTGAACTTGAACACACATGCACACACACAGAGAAAAAGACACATCCTATTCAATGGTAAAGAGATTCTTCAAAAATATAATCCTGTATCTGGTTTTGTCTGGTTATAAATATAATTGTTCAGGATTTCTCACATTGTTGTCATCTGAACTCCCCCACCACTGCGGTCCAGCCAATCTTTCGTTGCCACCACTACCCTGCCCACTTCCATCTCCACCTGCCACTCCCCACCACCGCCACCTGGCCCCGCCCATCATCTGAGCCTCTATCTCAGGATTGTCATCTAGCTGCCACTAATTTAATCAATGTGAACATTGACTGACCGACCATGTCGGTCAACAAGCTATACCCTGAGCTGACCAGAAGAGGATGGGTGCCCCCCCCTGGAGCCTGGTTCCTTCTGAGGTTTCTGCCACAGGGAGTTTTTCCTTGACACTGTTGCTTTAGGCTTGCTTCTGTGGGGGGTTAGGCCAGGGCTGTCTGTGAAGTGTATTGTGACAATTCTTTGTGAAATGCACTATATAAATACATGTTGATTTGATTTGAGACCTTTTATCAGCCACTGAGCTATGGCAGGAGACCCGGGCTGGGGGTCGGTGAGAGAGTTTACTATTTTGAAAAGTGTACAAGTTTACACATTGTATGGGTTTTAAACAGACTGCCCAAATTAACGCTTGGTAATTTGCAGTCATTTTTGTGAATTGCACCTGTCCTGTATTGTGGTCAATTGTTGGCATTGACATTTATGCAGATAACACAAGTTGAATTTGCGTGACCCAGATGGTGCACGGTGCCACTACTTCCGTGGTAGTGGAGCTACATACAGTGAGCACCATAATTCATTGGACAGTGACACATTTTTTGTTATTTTGGTTCTGTACTCTAGCACTTTTATTTGACGGTTCATCCATATCGGATGAACCGTTTAGAAATGACAGCACCTTTTGTACGTGGTCCCCCCATTGTAAGGTACTACAAGTATTTGTTGAATTGGCTTCACAGATGTGTTTTGTTAGGCAGGTGTATTCATTTGTGTCGTTAGTGAATGCAGAAGAGAGCTGTTGATGTCTAGTCTTGATTCTAGACTTTGCAATTGCCTTTGGAGATTATTGTTGGGGTGTGACAACATGAGGAAGACAGCAGTGTCGATGCAAATTAAGATGGCCGTCATAAGGCTCAGAAATGAAAATCAATCAGGAACAGGAACATTGCAAAAACCCTGGGCATGCCCAAGTCAACATTTTGGTTCATCATTAACAAGAAAAAAACTGGTGAACTCAATTATGGCAAAAGACCCAGTAGACCGCGGAAAACCACTGTAGCAGATGACCGGAGAATACTCTCTATGGTGAAGAAAACCCCCCTGACAACAGCCCAACAGATCAAAAACACTCTCCTGGATGCAGGTGTAGATGTGTCAAAGTCTACCATACGTAGAAGACTACACCAGCAGGACTACAGAGGGTGCACTACAAGATGCAAACCACTGATAAGCCTGAAGAACAGAAAGGCGAGATTACAGTTTTCTAAAAAGCACCTAAAAGAGCCTCAAGAGTTCTGGAACAAAGTCTTGTGGACAGATGAGACAAAGATTAACATGTACCAGAGCGATGGAAAGAGGAAAGTGTGGAGAAAAAAAGGAAATGCCCATGATCCAAAGCATACCACCTCATCTGTGAAACATGGTGGAGGGGGTGTTATGGCTTGGGCCTGTATGGCTGCCAGTGGAACGGGCTCACTTGTCTTCATCGATGATGTGACTGCAGACAGAAGTAGAACAATGAATTCTGAAGTCTACAGAAATATTTTATCTGCTCAGATAAAACCAAATGCCTCCAAACTTATTGGACAGCACTTCATCATGCAACAAGACAATGACCCGAAACATCTCCTGCCCCATTTGAGCTACAGTCATGAAATTTTGGACATATGTGCAGCTCATAAGCTCCACCCATTAGATCATCCGCAAATTAGACTTTTTTGAAAAATGTTTCAAATGCTTTCTGCCATGGAAGTCTATGGCAGCCCCTATAACCGACTGGTCGATTTTTTACAAAACTTTGGCCATGAAACAAATTTTACATTGCTTGGTCAAAGGGGGGTGCTATAGCAAGCGATTGAAATTGCAAACTTTGAACAGACATATCTCATGCCCCGTTTGACCTAGAATCATGAAAATTTGCACACATATGCCACTCATCATGATGTAGGATATGTAATGTTTAGATTTTGGCCTTAGAGAGGGAAACAGTGAATAAGAATGTGGCCTGGCCTCCCCATCACAAGCATCAAAGCAAATGTGACTGGGGCAATTTTTCCACTGATACCCTGATCTAGGCTGACAATCTATGGGTCTCACCTCCTCAGAAGAGACAAACCAGATGACACAGGACACCATATCAGGGGTTGGAAACCCTGCATGCCTAACATTTCCCATTACTTTTAGTTTGAATGCAATCTTTAGGTAGGCCAGTCCTTGCCATAAATTAGTCTGACCCCCCTTCCCTTCTCTCCTAAACCTTAACCCGGCATCACCCAATCAGGGCAAACATCCTCAAGCCATGCTGGGTAAGGTATTTAAGATTGCCACAGGAAAAAGTGTGTTGCGTTTGGTTTCAGAGCCTGGAAGAAGAAGAAGAGTTTTCCTCTTTTTATTTTGGTGGTGGTTCCTTGGTTGTGTGCTTTTAGCTGGTTTCCTTGTGGCGCTCATACTGGAAGTGGGTGATACTTTAGCAAGGTCTGGCCGATCCGTCTCTCTCTCTCTATTTTCTGGTATTTCTAGATTTGTTGTTTAATGTTTTGCTGTATGTCTTCTGTTGTGTAATTTAGAAGTAGTGTGCCTGAATTCAATAAAGAATGTATGTTTTCAATTCATTAATATGAATTGAATTCAATTATTTAATCTGAAAACCTGATATACAGCTTGTTTTGACTTGTTGGTTGATTCCACCAGTTTTCTGTAGACTGACCTATCAAAGAATTTGGTGATTTAATTGGTAATTATAATTTTAAACATAATTATTAAATTAAATCTAATAAAATATATTTTACATGTAGGTTAAGTGAGGGGTTCTAGCATGCAATATCGCTTGGTTCAGTATTCAGAGTGCTGAACAGTTTAAGGGCATTGACTGTTGGAACCGCTGGATTCAGGAATAAACATTGTTAATTATCCTTGTTTGTCCGACAATGAAGAACAAATTTGCCTCAAGGACCGATAACTTCCGGTTACATAGATTTTCCGCCATTTTGAATTTTATGCAAAACTATAAATGATCAGTTTGTAGCACTTAAAATGGGCACATCTCCTGCACCTTTTGACCTACTGCCACAAATAATACATTAAATAGTGTTGAAGAAACACTTGGACTTACCATATTGGCCTGAATATAAGATGGAATTCTTTTTTTCAGAAATTGCATCTGAAAAGTGGGGTTGTCTTACATGGGAGGACTAGACTTTTTAATGTAATTATACATTAACAACAGCAGGTGGCGCCATTTATCTGTAAAATGGTTGTTTTTCACAAGGCGATGGTTCAATGGTATAGAGGGTATGCATTGACGTCACTTTCCCACCGGAACACGCCCCCTCAGTCGGGACTGCGTGGCAAAACATGCTGCTTCAAAAGATGCACACTTCTCAGAGTCTGATGCAACTGGGTTTATTGTAAGTGAATCAAAGATTACATACAATAACCCGGGCTGATCTGCGCAGTTCAGTACAATTAGCCTAACAGTCACTCATAAGTAAAGACAATACATCCGATCACTCTCCAAGCATTCCCAAAACATACTCTCTCAGCATTCCCAAAACACTCTCTCAGCATTCCCAAAACACACTCTCTCAGCATTCCCAAAACACACTCTTCCCTCCCCTGGGGCCAACTGCTTCTTATATCCATTTTTCTAACTCCTCCTGTTGTGTAGCTTAAATCTAGTACTTCCTACTTAATTTTTGTTAATTACGTAATGTTTTTGACACCATTATTATTATTTGACACCCAACTCTCGGACACCATTATTTTTCAGCCCCTTCCTTCCTTATTTTTTTTAAATGATAGTGCTCGTCTCCCACTTGAATCTCCCTCCCCCTTCTATCATAAATCACATTCTGACAACACATTTTCCGGTAAAGGCAAAAGCTTCCGTTAGTTCCACAGATATGCTTGTATACAGCTTAATTAGCAGGGCAGAAATTATGTGTGTTTTACGTGTTTGTTCTAATCGCACCTATTTTAGTATGAAGCGCTTCCCTGCTGCCGGTTGTTAATCTTATGGCTAAGGTCGACCTTGGTCCACCTGTATCCTTCCTCCTTTGCTAGCCGGATGATACGTCAGGGAGGAGACAGCTGGTGCTCATTAATACATTCCTTTCCCATATACACTGGGCCTGTGCTCTCTAACTACATATCTTTCCCAATACAATGGGCTTGTGTTTTTTGAGTACTTCTATATTTATTTCCCACATACCCACTCCCCTTTCCACGCCCCGTAAAGAAATCTGACTGGACACACTGTAGACATGTATATCTGTCTATGGGACACCGTCCTGCTACATGTGTGCTGTGAAGTTTAGGTAGCTCACGGTACTCACTGTGGCCAAGGGGAATCGATATAAAACATTAAAAGGTTTAATTCAATCTCCTACTGGGACTTTTGTCGTTTATTGAGGGTGTGAAAGAAAATTTCGGTGCCGCTGACTATAATCGAATGTTTTTCAGATTTACCGTTCGATTGAGCAAGTATCATTCAAAGTACATTTTTATGGGTTAGTGCTGTCCGATTGTGCTAGCTACTTCACATTAACCTTGTACGGCGATCATTAAAGGCTAACCGCACAGCACCACTTAATTATTGTCACTTCTATCACCACTGTAATGAACTAAAAAAATGCGAACTACCTTTTCTGTGAGAAATGTATTGTCGAGCTCACGCGCATACACTGCTGGCGGCATTCCAAAGCTCCGTTTCGCCTTCCCTACTGTCAGTCAGATTGCTGTGATAGCTCATTCTAAATCATATTTGGGGACCCATGGATAACTCATGACCCATAGTTTGTGCAGCTGGCTTATTTGACTAACGTTAGGTTCACTTATTAGAGTGCCTTTTAAGGACTATTAGACTACCTCTGGTTGGTTATATTCATTTATAGCTAGCTAGCTAACGTTAGCTAGCTATGTAGTTTGCTTTCATAATGAAATGTTATCGATAATGTTACCTAGTTTGCTTTCATAAGGACGTTATAGTTGTGGTTTTATCTTAACTTGGCTAGCTAGCTAGCAAAAATTATTATTTGATATAAGTCAACGTCCTTAGCTATCGATACTTGATATAAGTTAGCTAGCTTGTGCAAATTCAGTCTCCCAAGATGAGCACGTATCATGGAGGTAGCTATGGTAACGGGGCATAGCTAACTGACAGTTCTCATTACCATGCCCAGACAGTTCGGGTGAACTTTTATAGTGGGAAATTTAGGCTTAGAAAAATATGTTTTAAAATATATTTAAATGACTGAATAATAATAAAAAAAATTATGCACATTTGTTTTGTTTTTGCCTAAAGACAACTAGCAAGTGTCACATTCAACCACCATGTTACTCCTTTAAGTAGTTAAGACAGCATCAGCAATGTTTCTTGTCAGCCAGTTGTAATGTATCCACAGCGAGTGTTTAATTTAAATGTGTGCCTTTGGGAAATCCATGTCATGATTTATTATCCACCATGCTGGATTTTGTCCATTGATGAACTTGCATTCTTGTTACTTTAAAGCAGTGGTTTAAAGTAGGATATGGGTCCTGGTTTCCATTCAACCACAGTTGTAATCCAAGAATGTTAACAAACTGTAATTTTTCATTAATTAGCTACTTTTCATGTTTAGAGGGATTATTTACCTGCCTAAACCACATTATGAGAAATGTCTGTCATGAACAATAAACACCCCATGTTCACATTGTGTTTATTGTGCTGTATTGCGAACAATTGTATAAAAAGAGGTAACAAAAGTTTTAACCAATCAAATGTATGATTGAGGTAGGCTGCTAATTAGGCTAGTTTGGCTCATTGTCATTTTCCTTGCCTTTGATTCTTCATTTTTTACCAAATGGTTCATTTTCATGGCAGTGTGTCCACACTTCGACTAATTAGGAACCTATTGATTCACCTTAGTCTTTAACTGATTGTATGCGGCAGACTTTTTCTATGGACAAGAGGAAAAATAATTTTCAGGGGTTTCATTGCCAGGGGGTTGTTTTGTTTTGTACTAAATGGGGAAAAAAAACAACAACAACAAAGATTAATAAAAAGTTAATACAAGAAAATGTGATTGTCGGATCAAAATAATTCAGTTTTTATTAGCTAGTCGCCAGTCAAAAGCTACCTAACTCCCGTCAATGCTCCTGTCAATGAGCATCATGGAGACAGCTCATCAACTGTGCTAACCAGGCATTATGAACTGGTCTAGCTCTGCTAGCTACCTATATGTAGGTGGTTGTGGGGGGGGGGGGGGGGGGGGGGGGGGGGGTGTTCTCAGTCTTGCTGATGCAGTGATTTATTGTGTGGGTCTGGGGAGGGGGACAAGGGGAGATACACTGCAACATCACAAGCATTGTTCTCCCTATTTTCTGTCTCCTTTTTCACTGGCATTTGCATTTCAGCTTTCCTTTTTTATGGCCCCTCACTCCATCTCTCTATTTTCCCTCCCCCCTCTCTTCTCTTCCCCCATCTGTCATCCCTCTCACCCTCTCTTGCCATATAGACATGCTGGGTCAAATCCCATACCTTGATGGATTTTCTGATGAAAGCTAGCACACCCCTCTTCAGCACAAAGTATATCCCTCTCCAGCGTACTATGCACCCCTCTCCAGCGTAATATGCACCCCACTCCAGCATAATGCTCACCCCACTCCAGGATAATGCCCTCTCCAACATGCTGAAATGTGTAAAACGTACCACAGTGGAGCTGAGCTCTGATAAATGGCCTAACCCACTGTCAGGGGCAATTAGGAAATAAGATTAGCCGTGCATTTAATTCACAGTGGCTTGTGAGGGGAGAATATTGATTAGAACAGGGAGGGGTGGCTCTGTATGAAAAAGTGCTGAATTAAATGAAAGCAGACCAAAGCCCCAGAGACATCAGTTTTTGCAAGCCATTTCAGAGGCACTGGAGGTGAAGGAATTGATCACAAAAAGGGAAATCAGACTCTGTTCCTCACTCACTTCTGGGGAGAAGATTGGGTTCCTGTGAGAAGGCTTATGTGGATTTGGATAATTTTAAGTTTTAGGGAACCACAAATCAGGAGCACCAGAAAAGGCGGGGTCAGGGGGCCAATGGCCATGCCACTTTGGACCCTCTCACTGGTTTTTGATGTCAGAATGCCTCTCAGTGTAGAGCTCATAATTCAGTGTTAGAACTAAATGTTATATTTCTGCTTGTGTCATCTGACAACCCTCCCACCCACCAGTTCATAGTGCTGTCGACACTCATAATGTAGTGATATGATAGTGATAGATATCCTGCTTTATGAATATGTGTCCTATTGAATTCTTACATAATAAGAAGGAAAATGGAGTAATTGTGAGATACATGCAAAGTGTAGCTCAGGGCTATGGAGGCATGGCACAGATGAGGTAGGAGTCACACGTAGCTAAAAACTGTTTATTTCTAACAAACGGAAAAGGGAAAACTGTGAGAAAGGTTATGGGCTGTGATGCGGGCAGGGAGGAAAGGTCAGGGTTGCAAGCTGTGCTGGGGTTCTGGTACTGGTCATGGGTTTAGTCAGCAACAGGAGAGGCACAAGTTAGTGGGTTTTGAAGACTCAAATTCCCTGACTGAAGGACCAACCTTTTACTAGAGAAGCAAGCAACTATCTGAATAGGTTACTGAGATTATTCGCTCCATGATTCAATAATAGGCTCTTATGAAGCTGTCCAGGCTTAAGTGGGGAGCGGGGGAGCTGCATTGCCTCCTGGGTCCACCGGTGTTGTCCATGGTGCTGATCTGAGGAAAGTTATGATATGAGTCGGGACTGCTTGTATCCTGGCAGAAACAGGGATTCTGTTCCCCGCACCACAGTCTTCCCTGCTTAAAATTACACAGAGGGTGCTGGTGGGACAGCATGTCTGCATTAAGCCCCTGGATGGGGCACCAACTGAAAGGAAAATGCCAGGAGAAAAGGAAAAAAAACATGCAAGTTATTGTTATTGCTTCCCTTGGCCATCAACTTCTTTCCCAGCTGGTAGTACCAGTGGGAGCACCAAGTCCACTTTATGGCCAGGACCTCTCAGTCATTCTCACTAGGACAGAGTTTGCAGATCAGGAAGATAATGGGGTGATTCGAACCAAACTTCTGAGAAAAGACCAAACTCAGCCTGGTCAATGATGTATTGGTGTATTCAAACAAATTACAGTGGGCTCCAGAATTATTGGCACCCTTAATAAAAATGAAGAAAAAAGGCTGCATATAATAAATGACACAGATAATAATCTATATGTTATGTTCAAACATATGGGAAAACTATATACTTTTATTTCAATACATTTACTGTCATGCTTCAATGTTTTTTTATTAAGTAATTTTATTTTTTCTGAAAACCACAGGTGCCATAATTATTGGCACCCCTAACAATTATTGTAAGTAAAATCAAACAAAATGAAATTGGCAATACAATTTTACTTAATTTAGTTCATCTCAGTCTAAAGGAACTATATTGTGTCATTCCATCACTTCCAGTTTCAATAGAGAATGAAAATGAGGTAACAAGCATACAAAATCCCTTTGTAATCCATCAGCATGGGAAATAACTGTCAATTCAGAAGAGAACGATGGTAATTTACCGTCACAAGTCTGGCAATGGGTATAAAAAAAGACATACACGGTTAAACATACCATCTAGCACTGTAAGGGCAATAATAAAAAGGTGTAAAACATATGGAATGGTTGCAAATTTGCCAGGAAGAGGAAGCAAGTGCATGGTGTCCCCACGGACTGTGAGGAAGATGGTGAGGAAGGCCATTAACAACCCAAGGATCACTGTTTAAGAATTGCAGAGATTGGTTTGTTTCTTGCGGTCAACAAATTTAAGCATCCAGACAGTCCAAAAAAAGATAATATAGCTGGTGACACCTCCACTGCTACATTCACAGTTTCAGCTCATGCCATCAGGGAGGCAGTATAGAGTCTCCCAATACAAATGCATAAGAGACCTTTCGAATGCTGAATGCGAGGTCCAAATATGTGATTTCAATTTGAGGTGAGGGATATAATTGGGAAGGTATTTAGGTAGATGTAAAGTGAGTATGTTTTGCATGGATGTATCGGTCTTTCATGTTTGTAATTATGCGAAACTGTCACACTTTAAGATGCAAGATAAATTTATATATAATCAGACAGTGTGATAAAGTATTATCTTATGTATTATCTAATGTCCCATCAAGGGCGGATGTGTAGTGACTTACAACATGAAGTTTGAGGGGGCACGAGTGCCGGGTATCGGGTACTTAGGGTTTGCCGGTGCACAACAATGCACATCATTGCATCCACTTTAATATCTGACCACTGTCAAACATGAACTTCCCTTACGAAAACCGTACCTGTGATGTAAGTTAAACTGACAGGCCTGTAGTTTCCTGGATCAGTACGGTCCCCTTTCTTACATATTCGTATTATATTACCTTGCTTCCAGTCTTCAGGTATTTCTCCAGTTTCTAAGGATTGTCTAAAAATGCCTGCCAGTGGTTTAAATATGATCTCAGCTTTTTGAGTACTCCTGGGCCCAGGAGTTCAAAACTTTTTATCTCAATCAGATCCAATCAGATTTTGAAATCCCATATTTTGTGATCCAGGATCAGTCAACTCAGCCACATTTTGTCCCGGTATTTCAAAGCAATTCAGGATAGGATCACCCTGATCCAGATTCAGACTTTTCAAGATTACCAGATCCTGATTATCAGTGCTTTAAAGCACTGGAACATTACTGAGAAAGATTACGATTTTCTAACCTTCAAATTATATATAATATTTGGGGGGCTTTCAAGGTGCAATATGTAACACTTTTTATGGCCCTACAAATGAAAACACCCTTTTTTTTTTTCTTTTACATCTAAAACTATCTTTTAGCTCTGGCAGCTCTTGATACAAGGAATAGCAGTTTGCGTGTGCTAAAATTTTTGTATTTGATTTAAAAGCCATAAAGGTTTGTTTATAAACATTAAAGCAAAACAGGCTTGTATTTCGATAAACGTATTATTTGGTTGAATGCACTGTTCTGAGAGGTAGGCTAGAGGCCATTGTAAATGTGCCAGAAAAAAGTCAATAAAAATTTTGCAACCATTGAGTCTACAAATAATGTATTATTTTAATTTACAAGCTCTACCATCTTTTTTATATTGAAATGTATTTTTAAATGAATTGTATACTATATTTTGTTCTGGTAATCCACTCTAAATCCACCCTTCTACTGGGATCAAGGTAATCCTGATTTTCTGGATCAAAATGATCCCAATCCTATGTTAAAGTTTTGAACTACGCATTTCGAAGATTTGATCCAGATTAAAGCTAGGATTCGATTTCCTAATCTGATCGGATTCCAAAGCGATCCCAATCCTGTTTTTTGGTTTTGAACTATCCATTTTCAGGATTTAATCCAGTCTGATAGTCAAAATCTGATCAGATCACTTTTGAACTCCTGGGCCCTGGGTATATGCAATCAGGACTTGCTGCCTTGTTTGTCTTTATTTTAAGTAATTCATCCAGTACTTCTTTATCCTCTATTTCAATATCTGATAATACATTCTGAGTACTGAATATGCCTTCCAGTCTATTACTGACCTTTTCTCTAGTAAAAACAAAATAACTATTTAAGGCATCAGCAATATCTTTATTCTTAGAAAGCAATGCTCCTTCTTCATTCTTGCACCTCAAGAATAACCCTTTTGAACCTACCCCACTTTTCATTCACAGTCTTGCAGTTAAGAAGTTTCACCCAGTCAATATTACTTAAATGTTCTCGCATCTTGTTGAAATTGACCCGTTGAAAAAAAAAAAATACTGGCCATAGAGGAGGCTGAAGTGCGTGTGAGAACAGCGAACACAGACGAGGTGGGATCAAGTCAAAGAGAATGCTGCGGCTCTTTACTGTTCAGTCACACGGCACAGCATTACAAAAGAACCTAACGTCATAACAGTCGCTGTCTTTCCACGTCACCCAAAAGGGACGGTCTTAAAGGTAACATACTTGCTTCAGCGGGTAAACATGTTACAGTGAATTATGTAACACAGTACAACATAACTATGTGTGGCTGTTCACCACAAGGCCGTTAATTTGCCATAATACATCAAATCTAACAGCAGAATGATCGCTAGTCCCAAGTGGCTCAGTTACATCTATGCTGCAAATTCTGTCTGGATCATAACATAGCACCAGATCCAGAATTTATTTCCCTCTTGTGGGCTGATTGACATATTTGCACATTGTGTTGCAAATTTTTATGAAATGTGCTCTATAAATAAAGGCTGATTGATTGATTGATTGATTGATACCAAAAAAAGGTAATTTATAACATCTAAAAATTCTTCCCCACGTTTCCTTGTCCTGTCATCATAATAGTCTCACAATCCTGACAAGCTTGTTTTATTTTTCCAAAAAGCATTGAGTTCACACTACTGTCTGAAGCTGGCGGCCGGTAACACACTACCGTATGGCCCTTTTCATGTTCCCCTATGAGCTTTATCCAAATATCCTCACTATCTTCACGAGCTGGTGAATTTCTGGAATTTTATGCACATTAAAATTTTATTTTACATAGAAAGCTACACCCCCACCTCCAAGGCTTTCCACAAGGATATGGAGTAGCCAGCCAGTGGGAAAAAGTAGCTAGCTAGGGGGTAGCCAGCTTGCCCCCCCGGAGAAAAATTTTGGCCGTAAAAGCCCAAATGTGGTGGCCTCTGGCACATTCTAATGCCACTATTCCATCATATACACTGATCTTAATTATTGCATATTTTAATGAGTTTGTCTACCCAATTGTAAACATGTAGTGAATTATTGTAAAGGATAATTAGGCTTCTTGTGCGTTTTAGCCCACACAGTCTGTAAATAGCTATTAATATTTAAAACTACGCCTATTCCTGACTGATCAGAACTTTTGTAATTAAGAATCATTAGACCTTATGTGTGTGTTTGCAATTCGTCTTAGAGATGGCTCTGCTGTAAAAAGCGCAATGTAAATAAAGTTAATTCATTCATTCATTCATTCATTAAGCCCATAAACGTCTGTGTGGCGTATATGGAAAATGCAGCGCTTTCAGTGGACATTTTAATACTTACTGCGCAATCGTCAGGTTGCTGCCACCAGTGTTTTCCGAAGTAGGCCGTCTAATGAGGATGTCCCCTGTCTGTGCAATCAATGCAATTCTTAATGTGTTTTGTCATCAATTATTTTGCTAATATTTGTCAAACACTGAAGACGACTCTCCGCTCTCTACTCGGCAGGACACAACCTCTCAGCTGAGCGCGCACACACACACATTCATATAGAGCATGTGGGGGCGGGACTGATACAGACAGATAGGCATGTTTCTCAGTCATCATGCTTGCATTGTTTTGAAGCGGAGACTAGTGGTCATAAATGTACACGCATAGCGAATCGCAACTTGTTAATCAAAACTATTTTATTAGAATCGAAACATATACGCATTACGCTAAGTGGAGATCAAGCTATGTAAAGTATTTGTCTTGCTTCATTTATCGAACATATTAATGCTAGCTACTTGAAACACCACGAGGGTTAGCCATAGAATGTTAGCTTTGATAGCAATGAAGCGTGAAATGGCCGTCGCAAGAAAGTTAGACACTACAGTGATTGTGTTCTATTTTTATGCACAGGAGCCGGAGATGAGTTACATTATTGTACCGTATATTCAGAACCCACTTGTTCTGTTTTATTGCCAGTGCTAATAAAACATGTGCTGTGAACCCAACCCATCCTGTCTGCCTATGATTTCTGCAAGAGTAGCGTCAGTCGGGAACGAGGGGTTACATACATTAGAATCAAAAATTAATATAATGAAGTAGCCAATTGGACTTAAATGAGTAGTCGGCTGTTTGGCCGGCAGCCGGCGCTTATGGAAAGCTCTGCACCTCTCTTACTAGACCTAATGAGTTTGTACCCTTCTATATTATATTCATCCCCATCCCCAAGCTATATCTCTCTTATCCCAACTATGTCATAACCCCCCCCCCCCCCCCATTCAAGTTCCAAAAATAAATTTTTTATACTTCTAGAATTTAAGCAAAGACATTTCAGATTGATACTTCTACACATCCTCTCCAATTCCCTGATACCCCGCCGTCCCAAGCCACCCTTACTACAATTTTGCTTTTAAAAGACTTCATCAGTGTTCACACTATTATAGGAAGCCATGACAGCTTCCATCCTGGCAGTCTGCACTTCCCTACCCTTTTCACTTTATGACCTCCCTGACCCCAAGTCCCTAGTTTAACTAATCCTGTGCTACCTTAAGCATACGCTGGCCCAGTGCAGCAGTACCCCTCTGGTTCAGGTGCAGCCCGTCACTCCTGTCCCATATCATATCTTACTCCTCTAAATTGACAACCATTCTTAATTTGGAAATGCAAGTACCAGCTGAAGTGAACATAAACAAGTCTTACATAAACCTAACATATGGGAGAAGAGGCAGCTGGTAACTTTGAGTGTTGTAATTCTGTTTGTGTGACACACAAATTCCTTCAACAAGTTCTATTGCAAACTGCAAAACAGAAAAATACTTTTTTATTGAATTGAGGGCAGATTAAATTACCTCTGTATCCAATGTTGATTATTTAAAATGATCTGAATTGTTGTAGGAGTGTGAAAGCAACCTAGACAGATGGTGCATCCTACAACCAGAATTTTGACTCTGTCGACCTGGACACCCATTTGTTTGTGCAGGGTTTTAGCATTGAAGGGCCAGTGAAACCTTTTCTCTAATGTGTTAGCTTCATACATTGGGCCTTTAAGCCATTGATTAGGCTTAAAGAATGAACATCTCTCTTCAAATTAGTTAATTACAGGATTACGTCGACAGACCCTATTTTGCTGTCTAGTACTGTGGCTCTGCCTACTGCAGAAGGCTGATAAAGAAGGCTGCTGCATGCTCTATTGCTCTGGCAGGTTGGAGTCTCTGGCACAAGAACCGGAATTGGATACCTGCCAGGCTGGGTTATCTGTCTTGGGAAGTTGCCCAGTAATGGAGTGTTGCCTGGTAACAGGGAATTTTATACCTTCCAGAGACCCCAAAATGCATTAAATCATGATGGTAAAGATGCAGAGCTGTGCTGCACTCATGCAGGTGCGGGAATGCTGCTTATGCTGTCAGGGGGATGGGGGGTGAGAGCAGGAACTGGCTGCAATGGGACCTCTAACTGCACTCTTTTTTCTCTCTTTTACACTGTATTTTAAATAAAGAGTACCTTGCATTGAGGAATTGTTATGGCTGTTAAAAAAATACAGTATCTCAGTATACATGCACAGATCAGCCACAACACCACCTGCCTAATATTGTGTAGGTCCCCCTCATGCCACCAAAACAGCTCTGACCGGTCTGCGGCTACGCAGCAAGCTGAAAGCTGCGATGCACTGTGTGTTCTGACCCCTGTCTATCATAGCCAGCATTAACTTTTTCAGCAATTTGTGCTACAGTAGCTGTTCTGTGGGATCGGACCAGACGGGCTAGCCTTCGCTCCCCACGCCCATCAATGAGCCTTGGGCGCCCATGACCCTGTCGCCGGTTCACTGGTTGTCCTTCCTTGGACACCCCAAAACCCTGTTTTGGAGATGCTCTGTCCCAGTCGTCTAGCCATCACAATTTGGCCCCTGTCAAAGTCGCTCAGATCCTTACACTTGCCCATTTTTCCTGCTTTCAACACATCAACTTCAAGAACTGACTGTTCACTTGCTGCCTAATATATCCCACCCCTTGACAGGTGCCGTTGTAACGAGATTATCAATGTTATTCACTTCACCTGTCAGTGGTTTTAATGTTGTGGCTGATCGGTGTATATACATGCATGCATGCATGCACATGTGCACACAAAAACACATGCTCATAGATACAAATACTCACACTCATATGAAATGATATCCTTCTTTTATTTTTAAGTATCTTTATGTGTGGTTATGAGTCTTTTCACATTGAAATATATATGTATAAATATATATGTTTTAAAATGTGTTTTCAGTTAAGTTTACTTTCATTTATATAGCAGAGACACTGTCTCAGATGCTTTACAGAAAAACAGAAAATAGGAAAAGCATGAACGTGGATCTTTGCTCAAAGTTAGGTAAAAAAAATCCACAGTGCGATGAAAAACCAGTGACAAAGAAATTTATGGAAGAACAGGTATAGGGGAGGAGCCCATACTCTGCTGGTTGGCCCATTGTCAGTGTTTCGGGTTGATACAACTACTGGTCATATTTCATATTGGATTCTTGTCGGTCTGTGTTGATCAGAGTAGTTGATGTAGTTTGTCAACTCCATGCTATCATAGCAAATGTCACAAACTCATATAATGACTTTAGTTATGAGCAATGACAAGGCAGTTAGCTGAGGGAAAGCTGGGCTATGATGCACCAAGTCTCTTCCAGCAGTGACCTCTCTCTCTCAATGCTGAAACAGCTTTATTGGGCAGCAACTAGAGGATTCAATATAGATCCGTAAACAACAGGCCCAGAGTCATTAACAAAAGGAGAGGAGGGGAAGTGAGGAGGAATATCGGATGAGACAGAGAAATAAGGAGGGGAGAGAGATATAGAGGGGAAAGGGGTAGACCTGTGTCAAAGTACTTTTTTTCATTTCACCTTTATTTCACCAGGCAAGTCGTAAAGAACAAATTTGTATTTACAATGGCGGCCTGGCAAGCGACAAAAGCCACTTAAGGGAAGGGGAGGTGGGCTAGAAGATAAAAGCATGTTAAAAGCACAAAATAAATCAATAATAACAAACTAAACACAGGCACATGAAACACAGGCAAGCAAACAACAGTCAAAAAAATGAGAGAAAAAAACCCATAAGAGTGTTATGGGGATATTACATGCCAGAAAAACAGTTGCAGGAATAAGTGAAAATGTCTGAGATGGCATCTTTGAAGGCAATATTTAAAGTGTCTCAATTACTTTTAGAGAAACTAATGCAAAGATAAACAGAAAAATGGTCATTTGAACCATTCAATATTCAATATGCAAAACTGTAGTTGAATATTTGAATGTATTCGCAACTGTATTTTGGAAAGTATTTGCATATATCTGAATTTACTTAAATAGATCTTGTTTCAAGTATTTAATTAGAAATACAGCATACTTAGCCAAAGGATTTAAGTGAATTCAATTTACAGTCAAGTTTCACAGGAAAAAAGTGGACATTATTCAGCTAAAATATTTCATCATTAAGGGGATCACTTTGCATATTACATTCGTCGGCAAAGTGCGAGTATGTGAAATATGTTTAATTTTTTGAATCCCGCTGTTTTAACTGCTGACACCCTCATTTGATCTCTAGCACTCTGAATACCCAACACAAGCATATCAAGAGTTAAAACCCCTCACTTATCCAACATCCAAAAATTAGTAGATTTAATTTGTTAATTATTATCAAAGATATCAATTATTAAATTGCCTAATTTGTTGATAGGCAGAGAAACCTGTTGAGTTTTTATCAAATGTACAACTCACAACCAGATTAAAATTAAGAAATGTATTAAGTTTAAACAAATGTTCATGTCTAATCTAAAGACAAGGTTCAATTACATTAAACAAAACAATGAATGTTACAGACATGGACAGGTTACAGTCACACAAAGGAATGAATGAAAGAAAATACTAAACCACAGCCCATTCTCCCAAACAGTCCCCATTAAACCAAGCTCAAAATCCAAAAACCAAAAGACAGCCAAATATTTCAAAAAGGCAGGGATGAAAATGTAAGAATAAGAAAGCAATACTTCCTTTCTCCTAACTCTGACTAACTAGATAAAGAAATATCTGCCTTTTTAAGTTTTCCTACGAGGGAGGGGGAAATGGTTGAGGGAAAGGGGGGCCACATAACTGCACTGATTTAGTGAGGTGTGAAGTGTGGGGGTGTGCATGTTGTTGGAAGCAGGGCTAAGCACTATGATATTATTATGAAAAGATTCCTGGTTTTAATTTCCAAAAGAAAGATCCTGTTCATTTTTGTGGAGTGGAGAGCAGGGAGCGGTGGCAGGGAGAAAACAGGCATATATAATATTGCCTTTTTCTTAGAGATGTTAATCTAAAGACTAAACATCTGGCATATTTTAAAACTATCAATGTTTGAAAATGGTCATCAGACAATTAACAGTGGTCTGGCCTGAATACATGACGTCTAATTCTAAAATGATTCTCTACAGCAGCAAAGGATGCAGGAACATACAAGTATCCAGATGCAAGTTTGCTCAGTGCTCCTTCCAGAATACCAGTGGATTAGATGGTGGGAGATGTGGGGTATTGAGGTATTCTTCCAACTCTCTAGAGATGGAAGCAAAGTCTGTTTGGGGTGTGCTTGGTTGGTCCATGAAACCAAACAGTATGTCCGTTGAATGTTTCTGCACAGCTGGGTCAGTGGGACAGCCTCTGCAGTGATGAATTTTGCAGCAATATCTTTGACCTCTGCTTTCAGAGTACTCTTCTCTGTTTGACTGCACCCTGTAACTTTGAAGCATGGATCAAGCATGAGACTGAGGCAATTTGGTGGAGCTTTCTTTTCACATACACAGCCAGGCACTGCACAGTGGCCTCCTTGAGAGCTTTGATAAGCTTGCCCTTGTACCTGGTGAACCAATGACTGATGTGGTTGTTGAATCCTCTGACATGTGAAGTAATGTAGCTGGCAGTGACAACATCTGAGCCTTGAACACCAAACAATTTTTTAAGATATTCTGCTATCACAGATTTCATCTGGGCAAAAAAATACCATAGATTAAAGTTACAATCTCGAAGATTTCCGTTTCGTTCTCTTTGGCGGTACCAATGGCGAGAAGCAGTAATTGCAGGTGTGTTTTTGGACCTCACTTCCCATAGATCCAACCGGATCTAACCAGTGTCGCCTGTGTGACGTCAGTCAGTTGGCACCTGGGCCACGCCAACTATAACACTTACTATTTACTGAATAAAAAATGGTTGTTATAAAAGTAACGTTATGTACATACTCATTCATTGTCTAACATTAGGCTATGTCTTTGCACTGCCGAGCCGGGTTAAAATGCTGTAGCAGACCTGGGGTAGAATTAGTGATGATCAATTTCCACAAACATTCTTTATCCACCTTTTGCCCGGTATGAACATCTTTACACTGCAGAGAAGAATTCGCGGCATTCGCTGTGGCGCGTGCAATTATGTATCTCGTGCACAATAAACAGTCTTTTTCGTGAATGATTGTCACGTGATATTTTTGAAACAACAGCCTTGCAAAATGTTACCCCTGGTGTTTGAGGTTTTGCTAGCTAAACTGTTCGAGGATAAAGCTGAGCTGGGTGTTAAATTAGCAATCAGAACAAGAATAAAACAAAAACACAGGAGATTTCATCAAAAAAGGGCATCAAGGCTGAAGGAACATATGAGGAAGCATAATAAAATAATAACAACGCTAATCCATACTGCCGTATTCTTTTATTTAGTTTTCTCCAGCTTGACATCTTTACACAGAAATCAGACCCGGCTCTGCTCCACCTATACCCCGGCTTTATTCTGATCATTATAATATGATGAACTTGATGGCAATGTAAATAACGGTAACGTTAAGGCCAGTTCAGATCAATGATTCGCAACGAGACGAAACGGTGTTGCAGAGAAAATTGCAGCGGTGTGAACTGGTTAGTTGCAGAGCGTCTGAAGCCGTTGCCTGGGGTCTCAAAAGATCCACCTTGTCAAATCGCCAAGTGCAGTTTTAGAACATTTACAATCAGACGTCTTGGAATTTTGCAAGTTGCATCCAGTCTCATTGCGAATCATTGATCTGAACTGGCCTTTAGTTAGCTACATTGCAACGTTGCAACAAGGTAGCATTGCATTTGAGAGAGACGTTTGCGAGGTCAGTACCGGTTGGTAGAGCAATAGAGCAGACACGCTAGTTAGCTCAGCCTCAAGTGTAAAGCTGACCTTTTGCAGAGCTGACACACTAGGTAGCTCAGTTTAAGTGTCAAGCTCGCTTTACGAAGAGGACATGCTAGTTACCTTAGCTTCAAGTGTCAAGCTGGTCCTACAGAGTTGACATACTTGGTAGCTTAGCATCAAGTGTCAAGCTTGCCTTAACCTTACCTTCTCTGTTTCTGTTTCCATGGGGCTCCCGCCCCTTATCTCGGCCTAACTTCAAAGACCACTCCAGCCTGTTTGCTCAGCCTGAATCCATGGGATCACTCCAGTCTTGTCCTTTGCTTTATAGTTATGGACTGCTTCAGCCCTGTTCTTTCCCTAGCCCATGCCTTGACACTGTCTGGTGCCCCAGATCCATCATCCGACTCCTCTTAACTGCACTATACCAAGCTATACCATTTGGTTTTCTATTATTCCTGTTACCTTTCACCTCAGCTGTAACCCGGATGACACAAATTGGCATCATTAATCACTACCATTCATTGTCAACAAATATCTCAGTTTTTTCCAAAGCTGAGTCAGTTTACTTTTTTCATCAATGAGGGAGGGTCTGAACTTTGAGTGACATGTATCTGGAGCCAAACTGGTGCTTAACTATGTCAGCAAAACACGCCCGAAAATTTGTGTTGGCAAAGCAATGGAAGTGTCACTTGCGGACATAATATACTCATTCATGATACAAAAGGTTGTGAAAGTTTTTTCCCAGTTTGAATTTGTTTTGAAATGGCTCCAATGATGCATTTGAAAATCTGGCTGACATCTCCACCTGGATGGCCAGCCACCATCTGAAGCTCAACCTCAACAAAACAGAGCTGCTCTTCTTCCCGTGCAAGACCTCCTTACTCTGTGAGCTCTCAATCACGGTTGATGGCACCACAGTGACTGCCTCTCACTCTGCCAAGAGCTTGGGGGTGTTCCTGGATGACTAACTGGACCTCAAGGAGCACATCAAGGCAACATCACGGTCCTGCAGATTCCTTCTGTACAACATCAGAAGGATTCGACTATACCTGACGACGCACTCCATGCACTCGTCCAGGCTACGGTGACCTCTCGCCTTGATTACTGCAACTCTCTCCTTGCAAGCCTGCCAGCTTGTGCCATACAGCCACTACAGATGATTCAGAATGCCGCTGCCCGACTCATCTACAACCTTCCCAAATTCTCCCACGTCACTCCTCTGCTGCGATCACTCCACTGGCTACCGGTCGCTGCCAGGATCCGGTTCAAAACCCTGACCCTTGCCTACACTGCTGCCAACAGGACAGCCCCCATCTACTTGCAGGACATGACTCGATTCTAAGTGCCTGCTCGACCACTCCGCTCTGCGGCAGCAGGGCGCCTTGTAACCCCTCCCACCCGCCCAAAGGGATCACAGAGCTTCTCCACTCCACTCCACCGCCGTGGCCTGAAGACTCATCTCTTCAGACTATACCTAGACTAACCACCACCACGCTGTATATTTCACTCTAAATCTCCCCCCCCCCCCCTTTTTTTCAATGACACTTGCTACATATTGCCCTATCCCAGCACTTTTTGGTAATTTGTATTTGTCCTAGTACTGTAGCTTATTCTTCTGCCTAGTTGGCTTTGCAGAGGTTAGGTCTGAATAGTGTTCACTGTGTGAACTAAACTGTGTTCTTGGCTAGAAATAGCTGTACAAAATAAGTATTGCACCTTACTGAACCTGTGTTTAGCAGTTGTCTATGACTATGAAATGCACTTTTTGTACGTCGCTTTGGATAAAAGCGTCTGCCAAATAAATGTAATGTAATGTAATGAAAAGAGACATGGATGCTAAAAAAGCTCTTGAAGCTATTCTAACATCCTGTGAGGAGGATTCTGGTTCTGCAAAAGAGTGCACTTTCTGGGGATGAAGAATTATTTTTCTTTGGCATGGATCCATTTTAAGACGATATCGGGTGAGTTTGTTTATTCTTTAGATCCGTCATTATGCAGAGAAATCGCTTAACCATTTTTATTCATAGTATTTGCGTTTCTCTGCAAAAACAGGAAAATATGCTGGTATAATAAAACAATGATGGTAAATATATATATAGTATGCACCGTAATGTAACAAACTTTCTTGTGTATACAGCAGTGGTTTTTCATTACAATTACTAATATTGAATATAAACATAAGACACAATTTATGCTGTAGTCTGTCAATGTCCAAATAAATAAAACAGTACTCAGCGCGCAGCACGCAGGTAGCTAGGATGGCGAGTTGATATTTCCCTCGTAGGTAACGGGAGCGACGTCTGCTGCTGCTACTCCTAAACCACTGGCTCCCTGGTCTCAGTGGCTCAGAGGAACATACCGGATTCCAGTAAGGATTCAAGGGGATACACACCAGGCTTTGCTGGATTCAGGGTGCAGACAAACCATGATACATCAAAGCCTGGTTCAACCCAAGGCACTGCTAGAAGCGTCATGGGTTTCGATAAGGTGTGTGCATGGGGATGTTCATGATTACTCGGCGGTATCATTAGAAATTTGTTTCAATGGAAAAAATCATAGCGTAAAGCCTGCGGTTAGAGTAGTCTCAGAATAATACTCTTTGCCTTCGATCAAGTGATGGTAATTGATTGTCACCAGGTGCGCCCTGATGCCACAGCAGCTCACCCTTATTTTGCAATTATTAAGGATAAACTATATTGAGTGAGTTGTGACACTCAAACAGGTGAAGAAATAACCCAGTGGTTGGTCCCGAAAAGCCGTGGGGAAATTCTGGTCACCTCTGGGCGAATAAAACACTGAGTGTTTATAGAGAATAGAGATCCCGTTTGAATGTGTGAGTATGGATCTCATCAGGCCATTGGACCAAATTGCAAGGGGTTATCGCTTTGTGTTAGTGTTGGTGGACTATGCAACACTATACCCCAAGGCATTGCCATTGTGCAGCATATCGGCTAACAGTGTTGCACAAGCATTGTTTCTGATACTCTCCTGAGTTGGAATCCCTAAAGAGACTCTAACTGATCAAGGCACTTCCTTTATGTCATGCACACTGTGCAAACTGTATGAATTTTTAGGAATTAAATCGATCCAGACATCCATCTACCTTCTGGAAAGGCAGACTGGTGGAATGATTTAATAAAACTTTAAAAACAATGAGCTGTAAGTTCGTACATGAGGATAGTAAAAATTGGGATAAGTGGCTGAACTCTCTATTATTTGGAGTGGGTGAGGTTCTCCAGGCCTCCACAGGATTTTGTCCCTTTGAGATGCTTTTTGGTTGCCGACCATGTGGTATAATGGAGTTGGATAAAGAAAGCTGGGAGGACGGTCCGACCGTGAGTAAAAACAAAATTCAATATAATACGTTCTGGACCTGCGAGCAAAACTCCACACATTCGGACAGTTGTCATGTGAGCGTTTGCTCCAGGCACAAGAACTACAGCAGCACTCATATAATAGAGGGGGTCAACTGAGGCAGTTTGCGCCAGGAGATTAGGTACTTGTATTACTCCCCTCGTCTAGCTCAAAATTACTTGCCAAGTGGCAAGGGCCGTTTGTGGTTACACGGTGAATTGGAGATGTTGATTATGAGGTTGTGCAATCAGACAGGGGTGGTGCAACAAAAATTTACCATCTAAATTTGTTGAAAGCATGGAGAGAGCCGATTCCTGTCTTTCTGGTTACTTCGGAAAGTAGAGAGAGATGAGTTGGGGCCTGAGGTAACAAAAGCAGCCAACTCCAACTCAGTCCTTTTTGACAACCATATCTTGTCAAACCAGAGAGCAGATGTGGCCTTGTTGCATAAATGCTTTTCTGATGTGTTCTTTCCCCTGCTAGGGCACACAAATCTCATTCACTACCATCCTGAAACCTCTCCTGGGGTAATGGCACATTCCAGACCCTATAGGTTGCCTGAGCATGAAAAGAAAATTGTGCAGGCTGGATTAGAGACTATGTTAGAAATGGGAGTAGTAGAAGAATCAACCAGTGCATGGTGCAACCCCATTGTGTTAGTACGTAAGCAGGATGGGTCTGTACGGTTCAATGTTTATTATTGCAAGGTGAATGAGATCTCACATTTTGAAGCTTATCTCATGCCTGGGGTCGATGACCTCCTGGATCGGTTGGGCACTGCTCATTTTTTCACAATGCTGGATTTGACCAAGGGCTACTGGCAGATCCCCTTGTCTCTGGAGTCAAAGGAAAAAATGGGCTTCTCCACTCCGTATGGTATATACCAATTTGTCACACTTCCTTTCGGGCTGTTCGGGGAACCTGCTACATTTCAACACCAGATGGACTGGGTATTACGCCCTCACTCTGCATATGCTGTGGCCTACCTGGATGATGTGATCATCCATAGTGACACCTGGGAGCAGCATGTGGAGCAGGTGGGGGCGGTGCTCAAATCTCTCAGGTGTGTATAGCTAACCCGAAGAAGTGTGCAGTTGGATGGAGGGAGGTACGGTATCTGTAGGACCACTTGGGTGGTGGCCAGGTGCGTCTCCAGGTGGATAAGATGGCAGCAATTGCGGCCTGTCCACGGCCTAAGACAAAAAAGAGGTGAGACGGTTCTTGGGGCTGGCAGGCTATTATAGGAGATTTATTCCAGCTTTCTCTGAGCGGACCAGTCCCCTGACCAATCTGGCCCAAAAGGGTGCCTCAGATCCGGTCCAGTGGACGGAACAATGGAGAAGGAGTGTCTGGACATCAAGTGGGTGGTCGGCACTCTCCGTTATTAACTCCTGGGGTGCTCTTTCACCTTCTGCTCGGATCACGCTCCCCTTCAGTGGCTCCACCCGATGAAAGATTAAAACACGCGGATCACTCGTTGGTATCTAGCATTACAACCCTATAAATTTACGGTGATCTATAGGCTGGGAACGCAGATGGTGGTGGTGGACTTCTTCTCCCAGTTGGAGGGGCGGGAATCTGTTATTGTATGGATGGCTCCCCAGGATGGGGGTGTGTGAGGAGGCGGCATGGTTGTAGTGCCAGCTGCAGGCGGAGAGATGGGGGAGTGGTTTAGCCTGCTGGCAGTCGCAGCTGTGGGCAGTTACGTGATTAGTGCTCACCTTTATCTGTGCTGTCTGCAGTGAGACTGGTGTTGACCACAGATGCACATGGTCACGTATAGGAACTGCAACAGCAACAATGACAACTACAACAACTGCAACGGTAACGGTGACCATGACATTGACAGTGTTGTGGTTTGCTGAATCAATAAACATGTGCATCGTACCCTGTCGATGCCTGTGTGGTTCTATGGGACTAATAATAATAATAATAATGATAATAATAATAATAAGTGAAATAAACTAATCTTAACTTAAATGCGTTGATATATATGTGCTTAGTGATATAACTTTTTTCACTACTTATTTGAAGCGCTTTTTTCTTTTTGACAGTTTCCCTATCACAGATTATGTGCCAGGAAAACAAACTTCTGTTGTGACCTGTAGCAGGTGACAATGTTGCCAACAGTGCTAAAAGCTCTCTGAGAAGGAGAACTTGTGGCCGAAATAAAGAGGTACTTCAGAAGACTGCTCAGGCGGGTACTAAGTGCCAAGTTTTCTTGTCGGCACCAAGGACCTGTTTTTGCTGCATCGTTATTTTGTTGCAAAGTTGTGCAGAGTCCATAGGACTAGTTTGGGATTTGTAACAGTGTTACTTTGCTTGATATGATTTTGCGTCCGGTCGGTAGTTCTGTCACTTTGAGGTGCGCTACTTTTTAAATTTTGTAGCATTTGTCCACGTACCACCTACTCGTGACTTTCTGTTAATCACAGACTACTATAAAATCGATGTGGTCTGCTCTGAGACAAAACTGGTCATTAAAGCTAAGGTAACGGAGGGGTTGCTCGAACCACAGATACGGTCTGTGAAAACTAACCCTTGGGAATCAACCCTTATTATGTCAGAGAGCCATGAATCTACGTAGTCTATTACTTAAAATATTGCTTTATTTAACAAAATGCAAAAATGTATCTGTAAAATTTCATTTTTTGGAAATCTCAAATTTGCTCTTTTCTACTGACACACTAATGCAGAAAACAAAAAATAAACATCTAAGACCAAATATATACTATATATTGTATTAAAAAATTTAGGGTGCCTAAGACATTTGCACAGTACTGTAGGTTTTATTGACCATTTTAATTTGTTTTGGAACTGCTCTTCCTTTTTTAGATTTGACGGAGCCCACCCCAACAGGCTGGGTAGCCGAATGCTAGCTGCTAATTTGCAGCACGCTGTTCAAACCCATCAACATGACTGACTGTTTACATTCCACACACGCCCCCTGGAATTTCCATCTTCTTCTCCGGTTACATCTGAGGTCACTGTTTTCAGTGCTAGCCCCCCCTACTGTCACCCCCTGTGATTAACACATCTTGTGTCCACGGACAGCTGGCACTGAGACTCACCAACTGCCCATTGCTCCCCCTGTCGGTCGTCTTCCGCCTCTAAAATTCCACTCATCTACAACAATAGGCCGTATTATTACGGATGGCCTCGGCGGGGAGCTAATATCGGCAACCTACGTTGGATCAGCTGTGTTCCAAGTAATCTTCGGCTGGACATTAGTATAAACATAGCACTTTTAAATGTGAGATCTTTATCAAACAAGAGTTTCTTAATTAATGGTTTTATTTCTGAGAGGAAGTTACATTATATATTTCTCACCAGAACCTGGCTAAAAATTGACGGCATTGCAACTCTTGTTGAACCTTGTCCTCCCAACTACGATTTTTTTCAATCAGTGAGACAGGAGAAGAGAGGTGGGAGAATAGCTGCAATTTTTTCTGATCAGTTTAGCTGCACTAAAATTGATTTGGGTAAATTCTCTTCATTTGAATATCTTGCCATTGTGCTAAAACTGAATCAAACGTGCTTATTTTAACATCATACAGACCACCGAAGCAATTGGCAGTATTTCTTTCTGAATTCTTAACTTATTATTTTGTATGATTAGGTGTGATTCCAGTGCTAGTTTGTACTTGGTAGGATTCTTGCTTGCTGAACAAGCTTACTCTACAGGGTTGGAGTCCTGATCGATGTGGTCACTTCTGGCACTACGATCCTTACTTCACTCTAGTGTTTCTTTTGCGCCTCTACATCATGAAACCTATGCACTTGTTGTACGTCGCTCTGGATAAGAGCGTCTGCTAAATGCCTATAATGTAATGTAATGTAATATTATGTCTACCATCATTATTAGCTATGATTGAATAATTCTTAATGGAGACATGAACATTCATATTAATAATAGCTCTGACTTGAAGGCCATGGAATTTATAAATCTCCTAGACAACCTAGGATTGACACAACATATAACGGAAGCTACCCACCAACGGGGAAATACACTTGATCTGGTAGCATCGCATGGAATAACCATTCACAAAGTCTCAGTGTCTGACATTGCTGTTTCCGACCATTACTGTGTGCTCTTTGACACTATGTTAAGTAGGACTACACATAGTAACAAAAGAGAATTTATAGTCAAAAAAAGGTACTTAGATACTGCAGCAGAACGAAAGTTTTCTGAACTCGTAAACTCTTTTGACCCATGTGATGTACACTGCTTGATAAATGAAATGGTTGATGCCTTTAACAATAACTTAAGAAATGCATTGAACAGTGTTGCTCCAGACAAAATATCACCATGGATGAATAGCACTATCCGTGATCTTAAGAAATTATGTAGAAAAGCGGAACGGATATGGAGGAAAACTAAATTAGAGATTCACCTCATCATTTTTAAGGAGCAGATTAGTATTTATAACAAGGCTATTCGCTCGGAAAGAAAAACCCACTTTTCAAAGATCATCGTGGATAATAGCAAGAATTCTAGAGTACTGTTTTTAACTATTGATCGATTATTAAATCCCGCGCCGACCTCTGAGATTCTTAGCCTGACCTTTGGCTCAAAATGTGAGTAATTTGCACAATTTTTTAATGATAAAATAACAACCATTAGAGCTGGTATTGTTAGAAATACTAGTATCCTACATGATTTGCCTTGTAACAAGCCGGCAACCATGAGGAATTTTAACAGTATCTCTGATGCAGATCTCGACAGAATTATAGCACAGTGTAAATCGTCAACCTGCTGCCTCGACCCTGTCCCTACAAAATTTTTTTTAAAAGTTGTTAATAGTTTCCACGTCAGTTCTAAAGATAATTAACACATCTCTCGAGACTGGAATTTTTCCCAACGCATTCAAAACTGCTGTTGTGAAACCGCTACTGAAGACACCAAATTTAGACTACAATGTCCTAAGTAATTACAGGTATCCAGTTTACCCTACATGAGCAAGATATTTGAGAAAGTAGTCTTTAATCAACTAAACAACTTTTTAAATGAGAATGATACTTTGGAGATATTCCAATCTGGTTTTAGATTTAACCACAGCACAGAGACTGCACTAACCAAAATAGTTAGCGATCTTAGACTCAGTGTTGCCGCAAACAAGGTCTCTGTTCTCATTCTTTTAGATTTGAGTGCAGCTTTGGACTCCATCGACCATAGCATCCTGTTAGACCTTCTCGAAAAGTGGGTTGGCCTCTCTGAACGTGTCCTAAACTGGTTCCGAACATACCTTACAGAGAGGCAATTCTATATTAGTTTAGGAGGCTACGAGTCAGAGAGATATGACGTCTCTTTCGGGTTTGCACAAGGAAGCTGTCTTGGCCCCCTCCTTTCTTCAATATGCATGCTGCCCTTAGGTAATATTATCAGAGAACACAATGTCAGCTTTCACAGTTATGCTGATGATACGCAATTGTACATTTACGTGGAGCCGAACGATCTGAGCGCCTTATGCTCCCTGACTGCCTGTCTATCTGCAATCAATCAATGGATGAACAATAACTTTCTGAAACTAAATGAGGATAAGACAGAGATTATCCTGTTTGGCCCCAAGAACAAAAGAGATATGGTAAATGGTAAATGGATTGCATTTATATAGCGCTTTTATCCAAAGCGCTTTACAATTGATGCCTCTCATTTGCCAGAGCAGTTAGGGGTTAGGGGTTAGGTGTCTTGCTCAAGGACACTTCGACACGCCCAGGGCGGGGTATAATCTCAAAAGTCTAGGAAATCTTGCCCATCAGATGAAATCGGAAGTAACAAGCCTCAGGATATATCTGGATGCTGACTTAAGTTTTAAATCCAACATAAATAAGGTGACCAAGATAGCATTCTTCCACCTGAGAAATATAGCCAAGGTATGATCATTTTTAACCCAGCAGGATGCCGAGAGGCTAATTAATGCTTTTATATCAAGCAGACTTGATTACTGTAATGCTATTTTTACTGGCCTTCCTAAAAATACAATTGAGAAGCTGCAGCCAATTCAGAACTCTTCAGCTAGGCTATTGATGAAAACAATGAAGAGAGAGCATATAACCCCTGTCTTGGCTGCACTGCACTGGCTCCCTGTGTCTTTCAGAGTTGATTTTAAAATTTTGTCACTTGTTTTTAAGGCTCTTAATGGCTTAGCACCCCCATACATTTTAGAGTCCCTGGTGTCCTATGTCCCCTCACAAGCCCTTAAGTCCTCTGAGACAGGTCTTTTAAATGTAACAAAGGTTCCCCAAAAGAAAATTGGGGAAGCCGCCTTCATCCACTACGTGCCTAAATTGTGGAACCTCCTGCCAAAAGGTATCTTTTTAACCTGGCATACAATTAATGATACCCTTTTCTACTCCTTTTAATTATTTATTTATTTATTTGTTTGTTTTTTTTGTTGTTGTTTTATTCATTGTTGTGATATAGTTCATTGTGATTTGGTGATATGGTTTTATCTGATATTCTGATATTTATCTGGCTTTTTCTGATATTGTGGTATGACTGTGTTGATCTGTCAAAGCAGTATGAGCTACATACTCTGTATGAAAGGTGCTATATAAATAAAATTATTATTATTATTATTATTATTATTATTATTATTATTACAGATGTTCCGAGTTAGAAACTGCGGTAATCGCTGTCTGTCACTACAATATGCACTTTCTACAACTAAAAAGTAACACGAAGGCCACTATTAGTAACTTAACATGTTATAGAAGAGCTTGTTAAGAAGTTGCAGACAACAGACAACATGGACTATAGGCAGTAGGCAACTCCAAGCTGTAGGCCAAGACTAACCAAGACTAAGACTAACCAAGGCTAACTTAAAAAGATGCACATCATAAATATATAGTCTGGCATCTTTCTAATATCGCTACTCTGTGATGGTCCCGGCATTCTCATAACAGGCATCCTTTAGAATGGTTGCCAAGCGATGGCGTGCGTCATCTCTCGGGTCCATCATTGGACTGGCATCTCTGCGACGGGACCGTGACGGCATTATCTATATCTGTAGGGGAGACAGAAACAAACCTGGCAACAACAAAATATAAAGCACAAAAGGCACGGGGACGTAACAGTATTAACATGTACTAAAGTGATGGAAAGCGAAAAATGTGGAGAAAGATAGGAACTGCTCATTATCCAAAGCACTTCACCTTATCATTGAAACACAATGGAGGTAGTGTTATGGCTTGAGAGGAAAAAGTGCACTGTTCTTGACTGGCCAAGTCAACCACTCAACTTGAATCTAAGTCAACCAAACAGGGCTGACATTAACACTTTCCACCCACAAATTTTGGCTGGTGAAAATGCTGAGTGGCTAGTGACTTTGGAAAAACACTAACCCCAGTGGCTGGTGGGCCTAAAAGTTAATGTCAAGCCCTGCAACCAAAGCATCTGGTGATATCTATGTGTCTTTAGGCAGATATCCACAGACTTTAGGCAGTCATCAATGCCAAGTATTTGTAGCCTCGTTCTAAATATGACAACTTGTTTTGATTAACTTTTGAGTATGTTAATTTCTCCAATTTCTTTGGTCCTCTAAAATGGGGGAACCATGTATCAAAAGAGCTACAAGTCCTAAATGGATCATTGGATATGGGTGTAAATACCTTTAATGTCAGCAGTCTGCACTTTAGCTTCACATTAATTACTTCAAATTGTTTCATACAATTCAACCTTTTCCTGCAAACCAAGAATGCACTCTGCTCAGCCCCGACCTACCCTTATGACCAACCACTTCTTCACGTCTTCCAGTTAACCACCGTCTCATCCTGCTAGTCTTCTCTCATTCAGGACCAAAGCCTGGGAACTGTCTTCTATCTCTCAATTTTTAAGAAGCATGTAAAACACACCTTTTCATACTAGCATACATGTAACACATTTTTGTAGTGTTCCAGCTGTATGGAGCACTGTGGTAAACTGTATCCAAGGCTTCTAACATACAGTAGTTGAGGATGCATGCATATAATGTGTCTATATTTTCTAAAACAAAACTTGGCTCAAAAAGTCTTGTCTTGTTTTAAAACAATATTTATTTTCCAAAATTCTGAAATTGTTTGCAAGAATGGAGAGTTTGAAATGATTCACATCAAAGGGATCACCACTTTTTAACAGCCAAACCCCCACACTTGACGATGATGCCTTTGTTGCTTTGGATTACTTGGCTAATCATACCTCGGGGAGAAAACATTGTCTTTATGGACCATGCAGATTTTTTTTGTGGATTGCTGATGTTTGCACGTAACCCTAAAGGCAGCATATGTGCTGCATAGTTCCATCATTTGCAGCTCCAAAAGTAATTGGACAAATGGCTTCTCAGTTATCTTGGGCATTTGTGTGTTGTTGTATCATTAATTAATACAGAAGAAAGCTAATAAAAGGTCTAGAGTTGATTCATGGTGTGGAATTTGCATTTGGAGTCGGTTGCTGTTGTTTCTTAACACGAGGACCAAAGAAATGTCAATGGTAGTCGAGCAGGCCATTATGAGGCTGCAAAATCAGTATAAATTCATCAGACACAGCCAAAACATTGTATCAAAATCAACTGTTTGGTACATTGTTACAAAGCATGAATGCACTGGTGATCTCTGCAATAACAAACAACTTGGTAGACCACAGAAGACCACTACAGCGCGTGACCGGAGGAAACTTTCAATTGTGAAGAAAAACCATCGAACAGATAAGGAGTACTCTCCATGATATAAACATAGATGTGTTATACAGCCTATAATCTAGAAGGCATTCATTTGCAGCAATACAAACCCCATTTTCCTCCTTGAAATAACAAATAACCAGTATAATAATTTAATTTTCTTCCATTCCATAATTATTCAAAAAAAAAAATCTTTATAACATGCATGTTTGTAGAACACTGCAGATAATACAGCATTGCAGATGTACATATGTAGACACTGTCATGGAGGTTTTGATCTTGGACCGCAAGAACCCAAATCCAGTTAATGAACATGGTAATTGCGGCTGAAAAAGAGAGACTGAAATTGCCATGGCAAGGACAATGACAAGGATGAAGAAACTTTAGAGTCCCCTTGCTTATTGTGTTCATATTATTCTGTCTGTAGGCCTGATACAATGTTTATCTTTAGTGGTCTGGTAAACATTTACTGAAGTGGTTGATTGTAACAACCCAGGACCTAGATATTCCTGTCATGAAAATGTATTTGGTATATTTATCTTCATTACAGTATTATTATTATATAACAGCACTATACTGAACCATACAATTTGGTCTATGATTCCTGTTAGCTATCATCTCAACTGTAAACTGCTTAACCCGTTTTATTTGCTGTGAATGATGCCTTATAGCATTTCTGCAACGTTCAATTTTACCAGGCTGGCCAGTGGAGGATGGGCTCCCCCTCTCTAGCCAAGTTCATTTCTCCCCACTGGGAGTTTTTTTTGTTTGTTTTTTTTTTTACCTCATGTGCTTGCTATTTCAGGCCTGACATGCATTCAAGGTGACAAAGGTTTGTGCCGAACTGAGTTTATGGTGAATAGTTCAAGTTGAATGATATTAAATGTACATTCCATTTCCAGTTAGTTCGACAACAACACATTTTTAATAAAATGTATGCGACTAAACAGATGGTCATTTTCACAGTGGCTTCCGTGATATTAGAGGACTTCACTGATAGTGGTCCTGACATGACAGATATTATATCTCTGTATTGTCGCGTAGCACAACTAATGAAGAGGTATGCAGAACTGAGTGATGTTCCGAGGAAGTCATCTCTTGATATGATGATTTAACTTTTCGCTCACATTTCAGGTTAAAACGGGCAACCTTTGTTTTATCTGCGTCTTTTCTGTCAGCAGTCATTTTTGTTCAGGGCACACTACGACTTCAGAATATTAGATAAGTTAGCTAACATTTGTGGTGAACAGAAAAAAAGTTTTAATATGTTTGAATATGTTCGTGAAAGTTAGCGGTTACCCTCTTGAATGCACGTTTGGTGTTTGCTCTGTTTGCACTTTTTGCTCTAGTCTCTTGCCTTGCTACTCTGTAAGGCATCTTTGTGACCATTCTCTGTAAACAGTGCTATACAAATAAAATTGAATTGAACTGAATATTACAGGGGGTCCACATTTAGCAGATTTTACTGGGCTTTAAGATTCCATCAGTGGCTGGAACAGGTGTACAGAACACTTCTTCAGAATGCATAAATGCCAGATATAAGGCAGGAGGCTGAGTATCCTATTAATCTGCCATCAGACCCCTGCAACTCATTCAGAATGCTGCAGCTCGTCTGGCCTTCAACCTTCCCAGACAATCCCACGTCATCCCCTGCTCACTACCCTCCACTGGCTGCCCGTTATGGCTCGCATCAAATTCAAAACATTGGTCCTAGCATACCAGGCAGTCAAGGGATCAGCCCCAGCATACCTCCACAAGATCTTCAAACCCTACATGCCAGCCAGACCCCTCTGTTCCACTACCTCAGGACGCCTGGTCCCTCCGCCTCTTCGCACTTGCACTTCCCGGTCACGTCTCCTGTCTGTCTTGGCTCCACGATGGTGGAATGACCTTCCCGTGGAAGTCAGAACAGCTGAGACCCTGACCACCTTCAAACGACGACTAAAGACTCACCTCTTCAGGCTGTACCTCTCCCCATCCCTCCCTACCTCCCTGTAGTCTCTAATTGACTATGTAATCTTAGGGTTGTAGCTAGGTAAGCTGTTTATCCTGTTTATCCATTTCTCCTCGTAAAAATCTTTTACTTACCTCAAGTGCATTCTGGTACGACCATGTGTGGGTTGAATGAATGCATTAGACTATTTTATTCTTACTCACTACATGCACAGAGGGATACAGAGAATGTATCTGGCAGAAAATGAAGTAGCAAACCAACTTATTGTGTATACACAATACACAAAAATACATTTTTATACATGGTAAGAAACAAAATTTGACACCAAAATTTTCGATGGATTTCAGTTCCAGTTGGTTTCATCATGATTCAGTTGATACTGAATTTATGGACTTGAATTTATGAATTTATGGCCTAGTGGGAAAAGTGGAAACCAAAGTAATCTGCATAAAGGCCTTGGCTCACATCCTAGGGGAAAGGGTCTCACTTGTTTTATGGGCACCAAACCACATTATCTCCAAAGCAGGATCATCATCAGACATGCCTTAAGCTTGGTGTAACATTGTTCTCTATTCAGGCTATAGAGACAGTACTGGACTTTATCTCATAGTTTTTATTTCGACTCTTCAGGTTGCCTGATTACAATTAAAATTATGTGACTGTCTAATCATAACATATTCAGCTTGCAATCCCATTTTGATGGTTGATAAAAAATAATAAGCTTAATTGATAAAACTGATAACAGCTTGACTGACTGGACGATTATATGCAAGTATGAGTGGTTTGCTGAAAACCAGGACTGTGTAGAATGCAGGAACATGCTTGGAGCATCCCTTCAGCAAAGGAACAGACTTAGAACACACCAGAATGGCACCTGTACCTCACTCAAGTTATCTGTGTTACTTTAATGCTTACACTGTTTTTATCTTGTGTAATTGGTACCTACACTACAGTTGCCTCTGTAACTCTAGTGTTCACAGGCTGTTATCTGTACAACATAAAATCCAATAAGGTTAGCTCACTCAAAATATGTTAGGAAACTCAAGGACTTAAACAAATTGAGTAAAGCTACTCTAAATATTTCATTTTATTGTAGTAAGGTTACTTCAGTTAATCTAACACATATCAAAGTTTGTTCATGTAAGATTAAGATTAACTATTAACATTTAATTCAGTTAACCTCTAACTTAATACTTATTTCATATATTTTAAAATTCCTTGAGTTAACACAACTCCAGTTTTGGTTGTATTAGCTTGTATCAATAGTCATTTTTACCTGAAATTTACCTAGTTCATCTATTCAAAAGATCTGAACTGAACTTAGTATTGCAGGAGGAAGAGGAGGTGGTACATTGTTGTGATATCAGTCCAGTGTCTTAGTTTTCATACAGTAGCATACACATTTGCATTCAGGCATTTAGAACAGGAGCTTAAGTACTAATTGTCAAAATGTTAATTGTCCTTGTTGTCATATTTGTATTTTAGAATGTAGGGCCAGTTGGACTTTGTATAAAAACCCAGTAAATATTGTTCTAAGTCAGGAGTCTCCAATTCTGGTCCTGGAGAACCACAGGGTTTGATGGTCTTCATTGTTACTCAGCACTAAACTGATCAACGGAAGCAGCAGATTACACTGTTAAATCATCTGCCCTGATTTCTTGAGTCTGAATTGATTACAGATTTTAAGATGCTTACAAAAGCCAGCTGACCTCTGCGGCTTTCCAGGATCAGGGTTGCTGACACTTTCTGATAGTTGGACACTTGGAGGTTGGGGCACTAGGATATGGCAATGTGACTAAAATTGAACAACAAAATTATACTGAATAAGGTCGTGAACATAGCAAATGCAGACACGGCAATCATTTTACATATCCTCATATTTTATTCTAGGAAGAGGAACAGTTCTGAAGATAGGACAACATTGCAGCATCCACTCGCTCTGGTGCAAACTTCAGCTCAGCCTCTGTGTCTCTGTTGTTTGTGAAATGAGATCTGAGGATTAGCTGATTAAATAATTGCCCATAAAGCCAGAGTGATTGTAGTTCAATCACTTAATTGATAAAGGATTATAGGGTGAGCATTGGGATATCCAGGCAGCCTCGTTGCAGTATTTTACTGCACCCTTTGGGCTGTCAGGACATAGCTGAACATTTTGTCTCTCTATTTATTTAGGTTTTACTGTAAAAAATCATGCAAATTCTATCCATATTCCATGCACTAAGCATAGCACTTTTTTCAAAATCCTAAGTTAGTACCATACATTGCATATTATTTTAGGCCAGGGAGGCCAGAAATTTTGCTCTGAAAAGCATTTTTTAAATTTCACACCTATTCCCAAAGTTCTGACTTGAAAAGCGTACATTTTTACATTTAAAAAGACCTTAATTTTTCTTATTAATTTACAGTACTGTGCAATAAAAATGAACCAATCCATAAAACCAAGTTAAAGAAGTTACATTGCATAATTTCCTTTTCATACACATAATATGTTATCCTAAAATGTTTAAAAAAGGGCTGTTGACATCATGAAGAGCAGTACAACTAGCCCTGTACTACTTTCAGCGATAAGACTCATGGAGGGGGGAGAAGAGAGAGGAAACAGATGGAGAGTGCATACCTCATAATCAGGTCCCACATTTTGTTGAGACCTCATTAAAGAAATCAAGAACAGAGTCCAACTGAGTCACACACCTGCTGAACATAGGCAGCACCCACTGGGAGGGGTCTCATCAGGACAACGCACACCTGGTGAGACAAACATGAGGATCACTTGGCTATGGTCCTCTGTGGCTGTGAATCAAACCTGGCTCTTGTTTCAGATAGACCCCCCGGAGTGCCAGTTTACCTCCATCAGTGAGACAACAGGAACAGCATCGAAACCTGTGTATTTTGATCTGTACACAAGTCAGTTTTCTGATATGATCTGGCACGACACCTTTAGAAAAAACATCAAACATTGCATTCAGTGCTAATGTTTGAATATATGCTGAAATTCATTTGAGAGATTTCAGTGCCTGACTTCCAGGCATGTTCAATACCTGATTAATTTATTTAGATAATTCATTTTTTGTCATTGCTTTTCTTTCAACTACAGGAACTCACACTCAAGAATCTCAAGTAAACACTGCTCTTACCGGTCACTGGCCCTGTCAGGCCCTGTTCTCTGCATTATCAAATGACAATAATGTCATGTGATTGGTGCGAACAGTGCAGTACAAAACAGAGTCGTGTGATTGGAGCAGAGAGTGCAGTAAAAAAAACAGAGTAGTGTGATTGGAGCAGAGAGTCCAGTGTAAAGTAGACTTGTATGATTTAAGCTGGCAGTGCAGCATAAAACAGGTTCTTGCTATTGGAGCAGTAAAACAGCTTTTTAGCCCAAACTAGCAAGTCACAGCAGGTTTCTCAGTACCCTCATCCCTGTGTGTTCTTATGGAAATACATGTCATAAGTGGTCTCAGTGTCACAAAACCGACGAGGTACTTTTAGCTCTCATCACCATCTTTCATCTCTCTCGCTCTTCCCCCCATAACACTTCATCACTGAACTCAAAGGTACATACACATCTGTGTGTGTGTGTGTGCATCTGTGTACATTTGTGTGTGTGGGGGTGGGATTTGGTAGATGCGTATATACACACATATATATATGTGTGTGGGTGGGTTGAAATTTGGTGTTTATGTATATACAGTGCAGTCCAACATTATTTGGACAAAGACAATTTGTATAATGTTGGCTCTGTATGCCAGCACATTTGATTAGAAATGAAACAGTACATATGAGATTAAAGTGCAGACTGTCAACTTTAATTGAGAGCACCATCCATATTGGGTGAAACTTGGAAAGGAATTACACCCATGATTATACATTAGGTAATTCTCCATTTTATGGGACCAAAAGTAATTGGACAATAGGCTGCTGAGCTGTTTCTTGGCTAGTTGCATGTCATTGCATCATTAGTTCTTGCACAAGAAAGCAAAAAAAAAGGTCCAGTTAATTTTAGGTGGGGGATTTGCATTTAGAGTCTGTTAATGTTGTCTCTCAATATGAGGCCCAAAGAAGCGTCGATGCCAGTAAAGCAGGCAAAGAAATCTGAATAAATCGATCAGAGACAGCCAAAACAATGGGTGTGTCGACATTATCTGTGTGATACATTGTTAGGAAAGAAGACCGCACAGGTGAGCTCAGAAATAGCGAACTGACTGGGAGACCATGGTAGACCAAATAATAGTTTGACCGAAGAAAAAGCCTTTTCAACCCCTGTCAAACCAATCAAAAAGTTGTACCATAGTGATGGTGAGGAGAAAAATGTGGAGAAAGAAAGTAACTGCTCAAGATCCAAAGCATCCCCCTCATCTGTGAAACATGTTGGATGTAGTGTTATGGCTTGGGCATATATGGTTACCACTGGAGCTGGCCTACTTGTCTCCATTGATGTAACTGCTTACGACTGCAGCAGGATGAATTCTGGAGTGTATGGAAACATCTTATCTGCTCAGATAAAACTAAATGCCTAAAAACTCATTGGACAGCGCTTCACCTTGCAACTGGGCAATGAGTTTTTCAGGGCCAAACAGTGGAATGCACTTAACGGGCTAAGTCAATCACCCGAGCTGAATCCAAGTGAACATCCATTTCACTTGCTGAAGACAAGTCTGAAGACAAAAAGCCCTCTACCCATACAGTACAGGAAGTGCAGAGGACTGCAGTACATGCTTGACGGAGCATCACCAGAGAAGATAGCCTGTGGCTGGTGATGGCCTTGGGTCACAGGCTTCTGCCAGTCATTGAATGCAAAAGATTTGTAACCAAGTACTAATATGACCACTTTATTAAAGTGTTAATTTGTCCAATTACTTTTGGCCACCCTAAAATGGGGAAACAATTTAGAAAAAGGGCTGCGATACCTACACAGTTCACCCAAGATGGTTGTGAATACCCACAAATTAAAGCTGACAGTCTGCATGTTAACCTCATATTAACTGTTTCATTTCAAATCCAATGTGCTGGTGAACCAAACCAAAATAACAAAAATTGTGTCCCTGTCCACATACTTAGACTGCTCTGTATATACACATACACACACAGAAGGAAATGTTTCAGGGGATGAACCTAAAATATTTGGCTTACCCAATGAAGCACTTTTTTTCAGTGGATATATATTTGTGTGTGTGTGTATCCTCACTGCTGAAGAACTAATAGTGTACATTTCAGCACATGCTAATGCTAATGCTAATATGCATGTACAAGCACTTTTATGTGAACAGATCTCCTAGCTGTTTCCCTGGTGAGAAAAGAACCCCAGCTCAGCATGCTCGTTGCCGTGAAGGACAACACGTCATCAGAAACTGTGCTGCCTGCATCATCCTGCAGCATGCTGCATGCGACAGCATCCCAATGCAGCTGTGTAAGACTGGGAGTACTGAAAATTTGCAGTTAGGCCAATCAGTGCCCAGCAGCAGAGTTGGAGGCAGGGCCTATTGTATTGTGCTTTTGGGTCCCTCTTTTACAGTGCAGCTGCTTTATTGCATAAACACAGAAGCTTTTTTATAGATATTATTGCTGGGGCTACAGAGTCCTCCCAAAGTGAATTATCCAATGTCTGCATGTAAGAGTGCTACACATTAATCATGTACATGATTTCTTTTTTTAACACATGCCATTAATACACATCATAGGAGCAGGATGCAAATGAACAAAGTCTTTTTTAGAAATTATATCTAATGACACAGTCTGTCCATTCCATTAGTAGTTTGAAAACATGCTCTTTTCAAAAGATCATTCAAAATTACAAATTGTTTGGAATATAATTAATTTCAGACCAAGAACTAAACAAAAACCTAAACCACGTAGATACTGCAAAACCCATGGAACAGCACCCCCTCCCCCAACTTCTACCCCATTAAATAAATAAGATTTAATATATTGGTAAATTATTAGGTTGTATGTTGCCATTTAAATTATGGCACTAACTCTGGCACAGAAGAAATAAATATTTCTGAGTGCATGACAGCAAATAGTAAAGGAATCAATATGTTTCCTGCTCAACTGAAAAAGAAGAGCTGACTAAGATTTTAATTTTTAAAGACTAATGTAATCTCACACCTACAGAAAGACTCTCACAGGGAAGAGTGCTGGGGCAAGAGTGCAGGGGAGAGGAGCTATCCATTGCTCTTCTGTTCTTTTGTTTTTACTTTTATTCTCCAGCAGAGTAAAAGAACTGTAGTATTTTTCTCTGTGCCACCTGTGGAGGTATAGTGAGGAAGCGGATCAGACCAAATTCCCACAAGCATCTTCACTTGGACACAATCCGTTATCATGTTCTGGGTTACAAAAGATTATGATGCTGCTGAGCTACTATAATGGAAACACATCTAACAGGGCTTTTCTGAAAGTTTACTGTTTAAAGATTAAAAGAGAAACTTTGATGTTATGTGATTCATGAATGGTTGGCTATTTCATTTCAATCACTGTTCCACACCAGTGAAATAACTCCAGCTACCCTCATTATTTGTCAAAGAATTTCTGTCCTTTTGTCCTTCTGACTGCCTGAATTAACACCCCAGTACACTCTATTTATCTTGCTCATGTGAACTATACTGCAGAAATGTTACACCCACAAATAAATTAATTCCAGGCTTACAAACACGGCAGCTTGGAGGTGCGAACAGGGCAAGAACATGCCAGCGAGGAAGCAAGCCGTCAAACGTAAGCTGACTCACTGGACTGGGTCCGACCCAGGTTGGGAGCCTGGGACAGGTGAGAGACATCCTTTTTGCGCACCTCACAGATAGACTTGCGTCGTGCCTGTACACCACGGATGGCGGTTTTAATCTTGCGCCAACCCAGGTGGTTAAGCTCAGCCAAGTTGAGCAGCACGCAGATCCCGCTGACCGCAAACATGAAGACGAGAAACACTGTCTTCTCAGTGGGTCGCGACACATAGCACTCCACCTCCTTTACACAGGGGTAGCGATCACACTCAAACATGCCTGGCACATTAAAGCCATACAGGAAATACTGCCCGGCCAGGAAACCAATTTCCAGTGCATTGCGGAACACAACCTGGATGACATAGAAGCGGGAGATGCCCTCCTGGCGGCGCACCTTGGCGCTCTTGCCGTGTGTGAGGCCACGGGGTGCATTGGGTATCTCCTTCACCTCCAGACAGTCATGTTCCTCCTTGCCCCCACTCTCTGGGTTGTGCACCAGGATGCCGTTGATGTTGCGCAGTTTTCGGGCACCCTCATGCCGGCCGTGGTCCCGCTCCATGTAGGGGTGCAGGAAGGAGTAGCTGCGATCACGCTGCTTGGCGGCCTGATGCACGGAGTAGGTGATGAAGCACAGACTGGGTGTGCACACCAGAATGATCTGGAAGACCCAATAGCGGATGTGGGAGATGGGGAAGGCCTTGTCATAGCAGGCCTGGTTGCAGCCAGGCTGCATAGTATTGCAGATGAACATGATCTGCTCATCCTCATATACTTTCTCACCCACAATGCCCACAATCAGGATACGGAAGATCACCACCACTGTCAGCAGAATCTGCAAAGAGAGGAGACAGAGAGAAGGGAACACCAGAAAAGGAGGAGTGAGAAGAGTTTTAATGAGAAGAATGGAGGGACAGAAGAGGAACTTTAGCTAACGTTCTGCTACTTCTCATAAACAGTACGTACGCAGTGTTTGTATGCGAGTGAAATTCTCTTTCTCTCATTACCACAACAGCCACTATATTGTAGTCCCTAATAGTGTTTTTTCCGATAGCTAATGTTTACTTCGATACCGATACCAGTTTGATACCACATCCATACACGGTGAATCACTGATAACAAATAATTTTCATAAAATTAAATGTAAACTTAACATATCTTTTCACATATGTTCATTAAAGGGATATTACACTTTGGTATAACATAAGTAATTTTGTGGTGGCTACACTGTTGTATTTATAGGACGGAGTGTGGCAATAGGACGGAGTGTGGCACAGTGGGTAAGGAACTGCGCTTGTAACCGAAAGGTCGCAGGTTCGATTCCCGGGTAGGACACTGCCGTTGTACCCTTGAGCAAGGTACTTAACCTGCATTGCTTCAGTATATATCCAGCTGTATAAATGGATACAATGTAAAGTGCTATGTAAAAAGTTGTGTAAGTCGCTCTGGATAAGAGCGTCTGCTAAGTGCCTGTAATGTAATGTAATGTACACAGCAAGAATACTAGCAACATCAGCCGTCCTAGCTGACAGTTGACAGCATTGATCATTTCTTCCAGTTGTCAGGCTCCCAATTCCCTCCCACTCATTTCCAGGACCTCACTGAAATTAACATTTTTAAAACACAAACATACCGTATAGGATAATATATCAATGCAATGTTTTAGTTAATCAAAGGTATCTGTTTTGTGAGCTGATAAGCTGTATTCAGGTTTAGGTTAGTTATAAACATAAGAACTGTTTTGCTACTGGGGGAAAAATGAAGCCAACTACTACTGCAAATAAACTCACTTTGGATAGTGTTTATCATGCCAATTTGTGAAAACATCAAAAAGATTTAAAAATTAATAGCTAACTTCATCTGCAAGGACCTATGTCTTTATAATGTGGTTGAAAATGAGGGATCTGATCACATGGTTAAAACTATGAAACTACAGTACGTAACTCTACTTCTTCACATTGCTTCTTCACAAACAAAGCTGTGTCAAACCTGTACAAAGAAGTAAAAGTGCAAGTCGAGGAGGCCCTGAAAACAGCTGAAAGAGTTGCATTTACTTACAGGTATGATGGTTTTGTCATGAGGGCTATGGAGTCATATATCACAATAACAGCACACTACATCAAGCACAGGTGGAAAATAGAATCTAATTTCCTGCAAGCCAGAATAATGAGTCATGCTTCCCATGTTGTCGACATGCTGGAGAGGGTCACAGAAGAGTGGAATATTGCAGAAAAAAATCCTGGCAATACTGTCTGACAGTGCTGCCAATATAGCTTTTGCATGCCAGCTAGCCACCTACCAACATGTCTGTCATTTTGCACAAACTAAATCTAGCGTTACCAGTGCACCCTGAAACTGGTTGCTCTTGCTTGGCTTCCTGGAAGAGTGAGGTGGATTGAAACATTTTTGTTTTCCCAGCACACAAGCTGAGAACTGATGTTTCAGTTTGCTGAACCAGTGTGAACAATTTTCAGCTTTTGTTAAACACATTTTATTATACATTTTAGTTTCACCATGTAGAAATCACAGAACTTTTGTATAAATAATCCCCCCATTTTGTGGCATCATAGTGTTTGGGACAAATGGCGTCACAGGTATTTCTGAATAGTCAGGTGTGATCAATTTCTTCCTTAGTGCAGGAATAAGATTTCAGCTTTTTGTTGGCCTTTGCAGTCTGTTATAGGTGTTTTTCAACATGAGGCCCAGAGTTGTGCAAATGAATGTCAAGGAAGCCATTATGTGCCTGAGAAATTGAAAAAAAAGAAAGAAAAAAAGTGAGAGACATAGGCCAACCCTGAGGCTACCCAAAACCAATTCAGAACATCATTAAGAAGAAAGAGGTCAAAAATCATAAAGAGCTTGGTAAGCCAAGCTTCTATAGTTGATGACTGAAGAACCACAATGAAGAAAAACCCCAAAGAGCTGGTCGGTGTGGATATGTCAGTGACTACAGAAATACAGAGCCGACAATGCATGATGTAAACCACTAGTTTGCTGCCAAAATAGGATGACCAGGTTACAAAAGCTAAGAAGCACCTAAAAGTGCCTGCAGAGTTCTGGGAAAAGGTCTTGTGGATAAATGAGACTAAGATTCACTTGCCAATGGGAACAGCCCAAGATCCAAAGTACACCCCTCATCCTGTGAAACATGGTGGGTGGGGCGTGTTATGGTTTGGGCTTTGCTGATAGCAACAGCAGATGAATTATGAAGTGTACAGGAGCCTGCTTATCTGCAAAGGTTGAATCAAATTGCCTCCAAATTCATTGTATTTACTGTAGAGGTCTTCCTTGGTGTACCAGGCTCTTTGTGATTTCTGAGCTCACCAGTGCTCTTTCCCCTTAATTATTATTATTCCAAACAGTTGGTTTGGTTGGCCTAAGGTTTGGCCTATGTCTCTGATTGTATTTTTCTTATTTGTCAGCCTCATAATGGCTTCCTTGACTTTCAATGGCACAACTCTAATCCAATAATGCCAATAGCAGACTCCAAAGCCAATCAAAAGGCTAGAATCAAAACTAATACTGAAAGCTCTTTGGGGCATAGGAGCATGATTGTATTGTAGATTTAAAATTTACAGATTTGCTCCCCATTTTGTTTCAGGGAATAATAATAATAAATATAGCTGCAAGCAGCAATGAAGGAGCCAAGCACTACAGGGGCACCAGGTAGACAAGTAATCAGAACAACCCCTGAACAAGACACCAGTCCATCACAGGGTGAACAGACACATTGACACGCACTCTTACACTTACAGCTATGGGCAATATAGCATGTCCAATTGACATTACCTGAATGTTTTTGGACTGTGGTAGAAAACCAGAATACCCAGAGGAAACCCACATGAACACAGGGACAAGGTACAAACTGAACACGGACGCCCCCCAACTTGAAACCTCCATATTGTTAGGCAGTAGTGCTACCCATTTGCACCACTGTACTGCCCCCCACTACATATATGTCAAGCTTAAACATAAGCAGTGCCATAAAATTCAGTGTGCCGTCTTGGAGCATTGCAATAAGAAGTGCCAACGCTGTTGGAAGAGTGCAATTTTTGGGTATTTGAAAAAATCATGGGAATAATGGCAGAGAACATACCATAACATATGACCCCTCATTTTTCAACACCTTTTTTTGGTAAAAGACTTTTTGAAGATCAAATCATAATTTTTTAAGAAATTAATTTCATTTGACTTGAATTTAACAAAACACACTGAATAAAATAAGGTATGCTGATATATTTTCTACATGTTTTAAATTAAATTGTCACATTTAAAAGAAAATAAAATGCAATCACGTTTTCAAAACAAACTAAAAATAAAAACAAACTAGTCTACTGGGATTTCTAATACCATTGAACCATCTCCTTGTGAAAAGCAACCATTTTACAGATAAATGGCACCATCTGCTGTTGTTAATGTATAATGACATTAAAAAGTCTAGTCCCCCACTTTTCAGATGCAATTTCTGAAAAAAAAAAAGAATGCCGTCTTATATTCAGGCCATTACTTTAAGTCCAAGTGCTTCTTCAACACTATTTAGTGTATTCGTTGTGGCAGTAGGTCAAAAGGTGCAGGAGATGTGCCCATTTTAAGTGCTACAAACTGATCATTTATAGTTTTGCTTAAAATTCAAAATGGCAGATAATCTAAGCAACATGGAAGTTATGGGTCCTTGGGGCAAATGTGTTCCTTATGCGTGCAAAATTTCATGATTCTAGGTCAACGGGGCATGAGATATGCCTGTTCAAAGTTTGGCAGTTTCAATCGCTTGCTATAGCGCCCCCCCTTTGGCCAAGCGATGTGAAATTAGTTTCATGGCCTGTTGGCATAATCCTCTACCATTCTGCAAAGTTTTGTAGAAACCGACCAGTCGGTTATAGGGGGCTGCCATAGACTTCCATGGCAGAAAGCATTGAAGCATTTTTCAAAAAAGTCTAATTTTCAGAAGATCTAATGGGCAGAGCTTATGGGTCCTTATGGGAAACGTGTTACGCTTGACGAGTTTCACATATGTCCAAAATTTCATGACTGTAGCTCAAATGGGGCAGGAGATATGTTTGTTCAAAGTTATCTAAAAACCACACCTATTAGCTCATGATAGCGCCACCTATGGCCAATCGGCTTCATATTTACACCCTGTGCATTTGGAGTGCCCCTATAGCAATGTGCCAAGTTTTGAAAAAATTGGCATAGTGGTTATGCCTAACCCGGAAATGAGCTCTCTAGTGCCACCATTTTGTTTGATCGGGCCAACAATGGAGGGTTAGCCTCCACTTATGTGTGCTGATATGCCTAAAAAGTTTTGTGGTGTTAGGTCAAACTGAATTTATACACATTTATCTTAAAAGTCACGCCCTCCACAATATTCATTAGCTCATAGTGGCTATATCATTTGCCCTAGCAATTCTGTGAATAACTTTTGGTCAGAACCGTCTGTAGATGATACGTACCAAATTTGGTGGTGATAGGATCAACAATCTAGGACTAGTTTGCAAAAATAGGTTTTTTGAAAAATTCAAAATGGCAGAAAATCCAATATAGCGGACTTTAACGGCAATGGGTGCATCGAAATGACCCAAGGATTCAGGGGGGAAAAAACATCACAACCCTAGGACAAACGGTTCAAAAGTTATAAGCAAAAATGTACCTTGAAATTTGCCCTGTTGGTGGCGCTACAGAGACGGATGGATTGACCCCAAATTTGATGCCTGGATACATTGGACTGTCCTTTATCAATTTGCCAAATTTCCTCAAAATCCACCAAGGGGTTCTATGGGCCGCCATAGACTCCCATGGCTGAAAGTATAATAATAATACTAACAATTACAATAGGTGCCCAGCACCTTCAGTGCTTGGCCCCTAATAATAATAATAATAATAATAATAATAATAATAAAGAACAAAAACAATAATGCTGCTTAATATAACCGCAAGCAGTAATTAATGGGGGTTCAAGCAGTTTGTGGAAATGAAAAACTTTTAAGCTGTAAGCTGTCTCTTTAAACAGTCTGGAAGATTCCAGAAATTGATGTAATGACTTTTTAGAATCTTTTATTGGCCAATTGTCATAATTAGAGTTAACTGGGACTTAATTGGCACCTGTGGCTGTATTTTAAGGGCCTACCTTTAGAGCCACTGCCTTTTTGCACTTGATACCATGGGAAAATCCAAGCAACTCAACCAAGATCTCAGAAAAAAAGTCACAAGTCCGGTTTCTCCTTAGGAGCAATTTCCAAACAACTGAATGGTACCACGAACATCTGTACAAACAATTTTATGCAAATATAAACATCTTGGGACCACACAGGACACTGCGTTGTTCAGGAAGGAGGCACAAATTAACTCCCAGGGCTTGAACACACTTTGGTCTGAAAAAGTTCAACTGGACCCCAAGATAACAACAAAGGAACAGGTGAAAGAGTTGGAAGCATCAGGTACCACAGTATCTACATCCACTATTAAGAGAATCCTACATTGCCATGGCCTGAAAGGCTGTCGCGCAAGGAAGAAGCCTCTACTCCAAGCCGGCATTAAAGCCCGAATGAATTTTTCTGGTGATCACCAGGATGAAGGCCTTTTGGAGGAGTGTTCTCTGGTCTGAACTGATCCCATCCCAACTGTGAAGCATGGAGGTGGCAGCAGCATGGCGTGGGGTTGTTTGGCTGGAAAAGGGACTGGTGCACTTCAGAAAATAGATGATATCATGAGGTAGGAGGATTATCTAGAAATACTGTAGCAACACCTCAAGACATCAGCTAGAAAGTTAAAACTTAGTTGTAACTGGGTCTTCCAGCAGGACAATGATCCTAATCATATTTCCAAAGTTGTAACAAAATGGCTTAAAGCAACAAAGTGAAAGTATTGGAGTGGTCTCAAAGCCCTGACCAGAATCCCATAGAAAATTTGTGGACTGAACTGAAAAAGCATGTCTGAGCAAGGATGCCCTCAAACCTGACTGAGTTACACCAGTTCTGTCAGAAGGAATGGGGAAAAAAAGTATTGTGAGAAGCTTGTGGAAGGCTAAACCGAAGCGTTTGATTCAAGTTAAGCAATTAAAAGGCAATGCCACCAAATACTAACAAAGTGTATGTAAACTTTTGACCCACTGAAAATATGATATAGTACATAAAAGCTGAAATAAATCTGTCTCTTATTATTTTGAAACAACCTCTTATGGAAATAAAGTCGATACCCTAATTGACTTAACACGGGAAATGTATGGTAACATGAAATGAGCTGTGAAAAATTGAGTTTGAATGTCTTTAGCCTATTTAGCCTGTACATTTTTGGCCTCAACTTTATTGTTCATACTTTTTACAATGTATGGAATATATCTCTTGTATATTTTCCAATCTATTGATAAGATATTTTTTGGAATTTCCTTAGATTTTCTTGCTTAGACCTTTTCAACATGTTATCTTGGCTCAAAAGTTCCAGAACTTCTAAATTTTGTTCATATGAAATGCTGATGTCCATCCATCCATCCATCCATCACCCATACTCACTTATTCTTGGTCAAGGTCACACACACCATTCACTCACACATTCATACCTATGGGCAATTTAGATGAACCTAAGATGCATGTCTTTGGACTGTGGGATGAAACTGGAGTACCCAAAGGAAACCCATGCAGACCCGGGGAGGACATGCAAACTCCACATAGAAAGACCCAGGCTGGGATTCAAACCCAGAACAGTGCTACCCACTGTACCACCATACCGCCCCGCTGATGTATTAATTTTGGTTTATTGTAAATTAAATGGACTGCAGCATTCGGAATGAGCTGGGGGGACTGTGGCACATGCAGGGCAAGGAGAGAGTTTCAGCAGTCTAGTTGGGGCAGCACAAGGGCCTGAATTAATGAGCCAGGCACTTGTGTAGTAAGGAAAAGATTTTGTGGATGTTGTAAAGAAGAAACCACACCCTCATGCTCTAAATAAGCCACACCCTACCATTCACAGTAAACCATATTCTCTTGGTATTAATAAACTATAGCATGCCTTCAATTGTAAATTAAGCACATCTCATGTTCTAAATAAATCACACCATCCTGTTCTAAATAAACCAGGCTTATGGCTTCTGTGTTTTGTATAAATATGCTTTGCAACCTTATTTCTTTAATGAAAAAAGCACAAGATTGGCAGCAGTATCTGGCAGCCTTGCTAAAGCCCTGAAGAATGCATACATACCCCATCTGCCCATTATTACACACAAGTAGCTGGATAATACTTATTTTGCCTTTATTTTTATTCATAGTATCATAACATGACAGTGATTGATTGTTTAACTGTTTTGTGAAATAAAAGCTGTAATGTTTTGGTGGAGATTCATCCCACTGCCACACCCAGTAGTCAGAGCATAATGCAGCATACGTTTAGTGGTTATTAATAAAAACTGGTCTCAGATTAATATCACTGTTTATGGCCTTCACATGACCATGCAGGTCATTGGAATTGACGCAAGCATAAATCTGTTAGCTGTTAGAACCAAGGCCAACTGAGGGGGGATTCTGCATTTCTCCCTCCCACACCAATCTCCCATGGGCAGTTACCACGGAAACTGCATACTTAACCGCTAGGATGAGGGGAATGGAAACGATAGGGGAATGTGGCACTGTGCCGATGCAGATGTCCTTAGCCATAAGCAATGCAAGAGACACCTATTGTGACCGCAGTCCTCCATTTTATATTAAAATGAATTTGCATCTATACGCACGCTTGTTATCACCACATAAGGCTTTTTGCTGCAATCCCCTACAAGTGCTTTGCAAATGCAGCTAGCCTTAACAGTCTACACAAAAAATATTTTCCATAATTTGAAAGCATTTCAAAGCTACACAGCACATGCAACATACTACACATGATCAGCAGCCATAACAGATTGTTCAAAAGCTGAAAATGAACAAACCTACGTATGCAGATGTTGTTGGTTTGATTCCAAGTTGGAGCACTGCTGTTCTACCCTTGAGCAAGGCACTTAGCTTGAATTGCTTCAGTAACCAGTCCAGCTGTATAAATGGATTGTACAGTATATGTATATAAACATTTATTCTATGTCACTCTGAATAAGCGTGTGTGCAAAATGATATAATGTAATATAATGTAAGCAACCATGCCAAAATAACATGTATATATAAACACACACAAATATATATATATACATCCTCAGATATCTGGAGAAGAGTACATATTATTACCTCCAAATGTATGATTTTTTTCGCCCTTTTGCTAAAGTACAAGAATGCTCATGAAATATAAACACCATATTGCGGCTATGAAATGAAAGCCACTGAGAAACATTTATATTTATACTTTGCAAAAATGTATACAAAATCTCAGATTGTGCTTATGATGATACTGCATGACTGCCTTTCAAGTACTCAGTCTGATTGGTGCTGCTTGTTTACCAGAAGCTTATTTACGGTGGAACAACAAATTGCCAGTGTGTGAGTGGTCACCACAGAGCCAGATACGATATATTTTTTTCCAAATGCGAGTGTGAGAAGATGGGGGAGAAGGCGCATCCCATGCGGATATTCATGGAGAGAGTGACAGCCAGACAGAGAGAACAGAATAGGAGATGAAAGCCTAAAGAACATACCCGATGATGAAGAAAAGGATGAGATGAAGAGAGAGACAGGAGGAGTGGAGAGGCAGTATGAGGTTTTCTGGGAAGTAGCAGTGAGAACCATGTGTTTGCAGCTTTAAATATAGCAGTGTGATGCTGGAGGACTGTTCACACAGCACCTGGGTCCTATGCGTTCACCAGTCTATGCTTGTATGTGTGTGAATCTGTGTGTTTCTATGCATGAGTGAATTTCTGTGCATGTGTGCACCTTTGTGCTGTGCCCATGCACATTGGTATGCAAGTTGTTTTTAGGCACAGGCAAACTAGGTGGTTGTCTAGATCGACAGCACCTGGGAGTGGTGGCAACGAGGATGGAGAAGAAAAATATTTAGATCAATTTATCTGACGCCCATCTGCTTTCTATGTCCCTCAAAGTGGAGTCCAATGCACCCATTTCATTTATAAATGAACCAATGTTCGCAATATACTGCACACCTCACAGTTTTGCTCAAATTGACCTATTTTTTGGAAGGTAAAATACCATAGAGCTGAATGCATATTTTCAGTATTGCTTAGAGTAGATTCACTTGCAGAAAACTGAAGTACATTTAGCTACCTAGTTACAGTTCAGCCCAAATAACATAATTCACCATGACAATGACCTAATTTAACCAACTAGCCTTCATCTCATTATTAAATGTGTTTATTAAAATATTTTATTTATTTTATCACCATTCTTATAGCAAGTGCATATATATATACAGTGAGCTCCATAATGTTAGGGACAAAGACATTTTTTTTCTTTAGCTCTGTACTGCAAAATTTTTGAATTTTTTAATGAAGCAATTCACATGTGGTTAAAATGCACATTTTCAGCTTAAATTTTTTTAAATTTTTAAATGCATTGTGGTTTCCCTATGTAGATATTAGAGCACGTTTTTATGGAGCTCACTATATACCTAGAACTCTTCATATCACTCCGCAGAAAGTGCCACAGCTATCAATTTGATCATCGTCACTTTAACTTGAGAAAACCAATAAATATGCCATCATACACACTTGTGTTGCCTAGTAAACCTAATCGGTATCACAGTTGTTACTGTATGACTTATGCTAGAGTCTCAATTAGATGTCGAGGAGGAAATGAATGTTGATGACACTGACAGTGTTGGGAGAGTGACAGTGGAACTCTTCCTGCTGTCAACACAGTGGTTCTGTGTACAGCTGTTCTGTCAGGAGAGATTCTCAATGCAATGATTTGTAAAGTAGGAGCTATCCTGTGTTTGTGTGTTTGAAAGTATTTCTCAGAGTTTCCAGAAGTGTTCCTTTTCCCAGGGCTTAGAGTGAGCTCTGATTCCCCTGGATGGTGTTATCAGCAGGCTCTGCACTCAGCAGTAGTACTGGGATTTTCTATGAATTTCCTGCAGGACTTGAAGGCAGAGAAGTAGCTTCTTATTATTCATGCCAATCAGGTATAGCCATGTCACAAATTGTAATTGTTAGTCATTGAGTCATTGAGTTCATTTTTGAAGTGACAGTGTGAGCTTATGGAAGGATGCTATGTGCTTTGAACATTGTTGAGCATAGTTTATCAGCATGCTCTTCCACTTAAAATATGAGAGAACTATAAGCTTTAACAGAGGTAAAATTGTTCAGTACAAAATAAAGAGCACAGAGGCCAAACGTTTACATACACCTAAGCTAAAGACATTCAAACTCAATTTTTCACAACTCCACACATTTCAAGTTACCATACATGTCCTGTGTTAAGTCAGTTATGGTATCTACTTTATTTCCAAAAGAGGTCATTTCAAAATAATAGCTAAGAGACAGATTTATTTATTGTGGAGGTCCACAATTTTTTTTTCTGAGGTCTTGACTGAGTTGCTTGGATTCTCCCATGGTATCAAGGGTCAAAAGGCCACAGGTGCCAATTAACTCAAATTAAATTCCTAATTATGACAACTGGCCAATCAGAAGCTTCTAAAAAGTCAAAAATCTTCCAGACTGTTTAAAGAGACAGTCAACTTGGTGTATGTAAACCTTTGACCTACTGGAATTCTGATATAGTGATTTAAAGCTGAAATAAATCTGTCTCTAATCGATTGTTTTTGTGAAAAAACTGAGTTTGAATATCTTCAGCCTAGGTGTATGTAAACTTTTGGCCTCAACCCCTTACATTTTAAAGTTTCTATGAGTCTTAGGAACTCATATCTGGTCATCTGTGACTTCCATGCCAACAAGCTATTTTTGAAGGCTTGTCAGAAGAAAGCCAATACTGTCAAAAACCACAAATATAAGCACCTGAAATTTGCTGAATTTCATTTAACTTTGATTAGAACCTGGTTCTGTGGTCAGATGATTGAACACTAGGGCTTTTTGGTCAAAAATAAGGGTAATTTTGTCGTGAAAAAGGAATGTTCTTGCAGATAAGAACATAATACCGACTGAAATATACAGGTGGATTAGTGATATTGTGGAGCTGTTTTGCTACCAAAGGCCTTGGGAAACATGGCATCATGGAATCAAGTACCAGGAGATTTTAGACCAAAATCTGGCTGCCTCTGCCAGATGGCTGAAACTGGGTTATGGTTGGATTTTTAGTACGACGATGTTTGAGCATTCCTCTAAATCCACAAAATGGTATTCTTCTAAATCCACAAAAATGGACCACAGAATCAAGCTCTTGCAATGGCCATTCCGGTCCTCTGACTGACACTCCCTTGAAAACCTGTGGGGTAAGCTGAAGAGGATAGTCCACAAGTGAAGAACACAGACTCTGAAGTATCTGCTGAGATTCTGCATGGAAGAATGGTCTCAGATCTCATGCTATGTGTTCTCCCACCTCAACAAACATTATAGGAGAAGACTGTCATCTTGGCAAAGGGAGGGTGCACGAAGTATTAATACAAGGGTGTCAATAATTGCAACACAAGTTTTTTTCTTATGAACAGTGGCATCATAAGTATTTCTCATATTGCTGAGCATAGAAAATGTTAATAAAAAATAATTTTATCCAGCATTGTATATTAATTGGGACCGATTTATTCATGTTTATTAATAACTGGCTCATTGTGCCATTTTGGAGCTCTTACCAATGAATGCTGAACGTAGCAGACAGGTGATCACACAAGACTTTTTGATGGGATAGAGAGAGAGAGAGAGAGAGAGGGAGAGAGAGAGAGAGAGCAGGGCACTCACTGCTCGCACAGATCAGTGCTGTCTTTTCAGCTCCCCTGTGCATGCATTGATTGCTGTATGTGAGTGATAAGACAGGCACTTTTTTGTTAATGACTAACATTAATAATTCATTTAAATACTATTGTAGTAATATGATTAATAAAGAAGTTGTTGGGTTTCTTTAGTTAGCAATATTATATATACAGGGTTTTTTTCCCCAGAAAGCCGCTACAAATAAAATGCAGCGAAGTGAAACTCAGCCAAGGGAAGGTGAGGCCCTGTTCCAGTCTGAAAATATGCTTGCTTCTTCATGCTCACTTTGCCCTTGATTGGAGGAGGGAATGCTCAAAGTGACCCAGATGTAAGATGGCCACCACAAACAATGGTATTCCAATCCAAAATAAGCATCCATACTCCCTCAATCCCTCGTTATTCCTTCCTCCAACAAAGTCAACAAAATACATCCCTCCAAGTGGTGTTATTGCCCAGAATGCATCGCGCTGCTCCCTTCATTCTTCTGATTTCTGTTTTAATTGACACTATCTTTTTTTCTCGGTAGAATGTCGGACACTTACAAGTGTAAGAGCTGTAACTATAAATGTTAACCTTAGCTTTCACATATTTCATATTGACAAACCATGTTATTTTTTTGGGGAGAATATCATTTTTGCAGGTATGCCCCATACCTATTCAGTTCCCGAGGTTTCCTACAGAAATAACCACATAAGCAACATACACCAAATCCTAGGCTTGTCTTGGTGTTTGGTATAACCTGGCGGCATTGGCTATGGTGCACACACCTACACAGATGGACAGGTGACAAATCAATGAAAAAACCTGAATAAATGAGTGGAGAAATATAACAAATGCAGATACTTCCATACAGGTATACTGCATGATACAATTAAGCTATTAACATCCTATCATGGTCTGCGGCAAGGATAACAATGCTGAGCAGGACCAGTTGACCTCGATTTTGAATAAAGAGGAAAAGACCTAAGAGACGTTTAAAGCGGGTTCATTATTGGATGGCAGGAGCTTCAGTCACAAAGACAACTCAAATGGCTAGTGTTTCAATAGGAACAGTGACTAAAATGTCATCTGCATTTAGATCTATGGGCCAGAGGGGATAACTAATAAAGCTGAACATGAATGAACATTAAGGGCCATATTTTCGAAGGATTTGTGAGGCTTCAATGTGACAAATAGCATGTATCCACATTTACTAAGGTGCCACACTAGAGGTTTGCACTGGAAAAACAAGAGAAAATTTGTGTGTTTTGATTAAAGCATATGTATTTTAGGGTGTTCTGATGTTAAGCCGCAAAAATATGGGAGGAGAGAAAGGAAATGTATGCATATGACCTGCTAAAGGTGATTTATTATGGCTGGGGGCTGTTGCAGGAAAGGTAATTGCATCTGTTTTTTAAGTTACTGTCTTTCCAGCACAAAATCAGCGTGGCCATTTGTAAGAGGAGACATTGTCAGAATGTTAGAGTAGGGGAGAGTTGGCGTATATGTAACAGTTTTCAGATTTAGCTCTTTTATTCATTAAATGTTTAGGCTACTGTGAAATGTTACTTCAAACAGCTTTGATATATCAGTAGTCATTAGCCGTTTCAGTTACATTTATAACTTAATTGAGTCGGATACAATTAAAACCAAGGTCCGATGTTACATTCATATCACCTACTCGGTATGAGTGTATCAGAGGTGGGGGATAACTGTACCAATAAATGAAAATGCCCAATAATTATCCTAATTCACCTTTTTCTGGCATATTCTAACAGTATTCAAGAAAACACAATTCCATTGGTAACGTAAGAGCAGCCACATCCTAAGATTATGAAGCATGGGGCTTTATTCACGAAAAAAGTGCATAAACATTGACGCACAAAAGCAATTTCGTAACTTACCATGAAGTGAGTTGTGCTAACGTCCAACAGATGAGGAAAGCTGGTTTTGTTTGTTTCACCCAAGTAAGATTTTACAAAGCAAAAAACCATACGGACCTGTCATATTATAAATGCCTGTGACCAGAGAGCTGTTGCTTTTCCATTTATCACAGCATCCAGAAGATGAGGCTATGTCAATACAGCAAAATTAGCTGAATATATTTAACATTAACACTGAACTAACTTAAAAAGTTAAATTAATTTCAGTGAATTTATTTAATAAATATTGGGGGCGACATAGCTCAGGAGGTAAGAGCGGTTGTCTGGCAGTTGGAGGGTTGTCGGTTCGATCCCCACCCTGGGCATGTCGAAGTATCCCTGAGCAAGACACCTAACCTCTAACTGCTCTGGTGAATGAGAGGCATCAATTGTAAAGCGCTTTGGATAAATACCATCCCAATCCTGCGAGAATACACTTTGAAAACCATACTAACATTTCAAGGATAGGTAACTTTTTAAAATGATGCATTATTTGATTTATTGCAAATAGAAATAAAGCCTCATACCAAAAATGACTGTTTTTTGTTTTACTTAGCTCGCTAAAAAACAGATTTTTTTTTTTTAGAAAAATTTCCCACAAAGGTCATCATGTTGCTCTCTTCCTTTGGGAGGCGGTAGATGACTGAATTGCACATGTACAAACATGCAGTGGCTACGACAGCTGCATTACATTTATGGCGACTCTTCCACTGTTTGCAAAAGGAGAGAATCTTCAAAAATCTTTTTAAAACACGACTCCATCTTTAGAAACGGTTGCCAGTTAAAGAAGCTGAGAGACGATGATTCTGGAGGTGGTTGGCTATTGCAGTGGGTCCCAACCTCAGTTCTGGAGTACCCCTGTGTATGCTGGTTTTCGTTCCAACCACAAATGCAATTCCAGAATTATAACAAGTTGTAAATTTTTCTTAATTAGGTGCTCTTTGTGTTCAGAGGGATTATTTACCCTCTTCAACCACATTATGTCAGAAATAGCTAAGCTTTCCATGCAGAATAAAATTCCCATGTTCACGCTGTGCTTATTGTGCTACATTGCAAACAATTACATTAAAAGGTAAATTATTTTTAATGGATCAAATTAAAGACTGAAGGGAGTCAATAGGCTTCTAATTGGTCAAAGTGTGGACACCTGGCCACTAAAACTAACCATCTGGAAGATAACAAAGTGTTCAAAGACAAAGCGAATGATAATGAGCCAAACCTGCATTGTGTCAATAAATTTCAGGAAATTAAACGTGATGCTACATGTTCAGGGGTCTATTGATTAATCTCAGTCTTTCAATTGGTCCAAAAAGTTTGTTACCTCTTCTATGTAATTGTTTGCAATAAAGTACAATAAGCACAATATGAACATGGTAATTTTATTGTTTATGGCAATTTGTGACATGATGCGGCATAAGTGGGTTAATAATCCCTCTAAACATGAAAAGCACCTAATTAAGGAAAATGAACAACTTGTTAAAATTCTGGTATTGCAATTGTGGTTGAAACGAAAACCAGCATACACAGGGGTACTCCAGGACTGAGGTTGGGAACCACTGGGCTATTGGGTACGGAATTAAACAACTTGAAACAACTTGCTTTCCTGCAATGCGTAAGACACACCTTAAATGCCAGCAATGTGTTTAAATGAACTCACTGCAACTGTGCTCATTTACATAACCAGTCTTAATAAATACCCTGCTCAATTGAAAATATGCGATGATGCAGAATTTTGTGGCACTGACTGTAATTTGCAGTATACTCAGTAAATATGGCCTAATGGCGTCCTCACTAATGTTGCATCTACAATTTTCTGGGCAAGTGAAATAATGTAATGTAAACTCTTTTTTCAAGCTTTGACTTTCATATAGGCTAGCACTGCTAACTGCTGTTAGGCCATAATGATCAGCGCTATGTATGGATGAAAAAGGGTGAGGCTTTTAATCCGAAGAACACCATCCCAACTGTGAAGCATGGGGGTGGCAGCATCATGTTGTGGGGGTGTTATTTAGAAATACTGAAGCAACACCTCAAGACATCAGCTAGAAAGTTAAAACTTGGTCACAACTGGGTCTTCCAGCAAGACAATTATTCTAAGAATACCTCCAAAATTGTAACAAAATGGCTTAAAGACAACAAAGTGAAAGTATTGGAGTGGCCATCACAAAGCCCTGACCTGAATCCCATAGAGAATTTGTAGACTGAGCTGAAAAAGCATGTCTGAGCAAGGAGGCCCACAAACCTGACTGAGTTACACCAGTTCTGTCAGGAGGAATGAGCAGAAATTCCAGCAAAGTATTGTGAGAAGCTTGTGGAAGGCTACCCCAAGCATTTGATTCAAGTTAAGCAATTAAAAGGCAATTCCACCAAATACTAACAAAGTGTATGTAAACCTTTGACCTACTGAAAATCTGACATAGTACATAAAAGCTGGAATAAATCTCTCAGCTATTATTTTGAAATGACCTCTTATGGAAATAAAGTAGATACTCTAATTGACTTAACACAGGAAATGTATGGTAACATGAAATGTGTGAAGTTGTGAAAAATTGAGTTTGAATTTTTTTAGCCTAGGTGTACGTAAACTTCTGGCCTCAACTGTAGCTTTTATCACAAAATTTGCTTGAACAGATCAAACCTGAAAAGGCTATGGGGAGACTGGCCTGAAGGCTCTGATGCCAACAATAATAGGAGGAACTTGGTGGGTGGTACATTTCCTGTGAGCACTTAACCACTTCCTGAGAGGCCACACGACCTGTGCACCACCTAGAGCAGGTATAGTTGGCACTAGGCAGATAGTTATGGTAGGTCACTTATGACAATTCAAATGATGATAGTGTAAGTGTTGTATTTTAAGTGTTTACCCAGAGGAAAAATCTTTTGCTCAGGATAGTCTTTCCTTTAACTCTTGAGAAAGTAGTAAGATCTCAATTGTACATCTTTTTGAGAACACTTCAATCTGAATTGTTGCTCCTAGAACCCCCTTAGAAGAAAAGATGAGATAATGAGAGGATGAATTTGAGACTTCAGTAAGATGAATGAATATTGAATTGAGATGCAGTTGTTTTTCATGAGGTCACTATGAGAAAACTGAGACATATTCGAGAAGAATCATGAGATCCTAGGAGTCATAGCTGAGTTTTCTTTGAGCTCTTTCTCTGATCTCATGGTCCCATGTTCAGGAGACCTAAATTAGACTTATTTAAGATCATTTAGAGATCTCTTGTTTTGATCAGAGTAAGACATAAATGAGATTATATGTGGTTGTTTCTCCTGAGTTGAATTTGAGAAGTAGGAGAAAAAGCCTTTGGTCTCACCTTAGTATTAAAAATGGCTCATTTGTGTCTACGAGAAATGAAAGAAACAACTATGAGATCTCTTCTTGGATTTTGCTTTCTTATGGGTATTGTTATGACACTCTCCCTTTCTGTTGTCTAGCTCCTCCCAAATTTGTGCAGACCAGCGGAGAGAGAAGATTGGATAATTGGAGGCACCTGTGATGCAGTCTACGTAATTGGCTTGGTGCTAAGTCTCATTGTCTCTTTCTCCCAGATTTCCTCCCTCATGTCAGACCTTTTGGCTGTGGGTCTTGGCATGGGCCTGGTACATTTCCTACTACAATTCTTGTATCATACCCCTTGTAAATAAACGTACTTTTATCGGCAATCTAACATCGTTGTCATCATCATATATGTTGTGGGTTTTGAAAGCCACAATCTGTAACATAATTATAATCTTTTTTTAATAAAACTTTTTATTTCACACTAATGACATGTATTTCATTCGTGTCAGACAGTGTCATCAGAAGCAGATGGGAATACAGTGCAGAAGGCAAAGGCCTGAGCATTCCTCCGTATTTATGAAGGATGGAGCAGTCATCAAATTCTTCATGACATGCTGATTCAGCTCAGCAGTCTGTCCTTGACCCTGCAAAGGTTCTCTGTGACTGTGGCTGTGGTCCATTCCTGCATGTCCGCCACTCAGGCCGTAATACTCAAGTACAAATCTTGGTACAAATACCTAATAGATTGTATTAATCATGAAGTATGCATGTTTAATATGAACAATTTAAACATTATGTGATCATAAAATTCAGTCACTTAAATAGTTTTGTTCTCTCTTTTTATTAATAATGTGTAGACCAGGGCCTATGCTGAAGACAGTATTGGGACAAACCACTATAAAGGTCTCACTCTAAAACCATGTGATTACTGCTACCTGAATCCGTCCAAAGATCACCTCATAGACCTGCTGTCAAAGACTGTGTATAACTGGTTCGGAGACGTGAGCCATGGCATCCTGCATGCCATGCGAATAATCTGCTTCCAATACTAGCTAGATGCAGAGAGAAATGCTGGGAATTAGTGTTTTGTTGGTTTTGTATACAGAATGCCCTGGCCATACACAACATTACAATTTACTCAGCTTATCTAATTTTCATCTAATACATCTGCTATCTTCTGTTGTAGACTCTGATATGGAGGAACTCATCATACACTTCAAACCCGTACTCCTGGCATCTGGGGTGAATGTGGAACACATCCTGGACCATCAGTCAACTCAAGGTCTGCACAGCATCACTAAAAAGTCGACGGCTTAGTCAGGAGTGCTCTGACATCCTCCACCTGGTCAACGTCATCTCGTGCATCCCTGCTTCAACCACTGATTGTGAGCAGGGATTCAGCACCATGAAACAAGTGAAGACTGGCAGTCATGCCAGAAGAGCCAGAACCTGCTGACTGACTTTGGAAAATTACTAGACATGGTGACTGGTGAGCCAAAAAGTTAATGACAAGCCCTGCTTGCAACAATGACAAAAACCACCATTCGGAACACAGTTACATGCTTATTAGGTCAGGCCCAGTGCTGTACTGGTAAAAAAAAAAGGTGGGCCTGCTCACACTGCACAGCCTTGGTTGGTGGCATCATGAATTGGCCACCATTTTGTGTTGTATTTACTCATCTATTCCGTTACCACTTGGCTGATTCTTATGAAACTTAATATATTGCTTGAGGATGGCACCCAATAACGCAACACCAAATTTGGTGGCACTCTAATAGTTGGTTGAAATTGCAATTATAAACAGTCATAACTCCTGTTGGGTTTTACCTAGAGACTTGAAAATAATGTCAGTAGATATCACTCCTCACAAAGAACAAATTTGCCTCAAGGAAACATATGACTACTATACAGTGGTTTCGGAAAGTATTCAGACCCCTTCACTTTTTATATTATAATTTTTTTAAATAAAATTTATTAAATTCATTTTTATTCTCATCAATCTATACATAATACCCCATGATGACACAACAAAAACAGCTTAATAAATTTTAGCAAATTTATTAAACATAAAAAACTGAAATACCACATTTACATATGTATTCAGACCCTTTACTCAGTACTTTGAGGCACCTTTGGTAGCGATTACAGCCTTGAGTCTTCTTGGGTATGCCGCTACAAGCCTGGCACATCTGTATTTGGGGTATTTCTCCCATTCTTCTCTGCAGATCTGCTCAAGCTCTGTCAGGTTGGATGGGGAGCGTTGCTGCACAGCTATTTTCAGGTCTCTCAAAAAATGTTCGATCAGGTTCAAGTTCGGGCTCTGGTTGAGCCACTCAAGGACATTCACAGACTTGTCCCAAAGCCACTCCTGCATTTTCTTGGCTGTGTGCTTAAGGTCGTTGTCCTGTTGGAAGGTAAACCTTCGCCCCAGTCTAAGGTTCTGAGAGCTCTGGCAGAGGTTTTCATCAAGGATCTCTCTTTAATTTGCTCCGTTCATCTTTCCCTCGATCCTGACTAGTCTCCCGGAGCCTGTCACTGAAAAACATCCCCACAGAATGATGCTGCCACCACCATGCTTCATCGTAGGGATGGTATTGACCAGGTGATGAGCGGTGCCTGGTTTCCTCCAGACGCTTGGCATTGTGGCCAAAGAGTTCAATCTTGGTTTCATCAGACCAGAGAATCTTGTTTCTCATGGTCTGAGAGTCCTTTAGATGCCTTTTGGCAAACTCCAAGCAGGCTCTCATGTGCCTTTTACTAAGGAGTGGCTTCCGTCTGGCCACTCTACCACTCTACCGCCTGATTGGTAGAGTGCTGCAGAGATGGTTGTCCTTCTGGAAGGTTCTGCAATTTCCACAGAGGAACGCTGGAGCTCTGTCAGAGTGGCCAATGGGTTCTTGGTCACCTCCCAGACTAAGGCCCTTCTCCCCAGGTTGCTCAGTTTGGCCAGGTGGCCAGCTCTAGGAAGAGGTGGTTCCAAACTTCTTCCATTTTAGAATGATGCAGACTACAGTGTTCTTCAGGACCTTCAATGCTGCAGAAAGTTTTTTGTACTCTTCCCCAGATCTGTACCTCAACACAATCCTGTCTCTGAGGACAATTCCTTGGACTTCATGGCTTGTCAACTGTGGGACCTTATATAGACAGGTGTGTACCTTTCCAAATAATGTCCAATCAATTGAATTTACCACAGGTGGGCTCCAATCAAGTTTTAGAAACATCTCAAGTATGGAGGCACATGAGCTCAATTTTGAGTGTCATAGCAGGGTCTGAATATTTATGTAAATGTGATATTTCAGTTTTTTATTTTTAATAAATTTGCTAAGATTTCAAAACAAAAAAAAGCTTTGTCATTATGGGGTATTGTGTGTAGATTAATGAGCATACAAATGAATTCAATCAATTTTAGAATGAGGCTGTAACAACAAAATGTGGAAAAAGTGAATGGATCTGAATACATTCCAAAGGTACTATATTGTATTTTCTACCATTTTGAATTTTATGAAAACACTTAAAATGCTTCTCCTGTCAATTCGTATAAAATTCCAGCCATAACTAGACCTTTTCGACTGAAGGGAAGAGAGTTTTCTCTAGCATAACTAAAATTATGGTACCACCTTAAGTGCCACTCTAAATTCCTATGCCTTGCAGCAGGCCACAAACGACCCAAGGACAATACGTTTGAAGTATATATAAGCCTATAGCCTATACGTGTGTCTATGTATGTGCATGTTCTTCTCTCTGTCTTTTTATGCCTTTCTAGAAACCCAAACTGGGGAGTTTGGGCTTTCACCTCATTCTCCCCCTTACCATCCTGAACTGGGAGGCTTGGCCTTTCACCTCATTCTCCCCCCCTCCATCCTGTACTGGGAGTCCTGGCCATCCACTTCGTCCTCCCTCTGCCATCCTGCCATGCTCAGGACTCTGAAAGCAACTGATAGATCGAAGACTAAACAATTATTTCTGATTTAAAAGCCTGTTCAGACTAAGCAGCCACCAGGTCACCAGGTGCCTATGAGCCTATATCTCATAAAAAAACACGTTTTCAATGTACAGTACCAGTCAAAAGTTTGGACATACCTGACTGAATGTATGTTTCTCATGATCTTAAAGACATTTTGATCTAAAGGATTATGCTGAAATTTTCTAAATTAGTTTCTTAGGCATCAACTTCACTATTATATTTTTCTATGTATTAATGTCTTCACAAAACAAAAATTTTAATTAATTATCTGTCATGAAGAACGTTTTCCCGACCCTGATGCTGCATTCAAGACACCTCGGAACTAGCAAAAAACGAGGTGCGACTTGTGAAATAAGCAACTGAACGGTCGTAGAACTCGGAATTATAGGTTGGAAATTCGAGCATCATTTCTGAGCTCCGACTTTTCCGACTTCCAGATTAGTGACGTCACATTAAGATAAATGGCGGCATTTGTAGTTCGTGGTAAGAAAGAAAAATGGTGTATTTAGGCTTTTCATGCATTTTCATTTGGGTGTGTGATTATGTGATATGCGTTAATATCTTTTATGTTTCCCATTCATTATAGCAATATGTGAAATTTAAAAGTTACGATATCCATCAGCAACTTTTTTCGCTGGCCAGCTTAGCTAGAAAACTTATTTTGCTCAGAAATAAATGCTGCAAATGATATAACGAAACACCTGACAGTGATACCATATTTACATTTCAGTACTACTGCAGCCTAACTAGTTTCACGGTTTCACTCTATTTACTCATTTAATATATTCCTTAACAATAAAATAAAGCAGCGTTTTCTGTGGGAATCCATGTTTTCCCGAGTAAAACAGCGTGAACGCAGTTTTTCATTGTCTCAGCATATTGTTCAGAAGAAGGGAGCTGCCCTGTCGTCCGACAATGTAAACAGACTTGTCTGTTTAAGCAACTGGCTCGGTGCAAAGAAATAGAAGTATAGCCTAACTGCTGTATCCAAAGAAATGGAAGTATAGCCTAACTGCAATATCCTAGTTTGAGTCCTAATTCTGTATTATACTCCCTTTCCACTGTTTCCTGCTCACTTTATTTATTGTTTGTTTTATTTTGTATCATCCTGTTTTGATCCCACATAGTAGAAAGGGATGTTTTTGTGAGCCTTTATTTTCCCCATGTGAGGTTGGACACAATTACGTTGTGTGATTTGCTTTAGAAGTGCGAGGGATCCAGGGAATGATCTTTGAGTAACGGAAAATTTAGCTGACCAATGTACTTGTTGTACAATGTGTCTGTTGTTGGAGTGCATTGAGGTCCATCGCTTTGTGTTAATGCTTAAAAAAAAAAAACAAGATGTTTTAGTGAACCTTTATAAGCGTAAAGTTGGACACACTACATTGTGTGAGTACTCCTATTACTAAGTACTAATGTTAAATTTAGCAGGTCAATATGCCCATCTGTTGTTGCCTGTTGGGCTTGGGTTTGCCTGCTAAATGCAGTATCTTTGAGGGTTTATGGACAATATTTGTCATTCTTTTGGGTTGTTAATTGATTTCTAATAATAAATAAAGCAAGCATATTTGTCCACTCCCATGTTGGTAAGAGTATTAAACACCTGAAAAATATCCCTTTAAGGTACATTTTGAACAGATAAAAAATGTGATTAATTTGTGATTAATCACGATTAACTATGGACAATCGTGCGATTAATTGCGATTAAATATTTTAATCGATTGACAGCCCTAAAAAAAATATGTTTTTTGAAATGCACCCCCAACAAGTAGTTTTCATTTAGAAATTCAGTGAAATTTAGACGTGGAGAATGTTGAAGCACAATGATTAAATCATCATTTTAAAGGTACACATAGTAAATGTGTGCCTTTAAGAGTTAATCTGTGAAATGTCTTTCCTCATTGATGCCTAATGTCTACCAGTTGTGTTATGACAAGGTAGGGTGGGTGTTAAATAGCCCTATTGGGTAGAAGGCCATAATTTCTGGTGGTAGTAGTCCGTAATATGACAAGAACAGCTGAACTTAGCAAAGAGAAACGACAGTCCATCATTACTTTAAGAAATGAATGACAGTCAATTTGGAAAATTACAAGACCTTTGAAAGTTTATTCAAGTGTAGTGGCAAAAACCATGAAGAGCTATGATGAAACAGGTTCTCATGAGGATCACCACAGGAAAGGCAGACCAAGAGTTACCTCTGCTGCACAGGACATGGGGGAGGAAGCATGATGGCGGGGGGGTGCTTTGCTGGTGACACTCTTGCCGATTTATTTAGAATTGAAGGCACACTTAACCAGCATGGCTACCACAGCATTCTGCAGCGATACGCCATTCCATCTGGTTTGCGCTTAGTTGGGCCGTCATTTGTTTTTCAACAGGACAATGACCCAAAACAAACCTCCAGGCTGTGTAAGAGCTATCTGACAAAGAACGAGAGTGATGGATGTATCAGCAGCCGTACCACCACGCATTCCTGGCGACTGGCTGAAGCTAAGCAAGTGTGGGCTTGGTTAGTACTTGAATGGGAGACCATCAGGGAATACTGAGTTGCAGCTGGAAGTGGTGTTGGCCAGCAGGGGGCAATCTTCCTTCTGGTCAAATAAACCCCAATGCCCCAGTGCAGTGACAGGGACACTGTGCTGTAGGAGATGCCGTCTTTCGGATGAGATGTTAAACTGAGGTCCTGACTCACTGTGGTCATTAACGATCCCATGACACTTATCGCGAAGAGTAGGGGGTTCCCCAATGTCCTGGCTAAAATCCCAAATCTGGCTCTCACAAAAACCTAATCCACCTAATCATCCCCTGATTCAATTGGCTAAAAAAAAAAAGTCCTCTCCCTCCAGTGGAGCTGCTCAGTGGCCAAAAATAGAGGATTGTGTTTTTATATTTTATATATGTACAATTTTTTTATTTAATAAATGCGCATATTAACTGAATTCTTCTCTACCTAAGGTTTTTTTTTTTTACAACCACAGGCGGCCTAATACTTTTGGCTTGTACTGTATGTGATTATAGGGTCAGTGCCATCTTGAATTGGCTGCCATTTTGTATTTTATTCACTCATCCATTACTTTTGAGTTCTTCCTTACCCACTTGGCTGATTCTTATCATATTGATAGGGGATGGCACTGGAAAACCAGTATATGGGGATTGACCACTTGGTGGCACTATAATAGTCAGTTTAAGCTACAATTATTAAATAAACATAACTCATGCACTGTTTGACCTAGAGACTTGAAAACAATGTCAATAGATGTCCCTGCTCACAAAGAACAAATATTCCTCAAGGAAACATAAGACCACCATATTGTATTTTCAGTCATTTAGAATGTTTTGAAAAACACTTACCATGCTTCTGCTCCTACAAAAATTAACCAATTTGTATGAAATTTGGGATTTTGTTTAAACTCACAAACCTGTATATAGGTATTACTTCTGTTTTTGTTATGTAAAAATGTGGCCGAACGACAAGCCAATGAATTTGCAGTGGGTGTGGCTTCTCACAAAAAAAAATAGCTTCTTCCAAAACAGTTCGGCATAAAGCTATGAAACTCGGTATGTGTATTGACAGTTAGATCTGGGGCTCATTCCAATCATTTATTTCATCGATCTTTGCTTCCTTTCCTTGCACCCTTTCCTAGTATGGAAGGCTAAACGTCAAAATTATGTGAAATTGATGTCTGGGGCTCATTCCACTCATTTGTTTTATTCATCCTTGTGTCCTAGGTCCTTGACCGACCCGGAAATCGTCTGAGGACATTCCAACCATAGAGCATACATTGGAACTGGGGAGGGTTGGAGGGGCCTGGCAGTGAAACAGCCTCTACTGCCTATGTTGAGGACAGAAGAGCTTGCTGCCCATTTAATTCAATGCAGAAAACCAAGGGGTTTTAACTAAAAAAAAAACTCATCTGTCATTTTTAATTTTTATTATTAAATTTCATTATGTATAGCAGTTTTTGTGAAACAAAAGTTGTTTTGATCCAGAAGCCTTGGGAAAATATTTATTAAAATGTACATATTTTATTACATATATATTACAGTCTGCTTTTCATGTGAAATGTAACAATCATTTTATTTTGCCTTGAAAAGTCTGATAATCCCCATTCATTTTAATTGGAGCTCCAATGTTTTACCCTCAGCATGAGCAGTACAGGCTTACTTCCAGGACTTCACAAACTTAGGTGAGCTGCAGGCATGCTTGCCTGTCTAGTTAAGTATGCATGTCTATGATTCCAACCAATGAAATACTCCTTGAAGGAACTAGGAAGCTCCCGAAGGACGCTTGAGCAAGGAAACATGGGTGCATCTTCTGTTGAAGCATTTTTCGGAATGCATGACATATAAATGATGGGCCTGTGGATCCAACTCGTCCCATGTGCCAAGTCTGTAATTGATGTGGCTTCAAACTGATGCTTAAAACAGCAAGGACAATCTATTTGCCTACATTACATTATATTACAGGAATTTAGCAGATGCTCTTATCCAGAGCGACGTACAACAAGTGCATCAGTTCAAGGTGCAGAGGTGCAGAAAAACACACTAGAGTGAAGTAAAGATCGTAGTGCCAGAAGTGACCACATAGATCAGGACTCCAACCCTGTAGGGTAACCTGTTCAGCAAACAAACAAAACAATCCTGCCAAGTACAAAGTCAGCACTGAAATCACATTTGCCTAATATTTGTTTCCAAGATTCCTTTGTACTCCCATCCATTCCATGCACCGTTGTCAAGCAAATCTCTTGTTGGTAGTTCTACTTGGACCGTTGTTATGCAAAAACTCTGGTTGGTAGCTCTATTTGCACCGTTGTTAAGCAAAAAACCTCTGGTCGTTAATTCTATGAAACCAACAACTGTATCAAGGAAAAAATAGTTCCTTCTTGTTTTATACCATACAATCAGCACCAATTTTGGTCATTTTTGTCATTACATTATTTAAGAAATCTACATAACCTCAAATCTCAAAACCATAACTCAATCAAATTAGTCACCCTAGCCCTGTCTTGCTTTTTAAAATGGTGCGGTCATGCAGTGTAGACATAGCGTTTTTCCAAGACCCTCTGAACATGCCAGCTAGAGCTTTATGATAGGTTCGCCGTCACCTAGCCAATATTAAAATTCAGCTGGGCTTTGGGTCAAAATGGTCACACAGAATGCTTTTTATCCTGGCTAGCTTGCTAGCTAACTACTGAATTATATTCAAAACAGCGGTTACTATAAACGCAATCGTTAACAAAGATACAGAAGAAAATACGTCCCATTTTTCAAGTCTCTGTGGTGTACACATCTCGAGTTATGAAGCTTTAAATAGGGTACCCCCTAAATGGGAAAGGATTGGCCAGATTTGGCATGTGCACTAAGGGGTTAAGCCATTTTACAAGTCTCTGTGGTGTTCACATCTGGAGATATGAAGCTTTAAATAGGGTACCCCCTAAATGGGCAAGGATGGGCCAGATTTGGCACAAAAGGGTTAATTGGTAGTGAGTATGCACGGCTGAATTTTATTTTATCAGTGTCTAACCTTACAAAATGTAAAAGATGGAACTGTGCATATGGCTGTGCAATATTACAGAAAAAAGAGGAAATACAGTTAAAGGTCACTAACATTAAAAAGATTGCATGAGTACAAATAAACTGGCAAGTAACTTATCAAGAAGTCTGAGTTTGCCATCCCCCCATGCAAAGACATGTACAGGCATTTAGGCTACTGTCTGTTGGAGGCAGCACATGGGTTGTTTAAAATTGCCAGTGTAGGCTACCCTTGCCCATAATCCAAATTCAACCCCTTGCCCCAATAATTCCCCTGGAGTGCCCTCAGTATTATAACTCACTGACATCATCACCGAGGGCCTCTCACAAAGATTGTACAAAGAACTCTGGGAAGCCTACATTATTGCTGGCTCAGTCATTTCTGTTGTCTATCACAGAAATATTTCAACATATTTTAAAATTGTATTTGTATTTTAATGTATTTTTAAAAGGCTCTAAATACTAAAGTATTTTATTTCCCTGGAAAGTATTTATTTAAAGGAATGTATTTTAAATACTATTTGGGAAGGTATTTTGTTTTCCATGAAAATATGTATTTCATATGTATTTCACTACATTTTCAAATACAAATACATATTTGTATTTGACCCAGGTCTGGTTATAATCGTCAATATAGTAGTGGAATGAATACATAGTAATGTTTGTATTTCATTACACAAACCATAAACAACACTTAATCCATCAAAATAGTGTGAATTCATTGGTTTCAGTTTCACTTGACCGTCAATTGCACGTTATGTTTCATGGAAATAATCACCCCCAGTGCATTTTCACTTTCACCTCCTGACCATCATCTTCATCCTTAGAATGAAGTATCATGGCATTCAGTGATAGTTCTACTAATAATGTTTATCACCGAAACATGTTTCTGAAGTATTAGAATTGCATGCTCTGTGCTTTGTGCCTGTTTTCAGAAGCTAGTACTGTTGGTGACGAAACAGCCGAAATTTAGTTAAATTTAATTGTGGTTTTCAAATGCAAACCTGATTTTATTGTCAGTCGATTTGTCGTAATTGAGAGACACAAATCTTCACAGCATAAAATAAGAGAATGATCCTACATTCAGAGAGTTATTTAACAGAGGGAGTGTTTTAATTTTTTTTTTTTTTAATTTAACCTTTATTTAACCAGGTGAAAGTGATTAAGAACAAATTCTCATTTACAACACTGTTGTTTTATGATGCCAATTGGCGTCATCCGGGTTCAAATAATTAATGTGGGTATTGCTTATCACAAAAATGCAAATAATTGCAAAATGGCACAATAGAAATTGATAAAATTCCGTAGCTATATTGACACTCCTATCAAGAGCCAAACACAAAAATATTGACCCAATTGAATATAGTGGTGCAACAGAGCACAATAATTTTTAGATTCATAAATTCATGAAAAATCACTGCTGTCTTTTAAAGATATGTTGGTAAAAATCGACCTTCAGTGGAGGACATGGAACACCGGAAATGTTCTATGAGAGATTCAGAAGAATGAAAGGCAGCAGCTCAAAACCAACCACAATTGTACTACAACAGTTATACTATTTACTGCTGTATATTGTGTAGTTTGTGTTCAACAGAAGTGTTGCATTAACAACACAGGCATTGTTACGTCATGCCCCAGATCTAACTGTTTCTCTCCCTTCAATTTACCTCTTCCCACCAAGACTTGCAATATTTCTGTGGGAGAACTCCGTACATGACCTTTCCTCTCTGCATTCTCCATAACACTGTAACACACCACCTGGATAAATGTGCCATCCGCAACACAAATAACTCCTGCATCCATCTATACTGACAACTAGGTATACAGCCTCAGAAATACACAAACACACACTCACACTCGGAAAAACACAAGCTTACACTCTGCTACACGGACACTTACATTCAAAAATAAACAAACACAATGTGCCACACACTCACACTCAGAAATGCATAAACACACCACTCTACTACACAAACACTCACAGACACAAACTCTGCCACACGGCACACTCACACACTGCACACAATCAGAAAAGTACAAGTGCACAAACACCCACCCACCATAGTCACACATTGCATCACAGATGCACACACTCAGAAAAACACATACTTGACCTCTCTGGTTCTCGCTTTCGCTCTCGAACACACAAATACATGCAGATATTCAAACATGAGCTAGTGAGCTCATACAACACAGTGAAAGATCACTTCCTTACAAGAGAGGGAGAAAAATCACTTCACTCGCGTAAGGCAGTATGAAAGGGGAGAGTGAGAGCTGTATAGTCGGGTGAGAGAAAGGTTTGTACAGCAGGACAGATCCCATGTAATGTGAATATTGTTTGTGTCACTGACAAACATTAAGAACTTAGAGTCAGTGATACATCATTTAAGTGAAAAAACACTTCCATAATATAAAAGGCTGCAGTAACACTGCCCCTACAGTAACACTGTCTCTGCAGTAATGCTGGCACTACAGTAATGCTGCCCTTATGGTAATGCTGTTTCCATGGTAACATTTTCTCTACAGTAATGCTGTCACTCAAGTAAGCACATTCAGTCTCCTTTTCGCACTGATACACTGATGTGACAGAGACAAAATTGTCTCTGTCCAGTCAGTGATAGCCTCCTGCCCTTATAATGGCTGCTATTGATTATGTGCTATTGACTCATCTTCAATTGATTATTTTCTATCAATTACCTGCTGCTGGCTCATTTCTGGAGAAGGAGAACAGAAGAAAGGGAGGGATTCCCAGAGCCGCAGTGAAGCTGGTGCTTCTTGCAACCAATCAAAATGTATCTTAGTGTATTCCTCACATTTGCACATGGTGAACAGTCAGCCTGTCCAAACATCAGGGCACAGAGAGAGTATGTGCCAGGATAACCCACACTCATCTATAATGCAAATACATGCACACAAACACATACACACATGCATATGAGTCTGTATGTTCAAGGATTAGAGCTATAGCAAAAGGGTGCTTACCGGCCGATCATGGTAGAGTGTTGCTGTACAGCAGCCTCTAGCAACCGCTCCAGAATGGTCCACTCTCCCATGGTCACTGAAGAATGTGGGCCACTGGCTGAAACAGGAATGTTCTAGAGCCCTTGTCTCCTAGGCTCACAGGCACACCCAAAGCAGAGCATCCACTCCACCCTGAACCCCTCTCGGTGCTCTTACTACTCTTTCTCTGTAGGCTCCCAGTTGGCTCGACATTGGGCTAGCATTCAGGTGTGCGCCTCTTCTGATAATATGCCAAGGGCCGTGGACGCTTTCACAACCTTTACACGACTCTGTCCTCTCCCTCCCCTGTACTGGTGATACTACCACAGTCCCACAATTCCTGTCCCCCCCCCCCCCCCCCTTCTCTCTGCCCCACTCCCCCAGCCCTAGATCCCAGGCCCTCCCCACATTTACAATGCACCAGTTCCTTTCACTGTGAACCGCGTACTCCTGTGCTGAGCGTCTACGTTCCTCGAATGTTCACTATATTCTCTTTTCTCACCACATTGATTTCTCTGCTCACCTGCATACAAATTGCATGTACACACATACAAACCTACATCCTCTCTCATCCTGTCATCTCCACACTACACACACACACTTAATTGTGTAACCCAGACCATAGCTCTTACCCAGCCCCAGCCAAGCCAGCAAAACCCTTACACACGCAGTAAGACACACACACACATACACATACACGCACACACACACACACACACACACACAGACACTTACACACACGCCAGCTCTTCAGTGTCCTATATTGTCCCTGTTATATTCCACCCAGTCTGTGCAGTCATACATGTAGTGGAAAGCAGAAATCAGTGTCTGTCCTATTAGACTCAGCTATCTGCTCCATCCTCCCTCCTGCCCTTGCTCTCTCCCTCCTTGTTCATCTTCATCTCTCCTCTTTTTCCCTCCTGCTTTCCATGTATCTTCCTCTATTCTGTTCTTTCTCTCTGTCAACCTCTGTGATTGCACCACCCTCCCTCCTCTCTATCTGTCTCTCTCTCTCTCGTCTTGCTCGCTTCCTCTCTTTGGCTCTCTCTCTCTCTGGTAATACTGCGCTTGGGCTGCCTGTCTGCTGCGTCTCTGATGCTTCTCCTTTGTGTGGTTCTCTCTCTCTGCCTCTCTCTGTACTCTGCTTCAATGTCAGAATCAGGGATTTTGCAGCCCTCCCTCCTTCCTTCTGCAGTCCTCTCACCCAGTATGTGGTCTGAGCTGATTTCTCTCTCCCCCTCCCTCTCTCATCACCTTCCCTTCCACCTGGTCTCTCATGCTTGTGCGCACAGGCGCAGGCTCTTCTGTGTGTCAGGCGGATTAGAGTGGAATTGCAGCTCTGCTCCCTCCCCCATCTCTCTGCTCTTCTCGCCTCCCTCCCCCATTCCCCCTCTATCCTGTCTATTTCACACCTCTATATCTGCTACCATCCCTCCAGCTGTTCCCACACCTTTACTTAGCTCTACCATGTTGTACTTTTAATTTACTGTCCCTGAGCTACCATTTCTTCTTCCCTTCCTCTTGTAGCTCAGGGCATGCCGCAGTATATTTTTCACAAAGCTTGATGACATTGAAACTCTAATTTTATTAGATTACTGATTTTGCTACTGTGTTCTGGATACTCAATTATCTGGATACACCGCACTCTGTATCACCTATACATGCAAACCGATATTCACATTCCCTCCATCTTACTTACACACACACATTTATGCACACACACACACACACACACACACACACACTCATGTCCTCCCATCTGAGTTTGAATCTGAGGTTTCTCATTAGTGAATGAAAGCTTTAGGGTCTTTAGGGTTTTGCAAGCACATGCAGATTTGCTGTCAGACTGATGGTAGACACACAATTATGCAGAGTGTGAGAGTGCGGCTGCCTCTGGCCCCAGGCAGATGCTCCTTAAAATGGGGTTTTATTCAGGTCAGATTTGGAGTCAGAGCAACTACCTGAGAAGGACCAGAATGCTCAGTTTTCTTGTGCAGCAGTCCCAAACGGTCATGACATCACAGCTGTGTTTTTGAAACGTGACCACATGGCCTCAGCCAACTGATTGCAGCACTGCTTGCTGATTGGAAGGAGCTCATCACTGGCTTACACATGCGTGCACACACCGGAGCTGGTGCAGCAATGAAAGGGAATTCTGATTGCAGGCTGATTTCATTTGTGACGCATTTGTACTATACACTATACAGCCTTCACATTACTCAAGCAATAGTATTGTGTATTTCCTGAAACAATTTGCACTGTACTGCTGGTAAAGTGCTATACAAGTAAAGATATTATTATCAATCAGATCCATCCTTATATATAATCCACAACAGCTCAGTGCTTATTCACTGTGGTTTCCTATGTCCTAGAGTCAAAGGCATAAGAGAAATAAATTTTCATTGAGCTCCAGAAATACACGATTTTTAGAAATGAATTAAAGAATCTCACCATTCCCAGGCGTACAGGCTGGGATTCCCTCTGAGGTACAGCCTCACAGGATAAACTGTGTTTAACCCCTCTGAGCAATGCCCCTAGTGGACAGCATGCCGGCGTGCCTAGATTGCTCAGTTCAGATATTCTGTACTCCTGCAATCAAATTATGAGTTGAAAACACAAACTCTGTTTTCTACCTTTATTAGTAGATGATTCAGGACAACTATGGCGAATACAGAGTTTTTCAGTGCTACCATTGGTGCGCTGGTCATCCATCTTCCAAGCACCCCTTCCCTGCAGTCTCACCTGTAACTACACCTCCCACGCAAATATAGTGTCTATCTGTGCATACATGAAAACATTCTTTTACCCCTAAACATTTGTATTTCATTGTAGCAACAAGATAAAGCCAACAATAACTGAAGGTATGCCAGTACAGCTGGGAAAAATGCTGCTCACTGTACACTGAAATAAACAAGAGTAATTTAAAAAAAATATATACCATGTCATTCTACTGTCAATATCTGTGACTGAATATAGAATAAATATACAACCTTACCATTGGTTTTACACGTAGAGATGTCCCTTTCTGAGACTGAGTGGTCATGTATTGTCTTGAACAATCCGTTTGTGAAATAGACGCTGATTTGTGACGACTGGGTACCTTCCAAAATAGCTGTGCGTAATACCACACTTTGTTTACGGTGTTGTCGTCTTTTGTAGCACAATCTGGCTTGATCAACAATTAATCGATCTAATAGGTGACAGAATAAGCTTTCTAACGATGTATAGTATGTCTAATTTTACTTTTGGAAAAGTGTTTTATAGCTAAGCGTAACTAAGCGTAAGTTTTGTCTCATTATAGCTGCATTGCACAGTCAGTCTGTGTTAGCAGTAAAGGACACTGCACTTGGCGAAATGTTATCGATGACTTTCATCAATACTTGGAAATATTATTATTCTTGAGAAATTCTGAGCATGGCTAAGGCATACGCTTGCTGATAGACCTAGCTGATATATTGTTTTCTGGAGTAAGTTAGAACTGGGGAGCAACAGCATTGATCCTGTCTCTGTCTTCATCTACTGAACAGAGGAAACATTTCATCGTCCAAGTGTTACTGCTGAAAATATTTTGGTTACATGCGTTATTTTTGGAATTGAGTGTCTTTAAATAGGTTAGTGGTTTTTATAATGAGGATATTTCACACTGTAACATGAGCGTTCATTTGTTTGCTAAGTAGTATTTGTGTTTAATGCACCGGATGTGACCTCAACTAGAACTTTGCCACAACGTGGTGTACGGTTGAATATTGTTTTAATGTTGTCCTATCCCCATACAAGAAAACATCACATACTGTAACATCACATTAAGCCATTATTCACGTCTCTGTCATGCTCACATCTGGAGTTATAAAGCCTCAAATAGGGTACCCCCTAAATGGGCAAGGATTGGTCAGATTTGGCAATAAAACTTAAATTCATCCATCCCCTGAACTGATAAATGGACATGCCATAATTATGTGGTTCCTCAGTCTGAATGAAGATTGCTGTGTTTTCAATAGTGATGTGCGGGTTGGCTGTAAATCAGTGGACCCTGCAGTTTATCTGCAGATCGGGTGGGTCAGGTCACAAAAAACAACATTCTGATTAATCATGGATGGGTGTAAAATAAATGGTTATTTTAGCTCAAATAAAAATATATTTTTCATCTTCGAAGCTTCATTTGCTGTCTGCATGCAGTTGGCAGTGCTGGGGAGTAGCAGAACAACATGTAACAGAGCTGCTAGCTTAACTACCCAATAGCATGTGGTAGTGTGAACAAAGGCATATGCATATACCTAGATAACTGTATAAGAGCTAGAAAGGAAACTGTCGTCTCAAAATGGTGCATTTTCCTTTGCCATGATTTTTTCTTTGATTGGCCAACATGACATGTCACATAAACGTGGTGATTTTGTCACTTTTGCACAGTGTAATGGCGACTGCTGTAATCTTTACTAGATCTTGTCAGAATATTTTTCAGCTATCTTCTTTTAGATTACCACCTTTGAGAAACAGAAATATAATTTGATCTGGCAAACTTTCTGTTCTATCTCTGCCTTCTTTCCCCTACAAGCATGGAATGCCATTGGGCAATTAGGGTCATGACGGAGGTCTTCTAAATGTATACAATGTCCTGGATTCTCTCTCTTTTGAAAGTTTCATTACTCTGTTACCTTTCCTGGAGGAAACCCAGAGATCAACATGGCTAGAAAAATGCACAAAGATCATGTTGTTGTAAGTTTGAATACAATCTGTGACATTTAATTGAAATCATTGATAGAAAATCTTAAAGGGGAATTTCACTTTATAACACTTCTGCTTCTCATGACTGATATTGTCCTTCTAATCAATGTGCTGCCCTTCTTTTTTCGATTAGTTATTTCATTATGTTAATATTTTACGCTGTTTTGTTGTTTTCCTTTACAAATGCAGGAAGTAGACCCAGGCAGTTTAGTGTTGAACTCGAGGATGCATATTATTGCGTGACTTCTGATGTGGGCGTACCTGCAGACAATAACATTAGGTTGGTCGTAAAAATAGTGTTGTATGACTACTAGCTAGCGAAACCGAACATGTCTGAGAACGAAGGAGATTTTGTTTTTGATCATGGGATTGTTGTGCCCTATCGATTTGAGCCGGAATACACAGAAGAGCTGGCTAATTTGCAGGCTGATCGTGCGAGACAGAAATCGTGCGAGTCAGGAGTGGGCCGAGATCGAGGAACCACAGGCTATTCCCAGGACAAACGGCAACTGGTGGTAGACATCTTATGCATCACAGACAGATGCGATAGGGTTAGCCAGCCCGCTTAGTACCTACCTTGAGCGGTTCGACCAACGATGGGAAAACGGTGGGTACAGCTCCAGGCTTAAGACGGTCGCTTTGGTAGTCGGTGGCTTCAAAGTGGTCGCTGCATATCCTTAATTCTCGTTTGCAAACTTCTTCGGCTGTTATCTTGTCTGGCACAAAGTTGCATCACATGGAAAACTATGAAAATGTGCTTTCAAGCTAAGTTTAGCGAGGGCATTATAACAACCGGATACAATGCACCTCATTATTACAGCGATATCGCATCAAACAAAAGCTAGCAGACGTTAGTTTGTTTGATGTCAATGCTACATTAACAGAATGTCTTGGTTTGCTTCTTCTCAATTTTGCCGCTAAACGAAATCGAAGAAGAAGAAAAAACCGGAAACTGTACTACAATGTGGACTTGCGCTAAAAAAATAGGTCTTTCTTTCTAACGTTAGACATTTAAAATGAAATAACTAATCGAAAAATGAAGGGCAACACATTCATTAGAAGGACAATATCAGTCATGAGAAGCAGAAGTGTTATAAAGTGAAATTCCCCTGGAATGCCTATAGAGATAATGCTTGTTGAGGCCTGATAACTTAAATCTACATTTTTTGGAGCCATTCCAGTTTCAGGTGGAAACCAAGATTGATTTAGTTTTGTTACATCAAAAATATTTTGCCTGAAAATGAAGATTACAGCTGGCAGGATTTAATTGTCATTTGTCTACAAATAACTCCCCTGTTGTTGGAAGCAAATGTAAACTTCTATATTTTAGGGGTATTCCTTAGCTGAGTTGGATTACCTCCTAACATAATCATGGTTGGTCTTTTTATGAAGACAGACAATGACTCTTTTGATAATAATATCCTTGTGCTTAGCCCTGCTTCCAACAACATTAGCCGTTAATACTGTAATACGTTAATTTGCCAGGTTTCAGATAAGAAAATATGTCCTTGTCTGCCCCTGCCCCCACATCTTACCCAGTCAGGACAATTAAGCCGCCCCTTTCTCTAAAACATCTCTCCTTCCCCTCTTGGAACAACTTAAAAATGAAAAACTTAAAAATGTGGACTTTTCTACGCAGAGTTCTTCGGTGCTTAACTTCAACCGCTAAACATCTGTTGCAGTGGGCATCCAGGGGGTGATATCAACTGTTGCCATGTGAGAAATTTGAACCTTGCACCTGGGCCTGGTGTTTCTGTGTTAGTGTGTGCAGGGTCTGAGGTTTTTGCCTTACAGCTTCACTTGACATTTTTACGTCTTTTTTTGGAATATTTGGCTGTATTTTGGTTTTTGCACATTTGATATTGGTTTTCTTGGGATGAAAAAGATGTGGTTAGGTATTTTTCCTTCATTCATTTCTTGTGTGACTGTAACCTGTCCATGTCTGTAACATTCATTATTTGTTAAGATAGTTTGAACCTTTGTCTTTAGATTAGATGTTGAATATTTTTTGTGTAAATTCCTTCATTTTTATCTGGTTCCGAGTTGTACATTTTGATAAAGGTTGATCCAATAGGTTGCTCTGCCTATCAACTAATTTGGCAATTTAACTGATAATTAATATCTTCTATAATAATTACCAAATTAAATCTAATAAATGTATTTTATTTCCTTGATAAGTGAGAAGTTTAACTGTTGATTCACTTGTGTTGATTATTCAGAGTGCTGAACATCAAACAAGGGTGTTAACTGTTAAAACCACTAGATGACCATTGGATAAACACGTTTTACATTACATTACATTACAGGCATTTGGCAGACGCTCTTATCCAGAGCGACGTACAATAAAGTGTATAACCATAACCAGGAACAAGTATGACGAAACCCCTGTCCAAGTGCAGGGAACAACCGCATAGTTCAACTTGGACCCTGAAGGTTAAACTGATTAACACTAACAACGCGAACAGCAACAACGCAGTCTATGGAAAAAATACAAGCAGTAGTTAAGACAGTTAATGCACCTAAGTCACCTACGAAACAGCTGCCTAGTTACAACCCTAAGCCTACAGTCATTTACAGGGGGGTAGGGAGGGATGGGGAGAGATGCAGCCTGAAGAGGTGAGTCTTCAGTCGTCGTTTGAAATAGGTCAGTGTCTCAGCTGTTCTGACCTCCACAGGGAGGACAGAACAGACAGGAGACGTGCTCTGGAAGTGCAGGTGCGAAGAGGGGGAGGTGCTAGGCGTCCTGAGGTAGCAGAACGGAGGGATCTGGCTGGCATGTAGGGTTTGAATATCTTGTGGAGGTATGCTGGGGCTGATCCCTTGACTGCCTGGTATGCTAGGACCAATGTTTTAAATTTGATGCGAGCTATAACAGGCAGCCAGTGGAGGGTAGTGAGCAGGGGAGTGACGTGGGAGTGTCTGGGGAGGTTGAAGACCAGACGAGCCGCAGCATTCTGAATGAGTTGCAGGGGTCTGGTGGCAGATACCGGTAGTCCAGCCAGAAGAGAGTTGCAGTAGTCCAGGCGGGATAGAACCATTGCTTGGACCAGGAGCTGGGGGCGGATTCTGCGGATGTTATACAGGAAAAATCTGCATGCCCGGCTTACTGCTGCAATGTTCTTGGAGAGGGACAGCCTGTTGTCCATCACCACTCCGAGATTCTTGGCACAGGGTGATGATGTCACTAAGGTGTCCCCTAGGGAAATGGAAAAGTCGAGGAGGGGAGAGGATAGAGCAGGAATAAAGATTAGCTCCGTCTTTCCCAGGTTGAACTTCAGGTGGTGATTGTCCATCCAGCTCTGTATGTCCCTCAGGCAAGCGGAGATGCGGGCAGGGACCTGTGTGTCCGATGGGGAGAAGGAGAGAAAGAGTTGCGTGTCGTCGGCATAGGAGTGATAGGACAAGCCATGGGCAGATATTACAGGGCCAAGGGATCTGGTGTACAAGGAGAAGAGAAGGGGACCGAGGACTGAGCCCTGGGGAACTCCGGTGGCGAGGGGACGGGGTGGTGATACCTTACCTGCCCAGGCAACCTAGAAGGAACGGTCAGAGAGGTAAGACTCAATCCAGTCAAGGACTGTGCCGCAGATCCCTGTTGCTGCCATGGAGGACAGGAGGATAGAGTGCTCCACAGTGTCAAATGCAGCGGAGAGGTCTAGAAGAATCAGAACAGAGGAGAGGGAGGCTGCTCGTGTGGCATGGAGTGACTCACTGACCGAGAGGAGTGCAGTCTCGGTCGAGGGGCCAGGCCTGAAGCCAGACTGGTGGGGATCAAGCAGGTTGTTCTGAGAGAAGAAAGCAGAGAGTTGGTTAGATGCAGCACGTTCAAGTGTTTTGGATAGGAAAGGGAGGAGAGATACCGGGCGGTAGTTCTGAATGACTGAAGGATCTAGCGTGGGTTTCTTTAGCAGCGGGGTGATGTGGGCCCTCTTGAAGGATGAGGGGAAACATCCAGAAGATAGGGAGGAGTTCACGAGGGAGGTGACAAAAGGGAGGATGTCTGGTGTGATTGCCTGGAGGAGAGATGAGGGGATAGGGTCGAGGGCGCAGGTGGTAGGGAAACAGGGGGCGGAGGGTGCAAAGGAGCTGCGGATGTCTGCAATCTTTTCGTCAAAGAATGCTGCAAAGTCATCTGCAGTGAAGGAAGACTGGGGTGGAGGAGGTGGCACGCTGAGGAGAGAAGAGAAAATAGAGAAAAGTTGATGAGGGTTAGAAATGGAGTTATGAATTTTAGTTTGGTAGAATTTTGCCTTAGCGGCAGTGACAGCAGAAGAAAACTCTGTCAGGAGGGACTGATAGGCTGAGAGGTCAGATGGGTCCCTGGATTTGGCCCACTTCCTCTCAGCAGCGCGGAGGCTGGCCCTGGAGGTGCGTAGGATGTCAGACATCCATGGACTGGGAGGGGATGAACGTGCTGGTCTAGGGACGAAGGGGCATAGGGAGTCGAGTGCTGAGGAGAGAGATGAAGTTAGGGTGGAGGATGCAGAGTTAGTGGGGAGCTTGGAAAATGATTGAAGAGGGGGAAGGGAAGCAGTCACTCTGGGAGCAAGAGAAGAGGGTGATAGGGAGCGGAGGTTATGGCGGACAGTGACAGTGGGGATGGGAGGAGGAGAGGGAGGATGTGGAGAGAGGGGGAGGGAGAAGGAGATGAAGTGATGGTCAGACGTATGCAGGAGGGTAACCGTAAGATTGGAGCTGGAGCAGGTCCTCAGGAAGATCAGGTCTAGGAGGTTGCCTGCCTTGTGGGTTGGAGGAGAGTGTTGTAGGGAGAGGTCGAAGGAGTGGAGTAGTGGTAGGAAGGCAGCAGACTGGGAGGCCTCTAGGTGGATGTTAAAATCTCCCAGGAGGATCAGCGGGGTGTCGTCCTCAGGGAAGGAGCTGAGCAGGGTGTCTAGCTCATCCAGGAAGCTTCCCAGGGGCCCCGGGGGATGATAAATAACAATAATATAGAGGTTAGCAGGGTAGGTGATAGAGACAGGATGGAATTCAAAAGTGGATATAGACAGGTCAGGGAGGGGGAGAACAGAGAATTTCCAGGTGGGGGAGATCAGTAGACCAGTACCACCACCACGGCCAGATCGCCGGGAGTTGTGGGAGAAGGAGTAGGAGGACGAGAGGGCAGCAGGAGTGGCAGAGTTGTCTGGTGTGATCCAGGTCTCTGTGAGGGCAAGGAACTGCAGGGATAGGAGGGAGGCATAGGCGGAGATGAAGTCTGCCTTGCGCGTAGCAGACTGGCAGTTCCATAGCCCCCCAGTGACCGTGAAGTTCTCACAGGGGGTCAGCGGGGGGTAGCAGAGGTTAGAGGGGTTCCATTGTCGAGGGGGGCCACATCGCTGGAAGCGCCTTCTGAGGGGGAGAGCACAGACTGGAATGGGGAGCTGGCTCATAAACTAGGAGGGAGCGTCGCTCCGAGTGTACCTAATTAGCAACTGAAAACCTGAGTCGAATAACGCGCTGATTACACAGGTTCACAGTCTGTAATAGTGCAATAATCGCAATCTATCAATTTACTCAATCCTTACTGTCAAAACAGTTTATAATAAGGCTTTTGCTCCTTGATAGGTATAATGGTCTTGTACACATCAGTACCTCATGCATTAATAATTAAGGATGGGTGTTTGTCACAGACGTCACAGGTGTTGCAGAATATTCCCCATTTCATGCAATTGTCATGGTCCTGTTTTCCTGTCTGTGTTTCCCCTGTTGGGCCGCCAGATGGCGGCACTTCTGTTTTGTGTCCTGCTCCCCCCCTGTTAATTGTATTATTGTCTGTCCCGTTATCCCATCATTGTTCCCACCTGTGTCTTGTTATCCCCTCCTTCTGGTTTGATTGTTTTTTGAGTTCACCTGTGTCTTGTTACCCCTTGTCTATTTAAGTTCTCTGTTCCCTTGACTCGGGTGCTGGTTCCTTGCGTTTGTTCTTCCTTGTGTTTGTTGCCTATGAATTTTCAGACCCATTGTACCTGCCTGCGTTTTTTACCCGTTTGTGTTTTGTTCCTGACTTGTTTGTTTCCTACCTGTGTTTGCTTCTGACTTGTGTTTGTTCCTGACCCGTATGTATTTTCTGGTGTTTCTTTTATGTGTTTGCCTGTGTGTTCCACCTGCCAGTACCCTGCCTGCCTGCCTGTGTTCTGTTCTGTGTTTTGTTCTTAATGTTTTGAGTTTGTTGTTTTGCCCTTTGTGGCCTTGCCTGTTCCCTGGTTGTGTTTGCCTTTTTTTTGTGTGAGTAAAATCTTTGTTAATTTTCCCTTTTTGAGTTTCGCGTTTTTTTTCCCCCACTCTGCGCCTGGGTCCCAGCACCCGTACCGTCACAGAAGGAACCAGCCAGTTTGGGACCCAGCAGAGTTTTTTTTTTTAATTTTTATTTTTTATTTATTTATTTATTTATTTATTTATTTTTTTTTTATTTTTTTATTTTTTTTTTGTTTATCATGCCACCGGGGTGGTGGAGTGACCCGGAGGACTCGCCGCCCAGCGACTGGGAGTCCCTCGCCCTTGAGCTTCCCAGCGCCCGGGGCGGACGGTCACGGAGGCGCCGTGGTCGGGCTGCCTCCCGGTTGGCCAGACCTCCAGCTGCCCAGCCAGCGGTTCCCGGCCCTGCATCATTTGAAGGGTCTCGACTGGCGATCTTCCCAGGGTCCGGCCCGCGGGGGTCCCGCCGGCCCCGTCCGGCTGCCCAGCCGGGTTCCCTACAGCTGTGGTCTGTGTTCCTGTCCCCTGCCCAGCCCAGACGGCAGGGCCCTCGCCCTGCTCCACCCCAAGTCCAGGAAGGGCCTTCACGGCCTGCTCTGCCCCAAGTCCCGGAGCGGCCTTCACGGCCTGCTCTGCCTCAAGTCCCGGAGCGGCCTTCACGGCCTGCTGTGCCTCAAGTCCCGGAGCGGCCTTCGCGGCCTGCTCTGCCTCAAGTCCCGGAGCGGCCTTCGCGGCCTGCTCTGCCTCAAGTCCCGGAGCGGCCTTCGTGGCCTGCTCTGCCTCAAGTCCCGGAGCGGCCTTCGCGGCCTGCTCTGCCTCAAGTCCCGGAGCGGCCTTCGCGGCCTGCTCTGCCTCAAGTCCCGGAGCGGCCTTCGCGGCCTGCTCTGCCTCAAGTCCCGGAGCGGCCTTCGCGGCCTGCTCTGCCTCAAGTCCCGGAGCGGCCTTCGCGGCCTGCTCTGCCTCAAGTCCCGGAGCGGCCCCCAGAGCCACCTGGAGCCCCGGAGAGGCTCCCAGATCCGCCTCGAGCCCCGGAGAGGCTCCCAGATCCGCCTCGAGCCCCGGAGAGGCTCCCAGATCCGCCTCGAGCCCCGGAGAGGCTCCCAGATCCGCCTCGAGCCCCGGAGAGGCTCCCAGATCCGCCTCGAGCCCCGGAGAGGCTCCCAGATCCGCCTCGAGCCCCGGAGAGGCTCCCAGATCCGCCTCGAGCCCCGGAGAGGCTCCCAGAGCCGCCTCGAGCTCCGGAGAGGCCCCCAGAGCCGCCTCGAGCTCTGGAGAGGCCCCCAGAGCCGCCTCCAGCCCCGGAGAGGCCCCCAGAGCCGCCTCCAGCCCCGGAGAGGCCCCCAGAGCCGCCTCCAGCCCCGGAGAGGCCCCCAGAGCCGCCTCCAGCCCCGGAGAGGCCCCCAGAGCCGCCTCCAGCCCCGGAGGTCCCGCCTGCTCTGACCCTTCCGCGGAGGCCACCTGCTACACCCAAGTTTCGGGCTTTACTTGTGCCTCGAGCCCCGGGGGGGCCTCCGGAGCCGCCTCAAGCCCCAGGGGGGCCTCCGCAGCTGCCTCGAGTCCCGGGGGGGCCTCCAGAGCCGTCCAGAGCTCCGGAGAGGCTTCCGGAGCCGTCCAGAGCTCCGGAGAGGCTTCCGGAGCCGTCCAGAGCTCCGGAGAGGCTTCCGGAGCCGTCCAGAGCTCCGGAGAGGCTTCCGGAGCCGTCCAGAGCTCCGGAGAGGCTTCCGGAGCCGTCCAGAGCTCCGGAGAGGCTTCCAGAGCCGTCCAGAGCCCCGGAGAGGACAACGGTCCCTTCTGTTGTCCCGCAGGGGCCGCCGCAGACTGCTCTGGCCGCCCCGCAGGCTAAGCCACCTGCCTTGCCCCCTAGCGTTCGTGCTCCCCCTGGCGTTCGTGCTCCCCCTGGCGTTTGTGCTCCCCCTGGCGTTTGTGCTCCCCCTGGCATTTGTGCTCCCCCTGGCGTTTGTGCTCCCCCTGGCGTTTGTGCTCCCCCTGGCGTTCGTTCTCCCCCTAGTGTTCTCGCGCCCCCCAGTGTCCGTTCTTCCCCTAGTGTTCTTGCTCTCCCTAGTGTCCACACCTTGCCCCCTGGCGTTCGTGCTCCCCCTGGCGTTCGTGCTCCCCCTAGTGTTCTCGCGCCCCCCAGTGTCCGTTCTTTCCCTAGTGTTCTCGCTCCCCCTAGTGTCCACACCTTGCCCTCTGGCGTTCGTGCTTCCCCTGGCGTTCGTGCTTCCCCTGGTTTCGTCGCTCCCCCCAGTGGTCGTCCCTCCCCCGGTGTCCGTCCTTCCCCCAGTGGTCGTCCCTCCCCCGGTCTCGTCGCTCCCCCCAGTGGTCGTCCCTCCCCCGGTCTCGTCGCTCCCCCTGGTGTCCATTCTCCCTTTGGTGTCTGTCCTCCCAACCGTGTGTCCGTGTGTTCCCCGGCCCCCCTGTCTAATTGTCTGCCCGCCTGTTTGTCTGTTAGTCTACCCGTATGTGTGTCAGCCAGTTTGTTGGCCTGTTTGTCTGCCCCCCAGGCCGTCAGCCCATCGGCTAACGTGTTTGCCCGCCTGTCTGCCTGTCTGTCTGTGTGCCAGTCCGCGTGTGTTTTGTCTTGTTTGCCTGTGTGTCAGTCCCTATGTCAGTTGTTGGGTTCCCCCCTCGCCTTCCCTGTCTGCCTGTCCCTTTGTGTGTCCATCGGTGTCGCCGTGTGCCTCCCCGCCTGCTTGTCCCTGTGTCTGTCTTTGTAGGTCTCCCTATTGTGCCAGTGTCTGTCAGTCTTTCCCTCTCAGTCTTGCCCTACCCAGTCCAGTGTTGTCCACCTCGCCCCAGTCCAGTCCTGTATGTCTGCCTTGCCCCTGTCCTAGTCCCCCCTGGTTTCCTGAGTCCCCCTGGTTTCCTGAGTTTCCCCGAGTCGCCCGATGTGCGGGCCCTGAGTTTCCCCGTGTCGCCCGATGTGCGGGCCCTGAGTTTCCCCGTGTCGCCCGATGTGCGGGCCCTGAATTTCCCCGTGTCGCCCGATGTGCGGGCCCTGAATTTCCCCGTGTCGCCCGATGTACGGGCCCTGAATCTCCCAGTGTCGCCCGATGTGCGGGCCCTGAGTTTCCCCCGAGTCGCCCGATGTGCGGGCCCTGAGTTTCCCCCGAGTCGCCCGATGTGCGGGACCTGAGTTTCCCCCGAGTCGCCCGAGTGCGGGCCCTGAGTTTCCCCCGTGTCGCCCGAGTGCGGGCCCTGAGTTTCGCCCGGGTCCTGCCCAGCCCTGAGTCTCCCCGTGTCGCCCGGGTCCTGCCCAGCCCTGAGTCTCCCCGTGTCGCCCAGGTCCTGTCCAGCCCTGTGTCTTCGTCGCCCGGGTCCTGCCCAGCCCTGTGTCTCCTGTTTCCTAGTTCCTGAGTTTTGTCCCAAGTTTTCCTGTTCTGTTTTCCCCCGTCCTCTTGTTCCCCCGTCCGAGTCCAGTCCCGAGTCCTGTTCCCCAAGTCCGAGTCCAGTCCCAAGTCCTGTTCCCCCGTCCTAGTCCAGTCCCGAGTCCCGTCCTGTTCCTGTCCAGTCCTGGTTCTGCCCTGAGTCCTGTGTCCAGTCCTGTTCCTGTCCAGTCCTGTTCCTGTCCAGTCCTGTTTCCAGCCCCGAGTTCCCGTCCAGCCCCGAGTTCCCGTCCAGCCCCGAGTTCCCGTCCAGCCCCAAGTTCCCGTCCAGCCCCGAGTTCCCGTCCAGCCCCGAGTTCCCCTCCAGCCCCGAGTCTTGTTCTTGTTTTGTTCCTGTCCTGCCCAGTCCAGCCCCGAGTCTTGTTCTCGTCTTGTTCCTGTCCTGTCCAGTCCAGCCCTGAGTCTTGTCCTGTCTCTAGCCCCCACCCTCTGTTGACTCCCTCCCCGGGTCGGCCTCCTGGGACGTCAGGAGCCGTCCCTTGGGGGGGGGGTACTGTCATGGTCCTGTTTTCCTGTCTGTGTTTCCCCTGTTGGGCCGCCAGATGGCGGCACTTCTGTTTTGTGTCCTGCTCCCCCCCTGTTAATTGTATTATTGTCTGTCCCGTTATCCCATCATTGTTCCCACCTGTGTCTTGTTATCCCCTCCTTCTGGTTTGATTGTTTTTTGAGTTCACCTGTGTCTTGTTACCACTTGTCTATTTAAGTTCTCTGTTCCCTTGACTCGGGTGCTGGTTCCTTGCGTTTGTTCTTCCTTGTGTTTGTTGCCTATGAATTTTCAGACCCATTGTACCAGCCTGCGTTTTTTACCCGTTTGTGTTTTGTTCCTGACTTGTTTGTTTCCTACCTGTGTTTGCTTCTGACTTGTGTTTGTTCCTGACCCGTATGTATTTTCTGGTGTTTCTTTTATGTGTTTGCCTGTGTGTTCCACCTGCCAGTACCCTGCCTGCCTGCCTGTGTTCTGTTCTGTGTTTTGTTCTTAATGTTTTGAGTTTGTTGTTTTGCCCTTTGTGGCCTTGCCTGTTCCCTGGTTGTGTTTGCCTTTTTTTTGTGTGAGTAAAATCTTTGTTAATTTTCCCTTTTTGAGTTTCGCGTTTTTTTTCCCCCACTCTGCGCCTGGGTCCCAGCACCCGTACCGTCACAGCAATTTCTGCAATTTTCCTCTGTTTTTAGAGCTTTCCGTAAGTTTTTGTAAATTTAGTGTGATAACTTTAAGAGTGTATATGCATGAGATGATGTGTACAGATTCTGGAATGCAAAATGTTTGATGGCCCCTGTCAACAATGTGATGACCCCTGTTGATGTGATGGAGTGACAAGAGGCGCTCCATCAAAGACCAAACCTAGCAATGTACAAAAGGTTGTATACCAAAACTAACTTTAAAGAAGTAAAAACGGCAAATATGTTTTATTTTAGTAATGCATTTTCAGAATGCAGTATTTCTCTATGTTAAGTTAAAGGCAAAATAGCATGCTCATTCTTTCTGTGATGGACCAAATTAAGCAATGAAATGTATCACCCTATCAGTATATTTTGCTTGTAGGCAGGTTTTTCCAAGCAGCCGGTTACTGCCCGTAGATTCTTTTAAACTCCAAGCTCTGGTTACTGTTGTTACAGTTGTGTATGTTATTTAAACTGTTCCCCACTGCTGTGCATGAGATCTATAAATTCAATTAATTAACTAACTTTTTTAAATTCTGTGATTTCTTCAACTTTTGCCATGACTGCTCTGTGACTTCAATATCTTCCATGATAAACACCCAGCCTTAATAATAATCTTTTAAAAATTGACCTCCATATTATGATCAGCATCACTCAGAATTTTTGTAAGAGCCTTTCCGAAGCAGCAGGAGCAAGAGGACATTTCCTGAATAGCAAGGCAGCGGACACTTACAGTGACTTCACTCTTACTTACAAATGCCTGTGATATAGGCAGCAGTAGGTTGTGCCGAAGAGATTTTGAGAACAGCTGTGAGACAGATAGAAAAAGCAAGAGAGCAAAACAGAGGAGTGCATAACAACAGAAAGAGATACTTCACCAATCTTCAGACAGCCTACATTAGAACACAAACAGGTAAGTTGGGCCCAGTACAGACTTAGCCATTAAAGGACGCTGTGTCCTATAGGCTCCTGAATACGTATGAAAATTGTATAGTCTTTATTCAAAAATGTAAATACCATGCTAGTACTTCTTTTCTTGAGTGCAGTGTTCTCAGGTACCTAAGCAAATAGTTCTAACATTATTATACAAGCTACGTTGGAGTTACCTGGATTGTATTTTCCTACTTTAAGCCACAAACCTCTGAGTGCCATACACTCTCATGAAAAGGTACAAACACTTGTCTTTGGGGTGGTACCCTATTGATACATAACATTATACCCCATAGCCAGTAATATATAATACTTTTTTTATTCTTACTGTATAACAAACTTATTTGAGAACATTATCATACTTTCAGGGTACATTGGCAAATGTGTTCACTAAAGAACAAAAATCTGTTTTCTGTTTGCAAGATTGGTTGTATGCTAGTTATAATCACAGCTTCTTATCAACCCCAGTGTATTGCTGCACTGCCAGCTTCATCTTCGCACTAGGGCTACCATACAGGCATTTCTACACATCACTTGCTTTGGCTAACTACTTAGCTGAGGGTGTTTTAGCCAGCATGGTAATAATGGTAAGACTGTCCAAACCAAATCCTACATGAATGACCACATAGTTACGCATACTTACCATTGTTTTCAATAAGATGTTGATACATACATATGACACCAGTTCCAGAACCGACTGGAAGTGGAAGACAACCGTTTTTGCGGAGGGCAACAGGTTTTGCAGTGACAGTGGTACGGCCCTTTGTTCTATTAGTGTGCCCTGACTGGGTTGAAAGTGCAGGATCTACAGATTTATTGGTCTTCTGTTATTGGTTTAGACTTGATCAGCTGTTGGCAAGTTTCATTTATTTATAAAGGTTTTTTAGCCTACTGTATATGTTGTGGATTGGTTTTGGCTTTGTTCTTAGGAAGGTTTATGTAACTTGTGAAAGCCAAAAGAAGTGGTTGCTGGGGATTGCTGTGTAGGGCTCAGGCAACATTTGCATGTAAACTTAAGTTTATTGCTCACTTTGAATTTTAAAAAATCGAATGAACTGCCAACATGATACTGGAATAAAAATAATGTATTCTTAAATAAACTGCCAACAAGATGTAATGATCATGTCATTTGTATGTAAATGCTATTATACTGTGTGTGTGTGTTTGTGTAGGTGGGACCAGCATGGTTAAACGTGTGTGTGTCTTGGAGTGTTTGCAGGCCCAGTATGGCTGCTCTGCATGAGATCTGTAGGTACCAGAAATCCACAAATTTGTTGATCTGTAAGGTACCTGTTGCCTGTTGAGGGAAATTGCCTAGGATTTCAAAACTAACCTGCCCTTCCACAGTGCTGCCATTGGAGCCCTGCAGGTAAAAACAGACCTTACAAATTGTTGCATCCGTATGCTTTCCTTTCTGAGTCGCTCTGCGCCACTAGTGTATCGGGGCCTCTAAACATGGGTGTTCTTTTTGTTTTGTTTTTCCCTTAACATCCGTCCTGACTATGATTACGGATTGGGGCATCTTGTGGGTTTCCGGAGGTGTATATAAAAATCCACACCAATCCCAGGAGGGAGAGGAATTTTTTGAATCGGTTTTCAATGTCGACATGAGAACTGCAGAATATACTATATCTTTTCCTCTGATCTTACCAAAAGCTATTGTTCCGTTAGTCTTTTTTGCCTTTTTGGCAAAGAGTTAGAAAACTAACTCTTTAGAGGGGACTAGTTAGTTTTTTTGTGTTGCTTTGTTTTCTTTTTCATATCCTGCCTATGATCTACAGTGTTCTTGTACACTCTTGTAGGTATGATCTCCTTTAAATACATAAATATATATATCCATATTCGGCTGCCAATGCCAATCTAAACTTCTATCCTCCAAATTAAGTCATTGTGTCTGTGTTTCTGCTGTTATGGTAATTTCTCAGGATCTTTCAAGTTAACATTCAGATATTCAAACTCCCGATTAGTGTAACACGAGGAGTTTTTGGGTTGTAACATGTTTTGGGGGGCTCGTCCGGGATTAGATTTGTAGGCTTGCCTGTTGGCTGTTACTGATATGTACACTGTTGAACAAGCAGCTTCTTTTCATAGTCAGTAATTGTTACAATTGTTAAGAGTTGCATGTTACATTATTGGCTATTCTTCATGCTATTTCATGTGTTTTTGTGTTACTTGGGAACAAGGTATCTGGTTGGTCGGATTAATCAGGGGGGAAAATAATATTCCTGTAAATCGCATTTTTTTTTTTCTCCTCCCCTCCCTATATTTTGTTTTTCTCAGTAAGTTTGTTGCTGAGCCTTCCACTGAGCAGCTTAGCGCACAACCCCTAGTGGTGGGCACGCCGGCGTGCCTAGATTACTAAACTCAAACATTCGGTGCTACTGCAACCAAAGTGTGAGATAAAAACAGAAACGCGTTGTTTCAGTTTCAATAGTAGACGATACACGACAACTATGCCGAAAACGGAGTTTCGCAGCCCCACCATTGTCGCTCCGGTCGTTCATTTAACACGCACCCCCTCCCTGCAGTCTCATCTAAAAAACACCACCCACCCTTGACATAATGGACAATATTGTCTATCCTGGCATTAATAAAAATATTCTTTCACCACTAAAAAATCGTATTCCGTCATAGCAACAAGATAAACCCGACAATAGCCCTAAGACATGCCTATACAGCAGTGAAAACGCTGCTCACTGAATAACGAAATAAACGAGAAAAAGTTTTTAAAAATGATACCATGTCATTCTACAGTCAATATCTGGGACTAAATATTGAATAAATATAAAACCTTACTGTTGGTTTTACGTGTAGAGATGTCCCTTTTGAGACTGCGTGGTCATATATTGTCTTAGACAATCCGTTTGGGAAATATACGCTCATCTGTGACGCCTGGGTATCTTCCAAAATAGCTGTGCGTAACACCACACCTGTTGTTTACGGCGTCGTCGCCCTTTTTAGTACAGTCTGACTTCATTGACAATTCATTTATTCAGTAGGCGAGAGTATAAACTTTCTAACGATGTATAACATGTCTAATTCTGCTTTTGGAATAGCGTTTTATAGGTCAGCGTAACAGAAAATATTCATAGCATCGCTATCACTTACGCATTCACTCTGTTAGCAGACAAATACACCTGATGCACCTAACGAAACCTGTTCAAGGATATTTTGTAATTTTTTGGAAAATACTATTATTATTGAGGACTTCTGAACATAGCTAAGCCATATGTTTGCTGATAGACCTAGCTGACATCGTTTTCTGGAGCAAAACAGAAGCGAATAGAACAATATCATTGATACTGTCTCTGTCTCTATCTACTGAACATAGAGGAGATTTCATCATTGATATGTACTTATTACCGCTCAAAATATTTCGGTTATATACGTTATTTTTGAAATTGAGTATCTTTAAATAGGTTAGTGGTGTTATATAATGTAAATATTTCACACTGTAATGTAAGCGTTAGATGGAAGTGTAATAGTTTTTGTGAAGCATGCAACAGTGATGACGTCAGAGCTGGAACATTGCCAAAACGTGGTGGACGGGTGAAAATTGTTTTCATGTTGTCTCATCCCCATACAAGAAAACATACGAGAGTACAGAGTATAGAAATACTCTGTAAGTTAATTATTACACATTTAGGTACTGTACCGCATTGTGTGACAATATTTTTGCATTATTTTTAAAAATCTGATAGCAATGTTTCATCTTAAACCCTCATAAGGGGCTCATTTATATGCTTTATAATGGACAAAAAGCATTTTATTCAATTTTGGAGAGATTTTGGATATGTTTCTGGACACCTAGCTATTTTAGACCACTGTACTGACTGAAAGCTTGTAATTCCCATTTGAAAATTATGCAACAGTGATTTTCTTGAGTCAAAACAGTTGATTTGTAGTGAAATACATGGATATGTTATGATTTACAGCAATGCATAATTTAGACATTTTGGATAGATTTGGAGATGCTGGGTACACTGCTTAGTTTTAGCTTCATACATCTATAGTAGTTCTACACATCCACCCTTAGATTTTATGAACTTGTGGTCAAGAAGTTTTTGACCTAGCACATGTATAGTTTAACCTTCTGCATATATGCAATCTCTCAGTATTTCATTGCAAACTTAAAAAGTGCAAATTTATTTTGGATTTTTTTGTCAAAACAATTGCATTTGTGGCACTTTATTTCTTCCAAAATTATGAATATAAACTAATCTGTTAGTATTGTAAATTGTACAAATGTCTTGCTTCATTTAAGCCATTTTTCAAGTCTCTGTGGTGTTCGCGTCTGGAGTTATAAAGCTTTAAATAGGGTACCCCCTAAATGGGCAAGGATTGGCAAAATTTGGCTTGTGCCTTAAGATGTTAATCGTTGTAGGAAAGCGGACTTGTCGTCAATTGTGGAGCAATTGTAATTTCCGGGTTTGTCAAAAAAAAAGTGATCACTGAAACGGACTCGCCCAGTTTCTCCTTACAATCTAACTAGCAAGCGGCTAAGTTAAAACAACTTGAGCTTCAATATGCGTTTAAAGAAATAAGCAACTTAAAAACATAATTAAAATAAATGTAAACAGAATGTAAAAAGAGGGCAGAAAGACTTGAACTAGAAAATGTTTTACGTTTGAAGGAAATTGAGCTACAGTTGAGGCCAAAGGTTTACATAGACCTAGGCTAAAGATATTCAACCTCGGGTTTTCACAACTCAGCACATTTCATGTTACTATACATTTATTTTGGCAAGTCAATTAGGCCATCTACTATGTTCACACCAGAGGTCATTTTAAAACAATCGATTAGAAATTTATTTCAGCTTTAATTCACTAGATCAGAAATCCAGTGGGTCAAAAGTTTACATACACCAAGTTGACTGTCTCTTTAATCAGTCTGGAAGATTCCAGAAATTGATGTAATGACCTTTTAGAAGCTTCTGATTGGGCAGTTGTCATAATTAGGAGTTAACTGGGAGTTAATCGGCACCTGCGGCTGTATTTAAGAGCCTACCTTTTGACCCACTGCCTTTTTGCCCTTGATACCATGGGAAAATCCAAGCAACTCAGCCAAAATCTCAGAAAGTTCGGTTTCTCCTTAGGAGCAATTTCCAAACAACTGAAGGTACTACGAGCATCTGTACAAACAATTGTATGCAAATATAAAAATCTTGGGAACACACAGACACTACATCGTTCAGGAAGGAGGCACAAATTAACTCCCAGGGCTGAACGAACTTTGGTCCGAAATAAAGTAGATACCCTAATTGACTTAACACAGGAAATATATGGCAACATGAAATGTGTGGAGTTGTGAAAATTGAGTTTAGCCTAGATCTCTGTAAACTTTTGGCTTCAACTGTAGATGCTTACAGGCAGGGTGTTACGTCCCCTGCCTCTGCTTGCCTGGGTAGTGCAGGTGGAGGTAGTTGCTTAATTACTTAATTGCCTGATTGCTTCCACCTGCCTGTGGCCCAATATAAGCCCAGTAGTATGAGGCAGGGGAGTTTTTTTTCTTTTGGGTCTTGTGATTTGTGGGGAGAGCTTTGGTTTTGTGAACTTTGTGGGTTTTTGTTTGTAATTTAGATTAATAAATGTCTGGGTTTGTTTTTAGATCAGTTTCTGTCTTGTTTTTGATCCATCCAGACTTTGTTTGTTGCGGCCAGTCGAGCCAGCCGTAACACAGGGTGTTTCTCCACCTTCAAAAACTTTTGACGTCAGCAAACACATTTGGTTGGTACCCCGTTTTAATAAAAGAGGTGGATAAGTACTTTTCCCACTTCACGATTTCTTCGCAAGAGAGTGTGGACACTTAGTACAGTGCGTTCTAACCAGCAAAGCTCAAGTGGTTTACTCCTCTTTAACACTGGAGGAGAGTTCTGATTATGATGTTGTAAAATATGCTATTTTAAAAGCTTTTGAACTTGTCCCTGAGGCTTACTGCAAAATGTTTTGACTGTTTAGGAAACAAGACAATCAAACATAAAATTTTGCTCAGGATAAGGAGCCATTATTTGATAGGTGGTGCTTGTCAAAATGTCACAGAACTCAATCAACTCCGTGACTTGATCCTTCTTGAGGAATATAAAAACTGCATGCCAGAATGTACCGCCACCTATATAAGTGAACAAAAAGTCACAAAGGTCTCTAAGGCGGCTGTGCTGACCGAGGAATTTGTGCTGAAACACAAAAATGTGTTTTTTTCTGAACTGCCTTCGTGTTTTTTTTAGGGATACTATGAAAAGTCCCGAAAAAGTAGGTACTCTTACCCCAGAAAAGGAGGAATTTATATAATGATTTGCATTCATTGTAAAAAGAAAGGTCATGTTATTATATAAGAAATGCAAAATCTCAATTGCTGGTGAATACCTCGCTTTCAGATTTCTCTTTAGTGAGTAATGCGTCTCCTGTGGAAAAGGGGAATTTACGTGAGGATTACACCCCCTTTCTTATGGAGGGAGTAGTGTCACTATGTAGTGATCCTTCTGTACAGCAACCTATTACAGTTCTGAGAGATACAGGTGCTGCTCAGTCTCTTGTTTTGGAAAATCACTGCCACTGTCAGAAAAATCCTCACTTGGTTGTAGTGTTCTTTTGCAAGGTATTTACATTTTTTTGTGTTGCCTTGTTTTCTTTTTCATCTCCAGCCTATGATCTACACTCTTCTTGTACACTCAGGTATGATCTTGTTTAAATATATAAATATATATGTATCCATATTAGGCTGCCAATATCATTTGCCTGCATCCTCCAAATAAAATCATTGGGCCTCATTCACTAATATCTTTTCACTAAGTTTTTTCTTAAATTTGTTCTTGTGAAAGGTCCTAAGAAAAGTCTACGTCAGATTCACGGTGTGTTCTTAAACCGCAGAATTGTTCGTAACTGTGTTTTTAAAATGATGAATCCCATTGTCCTCGTAAATGGAAAGTGCGTGCCAGTTGTGTCTAATTAGCATAGGTAAACGCCCTGCCAATCCTCGTAAAAGGGCATGAGACTGCAGGGCCATGTGCACACACAGAAATCGAAAAGAAAAGTTGAGAGCGAAGTCAATAATGCCCAAATGAAAATCTAAAGACGGTGGAGCACCGGACTCCAAATGTAAGAAAAACTGCAGTAGTTCTGAAGCGGAGGTATTGCTGCAGGAAGTGAACAGCAAACGACCTGTCATATTTAGTAGCGTCAGTAGTGGATATAAAATAACACAAAAAAAAGATGCACGGGATGCTATTACTCGTTCATTGAATGCTGTATCCGGAGAAGGGTGCACAACTGATGAAGAAAAAAAAATCGTTTGATATCAAATCTGAGGCAAAAAAAAAATGCTGGTGGGAGTGGGCGCAAGGAATTGCGTGTTATGCATTCAAACGAGAAAAGCGCTTCTCGTCACATTAATACCGCTATTCAAATCAACCGACAGTAAACTGCATCGGATAAAACACAAAACACAAAAACACTGTGACGCCTCTGAATAAGTGTTCTCTTCTTCAACATGTCCATGTGTTTAAAAAGTGTTACCTGTTAAGTGCTTAGTTTGTATTCAAAATTTAAACATTTGCTTTAGCAGTATAGATCAAACATTGCATAATTTAAACCCCTAAAAATAAAAGGTCACTACAATGGTTTGATTTTTATCATTTATTTACAGATGAATTCCTGCTGAGGCAACCACCCTCTGAGGCGGAACTTGGCACCTTAACGCTTTGTAAAATAATGAAAATAATTATTAAAATATATTATCAATGATAAAAATATTATTGTAATTTAAATCCTAAATTGTATACTGTAGAATTGAAGAAAACGCAATAACCAATTATTTTGCACAAACATGTCAGCACTCAAATGTGCGTAAGTGTGCTCTTGAGTGTGCGTAGATTCTGTTCTTACCTAAGAACAAATCCCAAATAAGAAAACATTGGTGAACATTATAATCTTCGTGAAAACTGCGTAAGTGGTAAGAACAGTTAGTGAATGAGACCCATTGTGTCGCCTATAATCAAGTCTGTGTTTCTTGGTTCTGTTATGGTAATTTCTCAGGTTCTTGCAAGTTAATATGTTTGGATATTTAAGCTCCCGGTTAGTGTAACAGGAGGAGTTTTCAGGTTGTAACACACACCTTCACACCTGTATACACACACACACACACAGCCTTAATAGCATTAGCCACTGAAATTGTTTGTCTTGGAGTAATAGCATCAGGCATTTACAATGACATGTATTTTCATGTATCTCGCCAATCACAGTAAGAATGATCGGGCGTTGATAAATGCAGCGGCTTAAAACAATCGTCATTTAAATATCACGCCCCTATATATTCTCTGTTTAGAGGCCTCGCCCCTAGAGTTTACGACATGGAGAAGCGTAATACGGCCAAGAAGAGCAATTTCTCCAACCTAGAATTAGAATCTGAACCAATTAGTTCTATTTGGCAGCCTGAAAAGTGGCATAGAAGGAAGTCAGTGTGGAAGGAAATCACTGCTGCGGTCAACAGCGTTGCCGTAGACAATCAAACTCCAGCTGAGGTTGGAATATTTAATTTATACATCCGTGATATGTATAGCCTATATAAATATATATATATATATATATATATATATATATAGTCATTAGCTTATATCGTAATTTTTTACATTTAGGTGAAGAAAAAATGGTCAGACCTCAAACTCACCACCAAAAAGCATGTTGCAGCCCGTAGGCGCAGCACCCAGCTGACTGGAGGAGGCCAGCTGGATTCCAGCCTTGCATTGACGCAGACTGAGGAGCGAGTGTCCGGACACAGACGCACCACCTGTGTCTGAGCCGGATAATGGTAAATTTAATAGCCTAGGCTACTAGTATTTAAACTTAGCCAGATTTACTATGCTGCACTGCATGAAAACTTGCGTACACGACTTGAGACTTGACCGTAGCCTCCACTCACGTCCAAATTGATAAATGCTGAGCTTTGCGTGGAAATGACCGTACGCCCAGTTTTGTCATACGTTCATTTCATAAATGAGGTCCAATGTGTGTGTGTGAGTTTGTGTTTGCGTGCATGCATGTCTGTGTGTATGTTCAGGAGGTCTGTGAGGCGTAACAGGTGGGATTGTTTGAGGACACTAACCTGTGTGCAATCCATGCCAAGAGGGTGATCATCATGCCCAAAGACATCCAGCTGGCTCACCATATTTGTGGAGGGCTTAGATTTGTCTTCCCTAATGCTCACACCCCTCCTCTACCCCTATTCCCCACCCACCTACAGCCAATCCTACACTCCTGCCCTCCTATTCTCAGTATTCTGTAGAGTTATGTTTATCATGATGAGAATAAATTGTGCAGTCATGTTGCACACTTAGTCCTGTCAGCAGAAGACCTGTAGGGTATGTTTCTTGAGCATGTACCTGCTTGGATCTGATTGACTGGAGAGAGAGAGACAGCAAGAGACAGTCAAACTGCTTCACCCTGCGCTCAAACCATCTGTCCAATTTGCATGCACTCAGACTTGTATCTGTCCATACCTACAGTACGTATGACCAGAGGGGAACATGAGAGGCACTTTATTTGTAGGGAGGGAGACACTGAAGACAGGCAGTGAAGAGAGACAGGCATGTAGGCATTGGGACAGACTGGTTTTAAGAGAAGCAAAGTGGTCAGGGGTATGTTTGCTGATGATTTTGTCAGCTGGGTGCTAGAATAACTACCCTTGGCCAACCCCTGCTGTCATACTCCTCAGGGCGCCAGTGAAGGAGGTCAGCAGTTTCTATGATGCCTGGGGTGGAGCAGTGGGAGTGGCAGTTTGTGAGCATTGGCTCATGGCCTTTTGTTGCGAACTGTAGAGAAATATGTAATCAAGCATTTCTTGGTTGAAAAATTGTCAATTACAAAATGAATGAATTTTATTATTGTTGTTTTAGTATGTATTTTTTCATAACAAGTCTGTTATTTTCAGAGTTTCATAAATTACAAAGAAGTGCCAGTAATCAATGTGAAGTTCTTATTGAAGAAAACAAAAAAAAAACATTATTTTCAAAGGAACAATGCTGCTGAAGACCTAAGGGGTACTCTGGCAATGTAAGCTTAAATATTCTCTGTCAGTCTATGATATCTCCTTGCTCTGGTCAGTTTAATTTATCTTTAGAAGTGACAGAAGTGTCTAACAGATTACCATAAGATGGCAGTATGTAATGAATGTTTACTTTATTTCTGTACTGTCCCCCTTTGCTTCAGTCTCTCTGTTCACACCTGCTCATCCTAGATCCTGCTCATCCCATAATTCTATTTGGGTGTGAAGCTCTATCATTTTGTCTCTTTATTTTGATTTCAGTTTATTCAGATGTTCTGTCCAGTTACACCTCAAAATTTCGATGCATAGAAATACTTTTATGAGCCCAATATATTCTGGACATTTATGACGTACTGTAAAAGAAGGAAGTGAAAGTGGAAGATTTTTTCCCATTCCTATGGTGGTATAGCATTTATTTAACCTTTATATACCCGGTGGAGGTTCGCTGAGCACGGATGCTCTTTTGCAGGAACACCCTGCTTCATGCTAAGTAGTTGCTTTTCAGCAAGAGGTACTAAGAAGCTTATTGCCATCAGGTGCAAAATGGATGGAGGTACCTTTGAGTATTTTATTGTAAAATAACTAACCACAAATTTATTCACAAAGCTCTAATCTGAGTTCATTGGATTTAGACTAACTTTTTAAACCTACACTGCTGCAAATATTTTAATTGTTATGATCTGTATTACTTAACCATTTTGTATAGGTAATAATTCCACTTTTACATTTAGTTACACTGTTAGTTCCTCAGTATGGCCCCATCAGACTGCATTTCAAAGGAGAGGGGAGTGGCTCTCGGGGTGCCCAATGCTCCACAAAGAAAAATGTGACAAAATTATTACTATACAGCATAGTGTAAATAGTTAGGAAAAATGGGTCCAAGTAAAAAAAAAAAAAAAAAAACAGAAGTTATGCTTTAATGTTTCCCAGAAGTGGCTTCAGTCAATCCATTCTTGTAGTTTCAGCCAATGTGCTCTGCAGCACTCTTGGCCAGTTTCTCAGATTGGCATGGCATGACAGCCTGATCTTGGTACTGTCTGGGTTGTGCCATATATACATTTTTGGACTTAACTGTACTAGGGAGGTTCTGCCAGCCTTTTCATCTTGAAGCTCCACAGGTAGCTCCCTGGTCTTCAAGGAGGTTTGACTGATCTGATCTGCTGTTTCAGTCTTGAGACCTCACAAAGTTGATTAAATTTATTATGAAATCATGCAATTAAATGTAGGTGGATTTGACGTAAACATAAATCAACAAAATACACCTATTTAGAGTCATCCCTTAAAAAAACTGGAATACACCTGGCCCAATTAAAGTTGTTAATACAAAGGGGGAGAATACTAAGTAATTCCATAACCTTGCTTCCATTACTTGATTCCTTCTGAGCACACCACAAGGAAACATGAAACGGAGGACAGAAAATGCAGACAGGAAAGTTTTCATAACAATTCAGACATCCTTATCTGCAGTATCATTTTGCAACATCATTCAGGAGTGATGTTGAAACATACCAGCAAATGTACTTTGAACCTTGTAATATTTTTGCTTAGCAGCATTTTGTAACAAAACTGTATTATGTACATGCTATTTAAAAAGGGATATTACAAATACCGTTTTGTGTAATTTCCACCCATCCATCCATTTTCTAGACTGTTTATTCCTGATCAGGGTCACAAGGTGGGGAAGGGGCTAAAGGGGCAGGAAGTTTTCCAGTTCCCATTCCCTCCCATTAATTTTTGCAAACGCGCTGAAATTAATCGTTTTAAAAAGCAAACTAACTACAGAGAATAATAGGTCGACAAAAGAGAGCACTAACATCACGAGGTCTGTAGTTTTTTTAATATCTAGTGTATTTTAAATGCTTTATTGCCTTATAAAAGAAAAAGATCTGAATAAAGTTAAATCAAATGGCTTGCAATATTTCTACGTAGTAGCCAATCTGAAAATAGTTTCTCTGTTTATAGCTAACCTAAACCTGAAAACAGCTTATCAGCTTGAAAAACCTCAGACCTTATGAGGTGAGTGGTCTCATTTATTGACCTATTGGCTTCCTTAAAATTATTAATTTGCGATTGTGAAAATGAATGGGTCTGAATGGGTGAGTGCGTGAATGGGACTTAATGGGATCCTGGAATCCGAGAGGACAGTCCTGCTGTCAATGATCAACAAGGACATCTGGTGTTGCTAGTATTCATGCTACGCAAATACAATGGGGTCAGCTCCAAAAAATGACTTGTGTTATACCAAAGAGAAATTTCCCTTTAAAAGTTCTCATAGCGCCCCTCCACGGGTTCATGTCATTGCTCTGCGTTTACTGGTTTACTATGATCCTTCACGTTTATGTACTCAGTGCACATGCTCTGGTGCCAAAAAGCCACATAGTCAAACATGGCAAACCTCATGAATTGGCTTCATGCAGCAATGAGCAGCTCCCATAGGAAACCATCAAACCGGTAAGTGGAAATAGTCTCCAGTTTTTGTAAATTCTCAGGGTTGGATTCAGATAAAGATTAAAGCGTTGCTGCAGTACGGGCACTTCCAAGTATAAATAGGTGAAATGTGTCTCACTTCAAATTACCCGCTCCTCCCTTGCTCCCTCCCAATCGAAAAAGCGTGTGTACGTATACTCCTGTTTTATTAGTATGTGTGTTATATCCTCCCAAGTGAAGTTTGCAAGCGAAGTTTACGAGGGTGTAGCAAAAACTGGATTTGGATGCAGCCTAAGTAGAACATTTAGACAGTGAACAGAACGTGCGGTATGTCTCAAAAAGTTCTGTATTAGAGGTTAAAGGTAAGATTAAAGCATTGCAGCAGTAAGGTCATCTCCCAAGGACTTTCGAGTATAAACGTGAAATGTGTCTCAATTCAAATGAACTACTCCTCCCTCGCCCCCTCCCACTCCATAAAGCATGTGTACGTATACTCTTGTTTTATTGGTATGTGCGTCATATCCTCCCAAGTGAAGTTTACAAGGGTGTAGCAAAAACTGGATTGGGACGCAGCCAAAGTAGAACATATAGACAGTGAACAGAACGCACAATATGTCACAAAAAGTTTGGTATTAGGAGTGCAGGATCCAAATAATTAGCCATTATGTTTCAGCCGATACGCAACTATCACATAGACAAACTAGAAAGACCATAATGTTTTATACAACTGCTTGATTAGTCGGCAGTCATATTTCAGTGGAAAGGCTCTAAAGGCTTTTAAAGGTCTTATAAGTAGGCCTACTTTGTAGCCAGTTGGGTGACTGGGATCAAGCTGTGGAAGGTACTCAACAAGTCCTTGTTTTTGATCTGGTCCAAAGTGAGTTGTACTTTAGCAAGCTAGCAACATTTCACTTGCCTTGACTAGATCCAGCCCCCTGAGTCGCCTGCCTTTCACCCTGTAAATGTTATAATAGGCTATAATTAAGTTCAGGAAATTCAGAATTGAATGGTATACAGGGCTCGACAACAAGGTGGTTATTGGCCCAAGGCCACTAACAGATGGGTTCTAACAGCAGGTTTATTGATCTGTCACTTTCCCAGTAGGGCCAGTAGGTGAGAGCAGTTTTCATATTTGGCTCAATTCTGAATATACTACTGGAGATAGATTAATAATTTTTAATACAAACAACCTACATCGCTTGGCTATGATTACACACCACAGTGAAATTTCTGGGACATACCATTCACTAGCAATCTGAAATTGAAATTACCAAGAGTGAAATGTTACAGTACATTTAACCCAGAGGTTGGGGTAAAAACTAATGCAGCGAGGGGTACACCTAACAGTTTTTATAGCTTTAAAATTTAACACAGTAAGGCAGTTCAATACAATACCATGTTGAATGATACAATGTCTTTCATTTATCTTTTGATTACATTTATATGTTTTTCATGGTGTACCTACGTCGCTGAAAATCTATCAAAAGACTGTACATTATTCTCCGGTTCCCGTCTAATGTCTGTTTGATCGAAACAGCTGTATCAGTCAATGTCACGTTACCACATTGCCAAAAGTTAAAGTTGAGTTAAATGAATGTATGAAGATCCAGAGTTGAACAAGTCCAATCAATTGGTTAATTAATATTTGACTGACAACAGGCTAACAAACCTGTTCAAGTTGACCCCACAGGGGGAGGTAGTTTTGCCTGACTAGCATCCCAACAAGCTAGTTGTGATATCAATTATTTTTATAGCTTTCTTTGCATTTGTATCATTCTTTACAGAGTAAGAAGGCAAGAAAAAGAGCAAACAGAGCAAACACCAGACCCCCAAATAGCAAGTACATAAGGTAAGAACTCCCATTGGGGAGAAAACCCTCAAAAGGTGGCAAGAAAAAACTCCCCAATGGGAAGAAATCTCAAGAGGAACCCAGCTATAGAGGGGGAGCCCAACCTCCAATGGCCAGCCAGGTATAAAGTAGCAGTAGAATGGAATGTAGCAGAAATTCAAAAAGGGATCTATCACAGCAATAGAATGGTTACAGGTTACAGCTGAGGAGAAAGCTAACAAGAATAATAGAAAACCAAATGGTATTGTTCAGTATAGTGCAGTTTAGGGGACGGGTCTGGAGCTCCAGGCTGCTTCAAGGGATGGACAAGGTAGGAACAGGGCTGAAGCAGTCCATGACTATGGAGGTAGGGTCAGGGTTGGAGCGATCCCGTGGACTCAGGCCGAGGAAACAGGCTGGAGCGATCTTTGAACTCAGGGCGAGGTAAGGGAACATTCAATCAAAACATACTTTTGGCAATATTTCCAGATATATTTATTGAACTCTCCTGTCGTTTGTTGGAGCCAAAGGGATGATAATTCTGTATGTTTAACCTAAAATATGTTGTTCAAGCTTGAAGCATCTACTTAAAAAGTCTGTGTTACATTTTACCCCGCATTAGGTTTGGCCTCATTCTCCCCTACTCTAAATAAGTCTTATCTTGGTCAAAGAGAAACAGAGTGTAAAGAGAAACTACACTTCAACATGATCATTTCTGTTCTGGTGCTTGCTTATCAATAACAAATGTTACAGCTTGATCCTTCATTAATACCAATGGTTTCTCTAAAATAACTGATTATATAGCTACTTTTTCTCTACTGAAACTTGTTTATCAATAACCAATGTTACAGCATTATCATTTATTCATTTTTGACGCTTGTTTACCAAAAACTAACAAGAGCCTTACAGCTTAATCATTAATATTTGTACTCACAAACATCTCAATTGGTTTGACATTAACTCCTAAGATAAAACAGCTATTTACTGAAGTACATTTAAACATTAAAATAATAATTTTATCCCAACTCCTACCTTCATGTATTGCTAGCAAGCTAACCTGATATTAGCGGACTTATTGCTATAATTGTTTTATTCTCCATTAAACTGCAAGCATCTCACCCACTGAAATTTCCAGGCAAAGTAGTCATCCATGATTTCCAAAATTTAGCATCAACAATTGGTCAAAATATCTAAGAAAGATTAAGCTTGTCCAAAATTTGGCTGACAACTGGCAAATTTTCATATTTACTACATTTTTTTGTTTTTATGAGCAATGCTGACTGGTGCCTGAGACCTTTTAATGCAAATTGTCTGCAATCTCCTTAAAAAAAAGTGGTTATATATTTGATATATTTTTTGGAGGCTGGGCCAGCTAACAGTTCGCCCCTTCCAGCTTTTGCTAATCACAGACAATGGGGCATAAACTGCTGTGTGAATGTTTGTTTCCAACGCGATTAATGTTACCCCTGAAGCAGCCTATCCCACTGGGAAAGCAAATTTATCATAATAACATTAAACACAAATGCAGAACACAAAATCACCATGATGTTGATAAGTATTAAGTTGTTGTTAACCACTGTAGGTCATTGGTATAGATGGAATTTTTTTATGAATGACCTTTGTGAACAGCAACAACTGCAGTGGAACGGCACGTTTACCCATGGTAATTCAAAAGAAATCCAGGAAGACCTTATTTGGCTACAACTTTATGCCCATTGTAATAAGGGAATATGGCGCAGCTGTGTTTAATCATTTCTTTGTACATTTAGTCGCGCTGTTTCACAGACTTCTGCACAAAATGTGCCAAAAATGAATATTTCAATAAAACAAATCTCAGGGGCTGCTGGGTGGCTTATCCTGTGCAGACATTATTCAAGTGTGTAGATGGGCTCTATCGCCTTGTATTGAATCTAGCTCAACCTGTGCCCTGTGACCCTGCAAGGCAGTTGATAATTGGCAGAGTCACCGGTAAAGGAAGAAATCTCCTGAGAGATGTCTTTGTCTCGCTGTGCATCAGTGATCTCTGGTCAATTGGGCACCCAGTCTTGCATAATTGTGTGAGCTAAACTGGAGTGTGGAATAAAAAGAAACAGTAACTGACTTCATATTTCACAGGAATGCCATGCTTGTCTGTACTCTCACAAACTGACAGAGGGGTTTGCAGCAACACTAGAAATATACAAATTTGGAATTGAAAAACTGGAAGAAAACACAGTCATTCTGCTCTTTTACTTAAGTTTTTAAAATATAGTTCAATCAATAATCTCATACATGAACCAAAGACCTGATAGAAACAGTTATAATTTTACAGGGTATGTTTTCTTTGGTGAAGACCTGTATGTCAGCAGTCTCCATTGTGTTTAGTGTGGAGTGGACCTGGTGGCCCTGACCATGACTGCGCTGTCTGTAACTCGTGTGGCATGGAAATCAATCATGGACATGTTCTTCAGCTTGTGCTCAAAGTGAACGTGCCGTACCCCAGGACCATAGTTGGAGAACACATGGGACACCTGTGAATATGCACATACACACACACACACACACACACACAAACACAAACACATACATTTGTTACAATGGCAGTAGTGGAAGTTACCCCCTGGAATAAATAAATTCTCCCAGACTAATTTACGACACTCCCATAATGTTTCAGTAATGTGTTTTTTTCAGTACAGATGAAAATACACATAACAAGGTAGGTTATTAACTTACTGTAACTGAGATCTATGTAAAAAAAGACAATGAACACACACAGGCCTTACCTCTTTCCACGTGTGTGAGAAGTTGCTGGTGTCCTCTTCTGGGCTGAAAGTGTGCTCCTGAATCACAGTCTCCCCATTGGCTCCCAGCAGCCTCACATGCAGCTGATAGATGAACTGGTGTAACTGGCTCTCCTCATACCTGCAAAAGGAACACAGATGAGCTTCCCATCAGGGAAAGTGTGTTTATTTTTTATAAATGTGACAAAAGATTTACTACGGAATACTTGTGTACTGTCCTGGCCTTGGAATCTGTCTCGGATGATGAATTGAGGACTCAATTTTGAAAGGAACCACAAAAGAAATACATTTGTACTGTATGTGTGCATGCAAATATTTGCAAGGTATCAGACCAAAACAAAATGAAACACTGCAGTGCGTAACATTACATTTGCAGATCAATGGCACGAGCGCCCATCTGAATATTTTTCTGTCAAATTTAAGGTTCTTTTGAAGCGGGACATCCGCAATTTATATACAGTTCACTCGATACAGATGTAAATACCTGCAAATTAAAGCTGACAGTCTGCATTTTAAGCTCATATTCCTTGTTTCATTTAAAATCCAATGTGCTGGAGAACACAGTCAAAACAACAAAAATTGTGTTGCTGTCCAAGTACTTACAGACTGCACTGTACATATCTGTTTATATCTGTATGTATATATATATATATATATATATATAGTAAGCTTTATTTGAGGGCTTTTTTATTATAGTCGGTCCTTGAATAATATGCATCTAAAAGGGCCCTAGACATAGTAGATAATGTGTACATCACATAATCTACTATGACTAGGACCCTTTTCGAGACATTATTCAAGGTGTGACTGTAATGCAAAGCTCTCAAATAAAGCTGGCTTACTTTTGAATTTATTTATTTTTTTGGTAGTTTAGTCTATTTTAATAAGGCTACCACTGGGACACAGACTTGATGTAGTGCCTAGATTGGGCTGCTCTACAGCCAAAAGTAAGCGTTGATGTAATGTCCAAATGTAATGGCCAGCCAGTGACTGGGTAAGTTCTCATTTTGATTTAAACTAAAATGAGAGAGGTGAATTACCAAGATGGCGAAGCTGGCTGCTGAGGCAAGACCCAGCACAAGCAACAAAGCATTTCAGCCAATTCGGCAATAGGGAATGTTCTGGCATTGGTAAAACACTTATTAATTTAGCCCTCAAAAAATTTAAGGATGCTCCTTTGCTTTAAGTCATGACCTGAAATGTTTGACCTTTCACCTTATATTAATTCCAACCGATGGAGATGGATACATTTGAAATATTTCTGAAAAAATGCCAATGTCTCTGGTTCACTATTGGAAATAACATTTTCATGCATATAGAAATGCATACAGAAATGTGCATTTCATATGGTTAATATTGTGTTATCCTTTTAAAAACACAGTGCTATGGTCTCGGTCTCAAATTGTCTTGACCCCCCTTAGTCTCAGGCTTCACTTATAGTCAAATCACCACTGACCACTGGAATCAGGCTGGACTGAGCGGGTCTCCACAACATCCCTTGTAGATGCTGAGATTACATAATATTACTATTACAACATGCCGCTTTACATGAAAATTAAGTTAATGTTAGCAATTAAAAGTTAACCATTTTTCACCACACTGTATTTGTGTAATCCAAGAATAATAGCAAATTAGTCACTTTATCTGAAGCTAATTTTGCATGTGCAATTGTTATTTATGTATATACTAACTGCAAATAATGTGTGTGGGGGTTCAGCAACTAGACTATTAGAATGTGTTGTTGCCATAGAATAGTTCACCCAGAGGAATAAAAACCAATTGGAAGTGTGGTATGGTGGCACATCTCCATGTTACAGTATGTAGACAGAAGCGGAAATAAGGTGCAAGCAGGCTCACCAGTCCTGGACAGAGATATCAGGCTGGAAATTATCCAACAGCTCCTCCCAGAACCCCTCGCCTTTCAGATCGACCTTCTGCTCCAGGAAGAACCAGCTGAGGGAACACCAACAAACACCAAGCGCATCCCCTTAAAACCAATACATACACACACTAATCACCAACACGTGCCCTTATCACCCATACAGTACACTGAAAACAAACCCTAAAAACCACCACATACATGCACCATGGCATAAACTCATTAGCAACACACATGCTAAACAGATATCCTCAATTCATACCTTCAATATGCACTCATAGTCAATACATGCACTTGACAATGGGGCAGTCAGATTTATATTCAAATTCATACAATTGTTGAACAGGAAAAATCATTTCTTAATTAAGGTTAGAGTATTTTTATCATGTGTGCACTGAAGGTCAAACATCTGTGTTCTGGATGACGCTTTTTCACTGGTGCACAGAAACCAGATTTAGAATTTTAATAAAACAAATTAAGTTAAACTAGATTAAGAGTTTCAGAAGAAACCCTGACAGGGCCTTCACACAGTGAGCAACTTGGTTGATGGGTTGCTCAAGTTTACTAGGCTGAGGGAGGGGCAGGAGCTTACCGTTGTATCCTCATAGCGGTCTCGTGAAACTACATATTATTGAAGATAAATAATAGTGTCATCAAATATGTATACTTGCCATATAGCCACATATCATCTCTGTTTGTTTCTATAGTTGTCAGGATACTGATAAATATTTGTTATTGCCATCTCGTTAGCCATATATATCTATATCTCTCTCACTAGTTAGCTGCCTAGCCAGCGATCTCTCTATCTCCCTCACTAACTAGCTATCAAGCAAGTTGAAACTGCCGTCCAAGCGTCATTTTCAGACGCTGTACTCTTTTTTAAAAACATTTTGTATAACACCGGATGCAATTGTACCATAATGATAAGTTGTTTGTGCATTTTTCCCCGAAACTCTGATTTGCTGTTGACAAGTGATGCCTGCGAAAATTTAAACTGTGGGCAACATTTTTCGGGCAACTTTAGTTGCTTAGTTGCCCAGTTGCTCGTGTTGCTGGGTGTCACTCAGCTACATAGAGAAAGAATGGACTTCCAGCAACCTGGGTAACAAATTGCTTGCTGTGTGAATGCACAGTGAGTTTGCATGTGATTGCAGTTAACATAAGATAACGTAAGACAACGTAAGACAAGAACAGGCCTTTCAGCCCAACACTGCTCGTCTATTCCTACCACTAAACTGTACTTAATGCTTAGTTTACCTAATAGCTAGATAGTATCTAACACTGTATCAAGCCGGGCCTTGAATACATCCAGTGTTTCTACCTCCACTACATGACCAGGCAAGCTATTCCACACTATGACCGCTCTCTGCGTTAAAAAATCTTTTCCTAATGCCTGAAATTTACCCTTTGCCAGTTTCCATTTATGCCCCCTCATTCTGCTAACCGAACTCAACTTGAATAATTTCCTGTAGTTCACTTTGTTAATCCCTTTAATGAATTTAAAAGCCTCAATTAAATCTCCCCCAAGTCTCCATTTACTAAGCTTGAAAAGTCCAAGCATCTCAAGCCTTTCCTCAAAACACTTTTATACCTGGAATCAATCTGGTTGCCTGTCTTTGGACCTTTTCCAGCGCCTCTATATCTTTCTTGTAGTACGGTCCCCAGAACTGCACACAATACTGTAAGTGTGGTCTGACAAGGGTATTGTATAGGGTGAGTATGATCTCCTTAGATGTAAACTCAATACTCCAGGCTATGTATTCCAGCATCCTGTTGGCTGTTTTTTTTTACTGCTACAGCACATTGACCAGACCCTGCTAGGCTTTGATTAACTATTACTCCTCTTTTTCTACATGTGCACATTCTAATTTTGTATCACCCATAAAGTAATCCTACCCTATGTTTTTATTTCCCACATGTAGAACTTTACATTTAGTTATATTGAATTTCATTTGCCAGGTTTCTGCCCACTTCTGGATTCTGTTTAAATCTTCTTGGATTACTTTAGTGGATTCCAAACTGTTGGCTAAACCTCCCAGTTTTGTATCAAACTGTTGGCTATTGGCTAAACCTCCCATTTTTGTATCATCTGCAAATTTAACAGTTTTCATTGTATAATGTGATGTGTATTTATGCATTGTTGTGTGTGGTATGATAAAGTGCAAAATGGAAAAAAGCCCTGTTTCACATATAGTTGCAAAAAAAAAAAAGTTTGTGAACCTTTTGGAATTACCTGGATTTCTGCATTAATTACTCATTAAATGGTCTGATCTTCATTTAAGTCAGAGTAATATACAAACAAATTCCACTTTAAAGTAATAATCTCGAAGATTTTCATTAAAACAAATGTCTGTGAAGTCACTATCTATCGCCGAATTAGGTAACACAATGGTGATTAATAATTTATGATTAAAGAACTGGGTGTCTGTGGCGACATTCCCGGGAAAAAATCACAAGCGACGCATAGTTAGTGACGCGTTTTCCATCACCCATCAGTGGTTGGTCCGCTTGAGAGGGTAGGCGGAACTAACGCAACAGGCTCGCTCTTCAACTCACTTGTGTGTGAGTGGCGTACTGTTTTTTCTGGTGTCTGCATGTGTTACAATAACAGAGAAAGGGGGGGTGGGGGGAGTTATGGAACCCTAAAAAGTTTTTGTGTAACATGAGAGATCATATTATTTGTTGATGTAGATTTCGTATTACATTTAATTACACTGTAACTTTACTAAATTACATAGCTATTTGCACAGCTAACGCTAGCTACCGAACCATGTCAAGAAAGACAACATTAGTTTAGACAACGTTGCACACAGTATCCATCTCTCATATCAGGTAACGTTGCGTTAGCTAGCTAGCTAATGTAATTAACACAATCTAATGTCAGCTAACAATTAGAAAAAACGCTAGCTAATGCTACCGACCGGTACCGACCTCGCAAACCGTATCTCGAATGCAATGCTACCTTGTTGCAATGTTGCAATGTAGCTAACTAAAGGCCAGTTCAGATCAATGAATCGCAATGAGACTGGATGCAACTTGCAAAATTCCAAGGCGTCTGATTGTAAACGTTCTAAAACTGCACTTGGCGATTTGACAAGTTCGGTCTATTAAAACCTCAGGGCAGGCAACGGCTCTGCTACTAGCAGTTCACACCGCTGCAATTTTCTCTGCAACATTCTAAAACCGTTTCGCCTCGCTGCGAATCATTGATCTGAACTGGCCTTAACATTACCATTATTTACATTGCCATCGCGTTCATCAATATATTATAATGGTCGGAATAAAGCCGGGGTATGTGGAGCAGAGCCGGGTCTGATTTCTGAAGACGCCATGCAGGAGAAAACTAAATAAAAGAATACGGCAGTATGGATTAGCATTATTATTTTATTACGCTTCCTCATATGCTCCTTCAGCCTTTATGCCCTTTTTGATGAAATCTCTTTTGTTTTTGTTTTATTCTTCTTGTTCTGATTGCTAATTTAACACCCAGCTCAGCTTTATTCTCGAACAGTTTAGCTAGCAAAACCAGAAACACCAGGTGTAACAGTTGTTTCAAAAATACCACACAACAATCATTCACAAAAAAGACTGCTTATTGTGCACGAGATACATACTTGCACGAGCCACAGCGAATCCCGCGAATTCTTCTCTGCAGTGTAAAGATGTTCATACCGGGCAAAAGGTGGATAAAGAACGTTTGCAGAAATTGATCATCACTAATTCTACCCCAGGTTTGCTACGGCATTTTAACCCGGCTCGGCAGTGTAAAGACATCTTAAGTTAGCCTAATGTTAGACAACGAATGAGTATGTACATAACGTTACTTTTATAACAACCGTTTTTTATTCAGTAAATAGTAAGTGTTATAGTTGGCGTGCCAACTGACTGACGTCACACAGGCGACACTGGTTGGATCCGGTTGGATCTATGGGAAGTGAGGTCCAAAAACACACCTGCAATTACCGCTTCTCGCCATTGGTACCACCAAAGAGAACGAAACGGAAATCTTTGAGATTGTAACTTTAACTAATAACACACAATCAATTGCACTTTTCATATCTTTATTGAACACATTGTCTAAACATTTTAAACATTGTCTGTCACAATTTAGGCCGGTATGTGAACCCTTGCATCTAGTAACTGGGATTGGATTGGATTGTAAAACGAAAATCTCTGCACTTTACAAATAAAAAATAGAAATTAAAAATGATGTAATGCTGTCCGTTGGCAATCTCCTTGTCTCCACTGGCAATCAACTGATGTTCTTTGACCGATTGCCAGTGATCCTAAGCAATCTTGAGTGTTCAGTTGCTTCAAAATTAAGTCAAAATATGAGTTTAAAGTCAAGTCAAGATTTTGTATCACAAAATGAGTTTTTACTCTACATTTAGTTAAAGATTAATTATTTAATATTTTAATTAAATATTTTAATTATTTATATTGATTTGCAGAAATTTTCAGTTGCCCTGTTATTACTACATTTTTCTGTTTTAATTGCCTACTATAATAGCCTATATGCAATAAAAACAATGCTTAACACAATGCGGTATCTAATAATATGCATAATTAAGGCTGGGCATTTGTCACGGAAAATAACATATTGAGTCAAAAAGCAGTTGCAATATAGTTAAAAATCACTGAAAACAGTGTGAGTGTTTAAAAAAAAATCATTCATTAAATTAATAGATCTTATGCATGAAATGACTGAAATAAATCAATTAAGCGGGATGTTGCCACTATAGGAACAAATGTACCAGTATGCATTAATAGACCGTCTAAATATCTTGGCATATCTATGAGGCACTGGCAATCTATGTCTTTACTTAGTTTCTCCAAATTTGTGCACCTTTTACCTGTATTTGCAATTCTAAAATGTGACAGGGATGTTTCTGGGCATGGCACTCTTTTCTGTGTGGGGATGGGTGGGAGTGGCTATAGAGCCTGCGGTTTGGGATCAGACTCCACAAGTGTTTGTTGTTTGTGAGCTGCAGCAATGACAATGCTAAAAAGCCTAGATACAATCAAGCAAAAAGACAAGCTGGCAGAGCTTGTTCAATAACTAGAGTGAACCTTGAAATAGATTTTCCTTGTTGCTGTCAGCTGCAGTTCGCCAAGAGGATGAAAAGCGATGCAGAGTTAGTCCGTTTTCTGTTGGATCTGTAAGTAACGTTAGTAACTTGCGTAGTTAGCGTTAGTAACTTTTTGCTAGCTAGTTATGTTAGGCAGCTAGATGGCCAAGGTTGGGTATCAAATTCTGTTCTCCCATCAGGATATCTAACCCCTATGGGAACTGCTGCTGCTATTTATAGATTCAACTTGGCTAGCTCAGTAATTTGTCCTCATCCTGGTTCACTGATAATAAAACACATCATAACTTCCTAGGCATTGGTAGTTCACCTGTAATTATTTCAATCATTTATTTCTTACTCTATACCTCAGGAACATATGTAATATTATATTACATTTTATTTTGTAACGACATTATCCAAAGCAATGCATAATTAACTGCATACCAAAGGACGCTGGAACAGCTACAGAACACAGGTTAGATAAGGCAGCTACAATTTGCATTAAGTACCAGGTATCCATAGCCATGAACATATACATATTATCTGGTATTTGAGAAAATAAAGAAAAAAAAATTTCAATAGGATATGGATAACTTCATGAAAAAGTCATTCACTTTATAAGTGTATTAGCTAGCAATAATGTACCTGCGGCCTGCTAATGGTACTTATTCCACACACAATTTCGTGTTTACATCCCAGTTCTAAGTAAATGTCCAGAATAGCTAAATACCGAATGAGGAAAAACACAAAAAAAATGGAGTCACTAACATATAATGTTCTCACATGTTAAGGGGTGCACTCAGTGTAAAGATTGTTATACCACAACCTAATTGCCGTTACCATCTATTTGGAATCATTCATTTTGCTAAAAATGCTATTTTCAATATCTCAGACCACCTCACCTTGTCGCTTTACATTTTGCTTGTGGCACACAAGGGTGCATCCTCAACAGAGGTGTGGTTTGAGGACAGAGGAGGTGGCTTTCCTGACTACAAACACAGAGTCCTCAAGGGCCACAAAAAACCTACATGGTATACCTTAAGGGATGTGAAACACGCATTAGGCCGACTAAAATAATGAAACAGGGTTGGGCTACCATTTAATTTTGTTAAAGTTTGTTTTGGTACAACCTGTTGTACATTGCAAGGTTTCAGTCTTTGAGGCATTTTGTCACAGACTCATTGCCTAATGGGGGAAGGAGAGCTCAGCAACAACTCACTGTTCACAGGGGCCGTCAAATATTTCATTAAAACAGCTGACAAGACTGGAATTTTGATCCCAGTACATTCTAGAATCTACATTGTCCCACTTTGTTTCTCACAGCATTAAGGATGACAATTCCCATTCAAACCAGCCGAGAAGTCACAGAAAGTTTGCACTGCAAACTGAGGAAATAATGGAACTGGTTGAAAAATAATAATAAATATATGGAGAAAGTAATGGAACTGCCAAAAATGGCAATAATTACGGTATGCCCCACCCTCCCCGGCGTGAATGAGCACTCGAATAGAATGCTCAATATCAATATCCAACTGGGTACTCGAGATATGCTCCAAGATATGAAAATGAAGCACGGCGATGCCCCAGTCTTCTTCAGCAATCCACTGCTCCTCACTGCCTCTTTTCAGGGCTGGTACCATGACTGTCCTCTGTTCAGGTAAAGTTTATATAATTTATTTCGATGTTCAGGTGATAAACAGATACGTTCTTTAAAATTAAGAGCAAACAACACCATGCTGCTTAGTAAAGTAACAATAATGACTGCAAATCTTGAATATATAAAGTAATCAACTAGTAATCAAGTAGTCTACTACTAGCTAGCATGCTAATGTGTGGTAATTTTAGCTAGGTAGCTGAGGTGATTTTAGTGAGCTTGCTAATGTGAGGTCAGCGATAACTGTGCGTTGCAATTCGGGGCGATATGCAAAGTTACCGGTTGTATGGGATCCAGCATGGGACTGTATGGGAACCAGTGAGAAGTTGGTTGTCAGGTGTTTACATACTTTTCGGTCACGTAGTGTCAGAAAATTCAATTGTGTTTAGCTTCTCTCTTGCTCGGGTACATGGGTGGCGTAAACCTCTGAGACTACTATGATTTCAAGTACCGCAACATGAAGTGGTACCAGCAGTAGTACCACCATATGCAGGAGGCCGCATTGGCTAATGCCTACATCTTGTTCAAGGAGAGTGGGAACACCTTGCAAGCCCCAGTGGCTCATGCAGTGCCACAATTTGACACAAGCACCCTTATCAGCTGTGGGGATGGAGGCAGCCTTGGCAGACGCATCTTGGAGGTCCATTAAAAACAGGACTGAACGGTGCGCTCCACAAGGAAGCAAACACCAGATGGGAAGTTGAAGAGGAAACTGTCAACTTTCCACTGCAAAACGTGTCTGGACAAGCCCTGTCTGTGCCCAACTAAAATCTTTAGCTTGTTGCTGTTATTACCTTTTAACTGTTCAATGTTTTTTTTTACTCAATCAGTTCTTGTTCTCTATACCAGTCATTCACACCCAGGCTTGTTATTGCTGTTCACTGTTTTTCTACTCAATCAGGTCCTGTTCTATGTCCCAGTTATTCACACCTATTTTGAATCAGCTGGCCAGTAATATTACTAGAAGTAATTTTAGTGTCTCCTGTTGCAAGTCATTCAAAGAAATTATACTCTTACGCAGAAAGTTAGAAACCATAAGAAGTGTTCAAAAATAGGTTTTATCAAAGGGTGTGTTCCAACCACTTATTTTCTTACCTGTTTGCTTCCTTTCCTTGCCTCCTTTCCTAGTATGGAAGGTGAAATGGGTCAAAAATGCGTGGAATTTACATTTGTAATCTCGAGTTGTTAATGTGGGTGCATTCCAATCGCTTATTTTATTCGTCCTTTGTTCCCGAGGCCCTTGACTGACTCAGAAATTGATCGAGGTGCGCCATCTTTAAGGAAAATGCAACCCGTTAAATGCTCCTTCAAGAAGTGAGAAGCTAGGAGGCTCACCAAATAATTCTTCAGCAAGAAAACACAAGTGCATCCTCTGTGGAAATATTTTTTCGGAATGCCTGACATAAATATCAACCTGTGGATCCACCTTTCCCCAACTGATGCTTGAAAGAGCTAGGAATTTCCAAATTCCTTACACGTTTCTTCAATTTCCTCTGTCTGCATGACCTTGGCTTGCCTCCTTTCCTTGCGTACTCAGATAGGTGGAGCTAGCAGCAAGGAAAGGAGACAAGGAGATAAGATAAGCAAATGGAATGAGCCCACATTGACAAAACGTGATTCCAGATGTCAATTTCATGTATTTTTGACACATTTGGCTTTGCATACCAGGAAATGATGCAAGGAGGTGAAAAAATAAGTGGTTGGAAAGCATCAAGAGTCTGCAGTCAGAAACTGATGACAATATTGGCTGGGCACTCTGCAACTCATGTTGCAACTTCAAGGGAGTGAATACTTATTAATTCATTTTCAGGTTTGTATTTTTAATATAATTATGATACTTAATTTCATCTGAACATTCTAGAGTTACTTATATAGGAGTAGAAATTTTTATTTAATTTCATTTAATTTCGCTAAACATCAAAACAAGAAATAATCAAATTTCTTGTTTTGATGTTTGATGAGGGTGAAATCTTTAAAGGAGTACCATGGTGATTTTCACACTTTCTCGGTTTTATGTGCTATTTGCACAAGAGGCATTGAAGAAACACAGTAAGCAAAGTATTAAATATGTCCGTTCTGTATTTTTGGAGAAATATGCGTTTTAAATTCATCGTCCTATTTTCAACCGGTTGAGAAAGTTGTCATTTTTCTACGTCACGAATACAGTAACCACTCCCATTTCCACGCCCCGTAAAGAAATCTTACAGGACACACCGTCCTGCTGTTCAGACAATGCAAATATTTGACTAACGTTAGGTTCACTTAAATTAGAGTGCCTTTAGATTGTTTCTGGTTATATTCATTTAGCTAGCTAGCTAACGTTAGCTAGCTAGGAGGTTTGCTTTCATAAGGCAATGTTATCGATAACGTTAGCTTACTAGTTTGCTTTTATGAGGACGTTATAGTTGTGCTTTTATCTTAACTTGGCTAGCTAGATAGCAAAAATTATAATTGGATATAAGTCAACGTCCTTACCTTAGCTATCTATCGATACTTGATATACTACTAAGCTAGCTAGCTTGTGAAAATTCAGTCTCCCAAAGAGAGCGTATCATGGGGGAAGCTATAGTAACGGGGCACGGTCTGTCAATCATAGCTAACTGACAGTTCTCATTACCACGCCCAGACGGTTCGGGTGAATTTTTATAGTGGGAAATTTAGGCTTAGAAAAATACGTTTTAAAGTACATTGAAATGACTGAAGAATAAAAAAATTATGCACATTTGTTTTGTTGTTGCCTGAAGACAACTGGGAAGTGTCACGTTCAACCACCATGGTACTCCTTTAAGGCAATGAACAAACAATAAGAATGTACTATGGCATATCCATGCCCATCTGTAGTCTTGGACATTTTTCACAGTACTCTCCCTCACCTGAACTGAGGCATATGACAGATAACGGCACCAGGAGGGATCCCACTAGTGTCATACGGGAGGACCTCTCTTCTGATCTTCCAGCTGGTGAAGTCACCTGCGCAGCAAAACAAGAAAACTGCATTAATTAACTCATTACAATCAACTTAAAACCCAGGGCTTTTGTAGGAATCTCCCTGGTCTTAGACTCCATTATCTCCAAAACTATACACAGTACAGACATAGTTCAAAGCTTCAAATGAAGAGCACCTTTGATACTCCTACAGGAGTCTCACACAGTAAACATATAGTACATAATTATTCAGAAAAACAACACAGAAATTCAAAAATCGTTTTTTTTTTTCTTTTCTTCTTCTTAATTCAGCAGTGAATATATGTACTTCTGATACTGGACAAAACCAGATTTCTTTTGCCAATTGCACCCTAGGATGTCTACAAGAACAGGAAAAAAGTTTGGAGTTGATTGAACAAAGCAGTATAATTTGACTTATTTAACCAAAGGTGGGTCCACTGTCACCAAAACCTTTCCAAATGGCACCAAACCTCTCCACATTGTGAATATCTTTTTTCCAGCCATTTCCGCTACAAGAAGCTTCAAGAGTGGCACCGTCAAGAACCTCTTTTTGGAAAAGCAATTTATTTTAGTCAAAATGTGTCCTTTTGGTGAGCATCTGTGCACAAAACCTTTTCATAATTGTTGCTTATCAAACATTAACTCCGTGTTCACACATTCTTGAATAAAAATAACGGCATCACACAGTGTATCTGTAATGTAACATGCATATAAATGCAATTTAGGAATTTAATACAACTAATTCAGTCAATTCATTCAAAAATATAGTCAATTCATGTTACTTTGACCTTGTAACCTCCTATTGGTTGTTTGTGGTCTCATGACAAGTTTAGAGGTCAGAACAGAAGTGCCCATTTTTTCAGAGTTGTCAGAGCAGAAACTGTGATTAGTTTTCTCTCTTGTAATCTTCTTCCATGTGTTCGCGTTAAACCTATGAGAAGCTTTGTAGTTATATTATGCATAATTATCATGAGAGATGTTTCATGCTTATGTTCTGTAATTTCACCTTATATTTGAATTGCTATTTAGACCATCAGTTTGGCCTTGTTACAAAGCAAATGATACTGTCATTAGAATTTCTGGACATAACTTGCAGTATGTCTCATATTGTATCATTTATTTACATCGGTTAAATACCTGCACTTGAAAGGATTTGCTTATGTACCGATATTGAATTTATTTCCGTTACACTTTGTCATTTCAGTTTCAAATGGTGTGTGTGCTCTGCGATAGATTGGCGGCCTGTCCAGAGTATATTCCTGCCCAATGCATGCTGGGATAGGCTCCAGCACCCCCCGCAACCCTGCCCAGGATAAGTGGATATAGATAATGGATGGATTTCAGTTTCACACATAAGAGGAATATAGTGCTGCAAATGTATACATGTTGAACAGGACATTACATTACAGGCATTTAGCAGACACTCTTATCCACAGCGACTTACACAACAGTTTACATTGTATCCATTTATACAGCTGGATATATACTGAAGCAATTCAGGTTAAGTAAATGGTAAATGGTAAATGGACTGCATTTATATAGCGCTTTTATCCAAAGCGCTTTACAATTGATGCCTCTCATTCGCCAGAGCAGTTAGGGGTTAGGTGTCTTGCTCAAGGACACTTCAACACGCCCAGGGCGGGGTTTGAACCGGCAACCCTCCGACTGCCAGACAATCAGTCTTACCTCCTGAGCTATGTCGCCCCTTGCTCAAGGGTACAATGGCAGTGTCCTTCCCAGGAATTGAACCTATAACCTTTCAGTTACAAGCCCTGTTCCTTACCCACTGTGCTACACAGCACACATACAAGTAAACAACACAAACTTTGCTTATTCGCCTGGGTCATCATTCAAGCTTGCATTGTCTTCATTCACACTTGTCTTCATTCTTTTGGAGTGTACAGCTATCTGTCTATGCAGGCAGAGTTTCGCATGTAGGACACAGAATAGTTTCAAATGTGTATATTTGCCATATACTGTATGTGTCCAGCTGTATAAATGGATGTAAATGCTATGTAATATTTGGGCACGTTGCTCTGCATAAGATTGTCTGCTAAATGCCTGTAATTTAGTTCACCACTAACTGCAAACCATTGCCCAACTTCAAGATCTACAACAACCACATCAAATGATGAAGCCATCATATAGTTGGCCTACATCAGTGGATTAAAGACAAATCTTTTTTAAACATAAAGCTTTTTGTAAGAATCCCCCATCTTAAATGAACCCCATTATCTCCTAAATTAAATATAGTACAGACATGGTTCACAGCTTAAAATAAAGAGCACATTTGTACCAAAATGAACTCCAGATCCTATGGGAGCCTCACTCTTTCAACATAGCTGTAGCACTAGGGCTTACTATGTATAATTTTAACATGCAGACTGATATTTGCAGTGCTGCTGCTTTCCCTGAATGCATGAGCAACCAATGACCGTGAGTGATCACACCCTGCTCGTGTTGATTGACAGGAGGGCTTACCATTTTGAAAAGTGTCATTATGAAATGAAAAAGGGAGTTTGGAAATAAAAACACCATTACGGAAATATGCTATTCGTAAAAGTGTCATTATCAAATAAAAAAATCCATTCAGAAATACAGCATAAAATAATTAAATAGCCATGAGGTGGGAATTATTTAATTATTAATTTATTAAGTATTTATTTAATTATTAATTTATTTAATTCTTTATTTAACTTTGGCACATTTAGTCCTCCATAGTAATCGCTATTGAGCTATATAATAGAAACTAGTTAGCAAGCAAGTGAACTAGTGACCATTTTTGGGTGCTTTGAACTAATCCAACAAATAGATACAATGTGCTATAGGCTATTAACATAATACTTGCAAGCTGGCTACCTGCAACACCATTTCAAGTCCAAAGTTGTGGTGTTGTTCTGTCCTTAAAATACCACACTCACCTGCTAGTAAGGAATATCACAAAATCACAATCAACATTCACGTTCATGTAACATTCACAGAGGGTATGAAATAATATTTAATAAATGCATATTGCCTCAGACCATCCTAGGTTTTGCAAATACACATTAGAGCCCGACCGATGCCAGATTTTTGGGTCCGATGCCGATCCCGATTTTGGAGAGTCCTAGCCCACCGATTACCGATGTTTTGACCGATATTTTGTCAAAAAGTGCAACATTTTCAAATCAATTTGAAAAAAAAACTTATTTTATTAGTTTCTATATTTAAGAACATTTAACTTAAGCAAACAAATAAAAATAAACACACAAAGAACTTTTTAGATAAAAGTAAAAGATGATATTAAATTAAATATATATATTAATACTATCTTTAAGTGTGTGAAATCAAAATAACTCCACACCTTGCTTTTACTCCTTTCTTTTCCAGCCATCTTTCTAGTTTCAAACAGGTATTTTTATGAATATTATTATTATTATTGTTGTTGTTGTTATTAATTTGTTATTATTTCTTAGTATCTATTCTCAGTACGTTAATTATATTTTCTTATTTTATTCCTACTACATGATCTCAAAGAGTAAGACTACCTAGCGCGCTTCCCTGTCCATAAGAATTTGGTGGTGAAAATAACTACAATGCACTCTGATGTGTGACTAGATGACACACTCGCTCGCAATAATGCATTAGCTATTGACACAGCCTCATTATTTCTTATTATATATTCTCAGTTAAATGTTAAAAAGTTAAATGAATTATATTTTCTTATTTTATTTCTACTACATAATCTCAAAGAGTAAGACAGTATCTAGCGGAGCTAAAGAGTGAATCAAGTGTAACGTTAGATGAAATTAAATTGACTGGATGAAATACGTGAAAAAAACTACAATGCGCTTTCGTGCAGGTCTCCAAAAGCAATCCTTCTCTCATGTTATCACAACAAAGCTAGATAACATGGCTTAAAATGATCCATGTTATAAGTGTTTTATCTGTGTTTTTATCTCTGTCTGGTTAGCTTGCTACGATGGCGCGTGACTAGATGACACACTCGCTTGCAATAACGCGTTGGTTATTGACACAGCATCATACAGTAGCTAATATCATTATCTCAGATAAAAAAACAAATGTGTGATGCATTCAATCACCACTTTATTTTGGCTGGTTATTTATTTGAGAATACAGCGATGTCCTCTGGAAATGTAGATCCTACGCTGCTTATGTGCTCACTGCCACTTCATAAAGGCTTGCTAGCCAGCTAGCTTGCTAAAGTGAACCAAATATGTTAGCTAGCTCGCTGGCTTGATAATGAGGATTGATAAACATAGTGGTCGTATAAACGCATTTAATGAAGAACTTTCACTAAATATACATACCTTTATTGCAGCAATCGAATCTGTGCAAACAAGTCTTGCAGTGGAGAATACTGGATGAGGCACGAGTGACAAATGTCTTATTAGAGAAGTAGCGCGTCAGCTGCTGCAGTTCACACTTGTACTTACTCCCTCTACTGGATAATTCTAGTAAATAGCAATTACAACGTTCGAACAGACAAGGACAGATAAATAATCATTGTTTTTTGTTTATTATACTTATTAAAAAATCGGGACACATCGGCGGCATAGCTGCCGATCCCGAAGTCGTCAAAAAAGTCAAATAATGGCTGATATATTGGTCGGGCTCTAATACACATGCCCGCCCAAGCCATGTTTTACTTTAATGCTAACGTTACACTTCTCAAATCAGCCTTGTTGCTGATTTGAACTTGAAAAATATACAACGTGCTGTTGGCTTTTACCTTCTAGGTAGTTAGCTATCTACTACCTAGAACACAATCACGATTTCACATCTACAGTTGTTTTTCTTCAAAATTATCATACTCATCTGCTGTCGCTAGTCATTTAAGATTAATAGCGCCACTGCAGTATACAACACCACCACTCGCGCACGTTTCAACAATTGATTAATAATGCCACCTACTGCACGACATCACTTTTGCGCATTTGAGCAATGGGGACTCAGAAAGTCAGCCAGCCCCTCAGTAAGAAATATTCACTGCTCTTGGCTGGCCCTCAGGGTCTAGCACAACGCCGTCAGGTGTTTCCTCCCACTGGCATAGCCCACAGGTAGCCTAATACCACTGGCCTGTAGTGTAAGAAAAATAGGCACTAAAGCTGTAAGATTTATGGAAAATCACAAGGCATTAAGCTTAGATGTGCAGGGCCAAGTGAACATATTGTGGCAACGTTATTCCCCACGAGAAATTGAGAAAAACGTTAAGATTTCCAGGTGTAGTGTTCAATACACACTCATAAAGGTCCAGCAGCTGGCCAGAAATGTTAACAGAAGAACAGGAAGATCAAGAGGCAGTTGACAAATATCTTGTGGTGTCTTGCAAAAGAAGCTGTTGTAAAATTGCACCACAACTACAGGAAGGAACTCAATGCAGCTAGAGAGAAACTAGTTCCCCTGACTACAGTGAAATAGCGACTGTGAACTGCTAAGTTTTATGACTGGCACATACAGAAGCTGAATAAACTTACCGTGCATAATCACAATAATAAAATAGCCTACATAGAACCTAGAAAATGACTGAAATACTAATACAAATAAAATTATATAACACAGTAACACAACTAATGTCCTAGTAACATACATGAACATCTAATTTAAACAGTTTAGACTTGCAAGTCCTGAAGAGGATCCAAGCAGCGTTCGTATGCTGCTGCTGCTTCTATCGAGCCAGAGCTCTCCAGCCCAGAGTGACGGTCGCCATCACTGTCACTTCTGTCACTCTCCAGTTCCCTCAAAGTCTTCCTCTTATGCTTGCTTGGCTTTTGCAATCATACGCCGATGAACAAAGCCCTTATAAACAATGTATGGTACATGTGCAGAGCTGTACCTTGTGCATTCTGCAAAAGCATCCTGCAAGTTGATGGTTACGCAACATAATATCCCAGCGGTTATTTCAGCAAGAAGGAAGGCGTTAACTAATTATGAAACCTGTGAAAACCTGTCAGGTGACTGCTACATAGAACAGGGTTTCCACAAAGGGCTAGATGGGCATATCATAGATAAATTTTTCCAGGTAGGATCTTGCAGTCAGGTGATTTACTCAACACTGGAATCACTGACTGAGAATTTTTTCACCGTTTGTAAGGTCAGAATTTACTTCAGAAGGATGCCACTTTTTGCATTTGAAATTGTATTTACGTATACAGAAATGCTTGTTTTCAGGTGTTCCTGAACAGGCATTCAGCTCAAAGGAAAGTCGACTTTTCCTTGCTTATGTACAAAGAGCGGATTTATTTGTTTTGTCTCAGGGGGTAATTTGTTTGTGTAAATCTCAGTGGAGAAAGATCAGCCGCCACTTGTCTAGTTCTGGACACTTTATGAATTACATAATATGGTAATTTCAGCCTTTGGGATGGGGGACAGCCTTTTTGTTTATTTTGTTATCTCTAGTGGTTTGACTAATTGAAACAGGCTTTTTTGTATCAAATTGTAAACAATCTAAGCTTTTGTATGTGGGTTATAAGGCTGAATCTTGAATCAAAGACTGATAAAAGCAATAAATTAAGACAGTGTTATTGTTTGGTATCTAATTTTATGGCTATTGGGCTTTAGGGGTTTAATCTCAGGTTCAAATGTGTCTGGACTTCCCACCACTAATGACTGCTGCCATAAAATACACTAGTGACTGTAACTCATAGACCGTATAAAAATATGGACAAAGTGCTTCATGACGTCACCCACTGATTTGCAGGTGGTTAGTGCTCAACTGGCGCATGAAGCCCAAACTAGGGAGCAGTCACATTGCCTGTTGCTACCAATGCAAGCGCAGTGGAGCAAAAGAGTGCAGTCCCCAACTACCTTACATGGTAATTAGACGCGCCCACGTCTGGACAACAAGAGTGGCCTTGCAACCAAAGAACCGTACTGTCATAACATTTCAAAAAAGTTAATTGTGCAAAATACGTTTAGTATTAAGATATTTACATAGAAAAATAGACATAATAGATCACTAGCTTACTAGCTAGCTAGTTATATAGACAGATAGATAACAGAACTCTAGACAGCTAGACAGATATATAACGAGATAACTAGCTAGCAAGTTAGCTAGATAGACAGATAGATCGATAGCAAGAAAGTAAGCTTACTCCCCCTACCTAAGTAAATCCCCCTAGCTTGTCTTCTTAAAGAAACTTCAAAACTGCTTACAATTCTGATTTCACCAACAACATATACAAATTATAAAAGATGAGACTTTATGAGAATGAACTGAAACCCCGAAATGGTCAGAAATCGTGTTTTGACATAGAACCTTGTTTATCGGAAAATGTCTCAAACCGAAAGAACTGGAGAGAAGAATCCTTAGAACAGCGGTTAGTACAGTTGAACGCAGGCCACAGCATTTTTGGACCTTGGACTTTTAAATGGTGAGATCGTATGTAGCTAGCTAATTGGAATGAAAAGACACAGCATCACACCTGCCGCTGAAACACTCTGCTTGCTTGCGAGGATGGGGAAATCCTTATATGCTCATACGGTAATAAGACAAGCCACATTGCACACACTGAAATTAACCCAGATTTGGGAATTTTGGCGGAATTATTTTAAAACATCAGACCCAGGGGAGACATTACAAGGGATGGGATTAACTAGTTAAACCATAATTTCTTGTGTAAAAAATTTATTGACTTTATATTTATATTTTATATTTAAAATTGGCCTCTTTTCAGGCTTTCCCCATTGACTTAACATTGGGTGGGCGGAGTTTCAAGTTCTTTTTGCAACCAGGCGTTGCAGTTCACGCAGTAGCCACTGGGGTAAAAGGCTTCACTAATAGAGGCGAGTTGTTGCCCCTTGCTGTAACTCCATACAGTCATTTGAACTGTAGATACCAACTCATTTTATGTCTGCTAAGTTCAGAATTCATAGGGAATACATTAAAGGCAAATCAGTTTTTACAAGAGGAGAAACTGCATCTGGTGTAACAGGCTGAAGTATGCACAACAGTCGAACATTATAGATACAAATTTCTGGGATTGTGGGTCATTCAGAACATTGAAACATTAATAAAACTGAAAGTAAAGCCAAAATGCAGCAACTGTAATTCAAATTATTTATTGAAATGATTAATTGTATAAATCTTGCCTAGTTTTTTAGATGCCCATTTTTAATGTTAAAAGGAATAATTGGAAGTGATTAATTTTAGTTATTTGATTTCTGCATTAATCGTTATGGGTGATTTTTATTTTTATTGGCCAAGCGATGTTTCTGATAAATGTAAGGTCTGTTTTGATTTAAACTCAGATAGTCACAGAACAAAATTGTCCAAGCCTGAAACATGCAAATCTACTCTTATCAGTATTATACTTTGCAATAGACCAGACAAAATGGTGACTAATGGTGTTTTTGGTCTTGTATTACTGACCATTGCCCTATTGTCTGTGTTAGAGCATGACAGTTTAAGAAATCATATCCCCTTTACATTAACAAGAGAAATCTTAGGAATTTAAATGAAAATGAACACGATTTTTATTCATGACCTCCATAAGAGTTATATATCTCACATTTTCAAATTCTTGATGTTGAGACAGCTTTAGCATCCTTTATAAGTACCTTTAATGCTATGGTGGATAAACATGCACCTTCTAGAAAGTTATGCGGAAGTTCCTGGAAACACTTGATTGCCGCATGGAAAGAGAGAGACCACGCCCACACAAACCCAAAATCAAATAAACAAGCATCTTCACCATTCCCCCTCATGGTTTCTGGGCAAAAACAATAATCTAAAACAACAAATTAAAATAACAAACATAAAGGAAAGTAAAAGAGAGCGATAACTATTTCAGTTTGCTGCTTGTAGCAGGCCTGCTTTCCAGCGGACCCACTCCTCCTACTTTTAATTTTAAAGAAACAAAACCAAAATGAAACAAAACTCCAATAAAGAAACGCGCTCTCGGTATCGGCCCTGAAGTGTGGAGAGCAATACACCTTTAAGCACCTGGGCTGATTAGTTAATGCAACCCAGGTGTGTGTTCTCTCTACCAGCCAGCATTGCCAAGACCAATCCGCTTCACCGCCAAACCGAATGCCACATATGGGTTAAAATAAATTTAATCCTTGTTTCTCCCAAGATATTTCATGATTATTTCAGCAAAGGAGTTGAGCATTGAAAATTGCTATGAGCACTGGGTCCCCCTCTGACTGGTATACTTTTAGGTAGTTAAGAAACAATTGCATTTTACAGATGTTAAAAATGCAAAAACGAAATATTATTCACTTACCAGCTCAGACAGAAATGCATCAAAATTATTACAATAAAATCTTGTAATAATTATCACAATTCTGCCCTTCTTGTACAGATAAATCATTAAAATAGCTTAATTACCAGCATGCCAGAGATCAGCATATATATTATCTGACTATTACCACCAGTGTAATCTTCAAAATTTGATAGGCTCCTTTTACATAACCCATAATTACATGATTTACTGCCCATTTATAAGTTACCTTGCTTAGCAAAAACTTTAGAATCACTGATAAATGGGTCTTCCTGGCTAGCCATTCAATCCTATGTCACCGACAGTCTGGTTTAAGGTCTGGACACAGCACCATCACCACTACCTCCTTAGTCATAAATGATATTATATCTGTTTTGGACAATCATCAGTTCTGCGCAGCTCTTTTTGTAGATTTGTCTAAGGCTTTTGATATGGTTGCTCATCCCATTCTTTTACACAAACTCTCCTTAAATGGCCTTGATACCACAGCTTTCAAACAGTTTAAGAACTACCAATCAAATTAAAGAGTGTGGTTTTTGGTAGTATATGATCTGAAACATTAAGTGTCATAACAGGAGGTCCTCAGGATTCTATCTTAGGATCAGTCTTGTTTACACTGTATATTAATAATCTTTTACACATCTTCTATAACTTCTGCAAAGTTCCACTTATATGCTGATGACACAATAATTTACTGCTGTGGTCATTCTATGCATATAGCTGTTGAAAATCTTCAGTCTGCTTTTCATTATTTGCAGCATGCACTGCTGAATTTCAAGCTTGTGCTAAATATATCTAAAACAAAATGCATGCTATTCTCAAAGGCAAGAAATCGTCAATACGCTAATGATCAATACATTAAGTGGTGCTAATATAAAGAAAGTCTCTGCATATAAATATCTAGGCATTTGGCTTGACCAAAATTAACTTTTAAAACTCACATTGACAATCTGGTAAAATATATATACATATATATATATATATATATATATATATATATATATATAAGCTTGGTGATGGTGAAGGAACAAATCTTGTTTTCCTATGGCCTGCAGACAGAGGATTGTCAAGGAAACATTTCTCTCTGTTTTGGATGATGATGTTATATATAGGCTGTCTCACACTTGAGGTTACTGGATGTTGCTTACCATTTAGCCCTCACGGTTATAATGCTTATCGCATCCATTCCTGTACTCTTACACAGAAAGTTGGCGGGCCATTACATTATTTTAGGAGAATTTTTCATTGATATCTGTTTATTTACAAAGCACTTCTAAAAAAACCTCCATATCTTTCAGAGCTTAGAATTTTGAAAACTGGTATCCAGAAGACCCGCTCTGAGGACTGGTTGTCATTTCCGGTTCCTAGGGTTAAGTCAAATCTGGGAAAGACTGCTTTTAGATTCTGGGCTCCAGATACCCGGGACTTCTTACAGCAAACCCTGAACCAGTGTCTCTAAAGCAATTCAGAATGGTGATACATAATTTGGTTGGCCTGAACTGTGAATGTTTTAAGTGAATATTTTTTTTATGTTTTAGGATATTTAAATGTATTTATTTATTTTTTATTTATTTTATTCTGTATTTGTTTAGGGTTTTAAATAACTGTTTTGTTTTGTATATTAAATATTTATTTTGCTTTGTGATACTTATTTTACTTTCTAATTGTATTTCATGTGTATATTCTACACGCTTGTAAAAGAGGGCACCTGCTCTCAATGTGTCTCTTATAATACATAAATAATAAATTTTAAATGTGAATATCACAAGTACATCTTTTCTTCTACATATGTTTTCAAAAAATGCAGAATAATAATAACTGCTAGCAAAAAAAGCATCTGTCTTGCATTCTCTAAAACAAAAACATTGCAAATAGTAAGTTAAGGTCATCAAGAATACAGCCTACATGTACAGTACGATCACAGAGAAACTGACAGCCATTGTCCAATACAAGTTTTAGATGGATGCTCAGGGTGAGCAGAAAGTTCAACACAAAGTAGTTACAATTTGTGCTGTGCAAAAAAGACACAGCAAGGGAACATTGAAAGGGGAACAGTTGGCTGTGGGAGCGCATGCAGCTTCTGACTGCCCAATTCAACTTAAATTGCTTCTAGCACTGTTACTGAATATATGTAGGCCTACATGTCAGTCTTCAGAAACACATTAAAACCCATGTTGTATGGTCTACAAAGTATTGTTGCTTTTTGTTGATTATGTCACTCCCATGAAAACTTCTTCCAAACTTGCAGATTTTACACAGACCCAACATGCAGTTACAGAGGGAAATATGTATTTGCTGTTTTTTTAACAAAATTTTACTCAATTCCATTTAAATGCATTTTTGGAATCAGAGATAATGACAAAGAGAACTGTGTATTGCAATAACTGTGCTCCATAATGTTTTGGACAGAAATATTTTTTCTTGATTTGGCTCTATACTCTACAATTTTAGATTTTTAATCAAACTAAAGTGCATTAAAGTGCATGTTCTCATATTTTATTTAAGGGTACTTCTACACACTTTGGTTTTGCTATGTAGAAAATACAGCACCGTTTTTACATAACCCCCCCATTTCAGGGCACATTGATGTCATGCAAATGAAAGTCATGTTTAGTCATTTGTTGCATGTTATGTAAATGAAAGTAGTCGTGTAGTAAATTGTTTAATATCCTTTGCATGTAATGACTGCTTGAAGCCTGTGAGCAGTAGACATCACCAGTTGCTGAGTATCTTCTCTGGCGATAACCTGACAAGCCTGAACTGCAGCCATCTTCAGATCCTGCTTGTTTCAGGGGGTATTTCCCTTTAGTGTTCTCTTCAGCATTTGAAATGCATGTTCAGTTGGACTCAGATTAGGTGAATGGCTTAGCCAGTCAAGAATTTTCCAGCTTTTAGCTTTTTGCTTTAGCAGTATGTCTGGGACCATTGTCTTGCTGTGGGATGAAGCAACATCCAATGAGTTTGGAGACATTTTCTTGAACTTGAGCAGGTAAGATGCTTTTGGACACTTCAGAATTCATTCTGCTACAACCATCAGCAACTACATCATCAACAAAAACATGTGAGCCAGTACCATGTTTCACATATGAGAAGGGGGGGGGGGTGGTTTGGATCTTGGGCAGTTCTTTTTGGCGCTCATTTTGCTTTTGCTATCACTCTGAGATAAGAGAATCTTGGTCTCATCTGTCCACCAGACCTTTTTCCAGAACTCTGCAGGCTCTTTTAACTACTTCACAAACTGTAACCTAGTCATTATGTTTTTTGTGGCTAACTAGTGCTTTGCATTTTGCTGTGTAGCCTCTATAGTTATGTTCATGAAGTCTTCTGTGGACAGTAGTCACTGACACATCCACGTCTGCCTCTTGAATTGTGTTTCAGATCTGAAATACCCTTAAATAAAATCTAAAAATTTTAAATTTAGCCACATGTGAAATGTTTGATTAGAAATAAAAAAAATTCTAGAGTACAGTGCCAAATCAAGAAAAAAATATGTCTAGGTTATGGAGCTCACTGTAATATGGAACTGAAAAGAATATTTCCATATGCTACTTCTGGGTTCCCACCTGTTCATTTGACCAGCCAGTCTCAGGTTAATATCTCTGAGGTATACCCATACTTTTACTGAAGTACACAATAAAATTACATAAGGCTGACTGAGAGAAGTGTGGCCTTGAATGATGCCTACACACTGTCATTATCAAAAAAAAATGTATAAACACAAAAATCTTCAAACACATGTGGAGAAATACACATTTATACATCAGATGATTGCCATGTCAGTATATTCATGGAAGCATAGGACTTTTTCTATAGCCAATGTTGCAGAAACTAGTATGCCATACAGTGTACCACACCATGTCAATGGGGTCATATGTTGAACAAGTTTTTGCTAACCAATGAATAAAGCTCAACTACAACTTTTCTATTGAGTTATGTCAAGTAAAATCACGTAATGATCCTTTTTCTTATACAAAGGTATTACAGATACAGGGTTTATACTTTATATCTAAACTGAAAGATACTTTCACCTTTGAATTCGTAGATGCTGAGAAAGTAATCTGTAATTTTATTATATACAACATAGACTATATCATAATTCCTTCAGCTGATAGTTCCACACAAGTTTTGGTGATGTTTCTCTGATAATGCAAAGCATTGTAAACAGGCATATTTATACCTTGACATTTTAAAAAATAAATACTTTTTGTAAGCCTATTACAGCTTGCAATATAGAAAAAAAGTAAGTTTAAAATTCTTTGAAATAAGAAAAAAACAAGCAACATAAAAAACAACATTAATATGTTATTGCAGAGTTTTTGCATTTTTTCAGCAAAAACACTACTGAAAAGGTGGATTTTAAAATCTTTACAATGGGCTGACCAAATTCTGAGGCTGAGCATCCCATGGGAGCACAGAACAGAACATGCTAAGGGAATCCACCTGAATGTGTCCCTCTTCTTGTTCTTGACCCATTCGGGCCTATTGGAATCTTGTGTTGGAAATCTTGTGTTTGAACTAATGACCTAGAATTGTTATTAGTAGTAACATTATTTTTTTTAAAATAAAATAAAAATAACACTATAATAACACTATACCTACATATAGTAATTATTCTGGCAATATATAGGTAGTTAGCCATCATCACAATATATCTAAGAATTCACAGCCCGCTACCTAGCAATAACTTGCTTTCTATGTTGCTGTTGCAGCATGAAGTGATACTGTGCAGTGAAAAAATAATATCAAATACATGCCTATGAAGTGCCAGGCCTTTAATACCACCATTATCAGGATGATTGCAACTGACTCTGTTAGACTTGTGATTGGATACCATTCAGGTTGCCCATTTGCACAGCAATATTTTCTAACCCCTACTTACTCAAGCTTATAACATGACATAGTCTGACGCACAGGATATAGACTGTGGGTATAACGCTGCCATTGGCCGACTATTTCAGTCGGAATTCTCCTCCTCTTCCGCTATCTGCGTGCTACCGTTTTTGCAAGGGCACTGTCACTGCATCCTGGGCTTAGCGCCGCCTAAGACGATTGTGATTGGTTTAAAGAAATACAAACAAGCCAGAGCGTTTCTTCCCCCTATACCGGAATGATAATGGGTTGAGCCAGACCTTTCTCCAGCGCTGGCACAGTGCTGAAACTAAGTGAGGAGATAGGTCTGGCTATGCGAGACTAAACATGACATAACATGACATAACATAACGACAAGAACAGCCCAACAATGCTCTGCATTTTTCTGACCAAACTGTACCTAGTGCTCTGATTACCTACAGAGTAGATAGTATCCAACACTGTATCAAGCCTGGTCTTAAAAATCCCCAGTTTCTGCCTCTACTGCGTGACCTGTCAGGCTATTCCACACATTGACTACTCTCTGCGTTAAAAAAATTCTAATGTCTGTATGGGATTTACCTTCTCCTAATTTCCAGTTATGTCCACTCATTCTACTAACAGATCTCAACCTTAAGAATCTCTTATGGTTCACTTTGTTAATCCCATATATGAACGTATAAGCCTCAATAAAATCGCCACAAAGACTCCTTTTTACTAAACTTGAAGAGATTAAGCATCTTAACGCTTTCCTCATAGCTTTAATCTTTAATACCAGGAATCAATTTGGTTGCCTTTCATAGGGCCTTTTCCACAGCTTCTATATCCTTCTTGTAGTACGGTACACAGAATTGCACACAGTGCAAGCATGGTCCAACAAATGTATTGTATGAGGTAAGTATAACTTCCTTGGATTTATACTCAGTACTTTTAGCTATATATCCCAGCATCCTGTTGGCCTTTTTACTGCTACAACACAGTGCCTAGAACCTAAAAGGCTTTGATCAAGTCTTTTTCAAATCTCCCAATCCTGCCTTATATTTTTTATCTCCCATATGCAGAACTTTACATTTGGCTATACTGAATTTCATTTGCCAGGTTTCCATCCACTTCTGGATTTTGTTTAAATCTTCTTGGATTACTTTAGTAGATTTCAAACTATTAGCTGGGCCTCCCAGTTTTGCATCATCTGCAAATTTTACTAATACACTTTCTATGTCCCTGTCAAGATCAGTGGTCCCAGCACCGATCCTTGAGGGACTCACAAGGGATCTTCCCTCGTGAAAAACCATGCCAGCTATCCCATAGGATGTTGTTATTTTCAATAAACACTTCTAACCTCTCTCTAATGATAGATTCCAGTATTTAACATGTGAAGCAAGTTAAACTGACAGGTCTGTAGTTTCCTAGATCCATATGGTCAATTTTCTATATATTGGTATTATATTACCATGCTTCCAGTCCTCAGTATTTCTTCAGTTTCTAAAGACTGTTCAGCCTTATTTTTCTCAGTGCTGTCGTTTTTATATATCTTACACAGTTCATTTTTTTTCTCAAACTCTCCTGTACAGCCTTGTTCATCCATTGGGGATACTGCTTCATCAACTGACTGTTCCTTAACTTTTAAATAAATTTACATTGTGCCTCAAATAACCCTTTTGAACCTGCCCCACTTTTCATTCACAGTCTTGCAATAAAGAAGTTGCACCCAAGTCAATATTACTTCAATTTGCTCGCATCTTGTTAAAATTTCATCTACATGTAAAAATTTGGGCTGTAGAAGAGGCTTTGTTCATTCGAATTTTTAAAACTAACTGCAGAATGATCGCTAAACCCAAGTGGCTCAGTTACATCTATGTTACAAATTCTGTCAAGATCATTAGGCTACATAGCATCAGATCCAGAATTGATTTCCCTCTTGTAGGCTGACTGACATACGATGCCAAAAACATAATTTATAACAACATCTAAAAATTCTTCCTCACTTTTCTCTTGTTTGTTTTGTTTCCAAAGTGCATTGAATTCACACTACTGGCCCATGTCACATTCTCCTATGTGCTTAATTCAAATATCCTCACTAAGCATGAACTGGAATTTAAAGAAGAAGAAAAATCTTTTACAAAGAGCTACACCTCCACCTCTTTTACTGGATCTATTCTTCCTAATGAGTTTGTACCCCTCAATATCATATTCATCCCCATCCCCATCCTCCTCCCCAAGCCATGTCTCTCTAATCCCAACTATGTCACAGCCCCCACTATTAATAGCAGCCTCAAGTTCCAAAAATATATATTTTTAATACTTCTAGCATTCAAGCAAAAACGTTCCAAATTATGACTTCTACACATCCTCTCCCATTCCCTCAACCCCAGCTTTCCTCTGCTTGTATGTGGTAGTATTCCATAAAAACTACAGTGGAGGTTCAGCTCCTAATCTTTTCTGCTAGCTCAACAAATGTTTCCTGCAAAACCTCAAACCTACCCTTACTTATGCCATTGGTTCCTACTGTACATGAACCATGACCACGGGATCCCGCACCGCCCCGGCCTGGAGCTTTTCCTCACGCTCCAGGAGATCTCTCACCAGTGCACCAGGCAGGCAACACACAGACTATGCTGTATACCCCACAAATAACTGAGTCCCCCACTATCACCAATGCCCAGTGGCTCATCAATCCTCCCACTCACAGGGTCAAGGGCCAGGTCCAATTCCTGCCCTTCCAGGACCAGACAGCAACGATGGCAGAATAGCTCCCCCTGAAAATCGCTTTCCAGAAGCATGATCATTCTGTAAACTCTTACACACAGCTTTGGCCAGACTACCCCCTAACTATCACTCTATCTCTCTTGAAGTCTAGAGTAAGTTACTGGCGAGGTGGAAACACTAAGACCACAACTTCAAAACATCCGAGTGGCTCCGAACAACTAGCAGCAGAAACCATAGAGGAAAAAATAAGGCACTTTTAACGATCTAACATTAAGCATTGAATTAATAACATGATAAAGAACTACCACATGCAGAATCAATCAGGTTATAATCAACTAACTTAGCTAGCTTTTGCTAAGTAGCAATAACTGAGAGAACCCTTGTACTAGGTTATATTTCATCTATACAGTATCTCAAAATACAACCATAATTTATCCAGAATCAGGTCATAATAAACTACAGCTAAAGTTTACACGTAACAATAAAGGCAAACTATCTAACTACAAATATATTTTGCTCCTGGGGAGGTGAAATACCACACTAAAAAAACCTCCGGTCTGCAAGAAGGTGGCCGAAGTAGCTAACCAGCTAGTTTGCTTGCCGAGTGCTTAACAGTGGAAAAAAAGTAGGTTATAAAATATGGGTTTTAAAAACTCGAAATAATATAAAATACACACTTGAAAGAACAATGCAATCCTGTAACAAACTTTTCCAAACCACGTCTTCCCCTCACGCTCCACCACAAACAGGAAGTGCATGTCACATACAAGCAATTGAGTAAGAGCAGCAATCAAGCAAAAAGATAATCGGCTGTTCTCAAACCAAAATGCTTCAAGACATGGAGAGTGGGATGTCACTGTTTCACCATTTAAAAAATGGTGCAAGTGATCAAATCCATCAGCAAGCAGGATGAAAACTGGCATTAACCATAGTTCCAGAGGTAATCACAGATAAGAAAAATAACATAAACATGTAATGTAACCTTGCTACATCCAAATGTCCTGTTGAACAATACATTTTTTTAAAAACCTAATTTGTTTTAAAATACAGGTTTCCATAAGCCCTTCCACTTTTGAATAGTTTCCAATGGGAAGTTGCCCTCAGAGGAGAAAATAACATACCAAAAATAAAATGGTTACTGTTCTTGGACGCTTTTGACTACAGGGATAATCCTGGTCTCTTCCGAAAGGTATCCCTTGGGAGTTTGTTTTCAAAGAGTCAGAATTATTCTAATTACTGAAACTATATAACAGAAGCTCAAACACAGTGGAAGTTCTTTCTCAACTAAAATATTTTTTTCAGTGGATACAGATGCTTGAGGCTGCGGTTGGTGGGCTTAGAAACACAATACAGATACCTCACTATACTGGACAAATCCTGGTTCAAATTTGATAACGATACCACAAAAATGAGCCTTCTGCATTGTTTTTCCTGAGCTGTGTCTAGGCAGGTTTCCAAAAAAAGCCATTTAGAGACTCAAAAAGGACACTTGATAATCAAATGATATTATGGTTATTAGATGTGTAAAATTCCATATAATTAGGGGTCCAAGCAGCGAAGCTGGTGGAACCCTATTGTATCTGTTAGGATTATTATTATTATTATTAGGGGTCCAAGCAGCGAAGCTGGTGGAACCCTATTCTACTTGTTAGGATTATTAGGGGTCCAAGCAGCGAAGCTGGTGGAACCCTATTGTATCTGTTAGGATTATTATTCTTATTTTTTTCCGCTAAAAGTGTCTGAGGCTCAGCAACCATAAGTCCTGGAGCAACCAAATTTTGCAGGTGGGTTCCTATGGCCCCCCACTACTCAGGCACTAAAAATCACGTACGTCAGCCAGATGGTGGCGCTATAACAAAGGGTAACGCGTAACGCGTATAACTCCCACACCATGAGTTAGATCAACACAAAACTTCATCGACCTATGCATCTGAACGTGCTCTACAACTTTGCTATTGGCCCCACCTATGTCCGCCATATTGTTTGCCCGCCGTTTAGACTTTTTAGTTGGGGCGTGGCACTTTTCTCCGCTAAAATGTCTGAGGCTCAGCAACCATAAGTTGTAGACCAACCAAATTTGGTAGGTGGGTTCCTACGGCCCCCCACTACTCAGGCACTACAAATCACCTATGTCGGCCAGATGGTGGCGCTATAACAAAGGGCCATGTTTAAAAGGTCATAACTCCCACACCGTAAGTCAGATCAACACACTTCATCGACCGATGCATCTGAATGTGCTCTACAACTTTGCTATTGGGACCACCTATGTCCACCATATTGTTTGCCCGCCATTTGGACTTTTTTATTAGTTGGGGTGCGGAAGAGCTGGAGCTCCAAATCTAAGTGTTACGACATCTAGTAAACTTCTTTACGGCAAGCGACATCCATGGCGACGCAAGTAATCCGACACCGTAGGGTCTAGTTTTTATCAGTGAGGGGAGGGTCTGAACGTCGAGGAAGCAATGGAAGACAGTGCCAGCCAGAGTGCATGCTAGGCTACCAAAAGTTTGTTAGTACAAGCTTTTTGAGAGGATGAATAATTACTTTTCTTGACCATGGATCCATTTGAAGACAGTATCGGGTGAGTTCGTTTAGTCTTTGACTCTGTCATAATGCTGAGAAATAGCTAAACCATTTCATTTATAGTATTTGAGTTTCTGTGCAAACGCGCGAAAACACGCTGGTATAATAAAACAATGACGGTAATACATATATAGTCCGCTTTGTTCCGTTGCAACCATAACATAACACACTATCTTGTGTCTACAGCTGCAGTTTCTCACTGCAATTACTAATGTTGAATATAAACAAAAGATGCAATTAATGCTGTACTCTGCCAATGTCTAAATAAATAATATGATACTCTGAGCGTAGGAAGCAGTTAGCATGGATGGCGAGTTGATATTTCGTTTTTTGCTACTAAAAGTTTGTTAGTAAAAGCTTTTTGAGAGGATGAATAATTACTTTTCTTTGGCATGGATCCATTTGATGACAATATCAGGTGAGTTCATTTGGTCTTTGAATCCGTCATTATGCTGAGAGAAATCGTATTCTCAATTTAATCTCTAGATTGACTGTAAGCTTAGGGTTGTAACTAGGTAGCTGTTTCGTAGGTGACTTAATGCACTCATCTTAACTATTGGTTGAATTTTTGCATAGACTGCGTTGTTGCTGTTCTTGTTTGTGTTAGTGTTAATCAGTTTAACCTACAGGGTCCAAGTTGAACTAGCAGTTGTTCCCTGCACTTGGAACGGTATTTCTCTCTAGGGTTTTCAACACACTTGTTCCTGCTTATGGTTAAACACTTTGTTGTACGTCGCTCTGGATAAGAGCATCTGCCAAATGCCTGTAATGTAATGTAATATTCCGTAGCAACATGATAAACCCGACATTAGCCCTAAAATATGCCAATACAGCAGTGAAAACGCTGCTCACTGAATAACGAAATAAACGAGACAAAGTTTTACAAAATTATACCATGTCATTCTACAGTCAATATCTGGGACTAAATATTGAATAAAAATACAATCTTACCACTGGTTTTACGTGTAGAGATGTCCCCTTTGAGCCTGAGTGGTCATATATTGTCTTGGACAATCCGTTTGTGAAATATACGCGCATTTGTGATATCTGGGTAGGCTACTTTCAAAAATAGCTGTAATACCACACCTGTTGCTTACGGCGTTGTCGCCCTTTTTAGTACAATTTAGCTTGATTGACAATTCATGTATTCAGTAGGTGAGAGTAAAAACTTTCTAACGATGTAGCTATAACATGTCTGATTTTGCTTTTGGAATAGCGTTTTATAGGTCAGCGTAACTGAAAATTTTCTTATTTGCCAATGTCTAAATAAATAATACGGTAAGCTACTGCGCGCAGCACGCAGGTCAAGCGTTGATAATTCGTCTTTTGTTTTTCTTTTTCTCAATGTCGTATTTATTATTTGAAATGTGTATTTATGTGTTATTATTCTATCTGTCTCTGGGGCACTCTGAAATGTGCATTATCTGCTAAGCTGAGCAATGGACTGGAATATGTGTCTGACGTAGTGTTGCACGGTATTCCGAAACTTCAGCACTTTTTCGGTACTTAAATAAAGAGAAACGGTTCAGTATTCAAATTTTCCGACGTTCGGTAGTTTTGTGTCCAATGTAAAAGCCAGGGAAATGTGTCTCCCGCATTACTGATTTAGAGGATGAAAAGTGTAATTTGTCAGAATCTTCGCTAGATGGCAGTAGCAACTAAGGCTGCCAAGTGAGGTGACTTGCGCTTGTGCACACAGCTCCTTGATACAGCGCAAGCTTCGACTCAGTTCACTTCAGTAGCAACAGGTGTTCCTTTTTGGAAATATTTTATTATAGATAGATGCTGTATTGTTATTAAAATATACTGTTTTTAAATCTATTTAAAGGTGAAAGACCTGTTTTGTAGATTATTTAGTTTACAACTGTTTAATTTTTGAAATATATTTAATATATTTTTCTATCGTTTAGTGTTGTAACACTATAGGCCTATGCTTATTAATATGTTGAAGAGGCTTCAACTTAAAGGTATCGTGACAACACTAGTGTGACGCCTTTTTTTAGTTGTGGCGCAGAAACACTGCAGCTGTACATACACGCCGGGCCATCTAAGTGTTACGACATGCCATCTAAGTGTTACTACATAGTAAAGGCCTTTACGGGAAGCGGCCAGGACACATCCATGGTGACGCAACTAAGTCATCAGACAGCATGTCTTAGCACAAATTTGGCCATAAGTCATCAATATTTTACGACGTAAGACACACATTCCAATCCATTGCTCATCATGATATTCAGTAGATATGTTGGGTGAAAGTATATGATCATGAGGACAAAGCCATTTTAAAAGCGCTCCATAGGGGGTGCAATTGTGCCAATGCTTGGACCCCTCCCAACGCCGCTTGCGGCTTTAATTTATAATATATTCTCCTGGATGAAGTTCCCCTTGCTTGTCACACTCACCCTCCTCTTCTCACTCCTAGCTCTCACCTTGCAACCACTGGCAGCAGCAGGTCTGGAAGACTGTAGAAAATAAACATATTAGCTATTGGGATGGCAGGTATGCCATCCAGCCAAGTTACCCCTTGGCGGAGCATTCCCCATACCTATACAGCAGCGAGAGTTTGGCACTAAAGGGACTTTGCTTATTTTTTTTTATTTTTTTTTTGGTATTTAGAGCCATGTCGGCATCTAAGGCCATTTCATGGCAAGAACATGGTAATGATAACATTTCAATATATAGAAAGTAGAAATCGATCAATAGAAAACCAGAAAATTTAATAAAACCTATATAAGATGTTTCAAATGTACTTGTGATAACAGGTCTAAAATTATTTCAGGGGACACATTGTTAAAAACATCTTTCATGGAACTTTCTGAATAAAACTGTTGTCTTGTGGCATTAAAGGCAGGGCAGTTCAGTAAAATGTGCTTGACAGTCAAGGGAATGCTGCAGGAGTCGCATGATGGTGGTTCTTCACCCTTTAATAAAAAGGCATGGGTGAGTCTTGAGTGACCTATCCGACACCTTGTAAAAAACGATTTGGTCCCATCGTCTTTTAAAAGAAAACACAAGTCTCTTTCCAATTTCTGGGTTAATTTCATGCAGTTCGTTACCTTCGCACTGGTCCCATTCCGCCTGCCACTTGTTTATGACGTAAGCATGTAAGCAAGGTCTGAGGTCTGATGGTGGTAGTAAACATTCCCTGACTCTTGTAGTTTGGGCCTCCTTTGCAGCAATGTCAGCCTGTTCATTTCCATAGATACCACAATGGCCTGGTACCCAACAAAACATGATGCTGTAGTTCTGTTTATGTAAAAAACAGATTTTAGCCAAAATCTGAACTACTATGGGGTGGTCTGTTTTCAAAGATTCCAGTGCTTGGAGGCATGATTTAGAGTCTGTAAAAATTAAAAAGTCCCGTTGTTGTGCATGTTCAATGTGTTCCAGAGCCAAAGCGTGGGCTTCTGCTGTAAAAATTGAACTTTGTTCTGGAATGCGGATGCCATAACGTTGGTGTCCAATCACAGCTGTAGCAGAAACGGAATTGTCCAATTTGGATCCACCTGTGTATACAGGTGTGTGAAGAGGGAAATGACTTCTTATATCAAGAACTTGTTGCTGGTAGGATTTTGCATTTTCTCCTTCTTCTTCTCCTGCCAGAAATGCTCCTAGCCCACAAAGAATGTCTCCCCATTGGTGATTTTACGCACACCAGCCAATCCTTCCCCAACACCAGCCAATCAAAATGTCACATACACACACAAAATGGACTTATATCTTTTTCCCCACGAAAATTGCCACTCTCTACAAGTAGACAGTTTGTGGCTCGGTGGTAATGTTGAGGACTATGAATCGTTGAGTCACAGGGTCAAATCCCACTTGAAGCAAATGTCTTATACATGCTTATTTGCTCACTAATAATTGTCTATTACTTCTCAACTATTTATTTTGCACCACATCTACCCACCGTTCACCAAACGTATACACAGCATTATGGCATACCATCTACATGTTTAGTTAACCGCCTACAATATTGCCAGGCCATATGGATACAACCAGAGCTTAGCTGTGTTTACTTTATGTCTTCTTCTTTAAAACCACAGACACATTTTACCAAGAAAATTCACACCTTTGGACAGCTACTTGATGGTGGCGCACTGCCAATGTCATTGACTGGAAAGCACAAGGTTGGACGATCAAATCCTGACTCACCCTTGAGCAAATCTTAAATTACATTTTCTTATACTTATATTTGCTAACTAATAATTGTCTATTGCTTTTGTACTTATCAAAATGTCACAATCTTCAACGCATGTTTACCAAAAGTTACTCACGGCCAGCCATATGCATTTCATGACGGTAAATTTATTGATTTTCTGAAAGTTACACCAGCTGACTTGTCGTTTCTACAAACTATATTTCTTCACTTGGCTACTGTAGAAAACATTCTTATCAGCAAATGCCACGTTTCTACATTCATGTTACCTCGTCCTCTTCTCTATCTACCCACATACAAACAATTACTACGTATGAACTGTCTGCAACACCCCATTAAAACATTACATTTAAAAACATGACTCATTCATAATTAACTACTAGTACTGAATGTCAGAAAAGTATATTTATACAAACGTTTCCCTGCGCAATTTCACGCATTACTTCAACAACTATTTAAACAAGCAATTAGTAATACCGTCTGTTTTATATACCGTTCAACAAGAAAACTCATCTCGCTTATGGTCACTATTTTCTTTGCACTGTAATTATGTCAGAGTTCGCCTACATGCCCATTCTGCTAAAAACATATTGTTTCAACTACTCAATTTCATCATTTGTCCTCACTTCTCTCATACTACTGTTATTTTCTTATATGCAAAGATTGCTGGGACATCTGTGTATGCTGCTATTCTCCACTGTCAAGTGTTCCTTCCTGTTCTACTACTTCCAATTATCACGTAAGGTCAGTGATCTAGCTAAGCAAAACAGCAAAGAGGAATCCTACCTACAGCTAAGCATATCAAAATAAACCTTAGAAAAAAAAGTGCATCTCGACGAAATAACAGAAAATGGAGCGAGACAGAAGGGTACACAACTTGTAACCTAGGGAGCTGAAATTCTACGAACTTGCTGATAATTTTGTCTATGAAGGGTGGTTGAATGGCCGTCAAATCAGTGAGTACATACACTGGGGACATCTCTGTTGCTTTTCTCACGGTGCAAACCTCTTCTATACTTCGGCCACTTTGTCACAGCCATTGTTTTACATATACAACAAAGCAAAAGTGCTAAACGGTACACGTTCATCAGACTGTACAAATTCACACAAGGATAGCCATAATCCACATCCGTTTCGCATTTTCACACCCAGGTGCACTCTGCTGTTCATCACAAATCATGTCCTCAACTTGGCCCCCCCAAAATCTCACTCTGCCTCCCAATCAAACCAGTCTACATCTGGCACTGCCTAACGCTGTATGCGTGTTGCATGTATGTAGATGTATGCATACTTCTCATAGTCTAAATTTATATGCATTACTGTTCTCACATTCTCATAACAAAAGAAATGATATGTCATAAAAAACACGTTTTCAAACTGTCCATGTTGAGTTGTTGCGGGTCCCACTATCAAGGTTTATCCAAGTTAGCACAGTTCTGGGACTAAAAATGACAGCTGATTTTGTTCACTGGATTCTTGCCAAGACAAGCATACTGACTTTATTGTGATGTGTGTCGTCTGTGGATTTCCAAAGCGAAAAGAAGGTGAGGACCCCTAAGCTTGTTTTGTCACCCCAAATTACAAAATAAGGAACTGTTGTCACTAAAACATTGGCACAGGAAAATAGTTTATAGATACAGAACCGTATGTTTTAACACTTGGAAACGGTGTATTGTGTGACCAGTATGATTGAAAATATGGGCCAATGTGACTTAAGGGGTCCTAACCTGTATCTGAACTGTGGGAGGAAACCAGAGTACCTGGAGGAATCCCAGGCGGGCATAGGGAGAACGAGCAAACCTCACATAGAAACGGCCGGGCTGGGATTCGAACCAAGGACCGCCTTTAACAGTTTATCATAAAAATGTTTGCATATCCAAATTGATATTTAACAATTTCAGCAGCCTTACACATGAACTACTAACTTCTATAAATACAACTTCTATATCAGATTGGTAGGCACTATCTAGTATAATCAATGCTCTAACTTTATGGCATGAAAGTTTATTTAATTCAACCTTTTCAAGGTCTTTGTATGCTATTCATCAGCTTGTCCTGCAAATCAAGATCAACCGAAGTCCAGGGCTGCTTCAACAAATAATTAAAATCTCTATTATCTGTTATCAAGCTGTGTCAGGAAAAGCACACAGTAATCCCATTATATATATTTTATGGTTAGCCTGCACGCAAAATAAAATTGTGAACTTGTCAGCTTGGCAGAAAAAAGGCAAGTGTTTCTCCATTATAGCCATTGCGAAATTGACAATGTTGAGGTGCACTGAACGCTATTTGTTTCTGCAACATAATGACTCCTCCTGCCTTTCCAGCTCCTACTTTATGGTAGGCGCACTAACCCTCTGGTTCGAAGCGAGGCGGCTCCGCTCCAGGCATTCCGGCCAGCTCATGCTCAGGAGGCGGGGCACAGTGAGTCAGACCTGAGGAGAAACGGAGACGTTATAGTAGAGCACTGCCGTAGACTCCGTATTTACCTAGTTTTACAAATAACACATTCAGAAAACATTCTCGTGTTTTATTAACGTTTATGTTCCTGCACTTTTTTCGTGCCTATATAGCCTACTCAATATTATTCCTGAAAACAAAGATTTAAAAAAAAACATTTAAAACTGGCATGACAAATGTGGCTGTAGACTAGCTAGTAGGTATACCTAATCACAAATTAAACTGCCTTAATTGCCAGACGGTCAAATCTCCCAAGTGAGCCAAAGCCGGAATCTAGATGTCTAGAGAGGTGGAAATCTACTCAGAGAAGCACTGACAAACGGACTAGATTAATGTAGGCCTACGTTAAAACTCAGGTTTTTACCTATATAGCCTGACGACGTATTTTCAACCAAACTAGCCGATTTTTCAACCTGAACGCTTAGATGAGCGAATTTTCACCATAAAATATTCGCTCGATTATTAACGTGTTTGGAAGGCTATAAACCATTATTTGCCAACAAAATAGCCTATACCACCAAAATCCTTCCTACTTTATCCGAAATAGTTTATAGAGAGATGGTTTCCAGACACGAAACTGTACCGAACGGAGCAGGATTCTTCAGCAAGTTCCGACCAAACGGTTTCTTCTCGTAGATCGTTTTCCAGTCGACGGTGTCAGGCATCGGAATATCATCTCCCAGGCTCCATTCCACTTTGCATTTCTTTTTCCAATCTGATGCAGCCATTGCGACACGTAAACTATACAACAGAATACAATTAGGCTACAGTCCTGACAGACAGTGGTAGTTGCTCACGTCTGCCCCACCCATTCCAGGAAATTGTCACGATTGCAACATTAACTACCCATTCCCGCTCGTTAAAGCTGCAATATCTTCTTACTTTAAATACTGTACATAATTTCATACCGATCTGCTACCTCTTATATTCAGACAATTATTCGGATGGCAGGTACGCCATCCAGCCAAGTTAGGCAAGATAGCCCTACAACTTGGCGTCATTTTGATATCAGAACTTTAATGGCAGACCTAGATTTTGCCAGTTTGAATGAATGAGTTATAGACACAGCTTGGTAGGCTATGCGTGAATAACTTGGCATTTATACGTTGAAAACGTGTTTTTTATGAGATGTCTTATACTGGGGTGAAGTTGGTTTTATATTGGGATATTCGGACTTCCTGCTTCAATAGCTCACGAACGAAACGTTCAAATACGATACCATAACTAAATTATTAACCCTGGCAACGTAGGCAGTCGATTACAACCACATTTTCGACAGAATTAGCCTACTTACGTTTAAAATTTATCTTTAAAGCCGCCGGTGCGCCGAGTGTTTAGGGATCGTCTACAAAGTACAGACCAAGAAACTGAGGAGTTGCAAGATGTCAAAGCCGTCGTGTATAATACCTACCTTGGACTGTGGAGTAAACTTATGATGACCATACTGCAGCTTTTAAGTTTGGACGTTTTGCATCTGTTGATTACTTTTTTAATAAGCTGGTTTTAATTTTGTATATTTTTTTTCATTTCTAAAATTCAATAAACTCTCAATTGTACGATGGGATGCACTAAAATCAGCACCCCCTTGCATTGCATCCCATTGACGACATTACAGCTTTTCGGTTTGGAAATCTTCCATGTTTTCATTTGATGTTTTTATTTATTTATTTATTTTTATAATTTCAATAGATTTTCAACTGTGTGGTGGACAACATTAACAACAAGCCTCCACATAGTACATGCTCCATTGACAATACTGCTGCTTTTACATATGAACTTTTTTTGGTTTAATTTTGGTACACCTTATAACAAAAACATTTCAGTGGCGAATCAACTGCAAATAGGATAGCAGAAAAGCACACACTTAATAGACAACTCCCTACCGGCCATACTGCAACTGCCAGGTTCACAAATTTTCTAATTTGTTTAATTCAGGCAAATTTGTATTTGGAAAAAAATTCAAAGCTTTGCAACCATCAGTTGAACCACACAACTCTTTACACAGCACTTAGATCGTATCCATTTATACAACTTGATATATACTGAAACAATGCAGGTTAAGTATCTTGCTCAAGTGTAAAACAACAGCATTCAACCTGAGAATCGAGCCATCAACCTTCTGGATGCAAGGGCAGTTCCTTACCCATTACCCTACAGCACCACCATGACAGTGGACTGTGCTGCCATGCTTAAAAGAGGTCTAGATTAATTTAGGTGAATTTGTCTTTTTTCTTTAACCCTCTATGGTACGCATTATGATGCCAGTTGGTAAAAAAATGTTTGTAATGTTTTTTTGTCATAAAATAGACCAAGTAAACATAATTTAAAGAAATTTTCAAGAAATAATTTTTTTGGGGTACACTTTAGGGTGCGTTACCTTAAAGCAACACAGTACCATAATGGTAAGGAATGAAAAAAGAGAGTTATTGTTTAAAGTTTGAATGAAATTTATTACAAAACTCATGGAAAATATTCAACGCCCCACCAGTTTAAAATTCATGCCATTTGAAATTGAAAAACATTAAAAATGAACTTTTTTCAGAAGTTAGTTTGTCTGAACGTTACCTTCAGACAACATTGTACCATTGTGGAACAGCCTATAGGAATGAATGCAATAAAGAGCGTAAGCATATTTCATCAAACTTTATATCAACAATCTATCAAACCGAACTATCAAACCCCTCTTCAAAACAAGATAGTGAGTCACATGTCAGTGTTTGATCATTTGTGTTACATTTGAATGCTAGTTTTCAGTTTCCTGATGTGTGACTTTCCTCAGATATGTTGCCACCATTTCTTGTGTTGCTGCCATCTTTGGCTCACTGCTTATGGTAATTCATGAAGCAGTTCTTCTCAGCTGTGAAGCATAGGTAAGTGGCACACTTTGAGCACTGAACTTTCACTATACCCTTACAGCCAGGGTATTTGCACCGGCCCCTATTCTCCACCCAAACAGGCCAATGATCAGTGTTGTCCTGACGCACAGGTGTTGATGGCACTGGTGCAGCATGACCTCTGCGCTTCTTCTCAGCCAGGTCTTCCTCAACATTTTGTGATGGTCTCCCCCTCCTCTTCAAGACTTTCCTCTCCATGCAAAGGCAACTTGCAACTTCAGCCTTGAATTTTAGCAAGCTGTACACATCTTTCTTTTGGATGCCACAGTCCCTGCAGTCCCTGCGGTATAAGAGCCACGCCTCAACTAGAGTGAAATCCATCATGTGGAACACAATCCTGTGATACCACTTCCTTGACCTCACCTTTGTTCTGTAAAGAGCAATCAGCGAATCTAGAAGATCCACTCCTCCCATACTTTTATTGTAGGTCTGAACAATATTTGGGCATGTAACCTCCACTACTTCCTTTCTTTTCTTATCCCACCTTTGCACGGAGACCGTTGGGTTGGCTGAGGCAAAGGTTGAGAGGAGTGTGACAGCACGATTGTCATGCCATTTAACTGCCCTGAGCTGGGCTCCATCATGCCTGGTTTCTTTCTCTTCAAAGGCTCCCCTGCCTTTCTTCTTCATTGCTGCATCCTCAGAGAAGCTGCACCCTGCCAGGCGATTCTGCCGCACTGTTCCAACACAGTGGATCTTTCTCTTCTGGAGAGTGGTTTGGAGATCTACACTGCAGAACCAGTTGTCAAAGAACAGCTTGTGGGAGAAGTTGCCTGGGATTATGCTTGCAAGTCGTAAAACGATGTTGCCACTTGCTCCAATATCTGGCATTCCATCCATTGGAGAGATTGAGCCAGTGTATACCTCGAAGTTGTAGGCGATCCCATTGCTGTCTGTCAAGACAAATATTTTGTAACCCCAGCGCTTTGGTTTGTTTGGGTTATACTGCTTTATGCCACTTTTTCCCTTGAATGGCACAACTTGCTCATCAACACAGAGCCTCTCATCCTTTGGGATTGCTTGAAAGCGTTGCTGGAGTGATGTCAGTAGAGGACGCACTTTGTAAAGTTTGTCATAGCCAGGTTGGCCTGGAGGAATTTGCTGCATGTTGTCTGCGAAATGGAGGTTGCGTTTGATAGCCTCCCAACGATGCATCGCCATGGTATTCACTACACAGTCAACCCTTGTGGTTGAGTTCCAATACATGCGGGATCCTGGCAGCCCATAAATGGACATAGAGCAGTTTATTGGCATTAGCTTCTATATTTCATCACAGGTGACATTTAGTGGCTTTTCTAAATTACATTGGACAGCGTAGAGGTTAGATTGCTCCACCATGTTCTTAATGCAGGTGTTACTTAACAAGCCCCTGAAGTATTCAATTGGAGGCTTCACTTCTGTGGCTTGTGGGAGACTGCCTTTCCATTGTGGGACAGGAAGAATGGTCCTGCAGTTTTTCCACTCTAGTCCCTTGGCCCTTTTTGGTATTTCTTGAAGGGGAACTAAAAAACAAACAAATATCCTAAGCATGCTATGAAAATATCAATAAAATGCAATACATTAAGAATAGGTGAAAAATGGTTATCAATGCATTATACACCCTATCTTATACTGGTAATACCTGTCGCTGCAATTTCACCCTCACTGTCCTCATCTTCATCCTCAGGTTCATTCTCACCCTCACTCTCACTCTCACTTTCTCCTTGCAGGGTTGCTAGCAGCTCGTTGTCTTCCTCACCACTACATTCTAATTCATCCTCACTAACATCAACTGGGAGTGCTAATTCTACCTTCTTCTTTGAAGAGCCATAGAAAAATGTTGTGTTCATTCTCTAAATGGAAGAAAAATGTGTGTAAAATATAAGCTTATGCTCTGCAGAGAGGACTTACAAAGTGCACTGTTATAGTAGACAATACAGTGTAATAGCCTGAACTTTATTACAACTAACACTATCAGATTTATCTAGGTTAATTTGTAGAGATAGAAATAAAATTATGATGACTGTTATGCTTTTGAACAGTATATAAACCTAAATACACAATACCAAAAAATGTCATGGTGGAAATTCATAATGGTACGGTGTTACTTCAAGGCAACATTTGCATTTTAACAATTTTCCATTACTTAATTATCAAATAAAGTACATTAAACGATTAAAAATGAAACTTTACTCACCTATTATTGTGAATCCGATTTTTTCCAGATTGTAAAATGACACAAAAAGACGTTTTAAGACCAATTTTGTGGAGAGAGATGATGGAGCTGAACCATGTGGAAAAGGCGGCAAAAGAGGGATTCAAAATGGCCTCCAGAGAGTCATGTGACAAATTAAAACACTGCTATTGGTTTCCTTAGGGCCCTGCCTCTTTTTTAAAGCATTGCATCATAATTGAGGATGTATTGTGTGAGTGTAAAAGGCCAAAAATGGGTATGTTACCTAGAGGCAACACGGTACCATAGAGGGTTAATGTTTTTCTTCAATTAAGGTCAGTTTTTATTTGGCATGCAATAACTTTACAGCTGTCAGTAGAACAACACTAAAACCAACAATACTTAATACAAGGCCCCCTACTCGGCATACTACAACTTTCAGATTTGGAAATGTTACTTAATTTTGGTGAATTTTTATTTGGGAAAATCAATAACTTCGTAACTGCAAGTTAAACATTTCCGGTGGAGACGGTCCCTTAAATCTCCGGAAGCGCGAGATGCTGAATATAGCTCAATTCTGTCGAAGTTCGTTTAAATATATGAATATAGGAAAGACTTTGGTAAATACTAAGGCTGTAGCTTGTAATATTTTATGCCCACACAATTTATGGTTTGTTTGATTATTTGACGTTTCGTTCGTGATCTACTGAAGCCGGAGTCCGAATATCCCAATATAAAACCAACTTTACCCCAGTATTCCACATAGGCTACAAATGCCCCATTCGCACGGGACTAGTACGCTACCTGGGGATCTCTAGTAACTTGTAATAATTGCTGAGGTCGTCTGTGATCTTAATCCCGTGCGAAACTGCATCTCGGTGATTTGGGGTTGTATTTTACTGTTACGCAGAGCAGAGCCTTGACATTTTCAATCATATCCGGGGGGATAATGTCGGTAAATTCATACTCAAGAGAGGAGTGTGATCAACCATAGACCGTATAAAAATAGGTATCAACGTTAGGTTTACATGGTGGGAAATAATTCATTGTCACAAGGAATTGCCACAGTTAATTTTTAACCTGGCAAGCTGGCTAGAAAGTAATAAATGCATTGCTAGCTAACTTGAGTTGGATTGTAAACATCAAATAACCTTGATTGTAAGGCTAGCTTTGCTTGTTACCTACCTACACACTTCTCTCTTGAGCGTCTAGCAGCGATTATAGACTAACTATCGAGATTCTAAGTAACTGGAGATAAAACTTTTTTTGTAGGCCACTCCAAGCAGATCATAAACGCTTGAAGATAAAAACGACTCATTGAAATCGGTTCAGAAATGTAAACATTATAGTGCTTTTTATCCAGAAAAACCGCAGCTGCCCCGTTTACTTATATTTGTTTTCAGGGCAGTCTTGCCTGGTCCAATGACGGCGACGTTGACGTATCGCAGCAACTGGCCGAAGCAGTCAATGCGGCGTCAGTCAATATAGCGAGTAGGCTATGAGCAGGCTAAAGTACGGTGAAATGAGCGACCGTGAGCGACAATAAGACGGCAGATTCGTCGGAAATCGTTCGAAATAAAAGTCTGCCTGCGCGTGTATTTTTATAAAGCTTTTTTTATATTTCTGCCATGTTGATTCTTGGAAGTGCAGTAAGTCTAAATATGAAATACCATGATCTTGCTTTTTTGTAGGAGAATATAAAACGGATTCCAGCATATTTGTCATAATTAATAGGTCATGTTACCACTGAGGTGTTCTAACAACTCTAGATGATCCTATAACAATTGTGGCATGTGGCATGGGTTTGTTAGTACACAATAAAATGTCCAGTGCTAATTCAACTCTAAATAGATAACATTTGGACCCACATTCCAGAGTCAGACCAAAAGTTATCTGTTAAGACTTGAATTAACAATAGACATTTACTGCATACAGCCATTCACTAAATTGATATGATGACAAAGATATCAAATGATATGATAGAAAATTTGATAGAAAATGTTGTGGTTCAACTAAACAGTGTATTCCTCTCTACTGCTAGTATAGGTCAATGGATCGTGTACATCAGGCGCTGCTGCCTCCTCTGGACATGTTGTCTCAATGACATTTTCTATGACGCTTTTTTGATATAAGTGACACCATATCTGAAGAGTGGAGGGTCCAAGGTATTCAAAACACCCCCATATCATTGAGACAACATGTCCAGGGGAGGCAGCAGAGCATGTTATCTGTTATAGTATCAGAAAGCAATTGGAACTTAATTGAATGAAATTCGCCTATGTACTGCATGTTCAAACCCCAGCCACATTTTCTATGACGATTATTTGATATAAGTGACACCATATCTGAAGAGTGGAGGGTCCAAGGTTTTCAAAACACCCCCATATCATTGAGACAACATGTCCAGGGGAGGCAGCAGAGCATGTTATCTGTTATAGTATCAGAAAGCAATTGGAGCTTAATTGAATTAAATTTGCCTATGTACTGCATGTTCAAACCCCAGCCACATTTTCTATAACGCCTATTTGATATAAGTGACACCATATCTGAAGAGTGGAGGGTCCAAGGTATTCAAAACACCCCCATATCATTGAGACAACATGTCCAGGGGAGGCAGCAGCACATTATATATGTTATGCTATCAGAAAGCAATTGGGATTTAATTGAATGAAATTTGCCTATGTACTGCATGCTTTTACCCCAGCCATGATATTCTGTGTGTGATGTTTTCACCTTTACAAACAAGTGTTAATATTCTCCTTGCCATTCTAGTGCAATATCCAGCCACATTTTCATATTTATTTGTTTTAAGTTGCATAGTTGATGTAACAAGTTAGCACAGAATGTTGAAGCAATGCATTTTAAATTACTCTAATTCTTCCCTTACCATTAAGTTAAACTCATGTACTGATGTAATGTTGTATTGGATATTGCAGTAATAATTAAAAGTATTGGGTGTATTTTACTTTTAATTCTCCATTTAAAATTTTGCCTTGTCATTGTTAAAAATGTAGGGGAAAAAAGTAGAAAAAAGGAAGACATATTTGTTTGTAATTAATATTAGTGTTGTGAATAGTTTTACAATGTCTGTGTTTGAAATCGAAGTTGTTTTAATATTGTACAAATAGAAAACGAATAGTTCATATTTTACGACAACTTCAGTCTGATTTTTCCTTAATTAATTTCATTTTGCTGATCGTAACAGTGGTTTTACCGTCGGTCTTTTATTTTGAAATTTTCAGACCCGCGCGAAAGTCCTTAATGTCGCTAGCTTCACACTGCTGTAGGCTAAATAAATTCGAGTAAAATACAGACTTCGCTTATCCCGTTTGAATGCGCAGCACGAAACACAGACGCGGGGGGTAATTTCTAAACCACATGAGGTCCCCAGGTAAAAGGCCTACTAGTCCCGTGCGAATAGGACTAAAGACTGGAAAGCTCGCCGAACCCGTGAGCGTATGGACTGCAATGCACTCTCTATGGAGTTATCTAGATAGCCTAGCAACCGTTTCGTAATCATAAATTGAGACTGGCAAGAGAGACAGAGAGACATGCATAAGAGTAAAACCTGGATTGTTTATGTAATTATATGATCTGTAGCCTATGTATTTCAAATAAAAAATTTCGGCAACTTTACGAGAATACAATTCATAGGCCTATTTTAAATGCAGATTTCCATTTTCGCCTTCAACTTCACTTTACAATATGGATCTTGGTTTAGGAGTCTGTGCATTTTGTTACTCACCGATTTTTCGCAGTTTCGTTGCACCTGCCAAAAATGTACTTTAAAAACCTACTTTAAAAAAACAGCATGGCAAGTGTCTGTCCTAGTGCGACTACAATTTTATCAGTCGGTGGAGGTGTAGAGCTGCGTTAGGCTACTGCAAATATAGTAGCCTAGCCTAGTTATCAACTTGGCGTCCGTGACGAGTACATTGTGAATTTCTGACAATTCATTTATTTCCTTCAGTTGGGCTACAACACACGTTATTGTTTCAGTAAGCCGCTAATAGCCGACTGTTTCGACTGAATGACGGAATTTTATTTTAAAGGCATTATCCCCCCTAAGTGTTGACGTATTGCATGTTTTATTTTGTCCTGCTTTGGGCTACTCTGATTGTCATGCAAATATTGCGTAATTACGCATTGAATGGAAACAAATGAAGGGACGCAATATATATAGAGTTTATTGATGTTGTTTGTTTAGTTACCCATAAAGCGATATGGTTTATCTAAATCTCCTGACTAGTCCGGCAACTTCGGGCACAAATATCAGACAATAATTGCAGTTATGTAGCCTATAGGGTGACGGTAAACGTGGCACTTTTAGACGAAGGGATATAAGATTTGGTTTTTTATCGGATTAGGCCTCCTAAATGATAAAGTTAATCACTAGAAGGGGGTAAACTTATATATAAGTTAAACTATATAGGCTATATAAGTATCACCTGGCTTGAAGGCCTGCCCCTTGCAGTGCTGGTCGTAGGCGCGCTTCTGTCGCAGTCCCGCAGTGTCCTGGGCCTGGCGAGAGAAGTTGTGTGCCACTCGCAGTCGTTCCAGCAGCTGGCGGAAGTAGCAGGCCTCTGTACGGGCTGGTTCTCTGCTTTCGGGCGGGGCCCCGAACACCAAATCCACAGGCGTCCGGAGCTCCCGTCCGAACATCAGGGTGGCGGGTGTGCAGAGGCTGGACTCCTGTACGGCAGTTCTGTAGGACCACAAGACCAGGGGCAGGTGGCGGTCCCAGTCTCGCTGGTGCTGGCTGGCGAGGATGGTGAGTTGCGCAGTCAGGGTCTTGTTGAACCGTTCAACTAGTCCGTCGCTCTGGGGATGGAGTGGAGTTGTGCGGGTCTTGGCTACTCCGAGCCGACTGCAGACCTCAGCCAGCACCCGCGATTCAAAATTTCGCCCCTGGTCGCTGTGGAGTTGGGCGGGGACCCTGAAACGGGCAAACATCTCCTCGACCAGCTTCCCTGCTGTTGTTGCAGCACTTTGGTCCGGCACCGCGTACGCCTCGGGCCACTTCGTAAAGTAGTCCATAGCCACAAGCACGTAGCGGTTACCGGCCTCAGTGACAGGGAAAGGGCCGAGGACGTCCACCCCTACTCGCTCCATCGGGGCCCCCACCACGTAGCGTTGTAGAGGGGCGCGGGAGCGCTTGGTAGGCCCCTTGCATGCCGTACAGGAGTCACAGCAGTGGACGTGCAGCTCCACGTCCCGGCGGCACCCAGGCCAGTAAAAGCGCCCCCTCAATCGTCAGAGGGTCTTGCTGTTCCCGAAATGGCCCGCCACCACCGAGCCATGCACCAATCCGAGGACTTGGGGGCGGAGCGCTCGGGGAACGAGGAGTTGGAGGAGGTCGCTTCCAAGCCCGGGTGCCTGCCACCACCGATACAGCAGCCCGTCCCGCAGCTCAAGGTTCCTCCTCTGCCCGTAGTAGGTCTTGAGCTCGGGCCCCTCAGCCGAGACCTCAGCCCATTGCGGCGGTGTTTCTGCCTCCAGCCAGCCCCTCACCTTTCTTAGCGTGCTGTCGGCCTCCTGGCCTTCCCGCAGCTGCTCCTGCGACACTGGCAGCCACCCCGCCTCGCTGATGTTAGCGGTAGCCACCGCTAGCTCCACCTGGCTCTTATCTTCCTGTCGCTGGCAGTGTTGACAATCCAGCTCAGCACAGGGACGGCGGGACAAAGTGTCAGCGTTGGTGTGGTGCCGCCCCGCCCTGTGCTCGATCTGGAAATCGCACTCTTGTAGCTCTTCTAACCACCGTGCGACTTGGCCCTCTGGGTGCTTGAAGTTTAGGAGCCAGGTGAGCGAAGCGTGGTCAGTGCAGAGGCGGAAGTGGTTACCTTGGAGATAGGGTCGGAAGTGCCTCAGTGCCTTGACTACGACCAGCAGCTCTCGGCGGGTCACGCAGTAGTTCCGCTCTGCCCTGCTCAGGGCCCCGCTGTAGTAGGCGACAGCTCTCTCTCCGTCGCTGTCCTCCTGAGAGAGGACGGCTCCCACCCCCACGTTACTGGCGTCGGTGTCGACGATGAATGGCCGGTGCACATCGAGATACGCCAGTACGGGGGCCTCTGTGAGAGCCGTTCTGAACCGGGCAAAGGCATCTGAGCATTTGGTGGTCCAGACGAACGGCTGGTACTTGTCGGTGAGGCGATGGAGGGGACTGGTAATGGAGGCGAAACCCCGCACGAACCGCCGATAGTAGCTCGCCAACCCCAGGAAGCTGCGCAGCTCGCCTACATTTGCTGGAGTCGGCCAATCCCGCACAGCAGTTACCTTAGCTGGGTCGGTGGCTACCCCTCGCTCACTCACAACGTGCCCCAGGAAGGCCGTCTCCCTCCGGAGCAGCTGGCACTTCCGGGGATTCAACCGTAGCCCAGCCCGGCAAATCGCTGTGAGCACGTCGTGGAGGTTAGCGAGGGCGTGCTCGAAGCTACTGGCATGTACTAGGAGGTCGTCCAGGTACACTACACAGCAGCTTCGGGGGACGGCCGACAGCACCCTTTCCATCAGCCGCTCGAACGTGGCAGGGGCATTGCACAGTCCGAACGGCATCACGCAGAACTGCCACAACCCTTGCCCGATGGTGAAAGCGGTTTTCGCTTTAGCATCCTCGCCCATTTTGACCTGCCAGTAGCCACTCCGGAGGTCCAGCGAGCAGAACCAACTGGACCCCGCGATGTGGTCTAGCGCCTCGCCGATGCGGGGGAGAGGGTAGGCATCTTTGCGCGTTACGGCGTTGAGGCGCCAATAGTCCAAGCAAAAACGCCACTCTCCGTTCTTCTTCTGCACTAGGACAGCAGGGGCTGCCCACGGGCTGTTGGAGGGCTCAATGACGCCTGCAGCGGCCATCTCTCTAACCTTCTCCTCTGCCCCCAGCCGCTTTGCGAGTGACAACCAGTGAGGGCGCAGACGAACCGGTGCAGCGTCACCAGTGTCAATGGCATGCTGCACTAGCTCGGTCTGCTTGCATTCATCATCGAGGGCAGCGAAGAGGTCTGCATTGTCCTTCAGCAAGCGTTCAAGCTGTTGGCATTGGTGAGGGTTGAGGCCGCTGCAGCTGCGTCGCCACAGCTCGTGGACAGCACTCACCGTCTCGACAGAGGGAGGGGCAGGTTGTGACAGTGGGGCAGGCGAGCCACGCTCTGTGTTGGTTAGCTGGGGCGGCGGCTGGTGAGGGTGGGCTGAGGCTGCTCAGCGACGGGTCCTCCTGGACCTGCGTTTCCTCTTGGGGGTGGCGTGGAGGGCGAGGGTGGTGGCACCGATGGAGAGCCTGGCGTTGGCGATGTCCACCGTGGCACCCCAGTGGACCAGCAGATCCAGGCCGATTATGCACGCGTCGCTGATGTCGGCCAGCCAGAACTCGTGCGTCACCACCTCTCGGTTTCCGACCTCCACGCTCACCATCTTCTTGCCCCGCATGCCGAGCCTCTGCCCTGTCACTGACTGCAGCTGAGTGGTTGTTGGGGACCAGCCAGTGTTGGGGAGCGTTCCTGGTCGCACCAGGGAGATGGTGGCCCCCGTGTCGACCAGTGCCCAGCAGGATTGCCCATCCAGCCTACAATGCAGGTATAGCCCGCCCGCCTCCCCCAGTCGGCCCACTCGCTGATGGATGGTTTGCTCTTCCGCCCTCAAAAGGGCAGGCTGGAATTTGCTTTTGGCTCTCGTAATGGAAGGACTTTGCTCGGTTCCCACCTTCACAAAGGCAGATGGAATATTTGCTTTCGCGAGTGGGACCGAACTGGTTTCAGGCGCAGCAGGCTGCTCCTGATTGAGGAGGATGGGTTCCTGGGACAGCGGTTACCTCACAGCGCCGCCCCCCACGTCGTTTCCCGCCGGCCGTGGCGATCGGGGCTTGGGCGCTGGGCAGTCGCGGGCCAGGTGCCCTGGCTCATCGCAGTAATAGCAGCGGCTGCGCCGTGCTGGTGGTGGGCGCTGTCGTCGCTGTTGTGGGGGTGAGCGTGCCCAGCGGACTTCTTCCTCCTCCTCGTAGCAGTCGCTTTTGCGGACGCTGGGCCGGGTTGTCTGCCCTGGAGCCAAGCAGAGGACGTCCTCCACCCTCTATACCTCCTTGAGAGCGTCGTCTAGGGAGCAGGGCGTGGTCAGGATGACGTGCTGGCGCAGTCGTTCCGGGGAGAGGGTCTGGAGGAAGGCGTACAGTGCGAGCTCGTCCTGCCTTGCCGAGTTGAGGGACGGGTAGCCCTGCCGTGCGTGGAGCCGCACGTCCGCAGCCACGGTCCCCCAGCTCTCTTTTCCTTCACGGCGGCGGCTGTTCAGCTTCTCCCGGCTGCTGTGCATCGACCGCGTCTGGCCGAAACGCCTTGCCAAGGCCGTCGTCAGCGCCTTGAGATCGCCCTGTTCGGCAGCATCGAGGTCTAGCAGGACCTGCAGCGCTGGGCCCTCCAGGGCGAGTGCTAGGTGCGTCGCTGTCTGGCTCTCGCTCCAGCCGCAGTGACGGGCAGCCAGCTGCAGCTGGGCTAGGTACGTCTCCCACTCCGCTGCTCCACTGAACCGGGCTAGCTTCGGCTGTATGCTAGCTGGCATGCTAGCTGGTGTGCTGGTTGTCATGCTATCGCTAGCTGGCATGCTAGCGCTGGCTGGCGTGTTAGCGCTAGCTTCCCTCGGGTGCGTAGGTCGAACAGCACTGGCTCCGTCTGGTTGTCTGGGGGCCTTCTCTCGTTGCGCCACCGAGCTCTGCAGGTCGGCGCCCGTTGCCGTCTCTGCTGCCTCGGTCTTCCGCCGCCTTGGTACCCCCAGTCTCTCTTCCAGCTCTCGGATAGCCTTCTCCACTTCAGCTAGCTGAATCCCACTTCCGGACACCAATGTGGCGATTTTGCGAAGAAGCAGAGACGGAGACGGGCTTGGCTGTTTTCGAATCACTCCCGGGGAGCTTCGCTTTATTTGTGACATCTCTTCCAAAGAGTAATTCGTAGACTGACCATCATAGCTGGGCGAAGCCTGCTTTTATCAAAACCCGGGTCGCCGTGATTGGCTACCGAAGCACCGTAGACGAACCAATCACACAGCCTTAACGTCACATCACACAAAGGTTGGACAGTTTGCATACAGCGGAAACAGCAGCGCGAGACACACGCGCAAAACAGGGGAGACAGGCAGGGAATACAACACAACAGTAGTGGCTAGGTGGCTAAGGACAGAAACATGATGGTGCAAATCATAAACCCGAGGGGCTGCTAGAGCTACGTAAGCGATTCCTAGCAGGCTACACACTTAAAATGACAAACAAGTATTTACACGATCGCGGAGCGGGACAAGTTAACCGCTAACAAGTTAACACAATTATTTACTTGTCACAGGCAAGATCGCCACAGTATATTTAAAAAAAGTTCTTCAAGTGGGTTTGGTCTAAATCAATTGGCTATTGATTGAAATAAAGATAAATACTTTTAAAGATACTTTGGCCCAGGTTAAATAAATATCTAGACCATCTGTACTATGCTTTGTAAACAGAGACACAAAAGGCATAGAAAAGTGAGGCTATAACGCATAGCAAAGATAAAAAAAGAAGAAGCATTTGATTATTATATGTTATAATATTACCAGGTTTGTGACCTGGCTTGGACTTCTTCAAAATGAGCCCGCATATTGCCCATGGACAAGGACGACCCTGTCTGTTTTTGAATTTCATATTTTTAACTAGAGATTTTAACTTGAGATTTGGGGTGTGATTGATGCCGCCTAGGTATCCCTAGCTAATTACTTTTTAAAAATTTTATTTAAATCTCTTGTAAGTGTAGTGTAGTGAGCTAAGCTACCAGTTACTCTACATTAAATGAAGCTTCACTGCACTGAATCTACCCCCCAGAGAAATGTAGCAAGCTAAGCTACAGCAACATGGCAAAAGTAGTTTACTACATCAAAGCTATTTTTTATTTTATTTTTTTTGTTTTAACATTGAACAACTTCATTCCAAGGAGGCCATTTTAGTTGGGTGGATCCTCTACAAAAGAAATAAAATTCTACAATTTTGTATATTGTCTTATTCAAGAATCAATGCACACTTAATTCTAACATCCATGCACAATCATGCACCTTACAACCATAGCAATATCCACCTGACTTCCACCTGATAGTAACATAACTGAACAGTGTATACTCAGAAAATAGTATATTATAGTTATGGTTATGGTTCTCTAGTCTCCATTCTAGTTTTAGCTATTCTATTAATTTTTATATTTGAGTTAGTCTATTTAGTTATTGTATATAATTCAGCCTTTAATTGTATTTGTTTCTTTTACCTAGCCTACCTCATTGTTTTTGTATTTTGATGTATGTCAAGTGGCTGCTGTAACATTTTAATTTCTCTTTGGGATTAATAAAGTAGTCTATCTATCTATCTATCTATCTAACTATCTATCTATCTATCTATCTCTGTATTGGTAACTATATCTACATAAATTTCAAGCAAATCATTTTGATTAAATACCATACTTTGGTTTTGTAGAGACTTGCATTTTTGTTGTACCCTCTGCTGGTCAATGTTAAAAACTACAAAAGTCATATTTCAGAGTAATCTAAACTTTTCAACTTTTCCTCTGTTCTCTCATTTTTCCCCACCTCTTCCCTCCTATATATTACATCACATTACATTACAGGCATTTGGCAGATGTCCAGAGCGAAGTGTAGGCTATAACCATAACCAGGGACAAGTGTGTTGAAAACCCTAGAGGGAAGTACAGTTCCAAGTGCAGAGAGGGAGCGACCGCGTAGTTTAACTTGGACCCTGTAGGTCTGATCAACACAAACAAACGCAGCAAAGCAGTCTCTGCAAATAATACAAGCAATAATTAAACAAGTAGGCGCGAGTGCAATAACTAAAATAAACAGCTTACCTAGCTACATGCCTATCTTTCCATCAAGTAAACTCAAGCTCGCGTGTGTCTGTATTCCAGGCATCAGCCCAAGGTACGTGATGTTACCGTCATACAGAAGTGCTTCTGTCGGCTACACATACAGGTCCGTGTATGGCTGTGGCGTCATTTACTGATCCTTAGCAGTTTTATTTCAGACCGCAGCAGAAAGCTCCGCTGCGCTTGAGCTTCAGAAATGCTTGGGAAAATGTAGCTTGTGTGGACGCTACCGGAACTACTTGGTCAATAAAAGAACTTCGCTACTGAAAAGCTATTTGATTCAGAAAACAGCGGCGCTACCACCAAGCTACTGAGAAATGTAGTTAAACCAGAGACTGTAAAAAATATGGACAAAGCTACTGTGACGTCACCCATTGACTCTCCGTGGGTCTCCGAAAATACGTTTTGAAGCTCAATGGCGGGCGCGGCCATTTTGGAGTTGGAGCCAAAACCACAGAGTTTAAAAGCCGCTCTGTGATTTTTACAATTTGATTGACAGTCCGGTGCGGAAAAGCCCATCAACCTGAACGAGGCTAGCTGACTGTCTGCCGTTATGTTTTAAAATATATTATCAGATGTTTACGGAGTTTAATTTCCATCCGTGACTGTACTGTCATGTAATCACGTTATATGTATGACATTAAAAATACAATTAGGCTATGTTCAGTTATCTTCAATTCATGTTTCTCAGCAAAACGAATATGCTTAACTAGCATATCAGCTTGCCAGTGAGCTAGGTAGGCTATCCGTGGTTAGCTCACGCATTAGCAATATGAACCACAGGGGAAGAACATTGACTACACTGATGGTCAATCAATCGGAGATGTGTAGGCTACTGGTGATTTGACTAGGCTAATTTTCGTATAACTGTCTGGTAGATCTGCTGTTAACCGAGCAAGTTATCGTCGTAGGTTTTCGCCAGTCAGTTAATGAGCCAGTAACTGCTACTACTAGCTACTCCATCGCCGTTTGTGGTGTTCACTTGCTGGGTGACGCTAGCTGACCGATCGTTCGCAAATCACTTTCTACCGAATAAAAATTAACACTGTCAGCGGTTATTAACAAATCTACCAAGTATTTTAATAACTGATCTGCAGGCGTGTAAATATGACAACGCACTTTGTACAGCAAGTTTTCCACCTGGTGCATGAAGACAAAAATAATGTAGCCTACGTTGAATTTCTAATTATTATTAGGCTATCGTTTTTTTCTTGTAAATCATCAAAACCAATGGAGAAAAGCCAATATACGCAAGGAGCCCCCAGAACCGATTCTGAGAACCACTGTCTTAAATGCCTAGCTTGTCGGTCTCTTAAATGCTAAAAACATATTCCTTTCTAAATGCCAAGATGGTTAATTTCGTTAAATTCTGTGTGTGTGATTTCAGCAAATGAACCTTGAGACTCTTAATTCGCTTCGTGAAACTGAAAAAGTGTTTATCCCAAAATCGGGATTATAGTAGCTTTGTCACATGCTTGAAGCATGGCCCAGGTAGACATTTACGGAATGTACACGACTGACAAGCCGCCAAACACGTCTGACAGATTGAATGTTTGCCGGTTAAGGTTAGCTAGCTAGTCAAATGGCTTGGTAGCCGAAGTTGCGAACTGTTTTAGCATAGGCTACTACTGGACTACCAAATATAGCAAGCTGATTACGCTTTCTGCCAACTAATTATTTGGTTAAGTAGGCTAAAGGAAATAGTAAAAATGACTCGGCTACCGAAAAACTTAAGAGGAGGATTATTTTATGGTCGTCTAGTGCAGCTGTAAATAGCACACGCCATAATGAAATCACCACGAAATGGGATGCCTGCATTTTCAGACTTAGCACAGGCGGACCGTAGCCGGAGCCGCAATGGCAAGGCCAAGTAGCGCCACCGCCCACCCCAGTGACCATAGACTGTGGCCCCTACTGTAGCATAGTCCTCCGAAGTAATCCGGAAGTGACGCAAGCTGTACCTCATTGGTCCAGAACAAATATTGGCCCTGTGCCCAAATGATGCAATAAATCATAAAATAGACCCATGGACAGTCATAAGACGAATAAAATACACCTAGTATGACTATTTGTTCTTGTGAGAAAAAATTAGTGGCTTTGTATTTTTATTGCATTTGTACCGTAGACTTACATGGAAACCGGATATGAAAACACCTATACTGGAGCCATCCGTAGTGGCGCTAGTGAGCAACCAGGAACTACAACACCAGGAAATGAGCTTCAAAAACGAAGTCTGGTTTTGGCCGCTTGAGTTAAACTAGTAACGCCGCTATTTGTAGCGACGCTGCTGCCCAACACTGGTACCTATGTCCCAGTGTGAAATCCTCTAACATGCTTTGGCTTCACTTTCAAGGTATCTGTAGGCCGGTGCATGGAATGCGTTGTGGCCATGTTTTTTTCACCTTCCCATTGACACTTTGTTTGGAATTACCTCAGGTGAGATGGACTCGTGTACTAGTAGTCTCCATGCTGCCAGATAATCTTCGGTGGGTGATTTTATTGGCTTTGTCATTCCTTATTTTAGGTGCTACTTCCCCACTAGCTGCTGTTTTGCCTTGGCCTGCTGTTTTACCTCTAAATAGTGATACTCTAAATAGAGTAATAGATTCTCGTTTTGTCTTGGCAATAGCTTTTTATATTTCTCTGCCTGCGCAGTGTAACTACTCAACATGTGGTAATTATGAAACATTTCACAAAACATTTTTAAAACACAGAAATATTTTACTTTCTGTCCCGAAATTTAACATGGTATTTCTGAGCTTAGACATCAACATACATACATACATACAAGTTTCAGACATTGCTAAGCCTGTCACATGCCCACTGACAACTGATTGGCGGATGGTGGCTATATTTTTCAGATATGAATTAATCATTGCACAACTGACGGCAGACTAACTCAAAGACATAGTATGCAAAGTTGCATCTTGATTGGTCAAGCATTTGAGAAGTTAGAGGCCTTTTTATTTCTTTTTCTGTAACAGCACCACCTATTGGCGACAAAAATTGACATGCTGCCTCAGAGTCCATTACTGCATATGTATGTGTAACCATACACAGGAACATTTGTGGCCTCTGCCTTCCTGACCATGGGACTGATTCTTGACTGAATCACATTTACCATTTTTCTGGACAACCAAGGCATAATTAAGTGCCGGTCCCCTTCCTCTTTTGGCCCTGCAATAAAGCGTGGGGCAGGAACACCCCTTTTAGTAGGAAATGGGGAGCCTGACTTAACACACTTAACACATAAAAGCAGCAATCAGTGGTTTATCTATCAGTGTTTGATTGACTGCTCCAATACACCACTCCATAAACCAATCAAATGTTTGTGTGTCCAAAGTAATCCATGAACCAGGTTCCAGAAAACACACTTGGGGTAAAAACTCACAAAAAGTTTACCAACTTTGAAGACACACTAAGAAAATTGACGAACTTCGATGATTGCCACAACTAGCACCTTGCCTGATCTACAAGACAGGCCTACTACCATCCGTGAAATAAACCAAGCTGGTTTATTTCCCTCTGACAGCTGATTTGAGGAACAAGCATCCTCAGACATTTCCTCCAATATCTCACTTGCGGTCGGACCCAAGTGGAAGATACACTACAGGGCAAGAAATATGTGGACACCTGACCTCCACCATCTCATCCACAGTTATGGGCATTAATATGGAATTGGTCCACCCTTTGCTCCTATAACAACTACCACTCACCTGAAGACTATACTAGATTCTGGAGATTGCTTCCATTCAGCCAGAAGAGCCTTTGTGAGGTCAGGCACTGATTGAGTGATTAGTTCTGGCTCACAGTTTGCTTTCTGATTGATCCCAAAGGTGTTGGATGGGCTTGAGATCAGGGCTCTGAGGAGGCCAGTCAAGTTATTCCATACTGATCTTGACAATACCATTTCTATGTGGACAGGGGTGCCCACACAGCAAAAAGTCCAGTGTTGAATTAACTCCCACAGAGTTGATTTCAACACTTTTTCAGGGTTTATATTGCTCCACACTCTCCAGAGTTAAATTAACACTTTCAAAATAGTTAACCTCTTAAGGCACAAACCAAATCTTGCCAATCCTTGCCCATTTAGGGGGTACCCTATTTAAAGCTTTATAACTCCAGATGTGAACACCACAGAGACTTGAAAAATGGCTTAAATGAAGCAAGACATTTGGACAATTTACAATACTAACAGATTAGTTTATATTCATAATTTTGGAAGAAATAAAGTGCCACAAATGCAATTGTCTAGACAAAAAATCAAAAATGAATCTGCACTTTTTAAGTTTGCAATGAAATACTGAGAGATTGCATATATACAGCAGGTTAAACTATACATGTGCTAGATCAAAAACTTCTTGACCACAAGTTCATAAAATCTAAGGGTGGATATGTAGAACTACTATAGATGTATGAAGCAAAAACTAAGCAGTGTACCCAGCGTCTCCAAATCTATCCAAAATGTCTAAATTATGCATTGCTGTAAATTACAACATATTCACGTATTTCACTACAAATCAACCGTTTTGACTCAAGAAAATCACTGTTGCATAATTTTCAAGTGGGAATTAAAAGCTTTCAGTCAGTACAGTGGTCTAAAATATCTAGGGGTCCAGAAACATATCTAAAATCTCTCCATAATTGAATAAAATGCTTTTTGTCCATTATAAAGCATATTGTAGCCCAACGATAGGAGGCGCCACCGGGGAGGGGTGACGGGTGGAATTATTTAACACGAACACCAGAACGGATATAGTTGTCTCGGTCAATGTAACCGGGACTTTTATTCTGAAACAGGAAAACAAGCAAAATAATACAAACAAAAAGGCTAGCTCCAAGTGAGCCTAACTATACGGGTCTTTCGGGCCCTGTCTAAAGTCGGGCCTTACCGACAAGACAAACAATAGACAAAAGAGTGGTCAAAAACAAGCGCAGTTCGGTACACAGTTCAGTTCCTCACACAGAAAATGGGTCAAAAGGTAATTGGGCACTCACAGGTCATTCACAGGTTCCAATACAATCTGTAGCACTCACTCAGTCTTTTCACAAAGAAAACTCCAAACTCCCACACCTTCACAGCTGTATGGGCTCCTACTTACACTAAGGTTCATTAGGTAGAATGGCTTTCAGGTGGGTTTAACAAGGGGGCGGAGCTGGCAATTGAAAGGGGGTGGAGCCACCGGAATGGAAAATACCGGCTTTCCACTACAGCTCCCTTCATGGCCTTACAATATAAATGAGCCCCTTATGAAGGTTTAAGATGAAACATTGCTATCAGATTAAAAAAATAACACACACAATGCGGTACAGTACCTAAATGTGTAATAATTAACTCTTGTGTGTATTTCTATACTCTGCACTCTCGTATGTTTTCTTGTATGGGGATGGGACGACATGAAAACAATTTTCAGCCGTCCACCATGTTTTGGCAATGTTCCAACTCTCACGTCATCACTGTTGCATGCTTCACAAAAATTATTACACTACATCTAACACTTACATTACAGTGTGAAATATCCACATTCTATGTGGTAATTTCTACTCTGGAAAAGACCACTCAACAACTTTATGTTCGAGAATCAACTTTATCTCGAAAAGCGCAAAACAATATATACATAAGTAGGCGAACGCTGGAGCTAGCTCTACACAGCCTGGTAGACCGGAAGTACAACCCCACAACCCCGGAAATTCCCAAAAACAGCATCCCTTATCAAACAGCTACCCCTAGTGGGAGCATGGCTCTATTACCCTTATCCAAAATTAGTATTAACTCATTTTATAATGCTCACATTACAACACTTCTCCCCCTTTAAATTCCAACATTCCCCAAATGTAAATGAACGCAGAAAATAACAATAGGGGTGTCTTTAGTACACCCTAAACTTATACTCAGCAACAGTTTACCAATACAAGCACCTGAAAAACATGGCAGATTCAAACACTCAGTCAAACAACAACTGTCCCATCAAACATCCAGTCTGTCTGGAGGTTTGCGAGTGCGCTGTGATCTGTGCACTACCCCCGGTGACCCATCAGACACCACTGGTGAGGGTGTTTTGGGTGGATCCGGTGTTGGGGGCCTGAGAGGGGTCTGTGTGTCAGTGTGAGAATGTCCATCCTTTCCAGGGTTCACAGACACCTCTTCCTGTGTGTCACTCTCTGGCATAATCCCTGGTGGACATGCTCCCACAGCGGTCTGTCTGACCACTGGACACTCCGTGGAACTGCCCATTTCAGAGCCTGTATCATGACGCAGGCGCACATGGTCCTGATGTCTGCGGAAAACACGTCCATCAGTCAGCCTAACAACATATAAGACAGGGCCACTCTGCCTAACAATGACCCCGGGTAGGCATTGCTGGTTGTTGCTACTGCTGAAGTTTCTCACATAGACATTGTCATCAGGTTTTAACTGTGTCTCACGTGCATGGTAATCATGTCCCTCCTTCTACTTTTCCTGCTTCCTCTCCACCTTTGCCTTCATGTCCGGGCGCAGGAGGTCTAATCTTGACTTGGGCATTTCTGTTGGAGTGCGTGCCGTCATAGTCTGTGGCGTGAGGCGGTATTTAAACAGGAAACGCGAAAGCCGAGTGCTAAGAGAGTCACCTGTCATACGCTTCAGGCCTTCCTTCTCACTGTCTGAACAGCCCGTTCCGCCAAACCATTTGAGGCTGGGTGGAAAGGAGCCGTCCGAATGTGATGAATGTCATTCTGTTGCATGAACTCACTGAACAGCTCACTGGTGAACGTTGGGCCATTATCAGTGACCAGCGTGTCAGGCAAGCCATGGACTGCAAACACGTGCCTGAGTTTGTCTATGGTTGTGTGTTACTCATGATATGGGCTTCTATCCATTTTGAGTGAGCATCTACCATTACCAGAAACATCTGCCCCATAAAAGGGCCAGCAAAATCTAAATGTAGCCTAGACCAGTGGCGGCCTGGCCACTCCCATGGGTGCAACGGAGCTGGTGGAGCCCTGTTCTGATTAGTCTGACACTGCGTGCATGATTTTACCTTGATCTCCAGATCCTCATCCATTCTTGGCCACCAGGCATAGGATCTTGCAAGGCTTTTCATCCGAGTCACAACTGGATGAGTCTCATGTATTTCCTCCACAATCTGTGAACAGCCAGGGGGAGGTACGATGACCCTTGAACCCAGAAGATGCAGCCATCTTGCAGACTCAGTTCTGTCTTGCGTTTAGCATAAGGCCTCAGTTTCTCTCCTTCCACAACACTGGGCCAACCTTGTAACCTAATCAACAACCTTGTAAAAGGAACGTCTTGACTTGGGACAGGACTGGGTCCCTCTCTGTCCACTGCTTGATCTGGGTCGCCTTTACAGGTGTCTCTGACAGCCTCTCCAAGGAAAACACCGTCTCTGGAGGCACGTATGTAGCAGCAGGTGTCTCAGGTAAAGGTAGCGCATCGGCGTTTCCGGATGTTGTTCGAAAAATGAAGAGCGACACATTCATTAGAAGGAAAAGATCAGTCATGAGAAGCAGGGATGTGTGTTTACAATGAGTCTAACGTGGAGTTTGATGTTGAATGGGCTTCTATTGGATGGGCAGGGGGGGTTTGCTTACATGGGTATATCTAAAGATCTAAATATTGAAGCAAGCAACCTAAAAAGGAACCCCTCAGGGCTGTTCCGTTATTGGAAAATAATGTACTTCGGGGCTAGTTAAGCGACCCTCGGCTTCGCCACATCACCACTCCCGTTGTACATTATTTTCCAATAACGGGACAGCCCGTCGTGGTTTATTCCTTAGGCTACATGTCAGTAAAACTTCATTAGTTGCACCGGTGCGAGTGCAGTCTAGCTGGACAAATTAATTCACACTTTTTATACTGATAATGTCTTGTGCTTATATGTCCTGCTCCCGCACACTATTAGACTATTTTGGCTGTATATTTCTAATACATGAATTGCAAGCATGGTATTTTTATTTTTTGAAAACCTAATCAACAACAAGCAACCTAAAAACTGTCTGGGGTGCACACAAAAGCCCAGGTAGGTGTGAAAATTACCCCAGAAGTGTTATAAAGTGAAATTCCTCTTTAATGCAGTGGTGCACAGACTGTAGGTCGCCACTCACGTTTGGACATTGCGGGAGATATCTGTTGGGTCATGAATTAATTACCCAGGGTTTACACCATACACGGTATTCCCGTGGCTCTCTATTTTGGCAGAGAGCGAGAGTAGACCACCGTAATTTCTGCTGCATTCTGCCAAACTGCTTATAATAACTGTCCTTGACGCTCTCGCTTGGCTAGAAAGTCAGCCAAACTTAGGTCATGGGGGATATCTATTTGGTCATGGTATTGTGTAGCTTACAGCAACATTGCAATGCAGCCTAATTAGGCCTGAATGAAAAAGGTGAGAGTATTCATTAATGTTTTTCTGTGTTTGTACAAATAAACACTGAATAGAAAAATAAAACAAATTAAAACACATTTTTTATTGTTTGCATGAGTGTTTCGTATGATCACATAAATACTTGTTTTAATGTTGACTGGTGTGCCATTCCTTCAGCACCCTACAACATAGTGCCGATTCTACCCAAGCAACTTGTTTATTATGGAGGACCAAAGGTATTTATTAAAAATAAATAACTCGAATGAAAGAATCAATGAATAAACAAATATGAATGCAAAAAATGTTAAAAAATAACATACAACAGAAATAAATTAATAGATAAAATCTGACAATGGTTGTCTGCATTTATTCCCGTATTTATTTATTTCTTTAAACATAGATTTTTGTATATATTTATTTCCGTATTTATTCAGTTCTTGATTCATTTATTTTTGCACGTATTTATTTCCGTATTTCCGTTGTTTATTGGGGGGTTTATAATGGCGAACCCTATTGTTTTTGTGCTGATCATTATTATTACTATTATTGGAACCCTTTTGTTTTTTTGGGGGGGGGGGTGTAAGGAATAGGCCAAGTGATGAAAGAAGGAGCCACGGAGGCAGTTGTCATCAGCTGGTGTTTCGTTTTATTTATTTTTTTCACCAGTCAAGAGATTGCAGCATATGTGGACAAAAAGAAAACAAGAAAGTCAGGCACTACAAATCAACTATGTCGGCCAGATGGTGGTGCTATAACAAAGGATCATGTTTAAAAGGTCATAACTCCCACACTATAAGTCAGATCAACACAACACTTCATCGACCTATGCACCTGAATGTGCTCTACAACTTTGCTATTATACCTATGTTCGCCATATTGTTTGCCCGCCATTTGGACTTTTTTATTAGTTGCGGTGCGGAAGAGCTGTAGCTCCACATCTAAAGTGTTACCACATCTAGTAAACTCATTTATGGCAAGTGGCTAGAAGACATCCATGGCGACGCAACTAAATAATCCGACACCGCTGGGTCTAGTTTTTATCAGTGAGGGGAGGATATGAACTTCATAATGGATAATATTGTCTATCTAGGCATTCATAAATATATTCTTTCACCACTCAAAAATCGTATTCGGTCATAGCAACAAGATAAACCCGATAGTCCTAAGATGCCAATACAGCAGTTAAAAGGCTGCTCACTGAGTAACGAAATAAACGAGACAATGTTTTAAAAAATAATACCATGTCATTCTACAGTCAATATCTGGGACTAAATATTGAATAAATATACAACCTTACCATTGGTTTTACGCATAGAGATGTCCCTTTTGAGACTGAGTGGTCATATATTGTCTTGGACAACCCGTTTGTGAAATATACGTGCATCTGTGATGCCTGGGTACCTTCAAAAATATCTGTGCGTAATACCACGCCTGTTGTTTACGGCGTTGTCGCCCTTTTTTGTACAGCCTGGCTTGATTGACAGTTCATCTAGTAAGAGTATAAGCTTTCTAACTATGTATAACATGTCTGATTTTGCTTTTGGAATCGTGTTTTATCGGTCAGCGTAACCGAAAAAATTCTTATCATCGCATTCACTTACGCATTCACTCTGGGGGTGCATCTAACGAAACGTCAACAATTTTTCATAATTTCTTGGAAAATACTGTTATTATTGAGGACTTCTGGGCATAGCTAAGCCATATGTTTGCTGATTGACCTATCTGACATCGTTTTCTGGAGCAAAACAGAAGCGGATAGGGCTATCATTGCTTTACTGTCTCTGTCTCTATCTACTGAACAAATAAAATTTCATCATTGCTATGTAAGTATTACTGTTCAAAATATTTCAGTTTCTTCCGTTGCTACCATAATATAACAAACTTTCTTGTGTCTACAGCTGAAGATTCTGGCTGCAATTACTAATATTGAATATAAACAAAAGACGCAATTTATGCTGTATTTAAGTGTATAATTCGTCCAGGTGCGTAGAACTGCCGAAATCCGTCCTGCTAGAGTTGGATAAGTATCTGCGTTCATTTGCTAATTACATACCGCGTTAGATTTAAACTTTTCCCTGTGTGGTAACTGTTCTTTGTTTTTAGGTTGTGTTAGGTTTCTTTGTTTTTAGGTTGTGTTAGGTTTCTTTGTTTTTAGGTTGTGTTAGGTTGCTATCTACCACTTTTTATTCTTAGAATTGATAGATTGCCTACTTGGGCTTAGCGATTGCGATTATTGTACTATTACAGACTGTGAACCTGTGTAATCAGCGCGTTATTCGACTCAGGTTTTTCAGTTGCTAATTAGGTACACTCGTTTATGAGCCAGCTCCCCATTCCAGTCTGTGCTCTCCCCCTCAGAAGGCGCTTCCAGCGACGTGGCCCCCCTCGACAACGGAACCCCTCTAACCTCTGCTACCCCCCGCTGACCCCCTGTGAGAACTTCACGGTCACAGGGGGGCTATGGAACTGCCAGTCTGCTACGCGCAAGGCGGACTTCATCTCCGCCTATGCCTCCCTCCTATCCCTGCAGTTCCTTGCCTTCACAGAGACCTGGATCACACCAGACAACTCTGCCACTCCTGCTGCCCTCTCGTCCTCCTACTCTTTCTCCCACACCCCCCGGCAATCTGGCCGTGGTGGTGGTACTGGTCTACTGATCTCCCCCACCTGGAAATTCTCTGTTCTCCCCCTCCCTGACCTGTCTATATCCACTTTTGAATTCCATCCTGTCTCTATCACCTACCCTGCTAACCTCTATATTATTGTTATTTATCGTCCCTCGGGGCCCCTGGGAAGCTTCCTGGATGAGCTAGACACCCTGCTCAGCTCCTTCCCTGAGGACGGCACCCCGCTGATCCTCCTGGGAGATTTTAACATTTACCTAGAGGCCTCCCAGTCTGCTGCCTTCCTACCACTACTCCACTCCTTCGACCTCTCCCTACAACACTCTTCCCCAACCCACAAGGCAGGCAACCTCCTAGACCTGATCTTCCTGAGGACCTGCTCCAGCTCCAATCTTACGGTTACCCCCCTGCATACGTCTGACCATCACTTCATCTCCTTCTCCCTCCCCCTCTCTCCACATCCTCCCTCTCCTCCTCCCACCCCCACTGTCACTGTCCGCCGTAACCTCCGCTCCCTATCACCCTCTTCTCTTGCTCCCAGAGTGACTGCTTCCCTCCCCCCTCTTCAATCATTTTCCAAGCTCCCCACTAACTCTGCATCCTCCACCCTAACTTCATCTCTCTCCTCAGCACTCGACTCCCTATGCCCCTTTGTCCCTAGGCCAGCACGTTCATCCCCTCCCAGTCCATGGATGTCTGACATCCTACGCACCTCCAGGGCCAGCCTCCGCGCTGCTGAGAGGAAGTGGGCCAAATCCAGGGACCCATCTAACCTCTCAGCCTATCAATCTCTCCTAACAGAGTTTTCTTCTGCTGTCACTGCCGCAAAGGCAAAATTCTACCAAACTAAAATTCATAACTCCATTTCTAACCCTCATCAACTTTTCTCTATTTTCTCTTCTCTCCTCAGCGTGCCACCTCCTCCACCCCAGTCTTCCTTCACTGCAGCATTCTTTGATGAAAAGATTGCAGACATCCGCAGCTCCTTTGCCCCCTCCGCCCCCTCTGCGCCCTCCGCCCCCTCTGCGCCCTCCGCCCCCTCCCCGCCCACTGCCCCCTGTTTCTCCACATTTTCTCTCCTCTCAGACTCTGAAGTTTCCCAGCTCCTGCTCACCCACCGCCCTACCACCTGCGCCCTCGACCCTATCCCCTCATCTCTCCTCCAGGCAATCACACCAGACATCCTCCCTTTTGTCACCTCCCTCGTGAACTCCTCCCTATCTTCTGGATGTTTCCCCTCATCCTTCAAGAGGGCCCACATCACCCCGCTGCTGAAGAAACCCACACTAGATCCTTCAGTCATTCAGAACTACCGCCCGGTATCTCTCCTCCCTTTCCTATCTAAAACACTTGAATGTGCTTCATCTAACCAACTCTCTGCTTTCTTCTCTCAGAACAACCTGCTTGACCCCCACCAGTCTGGCTTCAGGCCTGGCCACTCGACCGAGACTGCACTCCTCTCGGTCAGTGAGTCACTCCATGCCGCACGAGCAGCCTCCCTCTCCTCTGTCCTGATTCTTCTAGACCTCTCCACTGCATTTGACACTGTGGAGCACTCTATCCTCCTGTCCTCCCTGGCAGCAACAGGGATCTGCGGCCACAGTCCTTGACTGGATTGTCTTACCTCTCTGACTGTTCCTTCCAGGTTGCCTGGGCGGGTAAGGTATCACCACCCCGTCCCCTCGCCACCAGAGTTACCCAGGGCTTAGTTCTCGGTCCCGTTCTCTTCTCCTTTTATACACCAGATCCCTTGGCCCTGTAATCTCTGCCCATGGCTTGTCCTATCACTCCTATGCCGATGACACGCAACTCTTTCTCTCCTTCTCCCCATCGGACACACAGGTCCCTGCCTGCATCTCTGCTTGCCTGAGGGACATCCAGAGCTGGATGGACAATCACCACCTGAAGCTCAACCTGGGAAAGACGGAGTTAATCTTTATTCCTGCTCTATCCTCTCCCCTCCTTGACTTTTCCATTTCCCTAGGGGACACCTTAGTGACATCATCACCCTGTGCCAAGAATCTCGGAGTGGTGATGGACAACAGGCTGTCCCTCTCCAAGAACATCGCAGCAGTAAGCCGGGCATGCAGATTTTTCCTGTATAACATCCGCACGATCCGCCCCTTTCTCACCACCTACTCAACCCAGCTCCTGGTCCAAGCAATGGTTCTATCCCGCCTGGACTACTGCAACTCTGTTCTGGCTGGACTACCGGCATCTGCCACCAGACCCCTGCAACTCATTCAGAATGCTGCAGCTCGTCTGGTCTTCAACCTCCCCAGACACTCCCACGTCACTCCCCTGCTCACTACCCTCCACTGGCTGCCTGTTATAGCTCGCATCAAATTTAAAACATTGGTCCTAGCATACCAGGCAGTTAAGGGATCAGCCCCAGCATACCTCCACAAGATATTCAAACCCTACATGCCAGCCAGATCCCTCCATTCTGCTACCTCAGGACGCCTGGCACCTCCCCCTCTTCACACCTGCACTTCCAGAACACATCTCCTGTCTGTTCTGGCCCCACGATGGTGGAATGACCTCCCCGTGGAGGTCAGAACAGCTGAGACACTGACCCATTTCAAGCGACGACTGAAGACTCACCTCTTCAGGCTGCACCTCTCCCCATCCCTCCCTACCCCCCTGTAAATGACTGTAAGCTTAGGGTTGTAACTAGGCAGCTGTTTCGTAGGTGACTTAGGTGCATTAACTGTCTTAACTACTGCTTGTATTTTTTCCATAGACTGAGTTGTTGCCGTTCTCGTTGTGTTAGTGTTAATCAGTTTAACCTTCAGGGTCCAAGTTGAACTATGCGGTTGTTCCCTGCACTTGGACCGGTACTTCTCTCTAGGGTTTTCGTCATACTTGTTCCAGGTTATGGTTATACACTTTGTTGTACGTCGCTCTGGATAAGAGCGTCTGCCAAATGCCTGTAATGTAATGCAATGTAGTCTGCCAATGTCAAAATAAATAATACGGTAGCCTACTCTGCGGGCAGCGTGCATGTAGCAGGGACGGCGACTTGATATTTAGTTTTTTGTTTCGTTTTTTTTAACGTCGTATTTATTTTTTGAAATATGTATTATTATTCTATCTGTCTCTGAGGCGCACTGAAATGTGCTTTCTCTGCTAAACTGAGCAATGGATTGGAATATGTGTCTGACATAGCGTTGCACGGTACTCTGAAACTTCAGCACCTTTTCGGTACTTATCAATCAATCAATCAATCAAATTTTATTTGTATAGCGTATTTTACAGCTGTTGTCACAATACACTTTACAGACAACCCTAGCCTAAACCCCCACAGGAGCAAGCCTAAGGCAACAGTGGCAAGGAAAAACTCCCTGTGACAGATGGGAAGAAAGCTTGGAAGGAACCAGGCTCAAGGGGGAAACCCATCCTCCTCTGGTTGGCTCAGGGTGCTGACTGGTGACCAACATGTCAGTCAGTTTTATAAGGTTTATGATGTGGCTCAGATGATGGGTGGGGCCGGGTGGCAATGCTGGGGAACAGCAGGTGACGACAGATGTGGGCAGGGTGGAGGAAAAAAAAAAACGGTTCGATATTAGAATTTTCTGACGTTCAGTACTTTTAGGTCAAATGTAAAAGCCAGGGAAATGTGTCTCCCGCATTACTGATTGAAAGGATGAAAGGTGTAATTTGTCAGAATCTTCACAAGATGGCAGTAGCAACTAAGGTAGCCAAATCAGGGGACGTGCACTTGTGCATTCCCTTCATTGATACAGCACAAGCTTCGACTCAGTGCACTTCAGCAGCAATAGGTGTTCTAATTTGGAAATATTTAATTATAGGAAGATGCTGTATTGTTATTAAAATATGCTGTTTTGAGAAATATTTAAAAGTGAAAACCTGTTTAAAGATTATTTAGTTTACAATAGTTTAATTTTTGAAATATATTTAATATATTTTTCTATTGTTTAGTGTTGTAACACTATAGGCCTATGCTTATTACTATGTTGAACAAGGTTGTTAATAAACCAGGTTGTTAATAAACCGTGAATTCAAAAATGAGGTCAACCCTTGTGGACATTTCTTACCTATTAAGGTAATTTCAGTATCATTAGGTACCGAGTATCGAATCAGTATCGTTTAAGTTTCAAGTATCGTTTCAGTATCGAGTATCGTGATACTAAACCTGGTATCGGTATCAAAGTCAAAATTTTGGTATCGTGACAACACTAGTCTGACACCTTTTTTAGTTGCGGCGCGGAAGCACTGCAGCTCTACATACACACCGGGCTATATCTAAGTGTTACGACATGCCACCTAAGTGTTACGACATAGTAAAGGCCTTTACGGCAAGTGGCTAGGACACATCCATGGCGACGCAACTAAGCAATCCGACAGCGTCTCTTAGCACAAAATTGGCCTTAAATCATCAATATTTTATACAGTCATCATGATATTCAGTAGATATGTTGGGTGAAGGTATATGATCATGAGGACAAAACCATTTTAAAATCGCTCCATAGGAGGCGCGATAGTGCCAATGCCTGGACCCCTCCCAAGGCCGCTTGCGGCTTTAATTATTATTATTATTATTATTATTATTATTAGGGCTCCAAGCACGAAGTACTGGAACCCTATTGTATTTTTTATGACTTTTATTATTATTTATATAATTTTTAAAAATAATAACACTACTCAGGTGAGGAAAATTATGCTGATTGGCCACATGGACATGGTGGCACTGTAGCAAGTCACAACACATTTTGGCCTATAACTGTAGGTTTCCTCCCACAGTCCAAAGAGGTAGGCTAATTGGAGACTCTAAATTGCCCATAGAGTGTATGAGTGAATGGTGAGTGAATGGAGTGTGTGTCCTATGATAGATTGGCAGCCTGCCTCTCACCCAATGCATGTTTGATCCTCACAGATCCTCACCTCCTTTTGCATATATGTACAGTCCATGATTCTGAGGAAGCACGAAAGTTTTGGCATCTCTCTGCAAATTGATGGCGCTATAAAAAAAATTCAAAATCTAATATCGCAATGCCTTCTGCATAATCTGGGCTAGATTCCCTCGCCAGTTTGGCAACCAAATCCTCAGCTTCAGTTAATTTAGAAGCCACATTTAACAGTAGACCACTAGTTCTCAAGCTAAGTACGTTTAATAGCTTGCAACACAGTGGTTCACGGCAGAACTCAAATCAGAAACCACTTTTATGCAATCAAAATCACTCTGAAATAATTTTGCTTTCAAGTTGCTTTAAACTACACGCTGGCATAATTTGAAAAGCAAATACAATGTATTTCAAAAGGTGGCTCATTTCAGTCTATGACGTCCTCACATGGGACACCAACAAACATAGCGAGGTTTGGTCAGATTTCTTCAGAAAAACTGAGTTGAACAACCAATCAGAATTCTGTAGAGCCCAACGTAGTGACACAACAGATATGACAATGTTTGGAAATAAAGTATATATATTTAATGACTATGATAATGAATATGTGAACAGGCTAACTGAAAACAATAATTTGCATAATACAAGGAATACCATTATACGATTCTTAATCAAAGGAAATGATAATTCTGCGACAGATAAATATAGAGGTTAACAGTACTACCATTTAACAAAGGTTAATTTATGTCATGGGTTAGTGACACGCTACTCTATATTATGTGGTTCGTTCATTTAATCAGTCTCATAAAATGAAGTTTTAACAATGTAAAACAAGGTCAAGGAATTTGCCATTCCAGACCAACATATGCATAGCAAAGCAAACACAACAACAAACATAGGAATACTTAACAATAAAACTTAGCAAGAAAATGAGAGGCCAACCCTTAATTCCGTTAGATGATGTGTCAGCTCATTAGCTGATCCAGAACCACTGCAGGTGCGACTGTTCCAGTCAAGACGACTTTGATGTGCACATACACTATATGACCAAATGTATCTGGACACCAGTGGGTCAGGAGCTGTTTTTTATGGTTTTGGCTAGGCCCCTTAGTTCCCGTGCAGTGACATTCTAGATGATTCTGCGCTTCCATCTTGGGGGAACAGTTTGGGGAAGGCCCTTTCCTGTTTCAATATGACAATGCCCCTGCACAGCAAAAATTGGAGTGTTGAAATTTCAGGGTTAAACATTTCCGAGTTGATTTCCACTCCCAAATGTAATTTTAACACATTCTGATTTAAATGGTGTTCAGTGTTGGAGTTATTTGACAGAGTTGATCACATCACTGTTAGCCCAACTCCGCAGAGATGTAATAAAGCTCCGCCCACGCATTTCACTTCTTCGGTTGGAGACAAGGAGACAAGTCGGTGCCATTTTCCTCTTCTCATGCAGTTCTACACGGTAAGTGCAATTAAGTCAAACTTACTGAAACAATTATAAATTGATGCTGTGAACTGCCGTATGTACAATGAAACATCCATGGAGAATATATGCTTTACAAAGCCTTTTTTGTTGCCAGGACTGAACAGCAAATTTGCCCAGGTGATTAGCTAGCTAACAGTCTGTGGCAGCTAGCTAACCGTTAGTTATTAAAACCATCTTCAGCTTTATCAATGACGAATTAGATAGATAGTTAGATACTTTATTTATCCCGAGGGAAATTGCATTTAACAACAATTCACATGCAAGCTCAAAGCGATGAAAAACAAAACTTTATGTTTTTTACAGTTGGCTATAAAATCTTGTTTGAGGCCGGAGTTAACGGTCGTGGGGTTTTTTTGCCTTCACCGTGGTTGAACAAAGGAGTAGGGCTGTCATTTTTTATTCGAAATTCAAATTCTTGTTCGAATCTGGTGAAATATTAAAAGTTAGAGCTGTAACTATGCATTCAAATTCTAAATTGGGGAATGCAATTAATGTTACTGCCTGGTTCTATTTCTTCTCATGTCGCGGATTGATGTAATGAGCCTTGTCTTCTGAAAAGTGGCGTTCCGCTGCCACACACAACCAATGGCGGATGTTTAATTCATTCAAGATGGCAGAATCTAGCGAGCCTACTCAGAGCGAGTCCATGAGAACAGTTACAACACCGGCGCACCTCAGAAGCGATATTTGGAAGTATTCTGCGTCAGATACCCTCAGCTCTCACTGCTCGCTCGCAAATACCTGTGTGTGCCTGGAACTTCTGTGAGATCCGAAAGAGTGTTTTCGTCTGCCGGAAATATTGTAAATAAAAAGCGAGCCGCACTTCATTCTGCTCAAGTCGATAGACTTATTTTTCTGTCCAACAACCTGTACGTGTTTCTCATCGAGAAAACAATGTCAGTAAGTATATCAGCAAACATATGACTTAGCTATGCTCAGAACAAGTCCTCAATAATAATAGTATTTCCAAGAAATTACGAAAAATAGTTCACAACGTTTCGTCAGGTGCAGTGCCTTTCACTGCTACCACAGAGTGAATACGTAAGTGAATGCGATGATGAGAAAACGTTCGGTTATGCTGAGATATAAAACGCTATTCCAAAAGCAAAATTAGACATGTTCTACATCGTTAGAAAGCTTATACTCTCACCTACTGAATAAATAAATTGTTAATGAATGGTTGTTTGAGATTATGAAATAGGCTGGGATCGCAAAAGGAGAGGGAGCCAAGGCATGCTAAGTTAGTAGAGTATCAGATTACATAAAGATTTGAATTAATTCAAACAAATTCCATCTTAATTGGAATTCGTTCGAATGTAATTTTGGGAAAAAGTGACAGCCCTACACAGGAGCCGAAATATTCAGCGACCTCGTTGGACAAGGCAATGTGGTGCTGACAGTTTTCTCAAATGACGGTGAGATATAAAGGCAGGTTATAATCAAGCACTCTATGCCCTACAGAATAAAATTATTTACATTTTTTCTATTCCTTTAGAATTTTCTGGTTGCTCCTTGTCTTCTGCTTCTGAGATGTCTGACTCAAGCTTCAGCTCAAGTGCATCAACTGTAATTGTAGATGAGCTCGCTAGCAAGAGACAAAGAATTGAGGATACACATGATGCAGTACCTGCTAAACAGGTTATAACAAAGCTTGATTCTCATGAGTTTCTTAACACTTTCATATTTTTTCACTCTGAGTCTCTAGAAAAGCTGTTTATCACCATGTTTTGCATTCTTATTTTTTTGTTTTTTGTCAGTTGATTGAAGCTGTGCTAAGAGGCAAGTCCGGTGGTGAAAAAGTACTACAGGAGTACCAAACAACAGAAACCCTAACAGATGCCACAAGAAGACAAATGGTTAACATATTGGTGGCTCACATGATTGATAATCATGGGTATGTGTTTTTCATATTCTTTTTATTTGTGCCAAATAACTACATGGCCATTGTATAAATTTAGATTACTAATTTAATATCTCCTCTCAGGCACCTCCCCACTAAAGCAATCAGAGGAAAGTATGCTCTTGGGATAGTGACGCTGTTCCCTTCCCTTTCAAGGATCCATATTCCAAGAAAGGCTATGTAATAGTCATTATTATTGTTTGCATGGCTTTCTTGTCATACTTGCATGTTGTGGCACAAAGCTGTGTGCATGACATTGACATTTGAATTCTCTGAGATATCTTATGAGCCGAGTAGGACAACGCATTTAATTGTTTTCATTTCAGGAACACTTCTATGATGCTGCAAGCAGCACAGGATACATTTCTTGATGTCTGAAAACAGTCTAAAGGAAGATTCGTCGAGGATCTGCACCGCCACCAAATAGTTCTATTGACTTCTCTCCAGGAGGCCCAAATATCCAAAGGACTGTTACTGTTAAAAGGCAGCTTGATGGGGATGCTTGCCAAGAGGCCATGTCTTTGCTCAGCCATACCACAGACAACTCTCTGGTTTTCCAGAAGATGAGAGAGACCTTTCAGCACAGAAGCTTGTTAATGACCCAGGCAGAAGTGTTGATATCCTCTCCACCTTCCCAAGATTCCTGGATACAAAAGGATTGGTAAGTTTGGAATGAGATATTTAGAATGGCTTGAAATTTGAAAGTATTTCCTGTAGTAGTAGTAGATTAATATCTTCTTTCTTAAAGGTGGATCACGATTTCACCCTCCTATTTGATGACGAGACATCCTCCTGGCTGCTTCAGAAATGGGATGTGTTCTTCAAGCCAAATGTCATAAAAGAGGCTAAGCAGTTTACTTCAACACCAGAGTTGCGTCGCTTGGTGCAGTCAGCAGAAAGTCCCCCAGGAAGTGATCTTGATGAGGCAACAAGTGAGTTGCATTTTTTTTGCTTGTTTTAAAGCATTTGCATATTGCAGTTACAGTTGCTTCATTCATTATTTTCATGACTATATGATTAAAATTAGAAAACGAGAGCACCTGTGAGATAGTTTTTTACTAGATTTAATTTGTTTATTCTGTGTATTTCTGAAAGTTGATCTGATTTTTGCGATACATATGAACATTAGATGGATGACTATTTAAAAGTTTAAAATCTCATAATGCCTCCCTGTTCTCATTCAAACTTAAAGTATTAAATTTGAAGAGTTTTCAGTTAATTCTTGTGACTCCTCAGCCTACGACCAGTCTCCAAAAATCAGTGCATGTGATGCAGTTGAGAGACTTGTACTCTTTCATAAGGTATTTATATTATTAAGGTGATTATAATAATTTGCCACATGTTACCTTAGCCACATGTGTAAATGAGGGTTGTTAAAAAATGGATGAAATTGAAATTAAGACTTCATAGGCATTCCCATCTTGCACTAGTCAGTGAGAAGATGTTTGAATAATCACTTCTATAATGTAGTTTTCTCTGTGGCTACACATTATTCTTATGTCTAATGTTCAGTTTCCTTATCTCAACCCTAGTCATGCTGCAGTGTTGAGGAGCATCTCCGTAACCAACTGGGTCGGCAGCCGTACCTCCTCGCTGTTGGTCGTCAGAAGAGCAAGATTGACAGCTTCTACATCGCCATGAATAAGCATCTCATCCCATGCCAGGCTAACCGCTCACTTGGGGCATTTGATGAACTTTTCAAAGCACATTTTGTGTTTAATTTGTCTTATGATGCTGCATGTATGAACTTTTACACATTCCTGCAGACAACAGTCTATAACATTGATGTGGGGAAAATGAAGGAGTCACCCAGAGTTACAGACTAGAGAGCCAGACTGCTTAACCAGCCAGTAGCGCTCTCACTCTGTGAGTAAGAGGCTAAAACAATGCTGACCTGTTTCATGTGTCAGAAAATGTATCCCAGCAGTCAGCAGTTGATTTCACATTTAAGAGTTGAACATGGTTACTATCCTGGACCCAAGTTCAAATTGTTTTGTTCTCAGCAAGGCTGTAGGCATCAGTTCCTAACATATGCAGGTTTTCGGAAGCACCTTAATAGTGTTCATAGCAATGTTCAGCAAATTGCTCAAACTTCAACTGTTGCGTGTTCCTCTAGTGAGCCAGTTGCAACTTCATCTCAGACACATGCTTTGGAGGACCAATTTAATCCCCAAAATTAATGGAGCTCTTCCAGAGTTTCTTCTGAGAGCATTGATTCAGGACTTACTAAAGATCCAACCAAAGCAAGGTGTGCATCCATCGTGGCCAAATTACAGGGGAGTGGGATTTCCAACAGTTTGGTATCCTCAATTGTAGGAGATTTGGAGGAACTAACAAGTGAGCTTCGCTCGCAAGCAAAGCATACCGTTATTTCTGCTTTACCTATAACTGACCCCATCATATCTGTGATAAATGAATCTTTTGAAAAATTTGAAAACCCATTCACAAATCTGAATACAGAATGGAAACTAAATAAATACTTCAACCTAAAATGGGGAGTTGTCGAGCCAATATAAATAACACTGGGAGTGAGATATGACAACAGGCAAAATCAGAAATCTGGTACTTATGATCAAGTACCTGTGAAGGATACTTATACTTATATATGTGCCAATTTTAGAAACATTGAAGTTCTCACGTGCAGAAATCCAGACATTTATGTTTTCTGAAAGAAAGAGTGTAGATCAGAGCCTGACACTTACACTGACTTTTTTGATGGAAGTTATTTTAAAACCCATCCTTTGTTTACAGCAAAAAGACATGCATTACAAATTCAAGTATACTATGATGATTTTGAAACAGCCAATCCCCTTGGCTCCAAACGAGGAATTCACAAAATTGGCTGTCTTTATTTTGTTGTAAGAAACTTGCCCCCAAAATTTAATTCAGTTTTGATGAACATTCATTTAGATTTTAAGTTGTTTTTATGAACTATTTCATAGTTATGACGCTGCTTGGCCTGGCTCGTCTTTAGTCTGGTGGCCCAGCGAACCAACATAATTAAACATGCCCTGTGAGGTCGATCCATTACTTAAAAAAGCGAATAAAGAGATTGCTGACCTGAAAGAGGATATTTGTCTGCTTTTGGATGAGCTACAGAGGAAGAATTTGCTTTTATCCAGCTACATGGACCTGGCTTCCGAAACAGTCCAAGCAGATCTCCTCCCTTGGTTTAGCCATGCAGGATACAGCTCTGTGGGACCCCCCCACTTGTCCTCGGCCTTCATCCTGCTCGACACCGAAGCACCGGTCGTCCTGGGCTGAGGTGGTGGTCCGCGGTCCCAGGGGGGTTATAAATGGGATCGCCTTATCCCCTCGCCTAAACCTCTCCAACCGCTACGTGGCCCCATCTGAAGACACTCGGATCTACCTAACTGATGCTCAGGTCCGCCCAGCTGATGTTCAGGTTCACTCAGCTGATGCCCCGGTCCAACCAGCTGTGGCTCCTGCGGCTCCGACCCGTCCCGATCTGGACCCCTCTTCAGAAATGGCGCCTGCTGTCTCTGCAGCTTTCACACCGCTGGTGGCTGGCAGTGTTCGGGTGGCTCAGCGCTCCACTGTGTCGCCATTTCAACGGCCCCCATCCCGGGATACGACCTCTGCCTCCTAGTGTAGGATCCTAAAGGAGGCTGTGCTCAGACGCTCTGGAAGTCTCTCGTACCCTAAGCCGGTAGGGAATCCTTCTCTCTCTCATAATCAGAAACATCAGTTTCTTCAACGTAGCCACACACTGCTTCCCTGGAGCCACGGTCCCGGTCATCCTGGGTAAGCTCACTGGGCTACTGCACTCACTCCCGTCCTCTATTAAGCGAGTGATAGTGCATGTGGGGACAAACGATACAGCTCGTCAGGAGTCTGAGCTGACCAAGAAAGATTTTAGCGATCTTAGAACTTATTAAACAGCTGTGGAAAGTCTGTTTTTATCTCCGGTCCCCTCCCTACGCTGGCCTGTGGACCAGCGAGCTTCAGCTGAATCCTCAGCCTCAACACTTGGCTCCTCTCCGCTTGCAGAACAAACAATGTAGGTTTTATTGACAATTTTAATTTGTTTTTTTCCTTTTATAGGTCCGACGGAGTCCACCCAAACAGGCAGGGTAGCCGAATGCTAGCGGCTAACTTGCAGCACGCTGTACAGTCCTCTCCACGTGACTGACTGTTTACCTCTCCTACACACACCCCCGAATTCCCCTCTTCTTCTCCAGTTTTATTTCAGGCCACTGTTTCCAGTACTAGCGCCCACCAATCTGTTAGGAGTGCAAATTTTTCCTCCTTCCTCAGTGTCCTTTCCTTTACCTCCGGTCTGTACCACTGGCTCTCCCTATTCCCCTATCCTTGAACTTAATATTCAACAGTATATCTCTCCTATCATTCCTACCCAAATCTCTGTTAGATATCCCACTCATTATCCAATTCGTGCTGTTACTGTTTCCAATAATTACAATTCTCCTTCAGCCTCCTATCACCAGCTCTGTTCCCACTCTATTTAATCCAACTACCTTCAAAAACAGAAAAGGATTAGGAATTATTCACTTAAATATGAGAAGTTTACTTCAGAAATTAGATCATGTAAATATACTAGTCATGCAGACTGACCTTGATATACTGGTTTTAAGTGAAACTTGGCTTAAAAATAGTGTCAGTGACTCGGAGGTAGCGCTAATGGATTACAACTTATACAGACTGGATAGAACTGGTAGGGGAGGAGGGGTGAGTATATATGTTAAAACAGGTTTCTCTGTAACAATTTTAAAAGCTGTCACAATTCCAAGAGATTTTGAATTCCTTGTACTGAAGGTTCAGATGGGGCCTAACTCAGTAATTGTGGTTGGGGTCTATAGACCCCCATCTGCTGAGTTAGGCTCCATTGATGCAATAGCGGATCTACTGTCTCATTATTCCAATGTTGAATTGATTGTTATGGGTGATTTTAATTTGAACTGGCTGAATGATACTTCCGATCATTTCAAGGAGGTTAGTCCTGATCTTAACTTATTCCAACTAATAACAGAACCCACTAGGCCAAATCTGAAAGACAGCTCAAAATCTACCCTAACTGACCTTATTTTTTCTAATAGGGTTGATAATATCACTGCCTGGGGTGTCTTTGAGCTTGGAATCAGTGATCATTGCCCTGTTGCATGCATTAGAAGTACTTGGCTAATGAAAACAAAACCTCACAAGGTTATAAGGAGAAATATAAGACATTTTAATGACCAAGCCTTTTTATCTGACGTTTCCCATAGTAATATACATTACACATCTGAGATTACTGATGTCGATTTAGCTATGGATTTCTTCTCAAAGACTTTTCTTTCTGTCATTGATAGACACGCTCCACTAAAAAAACTTAGGATTAAAGATAGAGTCACCCCCTGGTTTTCACCTGAGCTAGCAGCTTTATTTAAAGAAAGGAATAGAGCCTGGTCTCTTGCCAGACACTCTGGTGACGCTTCACATTGGGCAGCTTTCAGACAAATCAGGAATAGATGCACATCTTTGGTAAGAGTAACCAAATCCAAATATTACCTAGATCTAATTACCTGCTCCTATGCTAACCCGGCTAAATTCTGGAAGGCAGTGAATTCCATCAAAAACAGACCCACTACTTCCCTACCTTCACACATTGATTCTAGTGACTGTTTGATCTCTGATCATAATGAGGTTTGCCTAGCTTTCAACAAGCACTTTGCCGAGGCTGGGCATTTATTCGAAAAGGAATATACAGGACCCCCTCTTATTATTGATGATTGTGTATGTACTATGAACCAGGCCTTTCAGTTTTCCTTTCACTCCTTCTCTGCTAGTGTTTTTTTTTGAGGCCTTGCAAACCATTGATCCCAGGAGCTCTACTGGAGAGGATAAATTGGATCCTTTTTTTCTAAAAATGGCTGCTCCATTCATCGCAGAGTTAACACACATATTCAATCTTTCTATTTCAACAGGCATATTCCCTAGTATCTGGAAATTGGCACATGTATTTCCACTGCACAAAGGAGGTGATAGAAATGATCTAAACAATTATAGACCAATCTCCAAATTACCATGCCTTGCTAAAATTCTGGAATCTCTGGCAAATAATAAACTCAAAGTATTTCTTTCTAGTCATTCAGTTTTAAGCCCACATCAATCTGGATTTAAAGCCAAGCATAGCACTATCTCAGCTGTTACGCTAGTTATAAACAATATTATGTCTTCTCTAGACAGTAAGAAACACTGTGCTATCCTTTTTGTAGATTTGTCGAAAGCCTTCGACACAGTCGATCACGCTTTGCTTTTACAGAAGCTGTGCAGAATTGGTTTAGTTGGTAAAGCTTGTGATTGGTTTCATAATTATTTGGATGGGAGACTTCAGTGTGTGAAGTCTGGGAGCACCCAGTCTGGGTTCCTGCCGGTGTCGAAGTGGGTTCTGCAGGGATCAGTTCTGGGCCCTATCCTTTTCATCATTTTCATTAATAATATTGTTTCCTCACTGAATTATTGTCAAGTCCATCTATACGCAGACGATACTATTGTATATTGTTTTGCTGATTCTGCTCAGCTTGCTATTGAGAAACTGCAGCTTGCTTTTAATGCTCTTCAGGAGGCTCTTGTTAAGCTTAAACTGGTTCTTAATGCAAGCAAAACAAAATTCATGTTGTTTACTAGGGCTGTCATGGTTTCAGGGTGCAGTGGCTGGGCGTGGCCACCAGGCACCCTAAGTCCTAATTGGACACACCTGTTTGCCGCCTATTTAACCTGTAACGTGACGGGGTTCGTCGCGTCTGTGTCACTATCAGAAAGACCAGAGCCAGGTAATAGGACGGTGGGACAAGTGCTCTGTGTGAGCTATATTTGTTAGGTTGCTTGTCCGGTACATTCAGTGTTGGTGTTAAGCGCAGTTAGCACTTTAGTAAACAAACAAAAAAAGTTATTTATTATTTTGCAGCTCTGCGAGCTGGGGTATTTGGGACATTGTCCTGGTTTTGTATTTCTTTTGGGTTTTTCTGAGTTGCACTCAGATTATTTATTTTAGCTGAGTGTTTGTCACTCAGCTGTATTCTCGTTTTACCCTAAGTCTAAGGGTTTCCCGTTGGAACTTCCGGGACCTTTATTATTTAAGTAGCCTACCAGTGTTTGGGTTCTTGGTTTAGCGTTGTCAGAGGTCGGCTTCGCTACTATTGTTACGTAACGGGTAGGGGGGACCCAAACGCAGAGGGAAAAAAAAAACAAACTCAAAAAGGGAAAAAAGACTTTACTTACACGACAGGCAAACAAGCAGGGAACAGAAAAGGCCACGATGGGCAAAAACACAAACTCAAAAAATATCTAATAAAACAGAAAACAACAGGAACTCAAAAACACAGGCAGGGCAGAACACAGGCAGGCAGAGTACAAGGGCAGGTACATTCAAACAGATCAAACACAAGTAGGAAACAAACACAGGCAGGCAGATACATGTAAGTCAAACAAACACAAGGAACCAGCACCTGAGTCAAGGGAACAAAGAACTTAAATAGACAGGGGGTAATAAGACAGGTGAACTCAAAAAACAATCAACCCAGAAAAGGAGGGGATAACAAGACACAGGTGGGAACAATGATAGAATAACGAGACAACAATAATACAATTAACAGGGGGGAGCAGGACACAAAACATCTGGCGGCCCAACAAGGGAAACACAGACAGGAAAACACAGAACCATGACAGTACCCCCCCCCCCCCCCCCCAAGGGACGGCTCCTGACGGCCGACCTGGGGAGGGAGTGAACAGAGGGTGGGAGCTGGAGACAGGACTCAGGACAGAAACAGGACTGGACACAGGACTCAGGGCAGAAACAGGACTGGACACAGGACTCGGGACAGGACTCGGACGGGGGAACAGGACTCGGGACAGGACTCGGGACTGGACTCGGACGGGGGAACAGGACTCGGGACTGGACTCGGACGGGGGAACAGGACTCGGGACTGGACTCGGACGGGGGAACAGGACTCGGGACTGGACTCGGACGGGGGAACAGGACTCGGGACTGGACTCGGACGGGGGAACAGGACTCGGGACAGGACTCGGACGGGGAAACAGGACTCGGGACAGGACTCGGACGGGGGAACAGGACTCGGGACAGGACTCGGACGGGGACTGGACTCGGGACTGGACTCGGACGGGGACAGGACTCGGGACTGGACTTGGACGGGGACAGGACTCAGACAGGAACACCGGGAGACCTACAAGGACAGACAAAGGGACAAGCAGGCGGGGAGACACACGGCAAGACCTATACACACACTAAGGGACAGACAGAGAGGGAAGGAGAGGGGTGAACTCTGACACACGGACTGACAAACTGGCAGAAATGACAAAAAACACGCAGACTGACACACCGACATACAGGCAGACAGGCGGGCGAACAGATTGGCCGACGGGCCGACGGCCTGGGGGGCAGACAAACAGGCCAACGTACTGGCTGACACACACGCGGGCAAACAGGCAGACAGGCAGGCGGGCAGACAAATAGACAAGGGGGCAGGTGAACAGGCAGACACATGGTGGGGAACATGGATAGGGCGAGGTCTCGGGGCACTGGGTAGGGGCAGCGATGGCTTGGACACACTAGGGGGCACGAAAACGCTAGGGGGAGCACGAACGCTAGGGGGAGCACAAACGCTAGGGGGAGGACGAACACTAGGGGGCAAGGCAGGTGGCTTCGCCAGCGGAACAGCGGCCAGAGCAGGCCGCGGCGGCCCCTGCGGGACAACAGACGGAGCAGGCGGCCTCTCTGGGGCTCTGGACGGCTCTGGAGGCCTCTCCGGGGCTCTGGACGGCTCCGGAGGCCCCCCCGGGGCTCGAGGCGGATACGGAGGCCCCCCCGGGGCTCGAGGCCCAAGCGAAGCACGAAATTTGGGTGTAGCAGGCGGCAGTGGCCCCTGCGGAACAAGGGTCAGAGCAGGCGGCCCCCACGGAACAAGGGTCAGAGCAGGCGGCCCCTCCGGGGCTCGAGGCGGCTCTGGAGGCCCCTCCGGGGCTCGAGGCGGCTCTGGAGGGCCCTTGTGCCCAGCCCAGACTGCAGGGGGGCCCGCCTGCTCCGCCCGTTGTTCCGCAGGGGCCACTGCACTGTTCATGCTTCGCCTGCGCCTGGAGCCCCGGAGGGGCCTCCAGAGCGCCTCGCCTCCAGGCGGCTCTGGAGGCCTCTCCGGGGCTCCAGGCGGCTCTGGAGGCCTCTCCGGGGCTCCAGGCGGCTCTGGAGGCCTCTCCGGGGCTCCAGGCGCAGGCGAAGCATGAACAGTGCAGTGGCCCCTGCGGAACAACGGGCGGAGCAGGCGGGCCCCCCTGCAGTCTGGGCTGGGCAGGGGACTGGAACACGGACCCCAGCTGTAGGGAACCCGACTGGGCAGGAGACAGGAACACGGACCCCAGCCATAGGGAACCCGGCTGGGCAGCCGGACGTGACCGGCGGAACCCCCGTGGGCCGGACCCTGGAAAAATGACCAGCCGAGACCCTTCAAAAGGGTCAGGATCCGCTGGCTGATCAGCTGGAGGTCTGGCCGACCGGGAGGCAGCCCGACCATGGCGCCTCCGTGACCGCCCGCCCCGGGCACTGGGAGGCTCAAGGGCGAAAACTGGGTCGAGCTCCCACCACCCCGGCATGATGAACAAAAAACACAAAAAACACACAAATTTAAAAAAAAAAAAAAAAAAAAAAAAAAAACTCTGCTGGTTCCTTCTGTCACGTAACGGGTAGGGGGGACCCAAACGCAGAGGGAAAAAAAAACACGAACTCAAAAAGGGAAAATTAACAAAGACTTTACTTACACGACAGGCAAACAAGCAGGGAACAGAAAAGGCCACGATGGGCACACAAAATCAAAAATATCTAATAAAACAGAAAACAACAGGAACTCAAAAACACAGGCAGGGCAGAACACAGGCAGGCAGAGTACAAGGGCAGGTACATTCAAACAGATCAAACACAAGTAGGAAACAAACACAGGCAGGCAGATACATGTAAGTCAAACAAACACAAGGAACCAGCACCCGAGTCAAGGGGACAAAGAACTTAAGTAGACAGGGGGTAACAAGACAGGTGAACTCAAAAAACAATCAACCCAGAAAAGGAGGGGATAACAAGACACAGGTGGGAACAATGATAGAATAACGAGACAACAATAATACAATTAACAGGGGGGAGCAGGACACAAAACAGAAGTGCCGCCATCTGGCGGCCCAACAAGGGAAACACAGACAGGAAAACACAGAACCATGACAACTATTATTTTCTTTGTTTTTTTTTTTCTTCCCTCTGTTAAGTCCGTCGGGATTTAGGGGCTACCTGTAGTAGCTTGGTGTTAACCTTGTCAGTGTGCGTTTGATCCTCTGAACACTACCCATTCCCCTTACAAGGGCCAGAAACACTGATTATGATAGTATATTTATATCCAATGCAAATAGTTCTAAAATTGAGAGTTTCTGAATATAAATATCTTGGCATCTGGCTTGACGAAAGATTCTTGTTTAAATTCCATATAGATGATCTTGTCAGCAAACTGAGACAAAAAATTGGAAACAGATCTTGCTTCCCTATGTTTAGTAGAAAAATAATTGTTGAAGCAGTTTTCCTTTCAGTGTTGGACTATGGTGATATTATTTATAGAATTGCTGCTCCTTCTACTCTTAAGCACTTGGACACAGTCTATCACTCTGCCCTCAGATTTATCACTGGCGATAGTTATGGTACCCACCACTGTGTCCTCTATGCCAAGGTGGGTCTATCTTCTCTGGCAGAGGCGTGATACACACTGGTATTTGTTTATCTTTAAGGCCATTGTCGGAATGCTTCCACCTTATATTACACTGATGTTGGAGTGGCGCTCTGGACCCTACTGAACCCGATCAAATGGCTTGCTTATGCTTAAGGTCCCTTGGGCTCGATCAGAAATTGGAAAGTCAGCATTCCATTTTAGTGTCCCATCCTCCTGGAATGAGCTTCAACAATTGCTGAAAATCAGTTCTCTACCAACTTATCGGCTTGGTTTTGAACATTCCTGTCACTGATTGTATCTGTTTTTAATCTTATCTGTGCTTGATTTTATTTATTTTATTTTATTATATATTTTATTATATATATTTTATTATTATTATATACTATGTTGGTTTTACTGTTGCTATATTCTGTGATCTTTTATTATACATATTGTGTCTTAACTGTTTTTGTAATCTCGGCTACATTGAAAATGAGGGCCTGGCTCTCAATTGTACCTCCAAGAATTAAATCAAGGTTATGATGATGATGATGATGATGATTGAGAAAAACGATTCTCAAATGGTATACAGTGAGGATGATCCTAAGGTGATCCTTCGTGGAAAAGATATGTTTGAAATGCATTGCCAGTCTTTCCAGGAAAACCCAGAATTGAAGTCACTATATGGTTTGAAAACAAAATTCCACACTTAATTCATTGAAGTATTTCCATGTTTGTAATAACTATTCATTTGATATAATGCATGATTTTCTTGAGGGTGTGGCTCAGTACGAGATCAAATTGGTTTTTGGATATCTCACACAACACTTTATTTCAGAACAGGACTTGTTTTCCAGGATTTATGGTTTTGATTATGGATTTTTAGAATGAAAAAAACGTCCCACAAAGATTATTTTGGAGAGTGCTGGCAATGGCATTGGTTTGAATTCTATTCAGACAATGTGTCTCGTGAAAAACATCCCACTGTTGTTTGGTGGCATTATTCCTGCAGGAAACAAAAACTGGAATTTGTTACTGTCGTTACTTCAAATAATGAACATTTAATGAATTTTTTCACCTTCTCTCACTCTAGGTATGACAATATATTTAAAGCATTTGATTGTTGACCACCACAAACTATTTAAGCACCTGTATCCACATAGAAACTTGATACCTAAGCATCATTTTATAATCCATTACCCATCTTCTATCAGGAAAACTGGCCCCTTATTATATATGTGGTGTATGAGGTTTGAAGCCAAACACAAGCTGTTTAAAGATTTTTTTTTTTTAATTTCAAAAACATAACCAAATAACTTGCTAAAAAGCATCAGATGGCCATTGCTTATCACTGGGAAACCTTCACCTTCAAACAAAATGAGTATGGGCCAATTAAATATTTTTCCCTCAGAAATGAGAATGTGGTCAACATTGAAATGATCTTGTCAAAAGATGTTTTCTCAACTAGTTGGGTTAAAGTTGATGGTGTAGAGTATAAAGCTGGACTTGTTATTTTCAGTGCAATGGAAGAAGACATGCCAGTCTTTTGTCAAATAAGTGATATACTTTTAGTTGAAGATCACATTTTTTATTGACAAACAAGCTATTCACAGAGAATTTTGATGACCATCATCATGCATTCAGAGTATTACGCAGTAAGGAAAGGTGTATAATAAAAATGTCTCATCTTAAATTTCATAATCCGTTTGATATTCAAAGCTCATACAATGTTTCAGATGAAAGTTAGGGTTAGGGTTAGGGTTCATTACATTATACCTCCATTCACAATGTTTTAATTCAACTGTATGAATGACTGCAAGGGAGAAAGGGCAAAAATAAATGTTATTTTTGAAAAATATTTTGTTTATTGGAATTAATTCTTATAATTAATTTTAACATTTTTTCAGTGTAGATAGCTTGACACTTTAGGGTGTGAAACTAACACTATCCAAATAGTAAAAAATGTAACCCAGAGCAGTGTTATTTGTCTAGTCCCTTAGTATTACTTTAATTCTGTTTTGCGAGTTAAAGAAGGAACTCTAGCATAGTGTTAAATGTTTAATGTTTCTGAAATATTTTAAGCAAAAATATACATTGCTAATTTCTATGTGACCTCAATTTTTGGTTTCTGCACCTTGTTACATTTACGTGTGAAAAATAAAAAACAGAATTTATTCATATATATAGTTTTTCTCAAAGCGCTGCTCTGGCAGCGGTAGGGAACTGAACCTGCGACCTTTCAGTAACAAAAACCAACTCCTTAATATCAATAACTATGAGTGAGAGAATGATATACAATTAACAGATTTAATTGTGCTATTTTACACAAAGGATTACATTGTCAGTGCAAATCTGGTCATGAATTACAGTAATTAGCATACGCCTGTGTATTTATATTATACTGTATGATTCTTAAATGAATTAGCATCTGCAATATATTGTGACCAATCACCTCCTACAATTCCACTGCAGATGTATACCAGACCTACAGTTTAAAAAAAACACCACTGCCATTGAAAACTATTTACTGCAGTACTGCTATACTGTTACCTCAATGGGATCACATTGTACGGCACAATGTAGTCATTCCAACAGAAAACGTACTGCAGTCTAACTTCAACTGGTGATAGAATACTGCAGTAACAGTGTGTCTACTGCATAGTACTGCAGTTTAAATTTATTATAATTGCAGTTAACTGTATTTTAACTGCAGTTATTTTTGTAAGGGGAACCGTCAATTCAAACCCTACATGCCAGCCAGATCCCTCCGTTCTGCTACCTCAGGACGCCTAGCACCTCCCCCTCTTCGCACCTGCACTTCCAGAACACGTCTCCTCTCTGTTCTGGCCCCACGATGGTGGAATGACCTCCCTGTGGAGGTCAGAACAGCTGAGACTGTGACCCATTTCAAACGACGACTGAAGACCCACCTCTTCAGGCTGCACCTCTCCCCATCCCTTCCCCCCCTGTAAATGACTAAACTTAGGGTTGTAACTAGGCAGCTGTTTAATAGGTGACTTAGTTGATGTGCCAGTCTTAACGACTACTTGTATTTTTATTTATTTTTATTTTTCCATAGATTGCGTTGTTGCCGTTCTCGTTGTTAGTGTTAATCAGCTTAACCACCAGGGTCCAGGTTGAACTATGCGGTTGTTCCCTGTACTTGGACCGGTACTTCTCTCTAGGGGTTTCGTCATACTTGTTCCTGGTTATGGTTATACACTTTGTTGTACGTCGCTCTGGATAAGAGCGTCTGCCAAATGCCTGTAATGTAATGTAATGTAATGTAATTCTTGCAAATTTCTAACTACACGCTTTCAAATTCTTGGGGAGGTACGCAACATCAACGCAAACATGTTCTGCAACCTTCGCACATAGCGCACATTCCGCACAACCCCTATGCGGACTGATTATTACGTGTACTCCGCAGAAGCATTAAAACAGCCTTATGAGCTATTGATTTTTGCAAAGCCTGTAATTTTAATGTGTCATTTGGCTAGTAACAGGGCTGCATCTTCCTTATGGATGAGAAAAGTAGTCTACTTTAACTATATCTGTAGAAGGGAATAAGCACTTCAGACAAACTCCAAATAAACAAATACCTGGATATAAACATGAATGAAAATGAATAAATTTCACCATCACATGCAGCTACACTTCATACATAGAATGTAGGCTAACAAAAAACAAATAATACAATATTACCAAAATGATTGAAAATCAATTCATACAGAAAAAGGCTAAATTAACTTACTACATTATCACAATGACAGAATTATATTTAGGCCAAATAACCTACTGTTTTCAGTACTATTTTTTTATGTAGCCTGCAGGTTTTCTGTGTGTGGTGAAACAAGTGACCTAAAACTGCCTAGATTAATCAATCTAACTCTATAGACTGTGATCAAGCATGCATATCTCTTTTAAGCCTTGACATGTTAATAACTAGGCTACCTAAGCTCAGACATAAAGACTTATTTATCAAGCCCATTTATTAGCCTAAATTATTTGTGTAGCAATTCAATTCAAATAAGCCAAAATACTGTAATCAGTTCACGTTTTACATTTTTGTGAACCCATTCTGCATTTTTGCAAATCCATTCTACATATTTGCGACTCGCATTTTAAATATTTGTGAACCCATCCCACATATTTGCGACTCACATTTTGCATCTTGTGAATCCATTCTACATACAGTCCCCTCCAAAAGTATTGGAACAGCAAGGCCAATTCCTTTGTTTTTGCAATACACTGAATACATTTGGGGTTGAGATAAAAAGATGAACATGAGACAAGAGTTCAGAATTTCAGCTTTTATTTCCTGGTATTTACACCTAGATGTGTTAAACTACTTAGCACCTTTGGTATCAGACCACCCAGTTTTTAGGTGAGCAAAAGTATTGGAACAGAGAGTATTTAAGTAAATGAAAGCAAATAACACTTAATATTTGGTAGCATATCTCTTGCTTGCATTAACGGCATCAAGCCTGCGACCCATTGACATCACCAAACTGTTGCATTCTTCTTTTGTGATGCTTTTCCAGGCTTTTACTGCAGCCTCTTTCAGTTGTTGTTTGTTTTGGGGGGGGGGGGGGTTTCCTTCAATCTCCTCTTCATGAGGTGAAATGCATGCTCAATTGGGTTAAGGTCTGGTGATTGACTTGGCCAGTCTAAAACCTTCCACTTTTTCTCCCTAATGAAATCCTTTGTTGTGTTGGCAGTGTGTTTTGGGTCATTGTCTTCCTGCATGATGAAGTTCCTCCCAATTAGTTTGGACGCATTTCTCCGTAAGTTGGCAGACAGAATAATTTTGTAGACTTCTGAATTCATCCTGCTGCTAGCATCATGAGTTACATCATCAATAAAGATTAGTGAGCTCACTCCAGAAGCAGCCATGCAAGCCCAAGCCATGACATTTCCTCCACCGTGCTTCACAGATGAGCTTATATGTTTTGGATCATGAGCAGATCCCTTCTTTCTCCACACTTTGGCCTTTCCATCACTTTAGTAGTCCATAAAACTTTGTTCCAGAACTTTTGTGGCTCATCTCTGTACTTCTTTTCAAATTGTAATCTCGTCTTCCGATTCTTACTACTGATGAGTGGTTTGCATCTTGTGGTACAGCCTCTATATTGCTGCTCTCTAAGTCTTCTTCGAACGGTTGATTGAGATACCTTCACCCCTGTCCTGTGGAGATTGTTTGTGATGTCACTGACTGATGTTTTGAGGTTTTTCTTCACAGCTTTCACAATGTTTCTGTCATCAACTGCTGTTGTTTTCCTTGGTCGATCTGTTCGATATCTGTTGCTCAGTACGCCAGCGGTTTCTTTCTTTTCCAGGACATTCCAAGTTGTCGTACAAGCTATCCCCAATGCTTGTGCAATGGCTCTGATCGATTTCCCCTGTTTTCTAAGCTTGCTTTTCTCCCAAAGACAGCTGTCTGGTCTTCATGTTAGTTTATCTTTTATAACACAAATGCAGTTTTCACAGGCAAAACCCAAGGCTAAAGCCAAGAGTAGATATTCAGAACTATTTATTGTTTAACCAATCAATCTAACAGGACACATTTGGGAAACAAGAAACACCTGTCAGTCACATGTTCCAATACTTTTGCTCACCTAAATATTGGGTTGTCTGATACAAAAGGTGATATGTTCTAAGTTGTTTAACAAATCTAGATAAAAATACCAGGAAATAAAAGCTGAAATTCGGATCTGTCGTCTCATGTACATCTTTTTACCTCAAACTCAATTGTCTTCAGTGTATAGCAAAAACAAAGGAATTGACCTTGCTGTTCCAATACTTTTGGAGGGGACTGTATTTGTGAAACCATTTACATATTTGTGGAATAATTTACATATTTGTGAAACATTTACATATTTATGAAACACCATTTATATGTTTGTGAAATCCCATTTACAGATTTGTGAAACCCCATTTACATATTTGTGGAATCATTTACATATTTGTGAAACCCCATTTATGGATTTGTGAAACATTTTTCCTATTTGAGACTTTTGCTACAAAAATACCTCCATACCAAACCCTTGTGTATGCATGCAGGTTGTTTCAAGAGTAAATATATTGGTAAATATATTGGTCAGATATGCATCACTTTTAAAAGTAGATGTAAACAGGCAGTCAAAAAAATAGGATATAGGCAAAAAATCAGAGCTGGGCATTAAAACCTATGGTGTAAATATAGCCTAAGTCTTTTGACATAAAGATATGCAATTAAGTCCAACATTACATTTATTTAGTAGACACTTTTGTCCCAAGCAACGTACAAAAGTGCATATCAAGGTCATTGGAACAACTACAAAACACAGGTTCGATAAGGTACATTACTCATTTCGTACAGCAATTCCTAGTCAAGAACACAGTTCAGTTCATGCAGTGAACATTATTCGGACCTTATTTATGCTAAGTCAAACTAGGAGGAAGTACAAGCTACAATATTAGGGCAGCAATACAAATGACAGTAAGTGCTGTAATGGAAGTACATGTAACATGAGTGGCATGAAAGAGGGGAATTTAAGTGAAATGATTTGCAGAGTGGTGGCAGTTAGTCGGCATCATTTAATTGTTTGCATTTATTGATTGATTGATTGTTTGTTTGCGATTTATTAAATAACATATTTATTTGCTACGATCTGTTTGTATTATATAATAGTTCTCATTAAATGTTCATGAAACTGCATTTACATTTTTTTAACCAAATTGTAACCATTAAATTGTAATGAACATTAAACATTATTAGATTATTGCGACATGTTCAGCAGACAAGGACAAGGTGAGTGTATATCCTGTGCTCATTTACATTCATTCCATAGGACGCGTCATGTGTGCAAGGCTCCAGAGTGCAACCATTTTGGTCGCATATGCGTTTTAAACAATTGAGGTTATTGTGATTTCTTGTTTGTGCTGTGATTTAAATAAAGAAAGAACATTTATCTGCACCTTTATTCCTGTTTACAATCATTTACATAATGTGTTAAGAAATTACCAATGTGTATGGGAACTGACAAAAAAGGCAACGCTTAAAATGTATTATTGCGGCGCCAAAAGGCACGGTGAAAAATTGTGGGTGCACCTAAATTATGTGCTGGTGCACCTAAATAAAAAAGTTAGGCGCACTAGTGCAACCAATGTAAAAAGTCAGTCTGGAGCCCTGGTGTATAAAGAAAATTTTGTCATTCTGCCAACTACGCCAAATTGTAAAAGAAAATGTGTTATCCTAGAAACTCATATCCTGAAACTTGTTACTTACAACTCAATACTCAGAGGTACCTTTAAGACTAGGAATCTGTTTTTAGAAACTCATATCCTGAAACTTGTTATCTATCATGGTACTCAGAGGTATCTTTAAGACCAGGAATCTATTATAAAGCCATATCTTGAAACGTGTTACCCACAACTCAATACTCAGAGGTACCTTTAAGACTAGGAATCTGTTTTTAGAAACTCATATCCTGAAACTTGTTATCTATCATGGTACTCAGAGGTATCTTTAAGACTAGGAATCTATTAAAAACTTAATCTCGTGACTTGTTACCTTACTCAGCATTGTATGCACCAGCCCTTAGTGGTATTCATGAGGCTGCAAAAGGGTTAGGAAGGAAGATGCAGATGGGATGGAAATATGAGGATTTATTAATAAACATAATCACCAGTTAAGTTAATGACAGAAAATATATGAAAACATTCATTACCTATAGCTGGACACAGGATCACATGCTTGCTACGGCAAATAAAAATGAACAGGTTCACTGACAAAGTACATAACTAAATGACTCCGTACGGCAATGACTATGGTACCAGGAGAACTGTTAAGCAGTGTTTCCCCAAATGCTTCCCTTAAATACAATTTGAGCAAGTCCTCCATACCCACAGTTCCCTTTATTTGCCCACATAAAGTCTGGACAGGAATAGGCACCAAAACCCCTTCTCCTCCAAGAACAGAGAAACCACAGAATATACTCCTTTGTGATCTATTGATATAAATAAGATACTTTGTGTGACTGCGCACAATCTTATGATCGTAACTATCTTTCAAGATACTTTTCTATGGAGTTCTAAGGTAATGATCCCTTTGTGATCCAGGCACTCATGTAGATAAATCCCATTTTTGATACATCCTACTTCTGACCACATTCCCACATTCACTCCTATACATCAGTGCCTCTTTCACTTACAGTTCCACATTCATACATTTCTTTAACTATTTCCCCTCTTTCATATTCTGTTGTACATTCATGGACATTTCTTGTGCTGTGGCACTGTCGATACATTGCAACGTTGTTTATTTCCGTCGGTGTCCAGTCTTGTCCTGTCCTGTTGACCCCTTCGCCTGGTATTGTCCATAGCCTAGTATTCCAGGGGGATACTGCCTGTATGTTTGAGTCCTCTGCCCGGTAGGCCCATAGTCTGGTCTTCCAGTGCTGGTCCCCAAATATAACTTGTGGCATGTCTGGCTTCACCAGTGGTGAAAGTCCCGGAATTATCCAAATTGCACCTTACATGTGAACCATTCCTCATTGCTTCCTAGGTTACAGCTGGTTAGAGCAGTAACCTTACACTACCAGACAAAATGAAAGAAAGCAACATAAATTAGGCTTTACCATTGTTAGGATATTTTTGCCCTTATTCGTGGAGTCAAATGCAGGACGATGAAGAACACGCTGACAAAGTTTCCTCAGAGGATTTGTGGTTTAATTCAATGCGCAAGGGAGAGACAGACCCAGCACACTCGGGCGCTGCGCTGAGAGAATCTCTGCCCATCACACTGTGTGGTGTCTAGATATACAGTTTTCAGTCATACACATCAAAAGGTTGAGTTAAGTGGCGGACCGAGGACAAATGGTCTTGTCCCTTCCTGGGGACCCTCGCATCCATTTAGCATAGGAATGTGACCTCCTTGCCGCAGACACTAGAGGTGTTATACAGAGACACACTACAGAGGTGCTAGACATACAGGCATACAAACTACAGACACAGCATGGTAGGAAAAGGAAACACAATACACTACATACAGTCTAATATATATATAGTACTACATAGTTACTAAAACAGGGAACCTATCACCATCATATAGTTAAACCTGAAAATAACTTTGTAACACTGAGCTACTGTACACTAACATTAGACTCTATAGCAGTCTCAAAAAATTACTTCCGAATAAAGAAAGTATTTGATTCCACATGTCTAAGCCTCAAAGCTATCTAATTGTTGCTAGCTAACAGTACGCATATTTACCAATCCACCGCATTTTGCAACAAGTTCCAGGTTACACAAGCCAAAGACATGTCTGCATCTACTAAGTTAGACAGTGATCTGTGTAGAGAAAAATTACCGGCGGACAGCAGTCTCCTCTGTCTATGCATAACTGTGAACACAGAGGAAAGATTAAAACTCTATTTTCGAGTCAGATAATCAAGATAACTAATAATTAAATGAATCCCGTTCCAGTAGCACCGGGTAAGACTACATGAGTTTCTTCGCCACTCAGATACTTCCCGTTTGGTTTACGGAGGGGTTTCTTATGGTTGGTTACCTCCAGGTGACAAGTTTTGGTTTCTTATTTGTTTCACTATTGATGACCTCGATGCACCATTTGGTGTATCTGAGGGGTTTCTTACAGTGAGCCAATGGGTGTTACAGTATGATGCTATTAGTAAATTTGGAGATGCTATATTATGGTATATGAAAATCAATGTTATAACTCTTGAACTATACCAAGAATCCAGAAAGTTTTCAGGCAAGAACACGGGCTTGGCAGTGATGCACTGCAAGTTTATGGCACCATTTATCTATATGGAGGTGCTATTAGAAACTAATGGTTGTGACTCTTGAATAATCTTCATAAAAGGAGAAATGATGAACTACCAAATACAAGTAACAAAATGCATGCATATGAAATTACATTATTCTATTTACAGTCAAAATTGAAATAGTCATATTGTTAAACATATACCATGCAGAGGCACTTAAATGCTACACAATTGGCCAATGCTGATTTGTGACATTAAAATATAGTGCCCATATTTAACATAGACAAACATTATTAATTCAAATAAAAGTGATATTACTTGCTATGTTTACTCTTATTTCAATCATGCAATATCTAAATCAAAGCATTTGCTTTACATAAAAACATCAAAGAACAACCCCCAAATATTTTTTTAAAATTTCTTACATTTGATGGTAAGTTTGCCTAAAAATTGGCTTCTGCTTCAGATGCAAAGACCCCAACTTACTGAATTTCGGAATTAATTAATTAATACTATTTCACTTTTCAAGACGGGACTTTGCCAACGTGCACCCATGCCCACCTGATCTGACGAGAGCCATACTATTGTACTGTATAGATAAGACATCACAACCAATTATTCACAAGGGGCTATGGTAGTGTTTGTCAATTAAAAATGTTGCATGGGATCAGGGTTGTGCACAGACTTTTGGTTTGGGCAGGGGCACGAGCTGAAAAAGTGCACTCAATTGTGCATGCAAGTCCCTTCAAACTGCATTTCATCATAGATCCTCCGCACGCACAACACATAATATAAAAACATTATTCACAGACACCTTAGACTTCAATATATTTTACCTTTATTCAAAGAATGAACATTAAATAACACTGAAGATATACAAAGTAGAATAAATAAAAGTGATAATAAAGATAATGTGTTTTACGTATCTCTGTCATCAACTTCTCCTTAAACTGATTATTTGCCTCAACCAGTTTTTAATAATTTTCTTCAATTATCAATACAGCAATTCATTTAGCCGGTTCTCCTCGATTAGGCTATTAGACATGTCTGTTTACCTTCCAATTAATTATTAGGATTTTTGGCACACTTGTTAATCAAGATAAATTAATTAAAATGGGTTGACACCAATGATCAGTTGAAAGAGAAGTCTGTTTTCAGCTCACCAACCACCACTGGCATTGGTGTCAAAACTCAAGAGCTACAGAACATATCTCATCAGCTTTATAGTTGCAAGGGCACTTCATCATCAGGAGTTCTGCTAACTGCTGGAGGAATATGAGACATACGTAAACTACATTATTCGCTATAATAGGCTACTTTTATTCCAGTGTGACTGAATTTCTTCTCTAATACAGTGTTAATTTTTTATTTTATTTTTTTAAATAATTTGAGCAATATGTTTAGGCTGTGTGGCTCTTTGAGTGACTCCTCCGCAAAACTTTGCAATTACACTTAGGCAAGTTGGGATAAAAATAAATTTTTGGATGAAATGGTATAATGGTATTAACATACTGTACTTATACAAAACTGCTTTAATAATTGGCATAACCAAGTATATGCAGGTAATACATCTGTTTGGATTTTGTATATCCTGTCACTGAAATTACGTTTGTTAACTAGCCTAAAGCAATGATTGTATAATGGACTGCATTAATATAAAGCCAGTGAAGAGTGAAGGACAACCAATATGGCATCAAAGCCCAATATAAACATATAAAGCATCTGGCCTGGGCCTTTCTGTGTGGAGTTTGCATGTTCTCCCTGTGTCTGAGTGGGTTTCCTCCAGGTACATCGGTTTCCTCCCACAGTCCAAAGACATGCAGGTAGGCTAATTGGAGACTCTAAATTTCCCATAGGTATGAGTGTGAGTGAAAGGTGTGTGCCCTGCGATAGATTGGCAGTCTCTCTAGGGTGTATTCCTACCCCCCGTGACCCTGCCCAGGATAAGCGGGTATAGGTAATGGATGGACGGATAGCTGGAAGGGAACAAATGGGCCTCGGAAGTCTGATGTAACGCAGAGTAAAACCTTTACCCATATATGGATTTTCACAGGGTAATTTCACTATTGAGTTTCACCATCCCAGTCACAGTCTGTGATGTAAACTTTTAATATAATAATTTTGCTAACAGATTAACACTGTTAAAAATGTTATTTACATCTCAGCTAGCCTGGAGGCTTTTCAAGTTGGTCAAAGCTAACATTAGCCAGCAAAAAAATGTAAAAACAGTACTCAAATAATTTAAGGAAATGACTAACACGAACAGCAACAACAGCAAATATTTATAGTGGTATACTGTACTGTACAATATTTAAAAAACATTTATTACAATTTATTACACTAACGAGTAACAGCAAACGGCTTACGCATGCAAATGATAGCTGGAAATGAGGCCCCGTGCGACAGATCGACAACCACCGGTAGAATTTTCTTTTTTTTAATTACACAGAATTTATTTTAAAAATGCATGCGAAAAGCATTCTGTTTTTTCCATATATAAACAAACATCCAAATGTCATAAATTATTTTGACGAAATTAGGAAAATGGCATTCATTTCTCCCATAGGCCGTCTCATTTTTTACCTGCGGCCGGCAGCTCTATAGCTCTGTCTGTCGGTCGGTCGGTCGGTTGGTTGGACCACAAAAAGTGTCCCACCACGTAGCGGCCACAGTTTCGCCCCAGGAGTCTGAAATCTGGCATGGACGTTGGTCATAACCAGAAGGTACAGCTGAGAAACTTTCAGGCTGATTGACCAAGAGGGGGCATGGCGATGGGCGTGGCCTATCACACAAAGGCGCATAACTCCCGAATGGATTCACAGATTTGCACAAGATTTTGTGGAAAGGTTGGTCATGAGCCAAAGAAGAGGTCATGTGTTTGTGTGAGGGGGCGTGGCGATGGGCGTGGCCTATGACAAAAGGCGCATAACTCCTGAATGGAATCACAGATTTGCACAAGATTTTGTGGAAAGGTTGGTCATGAGCCAAAGAAGAGGTCATGTGCTTGTGTGAAGGGGCGAGGCAATGGGCGTGGCCTATGACAAAAAGGCGCATAACTTATGAATGGATTCACAGATTTGCACAAGATTTTGTGGAAAGGTTGGTCATGAACCAAAGAAGAGGTCACGCGTTTGTGTGAGGGTGTGTGCGTGGATGCATGCACACATGGATGCATGCGCATGTGCAGTCGCAGCTATTGCGGATTTGCGCTTGTTCTTCCTTAGTTTTCTGTCCTTAAATCTCTCACATCTTTTAGAGACCCCACCACCACATCCATTTAAATTCATCCATCTGCATTGGCTTCCTCCTGTTCTTCTGCGCCATATGCCAACTTTTCTATGTTTTGTTTTATTCTTGCATCTACTTTGCATCCCTCCACAAATACCAGCATTCTATACTGCCAATGTCATTTCTCCAATGTTAATTCAATCGAAACAGTTTTGACATTAAAGTTGGTACAGTAAAGTAAAACTCTGCTTGAATGTGCAGAGTAATACATTGTATTAGTTGTTGAAAGACTTTCTGTTCTGCAGAGTGGAATCCCCATTCAGCAAACATGAGAGGTCATCATCCGATGTCTCATCGACCATCTGGGAGAAGATGCAAGTGCCTTGATCAAGGACTTTGAGGTTAGTACAGTAAATAGGGGTTAGTGTTAGTTTTGAAGTTTTAACTAATGTAATCACAGATGACTGTGAGACAAGACCACAAACATGCAAAGGAAAAGCATAGCGAGTGAGCAGTGAGGGATTGCTCTTTGTGTGTCTGTGTCCCTGTCTTGTAACTTGCAGGCTGACCCAGTTATCTTTACAATGTCTGCAGGATGCTGCTGATGCACCTGTCAGTGTACAAGAGGAGTTGGCAGAGGAGGTGATGAAGATTTACCTGCTACGGAACCATGATGGGCCAGTCGATGAACCTACTGATGTAGGGATTGTGATAGGCCTATTTCACATTTCCGGGTATGAAACCCGGATGTAGAGGTCTCTCATTTCCGGTTATCTTAACAGCCACCAAAACAATGGCAGCGAGGAAGAGCAACCAGTTGCGTTTGTTGCGTTCCCCTGTGTACCAATTCAAAGAAAAATTTATTTGCCCTTTCACAGCTTTCCCACAGATGTGCTCCAAAATAAGAAGAAAACTTGCTAGGTAGCATGACTGTCATAATGTTGCGAACTAACATGAACTAACTCATTACGATAGCTAGCTAGTTAGCTACTGCTTTGTGAATAAGATTACGCTCGATATTAAACTTTTCTCCTCACATACATTTGGGTCCAAAAGTCTGAGTCCACTACCAACTCCTTTGTTTTTTATCGTTCATTGAGAACTAACGCAATTTCAGTCATGTGGTATTTGTTACTCAAGAATGTCAGAAAATCAGTTAGCTAGCTATATTTTATGTTATGGTTAGCAAATTACGTTTTAGCCAGCTAGCTTGTTAGCAAGCACATATTTGGATATTCAATGTTGAAACTGCAGATGCGCGTTTATTTTAGTTGTTAATTGTAATTACAAAATGCATTGACGGACATCGCGACTAGTCTACTTAAGATATATTAGCTGATTTGAAAATGTGTGGGTAGTTTTTATCAGCGATGAAAACAAACAGCTCGGTAGTGAACTGAACACCATTACACCGGCGATCTGACAAGCAATATAAATCTTTATTAGAACAACTACAGCACAAACAACATGTCACAAAATAGTAACGGTAGTACAAAACTTAGTTCAGAGATATTTCACTTCGGTATAACAAGTAATTTTGTGGAGCCTAACACATTGTACTTACATACCTTTGCCTCCCCTGCTGACTGTCAACGTTAACAGAATCGCTTTTTCTCACAGTTGTCAGGCTCCCTATTCATTCATTTTCGGGACAACCGAGAGGAACAGAGACGCTGTCAACGGACAGCAGATGTTGCTTCACGCTACGAAAACACAATGGAGTCGCCTCCAGAAAATAATTTATGTTATGTCGAAGTGAAATATCTCTTTAATCGACTAACTTGCTGTGGTTAGCAAGCTAGCTACTTAGCTTTCTGGCGAACCAGAGCTAACGTTATACTTACCTTCATAACCGAATATAAACTTCTCAAAAAAGAATTTATAGCCCTTGTCTAGTTTAGCAATGGCAATGCTTCGACAATGCGGATAACATTGGACAGTGAACTTTGGCAGAGCTATTAGGGACTGTGAGAACACACGTTGCTGTTTAGGATCAATTTTCCCTGTCAGAAATGGACTTGCGTCCGTAGCAACGGTAACCGGAAACAAAGTATCCCTACATCCGGTTTTGGTCGCCATCTTGTGAAATAGGCCTATTGAGGGCATCGCTGTCCTCAACAGTCTTGGGGATCTTAGCAGAGCCTGCTGCTATCTGTTGGGACTAACCTATGCCTTGGATCTTAGATACCCCAAGAATCTCAAATATAGTTTTGAGGTATTCCAAAAAGTACTGCTGGAGCTGGAGACTGAAAAATTACCTGTGTACATTTGGCTTTAAGCCTGATAGATTATAAAAGTGATCTAGGTCTTCAGTAAGACCTTGCAGAGATGAACTTTTTGGGCTCAGTAGGAAGCTTGTATCTTCAGCATACATTGAGACCTTCGTATTTAAACCTTGAATTTCTAATCCTTTGATGTTAATATTTGATTTTATCTTTATTGCAAGTATTTCAATCGCCATAATAAATAAGTATGGTGATAGAGGGCAGCCTTGCTTTACGCCCCTTGATAATGTAATATTCTCTGAAAAATAACCATTATTTATAACTTTACATGTGGGGTTGCTATACATGACTTTAACCCATTTTATTAGAGATTCACCAAAGTTGACAAATTCTAGGCATTTGTAAATAAAATCCAGACGAACTTTATCAAAGGCTTTTTCAAAGTCTGCTATGAAAATTAAGCTGGCTTTCTTTGACGTCTCATAATGCTCTATAATTTCAAGCAATTATCTTATATTGTCCCCCATGTACCGTCCCTGTAAAAAGCCTGACTGATCATGGTGGACAATATCAGACAGGACCCTTTTAATATGATAGGCTAAACATTTTGCTAATATTTTAGCATCACAACACTGAAGTGTAAGAGGCCTCCAATTTTTTTTCCAAGTGAACTGGATCTTTATATTGACCGTTGGCCTCTTGTTTTAACCCTCTGGGGTCGAGAGCTCCGCCGGCGGAGCTCGACAAGATGAAATTAACTTTTGTTTCTATTTGGATGATTAACTTCACGTGCTGTTATCATACAGACGCAACAAAAACATTGACAGAAACCGTAGAATCGCGACTTTCCAATGCGCCCATTGGCAAATAATATGAATTGTTTTAAATGTTCTAAATTTGATTAATTAGATCATGTATGCTTTGTTAAACTTTACTCATTACTATGTGAATTTCGCTCAGCAGGACGTCCGTCCAAATCGCATTCACATGTTAACAACATTATAATTACTCTCCATAGAAGGAGACTAAAGGAGGGGCGATGCGAGATCCATGTGAGAAATGCCAAGTCTGCGAAAGCGGGATAGAATGTCAAAGTGTCGCCTAATTCACTTATTTTGAGGTGAACATTTCGTTTTATTTTGGAAAATGGTCCGTCCGGAAGCTGACACTGATGAAGAGCGGTGTCATTTCGAACAGCGAACTGATCCAGCTGAGGATCAACTTCATGCGTAAGTATATTTCTTATGATCATATTGGTAAATATGTGTACTGTATTGCAACGTATCTGTCTGTTTGTAGGAATATCCAGCAATATGCGCGTTTGTAAATTCCCACACTACGAACGATTCAAACTATTGCATCTCAAAATTATAGGCTAGGCTCTCTGCGTCTGGTTGTGTTAGAAGTATCAGGTAGACTGTATGTTTTTCGATCATATTGGTAATAAATAGCCCGTGGCGTGGCTAAGATTATAAAACTGATGTCCTTGCACAATCGATATTAGCATACTGTAAGTAAATTCAGGAAATAGCAATATAATAACCACTTAGCTAAACAGACCTAGCCTACTTCAGATTGAGGCATTGTTATTGATGAGTTGCGTGTAGTTGAGCTGGAATAGCAATGTTTATTTAGTTTAGCTAATGTTGTTTCATTGATAGCTTGCATTATTTGTAAATGTGTGCTGTATTACATTCTCTGTGTGTAGGAATATTCACTAATATGCGCGCTTGTAAATTCCCACACTACGAACGATTCTAACCATTGCTTCTCAAAATTATAGGCTACCTCTCTGCGTCTGGTTGTGTTTGTTTGGTTCTTTGTTTGTATATGATGTAACCATGTCACATTTCCTAAGTTTTGTTTTCATTAGTTAGTGGTTTGCCCCTTTTTTGTAAAGCACATTTAATTTTCACCTGTTGAAGGAAATGTGCTATATAAATAAAGTTTGATTTGATGTCACATTTCCTAACAATTTTGTTTATCATATTTACAGAGATGCTGATCAGGAAACACGGCCTAGTTCACCACTAGCTAAGAGGCCATGCAAGCATTGCAAGAGTACACCAGTCTCATCTCATCTTCCATGCGTATAGTTTGCTTCAATAAATGTTCTGAAAATCAAAAGATGTCTTTGTTTCTGTCTTCTAAATGGCTCACTGAGTCTTTGTCTTAGTGGTGGGGAGGCATGCGGCCAGGTGTGAATAGTCTACTTAGCTGGCAGGTCGTCCTACCCAATGCATATTCATTACAGAAAGGCCATTTGCCCTCCCATTCTCACCTGGTGTTGAAAAATACTAGTCACAACACTAACTTTTAGCAATGTATTTTATATTTCTCATTGGATTTGCTAAAATATTTTGTCATCTTTTGATACCCAAGACCTTGATGAACACATTTCAGTGACCAAAAGTCTTAGTCACAATTGTTCAGTGTGCTTTATTACAACATTCCTGTGCATGTTCAAAACTACTGTTTACAGTTTGTATGTTTTTAGAGCAGTTTACAATCCACACATGATTATGACCTACTTACTGCTGCCATATTATTGTAGCTGAGTCTGTGCTGAAAACAAAGATATGAAACACTTTGGAATCACTGTATATAAAGTTGATGAAATTTACACAAATGTCAGAGCATCGCACAATCACCAGTGTGCCTCATTTTACCCTTAGACCCCAGAGGGTTAATAATAGAGAAATGAAACCTTCTTGTTGAGTATCAGAGAGTATACCCTTATCATATGAATAATTAAAACATGTAAGTAGCTGATCTTTAATTAGTTCATAAAATGTTTCATACACCTCGATCATGATGCCATCAGTGTTTTTCCTGACTGAAATGACCTCATTGCTCATTTTCTGTAATTAGGCCTTCGCAGGACTCTTTCTGTGTATCCGAGAGTTTAACATGTTTTTTTTTTTTTTGGAAAAAATACATTGCAATATGCATCATCTAGCGGAGTTGGTGGAGATTGAAATGAAAACATCTCTGTAAAATATTTTGCTTCCTCATTCGATATTTCAACCGGGACAGCAAGAGTTGTACCATTATTTGTAATTCATTTCTGTATATTCTTTTTAGTTGCATTTCTATACTGAAGATACTATACTATACTATACTTCTATACTAAAAAATATATATGACATTTTTCACCCTTTTCCATCCATTTTGCTTTATTTCTATAGTATATATTACTTGAACTTTATTGAATAAGTTCTTCCAGTTCTTTCTGCTTTCCATCTAATTTGTCCAACACATCTATTAATATATTATCAGAGCCATCAACAAGTAATGTAAGCACTTCAATTTCTTTTGTCAGTTTTTTCCTCTTTTGATATGAACTATTTTTGTTTTAATTAAGAGTATTGGATTGAGTGGCCTCTAAATGCACATTTAAATGTATCCTACACAATAAGAGGATCTGTTGATTCTATGTTATGAGAAAATAAAATTGTAATGAATTACTTTGTTTTGGTTATAAATATATTGTCCTTTAATAGATTGTGATTGAATTTCCAATATCCACGACCCCGAGGAAATTCAGTAAGTACTAGGTGGAGTGCTATGAGCTGATGATCTGATCTCGATTTGTCTTCAATCAACACCTTTCTTACTTTTGGTACCATAGAAAAAGAAATAAGAAAACAGTCAATGCGACTCGCTTGATTTTGTCTCCTCCAAGTATATCAAGTTCGATCCGGATTTTTAAGTCTCCATACATCTACCAGATCCATTGTATCCATAATCTTTGAGATCTTTTGAAATGCATGTGGATGATAATTAGTAGAATGATTTCTTTTTTTACGATCAGTTACAGTGTTTAGAACAGTATTGTAGTCCCCTACCATGATAAAGTGATCATTTTTATCTTGTAAGCCCAGTATATTATTATAAATAGTCTCAAAGAAGTGTGGATCATCATTATTTGGACCATATAAGTTGATAAGACTTGTTTATCATCAATTAATATATTTAGGATGATCCATCTTCCCTGAAAATCTGTTTGACAGGATTGTACCCTAACATCCAGTTTATTTTTAAAAATAATCTTAACCCCTTTAGAGATTTTTAACCCATGAGAAAAACTGATTGGTCCCCCCAATTCCTTCCTTCCCAAATAGCTTCATCTGCATGTATTGAATGTGTTTCTTGTAAACAGATAATATGAAATGCCTTATCCTCAAGCCAGATGAAAATTGCTTGTGTTTTTATGGTCTGCTAAACCATTGCAATTGTAACTACCTATACTAATTTCTCCAATTACCATATTTAGGAACTAAGGTTTAAAGTTACAATCTTGAAGATCTTTCCGGTTCCGGTGCGCCGTGGAAAGGCTGCACTGACAATGGCTCCGCAACCAACTCGTAGCTATTTGTTTACTATCTTGTTAATTATTATTTTTATTGTTTTTATCTTTGCACATACTGCACTGTCGCTCATACAGTATGATCGACAAGCACTTTTGGGAGTTCGTTCGGCACTGGACATGAATTTTTTTCAACTTACCGGAGTACGTGCTGCGACCCCTTTGTCCTGCCGCCGCCGTGTTTACCAATACGCCGACGAAGGAGAAAGAAAAGAGGCAAACGTGCCGGTATCCTATGCAGATCTCGGACGAGACACTGCAATCCGCCGTTACCGAGCATTTTACTGGCAAATGTTCAATCCCTTGATAACAAAATGGACGATCTACACGCACGGATTAACTTCCAGCGGGACATTGCAAACTGCTGCGTGCTGGCGTTCACTGAGACCTGGCTAGACCCTGCGGTGCCTGACTCGGCTGCTACTCCGGCTGGATTTTCCATCTACCGGCAGGACAGAACTACGGAGTCAGGTAAACGCAGAGGCGGAGGGGTGTGCATTATGGTTAACTCTCGCTGGGGTACGGATGTAGCAGTACTCGCTAAACACTGCTCACCAGACCTGGAGCTCTTAACTATAAAAGTCCGTCCCTTCTACCTCCCTCGGGAATTCAGCTCCGCTATAATCACAGCCGTCTATATTCTCCCGCTGGCGGATAAAACGCGCGTGCTAGAAGACCTTTACAGAGTAATCAATGGACTAGAGAACGCTCACCCCGAGGCAGCTTCTATTGTTGTTGGCGATTTCAATAGGGTTAATATGAGGAAAGCTTTGCCTAAATATCACCAGCACATTGACTTTCCTACCCGTGGTGACCAGACTCTCGACCATTGTTATACTCAAATACGGGACAGCTATAAACCCCTCCCCCGTCCTGCCTTTGGTAAGGCGGATCACACCTCCATTCTTCTCCTCCCAACCTACAGACAACGACTAAAACAGGAAAAACCGGTTTTTCGGGCAGTCCAATGCTGGAGTGAGGAATCCATTGCCACCCTCCAGGACTGTTTTGAAACCACAGACTGGCAGATGTTCTGTGTTGCAGCTGATGGGGACATTGATGAATACACAGACTCTGTCTCAGCCTACATCTCCAAGTGCATTGATGATGTCATCCCGAAAGTCAATGTCAGGATCTTCCCCAATCAGAAGCCCTGGGTTAATGGTGATGTCCATGCAAAGCTCAGAGCACGGTCCTCTGCCCATAGCTCTGGGGACCTGGAGGCCTTGAGGAAGTCCAGATATGACCTACGGAAAGCCATCAGAGACGCCAAAAGAGCCTACAGGGACAAGTTGGAGTCTGATTACCACAGTTCCGAGCCAAGACGCATGTGGTATGGACTGCGTTCCATCACAGACTACAAAGGGAGAAATAGCAGTGATGCCCAGCCCGCCGCCTCTCTTCCGGACGAGCTCAACACCTTCTATGCACGGTTTGAGGCAAGCAACGCCATCCCTACTGTAAGGCTAGATGAGGACCAGGACGACTGCACTCTGTCCCTATCTACGGCTGACGTGAGGAGAGCTTTTAAAAAAGTTAACCCTCGGAAGTCACCAGGGCCAGATGGCATTCCAGGCCGTGTCCTCAGCGCGTGTGCCGACCAGCTAGCGGAGGTATTCACCTCTATATTCAACCTCTCCCTGAACCAGTCTGCAGTCCCCACAACGCAACGTTACCTGATATGAGAGACGGCTACTGTGCGCAACGTTGTCTAAACTAATGTTACCTTTCTTGACATGGTCTGGTAGCTAGCGTTAGCTGTGCAAATAGCTATGTAATTTAGTAACGTTACATTGTTATCAAATGTAATACGAAATCTACATCAAAAAATAATGACCTCTCATGTTACACAAAAACTATTTAGGGTTCCATAACCCCCCTGCCTCTTTCTCTGTTATTGTAACGTTAGCAGACACCGGAAAAAAAATAGTACGCCGCTCACACACAAGTGAGTTGAAGAGCGAGCCTGTTGCGTTAGCTCCGCCTACCCTCTCTGGCGGCTTGTGATTTTTTCCTGGGAATGTCGCCACAGACACCCAGTTCTTTAATCATAAATAATATTAATTAATATAATAATAGGCTCAATCACCATTGTGTTACCTAATTTGGCGACAGACAGTGACTTAACAGACATTTATTTTAATGAAAATCTTTGAGATTATTACTTTAAGATGAAGAGATTCTTTATGCCAGGGGGTAAATTATGGCAATATGAATGTGACATAAAAGAAAGGGGAAAAAAAGACAAAAAGGTCACTGAATTAAGTATCAGTTGTCCCCTCTCCCAATAGCTTCCCCTTCCCACCAAATTGCGCCATCCACCCAACCCCTACCCTCACTCCCCCGCTATCTACACCTTGCCTCATGTACCTCCAATACCACTTCACTACGGTTGTGCAAATCACAAACAAAAAGAAAATGCAAAAACAAACACTTTCGGCCCTGAGGTGCAGATGCAACATACAAAAACAAAAAGGAGTGGACCTGAGGTGCAGATGCAACATACAAAAACAAAAAGGAGTGGTCCTGAGGTGCAGATGCAACATGCAAAAACAAAAACGTGCAGTCATGAAGTGCAGCCTTGGAGTGCAAATACAACATATGAAAACAAAAAGGAGTGGTCCAGAAATGCAAAACATTTGCACCTCAGGGCTGTTCCTTTTTGTTTTTGTATGTTGCATCTGCACCTCAGGGCTGCTTGTTTTTGTCTGTTCGTGTTTTGCATTTCAGGACCACTCCTTTTTGTTTTTGTATGTTGCATCTGCACCTCAGGACCACTCCTATTTTTTTCTGTATGTTGGATCTGCACCTCAGGGCCGAACGTTTTTGTTTTTGCATTTTCTGTTTGTTTTTGTGTTTTGCACTTCAGAGCCACCGTAGTAACAACACAAATGACAGCTTTACACAGAAGTAGGCCAGATTTATTGGCTTACAACTACAACCAGCATGTACAGGCAAAAAAGTCATTAAATCATTCCATTGCATTTTAGCCTGTACCATCATCTGTGCATATACCAACCCAAGAACAGCAAGGGATATCTAGACCTATTTTCCATACATTTACCTTCAAATAATAGCAACCACAAAAAATTAAAAGTAAAATAAATAATAAATAAAAATGAAATATAATAAAATTAGGCTATATACATATATATAAAATAAATAAATAAAATAATAATAATAATTTAAAAAAAAAAAATAATAATAAATAATTATAATTATTAATTATAGTCAGTTCATACAACTCAATTTCCCAAGTGCCTATTTCTTGAAATGAAAGGCAAAGGATTTGCCGCATAGGCCCACCCATATTCACCTATATTGAATAGAAATTATAGGCTCGTATTAACATAAAAATACGATCGCCCACAGCTGCGGGAACAAGGTCTTGCCTTATCACTTGCTCCACCACAGACGCGGCCCTATAGACCCACGCATTCTGTCTTAACAGGTGGGGTTCCCTTTAAGCAATAGCGGGAAAATAATATAATATAACATTCATATAGGTTATATCAAAATTATAAAAGGAATATTATATTATATTATTTTCCCGCTATTGCTTAAAGGGAACCCCACCTGTTAAGACACTTAGGGCTTAAAATGGTCTAAATGCCTTCAATTATATAAACATGTCATAAAAACTGTATTTTAGTTATTTAAAATAAAATCAAATAAAAATCGACTCGTAGGTCGCCATTGTTATTACCGTCACAATGCACTCTGGGTAGTGACGTCAAATGGTTGCACGGGTCTCCTGTCCATGGCTCTTGTCCATTGAGCGGCACTGAAAATGTCTTCTGTTCAGCCTTTTCGATTTCTAGCCAGAGCGGGACACTACGCAGCAGGAAAGCACCGAGGACAGCCTCATCAAATAAATAAAAACGATGAAAATCGGGGGCCAGAGGAGACAAGAGGAGTGTATAAGACATGGTGCCTGTAGAGCAACTGCTCGCCTACGCTAACTAAGATGGAAAAGCTTCAGAGCTAGAGCTCCGCTTTCTAGCAGCAGCTGTTCAAAGTCACTTGACCATACGGATCAAACTATCGCTTTTGGTGAAACTGAAACGTATACATGACCGTCATTAATTTAAACGGCGTAACGTAATTATTGATCCGCATCCTTAAATCTTAAATCTGTGATAACACCTCCTTTAAATGTATTGTATCCGTATGTATTATCATTAGGGAATACGCATTTAAAGGAGGTTTTATCACCAATTTAAGATTTAAGAATGCGGATCAAAACCATGCCATATTCAATTTATTTTATGTTGGCTCAGTTTATTTCGTTTCAGAAATAAGTGTGTAGGCTAACATTGCATGATGAAAAAAAAAAAAACTTATACTTACAGCCAGAAAAATACTTTAAAAATACATTTTAAAATTACAGAAAATAGACAGCTGAAGTCAGCATTCCCTCCCAGTAGGCTAGTACAATGAACTTGGGCAAACTCAAATTACGATGGCGGGAAAAAAAATAAAAGTGCGGATGGTGGGAAAATGTTGACTGTGACAGCCATCAAGATAAAATAATAGGGTGACAGGCTACATTTCAGTAGATAGGTAAAGCTAAATGAGTTGTCATATTGCACATAGTCAACAAATCTCCGTAGCTAGCTAGATAAATAATATTCGGCTTTCCTGAATTGTTGCTTTATTTTGTGTGATAATTATGTTGATGCTAAGATTGCTTTTCAGCTATGCCAGCTAATGTTAGCGAATGTAGCTGTTAGCTATCCTCCTTGTAAGCCAGGCGAAGGTAATTCATACACTCAGTAATTATACATCCAAAATATAATAATATAAGAAACTTACTTTGTGATTATCCTCTGTACTGCTCCGTTCTGTGCTTGATAGAATTGTGGGGACTGCTCCAGGGTTCAGTCGCAGTTCTTTGCAAAATCCACTCTGTTTTTGTGCCCAATTCAAAAAGTCATCTGGTTTAAAATGCAGACTGCAGACTCTTGTGTTGTTTGACACTAATGAACCTGATAAAAATTCTACCCACTTGTTTTTTTCATTTGTGTCCTTCGGGATTGGGTGTAGTGAGTCACTATTTGTGCATCCTTCAACACAACAATGCCGCCTGCAAGGTGCCATGTTTGCCAGACTTGACAGTGGCAAATGCAGCCTAGCCCTCAATGTCAATTATAAGCAAATACACGCTGTGATAGGCTGCATGCAAATGAGACCGCTTCCTGGCGTCAGGAAGCGGCAATTTTAAAAATGTGGAAAAAAAGCACAGTAGGTGGCGCAGTGATTTTTAAAACACCAATTTTTTATAATACAGCTGTCATTGCCTATTTTACCACCAAGGGTAGTACAAAATAAGTGAAGCAATTTCAGTTCGACTTTAAGTGAACTGCAAAACCTGTTTGTAGCTAGCTGCTCTCAGCAATCCAATTAAAACTGGTAATACCTTTGATTCTTGTTCATTCTTTTCTCTGGTTCTTATAAGTTCTATTAGTAGTCTTGTATAGTTTCACTGTTGAGTTTGCATGTTTTGCAAGCTGCGAGTTACCAGCTCACTTGGTGGCCATTGGTTTAGTGATTAGCCAGCTAACTAGCCAGTTCCAGGCTAGCTATAGCTGATTTGTTGCTAGTCACTGGAGTTGGCTTGTTGGGTATAAAATAATTTTACAGAAGGCTAACACAATTCGTTTTATTTAGCTAACTAGGTAAATCTTTCAGCATGGATAGGTGGCTCATTAAAAAACAGGCACCCTCAACCCCAGTGCATGCTGCCTCCACTGTCGAGCCTAGCGCATCTACCAACACCGAGCAAAGCGTTACTGCCTCGGTATCGGGGGCAGCAAACTTCCGTCCTCCACAAAATCCAGACACACCATCCTCCAGCTCTGCCGTGTCTGCTCCTGACTTAAATATGGATAGCCCATCCCAGCCAATTTTAAGTAGTTATCCCAAGCGCCCATTTGAACAAACTGTGAGAAGCTTTAGTGCAGGCTGATCTCGACCGTGGCTAGAATATTCTGTCTCGCGTGATGCCTCCTTTTGCTTTGCCCCTCACAAATTTGGTGTTTCCAGTTCCGAACGAGAGGACATGTGGATGCTAAAATGCTAAATACACATCAAATGTCATTCAAAATGAAATAATTGAAACCCCTTGCTAAAATGGTTTTAAAAGATATCAGGGCCAAATATGAGCTGACTCTCCTGGACTTTGCATTAAAAGTGATGGCATCAGGGATCGCTGTAACATTCAGAACTTATCAATAATAATAAGATTTGTCCGCAACTCCATCCCAGAAGAACATTTAATTGGCTTGATTGACTTGAGTCAGCTTGATGCTGAATATGTGTGCAACCAAATTCTCTCTTATCTCTCTGACCTGGGATACAATGCTGACAATTTAGTGTCTCAGTGTTATGATGACGCTTCAGTGATGTCTGGGGTGAGGGGCGGTGTGCAGACTTTGCTGCAACAAAAAGTAGGCAAGGACATTCCGTATGTGCACTGCTACAACCACCAACTTCACTTGGCAGTGGTACATGCGATGCAATCATAACCTCTTGCAAAGATGTTTTTTGAAGGGTCCAATTCATTGAATACATTCTGTCACAGACATCATGTTGCACACAGTTACAATACTCCCATACTCAAAAGGCTACTAGAGATTCGCTGGACCAGCCATCATGATGTCACCAAGTTCATTGTTGATAATGAGGAAAGTATCATGAGTCTTTTGTCTGAGGTAGCAGAGGATGACAGTGCTCCTTTTGATGTCAGTACAGAGGCATGTGTTCTATTGACACAGCTAAACAGACAGAACTTCTTTGACATTGGCAAATTTCTCCTCCATGTGCTTGGTGCGCTGAAGCCAGCCAATTCAATTCTGCAGTCACAAACAGTGGATTTGTGCACTGCGGGGAGGTGGTGACCGCTTCACTGGGGACATTGAAGGAGATGAGATGTGACTCATTCTGGGAGGAGCATTTCTCTCAATGTGAAAATACCAATCCTCCTAAGAGTAGAAGGACAGTGTACTCACAGCTTGACAATAGTGTTGTCATGTCAACTATTGGGCATGGTGACTCTGATGGCCAAACTAGCACTCCAAGTCAGTCTTTTAAAACAGCTATGTCTAGCTTTCTTGATAGAGCTATTGTGGAGATGGAGACAAGATTCTCTCAAAGAAATGTTGATTTAATGAGGGCCACATCATTTCTCCTGCCAAAATCAGCATCTTTTCTTGACCACTCTCTCCTGAAGCCACTTCAGGTGCTTGCAGGCACAGAGCAAAATAGTATGAGCTTGCAAAATGAAATCGCTGTGGCGAAAGTAATGTTACTTAGTAAACTGCCCACTGATGCAGACCGTTCTGTAGTATGCAAATGTATTCAGGAGTACAAAGAGGCCTTCCCCATGTTGCATAGGCTGTATGTCACAGCACTCATCATTGGTGTGTCATCAGCTGCATGTGAAAGCTCTTCTTCTACCTTGTCCCGCATTCTCACCCCTCTCCGCAGATCAATGCTACATTCAAGGAAAAGAGATTTAGTCATTTTGGCACACGAGAAAACCATCACAAAAATGACATGAATCAATTTGTTTCAGAATTTGCCATGGCTAACCACAGACTGGTCCTGTAATTAATTTCTATACGCTGGAAACTGGCATCCTAGTTTCCCATAGACATTACTGCATTGAGTTATATTTTTACTGTTCTAGCTCCCCCATTGTCATCATATGTTATATGTGGTGATCCGATCATTTACTTAACATCATCTTAGAGCTAAACGCAGCATTCAGCAAGTAGCCTGTGTGAATTAATTGCACTCAGTAGGCAAACAGAACATTTCTTTATACTGTCTCCATTCTAGCTTACTCACCTTTGTCTTCTTTTACCTTTATTGGTGTTTACCCTAGCTAGCTATCAATTGCATTCTAGGAGTTCTACATTCCTTTACACACACAAACAAACAAACAAAAAAAAATACAAAATGGTAAAAAATATATATATAAAAATGAAAAATAATTTTCAAAAATGTTTAATTGCATCTGCTAATCATATTGGGCCTAGACATCATTCTATCCTAGACAGAACTATCCTAGTTCATCATAAAAATGTTCATCATACAGGCACTGCTGCCTGACCCTGTGCATTCTATTCTATTGTAGCCTACTGAAGATCCAAACCAAAATTTGCTCAAGTTTTCCTCTCTAGTTCATCATACAAATTGTCATCATAAAATCTAAACCTAAATTTTACAGTTTAATTATTTTTTTCTTTTTCACGGGGTAATGGCGCCGGACTCCCCTACAAAAATTGGATGCTGTAATTGTGTTCCTTCCCCCCCTTCTCAAAATTAAACTACGCCCTTGTTTACATATCCTATTTAGGAAAAGCAACATTTTTGTTGTTGCCCACCCAAATAATGCAAATGCCCACCCAAAGATGACATCCTAGTAACACCTCTGGTCTGTTGGCATCCTGGTTTTTGCATCCCATCCGATGCACTCTTTTGAATGCCATTTCTTCGACAGCGTTATCTGCTACTTTAAGCTCTTTCTTCAAAAATTCCTTTAAAGTCCCTGTGCAGCCTCCCTTTTCTTACATTTAAATTGTTCCTTTAGTTACTAAATTACAATATATATGTATTTTTTCTACTTATTAGACTTTGAAAAGATAAAAACCTGCTTTGATGTAATCCACGTAAAGTCAGTTGTTAGCTAACTTTAGTTAGTTATCATACGACCTTAATAATTGATAATGACTACAGCAATAACAGCATTAGAAATATTGAGCCATATATGTATGAGCCCTTCACTTACAGCCTACAATATAGGACCCTAACTTTGTAGGATAACCTACATTAGTGTGGCAATATAGAGCCAATGACGGGTGACCCCCCTATTCCCTATTTTCTTGTTTTAGTTTACATTCTTTAGATTTAAGTATAGCGGCTGTGAGATGTATTCTTTTATTATACTGTTAGTATTCATGTATATTTGTCATCTGGGTCAGGTATCTATGGCTATCTGAGTATGCAGTACTCGCAATGCACAGCAGAGGGCAGTAGCGGAGCTGCTTGGGAAGGAAATGGGATGTCTCGGTGCGCAGAGCTCTATGTTCGCCAAAGCAGTGAAAATGAAACATGCTACTACGAAGTGATCATTCTTTTGTGCATTGTATTGTATATTGCAGGTGAGATAATAGTTTATAAGTGATGCAGCGCTACTGTATTAGGAGGGAAATGTGTATACTGTGTTTTGAGGAACTAGAGTGTATATTTGGAGTGTTATACTGTAGTTCGCGGTACTTTTTGACTAAGTTAGCTAACGTGGCGCATGTGAAGTGGAGCCTAGCAATATAATTAGCCATAGCAGGGATGTAGCTAGCTACTTCGCGGGAATATCGTTCGCCTACCTGATGTCAGTGATGAATGTATGGAATAATATCAGTGTAAATGGGTTATTGAGATAATTATTTTAGTTAACAGGAAGCGTCAAAACGCAACGTTAGCGTGTCCGACCACGAAAGTTAACCTGAATCGCATACAATCCGTGGCGTTAGCTCCCGACCGAGTACTAGCCCTTATAACGTATACAGTAAATGGTACTAACGTTAGCTAGTAGGTTATGTGTTGCAGGGCTATGGTAATAGCAGCTGCCAAAGTTTTAATTGTTTGTTTTGTTTGCGATGAAGGGGGCAAATTATCAAGCGAAGTTAGTAATGTTAATGTGATGATAATATAATAACTGCGTTATTATTTTGGTGCGCAGAGTTCTATGTTCGCCAAAGCAGTGAAAATGAAACGTGCTACTACGAAGTGATCATTCTTTTGTGCATTGTATTGTATATTGCAGTTTGAGTTTTGATAAAGAACCCTCAACAACATGCTCGCTTGAAGAGTCATCTTTATGAGTGTACAACAAAAATGGTGGCCCGTACGGGGAATTAACAGCTGTGAGTGACGACCCCCCCAACGTGGTGAGACGACAGCACGGGCAAGATGGAGCTGGAAGAGTTGGCCGAGGCCGTGTCACAGAAGCTATGGCTACTACAACTCACGCAGCTCAAGGAGGTTGGTGCTGAAGTAAAAATCCAAAGTGGAGGGGTCACGAACAAAAGACTGTTAATCAAAATAATATCAGAAACAATGGACAATGTGATTGATGATGAAGATGAGGAAGCGGCTAAGGCTTTTCTACAGAAATTGCTGCTCTTAGCCCAGGAGAAGTTAGATAATCTTGGAAGCCTTGTAATCGAGATAAAGCCGGAGAGAGTAGAAACAGTCAGTCCTGCACTACTTAAGGAGGAGAGTGTAGCTGAATTAGCTGAAAAGAATGCACAGCTCCAAGAGGAAAATAGAAGACTGAAAATGAACATCACAGCTTCGGGTCAGGTGTTCGCTCCTCAAAATGCACTGTCTGCAGCAGCAGCTAGCAGGCTCCCAGAAGTGACAATAAGGAAGGAGTTCAAAATATCAGGTCAGATCGGAGAAAAAGGGCAAAAAGACAGGCTTTCATACGTCAACCTGATGCACCAAATAGACAGGGGCCTGAATAAAGGACACAGCGAAGCTGAAGTGACGGAGGCGGTGATCAGGTCCATCAGTCCAGGATTGAGTCTCCGGGATATGCTGGAGATAAAGAGAGACCTGACCCTCCCCCAGTTAAAGACTATGCTCAGGGCACACTTCAAAGAGGACAGCTCGACCGATCTGTACGATAGACTCAAAAATCTAACCCAGGACGCCAAAGAGTCACCCCAGAACTTTCTCTTCAGGGCAATAGAGATAAAGGAGAGGCTGCTAGCTGCGTCACAAGAAGTCGGGTCTGAGGAGCAGTACAGTCCCGAGCTTATCCAGAGGAAGTTTTTGAGGTCAATTAGCACAGGTCTGAGCAGTGACCATCTCAAATTCCAGCTCAAGTCATATCTGGATGATGAGCAAGTGACAGATGAGGTACTCATTGACAGGATGAATAAAGCAGCTAGTGTCGAGGAGGAGAGACAGTCTAAGCAGAGGAAGAGCCTAGGTGGCAAGATAGCAAAGGTCAACAAACTCCAGACAGAGCCTCAGACTAGTCAGCATGGTCAAGATGCAGGTGAGGAGAGAGTGAGGGTTCAGGAACAGTCCGCCGAGGTGGTAAAGCAGAAGAACCGTAAACCACCACCAGCCAGCAGTCCAAGAGAGTCAGATTTCAGGGAAGATCTCAGACTTCTTAGAGAAGAGGTAGCTGAAATCAGGAAGAGCCTCACCAACCCTCCCCCTCAGTATACGGGTTCCCAAGTCATGATTATCAATGAGAAGTGAAGAAAGTCCCGCCTCCCACACATCCAGCTGAGGAGCACTGATGAGATCCTGGGTGAGAACGGAACCATAGTTGGGAGAGCAGTGAATGATACGCCGATCCCATTTGCGGGCTGGGTGGAGCTCCAGTTCAAGTTGAGAGCAGACGGGAGTCCTCAGCCAGAGTTACTCGTACCGGTACTGGTCTCCAGTGAGCCAGGGGTGGCAGAACTGCCAATCATTGGCTACAACGTGATAGAGCACCTGGTGGCAGGAGAGCATGTACAGCCTGTCAGCAGCAGGGAACAGCTGAGCAGTGTAGACATTGTTTTAAGTGCGGACAAACAGGACATTTGTCTCGGGGTTGTTTAGTACAAAAGAGGCCGGCAGCGAACCCTGATAGTGCAAAAGTAACCATTGAGACCAACATCCCACCAACATCACCTGTATCAAGCCAATCTGCAACAGCAGAGGATATGCACAAGCTCCTACGTAACCGCATCCGGCAGCTAGAGATGGAAGTGGAGAGGAACATGAAAACAGGGTCGACTGAGGTTGCCACCTATGCCAGCCACCTCTCACTACCCCGTCAAGCCAAACTGACTGCTCTTATTGGCAAGAAGTGCATGGTGGACTGTTCCTTGGAGGGAGTGGCAACGCAAGCGCTATGGGATACGGGTTCCCAAGTCATGATTATCAATGAGAAGTGAAGAAAGTCCCGCCTCCCACACATCCAGCTGAGGAGCACTGATGAGATCCTGGGTGAGAACGGAACCATAGTTGGGAGAGCAGTGAATGATACGCCGATCCCATTTGCGGGCTGGGTGGAGCTCCAGTTCAAGTTGAGAGCAGACGGGAGTCCTCAGCCAGAGTTACTCGTACCGGTACTGGTCTCCAGTGAGCCAGGGGTGGCAGAACTGCCAATCATTGGCTACAACGTGATAGAGCACCTGGTGGCAGGAGAGCATGTACAGCCTGTCAGCAGCAGGGAACAGCTGAGCAGTGTAGACATTGTTTTAAGTGCGGACAAACAGGACATTTGTCTCGGGGTTGTTTAGTACAAAAGAGGCCGGCAGCGAACCCTGATAGTGCAAAAGTAACCATTGAGACCAACATCCCACCAACATCACCTGTATCAAGCCAATCTGCAACAGCAGAGGATATGCACAAGCTCCTACGTAACCGCATCCGGCAGCTAGAGATGGAAGTGGAGAGGAACATGAAAACAGGGTCGACTGAGGTTGCCACCTATGCCAGCCACCTCTCACTACCCCGTCAAGCCAAACTGACTGCTCTTATTGGCAAGAAGTGCATGGTGGACTGTTCCTTGGAGGGAGTGGCAACGCAAGCGCTATGGGATACGGGTTCCCAAGTCATGATTATCAATGAGAAGTGAAGAAAGTCCCGCCTCCCACACATCCAGCTGAGGAGCACTGATGAGATCCTGGGTGAGAACGGAACCATAGTTGGGAGAGCAGTGAATGATACGCCGATCCCATTTGCGGGCTGGGTGGAGCTCCAGTTCAAGTTGAGAGCAGACGGGAGTCCTCAGCCAGAGTTACTCGTACCGGTACTGGTCTCCAGTGAGCCAGGGGTGGCAGAACTGCCAATCATTGGCTACAACGTGATAGAGCACCTGGTGGCAGGAGAGCATGTACAGCCTGTCAGCAGCAGGGAACAGCTGAGCAGTGTAGACATTGTTTTAAGTGCGGACAAACAGGACATTTGTCTCGGGGTTGTTTAGTACAAAAGAGGCCGGCAGCGAACCCTGATAGTGCAAAAGTAACCATTGAGACCAACATCCCACCAACATCACCTGTATCAAGCCAATCTGCAACAGCAGAGGATATGCACAAGCTCCTACGTAACCGCATCCGGCAGCTAGAGATGGAAGTGGAGAGGAACATGAAAACAGGGTCGACTGAGGTTGCCACCTATGCCAGCCACCTCTCACTACCCCGTCAAGCCAAACTGACTGCTCTTATTGGCAAGAAGTGCATGGTGGACTGTTCCTTGGAGGGAGTGGCAACGCAAGCGCTATGGGATACGGGTTCCCAAGTCATGATTATCAATGAGAAGTGAAGAAAGTCCCGCCTCCCACACATCCAGCTGAGGAGCACTGATGAGATCCTGGGTGAGAACGGAACCATAGTTGGGAGAGCAGTGAATGATACGCCGATCCCATTTGCGGGCTGGGTGGAGCTCCAGTTCAAGTTGAGAGCAGACGGGAGTCCTCAGCCAGAGTTACTCGTACCGGTGCTGGTCTCCAGTGAGCCAGGGGTGGCAGAACTGCCAATCATTGGCTACAACGTGATAGAGCACCTGGTGATGGATGGGATGGAGCAGCATCCAGAGGTTACCCCACGGGTGGTCGGAGAAGCCTTCTCCATAGACTGTAACAGAGCAAGTGTGTTGATCCGTCTGATGCAGAGCTGTGAGAAGGAGGGCATCGTGAGAGTGGCGAGGCAAAAGACAGTGATCCCGGCAGGGCAGACTAGGGAAGTTACGTGTAGTGTGAGAACAGGGCCCCTATCCACAAAACAAGAAGTCCTGTTTGAACCAGTGCGGTTCCCAAAGTGTCCAGAGGGGGTGCAAATGGCCCAAACAGTCACCTGTCTGCAGAAAGGAAACTGGTCCAAGGTAACTATCCCTGTCACTAATGATAGCAACCATGACATAGCTCTCCCTCCCCGCACTGTACTGGGACAGTTGCAACAGATTAAGACAATCTACCCAGCAAATGTCAAGCCCGCCAGTAGCCGTGTCGAGGCTGCCAAGTCAGCTAGTGAGGATGAAGACACAGCTAGCACGCTCTACACTCCTGAAAAAGAGGAACAGAGACAGCTGGACGCGTCTCAAGCCGAGACATGGGACCCCCCAGTGTCCGTGGACCATCTGACCCCAGACCAGCAGGAGAAAGTGAGGCAGGTCCTACGTGAGGAGTGTGCCGCATTCTCAAAAGATGAAAATGACATCGGATGCATCCCTTCACTGCAGTTAAAGATCAAACTGAGCGACACGACTCCGGTGAGACGCACGTACACCTCAGTGCCCAAACCTCTCCACAAGGAGGTGAAGGAGTATTTGGAAGATCTACTGAACCAAGGATGGATAAGAAAATCCCGGTCTCCCTACTCATCACCGATTGTCTGCGTGCGTAAGAAGGATGGGAGCCTCCGTCTCTGTGTGGATTACAGAGAGCTGAACAGCAAGTCCATCCCCGACCGACACCCCATCCCTCGAGTGCAGGACATGCTGAACAGCCTCAGTGGGAGTGCATACTTCTAGGTGTTCGATCAAGGCAAGGCTTACCTTCAGGGGTTTGTGGAGGAGAGCAGCCGACCACTCACAGCCTTTATAACACCGTGGGGTCTGTACGAGTGGGTCCGTATCCCCTTTAGTCTGTCCTCCGCTCCCGCCGAATTTCAACGCAGCATGGAGGAGTGCCTCAGTGGTCTGAGGGATGAGACATCACAGCCATACCTGGATGAAAATCTCGTCCACAGCAAGACATTTGAGGACCATCTACGTGACATAAGGGAGGTGCTGCGTCGCTACCAGGCACATGGAGTAAAGCTGACAGCGAAGAAGTGCGAGGTGTTTAAGGATAGAGTGAAATTCCTGGGAAAGGTTGTATCCAAGGACGGCTACAGCATGGACCCAGCCGAGCTGGCACCTGTACAAGCCCTCAAAGAGCGCAGACCCAAGACTGTGGGAGAACTGAGGAAGCTGCTGGGGTTTGTATCGTACTATCGGCCATACATTCCCAACTTCTCACGTATAGCCAAGCCGCTCTACAGGCTGCTGTCAGCCGAGAAGTCCCCAGGGGCCAAGGTCAAAGGTCAAAGTGCAAATAGGAGCAAGGGGAAACACAAGAAATCAGACCAGCTACCATCGAGCCAGCCGATCACCTGGACAGAACAACACCAAGGCGTGCTCTGCCAGCTCATAGAGTACCTGCTGCAGCCCCCACTCCTTGGCTACCCCGACTTTGAGAAGCCATTCGTGCTGCATTGTGACGCTTCCCAGGAAGGCCTCGGAGCTGTGCTATATCAGCGACAACAAGGCAAGCTAAGTGTCATCGGTTACAGATCCAGAACGCTGACTGCTCCAGAGACAAACTACCACCTCCACTCTGGAAAGCTAGAGTTTTTGGCTATGAAGTGGGCGATCTGTGAGAGGTTCAGAGAATACCTGTATTATGCCTCTTCATTCGTCGTCTACACCGACAACAACCCTTTAACCTACGTCTTGACCACTGCAAAGCTGAACGCCACAACGCACCGGTGGATTGCTGAGCTGGCGGATTTCAACTTCACGATCAAGTACCGACCGGGAAAAGTGAATGGAGATGCAGATGGGCTATCCAGGATGCCCCTGGACATGGAGCGCTACATGCAAACATGTTCGCAGGAGATGGAGCCAGACGTAATTACAGCAGTCACGCAGAGCCTCCAACTGAAATCACGTGAATGGGAGCCCTGGATGTGCCCAGTCACAATCATGTCCGCCTGTAATGAACCTCAGAATGATCGAGTAACCTCCACAGTTAAACAGCTTCCCCTAGAAGACATTAAAAAAACACAGGAAAATGACCCAGTCATCGGAAGGGTAAGAGAGTACCTCCGGACAGGTCGGTGGCCCCCGCAGAAAGATCGACGTAGCGCCACCGCCGTCCTGGCGCGAGAGAGAAGCAAGCTGTGCATCAAAGACGGAGTCCTGTACAGGAAGTCAGCAGCTCGGACTCAGTTAGTTCTACCTACAGAATTCCATCCGCTGATATTCAAAGAGCTGCACGAGGAGATGGGACACCTCGGGGTGGAGCGGACCCTCAGCTTGATCCGCGATCGCTTCTACTGGCCCTATATGCAAAGAGATGTGGAGCACTTTGTGACCAGGGTCTGTAGCTGCCTGAAGCGTAAACGCCCAAACAAGCCCACAAGAGCACCACTGGTGAACATCGTGACCACGTATCCCTTTGAGATGGTCTCGATAGACTACCTGCACCTGGAAAGCTGCAAAGGAGGGTATGAGTACATTCTCGTGGTAATGGACCATTTTACTCGCTGGGCTCAGGCATACGCCTGCACGAACAAGTCAGCAAAGACAGCAGCTGGTAAGCTCTTTGGAGACTTCTTCCTGAGGTTCGGATTTCCGGCCAAGCTACATCGTGACCAGGGCAGGGAGTTCGAGAATCAGCTGTTCTCCAAGCTGCAAGAGTACAGTAGTATCCGAGCATCACACACGACACCTTACCACCCGTCTGGAAATGGTCAGGTCGAACGATTTAATCGAACACTGATTTCCATGCTAAGGAACCTGACCGAGGAAGCCAAGTCGGATTGGAAAAGCTCCCTCAACAAGGTGGTGCATGCGTACAACTGTACGCGCAGTGAAGCAACTGGTTACGCCCCGTACTACCTTATCTATGGTAGAACCCCCCAGCTACCGGTGGACATTATGTTTGGTCTGACACCGAGCGACCAGAGCTCCTCTCACAGTGAGTATGCCGCCAAGTGGAGGAAGAGGATGGCAGAGGCATACAAGTTAGCCTCTCAGACAGCCCTGCGGGAGCAGAAAAGAGGAAAAGAGCAGTATGACCGGAAGACCTATGGAGCAGAGCTACAGCCAGGAAGTAGAGTGCTGGTGAGGAATCTCCGAGACAGAGGAGGGCCTGGAAAGCTCAGGTCGTACTGGGAAGATCAAGTCCATGTCGTCACCGAGAGGAAACACGAGGACAGCCCTGTCTACGTGGTCAAGCCCGAGAGAGGTCCAGGAAAGATAAGAGTCCTGCACCGGAACCTGTTACTCCCGTGCGACTTCCTACCCCTGGAAGAGAATAAGACAGCGAAGACAGGAAAGAGGAAGCCAAATAAAGGAAAGACAAACAAGCAATCTGTACGGAACGAGAACGAGAATGACAGTAGCTCAGAAGACGAACGTGAGTGGAGAGCCATCATCACATCGCCACCGACACAGCATCTCAATCGACGTGGAAGCCAGCTGAGAGTGGAAGAGGAAGAGTCCCAACCACAGGAAGGCAACGGAGAGATGGAACACGACGGTGAGGAAGAGGAACATCAGGAGGAAGCCGGAAATGGAACGGATCCCGGAGGGGAAGATGAAGCGGACGAGCCCAACGCTGACGGAGGGTCGTCATCTGATGAAGTAGACGAAAGGGACGCTGAGCCACAGCCACCTCTTCCGAGAACATGTCCTTTCCGTCAGAGATACCCACCCAAAATACTCACATACAATTCATTAGGCCAACCAACAGTCACACGCACCCATCCAAACATAACACGTTAACTTACACCACACCCACACACATACACTTAATGTTTATGTTAACAATTTAGTAATAAGTTCATAGTCACCGAGTTCATGTAGTGACAGTTAAATAAGTAAAGATGATACAGCCATTTTTATAGGATGCCATTTTAGTTTACTGGGACATAGGATATGGGGTCTAAAAAAGAGTTATGGGGTAGGGATGGTTCAAACCTTTCAGTCTGAGACATATGACCGCCTAAGAGCGAGTTGCACTTTAGATATCACTTGGCCAGTGGTGTCTGCTGCGGACACTTGACATGAAAAGGGAGACACATGTCAAAGACTGTTATTGGACAGAGTATTCTCAAGAGACTGACTCCCGGTGAACCTGCGACCATAATTCTACAGTTGAAGAAGACTGTTCATCGCTCTATAGGGAATGTCTGAGAGACATTTATTTTGGAGGGGAGAGTGTGGCAATATAGAGCCAATGACGGGTGACCCCCCTATTCCCTATTTTCTTGTTTTAGTTTACATTCTTTAGATTTAAGTATAGCGGCTGTGAGATGTATTCTTTTATTATACTGTTAGTATTCATGTATATTTGTCATCTGGGTCAGGTATCTATGGCTATCTGAGTATGCAGTACTCGCAATGCACAGCAGAGGGCAGTAGCGGAGCTGCTTGGGAAGGAAATGGGATGTCTCGGTGCGCAGAGCTCTATGTTCGCCAAAGCAGTGAAAATAAAACGTGCTACTACGAAGTGATCATTCTTTTGTGCATTGTATTGTATATTGCAGGTGAGATAATAGTTTATAAGTGATGCAGCGCTACTGTATTAGGAGGGAAATGTGTATACTGTGTTTTGAGGAACTAGAGTGTATATTTGGAGTGTTATACTGTAGTTCGCGGTACTTTTTGACTAAGTTAGCTAACGTGGCGCATGTGAAGTGGAGCCTAGCAATATGATTAGCCATAGCAGGGATGTAGCTAGCTACTTCGCGGGAATATCGTTCGCCTACCTGATGTCAGTGATGAATGTATGGAATAATATCAGTGTAAATGGGTTATTGAGATAATTATTTTAGTTAACAGGAAGCGTCAAAACGCAACGTTAGCGTGTCCGACCACGAAAGTTAACCTGAATCGCATACAATCCGTGGCGTTAGCTCCCGACCGAGTACTAGCCCTTATAACGTATACAGTAAATGGTACTAACGTTAGCTAGTAGGTTATGTGTTGCAGGGCTATGGTAATAGCAGCTGCCAAAGTTTTAATTGTTCGTTTTGTTTGCAATGAAGGGGGCAAATTATCAAGCGAAGTTAGTAATGTTAATGTGATGATAATATAATAACTGCGTTATTATTTTGGTGCGCAGAGTTCTATGTTCGCCAAAGCAGTGAAAATGAAACGTGCTACTACGAAGTGATCATTCTTTTGTGCATTGTATTGTATATTGCAGAGTTTTGACAAAGAACCCTCAACAACATGCGCGCTTGAAGAGTCATCTTTATGAGTGTGCAACATTAGCACATAACATTATCGATTGTTTTTTTTCGGCAGTAATGTTATAACAGTCTGGAGAATAAAGAAACGGTACACTCGCCAGCTAACGTTAGCTATATTTACACAAGATAAGTACAGCTCATTGCTACATTAGCAAAAATATCGATAGCCAGACAACAAGCAAATTGGGGAGATAAGATTAATGGTAACATTATAGTTTGTAGGCTTGATTCGATTAATAGCAGAACGTCATCTAGCCCGAACAGATGCTTACCGGAACCAGTCCCTTCAACCGGCTTTGAACTTGGCAGCGCACACTACATAAATATTCATACTGGGTGAGTGTTTTGGCCACCACACATTAGGGCTGTCAAAAAATATTCGAAGTTTGAAAACTATTCGAAAATCTTTCTTTTTTTAAAGTTAGAACCTATATTTGAGCATTCGAATATTAGTTTTGGGTCCCGTGTATTGTAATTTCATGCGGCGAATCATGTTCATGCACGCAAAGTTAACATGCAGGCTTTAATTTCATGCGGCGAATCACGTTCATGCACGCAAAGTTCATTTCCTGTGCTAACGTTACTTCCTCTGTCAACAAAAAACGTTCTGCCCTAGACCCAGGGCAAGAGGATCGTCTGGTTTTCCTTGCCAATAACCTCCGGTGATACTTTCAGCTCTATTGACACCTAACGTTACTGGTCAGCTAGCCTCGCGAGCCAGTCTCTTTTTACACTTCGTTCAACAGATCTGGTCAGCTAACAATTGTTCTAAATAATGTTCCCATGGCAGGCTATGTTTCCTTCCTTATCTGAAGATTTTGATAAAATTGGATGATGAAAGAAGTTAAATTACTCACTCTGTTTAGTTTGTTTATGTTGTTTTAGGCTACAGGTATTAGCCGTTTGAATAGTTTTTGTGTTAAGAAATAAACAGGGATTTCCTATAAACAATAATTTCCCGATGATAAATAAATGCAGATGCATGGCAAATTACATCCACATGAAAGTGCTTTATTAATTTGTGCATTAGGCTATAGAAACTGCAGGGGGCTCATTTATAAAATGAACTTGCGTGCATACGTCAAGTGAAGACCTGACGTAGAGCGACGACCGTTTCCACGGTATAATCGAGTCATGTTTAAATTTTTTAAATCACTACTTTGACGTGATTTTCTACGCACGCGCCACACAGTTGATCTAAAATACGTTTTGTAAATGAGGCCCCAGATGTAGTAACCTAGTATTAAAGCTCACCGATGTCCTCTATTCTACTGCCCGCCTGTGGAAAATAACGCATGAGCCAGTTTAGAGGGAGCGTCACGTGCATATTGCGCCCGACAATAAGCAGCTTATTTTTGTGAATTATAGGCAAATGATATTTGAATATATTCGAACTCTAACTAATTAGAAAAGCTAATATTCAAACTCAATTTCATGGCACTTTTGACAGCCTTACCGCACATTGGTCAATGCAAATTAGAAACATTCACAACGGCACGAATTTGGTCTCAAAACCACCAATACCAAATACTCCGCCAGGCAGCAATGTTGAGCATTGTATAGTTTTTTAGGGAAACAAAATCTAATTCATTACATACATGTATGAAATACTTTTAAAATCAATGTGTAAGTAACCTTATAGTCTTTCGTCATAATATAAGCATTTTAAAATCATGATTTTGACTGCACAGGGTCTTTAATATGCGCTCCGATGATTCAAATGTTTCCCTTTCCTCCTCCTTTATGCCCATGAAGACCAGATTGTCCTGCATGCTCCTACATCGGAGGTCCAGGAGAATCGCCTTCAGCTGAGTGTTCTCTTTGTCCAGCCTCTCAGTGGTAGATTGCAGGTTTTCCACGCTCGCCTAAAGTGTGACATTTTCTTTCTTTAAATCTTCTATCAGGGCGTTGTTAAATTCCACTGCAATTTTCACCTCTGCAAGATCCTGCATCACGTCATGCAACAAGTCTAGCTTCTTTAGTTGTTCACTGATGGATTTTAACATGATGCAGTCTGCTTCAGTAAATACCTCAGTATTTGATCAGCCATACCACCACGCACTCTGCTCCTGCCGACTGGCTGAAGCTAAGCAGGTGTGGGCTTGGTTAGTACTTGGATGGGAGACCACCAGGGAATACTGAGTTGCTGCTGGAAGTGGTGTTGGTGGGCCAGCAGGGGGCAGTCTTCCCTCTGGTAAAATAAACCCCAATGCCCCAGTCTAAACTTGCTGCTTTCACTCTGTCCTCAAAATACCTGGCATTGATACTGAAACCCTACAGACTCATCTCCAACCTCCCATTTCTTTCTGATAGCTAATGTTACCGATATGATAGCTAGCTAGCGAGCAAGCTGACAATCAAAGTGCTGCTGTCTGGTGTTTTGCTTTGCAAACAGACTCGTTACCATAGCTAACTGAGTGCAAGAGACAGGAAAAATAAAAAGTTAAATTAATATAATTTCATTTTTCATTTTTTTTTTTTGTGGAATATATGAATATAATTTCATAGAAATTTCTAATTGGCCATTCGCTAAGTCCCGCATCCCTTGGTTACTGTTGCTACGCCTGGCAAGCTTTCGGATTCGCATATCAAAATATGGAGTTCTCAATTATACCAGCAAAAAATATTCTAAATGAAATTATTACAGATTTCTAACCTTGGAATCTGGAGAGAGCAGACGTGTCTCTGTGAGCTCCCGCAGCTTTCTCTATTTTCTACTTTCTTTCGCTGCTTCTGTCTCAGTTTTATTTATCATTATATTCCATTTTATTTTATCAGCCTTTTTAGTATTTTTCTTGTACATTTTATGGATTGCCAAATTTGCGGATTGCCATATACCCTTGGAATTGCGGAACATTTCAGTGGATTTTTTATCACTACAAGCTGAAATATGCCCCCCCACACACACAATCTTCCATGGGCTGCATTGACTGCCTCTGGATGGCTCAGAAAATTAAAGAACTGGAATGCAGGATCTCCATACTATACGAAATGAAGGAAGGTGAACAGCTTATTGACTCATTGCTGCTAACAACACACGTTGAGGCTGCCTCCTCCACGCAGGTGGCCGATGCCACTGTTCCCTGGAACGGTGGGACAGCAGTGTCCCACATCCCACCAGCTACAGCAGACCCATGGTTCAAACTTGGTGCTAAACCCAAGACAATTGTCTGCTCCACTCCCGGGACATCTAACACAGAACCATGGACCGCTGCCCAGGGGAAAAAGCAGAAGAATCAGCATAAGCCTCCCCTCAGTACCATCCTGTCACAACCTCTCCAGCTGAAAATAAATTTGAGGCGCTAGCTTGAGTCGAATAACACTGCTGTGCTGCAGCCCCCTCAACACTCAACAACACCTCGCCGTCTACGCACAGACAGGCGGGTTAGTCATGGAGCTGGCCCCCCAGTGCAACAGTCGCCCCAGCCAAAAACACTACTTTTGGGCGACTCCATAATCAGGGATGTAAGAGGTAAGAGGACAATTACACACTGTTTACCCGACGCCACAGTTAATGACATAACTGAAAAAATTCCAGGAATTTTATCAAAACACTCAACCATCTACAAAGTCATTGTACATGTAGGGGAAAAGGATATTCCTAAAGAACATTCTGAACTGTTAAAACGAGACTTTAACCACCTATTGAGCTCTCTCAGCAAAGCACCTACACAGGTGCACATATCGGGTCCAATCCCCACATTAGACTGGGGGATAGGCCGTTTCAGCAGACTGTTGGCTCTGAACACCTGGCTCTCCTCTACATGTGCTGGTCACAAGCTAAACTTTTTTGACAATTTTAATCTGTTCTGGGAGCGCAGAGACCTTTTCAGAGTAGATGCCTTCACCCAAATAGAGCTGGGCATGACTGCTTGGTGCCAACATATTCTACAGCATCCACCACCCATCTTTTCCCCTCTCCTGCAACCATGCCCAGGGTGGGAGCAACGAAAACCGGCAGATTCCCCGGACACCCAAGTTTTCCCCTGCTCTCCCGAATCTTCCCTCTTCCCTCCCCCCTCATGAACATCTCTGGGCAGCTGAGAAAGACCCTGTGTGAGCTGAGTGACGTAATTTCTGATACCATCACTGCCTCGCAGCCATGCCAACGTCACTCCCCGGAATCCAAGAAAGACCTTGGGTAAACTGAATGATACCATCCACAATAAAACAGCTCCGCTGCCCAGCAGCCATGCCCCCTCCTCTCCCCAATCGTCCCTCCCCTCTCTCCCCCCTCCTCCTCCCTCAGCTTTATCTCTGGTAGGCTGAGAAAGACCTTGGCTGAGCTAAGTGCTGATACCGCTGTCACCGACAAGAACAGCAACCACCGGCACAACAACCGTATCAACTGATACCCCCAGGGTCCCTGCCAATGTCATACCGGTTCCTCAAATTCTACCAAGGTGGGACCCATTGAGAATCTCACTGGCCCCTCCTATAGGCCGGGAGGTCCTACTTTGAATCCTGGGTTTCATGCCAACCCACTCCCCATTCCTGTCATATTAGGCTACCGTAGTGGGCTAACAGGTGGCATTACTAGACCATCTCATTATGTAGCCTAAATGTCTGCAATCACATTATTGTCCCTATCACTACTGCAACACATCCGCCAGATCAGATTTCAAATAAGGTTAACTTAAAGTAATAATCTCAAAGATTTTCATTTAAACAAATGTCTGTTAAGTCACTGTCTATCGCCGAATTAGGTAACACAATGGTTATTGAGCCTATTATTATATTAATTTATGTTATTATTATTATATTAATGTATGATTATGAACTGGGTGTCTGTGACGACATTCCCAGGAAAAATCAGAAGCAGCGCACAATTAGTGACTTGTTTCCATCACCCAGCAGTGGTTGGTCCGCCAGAGAGGGTAGGCGAAGCTAACGCAACAGGCTCGCTCTTCAACTCACTTGTGTGTGAGTGGCATACTTTCTTTTCCTGGTCTCTGCTGGCATTGCAACTGCGAGTAAACAGTTACTATGGCCGAACAAACAAAGAAAAGATCGATAACTACAGAAGATGAAAGTGCAAACCCAAAGAAAAAGAAACAAATTCGACGTTCAGATGAAGGCAAACAGTCAAAAAAGCAAAGCGACCGTGAGCGAGTAGAAACCAGAGCTACCATCGGTGTTGCCTTGCCAAGGTGGAGAGCATTGAAAGAAGAAATGGGATATGAAATCTACTCTACTTTTGGGGTAGTCCCCAGGTGGAATTGCAGATTGCCTGTTTGTTCGTCATTACTTTTGAAAACAACGAACGGGACCGTTTCGGGGCTAATTCATTTTCTCTGTTAGCAACCTAGCTATGATCAAATTACCTCAGAAAATATAGAAGCTATAGAACCTTGTAACGTTGCAATGTAGCTAACTAACGTTACCATTATTTACATTGCCATCAAGTTCATCAATATATGTGACAGGTGCTGGTGTTTTGGTCCGCAAGTAGGGCAAGGTCATTTTTCAGTTTTTTACAGATTACGAAAGTGCAGATTATAAGCTTTCAAATGATGTGTCATACATTGAAATCTGAAAATAGTTGAAGAAGATATGCTTATTTGAATGTTGGTACTCCTAAAATCAAGTAGCAGAGAAAATCCCCTTGAAAGATCTTGAACTTTTCACACTTCTCACAGGGAGATAATGGGTGGGAACAATAGCTAGTTAACTCCACCCCAACCACTCCCCCACTAGAGTACCTGTAAATCCTTGCCCATTTAGGGGTTACCCTATTTAAAGCTTTATAACTCCAGATGTGAACACCACAGAGACTAGAAAAATGTCTTAAATGAAGCAATACATTTGTACCATTTATAATACTAGCTTAGATTACTTTATATTCATAATTTTGTAAGAAATAAAGTGCCACAAATGCAATGGTCAAGGCAAAAAATCTAAAATGAATTTGCTCCTTTTTTAGTTCGCAATGAAATACTGGGAGATTGCGGGTTAAAGTATACATGTCTTGGATCAAAAACTTCTTGACCACAAGTTCATAAAATCTAAGGGTGGATATGTAGAACTACTAAAGATCTATGAAGCAAAAACTAAGCAGTGTACCCAGCATCTCCAAATCTACCCACAATGTATAAACTATTAGCTAACACTGGTCTAAAATAGCTAAGGGTCCAGAAACAAATCCAAAATCTCTCCAATAAGGAATATAATGCTTTTTGTCCATTGTAAAGCATATGAGCCCCTTATGAAGGTTTAAAATGAAACATAGATATAATTTAAACATAATGCAAACATATAGTCACACAATGCTGCACAGTACCTAAATGTGTAATAATTAACTCTTGTATGTAGCCTATTTCTATACTCTGTACACTCCTATGTTTTCTTGTATGGGAATGGGACGATATAAAAACATTTTTCAGCCGTCCACCACGTTTTGGCAATGTTTAAACACTCTCCTCATCACTGCTGTATGCGTCACAAAAACCATTACACTACTAACTAACGCTTACATTACAGTGTGAAATATCCACATTACATAATACCACTAACCTATTTAAAGACACTCAATTTCTAAAATAACGTAATAACCGAAATATTTTGAGCAGTAATACTTACATAGCAATGATGGAATCTTATCTATGTTCAGTAGATGGAGACAGAGACAGTAAATCAATGAGTTCTATCCGCTACTGTTTTGCTCCAGAAAACGATGTCAGATAGGTCTATCAGCAAACATATGGCTTAGCTATGCCCAGAAGTCCTCAATAATAATGGTATTTTCCAAGGAATTACGAAAAATCGTTGACAACGTTTCGTTAGGTGCAACGTCTTTTAATGCTACCGTATATAGAGCGAATGCCATGGTAAGAAAATGTTCGGTTACGCTAACTTATAAAACGCTATTCCAAAAGCAAAATTAGACATGTTATACATCGTTAGAAAGCTTATACTCTCACCTACTGATTGAGCATCCGCCATTTTAGCAACCTCACACAGTAAACAAACATAGGCTACTACCACACGGCTTTATTTATGGGCGGTGGCTTGACCGAAACAAAATGACAATAGCCAACAAAATCAAACATGCTAATTAAACTGCACCGCCATCACGCCTCCAAAACCCGGCTGTAAGAATCACTAAAACAAGCCGACTTTGCTGACAAATTATAAGTATTTAGTGACCCTAAAAATGTTGTTTATTCTATTGAGTGACTTCTTCAACACTTTAACTTTCGTAATATGAAAAAAAGGAAAACAGTAAAAAAAAATTTAAAAAACCTTTTTTGCCTCCTAGCGCGATTTCAAGATTTGCGACTTGCAGACCTTTTCTCCAGCACCCGTCACATATTATAATGATCGGAATAAGTTAGCTAATGTTAGACAATGAATGAGTATGTACATATCGTTACTTTAACAACCATTTTTTATTCAGTAAATAGTAAGTGTTATAGTTACCGTCTCAGAAGACATCATTCCCTTTTCGCTTTCATGTGTACTGGTGACCTAAAATTTTTATGGAGGCATGGCCCAGGTGCTAACTGACTGACATCACACTGGTGACAGACACTGTTTGGATCTCTGGAAAGTGAGGTGCAAAAACACCTGCAAGTATCGCTGATCGCCATAAGTGCCGCCAAAGACAATGAAACGAAGATCTTCGAGATTGTTACTTTAAGTCTGTTAAATGTTAGATCTTTGTCTAACAAAAGTTTTATTATCAATGATATGATCTCGGATAGCAAATTGGACTTCATGTTTCTCACAGAAACATGGTTGTCGTCTGCAAATGTAGCAAGCCTTATTGAAGCTTCCCCACCAGATTTTAATTCTTACATACCACAAGACAGGGCAAAAGAGGAGGTGGGGTAGCATGTATTTACTCAAATAAATTTGATTGCCACAAAATAGACCTTGGGGATTTCTCTTCCATCTAGTTTTTAGCATTAGAAATTAGAGCCGCTGTGCCAGTGCTTGCCATAACAGTCTATCATCCACCAAAACACTGCGCAAGCTTTTTACCCGAACTCTCTGATATGCTATCCATTGTAGTCACTAGATACGACAAAATACTTTTAATTGGGGATTTTAACCTACATGTAGATAAGAGCAACAACTCAAATGCAACAGAGTTTTAAAACCTACTTGATATAATTAACCTTGTCCAAAATGTAAATGAACTAACGCACAAACATGAACACACATTAGATCTGGATATTTCCAAGGGGGTCAACATCAACTTATCTGCAGTTACCGACGTTGTTTTTTCAGACCATTTCTGTATTATTTTGATGCCGTGCTCTCTCAGGTGGAAAACAGATCAGCACGCACCATTAAGAAGCGCTTCCTAGATGTATCCACAGGTGCCAAATTCTCAGATCTAGTGTGCACTATGTCTCTTAGCGTGTGCTCCACAGTACATGATCTTGTTGAGCAGTTTAACAGGATGCTTAAAGACTCACTCGATACTATCGCTCCTATCACAGAAAAAGACTCTCACGCAACTCATCAATAACAATGCCTCAATCTGAAGTAGGCTAGGTCTGTTTAGCTAAGTGGTTATTATATTGCTGTTTCCTGAATTTACTTACAGTATGCTAATATCGATTGTGCGAGGACATCAGTTTTAGAATCTTAGCCACACCACGGGCTATTTATTACCAATATGATCGAAAAACATAGTCTACCTGATACTTCTAACACAACCAGACGCAGAGAGCCTAGCCTATAATTTTGAGATGCAATAGTTCGAATCGTTCGTAGTGTGGGAATTTACAAACGCGCATATTGCTTGATATTCCTACAAACACACAGATACGTTGCAATACAGTACACATATTTACCAATATGATCATAAGAAATATACTTACGCATGAAGTTGATCCTCAGCTGGATCAGTTCGCTGTTCGAAATGACACCGCTCTTCATCAGTGTCGGCTTCCGGACGGACCATTTTCCAAAATTAAACGAAATGTTCACCTCAAAAGAAGTGAATTAGGTGACACTTTGACATTCTATCCCGCTTTCGCAGACTTGGCATTTCTCACATGGATCTCGCATCGCCCCTCCTTTAGTCTCCTTCTATGGAGAGTAATTATAATGTTGTTAACATGTGAATGCGATTTGGGCGGACTTCCTGCTGAGCGAAATTCACATAGTAATGAGTAAAGTTTAACAAAGCATACATGATCTAATTAATCAAATTTAGAACATTTAAAACAATTCATATTATTTGCCAATGGGCGCATTGGAAAGTCGCGATTCTACGGTTTCTGTCAATGTTTTTGTTGCGTCTGTATGATAACAGCACGTGAAGTTAATCATCCAAATAGAAACAAAAGTAAATTTCATCTTGTCGAGCTCCGCCGGCGGAGCTCTCGACCCCAGAGGGTTAAGGTTCAATATCCATAGCATTGAATTCATAACCCTTTGTATTTGTAGTTTCCTGGCTTCTAGTAAATCACTGGATCCTACTGTGAACCAGTTGTTGCTGCATATGGGTAGGTTCGGCAGACATGTATATTTAACTCAAAGTCTGTGCTTCCACTGGGTAACAAACCCTCCCATTCATTCGCAGATATCCGTAAGCCGAGTGAGTGATTTGCCTGGCTGAGGTAGCCTAATAGTAAAGTGAGGGTGTGTCTTCACCAGTCAAGGCGCGTGCAATTCTGAGGCTTAAGGTAGGCTAGAGGTATGGTAAGCAGGATTGCCTTATGGCATCCAAGGTAATTTTCATAACGATTTTCAGGTTACCTTGTTTATTGGTTTTTTTTTTTTCCCTTTTTAGGTTGCCTCAATGTGCTGCTGTTTTGCCTCTTTTTATTAGCGCAACTTTACTTGCCTACAACTTATTAACCACTTGTAGGTTTCCGCTGTGCTTAGGATTTGGTAGGCTAATCTAGCTTTGTCAGAAGGGTGTTTCGTAGTTGTACTACACTTGCTACCCTGAACGCTCCTGAAGTGTATTCGCGCTGGTCGTGTTTTACTGCCATTGTTCAGCTGTTAAATCTCCGTTCTTTTACATTAAACGGGCTACACTGGCTTTGTTGGTGTACTAGACCCCTGATTAGTAGGTCCTAGTCATAATTGTCCCCCTGAGTATTTAATCGGAATTTTGGCTGAAAAGAAGATAAAATGGATTAGAGTCATGAAGACCACGCAAGTTAAAAATAAGAAGAATTCATTTAACAGGCAGGTAGGTCATTAGCTTCAAATTCACAATCAATTATAAAATACGGAAGATTTAAAAACATAAACACAGAGTAAAAAGTTCTTACCCAGCCTGTTCAGCTACACACGAAATCACAGAGCATGCGCAGTGTGGGAAGTCGATTACGATCTTCCCTGTTCAGCTACGCACAGAACACAGTGCAGTGTGGGTTACGATCTTCCTTGTCTAGCTACACACAGAGCACAGAGTATGTGCAATGTGGGAAGTCGATTACGATCTTCCCAGATTGCTTTGTCTCCCTTCCTTTTAAGCCAAATCCCGCGTTTGGTCTAGGCGGCATTGCCATAAATTAACCTGGATTAATGATAAAATCTGGAATTTCGGCCCCCACCATTTGGAGGCTGCTGTTAAAACAATTAGTGGGGAAATTGGGAAAAGGAGATGATTACCAGAGAGGACATTCCATTGTGATAGTTTTTCCCTGAGTTTCTGAAACTATGTTTTATTAAATGTTATTTGGTATGAAACATATTTCATTCAATTTCTGGAATTTCCCTGAATACGCCCATACCAAACATGTCCAGGGGATGTAATATTATGGTGCAGTTGTCATGAAAATACCCTTTTGAACCATTTTACATGCAATCCATGTTATTACTACATAAGGCATAATACAGTAATATAATGAAAACATGTGCATGGTTTGTAAGGTTTTACGGGGTTTTTGAATATGATAAACAGATGGTTTAGAGTCCAGATCCAGAAAAGAAATAAAAAAGTGTAATGGCAGAGGGGCCCACATAAGGGCACTGTGGTACTGTCTGGCGCAGTTGCCCCACCATTTAGCCAGAGGCCTGATGATCTTTTCACCCTTAATGGTCCCAACACACACACACCCACAACCCTAGACAAAGAGACTAGTTCCCCTTATCTTAGTTGTGTCCAGATGGCAACATTCCAGAGAGCCAACGGCTTGCTCACACAACCATAAACAATCAGTCCAGTTCCCCTTATCTCAGTCTTGTCCAGAGGGTAACAGTCCAGAGAGCCAAATGGCCTGCTCATCCAGAGGAAGTCCGAGTAACCTATTGTTTTATCACAAGGCTCTCGGGTCCTTTGAAGGACAGGATTCCCAGTCCCAGCGTGCAGGCTCGTTCAAATGCCAACCTTTTCTGGGTCCCAGTTTGACTCCCCTCTTACACTGTGATGTCACGAACCAGACGCCCCCTGGAGGCAATTTGACTTACAAGCTCAATGTGGATTTTCCTCATCACGAGTACGAATATTGACACATTTTACTCGGATGGTACTCGTGCTCGTCAAAAGTACATTATCTCTACCGGATACTCATTTCATTTGCGTATTCGGCTCAACCCTAATAGTTTTATTAGGTTACTTTATTTTTTTTTTACCCACATTTCAATACTGTGAAAGCTAAGTTACAAGCTCAAATTTGCACTATTTTATGTTGTATATTTTGTTTTGAATTTGAACATAAAACGTAAAAAGTCTGCCTTTCTGGCAATACTGGTGCAATACGTTTTTATGTCTTTGTATGTAAGATTTTATTTCACCTTAAATACAACAGAGTTTAAAGCAATAAAAGTTTATTTTCCAAATTATTCAACTTACAATTTGGGGGCATAGTGGCAACTGCATTTTTCAATCAATCTTTATGCCTAAGTTTTTTTAAGAGCAACACGTACAGTGCCGCTTGAAAGTTTGCGAACCCTACAGGGTTATTACGGTCATTATTTTTGCATAACATATTAAAATAACCTTATAAAATATTTATCTAAACCCCAATTCATAATAAAGACATTCCAAATAAAGGACACAAACAAAAAAAATATGATACATTTTTACTGTTTATGTAACAAAAGTGGTTCATTTAACAAAAACTTTCATATATGTAAAAATATGTGAACCCCTTCAGTCAATAGCTTGTGGCACCTCCATTAGCAGAGATAACTTCCAGTAAACGTCTCCTATAGCCACTAATCAGCCTCTGACATCTGTTTTGAGGGATTTTTGCCCACTCCTCCTTACAGTCAATTGAGTGAGGTTGGGGGGGTGTCTGGTATGAACCGCCCACTTCAGGTCCTGCCACAGCATCACAATTGGATTTAGATCAGGACTTTGACTGGAGCCGTTCTTTAGTTTTTTTGCTTGAATGCTTTGGGTCGTTGTCTTGTTGGAAGACCCATTTTCAGCCCAACTTTAGCTTCTTGACTGGTGGCCTGACGTTCTGTTCAAGAATCTCCTGGTATACATCAGAATTCATGGTTCTCTTAATGATGTGGAGGCATCCAGGCCCAGAGGATGAAAAGCAGCCCCAGATCTTAACATTCCCCCCACCATGCTTGACTGTTGGGATAAGGTTCTTTAAAGGAATTATAATGTTTTCAAAGCACCACCAGTTTCTTTGGCTTTTGGAAATGTTTGGGAGAACCTCTATATTTTCCCAAAATAAACAATTCAAATTCTGGCTGACAAAGGTTGAAGGGACCATGAATACATAAGTTTTTTTTCAGGAGGTCCAAGTATGAATCAATTATTTGGTCATTTAACCATCTTCCACTTTTAATTAAATCTAGATCCTCTGGTGATGTATTATTAGGCATATCCCTACCTGGATTTTGTGGCAATTCATTAATTTTAAAAGGAAATTCATTGTGACATTGGTCAGTGCATGTGTGACTTATCTGGAAAATTTTGATATCATGTAGCTTTTCACATGATTCTACCTCATATGCTGCAAGAAAAAAATCAGATTTGGATAAGTCTGAATTGATCTTTTTTAATGTACATAAATCATTGTTTAGAGTTTTATTATACCACTTTCCAGTTTTCAATTTGCACCAAGTTACAAAGGGCTTATGGCTTGCAAAATACATAAGTTCATATAATTTTTGGTTATAAATTGAGGACATGGTCAATCGTTCATCAATTTCATTTTCAGACCATTTTGCAAGCACAAGCATAGTTTTTGGTAAATGCGTTTTATGCACCTTTTTCAATTCAAGGTTGTCTTCATGTCTACGAATTGTACAGGCACGTTTTTTAGGAACTGAATCATGACACAGTATTGATTTTTCAATAGCTTTTTTAGAACTTCCACTTGGTGTAAGTACAGTCATTTTTTTCATTTTGGCTATGCATTAAACTATTATTACATTTGCTGCATTCAAAAGAATACAGGATATGTAAATGCAGTTTTGCAAGAAAAGGTGATGTTAAATTTTGGCTTATAAAATAATTTATGATGGTAAATACATTCCTTGTATTGGGTTCCCATATCATTGAGACAACATGTCCAGGGGAGGCAGCAGAGCATGTTATCTGTTATAGTATCAGAAAGCAATTGGGATTTAATTGAATGAAATTTGCCTATGTACTGCATGTTCAAACCCCAGCCATGATATTCTGTGTGTGGTGTTTTCACCTTTACAAACAAGTGTTAATACTGTCCTATTCTCCTTGTCATTCTAGTGCAATATCCAGCCACATTTTCATATTTATTTGTTTTAAGTTGCATAGTTGATGTTACAAAGTAGCACAGAATGTTGAAGCAATGCATTTTAAATTACTCTAATTCTTCCCTTACGATTCAGTTAAAATCATGTACTGATGTAATGTTGTATTGGGTATTGCAATAATAATTAAAAGTAATGGGTGTATTTTATCTTTAATTCTCTATTTAAAATTTTGCATTGTCATTGTTAAAAATGTGGGGGAAAAAATAGAAAAAAAGAAGACAGATTTGTTTGTAATTAATATTAGTGTTGTGAATAGTTTTACAATGTCTGTGTTTAAAATCGAAGTTGTTTCAATATTGTACAAATAGAAAACGAATAGTTCATATTTTAGGACAACTCCAGTCCGATTTTTCCTTAATTAATTTCATTTTGCTGAACGTAATTTTGGTTTTATCCTTGGACTTTTATTTTGAAATTTACAGACCTGCGCGAAAGTCCTTACTGTCACTAGCTTCACACTGCTATGCGCCTGACCACACCTCATTTTAAGACCAACACGCCCATGGGCGCTCAGATGGGCGCAAGTACATTTGCTATTTAAACAACGTGGGCGCTGGACGGGAAAATGACAACTGCGTCGGTCTGAAACTAGCAAAGACACTTGCGTTGCGCTTGGCGCTGCTTTGCACCGGGTGTAAGATAGAGCCCTAGGTGTTAGTCAATAAAAGACTGTTTAGAGACTACTGTAGATGAGTGACCTTATCAGGCATTTCTGACCTCAACTACTGCAATATGGGTAAAATTGCCCTTTAAGAAATTGTTGGACATATTTGTCACAGGTGCAAAGGGTGGAGCTAGATGGGGAAGGTATAATTCACATGATGAGTGAACTGCGTCAATCAGACCCTGTAGTGTTCCTGGACCCATGGTGGTATAATGCAAACTACTGGGTAGACATTTGTGGTGCCGGTATGACTGGGTCCTGTTAGTAAACACTGCAGGGGTGCGACACAGGGATTTTGTCAAACTCGCAAGGGGTATGACGTTATCCCATATGGATGGGTTTCTGGGGAAGAACTTCTGCAATATGTAGCATGTATTGTGTAGAGCAGCTTTTCCCAAACTGGGGTATGTGCAATTACGTTGGGGGTATGTCAACAAAAAAAAAAAAAGAAAAGAAAGAATTCCATTTTTTTCTACAAAACAAACCTTTAAAAAAATTCCACTCTCACTGCCAAAAATAAGCACATGCACCCTCTAGTGTACAAACAGAGAAAAACATTGTCAAATACGGTCAAATAATTGACATCCAATCACGTTAACATTACTCTTTAGTCTTTCAACATTGAAAAATGCACTCTTGAATGCCCTTTATAACCAGAGCTGTTTTGTGTTACGCATAGTAAGTAGTTAGCGTAGCTAGTTGTAGCTAAAGCGAGGTTAAACACTTCCATTTCGGGAAATGGGTAAATGGCTAAAAATAGCCTGGACCACACCCAGAGGCAACAGCAAATTATATTTCAAGCAATTTGGCTGTTGCATAGTCCCCCCATGAGCACATCCATAACTAGCATCTGTAGGCCTAGTGTTGGTAGCTCAGATAGCATCGGCACTCACAGCGATGCATTTGAAAGAGCCCAAGAGCCACGGCCCTCTACCTCGGGAAAGCATGGAGCAGACTGGGAAGTTGGATCATCAAAGAGGTGCGAATATGATGAGAACCATATTAGTGTGGGGTTAACTTATATTGGGAGTAAAATCTTTCCTCAACCACAGAGTGTTGTATATGTCAAAGTACTCTCACAATTGAATGAAACCATTGTTGTTGTCGGTAATTATTATTAAAGATATGAATTATCAATCAAATCACCAAATTTGTTGATAGGCAGAGCAAACTGTTCGGATCAACCTTTATCAAAATATACAACTCACAACCAGATGAAAATTGTTTATTATGTTACAACAAATATTCACATATAATCTAAAGACGAGGTTCAACTACCTTAAAACAATTAACAAGGGTTACAGGCATGGACAGTCACACAAGAAATGAATGAAAGCAGATACCAAACCACAGCTTTTGTCCCAAAGTATTCCATAATGCAGAAACTGAAGGATAGCAGTATAGTCCAAATAAATCAGAGATAAAATGTAGAATGACATATGCCCACTTCCAGATGGCAGATGTAGATGCAGGACTCAGATGCCTACTTCCAATTGTTACAAAACTACCTCCTTCCAAGTTGTCCAAACCTAATTTAAAAAAAACTAAAATATTTTTAACTGGTGAAAAAGAGGAGGGGGCAAGGGCATAGACACCCCTGCTGACACACACACACACACACACACGCAGACACACAGATTCACATCTCAGATGTTAAGCCCTCAGATCTTGCTCTGTCTTACCTCCAGGCTACGCTGGCCGAGCACTTTGAAGCTTCCTCTGGCTGAGAACAGCCAAATAGTGAATTACATGTCTGACTATATATATATATATATATATATATATATATATATATATATATATATATATATGAGGGGCCAAACAGGAAATATTTAATGAAGTCTGATATATATATACATCATTTTGATATATATACATTGAAACTGATATATATATATATACAACTTTCTTGATATATATACACCAAAACCGATATATATACATTGTTTTTGATATTTATACATTGGAAACGATAAATATACATCATATTTGGTATTTATACATGAAAACCGATATATATATACATCATTTCTGATATATATACATTGAAAACAATATATATATACCAGAGCCCGACCGATGCCAGATTTTCGGGTCCGATGCCGATCCCAATTTTGGAGAGTCCTAGCCCACCGATTACCGATGTTTTGACCAATATTTTGTGAAAAAGTGCAACATTTTCAAATCAATTTGAAAAACTTATATTTTATCAAATTTCTATATTTGAGAACATTTAACTTAAGCAAACAAATAAATAAAAATAAACACACAAAGAACTTTTTGATAGATCAAAAAATGTAAAAGATGATATTAAATTAAATATATATATTAACACCATCTTCAAGTGGTGTGAATTCAAAATAACTCCACCCGTTGCTTTTACTCCTTTCTTTTCCAGCCATCTATAAAAAAATTAATTTAAAAAAATCTGTTTTCCAGTTTCAAACATGTATTTTTATGAATATTATTATTGTTGCTGTTGTTGTTATTAATTTGTTATTATTTCTTAGTATCTATTCTCAGTAAATTAATAATATTTTCTTATTTTATTCCTACTACATGATCTCAAAGGGTAAGACTTTATCTAGCGAGCTTCCCTGTCCATAAGAATTTGTCGGTGAAAAAACTACAACGCGCTCTGACGCGTGACTAGATGACACACTCGCTCGCAATAACGCATTAGCTATTGACACAGCCTCATTATTTCTTATTATTTATTCTCAGTAAGTTAAATGAATTATATTTTCTTATTTTATTCCTACTACATGATCTCAAAGAGTAAGACTTTATCTAGCGGAGCTAATGAGTGAATAAAGTGTAACGTTAGATGAAACTAAATTGGCTGGATGAAATACATAACGTGAGGCTTGTCCATAAGAATTTGGTGGTGAAAAAAACTACAATGCGCTTTCGTACAGGTTACCCACGCTAACTGTTGGTTGATTCACTTCTCCAACTGCAATCCTTCTCTCATGTTATCACGACAAAGCTAGATAACATGGCTTAAAATGATCCACGTTAGAAGTGTTTTATAGGCGTTTTTACTGTGAGGTTAGCTTGCTACTATGACGTGTGACTAGATGACACACTCGCTTGCAATAATGCGTTGGCTATTGACACAGCATCATATAGTAGATAATATCATTATCTCAGATAAAAAAAACAAATGTGTGATGCATTCAATCACCATTTTATTTCGGCTGGTTATTTGAGAATACAGCAATGTCCTCAGGAAATGTAGATCCTACACTGCTTATGTGCTCACTGCCACTTCATAAAGGCTTGCTAGCGAGCTAGCTTGCTAAAGTGAAACAAATATGTTAGCTAGCTTGCTCGCTTGATAATGAGGATTGATAAGCATAGTGGTTGTATAAACGCATTTAATTAAAAACTTTCACTAAATATACACTAATTCACTTTTTTCAATTGAACTCTATTGGATTACATGGAAAGTTTGAAGTAGGATTATTAAAAAATGCTCCAGTAAAATTTCACAGAAATGGGGTAGGTTGTAGACCAGGACCCCTTCTGCTAGGAACAAGTGTTAGAAGTTTGAAGTGGGATTATTAAAAAATGTAATAGTAAAATTTCACAGAAATGGGGTAGGATTTGGACCTCTTCAGGAGCCCTTCCGTTGTAATTAAATGTCAAATTTTCAGACTTAAATTTTGATGAGAAATGGCCATCTAATATATGAATAAAATCCTATTGAAAAATTGACATATTTGTTTATATAGACAGTTTGGAGTTTTATTTGAATATGGACACCTGTTGCAATGGTGAGACTATTAGATTTTGAGGAGAAAACAAAATGCGTGACACTGATCTGTCCATAGTACAGTCTTAAAAGACATGTGAAGTGAACGTAACATAATAAAAAATAGTTTAAAAAAAAATTCTCAATACCACCTTTGTTCAATTTCTCTCTTGATCCGTATCTCTCTTTTAGAAGCAAATTATAACCTTTGCAAATACGTAAGGAAGACCGCGAAACCGTCCAATCATATAACGCAACCGATTTAAGGTGGACCAGAAATTTCGAATCAGGAGCTGCGAATCGGGAGCCAACTTCAGCGTCGTTCATCCTCAGTGGTTTGGTGGCGTGTTTGGGCATGGCTGTCTCGCGGTGGAGCATTTGTAGTGTCAGGTCTACCACATGCGTTTGCAAGTGTTTCAATAAATGTGTCACTGTCTAAAAGTGTTTGGACAAGTTCTCTGGCTCTGTCAACCATTGCGTACCATTAAAAAAATAAGGGCGAAGCACATTCACCACAAAGCATACAGTAGCTGAAATTAAAAGCGAAGTTCGTTCAGAAACAGCATGGCTGACATTAACAAACACGGGCAAACCCCAGGAAGACCCATAAGAAGCAGACGAAATATGTGCCTGAATTAAAATCGGAAAGCTAGCGACATTTCACTGTCTCACTTGTTATATTCACATCAAAATTCTTACAGAATATAATAATATAATTTTCAATCTCAATCCAATTAAAAAATAATTTTGATTGCACTGATTATGTCTTAATAAAGACCCAATGGGGGGTATATATGCCTGTTCCGAATGATATATATATATATATATATATATCGGTTTCAATGTATATATATCGGAAATGATGTATATATATTGTTTTCAATGTATATATATATCAGAAATGATGTATATTTATCGTTTTCAATGTATAAATATCAAAAACAATGTATATATATATATCGGTTTTGATATATAGGCTATATATACATCATTTCTTGATATATATACATCACAGTTCAATGTATATATATCAAAAATTATGTATATATATCAGACTTCATTAAATATTCCCTGTTTGGCCCCTCATATATATATATATACACACTCACCGACCACTTTATTAGGTAAACCTGTTCAACTGCTCATTAACACAAATAACTAATCAACCAATGACATGGCAGCAACTCAACGCATTTAGGCATGTAGACATGGTCAAGACAATCTGCTGAAGATCAAACCAAGCATCAGAATGGGGAAGAAAGGTGATTTAAGTGACTTTGAACGTGGCATGGTGATGGTGCCAGACAGGCTGGTTTGAGTATTTCTGAAACTGCTGATCTACTGGGATTTTCATGCACAGCCATCTGTAGGGTTTACAGAGAATGGTCCGAAAAAGAGAAAATATCCAGTGAGCGGCAGTTCTCAGGGCGAAAATGCCTTGTTGATGGCAGAGGTCAGAGGAGAATGGCCAGACTGGTTTGAGCTGATAGAAAGGCAACAGTAACTCAAATAACCACTTATTACAACAGAGGTATGCAGAAGAGCATCTCTGAATGCACAACACGTCGAACCTTGAAGCAGATGGGCTACAGCAGCAGAAGACAACCCGATACTAGCAAGGTGTACCTAATAAAGTGGCAGGTGAGTATATATATACTGTACTATAGCACTTTGAGTTTGAAAGGATACAATGACAATGAGGTTGAAGTGCAGACTGTCAGCTTTAGTTTGAGGGTATTTTCATCCACATCGGATGAACTGTTTAGAAATGACAGCACCTTTTGTACATGGTCCCCCATTTTAAGGTACTACAAGTATTTGTTGAATTGGCTTCACAGACGTGTTTCGTTAGGCAGGTGTATTCATTCGTGTCATTAGTGAATGCAGAAGAGAGCTGTTGATGTCTAGTCTTGATTCTAGACTTTGCAATTGCCTTTGGAGATTGTTGTTGGGGTGTGACAACATGAGGAAGACAGCAGTGTCGATGCAAATTAATGGCCGTCATAAGGCTCAGAAATGAAAATCAATCAATCAATCAGGAACATTGCAAAAACCCTGGGAATGCCCAAGTCAACAGTTGGGTTCATCATTAACAAGAAAAAAACAACTGGTGAACTCAATTATGTCAAAAGACCCGGTAGACCGAGGAAGACCACTGTAGTGGATGACCAGAGAATACTCTCGATAGTAAAGAAAACCCCCCTGACAACAGCCCAACAGATCAAGAACACTCTCCTGGATGCAGGTGTAGATGTGCCAAAGTCTACCATACGTAGAAGACTACACCAGCAGGACTACAGAGGGTACACTACAAGATGCAAACCACTGATAAGCTTGAAGAACAGAAAGGCGAGATTACAGTTTGCTAAAAAGCACCTCAAAGAGCCCCTAGGGTTCTGGAACAAAGTCTTGTGGACAGATGAGACAAAGATTAACATGTATTAGAGTGAAGGAAAGAGGAAAGTGTGGAGAAAAAAAGGAAATGCCCATGATCCAAAGCATACCACTTCATCCATGAAACATGGTGGAGGGGGTGTTATGGCTTGGGCCTGTATGGCTGCCAGTGGAACGGGCTCACTTGTCTTCATCGATGATGTGACTGCAGACAGAAGTAGAACAATGAATTCTGAAGTCTACAGAAATATTTTATCTGCTCAGATAAAACCAAATGCCTCCAAACTCATTGGACGGCATTTCATCATGCAACAAGACAATGACCCGAAACATAATGCTAGTGCAACGAAGGGGTTTTTGACGGCCAAAAAAGTGGGAAATCCTTGACTGGCCGAGTCAATCACCGGACCTGAAGCTAATTGAACATGCATTTTAGATGCTGAAGAGGAGACTGAAGGCAAAAAGTCCCCGAAACAAGCAGGAATCGAAGATGGCTGCAGTACAGGCCTGGCAGAGCATCACCAGGAAAGATACCCAGCGTCTGGTGATGTCTATGCGTCGCAGACTTCAAGCAGTCATTGCATGCAAAGGATATGCGACCAAATACTAAAAATGATTACTTTATTCTACATTATGTTGAACTGTCCAATATTTTTTGATGCCCGAAAATGGGGGGGACTATGTGGAAAAGGTTCTATAATTTCTAAACGGTTCATCCGATATGTATGAAAATACCCTCAAATTAAAGCTGACAGTCTGCACTTCAACCTCATTTTCATTGTATCCTTTCAAACTCAAAGTGCTAGAGTACAGAACCAAAATAACAAAAAATGTGTCACTGTCCAATGAATTATGGTGCTCACTGTATATATATATATATACATACAGACAGGTGACAAATTAAAGGCAAAACCAACATAAGGCATCCTAGTAAGGTATAGGGCCACCACAAGCTGGCAGAACAGCTTCAATGCGCCTTGGCACAGATTCTCCAAGTCTGTGGAACCCTACTGGAAGGATGGTGGTGGAGAGTGCTGTCTAACATATTGGTCCAAAACGTCCCATAGGTGTTCAACTGGGATGAGATCTGGTGACTGCAAAGGCCATAGCTTATTATTCATATATTATTCATACTCATCAAACCATTCAGTGACATCCCATGCCCTGTGGATGGGGGCATTGTCATTTTTGAAGGGACCACTCTACCCCACCATTCAACATACCCCAAAAAGACTTGAGCTGAGTCACGTTTTGAGGTTAGGGAGCAAGTTTAATAGCCTGGACCTTATCATCAACAGGGTGCAACCCCAAAGCACCTCCCGGTGCCCCAAATATGCCACCTCAGATGCCTGAAAAACACATTTGTCTTGCTTCAATCTTACCCCAGTTACAGCAAACCACTCCTCCAAATTGGCTAAATGCTGTACCTCTGTTGGCCCTGTAATTAAATCATCGTACAAATAAATGACCACATTGGGGATCCCTTGTAGTAACCTCTTCATTGTGCGCTGAAAAATAGCATGCTGACGAAACTGCAAAGGGTAGGCGAGTGTATGAATATAGCCGCCTAATGTGGGTTAATGGTTACATATTCCCTTGATTCCTTATCCAATACAAGCTGCTGGTAAGTATGGCTAAGATCTAAATTTGTATATGATTTACCCCCAGCTAGGGTTGCATATAAATCCTCAACCTTAACAATATGATAGGCATCCAATTTAGCAACCATATTAACTGTTAACTTATAATCAACACAAATATGTATGGTCTGATCAGATTTAATGACAGGGGACAATTGCTGCTGCCCAAGAGAAAAATTGCACCGAGTAATGACCCTCAACTTCTCTACTCTAATTCAGTCTAGATTGCAGCTCTGATTTACCTAAACTATTCTCAAACACCACCTCATACTTATTTATAAGGTATTGGGGTGCCTTAGACCTAGTATAAAAACTGCTAGCCCAATACAGCTTTATAACCTGCAAGCAGTCCTGCCCCAGCAGGTTTGGCCCATTTCTGTGGATGACCTCTTGGGGCAACTCCCCATCAAATTCATTATTCAATTCAACTCAATTCAATTTTATTTGTATGGAGCTTTGTATACAGGGAACTGCCACAAAGACACTTTACAGAGTAGCAAGGCAAGAGAGGGAGCAAACACCTGACATATATGACTCATATAGCAAGTACATAAGGTAAAAAAAGAAGAAGAAAACCCTGAAACAGGGGTGAGAAAAAACTCCCCAATGGGAAGAAATCTGGAACTCAGCGATAGAGGGGGAGCCCATCCTCCACTGGCCAGCCTGGTGTAAAGTAGTAGACAGCAAATAAAATTGGTTGAGTAGGTTATAGCTGAAATGAAAACTAACAGGAATAATAGAAGACCAAATGGTATAGTTCAGAATAGTGCAATTTAGAGGAGTCGGATTATGGATCTGGAGCTCCAGACAGCACCAAGGCATGGGCAGGGGAGGTACAGGGCTGAAGCAGTCCATGACTGATCACATGTCATGAAATGAATGAGCATGATCACATGACCCTGTGGAGAACCACCAGAATGTAATAGCCACTCATTCATGCAGATACGGGGACACAGAAATGAGTATGCTAATAGTACAGGCAAGCCTGCAGCTGTTCACAAATGTCGCTGCAAAATTTGAAAACGCAGTCAGAATCCATGAAATTATGCACAAAATAGTTCCAGCAGTGCTGGCTACATTCACAGACCTATACCACCAAAACAGCTGATGCTCCCAGAAGCGCAACCCTCGCATTAATAGTAAGCCTCTGCTGCTGCCGCCTCATCAATGCATGCCTTGTCTAGGTCCTACCCATCAGCAAAGTGAAAATTAAGTAAAATATGTTTAATTTTCCAAATCCAGCAGTTTTATGAATCCAACAGCTAACACCCTCATTTGACATCTGGCACTCTGAATATCGAATACAAGTGCATCAACCGTTAAAATACCTCACTTATCCGATATGTAAAATACATGTGTTTGATTTTATTTGGTAATTATTATTAAAGATAAGTATAATGTTACTTCTCAGTGTCCTCCTAGTGAGCCTATACTGAGTTTTCACAGCTAGCTAAACTCCCCTTCATACTATCTCTCCAAGGAACAGGCGGTAGTTGTTTTAGGCAGATTTAATATGAAGAAGTGTGAAACTGAAACAAAAAGGTACAGTAAAAAATAAAGGTAAGTAAAATCATGGCCATACACTACTGGTAGGAAAGCAGGTAAGCATGAAAGGCAAATATGATAAGGCAAATACTTAGGTAGATGCGTGAGGTAAGTATGCTATGGAGAATTCAAGCCAACAGCATGTGTAGTCACACGGTAACACAATATTAGCAAAATGGAACAAATTACAGAAAATTATTAATCAAAAACATTAAGATGGTAATGATTAACAATAAACTTACTGATAATGCCACTCAAAGGTCTGCAAACCAAAGGATAGCTGAAGATTATCTTCAAACTTAAACACAGGACCACTCTGCTGAAAAAGAAGGAACTTTCTGTCTGACGCTACACAGGAAGTACAATTACTAAACTACATGCAATACCAGAAACAGCTACTAGATGGAAATAAATTCCCAATGGAAAACAGTTCCAACACACTCCCCGTCTGGAGTCTTTCAAGATGCCACATGAACATAATTTACATCTGAACTTCCGGGGATAAAAGCAGGATGACCTCTGAGATGGGTCTTGCGAAAGTTTTCAAGGTCTGGTGCCGTATCACCTTGACTTCCACTTTCCGTACAACTCCGTCTCTACTTGGAAGAGTCTTCACGATGACTTCCATTAGCCACTCATTTCTTTTTGCTTGATTGTCCTTCATGAGAACAATGTCTCCTTCTTTCAGGTTCGGCCTCCTATGCTGCCATTTCTGCTGATTCTGCAGAGTGCTGAGGTACTCTTTGCGCCATCAACCACAAAATGTATCCGCTAGAACTTGAACCCTCCTCTACTGGTACTGGTAAACTGAGGAACACTAGTGATTGTGCCATGCTCTGACATTTGTGTACATTTCATCAACTTTATATACAGTGATTCCAAAGTGTTTCATATCTTTGTTTTCAGCACAAACTCAGCTACAATAATATGGCAGCAGCAAGTAGTCATAATCATATGTGGATTGTAAATCGCTCTAAAAACACACAAACTGTAAACAGTAGTTTTGAACATGCACAGGAATGTTGTAATAACACACACTAAACAATAGTAATGAAGTTTTTGGATCACTGAAATTTGTTCATCAAGGTCTTGGGTATCAAAAGATGACAAAACATTTTAGCAAATCCAATGAGAAATATATAATAAACTGCTAAAAGTTAGTGTTGTGACTACTATTTTTCAACACCAGGTGACAATGGGAGGGCTAATGGCCTTTCTGTAATAAATATTTATGAGGTAAGAGGACCTGCCAGCTAAGTAGACTATTCAAACCTGGCCTCATGCCTCCCCACCTCTAAGACAAATACTTTGCACAAAGCAATACTCAGTGAACCATTTAGAACACAGAAACAAAGACATTTTGATTTTGGAACATTTATTGACACCACACAAACTATACATGGAAGATGCCATCCACACACACACCTCCAGGTTATTTCAAAGTTTTGTGTGCCTTGGCAGCATCAGCAGCTTTCTCTGTTTATCATGACAGAGCTGGCTGATCTGCTTGTGAGACTGGTGTACTCCTGCAATGCCTGCATGGCCTCTTAGCTGGTGGTGAACTAGGCTGTGTATCCTGATCAGCATCTCTGTAAATATAACAAAAACAAAATTGTAAGGAAAGTGACATCAAATCACATTATTTATATCGCACATTTCGTTCAATAGGTGCAAATTAAATGTGCTTTACAAAAATGACAATGACAAGAGCAACAACAATATAAAATAAAGGAATAGTCTATCTAGCCACATATTTACAAATAATGCAAGCCACCGATTATACTGAAACCACTGTTAAGCTAAGTCTGTTTGTCTGTCTGTTTAGCTAAGCGGTGGTAAAATAAAAATAAAATGGTTAGGAAATGTGACATAGTTACAGTATATACGAACAAAGAGTTCTGCCTACTACTTCTAACATAACCAGACGCAGAGGCAGCCTATTTTGAGATGCAATGGATATAATTGTTCATAAATTCAGAACAGAGTGTGGGAATTTACACACGCGCATTATTGAATATTCCTACAATACACAGAGAAGTTGCAATACAGCACACATATTTACCAATATGATCGTAAGAAATGCTCGTGAAGTTGATTCTCAGTTCGCTGGTCAAAATGATAACACTCTTCATCGGTGTCGGGACCTGAACAACTCATTCGCGTCTTCATCGTTGCTCACCCACAAGGCATGAAGTGTGTCAAGTCCAGTCATCCGTGGCATTTTCCAAAATAAAATGAAATGTTAACTCAAAAGAAGTGAACAAAGCATGCATGGTCTAATTAATCAAATTTAAAACATTTAAAAATTCATATTATTTGCCAATGGGCACATTGGAAAGTCGTGATTCTAAGGTTTCTGTCAATGTTTTTGTTGCGTCTGTATGATAACAGCTTGTGAAGTTAATCATCCAAATAGAAGCAAAAGTTAATTTCATCTTGTCGAGCTCCGCCGGTGGAGCTCCAGACCCCAGAGGGTTAAGATGAAGGGTGCTTCTGGTTCCGATGAAACAGGCACTAGAGGTCTTGCGTTGATAATGGCGGTGACCTCAGCGATGAGAGTGATCAAGACCTCATAGGTCAAGTTTGAGTGACCACTTTGCAGGAACATTGAGTCAAGGATTCGGCGTGCAATCCCGATCATGTGCTCCCAAGCGCCCCCCATGTGATAGGACTGTGGAGGGTTGAACACCCAGGTGCATCTCTGCTTGAGCAGATAATCCTCCACACTAGTGTCGCTGGGACTTGGAGGATCCAACTTCAGTTCCCTGGCTGCTCCAACGAAGTTGGTACCGCAGTCCGACCTCAGCTGCTTAGCAGGTCCTCTGATAGCAAAGAATCTGCGGAGTGAGTTGATGAAACTGGAGGAGCTCATGGTCTCTATTAGGCTTGCCACTAACGACTATTTTTCTATTGATTAATCTATCGACTATTTTACCGATTAGTCGATTAATCTAAACGGTTAATTTTCCTCCAAAAAAATCAAATTAACCATTTAATTTAAGTTCACGGGGTTTTTCAAACCATAGAAAGGCTAAGTGATTTTGCGGAGCGCCTTAAGCCGAATGAACGTAAAAAGGCATTTAGGCGACATATCAGAATGAATGTAAAAATAACGGTGATGCGCTGACAAAAAAAAACAAAAAAACGGAGAGGTGGCTTTATGGTTTTAAACACTCCGTGCTATGATGGCATTATAAATAGAAGTGGGTGATTGACTAGCGTTTTTATGTTTTTATGCATGGTAGGTTAAATGCATTTACAGAATACAGTGGGATTTTACCCCCCAAAGATGTTATTTCTCGATATAATTGTGCCGCTGTGTTAACAGATTACTGCGGTTGCGGGTCAGGCACTCTTCATGGTAAAAATTTTTTTTAGGATAGCGCTTCCGAATTGCTTGTGTCGAAAGTGCTGCGACGGAAACAGCGATATATTTACCCACTAGCCACATCTGTCAAAAATGTAAACAAGTAATCCAGTTTTCACGGTTAGGAAAAATTTTATGACAATGTTAGCCAGCGAAGCTAATTAGCTGACGTTCACTTTATTTTGACAACAAAAAACTGTATGTATCATTGTATAATGCAGCACAAAACAAAATGTAAACACATATTAAAGTGCAAAAGTGATTTAAACTGGCAACTCCAACATGATAAAAAATAAATCAAAAAGAGGGCTTATTATTTAACTCCAAAATAAATCCAAGTTTCTATTAAACCCATTATCAAAGTAAAAAAGTTAGGTCTGCATATTAAACAAAGTGCAACATGTTTAGCAGCCTGTAAGAGACAATAGTGTCTAGCTCAAAGTCCAACTCAAATATTGGAATCAAATGTCTGTTAGACATGTGTGTTCTAATATAAGAATGTCAACACTTTCTGGACTTACAGTAGGCTAGCTCTTTTCTTGGAAACTTTTCACTAACCAATGCTTACGTTATAGTGTGAAATATCCACATTATATAATACCACTGACCTATTTAAAGGCACTCAATTTTAAAAACAACATATATAACCGAAATATTTTGAGCAGTAATACTTACATAGCAATGATGAAATTTTATCTGTGTTCAGTAGATAGAGACAGAGAGAGTAAATCAATGACTGTTCTATCCGCTTCTGTTTTGCTCCAGAAAACGCTGTCAGATAGGTCTATCAGCAAATATATGGCTTAGCTATGCCCAGAAGTCCTCAATAATCATAGTATTTTCCAATAAATTACGAGAAATCGTTGACAACGTTTCGTTAGGTCCAGCGTCTTTTACTGCTATCCAGTTCCATTACCTCAGAGTGAATGCATAAGAGAATGCGATGATAAGAAAATGTTCAGTTACGCTGACCTAAAAAACGCTTTTCCAAAAGCAAAATAGACATGTTATACATCGTTAGAAAGCTTATACTCTCACCTACTGAATAAATGAATTGTCAATCAAGCCAGACTGTACTAAAAAGGGCAACAACGCCGTAAACAAGACTTGTGGTATTACGCACAGCTATTTTTGGAACCTCGCCTCGCAACCGAGTCGGACTCTGCTGCAGCCGCCATGATTTTTAAAAAACTGTAGCGTTGACTGGAGCCGACCAAATGACTGGAGCCAAAAACGACTGACGTTACGTAGCAATTACGTAGTGATATTAAAGAAAAACATTTGTTATAATGAATTGAAGCATTTTAGATATCAAAAAGGTAAATTCATTAAAAAAAATAAAAAATAAAAAAAACGATGCGTCGATTTAAAATATTGATGTTGACGCATTTTCAGCGTCGACGTCATCGATTACGTTGACTAATCGCGGCAGCCCTAGTCTCTATGACCTCTATATGAACAGCCCTAGTTCACATACGGGTGAATAAGACTGCCCATCTCTTGCTCTTAGCTTGACCACCTCCGGTGCGACATGTAGTGATCTCTCATGGACCAAAGACGTCGAGCCCAACGTTGCGCCCAACATTGACATAGCTCAGGAGGTAAGAGCGGTTGTCCGGCAGTCGGAGGGTTGCCGGTTCGATCCCCTGCCCTGGGCGTGTCGAAGTAACCCTGAGCAAGACACCTAACCCCTAATTGCTACCAACAGGCTGATTGGAACCTTGCATGGCAGCCTTTCACCGTTGGTGTGTGAGTGTGTGTGTGAATGGGTGAATGAGAGGCATCAATTGTAAAGTGCTTTGGATAAAAGTGCTGTAAAAATGCAGTCCATTTACCAGGAGAAGAGAGGATCTGTCTGGAGACGTTCAGCAGGTAAGTCTGCCATTTGTTGCTGCTCCAATTTTCCCCGCAGCTTTCTACAGACCACACATTTGTGGATGATGCCACTTACATCTTTTAGCTCATAATATCCATAAGCCTCTTGCTCGAATTGCTCCCTCTGTCAAATGTCTGCCTTGGTGTCTCACTGCTTCATGATGATGACGGATGAACAAAACAGCAATATGATGTCTGCCTGGGATGAGGAGAGGATTAGCTTCATCCTTACGCAGTTTTGCCTAAGTAAGACGTCCCCCTACTCGCAGCAAGCCATCATCGTTGATGAAGGGGTGGAGTCGGCTGTGATGGCAATTGGCGAGACTCCCTCACACCGAGCACTCGAGGCAAACACCACCCGAATCTGCCCAAGCTTTTGTGGGTGGTACACGGCAAACTTGGGGAGATACCATCTTTCTTTACTCTCATCAGATGGTGGTGCCAGCTCTGCATGCTTTTTATCGAGCATCTTCTGCATGAAGTCCACGAAATGTGCCCGCCTGTCAGGCTTCTTATCCAGTGTGCGCCGTAGAGTCATAAGCCGCCTGAAGGCATATTCTCTTGTAAGGCAGACTGAAAGACTGCACACCTGGGAAATTCTTAACATGGAGGCATGGGAACTGGGCCTGAGAAACCGCGCCAGTATGGGAGGAATTTCCTTTACGGCGGGTCGTAAAATCATTAGGCCGAGGCTACTGCATCCTGCAAGATGGATTACGACCGCCTGAATTCCAGGGCACCTTTTTCAGGACAAGAGCCACCTGTTTGCAGCGGTCACTGCCCGGCCACAACTGGACATTACTTGTAGACAGCGAAACATTACCATCATGAGGAAGAAGTGAGTCAGGACACCTCCTTCCTTTTTCCTTTACTCCAAACAAGGGATCTCATACAGAAACTATGCACTGAGCTGGAAATATACATTTTTCTTTTCAGAGCACTGTATTAAGGAAACTGTTAACATTTTCTACAAATACTCTGCATTATGTTATCATTAAGATATTGTTTGTCTGGTGAAATATATTGTATTAGAGGAACGTAATCACAATATACTGGATAAATGTAATATCTATATTAATACACATACTTTACCTAACTTAGGTTAAATGTGTATATTGTGGGTATTGCTCCAATCAGAATTCAGGGATCTGTTTGGTTTTTAAATATTAATTTCATTAGTAGAACTGTGAAAAGGGAGGTTTCATGACAAAGAGTGACAGTATAAAGTCAGACAGTGTCGTGTCTGGTCTTGTTTGAATTGCATCGGAGTGGGGAGTACAGTGGTATTAATTTCACAAGCAGCAGACATATATTTCATATCTATTCAATAACTTAGGAGGAAAACCCGCATTGGTAAAATATTCTCTCAGAAGGACATCTGGAAAAAGTAATTAAAATTCCAATTTTATCACTAACTGGCCAGTTCCGAGATTTATGACCTATGTCGCCAGATCAAACACTAAGTTTGGACATTTAAGGAGAAGGGACAGAGCGATCTGGGAAGCTCTGGATAACGAGATCTTAATATGGTCCTCTGCGGTTCCTGAACATAATCGTTATATAAGATATTCGCCCACCTCTGAGTCTCTGCCAGACATCTAGTTTGTCGTATGTCGGACGCAGGTCGGCCGGTGTGATCCGCGGTAGGCCGGCCTTTCCATATAGATGTTGCAAAAGAACAGAAATCCATTCACAATCAAGGATAAATTTTAATTGGAGTCAGATAATCGAGAGTAAAACTAATCGTAATGCTTACAGACTGCCTCTGGATAAAACTAGATAATAGCCCAGACCAGAGAAAAGTGTAGAATAGAGTGGTACTACTATTCTTGTAACTTGGTCTAAATTTAGCTGATCTCGTTGATCCAAAGTGCAGTCTCGCCCCGTTTATAAGAACGGTGAAATTTAAAAAGAGCACTAACAACTTTTTCCCCTCATTGGTCTAGCTGCGCGAGATTTACACTCTGTTGTAAGGGAGGACTCGTCTTGGGCTGCGGAATAGCAGAGGGGCAACCCAACTGTTGGTTTCATCTTTGGAGAATCCTTCTTCCATCATCTTCAGGAAGATCATGTCTTCAACAGATGGTGCTCGCTGGTTGTCACTGTCTGTTCGGCAAAAGACGGTTTCACCAATTGGTTTTTCACCAATTTCATTGGGTCCTAGCAGACAAGCTTGGCGCATGAGGTAGAGGAGAGGTGGTTTTCTGCTGGCTCCTCAAGCTGAAACTCTCGTTGAGCTTGATGTGGTTCTCACAGGGAGACAGAAGGCTAGGGCGTCCATTGTCCAAAATGTGTGTTATCAAAGCGCTAACTTCTGGTGGCTTGTGGGCACTGCCAAGGCAAACATCACCTATGATAACCCAGCCCAGGTCAAGCTCCTGGGCATATGGCGCATTGTGAGGGCCATTAAATTGTTGGCGTACTTTGTGGACTTGCAGCAGGCCATGTCCAAGGAGCAGAAGAATGTCTGAATTTGGGTCCGGGGGTGGTATTTCAACAGCTATTGGCTTCAAATGCTGATGGTGGTGAGCAGCATCAGCTGTTAGTATTTCCACTCAGTTGTTGGGGATTTCATTACACTCAATGAGTGTGGGAAGACGGATACTTGTACATCTATCCATTGACTCTATGATGTAGCCATGTGCCCTTCTTACGGCTGTTTCTGCTACCTCGGCACAGATCTTCAGGATGTATGGAGCTGTTATGCCTTGGATATCAAACATGTTGAAGAACTCAGTCCTTGCCAGAGACAAATTGCTTTGATCATCCAAAATTGCATACATTGTTTTGATCTCCTGACTCCGGCCATTGGGGTAGACTTGAACTAGACAAATCTTGGAGCAAGATTTCCCAGGAAAGCCAGGTCCACATACTTCCATGCATGTAGATATGACATTAGGATCTGGGGTTACTTCCTCCTCCTCACCATGCAGGCAAGAAAGGCTTGGGTGCCTGCAGAGCTGGACCGGGGTGAAGGGCAGCCAAATGCTTATCACTCTCACACTCTGTACAGTTAATGGTCACATCACAATTATTGGCCTGGTGTGTGGTGGAGGCGCAACAACGGAAACAGATTGTATTATCCTTGATAAACTTCTTTCTGTCTTTTAGCAGCATGGTCCTAAAGCCTTTGAACTTTTTCAGTGGATGTGGCTTGTGGTGTATAGGACAGTTCTTGCTTGGGTCTTCACCTGTTTTGTCGTTCTTGGTGGTTGCTTCTGCCGACACATCTGTCTTGTGCACAAAAACTGGTGTTCTTGTGTAAGCCCTGCTGATAGATATTTCTTTTTTGGGGTTGGATGTGTACATAGCAGCTGTATTGAAGCTATGGTCATTCCTCACCTTAGCCTCTCTTCGCACAAATTCTGAGAAAAATGAGAAGGGTGGGAATGCTACTCTGATCTCTTATGAAGAAACGTATAAAGTTACAACAAATATTCATTTCAAATCTAAAATTGAGGTTAAACTACCTCAATAAAAATAACAAAGGTTATGGACAAGGACATGTTACACAAGAAACGAAAGAAAGAAAATAACAAACCACAGCAGGTTTGTCCCAGAGTAATCCAAGAACAAAAATCAAAAGACAGCAGAATATTCCAAAGACCAGAGATGAAATGTAGAATGTCTGACCTAGATGTAGGACTCACTATCTACTGACTATAAAAAAAACCTAACATGCCAAGTTTCTTACTAAAAGAAAGTCACACAATTTATCTACTGAAAGAGAGGGGGGGGGACACCCCCTCTTCTTCTGGCCTGTGCATACTTAATTAGTGATTATGGAGGATTCAATTATTACTGATTTCTTCCCCTTTATATATTATATATTATAAACCCCTTCGTGCAAGCCCCCTAGTGTCCAGATTGCTCAACTTAGATATTCAGTGCTCCTGCAAGCAAACTATGACTGGAAATAACAAACTCTGTGTTTTTGCTTTATTAGTGGACAATGCACTACAGTGATGCAAAGATAGCATCCTACAAGACATGAATATAATGCATGTTCTGTCAAGAAATGATTGATTGATAAATTTAGACTTTTTTGGTATTTGAGATGGTTTGAGTGGTGAGGGGTAAGAGGGGTTGGCAGATGGTGGATGGTGAGGGTGAGGGGGAAAAAATGTCCAGAATGCTTGGTGTAATTAAACTCTTTGTGGGGGTAAAGTGCTTGTGCAACTTATAACATTTATTTATTCTTTAGCAGCAAATTAAGCAATACGAGAGAATGTGTTAGTAAATACGTTTTAAAGCAGTGGCTTGTTCTTTATCTTAAGGAAAAAGAAGCCCATGCATGCATGCAAAGTCTTAACACGCCAATAGGGTAATGATTTAAATTTATGAAAAAAGTAAGCGAGCAAGGAAGCACGCAATGAAATGATGTAAACTGTTATAATAGCATTGAGTATTAAAATAGCGGAAAACAGAGAAAAGTTATATTAAGTTTTGCAAAGAAAAAGCAAGGAAGCATGCTTGCATGCTTGAAATGCATTGTGAGTGTTAAAGCGGTATAAGAGAAGTTTGTAAAAAAAAAAAGCTAAAGTAATACAAAAAGTACAGGTGTGCTAGTTACTTAGTCGATTTTCCATTCCGAACATGGGGATAGGTTTGTCCTGTGTATCTCGGTTGATGTTCCCAGCTAGACTGCGAGAATCAAAATGGCCAGGAAAGCAGTGGGGAGTTAGGCAGGAGCCTATGTACAGTTATGTTGGAGCAGTGCCCCCAAATGTTTCAGAGAGGCACGTTGTAAGTATAGGCATTGACATTTAGTATTTTGAGATACCTGGAGTGACACGTTGTACATACATGTACAAACAACTGGGGTTTCACAGTAGGATACAATTTGCCAACGCATTTTCAGATTGATGCCGGGAGAGTGCATTGAGGATTTAAAAAAAACTTTTTTTTGAATACAGATGCAGAACTTTTTTGTCTGAATTTTTTTTCAACAGCCTATGTAGTAAAGAAAACATGGTTTGCAAGCAACTTCATTAAGGGGAAAAAAAGATTTTTATATTACTTACATTTTAAGCCTTTAAAAAGGGTTTAAGTGAAAATTGTTATGTGTTTGATTGTTACGTGTAGGTGCTTAAACTAACCCCCTGCATGTGATCTGTGCTTCTCTCTCTACCTGTGCTCCACCTTAACAAGCTGCTAATTGCCAGATTGGCTTCTCCTGCCACTGACCCTACAAAAAGCCTGCTGCAGCTGAAGAATGGGAGAGGCTTTTGTGGAGCAGTTTAGTGGCTGGACCATCCGCTTTGATGCAGACTTTCATGGTTTTTGTTTTTGTTTTGGTTATTTCTTTGTATTTTTGTGTGGTGTTGGTTTTAGGTCAGAGTAGGAAACCTGTGGAAAACTCACCATTTATTTTCATTGGGAGAAAGATGACAACTTGTAGAAGACTAGGGTTAGTAGTTTTCTGTAGGCCCTGCACACTCAGGATACCTTTTCACCAGTTTTACAGATCTTGACAGCAAATGAAGTGCTGCAGCCATGTCTACAAATGAATCCATACTCACCAGAGTGAGTGCAGATCAACCCTGCTGAGGCGAATGCAAACTTACTGATACCTATACTTATTTGTAAGAATCTTTTTGTTCAGTATGCTGGTTAAAATATTTACAGTTATTTAGACTGAGATTGTATGAGAGATTATTTCTTTTACAGACTCAGAAGAACCAGAAACTTTTGAGAGGGCAAAAGATCCTGCCTAAAACTTGGCAAAAACGTTAGGTGAGAATTATTGCATCCATTTTAGACCAAATTAAACTCACTTCCACAGGATCTGGTCCTGAGAACCACGTGGCAGAGAAGGGCTTGGGAGATAAGTTTTGATGAAAAGCATAATTTGAAACTAAAACTGCTAAATATCAGACTTTTCTGCAGTTGCAACAGAGGAAGCTCCTGGATGCCAAGAGGACTGCAGTTCTGCGGAAATCCACCATTAGGCCCGGGAATCACACCTCCAAGAGCAACCATTTGTTGAAGCAATTCTCCTGAAGCCAGGGTTTGGAAGTGTTGGAAATACTCTGGTGTGCCTCATGTTTGGCTGAACGTCGTCTTAAGTGTTGCAGAAATTCATTGAAAAATATTAGAAATGGCACCGAGGCAACAACCAAATTAAGCACACAGCACAGACAACATTAACTTTGAAATTTTACAAGCAATTAATAAAATGAATGAAGACCACAAACATGGTCTGTGGGCATGTCTGTAATTGCTAATGGTGGTAGTGTCGATCTGGACACATTTGTGGTCCTGGTTGAAAAGCAGGTTCAGAGAAATTTTGAAATTTTTTTTGATGATACTTTGGAACTGGTGGTTCAGAGTTCAAAACCCAAATAGCCACATGTCTGTGGAATGAGTTTTTTAATTTAATTTTTTGTAAGATAAAACTGTGAAAATAACCTCTGCTTTACCACTTGTCTAAATTGTCAAATCTGGAATTTATGGTAGAGCTGATGGAGCAATACGGCATACATTTACAGACTACAGTGGGCTTGAGCATGCAGGATATGGTGTCTTTTTCAGACATAGAAATGTTTGAACTGTTAACCCCTAGGACCCTAAAAGGTTTTGGGCCGTTTTTCACTATCTTCATTTTTTTATTTATTTTTTATTTTTTGATTTTATAGTTTTTTACATGGTAATTAAGAATAAGCCCCAAGACAAGCACTCAACAAGAATCATGCGCAACATCAGCATCTGAGAAAAGGCTTCAGGTCTGTTCTTGTGGCTGGAGGAAAATAACATCTTCAAAGAGCCTGAAAATACATCAAGGAAAGAAAGGGTACTTGATAAGGACTTCCTTAGAAGTCAATCAAATCAGTCGAATGAAGTCCAGCGACTGGAGTCTCACCAAAGTTTGCAGAACATCAGCTCCCCTGAGGAAGGAAACTCAAGCACAGTGACGGAGGCAGAGGAATGTATGGCACCCATCCAGCCACGAAAACTAGCAATGGAGAAGAAGATCAGCGGAAGCAAACCCCGGGTGAAATGGCCTGGAGCCTCGGAGAAGAAAGAATGGGAGACCATAAATGCAGACCTGACCAGTGTCCTACAGGGGATGAGGGACAGTCGAAAGAAAGCTTGACAAGATGAGGGACATCAGCTATGGCTATGGAGCAGAACGATATGGAATAAGGAACAAAAAGGAAAAGGCACCAGCGTTGGAAAGCAAGTCCAAACGACAACAAGAGATGGAACGCTTGATCCGGGAAAGAAGGCAGCTCGAGAAGCAGTGGAGGACTGATGAGTGACCTGGGGATGAGCGGACAAGCCCTATGCCAGGCCATCAAGGAAACATCAGGTGTGGCAGAGCGGAGTAGTCAGTGGCTCTGGCTGAAGAGGAAAGACCCCAGCTGGTCTCCCAAATAAGCCAGCTAGACAGATGCAGAGGGGGGTGGTTCTGGGACACCAGAACGCACTGCTGAGCCTACTGAAGATGTCGTGGGCCCAGTCAGCGAAATGTTGATGAAAGTAGGAGCCCACTTGACAACCCCAATGACGTGTCATACCAGCCTTTCTCAACATCGGAGTAGCGCAGGTCAGTGCTTAAGTCTTCCATCACCACCGGGGGCACGGGGGTTTAAGAGGTGGCACTTCGGATTTTAACATCACGTCCTGTGTATTTGAAAACATTACATGCCAGTTTTGTCAGAAGTCTCTTGGCAACCCAAATCTACCAAATAATTCTACTTCTATGAGTTAGATAATCAAAAATAGCAGTTCAAAGCAAAACATTTCATTTACGTTATATGAAAAAATGTTCAATCAATAGTAAACTACAAAGAAAACAAAAATATTACTTATTATTAATATTAATATTATTACTATATTTTCACTGCTGTTGGTGTTACGGGGGAGGGGAGGGGGGCAGGGGGAGGTCATTGAAGAGCTGAGGGGATTGGAGGCGGGGTAGTGCATCGATGTGCTGATAGCAGTTCCTCATACCCACTGTCAAATATGGAGTTGGGTCATTGATATTTTGGAGATGTTTTGCTGGCAGTGGTCCCAGGGCACTATTTTAGATCAATGGCACAATGAATTCAACAAAGTACCAGGAAATTCTGGCAGAAAATTTGATTGTCTCTGCTAAGAAGCTAGGATTTGGTCATAGGTAGATTGTCCAGTGTAAGGCCCACGGGAACAGGCATAGAGTGGAATTTCCTCTCTGACTGTCGTAAAGCAATTCGCCAGGTGCAGAGTCTGATATTGTCGGGACAGAGTGGCCCGTAAGACCTTGGCATCTGGTTTTGCGACAGTTAACAGGTGACACCTCTTTTCTACGGGAAAGCAATTCTAAAATTACCCCAACGTCCTGGAGGTTTCAGATTGCAAGTAGCAAAATCACATGATAGAAATGGGGAAAATTGCTCAGGACAGTTGAGGGACAGCCAAAGTGCCCTCACCTGGTGTCACTGGGTAACTTGTCTCCCAACCTTCATAAGGAGAGAAATTTACTCACGCACACTTTTTGGTAGGAAATAAATCCAGATTTGGGTCAAATACATTGATATACTACACTATGCAATCTTGATACACTGTGGAAAGACATTGAGAGTTGACAATTGGTTCATGTAAAAGATTGTACAGTTATTTCATGTTTTTCAGAGTTTTCATGACAATCACGAGAACAAATATTCATATTTGGTATGGTTTTTATGGTCTCTGTGCGAGTGATGCTCTGGTTTAGGTTTTAAAACCAGCAAACCTAGAGAAAATCTATTTTAATAAATTTGGAAGTAAACTGTATTTTTGGGACACTCCTCCTGGTAAATCCATCTGTCTGATCCTGTCTGAACCAAATTCCAATCTTCCCCCTCCAAGTAAATTTATGGTTTTATGAGCCTTTTGTGGCGACATCCACCTGCCTGCGCTGGGTTCTTATAGGAGAGGAACAGGGCCCTCTGGGAGTCTGCAATCAGACTTCCCACACAAGACTCTTTCTGTGTGTAGACTGCTGTCAGGGAGTCTGCAATCAGACTTCCCACACAAGACTCTTTCTGTGTGTAGACTGCTGTCAGGTATGCTCATCTTTATCTTTGATTGTTAGACTATTTTCTAAATTCTGTAACTACAAATTGACTATTTTAAGTGTATAACCTACCTGACATTAAAACTGTTAATGACTTGATTTGTGTGGTCTTGGTCAATGTTTCGTTCTTGTAACAACCCTCTAAGTCGGCTTCCCCCAATTATGAATAGGGAACTGCCCGTTGGACTTGTTTGATCACCAAGTTTTCAGTTAAGGCGGGACCGTCAGCAGAACCAAGTTGATCCTGGGATGACCAATATTGGCCCTTTCGGAGTCCCTGAACCCTAATTAGGTTATACTCCCCATGAGGGAAATCTCACAACCGCTGTGTCGTCTGCAAACAGCTAGTTAAATTGTCGTTACGGGCGCATCCGCGGTGCGTACCGGGTGAAACTGCGTTGACCCTCGGTGTAGAACTTCAGACGAACTGAGTTCCATTCTAAATCAAGCCTAAATTCTAATTTGGAACATAACTTATTAATTAATATGGAGTCAGATTATCACGAGGGTAAAACCTAGTAACTGTTACGCTTTCTTGCTGTGGTCATGGATATATTTGATGTGTTGTTCCGCGCATTTGTGAATATTCTGATGCTCCCATTGGAATATTGACAGTCCGGCGACAGATCGGATATATCTCTGATGACAGCATAGCCCCGTTTGCGGACGGAGAGTAACCTGAATGCTACTGATCCGTTTCGGGCCAGTTTTAAGCGGGATATGAAGCAGCGCCTTCATATCTAACCCATGGCAACGGAACCAGTGCATTCTTAATTATAATTGTGCCCTGTTCTTACGAACAGAGGAAAAATAACTAACATCTCCGGTTTTGAATCACACCAGCCAAGGGAGAACACGCGGTGCCTTCCCCTCCAGCTACAAACCCTCATTGGTCTAGCTGTGAGGTGTTTACACCAGCATGACAATGACTCCAAGCATACATAAACATCTAAACAGAAATGCTTAAGTGAAATCAACATCCATGTTTTCCAATGGCCATCTCAGTCTCCAGACTTAAATTCCATCCAAAACCTGTGGTCTGAACTGAAGAGGGGGGGGTCCATAAGCGCAAATCCATAGATATCAATGATTCTGAAAAGTTCTACATGGAGAAATGGTCAAAAATCCCTCCAAATGTGTTCTCTAACCTTATCAAAAATTATAGGAAAAGACTCATGGCTGTCATCTTTTCCAGGGGTGTTTTCACAAAGTATTAAACCAAGTGTGCCAGTAATTCTGGAGCCCACTGTACATTACTATGATTTTACCAGTCTCTACCATTTTGTCAACAAGACTAAAGTTTATTCTACAGATCCCCCTCCAACATCTTCTGTGGCTTTGGCCCAATTGAAAACTATTTTGATCAAAGCCAAAATATACCCACCTACGGAGGTTCACCTACCTGTGCTACCTTACAGGGTGTTTGAAAAATTAATGTTTCCCCTATGTAGGTCCTGTGCTATGTCTGAACATCAAGGCAAAAGTGACCATTGTGATGAGGAACGTTCTCTCACCGGAGTCTGGTGTAGTATTGAACTAGCCAATTTTGTTGAGAAGGGGTATCGAGTGGTCAAGAAGTTTGGCATTTCCCCCAGCTCTGATTCTCTGTTTAGCGAGTACATGAACACACATTTAAAGGATAAACAGGAAGCCCCTGGGTACCCTTCATGGGTGGCCAATAATTCGGATAAAGATGGATACATGCCAAGTTATTTGAAAAAGTATGGTATACATTTATATCCCAGCAACATTTGTGTAAATAAAGCCAAAAGAAAAATTTCTAAACTTTTTCTGGACAGCATTTGGGGTAAATTCAGTCAGAGAACAAATCAAGCCAGCAAAACCTTGATCCATGACCCAGAGATGTTTCTGTTGTACATGTTTTCCAAATAATATGACATCTCACATTTTTTCAGTTATTACATACGATGTGGCCCTTGTGCAGTGGCGCTATGCCAATGGTTTCCCAAAACCGCCCAAATACAGTAATGTGTTTTATAGCTGCATTCACCACCGCTTACGCCAAACTTGAGCTTTCCAACCTCATGGATAAATTGCCTGACAGGGTTCTGTAATCTGTGTAAGGTGACTGGGTACCTCTAGTCAGGGACTTTTTGGGTGAGCTGACAAGTGAGCTGGAACAGGTGACCACATTGTGGAATTTATTTCCAGGGGCCTGAAAACATGCTTGCAGAACACAGGAGGGTAAAACATGCCTGAAAGTGAAAGGTATAATACTAACATGCAGGTTGTCCCTCACTAATTTGGTTGATAATTTTGTGACCCATAAAAATGAGCCAGCGAAAGAAATCACCACAACCACGCAACAAATTTTTAGGGATAAAAAAGCCTTTATTCTCAGGAACCCCAGTCTCTAAAATATTCTGTGTGGTTTACAACATGCAAGTTTTGCTCCCAGACTTCCAAACTTTGCAATATGGATACTAAATTAGTGTCAGGGGGTGAGGTTTTTGACTGCTGCCTCCAAAACCCCTTGTCCTGCATCATTTCAGGACCTTAAAATTGCGGTGAAAGTTTGCAAAATGACTGCTGGAAAATGCCCATAATGTGATGTCCTCTGTGCTTAATTGTAGGCAACTACTGTATGATGAATTGCTTTGTAGAATGAAGAATGTACAGTTTATAGAAGGACTCCCTGTATCTTTGACTGATGAAGCATTACTCCCTTTACACAAATCCTGTTTGATCATCATTGACAACCTGATGGAAGCTACCAGCGAGAGCACAGAGGTGGAAAAAAGATTTTACTAAATATACACACCACGGAAACATGAGTATATATTTAGTACAGAACCTTTTTTCAGGGTAAAAAAGCCATACAATAAATCTCAATGCTAACTATTTTTCTGTTCAAAACCCCTGAAGATGAAATGCAAGTTAGCTCAGCAAATGTATCCTAGAAAAGTTTTTTTTTTGAAAGTTTTTATGATGCGACTAGAAATCCTTTCAGTTATCTATTGATTGACTTAAAAAGTCAAACACACAAGGTATATTGTCTCAGAACATGTTTGTACCCTCCAGGTTGGACAGTGGTTTGTCTGCTTAAAAAAAAGCAATGTGTATTCAATAGCACCAGCTGCTTTTAAAAGTTCTATTTGAAGGTAACGCACAGGAACAGAGGGCCATTTTACAGTCGGCTTCTTCAGAACACAATTTTTTCTCGCTCTCCATGTTTTACGCTGCAAAATACCCTTAATGGATACACAGCTGAATTAAGGGGAAAAAATAGTCAAGAATTAAACTACTTGCTAATTTTTAAAAAATTATTTAAAAGGAAAAAGTCAACTTGTCAAAAGAGTGGATTCCTCATCCCTCTGCAGAGTGGTGTGATACCCAACAAGCTTGGTAGCACCACACACTGGTTAAACCATGGAGCTTGCTCAAAGCTTGCTTTAGTCCCTCAAAGCCAGTTGGATAAATTTAAAATTGCTTACTTTTACACCAGAGCAAATCTGGCAAACTGTTGAAAATGAATTGGACAAACCTATACCTAGCTTATCAAGGACTGATGTAGATCCTCATGAGAAGGCGAAACTGTACATGGTTGCTTGACTAAGATTCATAGCTCTTGTCGAACAAGGCAAAAAAAATATTTCCCATTTTTACGGTCCCCTTTCTTGTTCATATAAGAAAGGGGTCCGTACTGATCCAGGAAACTACAGGCCTGTCAGTTTAACTTGCATCACATGTAAAATTCTGGAATCTATCATTCGAGAAATAGCAACATCCAAATGGATAGCCAGCATGGTCTTCGTAAGGAAAGGTCATGTCTGACAAACCTTCTGGTATTCTTTGAAGAAGCTACCAAGTGTTTTTATTATGTCAAGGCTTATGATATTATCTACTTAGATTTCCAAAAGGTATTTGATAAGGTACCACACAAGAGGCTTGTTAGTAAAATGAAGCCTGTAGGAATTAGAGGATGTATTACAGAGTCGATTCGGAACTGGCTACAGGGTAGAACACAAAGAGTAGTAGTAGGAGGGATATTATCTGAGCGGGGGACTATTAGAAGTGGAGTCCCACAAGGATCGGTGCTGGGACCACTGCTCTTCCTCTTTTATATCAAAAGGGACATAGAAAGTCTCTGTCAAATTTGCAGATGATACAAAACTGGGAGGTAACCCAGATCATAGTTTGGAATCTACTAAAGTAATCCAAGAAGATTTAAATAAAATCCAGAACCTGGCAAATGAAATTTAATATGGCCAAATGTAAAGTTCTGCATGTGGGAATAAAAACATTAGACATGATTACTTTATGGGAGGAACAAAATTGGAATGTGCTCAGTTTGAAAAGGTTTGATTAGGGAGTAATGGTTGATCAAAGCCTTTCAAGTTCTAGGCACTGGGCTGTAGCAGTAAAAAAAAAGGCCAACAAGATGCTGGGATATATAGCTAAAGGTATTGAGTATAAATCCAAGGAAGTTATACTTATCTTATACGTTAGACCACACTTAGAGTATTGTGTGCAGTTCTGGGCATCGTACTACAAGAAAGATATTCAGTCTGGGGAAAATTTTCAAAGAAGAGCAACCAAATTGATTCCTGGTATGAAAGATAAAAGCTATGAGGAAAGACTTAAGATGCTTAACCTCTTCAAGCTTAGTAAAAGGAGACTCAGAGGTGGTTTGATTGATGCTTTTAAATTCATAAAGGGGATCAACAACGTGAACTACAAGAGATTTTTCAGGTTGAGTTCTGTTAGTAGAACAAGGGGACATAAATGGAAATGAACAAAACTTAAATTCCATACAGACATTAGGAAGAGTTTTTTTTTTATGCAGAGAGTAGTCAATATGTGGAATAACCCGCCAGGTCACGTAGTAGAGGCAGAAACTCAGTGATACAGTGTTAGTGCTCTGATTACCTACAGACTAGATAGTATCTAATTTAGCTAGGAAATGGCAAGCATTCTTGGGCTGAATGGCCTGTTCTCTTCATTATGTTATGCTCTTTAACATTATCCTTGCCTATTGATGGTGTCCGACATGTAATTCATTATTTGGCCATTCTCAGCCATAGGAAGTTCTCAGCCAGGATAGCCTGGAGATAAAAAGGGCAGGAACTGGGGGGTTACAACTTACATCTGGCTGACATCTCCACCTGGATAGCCAGCCACCACCTGAAGCTCAACCTCAACAAAACTGAGCTGCTCTTCTTCCCATACAAGACCTCCTTACTACGTGAGCTCTCAATTAAAGTCGATGGCACCACAGTGACTGCCTCTCACTCTGCTAAGAGCTTGGGGGTGGTCCTGGATGACCAACTGGACCTCAAGGAGCGCATCAAGGCAACATCACGGTCCTGCAGATTCCTTCTGTACAACATCAGAAGGATTCGACCATACCTGACCACGCACTCTACCCAGCTGCTCGTTCAGGCTACGGTGACCTCCCGCCTTGATTACTGCAACTCTCTCCTTGCAAGCCTGCCAGCTTGTGCCATACAGCCACTACAGATGATTCAGAATGCTGCTGCCTGACTCATCTACAACCTTCCCAAATTCTCCCACGTCACTCCTCTGCTACAATCACTCCACTGGCTACCGGTCGCTGCCAGGATCCGGTTCAAAGCCCTGCCCCTTGCCTACACTGCAGCCAACAGGACAGCCCCCATCTACTTGCAGGACATGATTCAACCCTATACGCCTGCTCGATCACTCCGTTCTGCAGCAGCAGGACGCCTTGTACCCCCTCCCACCCGACCAAAGGGATCATAGAGCTTCTCCACCCTAACTCCCCAGTGGTGGAACGAACTCCCGGTCCCTCTTCGAACCTCTTCCTCACTACCCATCTTCCGCCATAGTCTGAAGACTCATCTCTTCAGACTATACCTGGACTAACTGCCACCACTCTGTATATTTCACTCTAAATCCACCCCCCCCCCCCCCCCCCCCCCCATTTCATGACACTTGTTACATGTTCCCCCATCCCAGCACTTTTTGGTAATTTGTATTTTTCCTAATACTGTAGCTTATTCTTCTGCCTAGTTGGCTTTGCAGAGGTTAGGTCAGAATAGTGTTCACTGTGTGAACTAAACTGTGTTCTTGGCTAGAAATAGCTTTACAAAATAAGTATTGTATCTTATTGAACCTGTGTTTTGTAGTTGTCCATGACCATGAAATGCACTTTTTGTACGTCGCTTTGGATAAAAGCGTCTGCCAAATAAATGTAATGTAATGTAACATCTGAGTTGTGAATCTGTGTGTGTTTGTGTGTGTCAGAGGGGGTGTACATGCCCCTGCCCCCTCCTCTTTTTTACAAGTTAAAATATGCAGCTTTCTTTTAGTTAAGTCAGTTAAGTTTTGGGCAACTTAGAAAGATGATGTTTCTAACAGATGGAAGTGGGCATCAGAGTCCTCCATCTAGGTCTGGCGATTGTCAACTTTTAATCTCTGGTTCTTTTGGAATATTGTCCTGTCTCTTGGTTTTTTGATTACTTTGGGACAAAAGCTGTGGTATGTTAATTGTTTTAATGTACTTGAACCTCGTCTTTAGATTAGAGGTGAATATACTGTATGTTGTAACTTAATACATTTCTTAATTTTCACCTGGTTGTGAGTTGTACATTTTGATAAAGGTTGATCCAAACAGTTTGCTCTGCCTATCAACGAATTTGGCGATTTGTTTGATAATTCATATCTTTGATAATAATTACCACATTAAATCAAATAAAAATATTTTACATGTTGGGTAAGTGAGGTGGTTTAGCAGTTGATGCACCCGTGTTTGGTATTTAGAGTGCTGGACATCAAACAAGGGTGTTTACGGTTAAAACTGCTGGGTTTGGAAAATTAAACATATTTCAAATAATCCTCACCTTGCTGACAATGGGGACTCAGAATCAGAAGCCAAAAGTGGTCAAACTCCTTCTAGTGGTGCTGTCAATATTTAAGATGCCACTGTGGAGGGGTGGTGTGTTTGGGGCACCACCTGCAGGCGGAGATGGATTGGTTTAGCTGTTTTGCAATCACAGCTGTGGACAATGTTCTTGACTGCTAACTTCTTCACTCTAGTGTTTCTTTTGCACCTCTACATCGTGAACCAATGCACTTGTTGTACGTCGCTCTGGATAAGAGCGTCTGCTAAATGCCTGTAATGTAATGTAATGTAATAACTTTTTATCTGCTTCTGTCAGCAGTGAGACCGGGAGCTGGATTGAGATGCACGTGGTAACTATATTGCGTATTCCCTTCTATCGTGTGTTGTTTGTTTGTTTGTATGTACGTACCTGTTGAACACACAATAAAGCCTGTGTGCATCTAAACTTACAACTGTGTGGTTTGTGGGGAGAGGAACAACCAGACTTTGCTACAGCCACACTGGTTCAAGATGTTATATAAATTTTTCCATCTAGAAGCAAAATAAATTCCATCTACGTCTTAGACAAAATGTCTAAATCTGGAAATGTTGGAACATGGAACGATAAAGGGGAGTTTGTTTTCAGGGGTAAAGCTGTAAGTGTCTCACACATGTTGGATCTAATAAATAATGTAACTACGACTCACAAAATTGCTGATGAGATCCCTTAGAGGGCAAAAATGTATTGAGGTTTTGGCTATAATTTGTATGCTTCTTTCTGTCGTTTCTAGTCGACATGTACACAGTAAGATAAGTTTGCAGAAAAATGACCAAAGACATCTATAGAAAGTGGAACATTGCTGATGACTCGAGAACCAGGCTTCAGTCTAGAAGACAATGAAACCCCTGGGCCTTTTCTTTCAACACCAGTTTTTCGGCTATTCAAATTGGCTAGATTTTTGATTATTTTAATGTATACATGAAAAACGTACAAATGTAATGTTTTATTTTCAATAAAATGTAGATAAAGTAACAATCAAATGGTGATTAGTTATTTATTTTTTCAACATCCATGACAGATCTGAAACATTTCACCACAGCTGTCACTGAACACAGGTAAACATATTTTTAACACATTTATCCAAGTATATTTTATTAACATTTTGAAACCATCACATCATTCATTTTTAAATGATCATAAAATAGTGATGTAATTCTGCCATGTGAATATCCTTTAGTGTGCTTGAGTAAATAAAATATGCAGTGTTGTCCACATGTTTTGCTTGACCAAGCCTTGTACATTTACGATCACCGTTCCGTTCCAAAAAAGCATTGATGCTGGCTGGAAAATATTCAAAGTCTGGAGGGTTACTGTAGGACATGGAAAATTCACCGGTTCTGTCCACACAGAGACACAGAGCTAGCCAGTGCTCTCCTGGCATATGTCTTGGGTGTGCATTCACAACATACAAAAGGGGTAAATTATGTAGTTTATTATCTAGTAGCTCATTGCAGGCCACAACCCCGTTAAAGTCTTTTCCCGTATGTGGGTCATTGCTCATCACTGCCGTTAGTAGACGAGACCTATAGCAGCAGTGCTTGTGTATTTTTCCAGCTCTCCCAAAAACACCCTAAAATTCATCTATCTGTCTGAAATAATCATCTATCTATCCCTCATCAAAGTTTCATGGATACATGAGGTTGAAGACATTGAACATAACTAGAGGCGACCTCGACAACGCCATTTTGGAAGGCAGCAGACAGGCCTTCCAAGAACAACAATGCAACCTCGATACAGTGATCACCACAGCCGTCAGTGAAACAATGGACAGTGTTCTTATCCCGCAGTTAAATGATTTAAAATTTCAGGTGAAGCAGCCAAGAGACACAGTTTGTGTATTAGCCAAGGACATGGAACAACTCGGCAATTCATTTATTTTATGTGCAGTTTTATTTTTTATTTTATATATATATTCATTTTGTCTGGTAGTGTAAGGTTACTGCTCTAACCAGCTGTAACCTAGCAAGCAATGAGGAATGGTTCACATGTAAGGTGCAATTTGGATAATTCCGGGACTTTCACCACTGGTGAAGCCAGACATGCCACAAGTTATATTTGACGACCAGCACTGGAAGACCAGACTATGGGCCTACCGGGCAGAGGACTCAAACATACAGGCAGATTACCCCCTGGAATACTAGGCTATGGACAATACCAGGCGAAGGGGTCAACAGGACAGGACAAGACTGGACACCGACGGAAATAAAAAACGTTGCAATGTATCGACAGTGCCACAGCACAAGAAATGTCCATGAATGTACAACAGAATATGAAAGAGGGGAAAAATAGTTAAAGAAATGTATGAATGTGGAACTGTAAGTGAAAGAGGCACTGATGTATAGGAGTGGATGTGGGAATGTGGTCAGAAGTAGGATGTATCAAAAATGGGATTTATCTACATGAGTGCCTGGATCACAAAGGGATCATTACTTTAGAACTCCATAGAAAAGTATCTTGAAAGATAGTTACGATCATAAGAAGTATCTTATTTATATCAATAGATCACAAAGGAGTATACTCCTTTCTCTGTTTCTCTGTTCTTGGAGGAGAAGGGGTTTTGGTGCCTATTCCTGTCCAGACCTTATGTGGGCAAATAAAGGGAACTGTGGGTATGGAGGACTTGCTCAAATTGTATTTAAGGGAAGCATTTGGGGAAACACTGCTTAACAGTTCTCCTGGTACCATAGTCATTGCCGTACAGAGTCATTTAGTTATGTACTTTGTCAGTGAACCTGTTCATTTTTATTTGCCGTAGCAAGCATGTGATCCTGTGTCCAGCTATAGGTAATGAATGTTTTCATATATTTTCTGTCATTAACTTAACTGGTGATTATGTTTATTAATAAATCCTCATATTTCCATCCCATCTGCATCTTCCTTCCTAACCCTTTTGCAGCCTCATGAATACCACTAAGGGCTGGTGCATACAATGCTGAGTAAGGTAACAAGTCACGAGATTAAGTTTTTAATAGATTCCTAGTCTTAAAGATACCTCTGAGTACCATGATAGATAACAAGTTTCAGGATATGAGTTTCTAAAAACAGATTCCTAGTCTTAAAGGTACCTCTGAGTATTGAGTTGTGGGTAACACGTTTCAAGATATGGCTTTATAATAGATTCCTGGTCTTAAAGATACCTCTGAGTACCATGATAGATAACAAGTTTCAGGATATGAGTTTCTAAAAACAGATTCCTAGTCTTAAAGGTACCTCTGAGTATTGAGTTGTAAGTAACAAGTTTCAGGATATGAGTTTCTAGGATAACACATTTTCTTTTACAATTTGGCGTAGTTGGCAGAATGACAAAATTTTCTTTATACACCAGGGCTCCAGACTGACTTTTTACATTGGTTGCACTAGTGCGCCTAACTTTTTTATTTAGGTGCACCAGCACATAATTTAGGTGCACCCACAATTTTTCACCGTGCCTTTTGGCGCCGCAATAATACATTTTAAGCGTTGCCTTTTTTGTCAGTTCCCATACACATTGGTAATTTCTTAACACATTATGTAAATGATTGTAAACAGGAATAAAGGTGCAGATAAATGTTCTTTCTTTATTTAAATCACAGCACAAACAAGAAATCACAATAACCTCAATTGTTTAAAACGCATATGCGACCAAAATGGTTGCACTCTGGAGCCTTGCACACATGACGCGTCCTATGGAATGAATGTAAATGAGCACAGGATACACACTCACCTTGTCCTTGTCTGCTGAACATGTCGCAATAATCTAATAATGTTTAATGTTTATTACAATTTAATGGTTACAATTTGGTTAAAAAAATGTTAATGCAGTTTCATGAACATTTAATGAGAACTATTATATAATACAAACAGATCGTAGCAAATAAATATGTTATTTAATAAATCGCAAACAAACAATCAATCAATCAATAAATGCAAACAATTAAATGATGCCGTGGTCTGAAGATGCATCTCTTCAGACTATACCTGGACTAACTGCCACCACTCTGCAAATCATTTCAATTCCCCTCTTTCATGCCACTCATGTTACATGTACTTCCATTACAGCACTTACTGTCATTTGTATTGCTGCCCTAATATTGTAGCTTGTACTTCCTCCTAGTCTGACTTAGCATAAATAAGGTCCGAATAATGTTCACTGCATGAACTGAACTGTGTTCTTGACTAGGAATTGCTGTACGAAATGAGTAATGTACCTTATCGAACCTGTGTTTTGTAGTTGTTCCAATGACCTTGATATGCACTTTCGTACGTTGCTTGGGACAAAAGTGTCTGCTAAATAAATGTAATGTTGGACTTAATTGCATATCTTTATGTCAAAAATTAAGACTTAGGCTATATTTACACCATAGGTTTTAATGCCCAGCTCTGATTTTTTGCCTATATCCTATTTTTTTGACTGCCTGTTTACATCTACTTTTAAAAGTGATGCATATCTGACCCATATATTTACCAATATATTTACTCTTGAAACAACCTGCATGCATACACAAGGGTTTGGTATGGAGGTATTTTTGTAGCAAAAGTCTCAAATATGTAAATTGTTTCACAAATCTGTAAATGGGGTTTCACAAATATGTAAATGATTCCACAAATCTGTAAATGGGGTTTCACAAATCTGTAAATGGGATTTCACAAACATGTAAATGGTGTTTCATAAATATGTAAACATTTCACAAATATGTAAATTATTCCACAAATATGTAAATGGTTTCACAAAGACAATGACCCAAAACACACTGCCAACACAACAAAGGATTTCATTAGGGAGAAAAAGTGGAAGGTTTTAGACTGGCCAAGTCAATCACCAGACCTTAACCCAATTGAGCATGCATTTCACCTCCTGAAGAGGAGATTGAAGGGAAAACCCCCCCCAAAACAAACAACAACTGAAAGAGGCTGCAGTAAAAGCCTGGAAAAGCATCACAAAAGAAGAATGCAACAGATGGTGATGTCAATGGGTCGCAGGCATTTGATGCAGTTATTGCAAGCAAGAGATATGCTACCAAATATTAAGTGTTATTTGCTTTCATTTACTTAAATACTCTCTGTTCCAATACTTTTGCTCACCTAAAAATTGGGTGGTCTGATACCAACGGTGCTATGTTCTAAGTAGTTTAACACATCTAGGTGTAAATACCAGGAAATAAAAGCTGAAATTCTGAACTCTTGTCTCATGTTCATCTTTTTATCTCAACCCCAAATGTATTCAGTGTATTGCAAAAACAAAGGAATTGGCCTTGCTGTTCCAATACTTTTGGAGGGGACTGTATATTCAAAGACTTTAAGGGGGATTATTTTAAAACTTCACTAAATCAGTTTTTGTAGCTCAGTAATCTCCCACTTTATATTAGGGTAAATATTTATTTAGAGATTTTCATGTCAATTATTTGTGCTGTTTTTTTAAAGAATGACAAGAATTTCCTCTGCATCTTGACCTGGAGATATAAAATAGAATTCAGTATTTTGCTAACTATAACCCGTGATAGTGGTGGTAAAGCTCACTGCCATAAGATTCACACAGCTCTCCTTTACCAATATTAAATAGGATGCTATGCTATCACAGGTCACAACTAGCTAGTGAGCCAGAAGGCTAAACAACCGGATAACTTTAGCTGGTACTAGCCAACTATTTTGCAAAGCAAACTATGGCTATGTTTCTCAAATGCAATTAAGTGTGTATAACTAATTGCATTTCATTTTCACACGTTTGAAAAAGGGATGCTCTACTAACCACTTCAGCAACACACTGTTAAGCTGTAGCCTACATCTCCTCCAGCATTGATGCGCAACAAAGTGCTGTGTGCCTGCGTACTGCGTACCTGCTGTTGCGAACCGATTTCATCCTGCAAATTTTGGAAGAAACCAATACTATAGGGAACGAGGTGTCTGACTTTTGAGGTATGATCTATGACATAAGTAGAAGAATACGTTTGACTCATAATATAAAATGATCATAACTACATATTATAAGAAATAATAGTAATAAAATAAAAATATAAAAAACCCAGATATCAAAAATCTGGTGGGTCACGTGCCCCCCCAGCTTGAATGGGCATGACGCGTCTATATATATATATATATATATATATATATATATATATATAAATGTATTTGGGTGTGTTAGCACTGAGAGTAGACGGAGTAGTCCAATTGTTAATTATGAACACCAGGGAGAGATGCTATTTGGTGCACCGAACTGAGATGCAAGGGAGAGGGTGGGGTGAGTTGGGTAACTTTTTTGCATTGCTGTTTGATAGTCACGGATCAAACAAACTTTTTGTTCCTTCAAACCTTGGGGAATAGATATATTTCCTGGCAGTTTGTTACCTTACTGTACAAAGTTCATTTTTCTGTCACTACAGAAACCTTTTTTACAGCTCATGTGCTAGTTGTTGTTGCCAGACTGGGAGATTTAACAGCTTTTGGTAAATGACTTAACCTGGTATTACATGATGTGGAGGTTAAAAAGTCTTTGTTCGTTTCAAATGGCTGATCTCAATATCATTAGTTGGAACATTTGGGGTCGAAACTCCCAGATAAAATGAACTCGTGCGTCATAAGCACCTATCGCACTCATCCAGGAAACACGCTTACTGGTTAAAGAAGTACATAGATTTCAAAATAGACATTTTAATGTTATCGCCTACTCATAGGCTACCAGTAAGTCAAAAGGAGCTACAGGCGTCTACAATTTGCACAGGGGACGATGATCCGGACGTTTTACTTAAGCATTACTTACCATCCATCCTTATCCTGAGCAGGGTAGTGCGGGGAGCTGGAGCCTATCCCAGCGTGAATTGGGCGAGAGTAAGGAATACACCCTGGACAGGCCTCAAATCTATCGCAGGGCAGCATTACTTACTGTTAACCATTTAAAGATGATTTTTGCTTCAATTTATGCCCCCAATAATTTTGATAGCACATTTTAAACCTCAATCAGTAGAACTCTATTACAGTTCTAGGACTCTCATATCATTGTGGGGGGGGGGGGTTATTTTAATGCAACTATTAACCCAGTTTTGGACCGGTCCTTAGGTAATCATGGAACGATTCCAGCATCATCCATTGTTCTGACAGCCATTTTAGCTGATCTAAATTTGGTTGACCTATGGTGTCTTCAGAATAATCAAGTTAAAGGTTTTGCATTTTATTCTGGCTGTCATGGTTCCTATTGTAGGAGTGATTATATTTTGGTATCTTCCTCTCTGATCACTCATATACCGCACACAGAAATGTGGCCTATCCTCATTTCAGACCATTCTCCTGTCCTGTGTAAGGTCATACCACTTAGTAATTATCCACATGCATGTAGATGGCATTTTTATGACTCTCTACTGTCCTATACAGAGTTTCTCTCACAAATAAAACAACAATTAGGAGCATTTATATAAATGAATAAAAAGCAGTGTGGCTAAATGTATTATCAGAAGCACTTACATCTCATTTTCCACAAATTTGAACTTGTCTAGGAATAAGTGATTCACAAAAATTGAGGAAGAGATAGAAACCTTGGAAAAGGAGCAAACAGAAGGATGTATTCTCACCTCTAAGATTAAACAGACTCATTAAATGAAGAATATAATTCACTTTCTATGCTAAGGGCAAGAGTTTATTTTACACCAAAATAGGCAAAAGTACTATTTTCAAGGGCATAGGCTAAGTGGATTGTTATCAAGTCGAATAAAACAGAATGAGTCTTCCCTAACTAAAACAGAATGAGTCCTCCCTAACTCTGAGATGCTTACAGGGACACTATGGCCATTTTAATTCTTGCAGCCCAGCTGGGAACATATCCCAAGAGATACTCCGCTTAGTTTGTGGCAGAACAGCCCCCTGTGTTTGGAGCAGAAAATCCGATAAGTAACTAACACGCGTGTACTTTACTAACTACTTTTTATTTCTTAAAAACTTCTCTTGTACTGCTTTAACACTCGCGATTTGTTTCAGAATAAATCCTTGCTTTTTATTCACAAAACTTAATCGAATTTTTCCGTTTTCAGCTCTTGCAAATCTTTGCTTTTAAAACACATTGTTATTATAACAGTTGACATTGTTTCGTTGCATGCTTCCTTATTCACTTTCTTTTTTCATACGTTCAAATCATTACTTTATTGGCATATTAAGACTTTGCATGCATGCATGGGCTTCTTTTACCTTAAGCTAATGTACGAGCCATTGCTTTTAAACTTATTTACTTACACATTCTGTCATATTGCTTCATTTTCTGCTAGAGAATTAATAAATGTAACAAGTTGCACAAGCACTTTCCCCCATCAAGAGTTTAGTTATACCAAGCATTCTGAACTTTTTTCCCCTCACCCTCACCATCCACTATCTGCCACCCCCTTACCACCCAAACCACCTCAAATACCAAAAAGGTCCAAATTTATGAATCAATTTTGACAGAATGTGCATTATATTTCTCTCTCTTACGTAGTTTCATGTGCCAACCTTGCCAACCTTGTCAACCTTGTCATGAAGGTCATCAATTTACATTACATTAAGGCATTTAGCAGTCCAGAGCAACCTAAACAACTTTTGCATAGCATTAACAGTGCATCCATTTACACAGCTGGATATATACTGAAGCAATGCAGGTTGTACCTTGCTCAAGGGTACAATTGCAGTGTCCTACCCGGGAATCAAACCTGTGACGTAGATTACAAGACCAATACCTTACCCATTATACTACATTGCCGTCATTTAACAAGTACCCTCTCCTCTGTAGTCTCTTCTGCAACTATACCCCCAAGCATGACACACTGAACAATAGCGTCCATCTGGGAGTTCAAAAAAATATTCTTTCACCACTGAAATTTGTATTCTGTCATAGCAACAAGACAAAGTCAACAGAAACCCGAAGGTATGCCAATACAGCGTTCAAAAACTCTGCTCACTGGGTAGCGAAATAAGCAATAAGAATTTTAGTGGAATTATACCATGTCATTCTACTATCAATATCTGCTACTGAATCACATCAGCTGTAGCCAATGACCTAATTATGGGCTCTAGAAGAGGCCTAGCTTCCAGGCCTAGTGGAGGAGATCTTTTGGACAGTGTTTGGGGAAGCTGGGCTATGCACAGTGCGGTGGGTTGGTGCCTGTTTGATTTTTGTTGTTCCTTTGCCTTTCAGACATGTGGTTGCCAGATTGGCCTTTTTGTCTTCTGGATTTCTACAGCTTTGCTGTTTGACCAATAAAAGGTACTTTTCCTGTCTCTTCACCATGTGAGCAGTGGCCACCACCAGCCCTTCCTCACAACATACAGGTGTCCCTTTCAAAATTCAGCATTCATTTATTCTCTTGAACAATCCATTTGAGAAATAAACACACTAACAGAAAACAAGGGTAGGTATTTAGAATGGTCATGAGCAAACCCACCCGCCTTTGCATTTTATGCTGTTGTAAGTCTTTTCACTTCGTTCTGATTTTATTGATAACTTTTTTTGGTTGCTTCAGCACAGCGTTGTCAACAGGAACATTACACAGCAATATATAAGCACTCATTGAGGTGTAATCGTTTATTCCGTAGGTTTTTGGACAAATTTGCTAATTTTGTAAACTCAACAGCATGGCAAAAGCAAATTCTCTGTGGAGTGGGTCAGAAGAACAGAAATCATGAAGCTAGGTTATATACGAACATGCATGTATTACTGCTTGTAAAATTTTAAATATTCACGTAATATTTTTGATATTGTTATATTCGCACTAGTCGTAAAAAACTATTATTAGCCTCTGCTAATAATGCTCAGCACATTTGTATTGGAAGCTGACTAACAGCCCTAGCTGTTAGTATGGAATGGAAATGGCATGGAAAATACACGTTCAAATTTTCTGTGCTAAATAAAATTTACCTCGGAGTAATCATAATAGTAACATGTTGTCCTATCCCTGTGCAACAAAACATTACATTCTGTAGTGTACAAAAAACATAAATTGTTGGACATCAGGTCTATTCAAACTAGCATCTACAACCCTCAAACCGACGGGCTGGTAGAGTGGTTCAATAAGGCCCTAAAAACAATTATTTGTAAGTTCATTTCCACCGATTTACGAAATTGGGACAAACTAATTGACTCGCTGTTTTTTGCGGTGAAGGAGGTTCCCCAAGCCTCCACAGGGTTTGCCCCCTTTGATTTATTGTATGGGCGAAGACCCCGTGGCATTTTGGATGTGTTAAAAGAAATTTGGGAGGAGGGTCCAAGCCAAAGTAAAAATGAAATTCAATATGTTTTGGACCTGCGAGCAAAGCTACATTCACTTGGTCAAATTGCACACGAGCATTTGCTCCAGGCTCAAGAACGTCAGAGACTGCAATACAACAGGGGAGCTCAAATGCAAACATTTAAACCGAGAGACAGAATCCTAGTGTTACTCCTGTCATGAGCATTCAAATTACTCGCCAAGTGCAAGGACCTTTCGAGGTCACACGGCATGTCGGGGATGTAGACTATGAGCTCATTCGTTCTGATAGGGGAGGGGTACGTCAGATCTACCATCTCAATTTACTAAAACTGTGGAGAGAAGTAGACCCTGCTCTGCTAGCTACATTGGAGGTCATGCCAGATGAGCTGGGACCGGAGATTCCCAATTTGAATAAAAATAATCTGGTCCCAATTGACAGCCATCTGACTCCAAAGCAGCAGGGAGAGGTAGCATTGTAGTTTGAAGACACTCAAATCAACTGCCTGAACACAAAAAGAAATTGGTGCAAGAAGAATTGGGCAAAATGCTGGACATGGGAGTAATTGTGGAATCCCACAGTGACTGCTGTAACCCTATCATGCTTGTTCCTAAGCCTGATGGGGCTGTTCGTTTCTGCATGGATTACCAAAAAGTAAACACAGTTTCGAAATTTGATGCCTATCCTATGCCTCGGATGGACGAGCTGTTGCACTGGATAGACACATGAATCAATCATTTTTTTCGACACTGGATTTAACTAAGGGCTACTGGCAGATACCCTTATCTTTGGTGTCCAAAGAAAAATCTGCTTTCTCCACTCCGTTTGGCTTAGACCACTTTGTCACCCTCCCATTTGGTTTGCATGAGGAACCTGCTACTTTTCAGCACCTGATGGTCAAGCTATTGAGACCGCATGCTGCCTATGCCACTGCTTAACTGGATGACATTGTCATCCTCAGTAATGATTAGCAGAGGTATATGCAACATTTGCGAGCCGTCCTGAAGACGCTGAGAGGGGTGGGGCTCACTGCAAACCCTGGGAAGTGTGCAGTTGGGTAGAGGGAGGTGCGGTATCTGGGGTTTCTCTTGGGGAGGGGACGAGTTTGTCCTTTAGTGGATGCTTGTCCGCAACCCAAGTCTAAAAAGCAAGTGAGGTCGGGGGGGCCCACCCAATGTTAAGTCAATGGGGAAAGCCTGTGTTGAAATAAAAAATCAATACATTTTTTACACAAGAAATCATGGTTTAACTAGTTAATCTCATCCCTTGTAATGTCTCCCCTGGGTCAGATTTAAAAAAATAATTATTCCCAAATTTGAGTTAATTTCAGTGCATGCAATGACCATATAAATGTATGACCATATAAAGAAATTCCCCATTCTCGCAGCCAGGCAGAGTGCTTCAGCAGCTGGTGTGATGCTGTGTCGTTTTATTCTGATTAGCTAGATATCTACAATACCTACGACCTCACCATTTTAAATCCAATGTCCAAAAATGTTGTGTGCTGCGTTAAACTGTACTAACCGCTATTCTAAGGATTCTTCTCTCCAGTTCTTTCGGTTAGTACATTTGAGACATTTTCAGATAAACAAGGTTCTATGTCAAAACGCGATTTTTGACAATTTTGGGGTTTCAGTTGATTCTGATAAAGTCGCGTCTTTCATAATTTGTATATTTTGTTGGTGAAATCCGATTTGTAAGAAGTTTATAAGCTTTTTTAAGAGGACACACTAGGGGGATTTTACAGCTTACTGTTGTGCTATCAATCTATCTGTCTGTTTACCTAGCTAGTTATTTTGTGATATATCTGTCTAGCTCTCTAGAGATCTAAGTTATCTATCTGTCTATATAACTAGCTAGTGATCTATCTATCTATCTATCTATGTAAATATCTAAACACTAAACGTATCTCCCACAATTAACTTTTTTAAATGGTTTTACGGTTGGTAATTCATTGTTGATGTTGCACATATGTTCATTGCTGTAGTATGTGGATATTTTGTGGTTCAATATAATCATAGATTTTTAGTTTTCCAGTAAATAAGTCTTTGACCCAAAAAAATCCAGGGCTGTTGATGTACAAAGGTCTATATCGATGTACAAAGGTCTATATCGATACATAAATATATGTTCATTACGCCTAATTATCACAGAAGTAAAGCTAATGTTACTTTGACTGCAAATGATTACATATTATAAAACAAAACAGGAATAACTTGCTAGCAAATATGCTATTAATGACACTAGAATGCTAGCTATGATGTTTATACTGATAAAATAAGAAAACACGTTTTTATGTCCTTTTAGTACATTAGCTAGTTTACTGACATAACATTCACATGTTTACAAGTGTTTGTGTAACATTTTTCACTTGAAATTGTGGATACCTGCAAATCTGTGAGATCTGGCTAAATAAGAGGATTTTAGCACGGTAGTACAGGGAGGGTCCTCTCGCTACGAGCTCTTGACTACGGTTTTGTGGTTTCACCATAGACCATATAAAAATAGCTAGGTTACTGACATAGCATTCAAATGTTTACAAGTGTTTTGTAATAGTTTTCACCTGAAATTACTGCTGGTCTGTGTGGGTACCCTCAATACAAGTCAGCGAGATCTGGCTAAATATCAGCGTTTCAGCATGGTTGTACTAGGACGATCCTCTCGCTACGAGCTGTTGACTACGGTTCTGTGGTTGCACGGACACACTTGTTGTCCAGACATGGGCGTGTCTAATTGCCATGTAAGGTAGTCAGGGTGGATTTTCCTGTAGTCGTGGACTCCACTCTTTTGCTCCACTGCGCTTGCGTTGGTTGCAAGCGGGCAATGGCGCCGCCCTAGTTTGGGCTTCATGCGCCAGTGAGCACTAACCATAGCAAATCAGTGGGTGACATCATAATCACTTTGTCTATATTTGTATACAGTCTGTGTTATTTCCGCTGTAAGCTTCTGAGACCGGGGATCAGCCACGACGACGAAAGAGAGAGAGCACGTACCAACCGGGAAAGGCTGAAAAGCAACCTTATAATTTCATTTATTTTGTCTTTGTTGTGTTAGTTTATTGTTTTTGCCCAGATCCCGTGAGGGTGAGGGTGAAGGTTTTTTTGTTTGTGTTTGTGACTGAATAAGCTTTCTCTCCCTACTCCAAATAAAATCTCCCTGTGTCCAGCTCTTCTGTTCCTACCAGGGTGGTCACGGCATGTGACAGACCCATCTATTATTTATATGAAATATCACTAGGGCTAATGTGGACACTGACACAAACAGCCATCCCAGAGCAGCTGCACTTCCAGCTAGTAAAGCTATCAATATGCCCAGGAGGTAACCCAATTACGGTGTTACCCCAGAACCGCATACAAGGCCAATACATTGACTGGTTCTCGCAGAGATGCACACCCCGGGTCAGCATATATACAAAGCATGCATGTTAGATGCACTGAAAAGGGAAAACAGTTTATAATGAACATGACCGTTGACATTAACCTAGGATAGGCAGTTAAAGGTAAACATGGTATTTTGCAAAGCGACACAAATAAAGACAGCTATTCTGTAAGACAGAAGACATACAATCTAACAAACAAAGAAAAGAAACACAAAGAGATGAATGATGCATGCCCAAATGACAAAATACTCATATGAGAAGACTATGGTACCAGGAGAACTGTCGAGCAGACACTCCTCTAACGATGGTACCAGGCAAACTGTTAAGCAGATTCTTCTTGAATGTTTTTTTGGACTTCCCTTAAGTGCAATCCTGAGCAAGCCTTCCACATTACACAGTTCCCTTTGTATGCCCAAATAAGGTCTGGACAGGAACACCCTCCACACCACCAAGAGACCCTCCCCCCCACTACTCTCCTCCAGGGAGCATACTCCCCCTCCCCTGTAGACACAGGGGAACCATTAAAAATCTACTGACAGTTATAAGATACTTTGTACGATGGAACGTGACCTTATGATTTTATCTGTCTCTTAGATACTTTTCTATGGGTCCCAAGGTGGTGTTTTTTCTATAATCGTATGTAGGCAATACATACCTGGGATAAACCTTTCCCATTTTATAACAGCTCAGTGTGCCTGTCTGTATAACATACAGTGTCCCCTGCATTACAGATGCTATTTTTTACAGTCCACCACATTTATCATATCATTCTCAGTCATTTACATGCACATACATATAATGCTTTCAACAGTCCATAATGTGGGGAATGGTCAACCAGGTTCCCATCTGACCCAACGGTGCCTGTGGGTGCATTTACAATGTGAAAACAGACACTGTCCTGGTCAACTGTTCAATCTTGTTCCTGCAGGCCAGAAGTGTTGGTGGGGTAAAATGGTTGCGAGACTGTTCCATGGCAATCTCCAGATATTTTGATTCACACCTGTCCTTTAAAAACATGTGAAAAAGGTCATCAGTATAGAAAAAGTTCATCTTAGGAACTTTAGATTTATATAACATCAACTGTCAACAGATGATGCTGTTATATATGCATTCTATTATTTATGCACATGTACCCTATTGTATTGCAATCTGGTCCCAAACAGGAAAAACCACTCTCAGATCTCTATATTAGGGATTGTGCCAAATACAAATACCATATTTGGCAACACTCAGATAATGCGTTCTCCCTGAATGTTTTCTCCTCCCAAATTTCCCCAATATTATTGGGATTCTGATCTTTTTTCCTATCTCTTTGATGCAATTCGCTCAGAAGTCACCACCAAGTTTCTCAAGTAAACACACACACCTGCAAAGCGAGCGATTTGGGGACTTCATAATTAAAATTACTTCAACACCCTAAATGCTAGCTATATTCTCCTCCATCCACAACTTTCCTAAATATTTGGGCTTAAACTAACTGATTTTTTTTTAAATTTGAAAAAATAGACCCAGTCAAGGAATACAGGCAATTTGAGCCACTTTATTCACTTCATTCCGACACTTGACAATAGACAACAGGTGTGCAAATGTGTCGCTGTCTACTCCAGCATGCTGTTCCCAATCAGGTGCTGTCGGAACTTACTTCGCACATATAATCACATGAATGAATATTTGTGGATGCTGTAGTTATAGAAATGATTGGCTTAGAACTCTGCATAAATTACACCACTGACATATTTACAGGTTTTGTCTGAAACTGAGACTTTGAATTTTTAAAAAGTCTCTCCAAAGAGAGGGGAGGGATAATTGTGCCGAATTTGTTATGTAGCCTGTATAACAAAACCGTTATAATTTATAAATACAAACGTTTAATTTTTTTCAGCTTTTTATTTCAGACTCATCTTTAAAAAAAATTAGGTCCACAGCAGGTTTTGCAACTCAAATTGATTGAGTTTGTCCTTTATTTCAAGAAAATAATTTTGCAATATATGATTTTATAATCTTTATCAAATTAGGCCATTACCGGTGCATAAATCGATGCTGTGATGCTGGATACGTCTGATGCCTCTGCCAGCTCGTGCTGGAACTTGTCTTCACAAAATACAACTTGGGGAAATTTAAGTAAGAGCATAATTGCTGAAGATGTAGTCCACCTAGGGAAGCTTTTAGATTTTTTCTTTAATTTATCAAAGCTTATGCAAATCAAACATAAAGATAAAGTGGGGCTACAACAATGAGGGGAGAAAAACAACAAAATATGTTACATATGTTACATATGAAACATACGTTTCATTATTTCATGGCATACAATAGTTCAAAATGAAGATGAGGAACTATGTTTTGAATGATAAAATAATTTTTTCAGTTTATAAGTGTCCCTCAGGTAGAGGTGGTGGTGGAGTTCATGCAGTTTGCACTCCACAGTAAGTACAAACAGAGTAAGAATGAGTAATTCAATAAGGAAAATGACAAATTATTAAGCTGAATGGCCCATTCTCGCCATTATGGTATATTTTTATGTTATGTTATGTAACTATGTTTTGATTTATAAAAACATCAGCCCATTTGAAACTCGATTTGACTGTTTGTTTACCTAATTCATTATTTGTTAAACACAGCTTTAAAAAGCTGGTGAGTAACAACTGACAATAACAACAAAAACATTTTCTTCCTAATGTATTGTAAACACCTCACAGCTAGACCAATGAGGGTTTGTAGCTGGAGGGGAAGGCACCGCGTGTTCTCCCTTGGCTGGTGTGATTCAAAACCGGAGATGTTAGTTATTTTTCCTCTGTTCGTAAGAACAGGGCACAATTATAATTAAGAATGCACTGGTTCCGTTGCCATGGGTTAGATATGAAGGCGCTGCTTCATATCCCGCTTAAAACTGGCCCGAAACGGATCAGTAGCATTCAGGTTACTCTCCGTCCGCAAACGGGGCTATGCTGTCATCAGAGATATATCCGATCTGTCGCCGGACTGTCAATATTCCAATGGGAGCATCAGAATATTCACAAATGCGCGGAACAACACATCAAATATATCCATGACCACAGCAAGAAAGCGTAACAGTTACTAGGTTTTACCCTCGTGATAATCTGACTCCATATTAATTAATAAATTATGTTCCAAATTAGAATTTAGGCTTGATTTAGAATGGAACTCAGTTCGTCTGAAGTTCTACACCGAGGGTCAACGCAGTTTCACCCGGTACGCACCGCGGATGCGCCCGTAACGACAATTTAACTAGCTGTTTGCAGACGACACAGCGGTTGTGAGATTTCCCTCATGGGGAGTATAACCTAATTAGGGTTCAGGGACTCCGAAAGGGCCAATATTGGTCATCCCAGGATCAACTTGGTTCTGCTGACGGTCCCGCCTTAACTGAAAACTTGGTGATCAAACAAGTCCAACGGGCAGTTCCCTATTCATAATTGGGGGAAGCCGACTTAGAGGGTTGTTACAAGAACGAAACATTGACCAAGACCACACAAATCAAGTCATTAACAGTTTTAATGTCAGGTAGGTTATACACTTAAAATAGTCAATTTGTAGTTACAGAATTTAGAAAATAGTCTAACAATCAAAGATAAAGATGAGCATACCTGACAGCAGTCTACACACAGAAAGAGTCTTGTGTGGGAAGTCTGATTGCAGTTGACTTCCAAATTTATTAAAATAGATTTTCTCTAGGTTTGCTGGTTTTAAAACCTAAACCAGAGCATCACTCGCACAGAGACCATAAAAACCATACCAAATATGAATATTTGTTCTCGTGATTGTCATGAAAACTCTGCAAAACATGAAATAACTGTACAATCTTTTACATGAACCAACTGTCAACTCTCAATGTCTTTCCACAGTGTATCAAGGTTCCATAGTGTAGTGTATCAATGTATTCGACCCAAATCGGGATTTATTTCCTAACAAAAAGTGTGCGTGAGTAAATTTCTCTCCTTATGAAGGTTGGGAGACAAGTTACCCAGTGACACCAGGTGAGGGCACTGTGACTGTCCCTCAACTGTCCTGAGCAATTTGCCCCATTTCCATCATGTGATTTTATTACTTGCCATCTGAAACCTCCAGGACGTTGGGATAATTTTAGAATTGCTTTCCCGTAGAAAAGAGGTGTCACCTGTTAACTGTCGCAAAACCAGATGCCAAGGTCTTACGGGCCACTCTGTCCCGACAATATCAGACTCTGCACCTGGCGAATTGCTTTACGACAGTCCGAGAGGAAATTCCACTCTATGCCTGTTCCCGTGGGCCTTACAGTATTAATTGCTAGTTGTTCGTGATCATTTCTACCAGCCACCTAGCTAGCTAACCAGATATAACTTTGAAGGCATTAACTGGCTAATTAGCCAGACAGTGTTTTTATTGTTGGTTGTTGCTCGCTGGCTGGACATTGGAAAGCCTGGCTGGGCAGCTGACTAACATCTTTCGGATTTTTTTTTTTCAGACGACAAAAAAGAAAAAAAGAAAAAGCAAATTACCTGTTGTTAAACTGCATTATTATTGATGTCATTGTAAAATAACTACTTTAATGCTTTACTATCTCAAAAATGGTAAAAAAAAAAAAAAAAAATTTAAATCTGGGACTTGTGGCATTTTGTATAGCTTTGGGTTATCCAAATACAAATATAAATAATTTTTTGGTTGAACAAATACAGATACAAATAGTGGCATTTCCCTCCACCCCTACTCTATATACTTTATATAAGCAAACGTTTTAGACAAGAAACCATCAAATTATTACTATATTATAATAAAGAAGTACAATCTCCTAACTTTTGATACCTTTGTGAACCTTGCATATACTTGCATGATGTAGGCGATAAGATCATTCATGAGCTTGAAATAATTAATTTTAGTGTTCAGATATGCCTGGGGAAACTAGAACCATCAGAGGTGATTGTGCAGTACATCACAGATCAACAGAATTTGGTCAATCAGCATTTTTAATCTAAGCAAAAAATATTTGGAATGCAACACCTGTATAAGAAAATGTATCCATTTTAAAAGTTTTAAATCACTATGGCTGAAATCAAATCAATCATATGAACATTATCAACTGGAACTGTTATGTAGTAAGTACTGTGTTTCTTCCTTTTGCTTTATTATTATTATTATTATTATTATTATTATTATTATTATTTATTTTATTTTTTTAACTAATAATGGTGATATGTTTAGATGTTTGTCTGTCTTTTAACATTGACATTCTATGCACACTTTTACTGTTACCTGCCTAGGGACAACAGATGAAATTTAGCTTGATAGCTAATTCTGGGACCGTCAAGTGGCTGCCCACTGTCCCTATCAAATAAATAAATAAATTGAACTGTAAAATGTGGATGCAACTAAAATCTGGCCTGATGTGATCAGATGTTGGAATTACCATTCCAGAAGTCACATGAAGTGTCTAGTGTAATCGTAGACTCAGAGTTACAACCACATACAACTGCAGGAGGTGACAGAGATGCTTTGCACACTCACGAAATATAAATGTTGTGATAAACAAATGTGTAGCAAGTTTGTACATGTCCAGTAGAGTTCCTCTGTGCAAGGCAACACTACCACACTGGTGCCCAGATGGCATCAGTCTCTCCTGGAAAAGGTGGCATGTCAGGAAGTCACCATTTCGTTCAAAGCATGGCCATTTAAAAAAAATATATATATATATATATATTTTTTTTTGTATGCATACTAGCTCTGAGTCAAACCTAGACTGTGTTGCAAGTGTTGACTCTGTTACTCAACTGAAACAGTTCTGCAGCAAGACAAGTCAGTGCGAATCTTGACGATGGACACACAGCTGACTCAGTGCAATTTAATCAGCAGAGCTGGTAAGGAAGGACAGCAGTAAATAGCCTATGGCCCACATTTACTGACTGCATAGATAGATTTTGACTGACTGAGCAGGCTCTAGTTTCAATAAAAGACAATTCCTGTCACAGACTCATGCTCTCTCTCAAACTCAAACAATATATTATTAAGCGTATCATACAAATGCTGCACTACCAAACAGATGGCCAGCAGAAAAGGCACATGGAGAATGCTACACAGTAACTGAAAATAATTGCAGCTGCAAAGCCAACAGTCCTTATTTATATATTTAAATTCAAATTATGAAGACTCTAACCGGAAATTGGTGGAAAATTGAAAATATAATAAACCAAATTATAGACACATTTTACAGAGTTATCAATTATGATTAGTTATCAAAAAAGTGTAGAGAATCATGAGGTTTACCAAGGTCACTATAATGTTTTAAATGTAAAAGCCCGTAGGATATGGACTGAGCTCCCTGATTGTGTGTATTATATAAATTTCACTTCTGTATTTTCTATTGACTCACTGTGACAGAGCAATTGGAGATACATTGAATGAGAGGGGAACCTCAAGTTTGTATCATATTACAGGGTATAATGTTTCACTTGGCTGAGGACTACACAGTTCACATGGTAGAAACCATTCTTTCAACAATATTTCTCTTGCATGAAGATACTAATGACACTCTTTTCTGCTGTTTGAATTAAAGGGATCAACCCTGCTGATGTAAAACATGCAAGAATCTTACCAAGCTCGAAAGACCAGGAAAAATGTCTACAAATACAGAAGCATACTTGTCACCACATTCTTTGAGAGTGGCTATGGAGGACAGATCAGGGTCAGCAGCTTTTTGGCTGTTCTGTTTGGACAACAGCATTCTGATTGCATGCTCTTGTATCACAAAGGGTGGATATAGGTGGGCTCCCCATCTCTATCTTCTCTCCCCATCAGACCTAACTATGGCATGCACCTTTTTATAAACATATCTCTCTACATTTGAGAGGCTGTGGGCATTAGGATTCAGTCTGAGAAGAGTAGTTGTTCTAATTTGTCATTCTATCATGAGCTGCACAGGAATCACTCCTGTGGAATTGGTTTGGATAGATGCTGTAAGTAGCAGATCAAGGCCATGTGTGTGTCTGGCTGCCTTTGTACCTCTCACTGCCCTGTTTAGTTGCTGATGATGAGGGTTGCAGGTTTTCTGGCAAAAGTTCTTCAGAAATTGTATATTTGGCAAAGACAAAATGTGTGACATTGTCCATTAGTAATTGATTTTTAAAAAACCTCATCATACAAAATTGCTCTTTATCTCAGTGGTCACCTGCCTGGAGACTTGTCAGGTGGGCTATTTTATGTGAGTACTTTCGTTACTATCTTAATTGTAGTCCAGACCTTGAGTTTGTATGAAGATAGCAGAGGTAAAAAGATTTCATGTGACTGCAAATTCATATGCACTGAACAAAACAAAAGAGCGGTTATTTTGTTAACCCTTCTGTTCTGTTTACTTCAAATTTTTCAAATCAGAATTTTATTTATAGAGCACATTTCATACACAAGTTATGCAGCTCAATATGCTGTACATAAAAATAAAAAAGAAGAAATTTAAAAATATTACAGAGGAGAAAATAGAAAACAATACAAATGGTAGAGAGATACCAAAAACATGATACCGAGAGGGCAAAAAAAAAAAAAAGGAAAACTCGGGCACGGTGGAGAGAAGAACACTAATTTGAGATAAATGTAGTATAAATTGAGAAATAAGAGCATTCTAGGTAAAGGCCATGCTAAAGAGGTATGTTTTTAATTTCCTTTCTAAACCATCTACTGTTTCTGTGTCCCTCAGATCCTCTGGCAGGGTGTTCCAACGGCTGGGGGCATAGAAGCTAAAAGCTGCCTCCCCAGCCTTTTTAGTCCTCACTCCTGGAACAACCAAAAGGCTGGTACCAGAGGATCTAAGGGACCTGGTGGGTTCATACCTTTGAAGCATGTCAGACATGTACTTAGGTGCTGAACCATTTAGGGATTTGTAAACTAATAAAATAATTTTAAAATCAATTTTTCAAATAGGTGTAATATGAGCTCTCTTCCTGGTCCTGGTCAGAACTTTGTGCTGCTGCATTTTATATAAGTTGTAATTGACCAATAGTTTTTTGGGGGAGACCAGAAAAAAGAGCATTACTATAATCAAGCCTGCTATTAATAAAAGCATGTACTAGTTTCTCTGAATCAGACTGTGAAATAAAACCCTGCACCTTATCAATGTTTTTTGATAGATGATAGAAAGCTGATTTAGTGACATTTATAACATGGCCTACAAAATTAGGATCGGCATCCATGATTACTCCCAGGTTTGTAACTTGGTGTTTGCTCTTCAGTGACAGAGATTCTAGATAGAATGAGATTTTTTTTCTCTTTGAGCCTTTGCTCCTATAATAAGTATCTCTGTTTTTTCTTTATTTAATTGTAAAAACTTTTGGGACATCCACAAATTTATATCATTAACTCCTGATCAAGGAGTTCATAAGGCTCATGTCCCCAGGTGATATGCAGATATAAAGTTGTGTGTCGTCCGCATAGCTGTGAAAATGTATGTCATGTTTTCTAATGACATTCCCAAGAGGGAGCATGTACAAATTGAAGAGGACTGGCCCTAGAATTGACCCCTGAGGAATACCACACAGTAGGTCAACTTTCTCCAAGGTATGATCACCTAGTGCAGTAAAAAAGTTGCGCCCGGTTAGATATGTCCTAAACCAGTTTAGAACTGTACCCAAATTTTGAAGTCTATCTATGAGAATTTCATAGTCAACACTATCACAAGCTGCGCTCAAATCCAAGAGCACGAGAACAGAGAGCTTATTTGAGTCAGTATACATTCTTAGGTCATTTACCACCTTAAAAAGTGCTGTCTCTGTACTATGGTGGGCACAAAAACCAGACTGGAAATTCTTTAAAATACAATTTGCATTAAGATAATCGTTTAGTTGCTTAAAAATCACGTTTTCAAGGATTTTGCTGAGAAAAGGAAGGTTTGAAATGGGGCTATAATTACTTATTTCTGAAGAATCAAATTTACTCTTCTTCAGAAGTGGCTTTACCATAGCAGTTTTAAGTGCACATGGGAAAGTGACAGTTTGTAAAGAACAGTTAACAATAGTCTGCACTTCATCTGTTAGGCAGCTAAAAACAGTTCTTAAAAAGTAGTTGGAATGGGGTCAAGGGGGCAGGTTGAAGATTTGAGCTGAGATAGTACTTTCCCAAGCAAGTCAGAATCAACCATATTAAAATGCTCCATACTGCCCTCATATGGTGAAGAATGGAATTCGACTTCATCTGACCTTCATCTGAGTGATGAGCAGTCTAATGTTAGTTATCTTATCTCTAAAAAAAAAAAGCAGCAAACTCCTCGCATTTCGAAGCTATCTATAGTAGAAAAAATAATTTTTGCATTATCTTTGTGATTGTTGATCATTTCTGAGAAAAAGGATTGCCTGGCATATTTCGTTTCGCTGTTGTAGCTACTGAGTTTATCTTTATAGATATCCAAGTGTGACTGCAGTTTTGTTTTTCTCCATTGACGCCCTGCCTTGCGACATTCTCTTTCTAGCCGTCTTATTTTTTCACCGTTCCTCCATGGAGCTTTCTGTTTGCCAGACACTATCTTTGTCTTCAATGGGGCAGTAATATCAATAATTTCCCTTAGTATAGAATTGAAATTGTTCACTAAATCATCACAGGAGGAAGACAAAACAGGGATAGATGAATTTGCTACATAATTCATGAAAGTTTCAACAGCCCCAGATTTAGGTAGCGCCTTTTGATTACATGCTTCATGTTTACATGCTTAATAGCAAATATGACATCAAAGAATATGCAAAAATGGTCAGACATAGCTACATCAAGGACAGAGGTAATGCTAATACCCAGGCCCTTGGTAATGACCAGGTCCAGAGTGTGGCCTTGTTTATGAGTAGGTACAGAGACATGTTGGGTAAAGTCAAAGGAATCTAAAAGATTGCTAAAATCTTTAGCTTTTGAGTCAGATTATCGATGTGTAAGTTAAAATCTCCAGAGATAATAGCACGATCAAAGTCTATGGATATTAGTCAAATATATCCAGGACATTATTGGGATTTTAAATCTATATAGAATTTACGCAAAAATACTCAGTATATAGCGCCTTCCATAATATCTGGGACAAAGACATATTTTTTCTTGATTTGGCTCTGTACTCCACAATTTCAGATTTGTAATCAAGCAATGCACATGTGGTTAATATTAACATGTGGTTAAAGTTTAACAGCTTTTATTAAAGGGCATTGTTATAAATTTTGGCTTGTAATGCAGAAATTACAGCACTTTTTATATATACATGCCAAAACAATAATATAGCATAGCATAATGATGAGAACAGGCCATTCAGCCCAATATTCTCACCGTTTTAATAATAAAACCCCTGCCACCATGTTTCACAGATGAGGTGGTATGATTTTGGCCTCAGCACTTTGTTCTTGCCATTACTCTGATACAATTGAATCTTGGTCTCAACTGTCCACAAGACATTTTTTCAAAAATCTGCTGGCTCTTTTAAGTACTTCTTAGCAAACTGTAACCTAGCCATCCTGTTTTTGTGGCTAACTAGTGGGTTGCATCTTTCAGTGTGGCCTCAGTTGTTCTGTTTGTGAAGTCTTCTGTGGACAGTAATCACATCCACGCTGAAGAGTGTTTCTGTTACATTGGACAGATATCTGGGTGTTTTTCTTCATTATGGCAAGAATTAATTGGTCATCAACCGTAGATGTCTTGCTTAGCATACCGGGCCTTTGTGATTACTGAGCTCACCAGTGCTGTTTCATCTTAATGATGTAACAAATAGTTGATGTTGGTAAGTGTGACATTTGGCTTATGTCTCTGACTGATTTTTTTTATTTCTCAGCCTCATAATGACTTCCTTAATTTTCATTGGCAGAACTCTGGTCCCCATGTTGACACAGACACCAATTAAGTCCAATCGCTATCAAAAGCCTAGAATAAACTAGATACTGAAAGCTCTCTAATAGCTGCACTTTGAAAAGGAAGGAGTTGAAAACACTTACTCATCAGAAACACCTGTGAAGCTATTTTTTTTCAAAACATTATGGTGCCCTGTACGCCTGGGACCACATTGCTGTATAAGCACAGCCATAAACAAAATTATGAACAGAAATAAATACAGGAAATAACATTATAAAAAAAGAAAACAATGAACAATAAATGCAAACTATGCATTTTTCCTGCTAGGGTGATTTACATCAAAGTCAAATTTGGATAGGACATGATCTACAAAAACTGTTGAGGGGCTTTTGAACAGGTTATGATCACGCGCACATTGCTTGGGAAAACCCCAAAAAAAAGCACTTGCAACTTGTGCCATAGACGTAGTCTGATCAGTCACAAGCACAAATGGCAGACTACACTGACACAAAAATGCATTGCACCAAAATAGTTTGTTCTTCACTGACACACCATCAGCTGTGTCTGTCCTTCCACTTCCGCGCATGGTCGGTCAACAAATGACCAAAAAGGCTAAGCTGCATCAAAATCCATAACAACAATGCCACTTTTCCAGTGTGATGACTGCTGACCTGATGCCACCAATAATTTGTACGCAAATTATTATGCGTGCATCAACTGTGATAGCACTTATGCTATCAATGGGAAAAATACCAAATTTCCCTGTATTTGAAGTAAATAGGTATTCAATGGAATATCTGGGATTTATTGACAATGCATACAGTAGCATTTGTAATTGACACTGAACACCACCCCCCCCCCCCCCCCCCCCCCCCCCCCCCGCCCCCCAAACCACCCCAAGCCTACACTTTGACCAGGAGGTCTTGTCAGTCTGCTGACAGTACAACCATGCCTGGCCTCCAACACAGTTGCATAACTGTCCTTGCTGCATACTACATGCTAAATTTAGAGTCCGGGTCATTCTGACCATGCACCTACAGTGCCCTTCATAATTGGCAGCCTTGGTAAAGACAAGCAAAAAAGGCTGTGAAAAAATGTAATTGCTGTTTTTCAGTTTGATCTTGCAATCAAAATATGATTTAAAAAAAAATCTTTAAATGAGGTACAATTGTTCTAACATGAATAAAACAATTTTAAGACATAAAAAACATGTGTGTCACAGTTATTAGTACCCCTAGAAAATATTTTGAACAATATATAATCTTGCTATTATCTTGGAGTATCTTGCTATTTATATTTAAATTTTTTCATCTTTAGGAAGTCTTTAGTGTTCATGCATGATTTCCTGATTCAGTGGTATAATATGTGAAACATGTGCCATCAACATGGGGAAGGTCAGTGTACACACAAATGAAATGAAACTAAAGCTGTGTTCGAAACCACATATTATTCGTACTTATCATACTACCTGTGACATAAAATGAGAATTTAGTGTGTTTACATTGCACAGTATGTTTGTTTTGTGTATGCAAAAAATTCCCGGATGTATATTATGGCTGTGTTAGAAACTCCATACTACCTGTACGACAGAATTTTCCAAACAAATCATTTGGTGTGATTGCAAGGAATCATTTCTAATTAAACAACGACAGCAGTACCATCTAGCTTTTAAAGGGATAGTTAGGAATTTTTGATATCCAGCCTGATTTCCAACTCATCCATGATGTTGTCAATTGATAGTCCAGCCTTCGCATCATACCGGATCATAGATTCTGCTAGTGAGCCACAAGTTATAATGGAATTGAGGCGGGCAACCTTCATGCAGCCCCAAAACCACAAAACTTCAAAATTTTGAATTCAAATTACTGCTAAATCTATTCATGTTCAATTTTCTACAGAAGATGCAGTGTGCAACGTGAGTAATACTTGGTCATATAAAAAAACGCATGCACAGACACAGGCACACAAAAACTGATATGATGGGTTGCAACTTGCAAAGACTCCAGAATAGTTCACTGAGGCATCTGTGCTTTTGCTGCATTTTTGTACACACACACACACACTTGGTAGCTAGTGCTGGAATCAAACATTAGTTGTGTATCACAAAAGCAATGGATGTGCACCATATGATTTCCTGTGAAGTCAAACTGATACCCTGCACTGGGGGTGCTCCATGAACGTGGTTAGGAGACAGTTGGGCATTCCAAGTTAGGGGTGGGAATTCGACATACTGTGTTGGGCACAAATTATTATTTAAAGTTAAGACTTGACTTAATATGTTGTAAATGCCCTCAACTATGGAAATATGTTGTAAAAATCACACAAAAGATTTCAGTTATTTAAAAAAAAGCCAGCCTTCAATAGAAATTCTGACCTATGGAGTTTGCTGTCATTTTAGGCACGAAATGCACCAGTAAGCTACAAATTCATAAGAAATTGTCCCACACTGCTAATTAATGTGCTGTTTTTAATAAAATAAAATATCTTATACTTTATATTGTTATCATAAACCCTTCTGTTGTTTGCAAATTATGTGATAGGCTAACTTGTGCCAATTATTTGCAAGCAAACAGTAAATGCTACTTGAGTAAATTGCAAGAAAAAATGCCCATATCATTTGTAAATCAGCAAAATTTTTGAAAATATCTGTGAATAACAATTTTGACTTGTGCAAGATTAATGTAGGATGTCATTTTGGTTAGGAACTGCTAGTCTGAAGTCGAAATCAGTCACTGCAGGACTCTCGTTTTTGTTCACTAGGAACTAGAGTCAGTAGTGAAGGAAGGGTCTGAAGTCGGAACCAGTCACTGCATAACACTCGTTCTCATTTGCAGGACTCAGGATGAGAGCTGCGAAGCAATCGGTGAACGAGTCCGTGAATTCATCCTTTTAGGGAACTGAGTCAAATGATTTGTGTCCCTGAAAGGAACTGGAACACCCACGACTACCTATGTATGTAATTAGGTTATTTGTGATGGAGTGCTACATTGTACACTGATTCTCTCTGTCATTTCTGACTATGTTGTGCTGTAGTAGTCTGTGCTTGTGGTTCTTCTGTCTTTTTCTCCTTCTGTTTTCGCAAAGCTGGGATCACAGATATAAAAACCCTGTTATATATTGTATCGATCCTTCTGAGGCTGCCTAGCTGCTCCCTGACCTATCTCTTGGGTCGAACACTACATCTATATGGCTGGGATGCTGTAAAATTGTATTCCTGATTTCAATCAACTCCTACTATAGTAGGCTATAAGTTACACATGTGTATGCCTACTATTTCTACACGGCTCATGTAACCTACTCATGGTACTTATTCAGCGCTAAATATTTGGAAATATTTGGCTTTTTCACTCTCATAGAGGCTGCTGTTGTTGCGGCAACATGGTATCATTGACAAGAGTACATGTGAAGTACCAGGAGATTTTATACCAAAATATGGCTGTGTCTGCCAGGAGGTCAAGTTTGGATCTTCAAGTAGGTCAATAATATAAACGGCGAAAAAATATAAACGGCGAAACAGTTTTAGAATTTTGCAGAGAAAATTGCAGCGGTGTGAACTGGCTAGTAGCAGAGCCGTTGCCTGCCCTGAGGTTTTAAAAGACCGTCCTTGTCAAATCGCCAAGTGCAGTTTTAGAACATTTACAATCAGACGTCTTGGAATTTTGCAAGTTGCACCCAGTCTCGTTGCGAATCATTGATCTGAACTGGCCTTAAGTTAGCTACACTGCAACGTTGCAACAAGGTAGCATTGCATTCGAGAGACGATTTGCGAGGTCGGTACCGGTCGGTAGCGTTAGCTAGCGTTTTTTTCTAATTGTTAGCCGACATTAGATTGTGTTAATTACATTAGCTAGCTAGCTAACGCAAAATTACCTGATATGAGAGATGGATACTGTGCGCAACGTTTTCTAAACTAATGTTGTCTTTCTTGACATGGTCCGGTAGCTAGAGTTAGCTGTGCAAATAGCTATGTCATTTAATAAAGTTACATTGTCATTAAATGTAATACGAAATCTACATCAACAAATACTATGATCTCTCATGTTACACAAAAACTTTTTAGGGTTCCATAACTCCCCCAACCCCCCCTTTCTCTGTTATTGTAAAGCATGCAGACACCGGAAAAAACGGTACGCCGCTCACACACAAGTGAGTTGAAGAGCGAGCCTGTTGCGTTAGTTCCGCCTACCCTCTCTGGTGGACCAACCACTGATGGGTGATGAAAAACGCGTCACTACCTGTGCGCCGCTTGTGATTTTTTCCCGGGAATGTCGCCACAGACACCAAGTTTTTTAATCATGAATTATGATAATAATAATAGTATAAATTAATATAAAAATAGGCTCAATCACCATTGTGTTACCCAATGCAGCGACAGATAGTGACTTAGAAGACATTTATTTTAATGAAAATCTTCGAGATTATTACTTTAAGTACATAGTTAACAAAGGCTTGAAAATTGCTGGGGTGTTTGTAGGGCCAAATGGTATGACCTGCTACTTACTGTGTCCAGTGGCAGTGTTGAAGGCAGTCTTCCAGTTAACTCCTTCCTTGATGCACACCAGATGGTCAGCGCTGTATAGGTCCAGCTAATGATGAATGTGACGGTTCTTAACTCTTTGATGCGCATGGCCACACTGGTATCACAGCGCTAGAGTGGTTCCTGAAGGGTGCGGTCCCACCAGTGTGATTAGAACACATGATTAGAACATCTGTTTTCAAATGACGTAACAGTTGGCTTTTGAGTTCAACTTCGTTATTTCTAGGACTAAACACCCTTTTTTCCATGAAAACATTGCACCAAATCAGCTCTTTACAATGCTGGTCTTGATGTCCCCAATGTGAACAAACAAGACCAGGTCAAAACCTAGTATATGGCTGGACCGGCCGACCAATGGTGTGACATCATAACTCAGCTGACCAATGGTGTAACTTCATCACTCACTCAGTCAGTCACTCAGTCAGTCACAGACATTTGCGTTTGTAGGGCTGGCCCCGCTGTTGCGGTCCAGCCAAAAATAAAAAATTCTGATAGATAAGGGGTGTTTCTCAATGTCTGTACTTGTGCTACCTTGCGGTCTTGTGAACTCATGTGACATCATACTTAATGGACCAAGTCCTATTCCAAAAGCAAGAGCGCAAAGAAGCAAGAACGGTTAAAAAGTAGTCTCGAATTGGTCTCGATTCCCCTGAAATATTGAGGATGCATCCAATGCAGCCTTGCCCAACGAGAATGGACCTAATATCCCATCATTCATTGCGCTATGGCAGACGAGACGGGCCATAATTTTTTTTAGTTTTCTTATTTCACCAATAAAGAGTCTTCTCTAAGAGGTTACCTTAGAGACCAACTCGTAGCCAGAGGATAGTATCATGTGCCAATCAAAATTAAACTTTTAAAAATCTAATTTCACCAATAAATGTGTCTAAAATATTCTAAGAACAAACATGAAGTTAGAGATATATGTTAAAATAGCTGAATTTTAACTCATTTTAAATATCTGCTGTGAATAACTAAAAAAGTATCGGCTCATAGCCAGTACTAGTACCTCTGTTGTAATGTTGGGTGCATCAACAAAGGCAAGCAGAGTTGTGTGCTGTTGTGAACGCTGGCTAGATGTTAGCTGGTACAGAGAGAAAGTTTAAATGATCGGAATGGCTCGGCTAACTTGTTGTTGGCACCAGCTGGGCTGCATTGAGTTAACCAAGCCTGCCCTTCTTGTTGTTGTCGGTAGATTTCTGTTGGTATAGAAATAAATTGTGAATGAAGCAACCGACTAACCGATATATTAGCTAGCTAGAGAACAGCGGATAAGAGATGTTTTGTTGACATTTTAAGTAGGCCACAATTAATCTTAGTGTACAATTAAAATAAAACTATACCCAAAACTAATGTAAAGCAGCCTTTGAAAGAAACTACAATACACCAGAGAGCAGGACTATCAGGAAAGGCTGACATTTGTAGTGGTAGCTTAACCGCACGTCACAAGCACGGATTGCGTGGTCTCCCACAAGAACACACTACACAAGAATGCCCGGACTTCACATCCTTGGTATTGAGAAACACCCCAGATTTCACATTTAATTACGCCTCCTCATCCCTCCCACTCCTCCACCTCTCATTTTGCAACATGTTTGGATATTGTTCCAATAATTACTTTAATTGTAATTAAAGCCAATGGAGGCCATTTTGAGGGAAGTTATATCAGATATTTTAAAGTAGTAGTAATCCTTTTGTGTTAAATTTTTTTTAAAGTTTGTGCTTTGTTTGTTATTCAATAAATGAGCATATATTAACTAATTCTTCACTTCACTACAGGCCTAATACTGTATGTCTACCCTACAATGACGTTTATCTCTAACCCCCAGAATGTGCAAATTCGACCTGCACACAGATTCTCACATCAGACCAACATAGTTTTATATGCATTGTCATCAGTACCTGGTTGGCCTTATTATGAACTAATTCTATTTTAGTACTGCTCCAAGGCTAATGCAACTGATCATAAAATAATTCATTGCACTAAGCCTAATCCATGCAGTGGTCATTTTATCCATATAACATTTTATGTATTGCATTGCACAGCAAGAGCAGCAGGCTGTTTCTTGAACCAAATAAAAGCTTTTAAAAGCAGGCTAATGTGCCCTCATTCAGCATTGAGCCCTTTGATTTGTTTGAGAAGAAAATGTGCACATTTGGAGCTCAAGTGTTAAATAGGAACTACATTTTCCCTTCTTGTAAAAACATATCTCCACTGTGAAAAAAAGTGCATGTTCTATGTTTGATGTTATATGCGTGACTCCTACTGTCTTACTGTAGCTGACCCTAACCTTGACCCACAAAGATGGGTTTTGCAGTGTTGGGATGTGCATTCAGTGACTTATTATGAACAAAACAAATGTGAATCAGCTTTACAATCTAAATCTGATGTGTGCATGATCCCTTGTGGGTTCAATAGCTAGCTGTCTTGCTAAACTGCACATCATAGACACAAATTTTTGGACAATAAAAGCTTCTGAAGAAAGTAAGATCTAATTGAATATTATAATTAGGTACAAACCATTACATTTAAAGAATTATTTTTTGTAAAATTATTGTTTTGTATAATACAGATACAGCTTAAATAAAACAGAACTGTCTATAATTTACTGCTTCTGAGCAGAATATGAATGAATATCACTGAAGAGATGGAGAATGCTGGAACTGAAATCTCATTTCATAATGTGACATCAGCGTGAGAGATAGTAGGTGCATATTGCTTGAGAAGCCAGTAGCATGTTCATGTGGAGTGGATGAGGGGTTTGTCATTGAAACAATACATAATTCCAGAGTTGCTCAGCACTGATTTCATTTAGGCATTTGATAACAACAATTTGCAAGATGTTTTAAAAAATAATTTAGATACCCCCTCCTCTCAGTAGAATCCATAATTCTGGGGGGAGGGGTTGACTGCAACATGTATTCAGTCATTTACTAATGCATATTTACATTAAAGATGACTCATTATTCATTGAATGAGTGCAAGTGTGGGTTAGCCAAATGGTTGAAAATACATAATACATTATTAACATGGATATGATGGGTACAAAATACCTAAAAGAGAAATCATAGTCTTGCTTATTCTTCAGCTTTATGCAAAAATAAAAGACTTTCACTCTTGCCTCTCCGACTGTGAGTAAAATGTATTTTTGTACTTACACAGTGATTTGCTGTATGTTTCAGTATAATGATCAGAATATAAAGCCCTGGCAACAGGCAAGAGGGGCTGCATGTGGAAGGGAATAGGGTAGGGTTGTGTGGGATGGGAACAACAGGAGGGGCAGCAGGAGCCAGGATAGAGACAAATTTGGTAAGTCATGTCAAGGATGAACGGGTGGCTGACAGCTGTGAAACAGGACACTTGGTATGAATTTAGGGCAAGGGCACCCTGACAACCTCTCCCACACACTGTCAAATCCAGCTCCACTGACCCTTCTTTCCTATTGCATTCTCCTCGCTCTCTCTGTCTTTCTATTCCTCCTGTTTATTCTACCTTTCCTCCAGATTTCACTCTATTTTCTTTCACCTCCCATTCATTTGCTTTTTGCCAGTTCTGGGAACAGGATATTCATTGCTACAAGGTTTACATATCTTGCAACAGGAAACTTGGGCATCCGGGCATCGGATTGGCAAGACTTCCTGTGTTGTCCTCCCAATGTCTGCGCAGGGGCTTCTCCCTCTAATTTCCCAAGGGTTAATCACTTCTGCTTTTTTAAATTTAACAACCATTAGTTGCATATTGCATTAGATATTCCATTACTGGGGAAACATAATGCAGATCATACACTATAAAGCACCTGCAAGCTCTAACATATATTAATGGAATGGCAATATCATCATAGTCCTGTCTTTAAGTGAGGTATGTATGTATGTCTATATGAAATGCAATATGACCAACTCAATAACATGAGGTGCATGTGGCATGTCCATTCAACAAATCAAGCAAATTGATCAATTTGCATTCACCAAAATCCTGCAATTCCATGCCAGAAAATGTCTTAAATAAAAAAAAGTAAAATCCTCTAGAAGGTGTACAGTAGTGATGGCTTATGCTTTGCCTTTTGGCACTTTTTTTGTTCTGTGATGACTGTGAGTATGACACCCTGTTCCATTGTGATTGTTTGGCCAATGTGAAAATTATATGTAGGAAGTGTGGTTGATTTTAGTTGTCAAGGATGGCAATGGTGAAAAAGGGAAAACAGAGAAAGATAGAGACACAGCAACAGAGATAATAAATGCCAAAGTAGAATCTGCACGCAATGACTGACCAGACTGTTGGATTGCATTTCTCAAGGATAACCACATTGACTGCTTCACACTCTGCCACATATATTCTATTGCATACAGTTAAACATCATGGTACACTAACCATTTGCAAAGTTCTCTAATTCCAAAAGCTGAAAACACACCCTGTTTAATCCATCCTACAAACAAAAATTGTCCAAAATGTCACCGTCTATCAAAAAGCACCATATGCTTGTGCCTCAGTGTATGATTGAAAATAATTACACTCTATGCATAAATTTGGTGCCAGAAATGGGACTATGAGGTCTGACAAATTCTAGAAGGAGGCTTCAAAGTTCCTTGCTGTATTCCATGCATTCTGTTTTCCAAGAGAAAAGTTTCTTGTGTTCCACTCCTCAGTGAGAGCCATCAGTTAGTTTTGTAGATCTCAGGTTCCCCTTGGACTGTTTTCCTTGGTTGCCTTGATAGACCGGATCAGGCTTCCCTTTATAAGGCACTTCCGATTCTGTCATTCTGGGCCAAATATATATGTTTTTCTGGTTACTGAAGCTGAAGAAATCTTGACCTGAATGCATATAGTTGAAGACACCAAGAGTTAAGGGACTCAACATGGATATGACCTTTGGAACCTAGGGAGTTAGCATGGAAATTAAGCCATGTGATAACAGAAGAAATACTAGTTATTTTTTCCAACCCATAAGCTAAGTGTAAGCATCTCTGGCATGTCTGGCAAAAGTGTGGCTCAGCTTTTTTGAATTTATGTCACTCCACTCTAGCATTCCCGTCTTTACCCTCCCCCCTTCTCTGTCAGCTATGTATGGGGTAGGGGCTGAGATGGGGGATACAGCTGTTGTCCCAACTTGGGCGACTGTGATGTAAGTTATTGCCTTTCAGAAACTAAACAGGGTATGAGACAGCGAACCCAGCCAATGAGGAATTAGGAAGAATAAAATGTCCCAACCAATGGGTGCAAGCCTGCGGGGTATATAAGCTAAGGGCTAAAACCTTCAAACTTGGGCAACCCCTAATATTGGCTTTGGTGAACAGGATCTGATCCCAAGGACTGTTACCTCTTTCTTTTGTGCAGGTAAAACCCAATTTGTCTTGCAGGATTGAGTGGAAGTGGGAGGGAATTAGGTTGTTATAATATTTATAAGGTGAATTTAAACATGTAGCTCATGTTGGTACTTAAAATAAATATTTGAATTCATAAGAGCACCTCCTCTGTCTCTTAGATGTATGGGTTTGAAGATTTTATTTCATATCTTGGCATGTTATGCTATGAGGGCTATAAGCTACTGTTTTCCAGAAGGGCAGCCCAACTTGCACCCTGTTTATCTGCATTTTGCATATGTGCATTGGACAAAGTAGGGCGATATGATGCATCTAAGACAGATACAGCTGAGATATCACTGCCAATAAGAATATAAAAGAATGTTACCGTGTAATAACTAGAGGGCTTACTCAGTGACAAATTGTTGCATTTGTTGAATGGAAGATGGAACTAAGTTGCATTCCTATACAATTTGTTAGGATTAACAGTACTTTATACAACAGATATGTGTCAGGTTATTATATCTTAAATTTCATAGTACATAGAAATATTGCAGATGAATACATGAGCTTCCCACACTAAGCCAGCCATTTGACAATTTGACTAATCGAGACTGGGTAGAAATAAATTTTTAAAAATCTGTTTCACGCCCCTATTTTCACACAAAAAAAAACTTTCTTACTTGTGGCATCTGGTTTATGAACTACTGCTTGACTGTAATTTTCCACATAAGAGTTTTGCATGTTATGGGCATAATTTTTTAATGATGATTTATATTTCTTATACTTCAAAGCACTTCGCTTCTGATTGGGGGAGTATTTTTCCAGTGATGGGCTTTGTGCATACATTGATGTGTGGCTTCATTGGTTGGTAGAGGTTGGAGTTCAGCATTGTCCAGTGGTAGGTGCATATCACCTAGTACTGCCTCAGCAGGAATGTTCTGGTGAGGATTGTGTAAAGCCATGTGTATATCTGTGTGATGCAATACTCTGGTAATGGGATATGCCTCAGAATGTAGGTAACAAAACCCAGCACCCATTTTGGACATTTATAACCCACAGCTGTCCCTCAATTCTGAAATAGACCACTGTTTGACAGCTAATCATTGATAGTATGACCACCTGGAATATTCTGGTGTTTTCTAATCCTGTGGTAGATAAAGAAAAGTAAGTATATCCCACTACAGACAAGATCTGAGTGCAAAGATAATGGATTTGTAAGAGTGGTTACTGGTACAGTTTATTGGCTGCTTCACACGTTGCCTTGTAGACTGAACCAACAATTCAACTTATATTTAGACAGTTCCAAATGTAAAGAGCTCTGCAGGAATGTCATGTAAAGAAGCTAGTGAGTCTAAATATGCATGTTATTTTTATTGTATTTATTTTATTTTTATTTTTTTTGGGGGGGGGAGGTGTTAAAAATGTTCAGCTGCTAGGTGCATACAAGTGCTACAGCTATAAGTGCTATTGATAGGCTGTTCCATGAGTTGGCTGATGACATCTATAACTAGTAAAGGGACCATGGTTTTCACAACCTTTGAATTGTTGTTAAGCAGACACTCCCTCATAGTCTTAATGATTACTGGCTACAAAAGTTGTTCTTGGTTTCTCTGCCTCACAGATCAGAAAACATACTTGTGCCCCCTATTTTTTTGTTTTTGTGATTGTTTCCCACCACTCATACATGGGGAACTGAAACTGTTTTTGATTGGTTGAGAGATTAGTCACTGTTCTGTAACAGCAATACAAATATATCTTTTCCAGACCACGTAAGAAAGCAATCATGCCTTTCGGAAACACTCACAACAACTTCAAACTGAACTTCACCGTTGAGGAAGAGTACCCAGACCTCAGTCAACACAACAACCACATGGCCAAAGCCCTGACCAAGGAGATTTACGGCAAGCTGAGGGACAAACAGACCCCCAGCGGCTACACTCTGGATGATGTCATCCAGACTGGAGTGGACAATCCAGGTAAGGGTTGCAATGAAAGGGCCAATATCAAATAGTGCTTTGATGTATTTCTGAAATCCAAACCAACATGATATTCTATTATTTTCAAAAACGTGCTGTTTGATGAGCTTCTAGACAATTAAAGGATTTAAATCACAGAATAACAACCCGTGTTTTTAAACTTAAAACTTAAGAATCCACACACATTAATGTAAACTGTCCAAGCATGGATGGACAACAACACCCTATCATAAGGTTGCAACCTTATCCTTTTACACAAGTCATTCAGTTCAGATTTCTGGGTTATCAGCTATCATCTTGGCCTTGATTGTGAATATGCAAAGAATGCCCGGATTCTTGATTCCACTCTGTCCTCAGGCCACCCCTTCATCATGACCGTTGGCTGTGTTGCTGGTGATGAGGAATCTTATGAGGTTTTCAAGGATCTGCTGGACCCTATCATCTCTGACCGTCATGGCGGCTACAAGTCCACAGACAAGCACAAGACTGACCTGAACTTTGAGAACCTGAAGGTACACTGCCAAGGCTCAGGTATCAAAACAGCTGTAAATGTTATTATAATATAAAGAATATGTCAGTAAATGATATGATGAGTGTGCCTCTACAGGGCGGTGATGATCTTGACCCCAACTATGTTCTGAGCTCACGTGTGCGTACTGGGCGCAGCATCAAAGGATACACCCTGCCCCCTCACAACAGCCGTGGTGAGCGCAGAGCTGTTGAAAAGCTGTCTGTTGAGGGTAAGTAGTGGCCCCCATTGTGCACCTAGTGTACCACTATTCCTTCATTAGATTACTTAATAATCACTTAGCAGACATGTATATCTAGAGCATCACTGTTATACCTGATTTATACGCATATGCCCTTTTGTAAGTGTTGTGCAACAAAAATGAAGGTGTCGCATTTGTACTTCGGCAAAGGCCTGCCGGCAGGATTCTGTTGTCTCTATGGTAACAAGACTGCCAAACTGCTGATGTTGAAATTTACTTTTATATATACTTTTTAAAAACTTTTTATAAATACTTTTGTTAAAAAATATGATGTGAATGGAAAAAAAGGTGGTCTGTCAGTCATATAAACCACATAACGCGAAAAAAGGTGAATATATTCTAACCTAGTAAAGCGGATGCGTCATATGCTGGCATTTCAACTATTTTAGTATGTCATCTAACTGGTTCAATGATGTAATTCACAGCATCCATCCCCACATCGTACACGCACTACTTTATTAAGCTATTTATTCTCACAGATTTTCCTCTATCCCCTGCATTTTTATTAACACCAGTCAAAACCAGAATAATAGACTATAAAATAAACTAAGGTATCCACCACAATGAATTTTGGTTTTCAATCTGGCTGTTCATTCATACAAGGCGACAAAGTATGATGTCTGCAATGTAACAGAATTCTAGAGGTGAATTCTTTTTTTCAGTTGAAAAATTGTCATTTTTGTAAAACGACACTTGTCGAAAAGGTCATGGGAGGAAGTATAAATCAGGCTGTAGTCTCAAGAATACAATTTAAAATCAGTAAGTGTATAGTTAGTCAAACAAACCCACAATTGGTATTTTAATTTAAAAAAACCACAGAGCTTGCCTATATTTACACAACTATACTGAAAAGAAAAAAATAGAATAGCTAAAGAGGGTCAGGGCATTGTGCAGTCTGAACAGGCAGGCCAATTTGGTTTGGAAGATGCGTGGGATTTCTTCTGTTTTGACTGCTGTAGGAAGCTTATTCCACCCCCAGGGGGTTAGAACAGACAGTAAAAATGATCAGCAAGTGCAGGAATACGATATGTGGTGGAGGGGGGGGGGGGGTTCAGATGCCCACAGGTAGCAGAATTGAGAGGTCTGGTAGGTGTGTGGAGCTTGATGGTCTTTTATTGATATAATGGACCTGTCCCTTCAGCTGCTCAGTAGGCTAGCAAGGTTTTGAATTTGATGCTAAACAATTTTGGTAACCAGCGGAGGGATATGAGTAGGGGAATGACATGGCTGGGCCTGGGAAAATTGTAGATCAGGTGAGCAGCAGCAGCTTTCCACAAGTTGCTTCTATCTTAATCGCTATTTTATTTTATTGTATTATGTTGTTTCAGTACTGTAGGTATTACATTACTGTAGGTATTACTACAACAATATCAAATAAATGAAAAAATAGCCACAAGCAGCAATGAGTGGGTTCCAAGTCTTAAAGTAACAGGATTATTTTATGGATTTCAAGAAAGAAGAGATGATGGAAATGGTAAAACAAGAGAGGGTTTGATGGTAATTTAAAGTGTTAATGGCAGTGTAATGTCCTCTCACTCTCCATACAATTTTATATGTTTAAAAATTATTCCCTTGGTGGAGACTCAAAACCTGTGGTTTCTTTTGACGTTTTTTTACAACGTTTGCAGCTAACAACAGCTGTAAGTGGTTAGTGCCAGTGCCTAGTGCAAGATTGGGGTGTCAGTAGGTAGAGGACAATTTGAGAGAGCCATTTGTCATGTCATGTGTCTGAGTTTTCTCTCTTAATTGTCTTCTGTTTGTTCACATCCTCCTTAGTCAGGTTACCCACTAGTAAACAACTGCAAATGTTTATACATTACTCACAACAATATTGTAGAACATCTGAACCACAGTAATACAAAAATCTAAGGATATGAGCTTTCGTAGGAATTACAATGTTGACTGAGCTCTCTTGAAATTATAACTCGAATTTTCTCTCCAACTGAATTTCTTGTCAATTATGACACCTAGGTATTTGATGCACAACACAGTCAATGGTACACTGATATGCTGTTTTATTTTCCTCAGTATACAGCAAATAAGAACTCATTGTCCACCATTCTTGAATTCATATGAAATATGATATATACATTCCAAATGAATAGGCCACACCCCCTCTGACTTATAAGCCATTAAAGGAGTAACATGGTGGGTGAACGTGACACTTGCCAGTAGTCTTTAGGCAACAACAAGACAAATGTTCATAATTTTTTTTATTATTCAGTCATTTAAATGTATTTTAAAACTTATTTTTCTAAGCCTAAACTTCCCACTATAAAAGTTCATCTGAACTGTCTGGGCGTGGTAATGAAAACTGTCAGTTAGCTATGATTGACAGACCGTACCCCGTTACCATAGCTACCACCATGCTACGCGCTCATCTTGGGAAACTGCTTAGCTAGCTTTTCACAAGCTAGCTAACTTAGTATATCAAGTATCGATAGCTAAGGACGTTGACTTATATCCAATAATAATTTTTGCTAGCTAGCTAGCCAAGTTAAAACCACAACTATAATGTCCTTATGAAAGCAAACTAGCTAGCTGGGTCCCCAAATATGATTTAGAATGAGCTATCACAGCAACCTGACTGACAATAGGGAGGGCAAAATGGAGCTTTAGAATGTCGCCAGCAGTGTATGCGCGTGAGCTCGACAATACATTTCTCATGGGAAAAGTAGTTTGTCACCGTTTTTTAGCTCATTACAGTGGTTATAGAAGTGACAATAATTAAGTGGTACTGTGCTGTTAGCCTTTATTGATCGCCATACAAGGTTAATGTGAAGTAGCTAACATAATCGGACAGCACTAACCCATAAAAATGTACTTTGAATGATACTTGCTCAATCAAACGGTAAATCTCAAAAACATTCGATTATAGTCAGCGGCACTGAACATTTCTTTCACAACCTCAATAAACGGCAAAATTCCCAGTAGAAGATTGAATTAAACCTTTTAAAGTTATATATTTTCTGAAACGTTATCGATTCCGCTTGGCCACAGTGAGTGAATGTTTATGTAAATTACGTCAGCCTTGTTGTTTGCTACCTAAACTTCAGAGCACACTTGTAGCAGGACGGTGTGTCCAGTCAGATTTCTTTACGGGGCGTGGAAAGAGGAGTGGTTACTGTACTTGTGACGCACTAAGTCGATAACATTCTCAACCGGTTGAAAATAGGACGATAAATTTAAAACGCTTATTTCTCCAAAAATAAACAACGGACATATTCAATACTTTACTCATCGTGTTTCTACAATGCCTCTTGTACAAATAACACATAAAACCGAGAAAGTGTGAAAACCACCATGTTACTCCTTTAAGTAATAGGCTGTACCCACTTAGACAAATTCCTGCCAGACTTCACATTTGGACAAATATGTCTCACATCCTGAGTACTTGATTTTGTCTAATTCCATCACTAGGTTTTCGAGGTATTGTTTTGTGATTTGTAGCACCCCATATTTGTCAAATTAAATATACCTGTAGATATATATTGAGGAACCTAAAGGATAATTCCATTATGACATGTCAAACCATTATGTAATTATATCCAATTTTGTTGAAGGCCCTGCCAATTTTCAAGTTCATTGGTTAATGTTGTTTAACCAATGAGGCTATGTTGTTTGCCCGATTGGGCTGGTTTACAAAAGCATTTGTATATCTAGTCCAATAAACATGCACAGAAATATTAGTGAAGATTGGTTGACAAACAAAAAAGCCTTCAGGAATAAACAATTTTCAAAAAATAAAAATTGGCAGAAAATCTATGACAGAGTTTACTGGTTTCATTTGGAAATTTGTGGGGCTCAATCACATTATTATGTAAACGAAGTATCATGAAAATCAGACATATGGTGTGGGAGTTACTACTGTTTAAAGGCAAAAACATTTTGTTCTTTAATTGTTGCACCACCCAGAGGCCAATTGTGCTTATATTGCATGGCCATATAGCCTCAAGTAACCTGACCACTATGCCAAAGCTCATGTCTCTATTGTTTACCATCTCACAGAAAATTGCAAAAGTGTGGGAGAAGATAACAATAATAGCATAATAACAATAACAACAACAACAATTCTAATAATAAAATACAAAAACCGTAGGGTTTCAGCATTGTGGCCTGAAATACTAATAATATCACAGAATAACAATTTTCTAAATTAAGTTATGTGACTGACTTTGCAATTTGTGGCATTTCATGAAATGTCTGCACCTGCAGGCTATTGCTGAGTTTTACTTGTCTGGCTTAAAAGCTTTGAACAGCCTGGATGGAGAGTTCAAGGGAAAGTACTACCCCCTTAAGAGCATGACCGACAAGGAACAGGAGCAGCTGATTGCTGACCACTTCCTGTTTGACAAGCCTGTCTCCCCCCTGCTGCTGGCTGCTGGTATGGCTCGTGATTGGCCTGATGCAAGAGGCATTTGGTGAGTATGAGACTTTTTACAAAGAACTAATTTATTTAAAAATAATGTTTATTAGTCCATATTGGATGGACTAATATTTGTATTGATGACTGAGCTGTTTTATAAAGGCACAATGACAACAAGACCTTCCTCGTCTGGGTGAATGAAGAGGATCATCTGCGTGTCATTTCCATGCAGCAAGGTGGCAACATGAGAGAGGTGTTCAGACGTTTCTGCGTGGGCCTGCAGAAGGTGTGCATCAGGATTCAAATGCCCCATCACCCTAACACTAAGCATTACCCTAACCTTAGCCCTGCCAAAGCTCACAATGCCCTCAGTAATCTACCTCACCTGTCACTCCTTCATCCATATCAGACCTTTCATGCTAACAGAAAATTATCTATTTATTTGATACAAGCTATTTTACCCAGAACCATACAATTTGCAGTTATCATATGTCCTGCAGATACTCATATATTCACCCAGTTTTATATGCATCCATAAACAAAGTATAGTGTTCATAATCATATGCATAATAATTGAAATGGTTGCACCTTGTGGGAGTAGCTTATCTGGAATTCCATTCCTATTACTCTTCATCTGTGACAGATTGAGGAGATCTTCAAGAAGCACAACCATGGCTTTATGTGGAATGAGCATCTGGGCTATGTGCTGACCTGCCCCTCCAACCTTGGCACCGGCCTGCGTGGTGGTGTGCATGTCAAGTTGCCCAAGCTGAGCACACACGCCAAGTTTGATGAGATCCTTACCAGGTTGCGCCTGCAGAAACGTGGCACAGGTGCGCTTCTTCTATACACTGCATATTCTGTCTGAAAACAGTTGATATGTACATGTGGACAGACATGGAACATGAATAGACATGTGAACTCCTTTGCATCTTTTCAATATGATAGCATAAAATGGCAGATGAGCTCTTAGATGAGGACCTCTTTCCTGTTTTCTCCAGGTGGTGTGGACACTGCGTCTGTGGGGGGTGTTTTTGACATCTCCAATGCTGACCGTCTGGGCTCCTCTGAGGTTGAGCAGGTCCAGCTGGTAGTTGATGGTGTGAAACTTATGGTTGAGATGGAGAAGAAGCTGGAGAAGGGAGAAGCCATTGAAAGCATGATTCCAGCTCAGAAGTAAAGAGGGAGTTGCACTTTTTATATTGTGAAAGCCAACAACACACATGCCGACATGGCCTTTCTAGAGACTCTTGACTCCATTCTTTCATCCCTATTCTTTTTTCTCTTCTCTTCCTCCTTTTTCCATTCTGTCTTTTTCCATATTTCCTGTGCTATTGGTAAAATCCTGGGATCACGCCTCCACCACCAGGCATTCCTGAAATTGTGACATCACCAACATTTTTATTGGTTTAAGAATCAGGAAACAATTCAATAAAACTAGCCCCATGACACAATCAATAAAGATGATCTGGTCTTCATTTGGCTATGATCTATGCTTTGTTTTTGTATTAATTTTGTATGTGAAGAATGTTTTGTTTATGACATCATTACTTTACTAGAAGTGAGTTTATAAATACTAGTGGTGACAGTTAAAGAAATTGATGACAACTGGCCCAGCCACACTCCTCATAATATAGCATCATGTTTCCTTGTGTGCATGGAGATAAATACACATACATTATTAGTCTGAGTAGCTAATGTTAACTTGCTTAACTGAAGTAGTTCAACAAGTGAGGCTGCTAATTTGTCTGGTTGAACTGCAAAATAACTCTTATAATCACTATTATGTCATTCCAAGATCATGTTTAAAATTTAACATTTTGTCATAAGTGTCATAACAGTGTATTATGAGTATAATTTCAGTAATACAAGTAATACTCATGCCACAGTACAATAATATCACATGTCAAGAAATGACATACAATGTATTCTGAGTGTAACAGGGGTGTAATAGCAGTTTGATAATAATAATAAAAATAGTAATAATAATAATACTAATAATAAACTTTATTTGTATAGCACCCTTCATACAGAGATGCAGCTCAAAAAGTGTTTTACACAGTACAGTGAATTAAAAATTATTAAATAAATAAAAATAAATTAAATAAAATACCATGTGAAAATAAAAATACCTAAAATAGCACAAGTAAAAATATTTTGTCCTTATGTATGGAGTTCCACAGTATGGGGCATAGTGGGTGACAAAATGTTAGTGAGTCTGAGATATAAGAAGGGGCTATACCATTAAGAGCTTTGTATACAAATAAAAAATAATAATAATAATTAACTGGAAGCCAATGCAGGGTAGCTAAAACAGGAGTAATTTGCTCTCTTTTCCTGGACTCAGGAATCAGAGTCTAAAATTACTCCAGGGCTTTTAACCTCTGATTTGAGCCAGGCCTCTGAGTCTATTTAAAAAAAGCTTCATTTAGATTTGGGTCCAATTAAAAGTATTTCAGTTTTTTCCTCATTTAATAAAAAAAATGCCCCTCATACATTGATTTATAGAAGCAAAACAGTTGCTCAGAGAGCAAAGGACAGAAAAGGGGCAAGAAGTTTAGAATACTGAATGAATTCCTGGGCTGAAGGCACACCCACCTCCTTCTCCTACATGGGAAACAAGGGTAGCTGGAACCCACACTTACATTGAAAGGGAGACAGGTCAGTAAAGTAATTCATAAGAGTATTGTGTATATAACTCAGCCCATGGTAAAAACTTGGGGCAGGGCTGCCTGCTGAAAAACACATCGAAAAGGTCTTCAGGGGACAAACTGGGAGACCAGCTAAGGAGACTGCAAAATCTTGCCCTCGGTCAGAAAATGTAACACGCGTAGCTTAAATGACTTGCTGAATGACTAACAACCAGACCCATCAGAAGGTGGCAACCCCATGACAAAGTCCATTGCAATGTGCAACCAAGAGTGACTTGGGATAGGAATGGTGTGCTGGCAGGCACACATTTTTACTCAATACGCAGGTGGGACAAGCTGTGACAAAGGAGCACACATCAGACTCCTTGGACATCCACCAGAACCACCTCTGAATGAATTTGAGTGTGTGCTGGACTTGAGAATTTAGAGTTGTGGGGCCACAGCAGAACCTGTGAACTAACAGAAGGTGGAATAAAGAAATGGTTACTAAGTACCATCCAGGTTCAGGTCCCTGCCATTCAATGCTGCCAACTCAGTGGTTTTCCCGCAGAATTGGAATACTTTTGAAGTGTTGCTGCGGGTTGAATTTTTTGATGAGGGGTTGTCGGTTGTTGGATGCTTCGCAAATCAAATTAGTGATATTTATATATGAATATTCACATTTAAATGGAACTATTTTTACAGGCTCGGCAAAACATAATGATCGTGATGGGGCTATTTCATCAATAGTCTCCCCTACCTTTGATGACGAAGAAGCAGGTAAGCTGTTCCCAAATCAGTTTTGAAAAAAGAGGACAAAACACATTAATATCTTTTGCAATTCATCTGTGAATTTATATTTGTGTTTTGTCATTTTTTTCTTGAAATAGAAGACAGAGCCATTATGCATTTATTACAGATAAAAAATAAAAAGCAACCATTGTTTTCATACAAATGTTTATGCCTTTTTTCGCCAGTAATGTTTACCACAATTATTAATGATGTGAAATATCTTGCTCACCACAAAAATCATGCCTACCTGATTCATGGTTCTTTACAATACACAGGTGACTAGTAATAAAGTCTTAATCAAGAAATAACATTCTCCTCTTTCTTGTTTCCATCTCCAGACCTGGAAAATGGCAAATAAACGTCAAACTTTACTTCCTCTATTCTATTCCTCTGGGCATCAGTTTTTAATATGACTCTTTATTAACCATTTTGCCTCTGATTTACTAAAACCTTAATCTGTTTTTCCCATGATTTCAATGCCTGTTTTGCACATGTATCTTCTATCTCATTGTCAATTACTGTTCCAGCACTGCAAATTTCCTTTTTTTATAAAAATGCATAACCTAGATTACCAAGTGGTCAGTATAAAAAACAGTGGTTAGCTTGCTAGTTCCCTCTTCTAGACATTGCAAGTGAAGTGATTCCAACTTGTGAACCAGAGGGCGTAGCCAAAGCGTACATCAATTCTGTAGTTTTACAAAGGCTATTATCTGTATTTCTTCTCCCTTATTCTTAGGCTTGTCCTTCTGTTTATCCATAGGCTTTTCCTCAGGCATATCCTTCTCCTTATCCTTAGGTTTCTCCATTTCCTAAGGTGTGTCCTTCTCTTTACCCTTAGGTCTTTCCTTATTGTTTGGCTTCTCCTTATTTTTGAACTTATCCACCCACCATAGTTTTGGCAGAGAATTTCAAAGGTTAGCTACCCATAGCTGAGGAGGACAGCAAAGAAGAGTCCTAGCTTCAACTAAGCATATCAAAATATCTTACAAAATCTCAGATGATAAAAGATAAAAAGATTAAAAAAAGCAATTACTTGCTCAACTACTGTCATTCAGGACATGTTGTAAAACTAAGATCGCCAACACATGGCTCAGTCTCCTTACTTGCGAAAATGCTTATTTTGGAACATCATCCAATAATTTTAAAAGTGTGTAGGCTACTGCGGTTATGACGATATCACCTGACACAGTCGCAACAGCAGAGTGCAGTTTAAATAAATGAATTATTTCTTGAAATTACAATTGATCAATAACTACCTGAGGAGCAGCATCAGGCAGAAGAGACTGAATAGACTGGCTCTAGGCTACTTTCTGTCATGAGCATCAGAGCTCGGGAGCTTAATTTGAAGAAGATCAGCATGATCTTGTAAGTGTAGGCTCATGGGATGCCCTTCAAATGAGGGTGTAGCTACAGTTATTTTCAGAGGGATTGGTGTTGGGTTTGTGATGTTGCCAGCCTGTTAGCTATAGTTTGAATTTAGCCCCTGCCGTGTGTCTCAATAATAGTTCTTTATAATAATAATAATAATAATAATAATAATACATTTTATTTATAAAGCACTTTTCAAGCAGTATCTCAAAGGGCTGTACATATTGTGAGGTCAATACACAACAAAACAGTAGTACACTTTTTAAAAGAAAGAAAAATAAAATAAAACGACCAGTACCAGGAACACAGACAAAATAGTACAAGGTTAAAGGTTAAAACAACAAGTAAAGAAGTCAAGGAGGAAGTTATTTGAAGGCAATGGGGTACAGGTGGGTTTTGAGACCAGTTTTAAATGAGGAGAGTGTTTGAGGGAGCTGAAGGTGGTTTGGCAGTGAGTTCCAGAGGCGAGGGGCAACAGCACTGAAGGAGCGATCACCCATGGTGCGGAGTCTGGTCCTAGGAATGTGGAGTTGGTGGATGGCCTTGGACCTGAGACTGCGGGTGGAGGTTTGGGGATGTAGCAGGGCCTTCAGATAGGTGGGGGCATGTGAGTGAATGCATTTGAATGTGAGGAGGAGGACTTTGTAATGGATTCTTTGGGTTATGGGGAGCCAGTGAAGAGATGCCAATATGGGGGTGATGTGTTCGTGTTTGCGAACTTGCATGATAATCCGGGCTGCACTGTTTTGAATGTATTGTAGTTTTTGAAGGCTTTTGGCTGGGATTCCTGTGTAGAGGGAGTTACAGTAGTCCAATCTGGAGGAGATAAAGGCATGGACTAGTTTCACAGCGTCAGAGTGATTAAGTGAGGGGCGAAGTTTAGAAATATTTCTCAGATGGTGGAAGGACATTTTATATATATTTTTGATGTGACTGTCGAAGGTGAGGGATGGATCAACCTTAATGCCAAGGTTGGTGACGGAGGTGGAGAGGGGAATGGTTTGCCCTGCAATGGTGAGCTGAAGTGTGTCTGAGTGCATGGTCTGGTGGGGTGTGCCAATCAGGAGGGCCTCAGTTTTGCTGCTGTTAAGTTGTAAAAAGTTGTGGGACATCCATGCCCTTCTCTCCTCCAAACAGATGTTCAGGCGTGTGATGGCAACAGAGGCTAGGGAGGGTGTTAAGGTAGATTTGTGTGTCGTCCGCATAGCAGTGAAAAGATATATCATGGCGACTGATGATGCGGCCAAGCGGAAGGAGGTACAGAATAAATAAAATGGGACGTAGGACTGATCCTTGCGGGACACCGCATGTGACTGGGTGGGTTTCAGATTTAAAGTCCCCCAGAGTGACATATTCTGCTCTGTCAGTGAGGTAGGACCTAATCCAGTTTAGAACTAGTCCGGAGAGGCCGACATAACTGTTGAGCCATTCGAGGAGGAGGGAATGGTCAACAGTGTCAAAGGTGGCGCTCAAGTCAAGCAGTATCAGCAGACTTGGCGAGCCAGAGTCAGCGGCCATTAGCAGGTCATTTGTGACCTTAACTAAGGCAGTTTCTGTACTGTGACCAGGTCGAAAACCAGATTGAAATGTTTCATATAAACTGTTGGAGGTGAGATGGAGTTGAAGCTGGGCAGCAACCACTTTTTCCAGGACTTTGGACAGGAACGGGAGGTTGGAGATGGGTCTATAGTTCAGGAGGACTTCGGGGTCGAGGTTGGGATTTTTTAGGTGGGGGGTGATGACTGCAGTTTTTAGTGAGGAAGGAACACTACCATTGCAGAGAGAGATGTTAATTAAGCTTGCGATGAGAGGACAGAGGGCAGGGGTGGAGGTTTTCAGCAGAGTAGTGGGAATGGGGTCGAGTGGGCAGGTAGAAGGTTTCATTTTGGTAATGATTTCTTCAATATCATGGGGGGTGATGTCTGAGAAAGAAGTGAAAGTTGAGGATGTAGATGGCGGGGGAGGGGTAGGAAGGGGGGGTGAGAGGACGGGCGATGAGGATATGAGAGCTCTAATATTGTTTATTTTGTTCTTGAAGAACTTAATGAAATTGTTGCACTGTGACTCAGATGCTTCAATAGGGGATTGAGATGCTGGTTTTAGGAGGTGGTTAATTGTAGAGAAAAGGTACCTGGGGTTGCCAGCATCACGGTCCATGAGGTTGGAGAGGAAAGATGACAGCGTGCCGTTTTTAGTGCTAGCGAGTATGCCCTCTGATGTTCATGGAAGGCGATCTTGTGAACTGTGAGACATGTAGACCAACATAGGCATTCAAGCTTACGTCCAGCCGACTTCATTTTTCGTAGTTCAGGGGTGTACCAGGGGGTACAGAGAGAAGGATACAGTGCGTGATTTGAGGGGAGCGAACAGGTTGAGTGTGTTACCCAGAAGCTTGTTGTAGTGGGAGACAGATTCCTTGGCAGATAAACCAATAGGAGGAGAGGCTGTAGTCTGGAGATGCTGGGCAAACTGCATCTTTGGTTATATAGCTAGCTAGCAAACCTGCAGTGATCATAAAATTTTGGAAATGGATAACCATAATCCATATGCATTTCTTAAAGGGATAGAGTTCACACTTTTAAGCCAAAGACTGCTGAGCTACTCACCATAAATTATGGGATGAATTGGGGGGCTAACTCGTGTATGCACAGCTCACTCTCTGTTTGCTGTCAGCTTTGTTAGCTAAATAATATTGATTTAATGGGGGCTGAGAATCATTTATAAAATACAACTTGAACACTGTTATATGTTTATTTTGCAGAAATACATATCTTGTAATCAAATGTGACAGTATAGGGAAGAAAAAAAACCTGTATTTCAGTTGTACCCCCTTTGGACCATCAGTCTAAAATGTAGACTTTGAAATGTCCTGTGTTCCACAGACACAGCATTCCATTGGCTATTAAGGGCAGTGGTGTTGTAGATTGGTGATATTCATTGTGTATTGCCCACAATGAATGAATATAGTTTTTGAGATTTTGAGGAGAGCAAAAGGTGGTAACTGGTGGATTTTATTGTACATTTTTAGCTAGCTAGAATGGTTAAGCTTTATGCAGGTTATAGCTGCAGCAATACTTGCCTCGAGGCAGGTGAACTCTAGCCCAGTGGTGAGTTGGGGAATCCGTAATTAATTGGGATGGCAGGTATGCCATCCCGCCAAGTTACGCCTTGGCGGGGGCATGCCCCATACCTATACAGCACCGAGAGTTTGGCACTTTTCAGGGTTCCCCACAGAAATAACCACAACAGCCACAGACACTCAGCCCTTAAAAACATAAAATTCTGTACATTCTGACCTCATTTCAACAGACAGATTTCATAAACAACTTCACATGTCCTCACAATAAAGCCCCAAACTAAGGGGATTTTGCGTTTTCTCCTTCTTCTTCTCATTCTTATTTTTTCTGCCGCCTATCCCACTAACAACATGTCTCCCCATTGGACATTTTACCGACACCAGCCAAAACTTCACCTACACGACCCAATCAAAAACTTGCATACACACGCAAAATACCCATACCTTTTTACCTTTTTTTTTCCGGTTTAAACAGCTAGTCTGCCTGTGGCCTAGTGGGCAAGGTGTTACAGTCTTGGGAACATGGGGTCCTAGGTTCAAGCCCAGCTAGGAACATGTTTCTTGAACCTGCTTTTACCCTCACTAATAATTGTCTACTACTTCTCACTTATTGCTTTTGCACCATATCTACCAGCCGTTCACCGAACGTATACACTGCATTATGACGTACCGTCTGCACGTTCAGTTATTAACCGGCTACAATATTGCAAAGCCATATGGATTCAACGGGAGCTCTTCTGTGCTTACTGGCCTGTGTTCTTCTTTAAAACCTCGGACAGGTTTGCTAATGATATTTCGCGCATTGCATAGCTATGTCATGGTGCTGCACTAACAAAGTCACAGACTGGTAAACCTCCGGTTGAAGGATTGAATCCCGCCTCGCCCTCAGGCAGATAATTTCCTCTTTTACACGAACGTTTTCTTACGCTTTCATATTTGCTTTACCAAAACTCACTCACGGCCACTCATATGCATTTCAAGACGGCAAATGTATTCCTTTTATTAAAAAGTTACACCAGTTCACCACTGTGCCATTTCTACTAACTATATTTCTTCACTTGGCTACCGTACAAAACCTTCTTATCAGCAAACGCCACGTTTCTACATTCATGTTACCTCGCCCTGTTCTCTATCTAGCCACATACAAACAATTACTACGAATGTACGTTCTGCAACTCCCCATTAAAACATTACATTTAAAATCACGAGTCACTCGTAAGTATAACTACTAGTACTGAACATGAGAAAAGCACATTAGTGCAATAGATTTCACACGTTACTTAACCCTCCACTTTAACAGCAAATGCTTTATACCGACGGTTATATATACCATTCCATAAGGAAACTAAGCTCGCTCATGGTCACTTTATTTACTCCGCACTATAGTCTGTGATCATGTCAACCTTCACCTACATGCCCATTCTGCTAAAAACATATTGTTTCAACTACGCAATTTCATCATTTCATCCTAATTTCTCTCACACTGTTGTTATTTTCTCATATGCAAAGCCTGCTGGGACATATGCGTCTGCTCCTATTCTCCACTATCAAATTTTCCGGTTCTACCTTAGCAAAATAGCGAAGAGGATTCCTTATTGCCTTATAAACCTTACAAGCACTAAAAGTGCATCTCCATGAAATAACAGACAACAGAGCAGGACAGAAGGCTACACAAGTTGCGACCTAGAGAGCTCTAATTCTACGGGCTTGCTGATAGCCATAATCCACAACTGTTTCTTACAGGGTCACTTCACATTTCTCACTCTCATAATAAAACGCTTTGCAAAAAGAAATGATATCTCATAAAAAACACGTTTTCAACGTACAAAAATGCCAAGTTACTCTCACATACAAGACATATACCGTCTATAACTCATTCATTCAGACTGCCAAAATCCAGGCCTGCCATTAAAAGTATTGATATAAAAATGACGCCAAGTTACGGTACTACAAACAATATAGGCTATCTTGCCTCACCGAAATTAAATAAGATGTATTCCAAAGCAATGCTACCCAATATTTCCTCAATTCTTTCAAGTCACTTGGCCCTGTGTTTTGTAATCTTACCATTTTACAATGTCATGCAAACTTTGTGTCAGATCGAAGTGTCAAATATTTCGATTTGCCTCATGGAACACATTGAAATTCATGTAGAAAACTGCTGGTGAGTAACTACAGGAAGCATATTTCTCCAGAAAACATATGTTTATACTTGCTTCTGAACTGAATTTGAGTAAAAGTGATTGTATATTTGCTACGTACAATACATACTGCATGTAAAATACATACATAGAGAACTTCTTTATCCCCATGGGGACATTTCCCTCGCAGCATGTTACATTCACATTTACGAACAGACATTTATACCAAGAAAAACATACAATCATTCACGCAACAGAAAGGCTGGGCAGCAAAATACATACATACCAATACAAATTCGACATATAGACGCCTATTCAATCAATCTTGACTGTGAGAAAGCCATCCACACATATGTTGGGCCTGTCCATGTACTGCATGCTTATACACACAGGGCCAAGTGATTTGAAAGAATTGAAATATTGGGTAGCATTGCTTTGGAATACATCTTATTTAATTTCAGTGAGGCAAGATAGCCAGGGCTTGACATTGCAACTTTTTGACTCACCAGTCACTGTGGCTGATTTTCCAAAGTCACTAGCCCCTCAGCATTCCCCCCCCCCCCCCCCAAAAAAAAAGTAATAAATACAGAGAGCACCATAATTCATTGGACAGTGACACATTTTTTGTTATTCTGTACTCCAGCACTTTGAGTTTGAAAGGATACAATGACAATGAGGTTGAAGTGCAGACTGTCAGCTTTAATTTGAGGGTATTTTCATACATATCAGATGGTAAATGGACTGCATTTATATAGCGCTTTTATCCAAAGCGCTTTACAATTGATGCCTCTCATTCGCCAGAGCAGTTAGGGGTTAGGGGTTAGGTGTCTTGCTCAAGGACACTTCGACACGCCCAGGGCGAGGTTTGAACCGACAACCCTCCGACTGCCAGACAATCGGTCTTACCTCCTGAGCTATGTCGCCCCAGATGAACCGTTTAGAAAATTATAGAGCCTTTTGTACATAGTCCCCCCCCCATTTTCAGTTATCAAAAAAATTTTGGACAGTTTAACATAATGTAGAATAAAGTAATCATTTTTAATATTTGGTCGCATATCCTTTGCATGCAATGACTGCTTGAAGTCTGCGACACATAGACATCACCAGACGCTGGGCATCTTTCCTGGTGATGTTCTGCCAGGCCTGTACTGCAGCCATCTTCAGTTCCTGCTTGTTTTGGGGACTTATTGCCTTCAGTCTCCTCTTCAGCATGTAAAATGCATGTTCAATTGGATTCAGATCCGGTGATTGACTCGGCCAGTCAATGATTTTCCATTTTTTGGGCGTCAAAAACCCCTTCGTTGCTCTAGCAGTATGTTTCGGGTCATTGTCTTGTTGCATGATGAAGTGCCGTCCAATGAGTTTGGAGGCATTTGGTTTTATCTGAGCAGATAAAATATTTCTGTAGACTTCAGAATTCATTGTTCTACTTCTGTCTGCAGTCACACCATCGATGAAGACAAGTGAGCCCGTTCCACTGGCAGCCATACAGGCCCAAGCCATAACACCCCCTCCACCATGTTTCACGGATGAGGTGGTATGCTTTGGATCATGGGCATTTCCTTTTTTCTCCACACTTTCCTCTTTCCATCACTCTGGTACATGTTAATCTTTGTCTCATCTGTCCACAAGACTTTGTTCCAGAACTCTTGGGGCTCTTTGAGGTGCTTTTTAGCAAACTGTAATCTCGCCTTTCTGTTTTTCAGGCTTATCAGTGGTTTGCATCTTGTAGTGTACCATCTGTAGTCCTGCTGGTGTAGTCTTCTACGTATGGTAGACTTTGACACATCTACACCTGCATCCAGGAGAGTGTTTTTGATCTGTTGGGCTGTTGTCAGGGGGGTTTTCTTCACCATAGAGAGTATTCTCCGGTCATCCACTACAGTGGTCTTCCTCGGTCTACTGGGTCTTTTGACATAATTGAGTTGACCAAATGTTTTTTTCTTGTTACTGATGAACCAAACTGTTGACTTGGGTATGCCCAGGGTTTTTGCAGTGTTCCTGATTGATTGATTTTCATTTCTGAGCCTTATGAAGGCCAGCATAATTTGCATCGACACTGCTGTCTTCCTCATGTTGTCACACCCCAACAACAATCTCCAAAGGCAATTGCAAAGTCTAGAATCAAGACTAGACATCAACAGCTCTCTTCTGCATTCACTAACGACACAAATGAATACACCTGCCTAACGAAACACATCTGTGAAGCCAATTCAAAAAATGCTTGTAGTACCTTAAAATGGGGGGACCATGTACAAAAGGTGCTGTCATTTCTAAACGGTTCATCCGATATGGATGAAAATACCCTCAAATTAAAGCTGACAGTCTGCACTTCAACCTCATTGTCATTGTCCCTTTAATAAATTTAAAAGCCTCGATCAAATCTCCCCTAAGTCTCCTTTTACTAAGCTTGAAAAGTCCAAGCATCTTAAGCCTTTCCTCATAACACTTATCTTTTATACCTGGAATCAATCTGGTTGCCCGCCTTTGGACCTTTTCCAGTGCCTCTATATCTTACTTGTACTACGGTCCCCAGAACTGCACACAATACTCTAAGTGTGGTCTGACAAGGGTATTGTATAGGGTGAGTATGATCTCCTTAGATTTATACTCAATACTCCTGGCTATGTATCTCAGCATCCATACACGCCTATTCAATCAATCTTGACTGTGAGAGAGCCATCCACACATATGTTTGGCCTGTCCATGTAGTGCATGCTTATACACACAGGGCCAAAAGAAATGAAAGAAATTGAAAAGTATTGAAAGAAATGTTTAGGATTACTTTTAGCATCTTCTGTAATTTGCCTTTCATAGAGTCTTTTGGCTACCCTTAGTTCTTTTTTAACTTTAGCACGCATACTACAATATTCAGCCTTATTACTTTCAGTACTGTCATTTTTGTATATCTTAAACAGTTTATTCTCACAGTTCCTCAAACTCTTCCGTATAGCTTTATTCATCCACTGTGGAAACTGCTTTTTCAACTTACTGTTCCGCACTTTTGGAATGAATTTACACTGTGCATCAAGTATAACCCTTTTGAACCTGCCCCACTTTTCATACACAGTCCTTACTTAATTCTGATCGCATCTTTTTAAAGTTGGCACACCTAAAATTTAAAATCCTGGAGTTAGATGGGGCCCTCTTAGTTTGCCAAAATACATCAAACCTAATTGTGGAATGGTCACTTTCCCAAGTGGTTCCATTACCTCTATACTACAAATTCTGTCAGAGTCATTACAAAACACCAGATCTAGAATTGATTTCCCTCTTGTAGGCTGTCTGACATACTGTGCTAAAAACAGGTCATTTATAACATCTAAACATTCCTCCTCCCTTTTTCCTTGTCCTGTCACCAATTCCCAATTAATACTGGGGTAATTGAAGTCACCCATGATAATAGTCTCACCTGCTCTGCAAGCTTGTTTTATATTTTCAAAGAGGATTGTATTCACACTACATAGCTACATCGGGGCGACATAGCTCAGGAGGTAAGAGCGGTTATCTGGCAGTCGGAGGGTTGCCGGTTCGATCCCCCCGCCCTGGGCGTGTCGAAGTGTCCCTGAGCAAGACACCTAACCCCTAATTGCTCTGGTGAATGAGAGGCATCTTTGGATAAAAGTGCTATACAAATGCAGTCCATTCACTACAGTAGACAATCATTTTTAATCACACCTACACTCAATGAAAGTGCAAAGGTTATCTTTTACAACATGCACTTCAAGATTGTTTTACTTAATGAATCTGTGTATTGCAGATCTTTGCAATGCATATTCTCCACGTCAGCGTAGAAAACGAAGAGTACATGCATCCACAATTTTAAATAATAGTGATGAAATTTACAATTTTGCAATGCAAATAAAAATTATTGTATTACTCGCTTACAGCCAAATTGAGGAGAACTGGCTATATCTGAAAGTACTGAGCATTGTGTGATGTGTGATATAATGTGCTTATATTCATTTAATAATGTCAATGTTTGATGTACTTTTATTTTTTTACTTTTACATTAGTTTTAAATCGAAATTGCAAAATTGGCGGTGAGAAAATAACTACACCTGTGTAGGATCATGCATCGTATGCCTCAGGGAAGCTTAGGGAAGAGCAGAGCCAAATGTAACGTGGGGCAAAATGTAACACTTTTTAGGTAGATGCATCAAGCTTGAACTACATAAGAGAGAAATATGAGGCACCTATTGTCAAAAAATGATTGATTGATGCCCCGCCCCCTTAATATTTCGCTGCCAGATGGTGAGGATAAAATATAGAAGAAAAAAATTTTTTTTTTTATAAATAAATAAAAATAAAATAAAAAATTTAAATGTTCAGAATGCTTGGTGTAACTACACTCCTTGTGGGGCAAAGTGTTTGTGCAACTTGAAACTTAAAAAAAAAAAAATGTTTTATCCTTTACCAGTAAAACAGACAATATGTGAGAATATGTAAGTAACTAAGTTTTAAAGCAGTTCTTTGGATGTTAGTTTAAAGAAAACAAGCCCAGGCATGTATGCATAGTCTTAACAAGCCGAATCGGGGAGTGTTAAAGCGGTATAAGAGAGGTTTTTAAGAAAGCTAAAGTAGAAAAAAGCACACGCGTTAGTTACTTAGCTGATTTCCTGCGACAAAACAGAAGCGAAGGGTCTCTAGGTAGATGTTCACAGCTGAGTAGCGAGGATCAAAATGGCCACAGCGAGCCGGTAAGCATGGACAGAGTTAGGGAGGAGCCACTGTATCTTTAGAGCAATGCCCCCCACACAAAGTTTCGAAGAGCCCCATCAATCAATAGTCGGCGACGTTTTGTACGCCGGGAGATGCATGCAGAAGGCACAGACACGTCCGTGACGCAAAGTGGGCATGTATCGGAACAGGTGGGGTGCCCTGTGAAGCGCGGGCCCTATGGTAAACATCAATTCAAATTTCCCGCGAGCAGAATGTTTTATGCCTTTTCTTTTTCTGAATACAGACACAGACCTAAACTTAAGTTTTTCAACAACCATGTAAGAAAGAAAACATTTCTTACAAACAACTTGATTAGAGTCTAAGAAAAAAGGTTTTCATAATATTACTCACATTTTTAAGCCTTTAAAAAGCGGTTTAAGTGGAGATTGCACACGTTAGATACCATATAAGGGTGTATAAAACATATTGAATAATTACACTGATCTTCATAAAATGTTGTATTAAAAATATTTTTAGCTAAAGCCTACATTGACATCACGTGTTGGTACAAATGGATGTTTATGGTATGCTCTAGCCTCTGTGAATCCATGCACATGGCAAAGGCATCCCTGCTTTTCCAATGGGATGAGTGCGTTGAGGGTTTTATAAACGAATAAAGATAATAGAGATAATAGGGGTTTTTATACACCCCATGTCAGAAAGAAAACATGGGGATGCTAGCTACTTCATTTTTAAGTCTTTAAAAAGGGTTTAAAATTAAAATTGTGCACGTTAGGAGCCATATAGATGTGTTTGGTAGCTATAGGCAGCAAAATGTTTGAATGGGTTCAAAATCGTGTTGAATAATTATACAGGATTTTGTAAAACAGTGTAATTCAAACTACTGTTTATAACGAAATATTTTATCAGCTGAGGTCCCCTGTTAAGCACGGGGGGAGTACACAGGCACACAGACACGTCCGTGACGCAAAGTGGGGATGTATCGGAACAGGTGAGGTGCCCTGTGAAGCGCGGGCCATATGGTAAACATCAATTCAAATTTCCCGCGAGGAGAATGTTTTATGCCTTTTCTTTTTCTGAATACAGACACAGACCTAAACTTAAGTTTTTCAACAACCATATAAGAAAGAAAACATTTCTTACAAACAACTGGATTAGAGTCTAAGAAAAAAAGGTTTTCAGGCAACAACCAGATCAGTTAGGCCGGGCACACAGCACAGAGAACATGAACTCACAAATTTTACATGCAATTAATGCTATAACTCAAAACAACACCCCACAAGCTGCTGAAAACATTCCAAATGTTTTTATAAACCCAAATCTGCTACTTGTTAATAATATTAACCACGACACTAACGACATGCATGAAATGGCTGGAGATTACTTTGATCGGTTGAACGAGGCTTTGGCAAACCTTACCGCTGGTGATGGTGCACTAACCCCTGCAGCAGACTCTTTTGGTTTTCTGAATGATGCTTTAGATCGACTAAACCAGGAAGGGGGGAATCTTAATGAATTACCACTAACGCCTACAGCTGATAACCCACAAGGTTCTGGTGATGTGCATGCTGCTGCTGCTAATAGTAATGATGATGTTGGTGTGGTGACTTGTGGTCCTGACATGGTAGTGGTGAAAAGGCCCTCCTTTAATTGTGTCGAAATTAGACAACGGTTTAACTTTGCATCCTTACACGACGTGAACAGCTATGAGGACTTCTATAATGTGCTGCTAAACTTACTAGATCATTTATTGCGTAGAGCTATGCAGTTGGCTAGACCCAATGATGTGATTCAGCTGGAGTTGCGTGGTGACTCCCTGTCTGAGGGTGTGTCCATAATTGCTAATGGCGGTAGTGTCGATCTGGACACATTTTTGGGAATGGTTGAAGAGCTGGTTCAGAGCAATTTTGAAATCCTTTCTGATGATACATTGGAACTGGTGGTTCAGATAGTTCAAAACCCAAATGGTGGTGCCCGTAGAAAAATAGCCACGTCTCAGAAATGAGATTTTAAGAAAAAAACTACGTCATCTATTTGTAAGTCACAACGCTGAGAATAACCTCTACTTTGCCATTTGCTTGTCTCAAATGTTAAACCCGGAATTTACGAGCGGGTGGAGCAAGACGCCATATATTTACAGACATCTGTAGGCCTGGGCGTGCAGGATATGGTGTCTTTTTCAGACATACAAAAGTTTGAACAACTGTTAAAGGTCAAAATTGTTGTGTGGTACCGTAATGCTCAGAATGTCTTTTGCAAATTTCAAACAAACCCAGAGCCGCATCCAAAAACCGTGTTTTTGTACCTAGAAAACGAACATTACTTTGGTATAAAGTCGTTGAAAGGTTTCTTAGGCAGTACGTACGTGTGTGATTACTGCTACGCGCCTTTTACAGCAAAAGCTAACCACCGATGTAAATACTACTGTAATGTTTGTTTTAGTGCTGAATGTTCTTCGCACCTTTTAAAATCGGTAAAGTGTAAAGACTGTGGACGTATATGTCGGTCAGCCTTTTGTTACACAGCGCATAAAGTCGCCAAACTGAATAATGCTACATGTAAAATGAGCGCCCCATGCGACACACACAAGTATTGCGAACAGTGTGGCAGGATGTACATCGTCAGTGCTAAAAAAACCTGTACCACATCGTTGTAGTGTGCGGCGTTGCGTCAACTGTAATGATGAGCTGGTTGCTGATAGTAGACATGATTGTTACATTCAGCAAGTCAAACCTGAACAGCCGAGCGAGCGCTATGTGTTTTACGATTTTGAGTGCCGACAGGATGACGGTGTACATGTCGCTAATTTTATATGCTGTATTGATTTTAATGGGGTGCGTTGGACAGCAGCAGGTGACGGTTGTGTGGAGGCCTTTTCCCGTCGGTTCCGTACCCCGAAATACAAAGGGTACACATTTATTGCACACAATTCGAAGGGTTATGATGGCTACCTAATCATGCAACACTTAATTAAACAAGGCGTCACACCATCCATTATAGCTCAAGGCAGCAAACTGCTTTGTATCACCGATGATGCATTTGAACAGCGTTACATAGATTCCCTCAGCTTCCTCACAATGAAGCTGAGCGCCATGCCATCGGCTTTAGGCTTTGAAAATGCCAAAAAGGGCTACTTTCCACACTTATGGAACACAGTCGCAAATCAGAATTATACAGGCCCGTACCCACCGCCTTTATACTATGGTTACAATACCATGTCAGAAAAGGAGAGGTCTGAGTTTATGCAATGGAACGCAACTGTATCTGGAAGGGTGTTTGACTTTCGCAAGGAGATGTCTGAGTATTGTATTAATGACGTGGTCATTTTGCGGGAAGGGTGTCTGAGATTTAGACGCGAGGTACTCATCTGCACCGGTCTTGACCCTTTTCAGGGTGTTACAATAGCTTCTGTATGTATGAAACAATTTTTTTGCCCAAAGACACACTGGCTATCACTACGCCTGACAATTACATTCTCAAGCAAAAGTCTTTTTCAACACCGACAATTCAGTGGTTAGAATATCTGAGCCATCGTGACAATGTTTTCATACAACATGCTTTGAACCGGGGGGAGGTTAAATTTGGGCCGTACTTTTTAGACGGGTATTCAGAGGTGGGGGGTGTACGTACAGCCTTTGAGTTCCTCGGTTGTCTGTTCCATGGTTGTCCTCAGTGTTTTGATGCAAACACCTTTAATCCGCTCACAAAACAAGATTTTGGCTCCATGTATCGAAAATCTCAAGAAAAAATTGATATTCTGCGTAACACCTACAATCTACATGTGGTTGTTTGGTGGGAGCACGAATGAGTAAGACTAAAAAAGGAGAGTCCCGAGGTACAGACATTCCGGCGTTGTTCTGATTATCCAGAATGTCTGGAGCCACGTGATGCTCTGTTTGGAGGTAGAACTAATGCTCTTCGGCTTAAATATAAGGTGCAAGAAGATGAGCAGATATATTACTATGATTTTACCAGTCTCTACCCTTTTGTGAACAAGACTAAAGTCTAACCTACAGATCAACCCACCATCATCTTCCGTGACTTTGAACCGATCGAAAACTATTTTGGTCTGATCAAAGCCAAAATATACCCACCTAGGGATCTTTACCTACCCGTGCTACCTTACAGGGGGTCTGGATTTAACCATTTTATTTTATTTCATTTTGTCCAAACATGTATAGTTGTTGTTTAAAAAAAAAAACATACCTCAGATAACAGTTCTTTTTTTTAGTTCACTGTTTATTTGCACAAATTTAAAATCAACAAAGGAAAAGAAACTAGTTAGCAGAAAATCGTGTAATAGTGACAAGAAACCCTAAGGGGCTTATGTAAGTTCTGTACCTATAATAATATACAGTTTACATGAATATTTACAATATTCAGTAATATATAAATTATGGTGGACATATGATTCTCTTAATTTACCTTCAGATGAGTTCATTTTATCACATTTTTTCTCAGGAGAGGAAATACACAGCTCAAATATGGCAATAACAAGAACAGTTGACAAAAGTGATGTAGTCTATAGGCTTGCAAGCATACTAATAATTAATTAATGTTATATTTGCATCATAATTTGTGCTGATATGGTTCATCTTTGTTCAATATTACAAAATCATAACTTGCCACTATAGTCTTGGCTTTTATTTTAAAACGGTCCGCCCTTATGGCTAGCTGAAGTAATTTCCTTGTCGTCTAGTGCATTCGTGCGGTTAGCGTTTCAAACAGTTTTAACATGCAGGTGGGATCATTCATCCAGAATTAAATCAGCTACATTGATTTCATTGATTTAAAATAAAAGATTAATCAACGAATGGCGGTAAGTTTTTTTTTTTTTTAATGTTATCGGTAAGGTTACAGTTCTGTTTTGTTTACAAGCAAGTTTCCTGGTGGTTGTTTTTACAACAGGAGCTATGCATTTTCTAATGTGCAAATTGGAGAATTCATTTTAGGTTTTGAAAACTGGTCGCTTTTGTAGGAGGTAGTGTAAACACCTCACAGCTAGACCAATGAGGGTTTGTAGCTGGAGGGGAAGGCACCGCGTGTTTTCCTTTGGCTGGTGTGAGTCAAAACGGAGATATTGGTTATTTTTCCTCTGTTCGTAAGAACAGGGCACAATTACACTTAATGCACGGGTTCCGTCGCCGCGGGTCAGATATGAAGGCGCTGCTTCATATCCCGCTTAAGACTGGCCTGAAACGGATCAGTAGCATTCTGTTTACTCTCCATTCGCAAACGGGGCTATGCTGTCATCAGAGATATATCTGATCTGTCGCCGGACTGTCAATATTCCAATGGGAGCATCAGAATATTCACAAATGCGCGGAACAACACATCAAATATATCCATGACCACAGCAAGGAGGCGTAACAGTTACTAGGTTTTACCCTCGTGATAATCTGACTCCATGTTGAATTATAATTTTAAAATTTGGGTTTAACTATACGTGGAACGTGGGAGTGGTTACACTCGACTCTATCTTGTGCCATCATTCCTCAATATATGCTCCCGGGTTTAGCACTATTGTTAAATCTCAGTTCGGTGAAGAACCCAGAGGGTAGGAGACTGACCACCATAATACATGCCTTCCTTTGTGCATAGATAGTTATGAGCCCAGGACAGTGCATATCTATCGGGCTCCTTAAGGCGAATTTGACAAGAACCGGCGTATAACGCCCATGGGTCCTCTTAAGCCAAAACACCAGAACCAATACCACCAATCCCGTTAGCGGGCAGATCGTGGTCGTCTATCTAACTTGAAGACCTCACTAAAGACGTTCGCTTCAAATAGCTTCAAATTCATTAGCTTCAAATTCAAAATCAATTATAAGGTTTAAAAACATAAATACAGGGTAAAAAGTTCTTACCCAGCCTGTTTAGCTACACACCAAATCACATGTCAAAATGTTATTACTACATAAGGCATAATACATTAATATAATGAAAACATGTGCATGGTTTGCACGGTTTTCCGGGGTTTTAAATAGGATAAACAGATGGTTTAAAGTCCAGATCCAGAAAAGAAATAAAAAGTGTAATGGCAGAAGGGCCCACATAAGGGCACTGTGGTACTGTCCCGTGTAGTTGCCCCACCATTTGGCCAGAGGCCTGATGGTCTGTTCACTCTTAATGACCCCCTACACACACCCACACAATCATAGACAAAGAGACCAGTTCCCCTTATCTTAGTTGTGTCCAGATGGCAACATTCCAGAGGCCCAATGGCCTGCTCATCCCGAGGAAGTCCGAGTAACTTATTGTTTTAGCACACGGCTCTGGGTTCTTTGAAGTCCAGGATATGAGTCTCAGCCTGCAGGTTCATTCAAATGCCAGCCTTTTCTGGGTCCCAGTTTGACTCCCCTCTACAGTAGCTAGTCGATAAGATTGCAGCAAATTGAAGATGTTGCAAAATAGGCCCAGCGTTATCTGCAATGGCATGACCATGAAGGGACTTTTTTGGTTATGCGCTAAATTAATTTAATCAGTGGAAATCTTAGAAATGTGCTCAGTTAGATTGTATGTTTATTGCACAGTTGCATATTCATTTTCAGCTACGTAGCTTGCCATTTCACGTAGAAGGCCAAGACCAGGATTAATATGGTGCTAGATGCTATAGCTATACTATAGTTTGTAGGTTAACCCAGCACTAGGTAGCTACACTTTAGTTGTAGGAAAATGGCGAGCATTGTTGAACTGAATGGCCTCTTCTCGTTATGGTGTTATGTTACGTTATAAATGTCAGTTTTGTATGCTACAACCACATTTAAATCTTTGTCAGTACTCCCTCATGGACTTTGTGTTTTTGTGTTTTTGTCTCCCCCTATCTGTCAGTGTGTATTGTCACATTGTGGTTTGGCTTGTTTTCTTCCTTGTGCTCTGGACCCCGCCCCCCACCTGTTACCCCTTATTCCACTCACCTGTTCCTTCTTCCCTCATTACCCTCTGCCTATTTAAGACTGCATGCCTCACTTTAGTTTGTCAGTTCGTCTCAGACTGCTCCTGTGTTTTTTCCCTGCCTGTTTGTATGATAGTGTTTTTCGTGTATGACTCCTGCCTGATTGTTCTGACCTTGTTTTTGCCTTACGGACTTTTGGATTGTTTGCTGGCCTGATTTGTCTTTACCCGTGCTTGATCTCTGCCTGTCCCTGGATTTTGTCTTTGCCTGCTGATTTGGAACTGAACCTGAATAAACTGTTTGGAACAGTATTCTGCCTTGGTCTGCGATTGAGTCCCTACCCGCGTCGTGACAGTACGAACTGACCAACAATGGACTCAGCAGATCTGGACCAGGTCAGGACCATCCTAGACCACCAGGGAACACTGCTCGGCAGGCAGCAAGGCCAACTGGACTCTGTTAACCAGTCCCTGGGGGCTTTTGCAGCCAGTTTAACGGAAATGGCGGCACAGCTGCAGCAACTTCAGTTGGTTCATGGAAGCCTGGCTCTTCTGACTGCACCCCCCCAACCTGTCCAGCCAGCTTTGCCCGTCCGAGAACCTCGTCTACCTCCTCCCGAACCATACGCAGGAGAACCGGGAACCTGCAGATCTTTTCTCTCCCAGTGCTCCTTGGCGTTTGAGCTCCAGCCCGCCACTTTTCCCACTGACCGGGCCCGGGTCGCCTACGTCATAACCCTGTTGACCGGTCGTGCGAGAGAGTGGGGAACCGCTATCTGGGATGCGGGTTCTCCGGCCTGCAGTACATATGCCACCTTCACTGCGGAGATGAGGACAGTCTTCGACCACTCTGTGCACGGGAGAGAGGCTGCCCGGGAGATGTTGCAGACCCGCCAGGGGAGTAGGTCTGTCTCGGACTTCGCCATAGACTTCCGCACCCTCGCCACCACCAGTGGCTGGAATCAGGAGGCTCAGTATGACGCCTTCCTCAACGGGCTGTCTGACTCCATCAAGGATGAGCTCTCCACCTGCGATCTACCTGCCACCTTTGACGCCCTGGTGGACTTAGCCATTCGTATAGACAGACGTCGGACACAGCGTCTCCGAGAGCGAGGTCTCAGCAGACGACCACGGTTCCCCAATGAGACTCCCCTTCTGGCCCTGCCAGCACCTGCATCTGTCAGCCCCCCTGAGCCTATGCAAGTTAACCGTGCCCATCTGTCCACTGCAGAGAGACAAAGAAGAAGAGACACCAACTCCTGCCTGTATTGTGGTCAGCGTGGCCATTACATTGCCGAGTGCCCAGTAAAAGGCAACGCTCACCTGTGAAGGGGGGAGTACTGGTGAGCGTCACTCCTCTTTGTCCTTCCCCCACTGTCCGCACCCTTGTCCCAGCTACCCTTATTACCAATAATCGCCATCATACGGTGTCGGTTCTCGTCGACTCGGGGGCTGATAGGAACTTCATGGACATTAATTTGGCCTCCAAACTGCATCTTTCCCCCATCTTGTTGCAGCACCCCCTGGAGGCCAATGCTCTAACAGGAGCGAAGCTCGCCCGCATCACACACGCCACTCCACCACTGATTCTACTTATTTCTGGTAACCACCAGGAGACCATCGTGTTTCACCTGTTGGAGTCACCCCAAGCCCCTATCGTTCTGGGGCACCCCTGGCTGGTTAAGCACAACCCGCACATAGATTGGACCAAAAACAGCATCCTAGGCTGGAGTCCATTCTGCCTGACCCACTGCCTCCGCGACGCCCTGGTGGCCCTGCCTACAGGCTCTGCCGCTCCAGAGGAGCCTCTGGATCTGCCTGGGGTTCCCCCTGACTACCTGGACCTCAAGGCGGTGTTCAGCAAGTCCCGGGCCACCTCCCTGCCTCCGCACCGCCCCTATGACTGCGCCATAGACCTTCTGCCTGGCACATCGCCCCCTCGAGGTCGTCTTTTCTCCCTGTCTCCTCCTGAAACTGAGGCCATGAATAAATACATTCAGGAGTCTCTGGCGGCAGGTATCATTCGTCCCTCCTCCTCACCGGCTAGCGCAGGATTCTTCTTTGTGGCCAAGAAGGATGGATCCCTTCGTCCCTGCATAGACTATCGGGGTCTTAACGACATCATGGTAAAGAACCGCTACCCTCTTCCTCTGATGTCCTCCGCCTTCGAACTACTGCAGGGGGCCAAGGTGTTCACCAAGCTCAATCTCCGCAATGCCTACCATCTAGTCCGTATGAGAGAAGGGGATGAGTGGAAAACGGCCTTTAACACCCCCTCTGGCCACTACGAATACTTGGTCATGCCTTTCGGCCTCACTAACAGTCCCGCTGTGTTTCAAGGTTTGATTAATGATGTCCTGAGAGATATGCTGAATAAGTTTGTATTTGTCTACCTTGATGACATTTTAATCTTCTCCCGGTCTGTTTCTGAGCACATGCAGCAGGTACACAGAGTCCTCCAGCGCCTCCTGGAGAACCAGCTCTACGTGAAGGCAGAGAAATGTGAGTTTCACAGGGAAACCGTATCTTTCCTGGGCTATGTCATCACGACGGGGGGCATACAAATGGACAATCAGAAGGTTAAGGTAGTTGCTGATTGGCCCCCGCCTACCTCTCGTCGTGAACTGCAACGGTTCCTTGGCTTTGCTAATTTCTACCGGCGCTTCATTCGTAATTATGGTACTGTGGCTGCTCCCCTCACCTCTCTGACCTCTGATAAGGTTAAGTTTTCCTGGTCGTCTGCTGCTGAAGAGGCCTTCACAGAGTTGAAGAAACGCTTCACCTCAGCTCCTATCCTGAGCCGGCCTGACCCTGCACGCCAGTTCGTCGTCGAAGTGGATGCCTCGGATGTAGGGGTGGGTGCGGTTCTTTCCCAGCGCTCGTCTGAAGATGAGAAACTCCATCCCTGCGCATTCTTCTCTCACAGACTCACTCCCACCGAGCGCAATTATGATATTGGTGACAGGGAGCTGCTGGCGGTTAAACTAGCGCTTGAGGAGTGGAGACATTGGCTGGAGGGGGCTAATATGCCATTCTTAGTTTGGACGGACCACAAGAATTTGGAATACATCCGCTCAGCTAAACGCCTAAACTCCAGACAGGCTCGCTGGTCTCTGTTTTTTTCCCGTTTTAATTTCACTCTTTCCTACCGCCCTGGTTCCAAGAACGTTAAACTGCACGCCCTCTCTCGTCTGTTCTCGCTTTCTGATCCTGCTTCAGCACCTAGCACCATCCTACCCACACAGTGTCTTGTCGCAGCTGCTAGATGGGAAATTGAGTCCATCGTCCGCACTGCTCAATCTGAGGAGTCAGGTCCCAGTGCCTGCCCCACTAACTGCCTTTTTGTGCCCCAGTCAGTACGTCCACAGGTCCTGCAGTGGGGCCATTCCTCCAAGCTGTCCTGTCACCCTGGCGCCAGACGGACGGCGGCGCTCATCAGGCAACGGTTCTGGTGGCCCTCCATGAAGGACGATGTCCGCCGCTTTGTGATGACCTGCCCGGTGTGTGCCCGGAATAAGACCTCCAGTCAACCTCCTGCTGGCCTGTTACGACCACTACCTGTTCCCAAGAGGCCGTGGTCCCACATAGCTCTGGACTTTGTGACGGGTCTGCCTCCCTCTCATGGTAACACCACTGTTCTCACTATTGTTGACCGTTTTTCTAAGTCCGTTCACCTGGTTCCCCTACCCAAGTTGCCCACGGCTAAGGAGACCGCTGAATTACTTATCCAACATGTCTTCAGGTTACACGGACTACCTGTGGACGTAGTGTCTGACAGGGGTCCGCAATTCACCTCTCATTTTTGGTATGCATTCTGCAGACTTCTGGGTGCCCAGGTCAGTCTCTCCTCAGGCTTTCACTCGCAGTCCAATGGGCAGTCAGAACGGGCCAACCAACAGATGGAGACGGTCCTGCGTTGTCTGACGTCTCAGGACCCCTCCTCCTGGAGTCAGCAGCTTCCCTGGGTGGAGTACTCCATGAACTCCCTGACATCCTCCTCCACCGGCCTGTCACCGTTCCAGTGCTGCCTCAGCTACCAGCCTCCTCTGTTCCCAGCCCAGGAAGAAGAGGTTGGTGTTCCCTCCGCACAGACCTTCATCCGCCGCTGCCGTCGGACTTGGAGGCGTACCAGGTCTGCTCTTCTCCGTTCCCGGGTCAAGATAAAGCAGCAGGCGGATCGCCACCGTTCCAAGGCCCCTCGCTACATTCAGGGGCAGCGGGTGTGGCTCTCCACCCGTGACATCCCTCTCAAAGTGACTTCCCCCAAGATGGCTCCACGCTTCATTGGCCCCTTTCCCATCTCCCAGGTCATCAACCCCTCTGCAGTCCGTCTGAAACTCCCCCTGTCCCTTCGTCGCATCCATCCCACATTCCATGTATCTTGCATCAAACCATTCATCTGTAGGCCCTCTGGTCCCACCCCAAGGCCTCCTCCACCCCCCCGACTCATTGATGGATCTGAGGCTTACACTGTGCAGCGCCTGCTCGATGTCTGCCTTCGGGGTCGTGGTCTCCAGTACCTGGTGGACTGGGAGGGCTATGGCCCCGAGGAGAGGTGCTGGGTTCCTGCCCGGGACATTCTGGATCCCTCCCTCATCACTGACTTTCGCCGTCGACATCCTGTGCCGCCTACAGTTGACGCCAGGAGGCATCTGTAGAGGAGGGGGTACTGTCAGTACTCCCTCATGGACTTTGTGTTTTTGTGTTTTTGTCTCCCCCTATCTGTCAGTGTGTATTGTCACATTGTGGTTTGGCTTGTTTTCTTCCTTGTGCTCTGGACCCCGCCCCCCACCTGTTACCCCTTATTCCACTCACCTGTTCCTTCTTCCCTCATTACCCTCTGCCTATTTAAGACTGCATGCCTCACTTTAGTTTGTCAGTTCGTCTCAGACTGCTCCTGTGTTTTTTCCCTGCCTGTTTGTATGATAGTGTTTTTCGTGTATGACTCCTGCCTGATTGTTCTGACCTTGTTTTTGCCTTACGGACTTTTGGATTGTTTGCTGGCCTGATTTGTCTTTACCCGTGCTTGATCTCTGCCTGTCCCTGGATTTTGTCTTTGCCTGCTGATTTGGAACTGAACCTGAATAAACTGTTTGGAACAGTATTCTGCCTTGGTCTGCGATTGAGTCCCTACCCGCGTCGTGACAGTACGAACTGACCAACAATGGACTCAGCAGATCTGGACCAGGTCAGGACCATCCTAGACCACCAGGGAACACTGCTCGGCAGGCAGCAAGGCCAACTGGACTCTGTTAACCAGTCCCTGGGGGCTTTTGCAGCCAGTTTAACGGAAATGGCGGCACAGCTGCAGCAACTTCAGTTGGTTCATGGAAGCCTGGCTCTTCTGACTGCACCCCCCCAACCTGTCCAGCCAGCTTTGCCCGTCCGAGAACCTCGTCTACCTCCTCCCGAACCATACGCAGGAGAACCGGGAACCTGCAGATCTTTTCTCTCCCAGTGCTCCTTGGCGTTTGAGCTCCAGCCCGCCACTTTTCCCACTGACCGGGCCCGGGTCGCCTACGTCATAACCCTGTTGACCGGTCGTGCGAGAGAGTGGGGAACCGCTATCTGGGATGCGGGTTCTCCGGCCTGCAGTACATATGCCACCTTCACTGCGGAGATGAGGACAGTCTTCGACCACTCTGTGCACGGGAGAGAGGCTGCCCGGGAGATGTTGCAGACCCGCCAGGGGAGTAGGTCTGTCTCGGACTTCGCCATAGACTTCCGCACCCTCGCCACCACCAGTGGCTGGAATCAGGAGGCTCAGTATGACGCCTTCCTCAACGGGCTGTCTGACTCCATCAAGGATGAGCTCTCCACCTGCGATCTACCTGCCACCTTTGACGCCCTGGTGGACTTAGCCATTCGTATAGACAGACGTCGGACACAGCGTCTCCGAGAGCGAGGTCTCAGCAGACGACCACGGTTCCCCAATGAGACTCCCCTTCTGGCCCTGCCAGCACCTGCATCTGTCAGCCCCCCTGAGCCTATGCAAGTTAACCGTGCCCATCTGTCCACTGCAGAGAGACAAAGAAGAAGAGACACCAACTCCTGCCTGTATTGTGGTCAGCGTGGCCATTACATTGCCGAGTGCCCAGTAAAAGGCAACGCTCACCTGTGAAGGGGGGAGTACTGGTGAGCGTCACTCCTCTTTGTCCTTCCCCCACTGTCCGCACCCTTGTCCCAGCTACCCTTATTACCAATAATCGCCATCATACGGTGTCGGTTCTCGTCGACTCGGGGGCTGATAGGAACTTCATGGACATTAATTTGGCCTCCAAACTGCATCTTTCCCCCATCTTGTTGCAGCACCCCCTGGAGGCCAATGCTCTAACAGGAGCGAAGCTCGCCCGCATCACACACGCCACTCCACCACTGATTCTACTTATTTCTGGTAACCACCAGGAGACCATCGTGTTTCACCTGTTGGAGTCACCCCAAGCCCCTATCGTTCTGGGGCACCCCTGGCTGGTTAAGCACAACCCGCACATAGATTGGACCAAAAACAGCATCCTAGGCTGGAGTCCATTCTGCCTGACCCACTGCCTCCGCGACGCCCTGGTGGCCCTGCCTACAGGCTCTGCCGCTCCAGAGGAGCCTCTGGATCTGCCTGGGGTTCCCCCTGACTACCTGGACCTCAAGGCGGTGTTCAGCAAGTCCCGGGCCACCTCCCTGCCTCCGCACCGCCCCTATGACTGCGCCATAGACCTTCTGCCTGGCACATCGCCCCCTCGAGGTCGTCTTTTCTCCCTGTCTCCTCCTGAAACTGAGGCCATGAATAAATACATTCAGGAGTCTCTGGCGGCAGGTATCATTCGTCCCTCCTCCTCACCGGCTAGCGCAGGATTCTTCTTTGTGGCCAAGAAGGATGGATCCCTTCGTCCCTGCATAGACTATCGGGGTCTTAACGACATCATGGTAAAGAACCGCTACCCTCTTCCTCTGATGTCCTCCGCCTTCGAACTACTGCAGGGGGCCAAGGTGTTCACCAAGCTCAATCTCCGCAATGCCTACCATCTAGTCCGTATGAGAGAAGGGGATGAGTGGAAAACGGCCTTTAACACCCCCTCTGGCCACTACGAATACTTGGTCATGCCTTTCGGCCTCACTAACAGTCCCGCTGTGTTTCAAGGTTTGATTAATGATGTCCTGAGAGATATGCTGAATAAGTTTGTATTTGTCTACCTTGATGACATTTTAATCTTCTCCCGGTCTGTTTCTGAGCACATGCAGCAGGTACACAGAGTCCTCCAGCGCCTCCTGGAGAACCAGCTCTACGTGAAGGCAGAGAAATGTGAGTTTCACAGGGAAACCGTATCTTTCCTGGGCTATGTCATCACGACGGGGGGCATACAAATGGACAATCAGAAGGTTAAGGTAGTTGCTGATTGGCCCCCGCCTACCTCTCGTCGTGAACTGCAACGGTTCCTTGGCTTTGCTAATTTCTACCGGCGCTTCATTCGTAATTATGGTACTGTGGCTGCTCCCCTCACCTCTCTGACCTCTGATAAGGTGAAGTTTTCCTGGTCGTCTGCTGCTGAAGAGGCCTTCACAGAGTTGAAGAAACGCTTCACCTCAGCTCCTATCCTGAGCCGGCCTGACCCTGCACGCCAGTTCGTCGTCGAAGTGGATGCCTCGGATGTAGGGGTGGGTGCGGTTCTTTCCCAGCGCTCGTCTGAAGATGAGAAACTCCATCCCTGCGCATTCTTCTCTCACAGACTCACTCCCACCGAGCGCAATTATGATATTGGTGACAGGGAGCTGCTGGCGGTTAAACTAGCGCTTGAGGAGTGGAGACATTGGCTGGAGGGGGCTAATATGCCATTCTTAGTTTGGACGGACCACAAGAATTTGGAATACATCCGCTCAGCTAAACGCCTAAACTCCAGACAGGCTCGCTGGTCTCTGTTTTTTTCCCGTTTTAATTTCACTCTTTCCTACCGCCCTGGTTCCAAGAACGTTAAACTGCACGCCCTCTCTCGTCTGTTCTCGCTTTCTGATCCTGCTTCAGCACCTAGCACCATCCTACCCACACAGTGTCTTGTCGCAGCTGCTAGATGGGAAATTGAGTCCATCGTCCGCACTGCTCAATCTGAGGAGTCAGGTCCCAGTGCCTGCCCCACTAACTGCCTTTTTGTGCCCCAGTCAGTACGTCCACAGGTCCTGCAGTGGGGCCATTCCTCCAAGCTGTCCTGTCACCCTGGCGCCAGACGGACGGCGGCGCTCATCAGGCAACGGTTCTGGTGGCCCTCCATGAAGGACGATGTCCGCCGCTTTGTGATGACCTGCCCGGTGTGTGCCCGGAATAAGACCTCCAGTCAACCTCCTGCTGGCCTGTTACGACCACTACCTGTTCCCAAGAGGCCGTGGTCCCACATAGCTCTGGACTTTGTGACGGGTCTGCCTCCCTCTCATGGTAACACCACTGTTCTCACTATTGTTGACCGTTTTTCTAAGTCCGTTCACCTGGTTCCCCTACCCAAGTTGCCCACGGCTAAGGAGACCGCTGAATTACTTATCCAACATGTCTTCAGGTTACACGGACTACCTGTGGACGTAGTGTCTGACAGGGGTCCGCAATTCACCTCTCATTTTTGGTATGCATTCTGCAGACTTCTGGGTGCCCAGGTCAGTCTCTCCTCAGGCTTTCACTCGCAGTCCAATGGGCAGTCAGAACGGGCCAACCAACAGATGGAGACGGTCCTGCGTTGTCTGACGTCTCAGGACCCCTCCTCCTGGAGTCAGCAGCTTCCCTGGGTGGAGTACTCCATGAACTCCCTGACATCCTCCTCCACCGGCCTGTCACCGTTCCAGTGCTGCCTCAGCTACCAGCCTCCTCTGTTCCCAGCCCAGGAAGAAGAGGTTGGTGTTCCCTCCGCACAGACCTTCATCCGCCGCTGCCGTCGGACTTGGAGGCGTACCAGGTCTGCTCTTCTCCGTTCCCGGGTCAAGATAAAGCAGCAGGCGGATCGCCACCGTTCCAAGGCCCCTCGCTACATTCAGGGGCAGCGGGTGTGGCTCTCCACCCGTGACATCCCTCTCAAAGTGACTTCCCCCAAGATGGCTCCACGCTTCATTGGCCCCTTTCCCATCTCCCAGGTCATCAACCCCTCTGCAGTCCGTCTGAAACTCCCCCTGTCCCTTCGTCGCATCCATCCCACATTCCATGTATCTTGCATCAAACCATTCATCTGTAGGCCCTCTGGTCCCACCCCAAGGCCTCCTCCACCCCCCCGACTCATTGATGGATCTGAGGCTTACACTGTGCAGCGCCTGCTCGATGTCTGCCTTCGGGGTCGTGGTCTCCAGTACCTGGTGGACTGGGAGGGCTATGGCCCCGAGGAGAGGTGCTGGGTTCCTGCCCGGGACATTCTGGATCCCTCCCTCATCACTGACTTTCGCCGTCGACATCCTGTGCCGCCTACAGTTGACGCCAGGAGGCATCTGTAGAGGAGGGGGTACTGTCAGTACTCCCTCATGGACTTTGTGTTTTTGTGTTTTTGTCTCCCCCTATCTGTCAGTGTGTATTGTCACATTGTGGTTTGGCTTGTTTTCTTCCTTGTGCTCTGGACCCCGCCCCCCACCTGTTACCCCTTATTCCACTCACCTGTTCCTTCTTCCCTCATTACCCTCTGCCTATTTAAGACTGCATGCCTCACTTTAGTTTGTCAGTTCGTCTCAGACTGCTCCTGTGTTTTTTCCCTGCCTGTTTGTATGATAGTGTTTTTCGTGTATGACTCCTGCCTGATTGTTCTGACCTTGTTTTTGCCTTACGGACTTTTGGATTGTTTGCTGGCCTGATTTGTCTTTACCCGTGCTTGATCTCTGCCTGTCCCTGGATTTTGTCTTTGCCTGCTGATTTGGAACTGAACCTGAATAAACTGTTTGGAACAGTATTCTGCCTTGGTCTGCGATTGAGTCCCTACCCGCGTCGTGACAATCTTCTTTATTTGCTTTCTCATTCTGTTTCCTATTTTTTCTTATTTCATTAAATCCACCTGTACTTGTCTGCTTGAAAAAGATGCAACATTACGTTATTGTAATTGCATTTTTGTATGACATATTGCAAATTGAAATAAAAACACGATGTATGGCAGTTAACAAGTTAAATGTAGGATGCTGTCAAAATTTAAATCTGGTTGTAGCATACAAAACTGACATTTATAACGTAACGTAACACCATAACGAGAAGAGGCCATTCAGTTCAACAATGCTCGCCATTTTCCTACAACTAAAGTGTAGCTACCTAGTGCTGGGTTTGTTTGAAATTTGCAAAAGACATTCTGAGCATTATGGTACCACACAACAATTTTGACCTTTAACGGTTGTTCAAACTTTTGTATGTCTGAAAAAGACACCATATCCTGCATGCCCAGGCCTAGAGATGTCTGTAAATGTATGGCGTCTTGCTCCACCCGCTCGTAAATTCCGGGTTTAACATTTGAGACAAGCAAATGGCAAAGCAGAGGTTATTCTCAGCGTTGTGACTTACAAATAGATGACGTAGTTTTTTTTCTTAAAATCTCATTTCTGAGACATGTGGCTATTTTTCTACGGGCACCACCATTTGGGTTTTGAACTATCTGAACCACCAGTTCCAATGTATCATCAGAAAGGATTTCAAAATTGCTCTGAACCAGCTCTTCAACTATTCCCAAAAATGTGTCCAGATCGACACTACCGCCATTAGCAATTATGGACACACCCTCAGACAGGGAGTCACCACGCAACTCCAGCTGAATCACATCATTGGGTCTAGCCAACTGCATAGCTCTACGCAATAAATGATCTAGTAAGTTTAGCAGCACATTATAGAAGTCCTCATAGCTGTTCACGTCGTGTAAGGATGCAAAGTTAAACCGTTGCCTAATTTCGACACAATTAAAGGAGGGCCTTTGCACCACTACCATGTCAGGACCACAAGTCACCACACCAACATCATCATTACTATTAGCAGCAGCAGCATGCACATCACCAGAACCTTGTGGGTTATCAGCTGTAGGCGTTAGTGGTAATTCATTAAGATTCCCCCCTTCCTGGTTTAGTCGATCTAAAGCATCATTCAGAAAACCAAAAGAGTCTGCTGCAGGGGTTAGTGCACCATCACCAGCGGTAAGGTTTGCCAAAGCCTCGTTCAACCGATCAAAGTAATCTCCAGCCATTTCATGCATGTCGTTAGTGTCGTGGTTAATATTATTAACAAGTTGTAGCAGATTTGGGTTTATAAAAACATTTGGAATGTTTTCAGCAGCTTGTGGGGTGTTGTTTTGAGTTATAGCATTAATTGCATGTAAAATTTGTGAGTTCATGTTCTCTGTGCTGTGTGCCCGGCCTAACTGATCTGGTTGTTGCCTGAAAACCTTTTTTTCTTAGACTCTAATCAAGTTGTTTGTAAGAAATGTTTTCTTTCTTATATGGTTGTTGAAAAACTTAAGTTTAGGTCTGTGTCTGTATTCAGAAAAAGAGAAGGCATAAAACATTCTCCTCGCGGGAAATTTGAATTGATGTTTACCACATGGCCCGCGCTTCACAGGGCACCCCACCTGTTCCGATACATCCCCACTTTGCGTCACGGACGTGTCTGTGTGCCTGTGTACTCCCCCCGTGCTTAACAGGGGACCTCAGCTGATAAAATATTTTGTTATAAACAGTAGTTTGAATTACACTGTTTTACAAAATCCTGTATAATTATTCAACACGATTTTGAACCCATTCAAACATTTTGCTGCCTATAGCTACCAAACACATCTATATGGCTCCTAACGTGCACAATTTTAATTTTAAACCCTTTTTAAAGACTTAAAAATGAAGTAGCTAGCATCCCCATGTTTTCTTTCTGACATGGGGTGTATAAAAACCCCTATTATCTCTATTATCTTTATTCATTTATAAAACCCTCAACGCACTTGCCCCATTGGAAAAGCAAGGATGCCTTTGCCATGTGCATGGATTCACAGAGGCTAGAAAATACCATAAACATCCATTTGTACCAACACATGATGTCAATGTAGGCTTTAGCTAAAAATATTTTTAATACAACATTTTATGAAGATCAGTGTAATTATTCAATATGTTTTATACACCCTTATATGGTATCTAACGTGTGCAATCTCCACTTAAACCCCTTTTTAAAGGCTTAAAAATGTGAGTAATATTATGAAAACCTTTTTTCTTAGACTCTAATCAAGTTGTTTGTAAGAAATGTTTTCTTTCTTACATGGTTGTTGAAAAACTTAAGTTTAGGTCTGTGTCTGCATTCAGAAAAAGAAAAGGCATAAAACATTCTCCTCGCGGGAAATTTGAATTGATGTTTACCATAGGGCCCGCGCTTCACACGGACACCCCACCTGTTCCGATACATCCCCACTTTGCGTCACGGACGTGTCTTCTGCATCTCCCGGCGTACAAAACGTCGCCGACTATTGATTGATGGGGCTCTTCGAAACTTTGTGTGGGGGGCATTGCTCTAAAGCTACAGTGGCTCCTCCCTAACTCTGTCCATGCTTACCGGCTCGCTGTGGCCATTTTGATCCTCGCTACTCAGCTGTGAACATCTACCTAGAGACCCTCCGCTTCTGTTTTGTCGCAGGAAATCAGCTAAGTAACTAACGCTTGTCCTTTTTTCTACTTTCTTAAAAACCTCTCTTATACCGATTTAACACTCTCCGATTCGGCTTGTTAAGACTATGCATACATGCCTGGGCTTGTTTTCTTTAAACTAACGTCCAAAGCACTGCTTTAAAACTTAGTTACTTACATATTCTCACATATTGCCTGTTTTACTGGTAAAGGATAAAACGTTTTTTTTTTTTAAGTTTCAAGTTGCACAAACACTTTGCCCCACAAGGAGTGTAGTTACACCAAGCATTCTGAACATTTAAATTTTTTATTTTATTTTTATTTATTTATTTATTAAAATTTTTTTTTTTTTTCTATATTTTATCCCCACCATCTGGCAGCCACAACCCCACCCTTTCCCCATACCCTTATCCCTCACCAACCAAACCATATCAGAGGTCAAAAGGTCAAACTGATCAATCAAATCTTGACAATATGTACATCATAGAAAACCGGACCATATCAGAGGGCAAAATATTAAGGGGGCGGGGCATCAATCAATCATTTTTTGACAATAGGTGCCTCATATTTCTCTCTTACATACTGTATTTCAGGTTAAACATACCCAACATTCAGGTAAAACATTACCCTCTCTATGTCTCCAATGACCAGTGTCTCCCACTATTTTCCTAAATATTTCAATAAATATTTCAGGATTATTGGCAAAAGTTTGTTTTGGTCATATTCACGTGAATTGTCTTCCAGCAGTGTTTTCTGGCTACTGTAGCCTATTGTGTGTATACGTTAAGGAATCCTAATTTTACGCCTTGGTGGGGCGGCATGCCCCATACCTATACAGCACAGAGAATTCGGCACTTTTCAGGATTCCCCACAGAAATAACTGCAATGACCACAGACTCTCAGCCCTTAAAAACATTAATTTCTGTACCTTCTGACCCCATTTCTACAGACAGAATTCACAGACAACTTCACATGTCCACACAATAAAGCTCCAAATTTAGGGGATTTCAGTTTTTCTCCTCCTTCTTTTTCCTGCCTGATTACATCATCAATGTACCAAGCCCACAAATAATGTTTCCCCATTGGACATTTAAGGTATATCAGCAAATAAACACATTGAATGCACACGCACAATGACATCTACACTACTGCACTCATTTAAAACAGCTACATTTTGCTATTCCTACTGTATATCTCCTTCACTGTTAGCTCACCGGGTACAGTGTCTGACTTTGACACTTTTGGATGACTGATAGGCGAGGTTCGAGCCCCCCTCGGACTCATGAAAACCTTTCACTCATTACACTGCCTTGCTGGGTAACTCAAAATAAAACATTAACACTTTTGCTTTTGCATCTGTATAATCTCTGTGGGAATCTCATTTATATTTCTTAAATACACAAAATACACCCACAGTTTACACAGTTCTGCTTTCGCCATTTTCACCAAGTTTAACGTTAGCTACCTTGCTTATGACACGACAGACTGACTGTATTAGTAGTGCAGATGGCTGTGAGAATAATGAGCACTAAAATCAGCCTTGCACTTTGGTCCGGTAGGTAATGTTACTGGTCGTATAAAAACTGGTGCAAGATAATTATTTTCTCATGGCAGGTATGTCGCAGGGGTTCTGGGGTGGTACTGTAACCACAAAAATAAGACAAAAAGTTTTGACAGTGGCTGCACGCAATGTTATTCAGAAGAACGGTAGGACTAACTGATGAAGTTGCACGTCACATATAGGCTACTTCATTGCGTGCAACATGCCTACAGTTTTATTCTGCAAATCCAACAATTGTATTGATTTACTAAATCCAACAATTTCTTTCTTCAGTCTACTTAATATTACTGCGTACAACCACTAGCCAATATTTTGTGTGTGTGTGTGTGTGTGTGTGTACTACACTTCTATATGTAGGCTAGTGTTTTTTATTTTATTTTTATTTAACCATTATTTAACCAGGAAACCCCCATTGAGATTGAAATCTCTTTTGCAAGGGGGACCTGACATGAAATACAAAGTTGCCCAACAAGACTTACACCTAACAAAATGTACAAACATCAAATGTGGAATGAGACAGAGGTGTAACAATAATTAAAAGTAGAGAAGAGGTTAAAAGCAGGAGCATACTTTGGTCACAGAGTCATGAATTGTATGTTTAAAGTCCAGAATTGAAATTAATTTATCAAGTTTAAAATTCTTTTGCAGATTGTTCCAACTGTAAGGTGCAAAATATCTGAAACTCATCTTACCGAATTCAGTAGGGGGACGAGGGACTTTAAAGAGTATCACGTCCCTAGAGCAGAGGTGATAACTATGTGAATTTCTAATTAGCAGACAACTGAGGTAGAAAGGGAATAGACCAATTATTGTTTTGTGGATGAATATGTACCAGTGGGTCAATCTGCGCAGAAGTAAAGAAGTTAACCCAGACTATTCATATAGGAGACAATGATGGGTTAAATATTTCGCACCTGTAATGAAACGTAAGGTATGTCATGCAGAAGATGAAGCATGCATATAAAGTACATCTCCATAATCTAAAACAGGTAAAATAAAAAGTAGCTGTGATGAGTCTCCTCTTAACTTTGTAACTAAAACAAGATTTATTCCTAAAATAGAACCCCAACTGTTCTCAGTTTCTTAATTAATTTATCGATATGCAATTTAAAACTAAGCTTATCATCAAGCCAGATTCCAAGGTATTTATAGCAAGAAACTCTTTTAATACACTTGCCATCAACAGTGCTGTTTTTCAATTTATCCAAGGATCGGGAATGAGTCCTTGAAATCGCTAGACATTTGGTTTTGTCTGCATTAAGAACCAGCTGCAGATCCAAAAGTGCAGACTGAATATAATTAAAAACATTCTGAAGTATTTGGAAAGCTTGAACAAGGATGGGGGCACAGCAATAAAGAATCGTATCATCAGCATATGAATGGATATTACAATCAGAGTTGGTTAAAACATGCGAAAGGTTATTAATATCAATACAAAATAATACAGGACCCAGGATAGAGCCTTGAGGGACTCCTTTAATCACTTCCAGAATGGAGGACTTATGGCCATCCACAAATACACATTGGGTTCTACTGGAAAGATAATTTGAAAACCAATTAACTGCATTAGACCCAAGATGGAGTGGTCAACTGTATCGAAAGCCTTAGAAAGGTCAAGAAAAAGGGAAGCACAGTATTGTTTATTGTCAAGGGCTTGGACTATGTCATTGATTACTACGGAGGCTGCAGTGATTGTACCATGACCAGACCTGAAACCAGATTGCATATTACTAGGTATATTGCTATCATGTAAGAACTGCTTGATCTGAGAATTTACCAGGGATTCAAATATTTTTGCCAGCATAGAGAGTTTTGAAATGGGACGGTAACTGTTGAGGTCAGAGGGATCACCACTTTTAAACAAGGGGAGCACATAGGCTGCTTTCCAATCATTGGGCAGATTGTGCGTTAAAAGAGACAAATTAAAGATGTGGGTGAGGGGTTCTGCAATAAGAGCAGCAGCAAGCTTTAGAAGCCTTGGGACTAATAGATCAGGACCAACTGATTTTCTAGGATCTATTTTCCTTAATGCTTCAAGAACATGAGCAGAAGGAATTGAGTGAAAAGCAAAAGGCTCAGTTCCAGCTGAAGACAGTGAAACTTTAGGCTTAATAATTCCTGGTGACCCCATGCTTAGATGGTTAAAAATATAACCCACAGATATAAAATGTTTGTTAAAAAGATTGACAATATCAGCCTTATTTGTCACTGGCTGAGTATCCAACATAATTTTCTGAGGGAGAGAAGTGGAGGCGTTTGCAGCTAATGACTTGATGGTCTTCCAGAATTTGGCAGATTTGTTTTGATTATTAGTAAGAGAGCTCATATAAAACTCTGCTTTAAATTTCCTAGCCAGAGCAGTGCATTTGTTCCTTAAGAACCGAAAATTGGACCAGTCAGCTTGAGAGTCTGACTGTCTAGCTTTGGCCCAAGCAATATTTCTCTGATGAAACATATCTAAAAGATCAGCGGAAAGCCAGGGGTTATCTCTCCCTTTCACCTTGTACCTTTTTAATGGAGCAATGTTGTCTGTAACTGCTTGAAAGTGTGTTTTAAAATAATCCCAAGCAGTATGAACGTCAGGAATAAAATCAATTAAATGAAAGTCACACGTGTGTAAATCATGAAGAAATGCCTGTTCGCAAAAGTTCTTAAAATTTCTTTTAAAAATAAAGTGGGGTTTAGTTTTAGATATTTTCGTACTCCTGACACACGCTATGACACAATGATCACTGACGTCATTTGGGAATACAGAAGCCGCCTGGTATTTCTGAGGTGTGTTGGTAAGAATCAAATCAATAAGAGTAGATTTATCAGGTGATTTCGTATTGGGTTGTGTAGGAAAACTGACAAGTTGAGAGAGATTAAGAGCGTTACAAATGCATTTGAAAGGGTCAGAAACAGGAGTTAACCAATCCCAATTTAAATCCCCCATTAAAACAAACTCTTTGTCGTTAAATTCCAAACTGCCAAATGATCGCGCAAGGAGCAATAGCATCTCTTGAAGCTGAAGGAGTCTTATAACAGCCTAACACAGTGAAATGAGAATCATTAGATAAATTAATTTTAACAGCAAGAAACTCGAACTGCTTTGGAATCGACATAGATTTTATAACCACAGAATTAAATTTAGATTTTACATATATAGCAACTCCTCCTCCCTTTTTGGGTCTGTCTGATCTAAAGATATTATAACCGTCTATGGCAATAACCCCGTTGGGGATAGACTTGTTGAGCCATGATTCAGACAGGACAATTACATCAAGATCAGTAGTAAGGACCCACACATTTATAAGATCCAGTTTAGGAATGAGACTTCTCGCATTCATGTGCAAAAGACCAATACCATTTCTTAACTTACAATCTGCAGGTGTGGTAAAACTAAGATCGATGGCAGGTCCAGGGTTTGGCTGAATATTCCCAGAAATTAAAAGTAAAAGAACAATTAGAAGTCTCGATCGTGAAACCCTAGCACTAGGCATATCATTATTAGAGACACCAGGACTGGGAATGGACTCGGGCCATACAACAAAAGATTGTAAAATCAGAAAGAGGCAGTCATGCATACAATGTTCAAGACTTAAGGTATTTATATTAGCCTCCAAAGAGCAAGGGACAGTGTTAGATGCTGATAAGAAATTATTTTAGAGTTTGCACATATTTGGGCAGAGCTACTAGCTTAACTAGCCAACGTTTTCCATTACCATGTCTGTACTTTATATTTCTGAGATTAAGTACCTACAATTGTAGGATAGCTGTATTGACATAAAAGTACGTTCGTTAGACCAGCATCATTTATTGACTATGAAAATCCCACTTTACATTTAAAACCAAGTTTTCCATCGGATATTGAAAGCAAAACCTAAAATGGACCACATCGTGTCACCAACACGATTTCCTTGCGCCAATTGCACTAGCAACTTGGTTTTGTGGTGGAGAGAATGAGGAGTGTTTGAAAAAGTTTGTTACTGGATTGTATTGTGCTTTCAAGTGTATATTTGATATTATTTTGGCCTTTTTGTTCAAACAAAACCCCCATATTACAAGTAAGTTGAAAAGTGAAGAGGATTGATATCTGTGAGCACCATGTTTATTCGGCTAACTCTACCTAATCAGCCAGATAAAACGCAAGTAATTTACGAGGTCTAATGGTTTTCTGCCCTCCGGTATCCCCTCTTTCTCAACCTCTCTCTCCCTCTTGGGCTGTCTCCTGCTCTGTGCGATATGTTTAGTTACTCCTTCTCCGCCATTAACGATAGCTTTACCTGTGATAAGTGTAGGTTAAATGCTAGGCTGACGGAGAAGATTGCTGAATTGGAAACTTGCATCCGTACCTTACATGAAATTCTAGATAGTGAGAAGTTTATAGAATCCTTCTCGGTTCCGGATGCACCAGTTAGTCTGTCTACAGTTAGCACCCCGGCTGAGCCTTTGCAGCAAGGCGGGTGGATTACAATTCGGGAACGTAGTCGAAAATTTAAGCCACCAGTGCTCCAACGTCCTATTCACATTTCAAACAGGTTCTCACAAGCTCACAATCACTGTCTTTCAGCAGAATATGCAACCAGTTGCGCAAACCCATTTGCATCAGCCCGCCATTTCACCTGTCTTCCACCACGCCATGTGCATTTCCCTGAGCTTATAAAGAAATCACATGGGTGTAATCCCACCCCCAGGACCACCTGGTTCACATCACTTGATGCCAGCCACCAATTATAAAAAGAAATGGAAATATTATATGTGGGATTGTATGTGTGTGTGCGAATGTCTCATGTACTTGTAACAATGTGTTATTTTTACTGTTTGTGTCAAATGTCTAGCGTGTAAATATTTCTGTTTAAATGATTGGTTGAATAACACATATCACTGCTATTTTCACTGACCATGTTAAATGTACTCAATTCTGTGTCTGAGCTCAAAGCACTGCCAAACGGAGCTACAGAACAGACTTAATGTAGATGGGGGTAGATGGCAGCTACCACTGCAGTCTCAGTTTACAGGGAGGAATTTTTGTATTTACTTAAAATTGGTGTGTAGATATTTTCTTTTATGCCTTTATTTTCTTTTCTCAGGGTTGTAGATTATTTATGAAATTGGTTTCATGTTTTTGTATTGTTCATTTATTGTAGGTGGCTGTTCTAAGCTAATGTATTTAATATATGGTGGTTCATGCCAGGGGAGGAGCTGCTTGTATAAAGCACTGAGTTCCTCCTGGCAGTGCTGACTCAACATGCATAGCAGACTTTGGGCCACAAGGCATAGCCAAATTTAGTAAAGTACTGCGTTTCTTCTATTTCATTATTTTTTCCTTTTGTTAGGTACAGTTTTTATCTTCTAGTATTTTTGTTCACTGTATATATTTTTGCACTCATTTGAGAACTAGCACTGTAAAAAAAAAAAAAAAAAAATTCACCGGGTTCTTTGACCTCACTGCTGCTTTGCCACGTTTGTTTTCTTCCGGCTATCGGAGTTACCCTTACAGTGCCACTTACAAAGTAGGGTATTAGATGCTGTGGGTAGATACCCGGGGAGAACACAAAACAGCTACATTTGGAGCAACTGTGACCAGTGACATAGTTATGGATGCTGGCTTCTGGATGACAGTTGGTAAGTCTAATTTGAATATTACAAATAGCAAAATGCCTACCCTTACTATAAAGTGTAGATTTTATTTGAGCTATTACATCTCCACAGTAAACCTAATATAGCCTATACCCTATACTAAAGTTAACATTTGCCATTTGTAATATTCTAATAAAAGGTACCCTTGTCAGCTAGAAGCCATATATATTAAAATGTTGGCCTATAATTCTAATTCAGTCCGACCACCAGCCAAAGACATAAGTCATTCAAGAGACTGAAACAATGAATACGTTCATGGTAATTCAATTTGCCATGGCTCAACAGCTTTTTATTAATTATTTTGTTGATTGAGGCACAATGACTTACACCTTTCAGGTTTGCAAGTAATTTCCTTAACGCTTTGGGTAAAAAAGCGCTATATAAATTCAGTCCATTCAACATGTGATCATTGCAGTGCGTGCATTGGGTATTAACTGGGTACCAGTTATCTGGGTATTCTGATAATTGAATCATTATATTATGCCATAATTCACCAGTATTAAATATCGCAATTAATGTGTGCATAGAGGTGTTTCTGCTATTCTAATGCCAATAGAGAGGCAAATAATCACAACATTTACATTAGCTATTGAGTTAGGACTCAAATCCTGATGTAAGAAAAGAAAGTGTTAATTTTCTAACAGTTTATTAAGAAGAAATTTTAGAAGGCATATTTTTAAAAAGTGGATTTAAGGCATTTTGTTGTTTTTATTGGCTCTGTATTGTCTTCACTACAATGGCAGATATTTCAGGAATTTAAAACAATTATCTCACGTCAAAGGTTGAAACTTTTCCAATGTCTACTTTCGCTATTTTTGCTCCGCTTTTCGTACTGGTGCATACTGTCATGGTTCTGTGGTTTGTCTGCGTTTCTCTTTTTTGGCCGCCAGATGGCGGAACTTCGGTTTTTAGTTCTGTTCATTTACCCTGTCTAATTGTATTATTGTTTTCTATTATTCAATTATTGTTTTTTGGTTGTCTCGTTTTCCCTTCCCTCTCTGTGGCCTGATTGTGCATTATGCCCTGCTGTGTCTCGTCAGTGTCTTGCCTATTTAAGTGCTTGTCTTCCCTGACTCGGGTGCTGGATCCTTTTTCTTGTGTGCATATTGGATTGTGTTTCGGTTTTGTGCTCCTTCTTGTTCTTGTTACTCAGTGTTTTGCCGTGAGTGTTTTCCTCCCTGCCCGTGTTCTGTTTTTGCATTGTTTTTTGAATTTCTGCATTTTCTCTGGTTTTGCGCATTAAGATCTTAGTCCTTTTTTTGACTGCCCTGCGAGGCTTTGTTTTTGTTCCCTTTTGTTTTTTGTTCTTATTTAAAGCAACTTTCTCAGTTTGGATTTTCCCTGTGGATTTTGAGTGTTTTTTGACTCTGGGTCCATTCCCTCGCCTCCCCTGACACATACACCGTTAAATCTCTCTAAATTACACTCAGGAGCATGCACATAATGAAAAATCATAGAGTAAACTTAAGGACTAGCAGAGGACTTTCTGAGAATCACCTGGTGCAGAAATCCATTTCCATGCTAATACGGAACTACATTTTCCACGCTCCATTTCCTCCCTAAACTTAATAAGAAGCACATCCTGTGTTAGTATGGTACTTTGTAAATCCATATTAAAATGCAACTGCATACTAAAAAGTGAAGGCACACTGCAACCCCCATGGTACCCAGTGTTTGCTCTGTTATTATTCATCAAGTACTGTGGCTTTTGTAAAAATGTATTCATTTATTTTACTTACCTCCTGTGTCAGTCTCTGCTACTGGATCCTGACCCTGAGCCTTGTGTCAGTAGTTGAAGACAGGTGGCATATTATGGTGTGAATCATTTTGTTGTTCAAAGCATAGATGCACTTTAGAGGCATTTAATTGAGATTTGTACATTTATTCAAATTCAATATGAGATTACAGATGCATGTCATTAGAACAAAGGGCTCCACGTGGAGATTACTTGAAGGTAAATTCCACTTTGAAACACTGAACTGTTTTCATTACAAAGTAATTTATTAACTTGTAGGAGATGATAAAATCAAGAGAGCAAGTGAAGAATAAGCAATTGTTGATTCTCAAGCACAATGGTTAATTACCTACATTCATAACATGCTATTAAACATTGTAGTTGATAGTCAGCAGTGATAGCAAACCTTGTTAAAATGTTTTGCTTAAGCATGAAATATTCTAGGTTGAAAGGTCTTTGTTGTTTTGTATACAATAAAGGGCATCAATTTTGTTGTAAAACAAACAAGCTCACATAGAAGAACTTAAACAAATAACACCAGTAATCAGGAAGCAACACCATTTACATTACATTTCTCCTAAAATGGCTTCATAACAGGCCTTTATTTTAAATTTCAAACAATCGAGACCTCTCACAAGAATATGTATATGTGTGTGTGTGTGTGTGTGTTTCTGTGTTTGTGTGTGTATGTGCATAGAAATTTGAATATATTAACAAGTAAATTATGACATATATAATTAGCATCATACAGTCACTTCCATGATATAACTTTTTTTTACTAAAAAAATCTGACGTTTAAGTTACTTTTTATACTGTTCTGAAATCTGCTTTCATTTCAAGGTTCCGTCTTGACGAAACCTTAACTGAGAGTGAGACGAACAAAACAAGATTATATGGATGATATTGTCCCTTGGAAATTTCTCAAAAGTGCTATTCGTATCGTCAGCAGATCAATCAATCTGCCTGTTACTTTTGCTATCAGATATCATAGACCTCCTGTGTGGCTGATAAAAACAACTCATTGAAGTCTCTAACCTCTGCCCACTCTTAGGCATCGTCAGTTTACTGTGCAGTGTCACAACATCTGGGTTTTTGACGTTGCCATCTGCTTCTTTGTTAAAGGAACATTGAGATGCTGTGGTCTCAGAGTTATTTTTGATTGATGACAGGGGAAGCTTATCACTATCTCCTAATGGTGGGTGATCTGTGAAGGGAAAGAGAGCGCTGAACAGAATGAGACTTTGTGGTCTATTTGGCCTAGTCCTGAGGGATTGTCTCTGTAGTGTTGTGGATTTTTCAAATCTAGCAGAGTTGTTGGAGGCCTCCTCTTTGGAATCAGGTTTCCATCTTAACACAGGTTTATCTGCTGGGAATGTGGCCTTACACATCTCAAAGGAATTGCATGTTTTTACATGCCTGTGTATCTTGGACAATGGTTTATCAAATTCCATCTCATTAGAGGTTAAAGCTGGGCGAGAGTGTAGCACTCCCATTCTGCTGCCTGCAAACAAGTTTTCTTGTTCATTCTCCTGCGATGACTCTGGCTTTTTCAACTGAAGGGCTTGAGGTATTTGGCAGTACTGCATCTTTGGAGCTATCACTGGAACTGATTTAGCCTGGCAAGTCTTAACTATGAAAGATGTTCTAATAGAGGACACACTGATGGGAGCAGAGTTGCGACGCATGGCAGTTTGACGATCAGTCAGAAACATTTCTAGCTCAAAAGATGAACGGTTGTATTTGGTCTCAACTATCGCTATTGACGCTCTTTTGTTCAAAAAAATATCTGGAAATGCATGCTGACCTAACTTTTCTATGTGTGACATTCCCTGATCCAAGTTCAGGGAATAGGGTCTCTTGTGCTTTAGAGGAGTTGTTTCTTTAATTTTTTCAAAATCTAATGTATCTTGAGATTTTTGTTTTTTGGGCTTTAGAAAAGAATGATTACTTTTTTGTTCTAGAGTTTTTGTCAGTCTTCCTACAGATTTTGCTTCAGCTCTGTTTTCCGGGTTCTGTAGATTTTCCACACTTTGCCCTTTTAAGTTCGGACATTTATGAACAATTTTTCTAACAGATGGCACAGTTCTCATACTAGTATTGAAGCTGTCAACAATATCTTTTCCTTTGTTGATGTCTCCCATTAAACATAAAGTCAGTTCTTCTGATTTTAATAAAAAATCAAATGTTTTAAGGGAATGGAGTGGGCTAGTCACCCATTGTTTTGTGGTACTGCAGTCTTCCCAGGGCTCTACCTGCTCTGAATCCTCTGAATTTCTCTGCCAAGTGTTCTCGTCAACTTTATCTGGTAGATCCAGGGATTTTTGTCTTTCTTCCATTGGCTTTGTGACAACGATATTCCTGAGGTCATTCTTTTCACCACTGAAGATAGCTCCTGTGCACTTTTGCTTGCCATGGTTTCCAGTTGTTTTTGTTAGTTCCCCTGAAATAGAACCACAGTTACTTTATTATGACTGAAGCACATTTTATACATTACATTACATTACAGGCATTTAGCAGACGCTCTTATCCAGAGCGACTTACACAACTTTTACATAGCATTTTACATTGTATCCATTTATACAGCTGGATATATACTGAAGCAATTCCGGTTAAGTACCTTGCTCAAGGGTACAATGGCAGTGTCCTTACCCGGGAATCGAACCTACGACCTTTCGGTTACAAGCCCAGTTCCTTACCCACTGTGCTACACTCCTCCGGCTATACTTTCTGAATCACTTTTAATTGAGACTTGGTTGAAGCCCATTTCCTTCCCTGTATGTAAGATGTATAGACCGATTATATGGCTAAGGAAAGCTCTTTTTGTGTCTGTATGTACTGTAATTTTACTCCATGTAGCAACAGTCTACTTTCAGAGAATTGTTTCTCATCTAATCAGCAACTAATCACTGCACCCATGCACCCAGTGGATGCATACATGGCTATTTGTCAATTATTGTCAATTATAGTTCTGAATTTCGCTTCCGCTAAATCTAAAATCAATTTTTTCTCCTCTTATTTTTACGCATCATAGACATGCAAGATGCACTGTGTAAATAACTCTGGAGTTTCTGGAAGGTGTATTTTCATCACTTCACAGAGTTAACGGCTTCCATTTGCAGCCACTGATATAACTAACACAGTTAGCATGCTGCCCATATTGTCTAATATTTTTGTACTGGACACATAGGGATGAAATTGATATCAATCTTATTGTCTAACTATACGTAAGTTAGGCAAAAAGCAAATTCCCCCAAAAAGTCAGACTATTCCTTTAAGGGCTGTTAATGTAATTTTCTCTGTTTAATACAAGGTACATGAGTAAATCACTTTTTCTTGTACAGTAGGTGTCTTAAGGTGAACATATTTACCAGCTTTGTAGGTAGACTCAGTTTTATCCTTTGTAATGTCAGGCTCAATGATTTTCGGAACAAGGTGAAGAATGGGCCAAGGCCCATTTTCTTCCTCGATACATTTCTTGCCCTGTGGAAAAAAGAGGTTTTTATTCCACTGAGATACACATCTGTTTTAACACTAGTGTTAAAATTTAAATTTGACCGGACAAACTTGTTGCTTTCATAGATATTTCCATTGCCTGTTCATGACCTAGTGACAGGGATTAAAGTGGAAAAAAAATTCATCTTTGTCAAGTCAACTTCACAGCAACAGCTATGACTGCAGAGAGTGTGTAGTCATCATAACTTAAAGAGAGATTACAATCATGGACGTCGGGGTGGGGGGGTGGATAGTTACCGTTGGGGGGTGAAAAGGAAAATCACCAGAAATGCCACATTTTCAGATGTGACTGACCTTTTCAAATGTGAACTACAATTTTCACATTTGACTTCAAATAGCATAGGTTGCCGTTTCCCGTTCTCATCTTAAAAGTGTGATTATTTTTATAGTTCACATGTGTACTCTTCACATGTTGGGTGTTCAAATGTGTTTTTTTAACACGTGATTTTTTCCCCAAGGGACAGAAAGTTGGTGGGGATGGAGGGAGTGTGAGGGGGCACAAAAGTGCACATCTAAGTACATGGAATTTCTTATTTTTATTCATTTTTTAAGTGAAAAATATACATACAATCATTTTTTAACATAAAATATTTGTTCTCAGTTTACCATGTACACAGATTTTAGTGTTCATCTTGAGGTGTGAAAGTTGCTAAAACAATGGCTAGCCCAATTACTGTATTATCTCAACATCAACAAATTGCGCTTCGCTCAGAAGGATGTATGTTTTACATTGAAAGAAAGTTAATATGGTGTTATTACAAGAAACTAATTTACCTTCCTAAATATGTTCCAAGATTACAAAATAGACATATAGCAAATGTAGTATCAGGAGATAATTCCAGGAAAAAATGGCGTTGCCATTTTAATTAGAAAGAATCGTAAGTTTAATTTTGAGAAGACTGGTTCCAATATTAAAAGCAGAATTGCATTTTCCTGTATGTGGATCGAGGGTAAGAACATTGGGCCTCACTCACCAAAATCTTCCTAAGTTTTTTCTTAAATTTGTTCTTGAGAAAGGTCCTAAGAAAAGTCTAAGTCAGATTCACAACGTGTTCTTAAACCGCAGAATTGTTCGCACATGTGTTCTTAAAATGGTGAATCCCATTGTCCTCGTAAATGGAAAGCACGTGCCAGTTGTTCCTAATTAGCATAGGTAAAAGCCCCACCAGTCCCCATAAAAGGGCATGAGACTGCAGGGCTGTGTGCACACAGAAATCGAAAAGAAAAGTTGAGAGCGAAGTCATTAGTGCCCAAACGAAAATCTAAAGACGGTGGAGCACCGGACTCCAAACTTAAGAAAAACTTCAGTAGTTCTGAAGCGGCGGTATTGCTGCAGAAAGTGAACAGCAAACGACCTGTCATATTTAGTAGCGTCAGTAGTGGATATAAAATAACACAAAAAAGATGCATGGGATGCTATTACTTGTTCAGTGAATGCTATATCCGAAGAAGGGCGTACAACTGATGAAGTAAAAAAAAAAAAAAAAGGTTAGTGTCAAATCTGAGGCAAAAAAAAAAAAATTCTGGTGGGAGTGGGTGCAAGGATTTGCGTGTTATGCATTCAAACGACAAAGCGCTTCTCGTCACATTAATACCGCTAATTAAATCAACCGGCAGTAAACTGCATCGGAGTAAACCCGTCGCTGCACAAAACACTGCACAAAAAATGTATTGCCAGTCATTTTGGTGACGCCTCTGAATAACTGTTCTCTTCTTCAACATGTCCATGTGTTTAAAAAGTGTTACCTAAGTGCTTAGTTTGTATTCAAAATTTAAACATTTGCTTTTTCAGTATAGACTAATCATTGCATAATTGAAACCCCCAAAAATAAAAGGTCACTACAATGGTTTGTTTTTTATCATTTATTTACAGATGAACTCCCGCTGAGGCAACCACCCTCTGAGGTGGAACCTGGCACCTTAATGCTTTGTAAAATAATGAAAATAATTATTTAAAAATATTTTAAATGATAAAAATATTATTGTAATTTAAATCCTATAACATTATACAACTGTAGAATTGAAGAAAATGCAATAACCAGTTATTTTGCACAAACATGTCAGCACTTGTGCGTAAGTGTGCTCTTGAGTGTGTGCAGATTCTGTTCTTACCTAAGAACAAATCCCAAATAAGAAAACATTGGTGAATGTCAGAAGCTTCGTAAAAACTGCATAAGTGGGTTTTAAGAAGAAAATTCTTCTTAAGAACGATTGGTGAATGAGGCCCATTCTTCTTAAGAACGGTTGGTGAATGAGGCCCATTGTATTTTTCAGGGTATATGCTCCGGCCATCTTTGATGGACAGAAGTCAGAAAAACATTAGCACACTGTGAATATTTATTCATCATTGGATCAGACAGAAGTACATACTAGGACAGTAATTTGGACTGTTCAAACCAGTCTATTTTGAACGAGCAAGCTTTATTATCCAAAGCATTTAGAATATTCACAAACATTTGAATATAATTGATATCTGGTATATGCAAAACCCGACCGCAAGAGACTATACTTATTACTTATCACACTATCAAATGTTTTCCAGAATTGCTTACATCTTATCATCTCCAGTGTTGCCTAACGTGAGGAATGTGTATTTTCTATAACACTATCTTTGCAATCTTGGAGCATTTTAAATTACCCTTACATTTACGTAGTAAATTCTCTAGGTGGAGGTTTAATAACACACTGCATCAAAATGAAGAGTTCCTTACTGTGACGACTTTGTGTCTAATATTGTTTTTATTTTTGTTGTAGTTACAGGAGTTGGCCAGTGTATGGGGTGCCCCTTTTTCTAATTGAGAGCACCTGGGGGGAAACACTATAATAAGGAAGCCCCAGTGCTTTCTCTCTTTCTCACTCAGTTCTAGGTAATCCTGCACCAGGTTGGGCGGTTGGACGGCCTGCGGGTTTTTTCCTTCACCTTCCATTCTTCAGAGGTTTTGCGTTGCAAATTCACATCCCATTGTTGCACACGTGCATCCATACACATTTAATATAAATACCCTACATTTCACTCATACATGCATCATTGTCTTCTTAATACATCATTCCTTTGTTTAACCCTCTGGGGTCGAGAGCTTCGCCGGCGGAGCTCGACAAGATGAAATTAACTTTCGTTTCTATTTGGATGATTAACTTCACATGCTGTTATCATACAGACGCAACAAAAACATTGACAGAAACCTTAGAATCGCGACTTTCCAATGCGCCCATTGGCAAATAATATGAATCATTTTAAAAGTTTTAAATTTGATCAATTAGACCATGTATGCTTCGTTAAACTTTACTCATTACTATGTGAATTTCGCTCAGCAGGAAGTCCGCCCAAATTGCATTCACATGTTAACAACATTATAATTACTCTCCATAGAAGGAGACTAAAGGAGGGGCGATGCGAGATCCATGTGAGAAATGCCAAGTCTGCGAAAGCGGGATAGAATGTCAAAGTGTCGCCTAATTCACATCTTTTGAGGTGAACATTTCGCTTAATTTTGGAAAATGGTCTGTCCGGAAGCCGACACTGATGAAGAGCGGTGTCATTTCGAACAGCGAACTGATCCAGCTGAGGATCAACTTCATGCGTAAGTATATTTCTTATGATCATATTGGTAAATATGTGTACTGTATTGCAACGTATCTGTGTGTTTGTAGGAATATCCAGCAATATGCGCGTTTGTAAATTCCCACACTACAAACGATTCGAACTATTGCATCTCAAAATTATAGGCTAGGTTCTCTGCGTCTGGTTGTGTTAGAAGTATCAGGTAGACTGTATGTTTTTCGATCATATTCGTAATAAATAGCTCATGCCTGGCGTGTAGTGGCGTGGCTAGGATTCTAAAACTGTCCTTGCACAGTCGATATTAGCATACTCTAAGTAAGTTTGGGAAATAGCAATAAAATAACCATTTAGCTAAACAGACCTAGCCTACTTCAGACTGAGGCATTGTTATTGATGAGTTGCATGTAGTTTAGTTGGAATATCAGTGTTTATTTAGTTTAGCTAATGTTGTTTCATTGATAGCTTGCATTATTTGTAAATGTGCGCTGTATTACATTCTCTGTGTGTTTGTAGGAATGTTCACTAATATGCGCGCTTGTAAATTCCCACACTACGAACGATTCTAACCATTGCTTCTCAAAATTATAGGCTACCTCTCTGCGTCTGGTTGTGTTTGTTTGGTTCTTTGTTTGTATATGATGTCACATTTCATAAATTTTGTTTTCATTAGTTAGTGGTTTGTCCCTTTTTTGTAAAGCACATTTAATTTTCACCTGTTGAAGGAAATGTGCTATATAAATAAAGTTTGATTTGATTTCACATTTCCTAACAATTTTGTTTTTATTATATTTGCAGAGATGTTGATCAGGAAACACGGCCTAGTTCACCACTAGCTAAGAGGCCAGGCAGGCGTTGCAAGAGTACACCAGTCTCATCTCATCTTCCATGCAGTTTACTTCAATAAATGTTCTAAAATCAAAAGATGTCTTTGTTTCTGTCTTCTAAATGGCTCACTGAGTCTTTGTGTTAGTGGTGGGGAGGCATGCGGCCAGGTGTGAATAGCCTACTTAGCTGGCAGGTATTCCTACCCAATGCATATTCATTACGGAAAGGCCATTTGCCCTCCCATTCTCACCTGGTGTTGAAAAATAGTAGTCACAACACTAACTTTTAGCAATTTATTTTATATTTCTCATTGGATTTGCTAAAATATTTTGTCATCTTTTGATACCCAAGACCTTGAAGAACACATTTCAGTGACCAAAAGTCTTAGTCACAATTGTTTAGTGTGTTTTATTACAACATTCCTGTGCATGTTCAAAACTACTGTTTACAGTTTGTGTGTTTTTAGAGCAGTTTACAATCCACACATGATTATGACCAACTTACTGCTGCCATATTATTGTCGCTGAGTTTGTGCTGAAAACAAAGATATGAAACACTTTGGAATCACTGTATATAAAGTTGATGAAATTTACACAAATGTCAGAGCATCGCACAATCACCAGTGTGCCTCATTTTACCCTTAGACCCCAGAGGGTTAAAAGTATACCTTGTTGTGTTGTCTCCCTTTCTGTCACGACTATAGCTTGAGTCATAACAAAATGGTAGCAGCGGAGGGATAGATTTCACGGTTTATCCTTTGTGTGTCTGCGACTGATAATTTGGCGGATTGAGTTCCGTAGTTGCATTGCAAGCTGGAGTGTGTTTATAGCCTGTTGCATGGCCTTCACTCTACTGTAACGTTTGGGAGACAGGGAGACATGCAAGGTTTTGTTTTCTTTGTTGTTTTTTATTTTGTTAATCGTCTCCGGAGGAGGAGGAAGTGTAACGCTCTGGGAATTTCAGTCCGCTGGGTTCTGCGGCTGTTTTGTCCTGCTAATCTATACCGGGTGAGTAGTACCTTCTGATGTTCGAGGCTGGTGATTAATTGAGTGTTGTTCCAGTCAGTGAAGTTAGACAGTGTTAACTGGGACGGGGGACAGGTTTGTTGTTGCTCTGGAAGGGACATATATATGGTCTCTCAATCCTTCAACTGTTGAGGATTTTGCCTAAATTTGTTTGTTGGGTAATTTGAAATTCTGCAATTTCCCTCGCATGTATTAGCACCACTGTTAGATGGAGCAGGTTTCGAGGGTTAGGTATTGTGTGGGACAGAGCGCTCAGCAAAGTTTATGACTAAATTGCCGATTCTGGCTTTTGTTGGTATTTTGTCCAGAGTAAAATTACTGGTGGCGTTGTTGTAGTATTGTGTATATGATTTGTTCTTGTTCCGCTGTTGAGCATTTGTCAGCGGACGGTCAGCTGAACTTGAGGCCAATATATATATTTTTTTTTCAAATACTAGACTGTCAGTGCGTGGCCTCAGAGGGTGCACGGGTTTAGCACACAGCCAAAATAAAATTGTTTTCCAGGATGGATGATGACAAGTTTCAACAGCTGGCGGCACTCCATTCTTCGCATGTGTAGTCACCTCCTTAACACCCCCATTGAACGTTTGATGATTGTCATGTGAAAGCGGTTTAACCACAGCCAACTCATCTCCAGTCTAGATTACCGCAACTCCCTCCTTCCATGCCTGCTGTGCCATGAAGCCACTACAACTTATCCAGAACACTGCGGCTCAACTTGTCTCCAACATACGTTCTCACGTCACTCCCCTGCTAAGTTCACTCCACTGGCTACCAGTCACTGCCAGGATCATGTCCTGACCCTGGCCTACACGGCAGCTGACAGGACAGCACCCGCCTACCTAAAAGACATAATTCAACCCCAACTGCCAGCTTGACCACTCCGCTCTACTCAAGCAGGGTGACTTGCATTCCCTGCCATTCGGGTGAATGGTTCTTTCTTGTCCCAAACACGGAGCTTCTCCACTCTAGCTCTACAGTGGTGGAACAAACTCCCTGTTCTGTTTGGTCCCTTCCCATTTTCTGCAGTGGTCTGCAGACAGATATCTTCAGACTGTACCTGGACTAACTATAACTATCGGGCAAGGGCACTCGCAATCTAGGATCACTCTCATCACTTGTATTCTTCTATCTTGTTACTCTAGCACTTCCGTTTTACACTTGTATCTCCATCTAGCACTTATATTGCACTTGTATCGTTATCTTGATGTTGTAGCTCATCATCATGTCTCTTTCTAGTTTGACTTACCATAACTTTCTGACCTAGCCTATGATTACTGTGTGAACTGGACTTGATGTTCATGGCTTTGTTCAAAACCCCCCATCAGACAATAAACAACAACAGGTTATTTTACCCAGGAGCAAATGTGTCACTGTCTACTCAGTAATGTTCAGTAATTCAGTAATTGAATCTTCAGATACAAATTTACTTATAAAGCACTATTGAAACTAATTTTGCCCAAATGATCACTGTTACGTCCTGCGATGTTCTGGGTACTTTTTCTGTGTATCTATTCCTACAGAGCTTTGATGTGCCAGTCCCATGAGATGATTGGCTGGACAGATGTGCCAGTCCCGTAAGATAATTGACTGAAGGGATTCAATGGATTGTGCCCATCAAGGCCTCTGCGGTATCTGATTGGCTCCTTTCTTCCCCGTGCTGTGGACCAACCAGGAAGCTGCTGCCACTGTAATAGCCTTGTGGTTGCCTGTGTTTGATGGTTTTTGCTCCTTTAGCCTGCCCATGCTGTTAGACCGCTGTTGTTAGATACTGAACTTTGTATAGCTTGTTAAGAATCCTGTTTATACTAGTTACCTCCTTGTGTGGCCTGCCTTAGTGTTGTTGATTGCTGTGTGTATATTGGGCACCGTGGGATGAGGGTAGGAGAAGGGTAAGATTGGGTGGGTGATTGATTACATTCATGTAGGTTCTCACTGTGTATAGAAACATTAGGTAAGGAGCAGGTGCCACTTTGTGTAGGTTTAGTTTGAGTAGGTTAGATTAGCATAGACAGATAGGTTAGGTTTATTATTTGGTCTCTTCTTATTTTGGTATCAGGACCAGGTATTTTAGTTTTAATACTGAGCTGTCAGTTTAGTACATTTTTGTTTTACTTATTTCTTTGTTTTGGCACTGCTCTCGTCCATCCTGTCTTTTGTGTGTCCTTTGGAGCTCCAACTATATAGTGTAATGCACGCTCCAATAAATTCACTTTTGCACTATTCCATCAGTGTTGTGTTACGTCTCGTTCCCTAGACCCCATCTGGGTCGTAACAATCACACAAAATGTATTTACTGCAATTGTGATGAAGTTGATGAAGCCATTAGGGTGGGGATGAATAATTGTGGATGCTGTAGTTATAGAAATGATAGGCATAGAACTCTGCAGAGATAACGCTACAAACATATTTTCGGGTTTTCATTGAAACTGATACTTTGAACAAACTGAATATTAGAGCTACACAACAACCGCATGAAATATAACCAACTTGTGTGAATGTGATCCCAGTAAACCACCAAAGCTGTGTGTTCTCTGTGGAATTGATAAGAGGAGCGATGGTGCATAAGCTATGTAAAAGCTAGCACACTTCAAGGAGAAGGGCAGAAGAAATGTGCTGGATGACCGAAGAATTTACTTAAAAAATCTGCACTTTGTATTTCTTTAACCACTTTTCCATTTTGTCTTGTCATACACATTTTAGCACTTTTCTCAGTGTTCTCATAATGTGCCTCAATACATTTTCCCTTAGTCTATTTCAGAAAACTGCTATAATGTAGAAATACAAATGTTGAAATAGATTCAGTTGTGTCCTTTATTTAGAAATTAGTTTTGCAATATATGGTTTCGTAATCTTTATGAAATTAGGCCACTACTGGTGCAGAAATCAATGCTGTAATGCTGGATACATCTGACGCTGCTGGCCATCAGCGTAGCGGTAGTACGTAGTAAAAAAACACGGCCTTTCTAGAGTTAAAACATTACAGACACAGGTTGTTGGCTAATGACACAACCAGCACTGGCTCATGTGGCTGTAAAACATCTGACCTGCCCCTAAGAGGTTTTCCTCCAAGCAACTTTTCAGTATAGCAAGGGATGTTATACTGCTGTAGGCTGCTCTCAGCTGTTGTGCAGTAGCTTGTCTTTACAAAATACAACTCATGGAAGTTTGAGTAAAAGCATAATAGCTGAATAAGTATTCCACCCAAGGAAGCTGTTAGATGTTTTCTTTAATTTACCCAAGCTTATGCAAATTAAACATACAGGTAAAGTGGGGCTTCAACAAAGAGGGAAGAAAAATTATTAACAAACAAAATCAACAAAACATTTTAGCCTTAAATTCTGTAGAGTTCTATTTTTTATTTAATTTGGGGTTCATTGCAAGCATTGCAAGTTCATAATGAAGATGAGGAATTTTTTAAATTATAAAATAATTTTTTTCAGTTTATAATTGACTTCAGTGTACCTCATGTAGAGGTGGTGATAGTGTTCATGCAGTTCATACTATGCAGTTCACAGTAAGGATGAGTAACTATGTTTTGATTTATAAAAACATTTAGCCTATGTTTGAAACTTGATTTGACTTTGTTTACCTCAGTGTTATAAAAGCCCGTTATGGCTACATAACGTATAGGTCATCAAGTATTTCATCTTGCATGGAAAGATAGCCTCCTTCAGAACAAGCAAGCTCTTGCATCTGCTAGATCTGCCTTTTTCTCTCAAGAAATATAACGCAAAATTGTGTATTACACTGTGGACAAATTAGCAATTAAAAAACAATCATCACAATTTGCGACTTATCCTTCTGATCATAGCAGCAATGATTTAAAAAAAAAAAAAAATTAAATCAGACGATTGAGGCTTTTAGAGACCATATTTCCAAATAGTCTCCTCCTTCATACATTAATCCTGCCAGTATAAATAAACATCCCAGTGCTTGGCTACAACAGGAAGATGTACAAACAGTGAACTGTTTTACCTTACTTAACATGGATGAGCTATCTAAACTAGTTATGTCCGCAAAACCAACCGTTCCATCCGATATCTTCTAATTTGGTTAAAGAACTCTTTCCTGTACTAGGCCAGCACATGCTAAAAATCATTAACACATCCTTAGTAAGAGGACACATACCTGAGTCACTACAGGGCTTCCATGGATCCTTAAAAAGTCTTAAATAATATTTTCAGAATTTAAGGTCATAAAATGTCTTAAAAAGTCTTATTTTTAATTATGGTAGGTCTTAAATTTTGAGGTGATGCCTAGTTGCGTGAGATACATCTCCCCGCAGGATTCACTAATTTAAATATGGTTTGGTCTTCGGTCGCGACTCAGTCCAGCTCTTTTCTTTTTTTGGTAAATTTTTGATTGGTTCTCCACAGGCTCTCACGAAGGTAGCAGGATTAAAGAAGTACACAAAACAGTACAGATGATGCTCAGCTAAAGACAGTTGGCCAGGGGGGTTCAGAGGAGACACAAAGCCCTCTGTTATTTCTGATAGTTGCTAGAATCTGGATAATAATGTTTGTAGTGCAGAGCCGCAACGGCCAACATGCGACATGAAGGAGAGGAGCGGACTTTTAATTTGGTGACCAGTTAGCTGGAGTTTACAGATTTAATGGACTGTTAAAGTGGATGAAAGGTAGATATACGATAACATGTATGTGTCTTAATGTGGAGAATTAACTATAGCCGACTCTGGGTGCGAGAACGGCCAGAACAGCCTTATTGTTTTACAGAGTGTTGTCAAAATTAACAATTCCAAGCAAACTGTAATTAAAATTAAGATTTTAAATTAAAATGTTTTTTTTAACACAGAGTTTTATCTAATGTAAAGCGTAACAGTGGGACACAGTTTTTGCCATTAATTTGATTACTTTATGTGATTTTACATATGATTGTTATATGGAGATACAAAATTATCCAGAAAAATATCCCTACTAATATTGTCAAATTGATTTCAAACATGAAGCTCAGTCCTAATGTGCATTTGTTTTGCTGTGGAAAGGGTATTAAATGTTCTCTGTCGAGGTCTTAAAAAGGTCTTAAAAGCATAAAATTTTATTTCAAAAAGTGTGCAGCAGCCCTGCACTAAAAGTGGCTGTTATTAAGCCAATACTGAAGAAACCAAATCTCAAATCTGACAAAATGGAAAACTATAGACCTATTTCAACCCTTACATTTGTATCTAAATTATAGTAGAACACCGTTGCTAAGCAACTTAGCGCATACCTTAGCCAAAAATGGCATCCATGAAATATTCCCATACACCCAAAGCACTACATGCAGGCAGTTTAAACATATTGTATATTCATTACAAAAAATATATATTGGTGTAAAACAGTTGAACATATTCTGCAAGATTATTCCCACTATAAATGATTGCCATTTCACACTTCCATATGATGCATATGCTTTGAATGACCATATTGTCTTCACATAGTAAGACAAAAAAACCCAGGACCAGGTTACTTGAAATAATTTAGGAAGCGTTGCTTTGGAAGACAGCATGTTTAATTTGTGTTAGGTAAGATGCAATATTGTTAATTGTAACTTGGCGTAATTTTGATATCAGTACTTTTAATGGCAGGCCCAGATTTTGCAAGTGGTAATGACTTATAATGGATTGTGTGTGATTATGTGACAGGAAACAGTTTGTTAAATTAAAAGAAGAAGAGTCTAGCTACTCAACAATGAAATATGGTGAAACTGTTCGGAGGACACTGAGCTTTTATCCCTGTCATTTAGGCCTTTCTACCTGCCCAGGGGGTTTGGGCAAGTGTTTGTCAATGTTGTATATATTCACTCCCGTGCTAACACCAAGACCGTGGCAGGTGTAATATATGACACAGTGGCTAAGTTAGAAAACATTGCACCCGATGCCCCTAAGCTTATACTCGGGGACTTCAATGGCTGTTCCATAAAAAATGTACTGCCTAACTTTTATCAATATGCTAATTGCCCCACAAGAGGGGAGAGGTCATTTGACTTGTGCTTTGTTAATATAAAGGATGCTTACAGGGGCTATCCAAAACCACCCCTTGGCAGTGGTGGACAGTAACAAAGTACATGTACAAGTACCTTTTTAAAGTATCTGTACTTTACTCAAGTATTTCCATTTTGGGAGAATTGTTACATTCACTCCACTACATTTCAAACGAAATATCCTACTTTTTACTCCACTTCTTTTGTGCCAAATCTGTCTGTTACTCGTTACTTTGATGTGGAGAAAATGGATTGTCTAAAAGATCCTATAGAATAATAATACAACATCACTTTCATACTGAAGCCTACCAATCAGGGCGCAGCGCACATTTCGATCGGCTCATGACACTTTGAACCAAAGACGTTAGCTAGGCGGGAAGGCAAGTAGAGACAGGCGATTTGGAACACAGAGAGACAGCTTAACCATCCAAGTACATCTTAAAACAGCATATCAGCTCGGTCTATCAGCAAACATATGCCTCAGCCACGCTCAGAATTTCTCAAGAATAATAGTATTTTCCAAGAAACGACGAAAGTCATTGATAAAATTTCACCAGGTGCAGTGTCTTTTACCTACGAGTTGGGGTAAAGAGTTGATTTCACTGCTACCACAGACTAAATGCGTAATGCAGCTATAATAAGACAAAACCTTTGAATACGCTGGGATATAAAACGGTATTACAAAAGTAAAATTAGACATATTATAAATCGTTAGAAAGCTTTTTCTGTCACCTATTGGATCGATTAACTGTAGATCAAACCAGATTGTACTACAAAGGACAACACCGAAAGCAACATGTGTGGTATTACAAGCTGACGTCGTTTTCTGGAGTAAGACCGGACCAGAAGCTGCTGCACACGTGTTGTTGACAGCATTGTTGCCCTTTTTAGTGCAGTCTGGCTTCATTGAGAATTCATTTATTCAGTAGGTGAGCGTATAAGCTTTCTTACCATGTATAACACATCTAAAATTCGGTTTTGGAATATAGTTTTATAGGTCAACCAAAAGTTTTTCATTCACTCTGTGTTATCAGTCAAAGACGCTGCACCTGGCGAAACGTTGTCAATGATTTTTCGTAATTTCTTGGGAAATACGATTATTATTGAGGACTTCTGGGTATGCCTAAGCCATATGTTTGTTGATATACCTAGCTGACATTGTTTTCATTTGTAATTTTGCATTTGGAATAGCGTTTTTATCGCATTCACTTCCGCTTTAAGCTATGACCTGTTGTCTGTGCTATATCCTTTCTGGTGGCTAAGTCGCCAGGAAACCTCAATGTATTTTGATATTTGATTTGATGGTGACTTTGTTCCAAATTAAACTGTGAATTTGTATTTATACCATAGTTTTCACTCTTACATACAGTATGTTAGGAGGTGAACAATTTAGTTTTCTTACTGTATTTTAAAATTGTTTGTCATGTCAGCAACCCCTGACAAACACAACCATACTAAATAATAGTACTTTTTACTTTTGATTTAAGTATTTTTAAAAGTAGGTACTTTTGTACTTTGACTCAAGTACAAATGTAAATTGAAGACTTCTACTTTTAGTAATATTTAGCAAGGGTATCTGTACTTTCACTCAAGTACAGGATTTGTGTACTTTGTCCACCACAGCCCCTTGGGGACTCGGATCACAATATGGTCCACCTGGCTCCTCACTACAAACAGAGGCTAAAATCCAGCAAGCCTGAGTCAAGAACTATTAAGAAGTGGAGTGAGGAGTCAATGGAGTGACTTAAAGGTTGTTTTGACTGTACAACATGGAATACCTTTATTTGCATTGGCAGGGACCTGGAAGAACTCAACTCTGTGGTGACGGACTATATACAATTTTGAGTGGACTGTGTAATCCCAGAAAAAATCATTAAGGTTTTTCCAAATGATAAACCAGGGGTCCTCAATCTTATCCAGAAAGGGCCGGTGTGGGCACAGGCTTTCATTCCAACCAAGCAGTTACACACCTGATGCTACTAATCAAACACTGGAGTCTTTGCTAAGGACCTTGATTAGTGGAATCAGGTGTGTAACTGCTTGGTTGGAATGAAAGCCTGTGCCCACACCGGCCCTTTCTGGATAAGATTGAGGACCCCTGTGATAAACCATGGGTAAATAGGGAACTCAAAGTAGCACTGAAAAAGAAAAGGTGGGCTTTTGAACAGGGGGATGTGTCCCAAATGAAAGCCATACAAAAGGAAATAAGCAAATAACCAATGATTGCAAGCAGAAATACAAATTGAAGATTGAGGGGAAGATGAGGGGTAATAATTTAATCCTCTGGGGTCTAAGGGTAAAATGAGGCACACTGGTGATTGTGCGATGCTCTGACATTTGTGTAAATTTTATCAACTTTATATACAGTGATTTCAAAGTGTTTCATATCTTTGTTTTCAGCACAGACTCAGCTACAATAATATGGCAGCAGTAAGTAGGTCATAATCATGTGTGGATTGTAAACTGCTCTAAAAACACACAAACTGTAAACAGTAGTTTTGAACATGCACAGGAATGTTGTAATAAAGCACACTGAACAATTGTGAATAAGACTTTTGGTCACTGAAGTGTGTTCATCAAGGTCTTGGGTATCAAAAGATGACAAAATATTTTAGCAAATCCATTGAGAAATATAAAATACATTGCTAAAAGTTAGTGTTGTGACTACTATTTTTCAACATCAGGGGAGAATGGGAGGGCAAATGGCCTTTCTGTAATGAATATGCATTGGGTAGGACGACCTGCCAGCTAAGTAGGCTATTCACACCTGGCCGCATGCCTCCCCACCACTAAGACAAAGACTCAGTGAGCCATTTAGAAGACAGAAACAAAGACATCTTTTGATTTTCAGAACCATTATTGAAGCAAACTATACGCATGGAAGATGAGATGAGACTGGTGTACTCTTGCAACGCTTGCGTGGCCTCTTAGCTAGTGGTGAACTAGGCCGTGTTTCCTGATCAGCATCTCTGTAAATATGATAAAAACAAAATTGTTAGGAAATGTGACATCAAATCAAACTTTATTTATATAGCACATTTCCTTCAACAGGTGAAAATTAAATGTGCTTTACAAAAAAGGGGCAAACCACTAACTAATGAAAACAAAACTTAGGAAATGTGACATGGTTACATCATATACAAACAAAGAACCAAACAAACACAACCAGACGCAGAGAGGTAGCCTATAATTTTGAGAAGCAATGGTTAGAATCGTTCGTAGTGTGGGAATTTACAAGCGCGCATATTAGTGAATATTCCTACAAACACACAGAGAATGTAATACAGGACACATTTACAAATAATGCAAGCTATCAACGAAACAACATTAGCTAAACTAAATGAACATTGATATTCTAGCTCAACTACACGCAACTCATCAATAACAATGCCTCAATCTGAAGTAGGCTAGGTCTATTTAGCTAAGTGGTTATTATATTGCTATTTCCTGAATTTACTTACAGTATGCTAATATCGATTGTGCGAGGACATCAGCTTTAGAATCTTAGCCACGCCACGGGCTATTTATTACCAATATGATCGAAAAACATACAGTCTACCTGATACGTCTAACACAACCAGACGCAGAGAGCCTAGCCTATAATTTTGAGATGCAATAGTTTGAATCGTTCGTAGTGTGGGAATTTACAAATGCACATATTGCTGGATATTCCTACAAACACACAGATACGTTGCAATGCAGTACACATATTTACCAATATGATCATAAGAAATATACTTACGCATGAAGTTGATCCTCAGCTGGATCAGTTCGCTGTTCGAAATGACACCGCTCTTCATCAGTGTCGGCTTCCGGACGGACCATTTTCCAAAATTAAACGAAATGTTCACCTCAAAAGAAGTGAATTAGGTGACACGTTGACATTCTATCCCGCTTTCGCAGACTTGGCATTTCTCACATGGATCTCGCATCGCCCCTCGTTTAGTCTCCTTCTATGGAGAGTAATTATAATGTTGTTAACATGTGAATGTGATTTGGGCGGACTTCCTGCTGAGAGAAATTCACATAGTAATGAGTAAAGTTTAACGAAGCATACATGATCTAATTAATCAAATTTAGAACATTTAAAACAATTCATATTATTTGCCAATGGGCGCATTGGAAAGTCGCAATTCTAAGGCTTCTGTCAATGTTTTTGTTGCGTGTGTATGATAACAGCACGTGAAGTTAATCATCCAAATAGAAACGAAAGTTAATTTCATCTTGTCGAGCTCCGCCGGCGGAGCTCTCGACCCCAGAGGGTTAAGGCAGGAATGGCAGGGGGTGTACACAATGATAGGGAAGGAGGAGAAGAAAAGATGTTAGTAACAATGGGGATGATCTGACCTTTGCTAATGACTTAAATACATTCTATGCTAGGTTTAATACATCGGATTTCTCCACTGAACGTAACTTAATTAGGCAACAACTTGACTGTGGCCAGCCCTTGGTCATAACAGCTGAGGAGGTTTGTAGAACCTTTAAAAAGATCAATCCAAGAAAGGCAGTTGGTCCTGACAGGATCAGAGGTAGGGTCCTGAAGGAGTGTAGGGAACAACTTAGCCCTGTTTTTGGACAGCTTTTTCAAATGTTACTTGATACACACCATATCCCTAGGGCATGGAAAACTTCACTCAGTGCCGGTACTAAAAATGTCAAAACCGGCTGTTTTAAATTATTATCTACCAGTTGCTTTAACATCAATTGTAATGAAGAGCCTCGAGAGGATTGTTTTAAACCATATCCTTAGGGAAGTGCAACATGAACTTGACCCCTTACAATTTGCATACAGGAATGGGAGGAGTACAGAGGATGCTCTTTTGTATATGCTGCATAATATTTATTGTCATCTTGATCGGCCCAAACGATATGCTCCTGTTCTTTTTGTAGATTTTTTGTCGGAATTTAATACTATCAGACCCCATATTATGATGGAGAGACTACTGCAGTTAGGAGTAAATAGTAACATCATCAGATGGGTAGAGTCCTTTCTGACTGACCGATTACAGTGTGTCAGAGTAAATGGGGCAATGTCTTCTCCTATTACTACTAATACTGGGGCTCCTCAAGGCAGCAAGCACTATTTCCCTAGTTTCATTTACCCTCTATACAAATGAATGTAGAAGCAACACATCTGATCATGTTACTATTAAATTTGCTGATGACACTGCAATCGTGGGTTTGATTCAAGATGATGATGAAACCAGCTACCAGGTGTGGGTAGGTCAGTTTGTTGTTTGGTGCAGGTCCAGTTTTCTTCATTTGAACACCAAGAAAACTAAAGAAATCATTTTTGATTTTAGGAATGGTAACAACACCCACCAACAAATGACTATTGATGGGGAGGGTATTGAAGTGGTAGATGACTACAAATACTTATGAACAATAATAGATGCTAAACTGTCATGGAATTCTAACACACATGTTATCTATAAGAAAGGTCTGCAGCGTCTATATTTCATGCGTAAACTGAGACAGTTTAGAGTGGACAGAGATATATTGGTCCTCTTCTATCACTCCTTTGTGGAGAGCATTTTAACTTTTTGTTCCATTGCCTGTTATTTTTCATTATCAGTTAATAATAAAAACAAACTGCATAAGATAGTCACTATGTTCAGTAAGATTGCTGGACAACAGCAAAATTACATGACGATGACCTGTGAGTCCCGAGTGGTGAGGAAAGGGCAGGCGATTATTAGAGATGTATCACATCCCCTATTTAGCGTATACGAGCCGTTACCATCAGGCAGACAGTATAGGGTGCCATCCCTCCGAACCAACCGGGCTCGCAGATCATTCTTGCCTACCAGTATGGCTTTGCTGGACAAATTGTGAAACAAAATAACTGAATCTCTGTGTGTTAGGATGTTGCACCTTATATGTAGAGCACTTTGGTGATGTTGTGTATAGGTCTGTGATTATGTTGAGGTGTTCTGTTGTTGTTTGTTGTTGGTGCTGTTGTCGTTGTGGTTGTTGGTATTGTAGTTGTCTGTTTGTTTGTCTGACGATTGCTGTATGGCACAAGATGAATTTCCGAAAGGACTAATAGATATCTATCAATTCCACAAGAATCAGTGCTTGGACCAGTACTCTTCTCATTATATATGCTACTCCTTGCCAATATTATCTGGGCACATGGTGTAGAGTTCCACTGTTATGCAGATGATACACAGATATATAGTTCAATGAAACCCAGCGAAGCACTGCCGCTTTCACGGTTAGAGGCCTGTATTGTAGATATCAAGGTTTGGAGGCTTTCTAATTTACTGCTCTTGAACTCAGATAAGACCAAAATGTTGGTTTTAGGACACAAAATACTAAGGGAGAAAATATATTCTCTTACTATAAATTGTTTGGCTGTTCCAAATACAGCTGTGAAAAACCTTGGTGTTACCATAGACCCAGATTTAACCTTTGACATACACTTAAAAAAACATATCCAGTTGCTTTCTTTGAGTTATAGATCATAGCTAAAATAAGGCACTTCCTATCAGTATCGAATACAGAGACATTGATCCACGCTTTTGTTACGTCTAGGCTAGATTACTGTAATGCCCTGCTATCTGGCTGCCCTAATACCTCGTTAAAGAATCTCCAGCTTGTGCAGAAAGCAGCTGCTCGCATCTTGACTAGAACTTAGAAGTATGAGCGTATTGCCCCAGTGCTAGCATCGCTTCACTGGCAACCCATTAAGTATAAAATAGATTTCAAGGTTTTGCTCCTGACTTCTAAAGCTCTACATGGGTGTGCACCAGTGTACATAACTAACCTGCTTCTACCCTATAGGCCCACAAGGTCACTCTGTTCTCAATATGCAGGATACTTGGTAGTCCCAAAGATATCTAAAAACCTGAAGGGTGGTAGAACTTTCTCCTACAGAGCCCCACTACTGTTGAACACCCTTCCAAAATCTATAAGGAGTCAGACACAGTCTCAATATTTAAATCTAGATTAAAAATGCACCTCTATGCTCAAGCTTATAATCAGTTATAGACTGGAGAAAGGGTGGGAGAAGCCAGTCGCCATAGAGTATTCTGGGGGGAGGGGGGGGGCATCATTTCCTTACTTTCACCTGTCAGTCAGCTGTGACTCCACTTCACATGGGCTGGCTCTTAATAGGCGAGTATAGTTGTGTCCTCCTCATTACTGCATGGGTTTTCAATCCCTGTCCTAATAGCTATGCAGCCATAGATTACTGCCCACTTCCGTTGGCGCCTGCCACTCCCCACCATCGCCACCCAGCCCCGACCATCATGAGCAGCCACCAGAGGATTGCCACTTAGCTTCCACTAATTTGATCAACGTGAACATTGACTGACTGATCATGTTGGTCACAAAGCTACACCTTGAGCCAAGGTGGAGGAGGATGGGTTCCCCCCTAGAGCCTGGTTCCTTCTGAGGTTTCTTCCTATCTCTTACAGGGAGTGCTCTGCCCAGGATAAGCGGGTATAGATAATGGATGGATGGATGTTACAGGCAGTTTTTCCTTGCCACTCTTGCCTTAGGCTTGCTCCGGTGGGGGTTAAGGCCAGGGTTGTCTGTGAACCGTATTGTGACAATTGTTTGTGAAAAGCGCTATATTCATAAATTCTGATTTGATTTGATTTACATAATGACTATTGTCCCCTACTGCACCTTTGTTTTTTGTTGTTCCAATGACCTTCGGTATGCACTTATTGTATGTCGTATTGGATAAAAGCATCTGGCAAATACATGTAATATAATGTAAATGTACATATTCCGAAATTGATATATTTAACCATTGTTATTCACATTGACACTAACCACATTCGATTGCAACAATCAGAGGTCACAAAGAGTAATTTTGAGTAAGTTTGTTTGATGGTAAGGACAATGTCTCAGTCAGTCACATGCTCTGGTCCAAACCCTATTTGGTGTGGCGGCAAAATCTACAGCAGATTATTGTTACTAAATCGCTGGTTATCTGAGAGATGTGCATCAAACAATGTGGATTTTATAGAGAATTGGAGAAGTTTCTGGGGCAGGACTAGTCTTTTTAAAATAAATTGTGTTCACCCATACACTCTTTTATCTAGAAACATAGGCTATAGTCAGAATTCTTGAAATTGACTACTCAGAGAGAGGTAAGGCCAGGCTGCGGACATTTTATCCTACACAGACTGTGTCTGTCCCCCAAATTCCGAATAATTAAAAATCCAAAAACCTTGAAGTTGCCATAAAAAACTTAATCATTATCAAAACCAAACATAGTGCTATTAACTCCAGAAATAAGACTACTCTGAAATTTTGATTACTAAATATAAGATCCCTTAACTCTAAGGCAGTGATCTAATCACTGATTATTGTCCTGATATACAGTACTATGTCTCACTGAAACATGGGTGAAAGTGGATGAGAACAACATTAAATGAATCCTCTCCGCCTGATTTCATGTGCAGTCAAAAGAAGACAGGGTGGTGTTGCTGTTGCTTATTCACTCAGTCCCAAAACCAGAGTATAAATTTGATGCATTTGAAGTACTAGTCAATCAATCAATCAATCAATCAAGCAATCAATCAATTTTTATTTGTATTGCGCTTTTAACAAAGGAGCTTTGTCACAAAGCAGCTTTACAGAGAACCAGCCCCCAAAGAGTAAGCCTAAGGCAACAGTGGCAAGGAAAGTACTAGTCTTGAACCTCTCAGAAAGATGTTGGTATGAGCCACCTCTTATCTCAGCCTATTTCTCTGATGGCAGTCTCTAGGCCCCCTGGCCTATACTCTGGCTTTATTCAAGAATTTGCAGAATTTATTTCTCACTTAGCTGTATGCTATGACAAAATGGTGATGTCAGGTGACTTTATCCTAGTCTTTGAAAATGCAGATGATCCTTTTACATCTTCCTTCATGAATATTTTCAAATCAATTGGTTTTACTCAAAACATTGTCGGCCTCACACATTATTGTGGTCATACTTTAGATTTAGTCTAAGCTTTGATATTGATATTGGTGATGTTGAAATTCACTCACAAAATATTGTTCTGTCTGCCAATTTTCTTATTACTTTGCATCTACTGTTGGCCTACCCTGCACCATCTGAATATAAAACATACACAGGTCGCAGTATCACTGCCTCCACTACTACAAGCTTTATTGATGTACCACTGGAATTCTTTGATTTACACATTTCAGCTAGCTCCTGATGATCTGGCAGAGGGACTGGCTAGTGCTCTACATAAAACCCTTGATGTAGTTTTGCTCCAAAAAGTAAAGTTTGCATGCAAGCTAAACTCTTAAAGTTTCACAAACTGGAATTAGGGATGAGCGAGTACACCATTATCTGTATCTGTATCTGTTCAACCAACAAAATAATCTGTATCCGTATCCGTACTCGGAATGGGCTGGGCTTAAACCGAAAGTGGATGGGGCATAACCGGAAGTTGGTATTTTAACCTCTTGGCGCAAAGACCCTAGTGGTCAGCACGCCGGCGTGCCGAGATTACTAAACTCAGACATTCAGTGCCACTGCAGCCAAAGTATGAGTTAAAAACAGAAACGCTTTGTTTTAGTTTCATTAGTAGACATTACATGACAACTATGCCAAATACGGAGTTTCGCCGCACCACCATTGTCGCTCTGGTCGTTCATTTAACACGCACCCCCTCCCTGCAGTCTCATCTGGAACTACACCCCCCACCCATGACATAATGGACAATATAGTCTACCTGGGCATTCATAAAAAATATTCTTTCACCACTCAAAAATCGTATTCCGTTATAGCAACAAGATATACACAACAATGGCCCTAAGATATGCCAATACAGCAGTGAAAACGCTGCTCACTGAATAACGGAATAAACGAGAAAAAGTTTTTTTTTTAAATGATACCATGTCATTCTACAGTCAGTATCTGGGACTAAATATTGAATAAATATACAACCTTACTGTTGGTTTTACGTGTAGAGATGTCCCTTTTAAGATTGAGTGGTCATATATTGTCTTGGACAATTCGTTTGTGAAATATACCCGCATTTGTGATGTTTGGGTACCTTCCAAAATAGCTGTGCTTAATACCACTCGTGTCGTTTACGGCGTTGTCGCCCTTTTTAGTACAGACTGGCTTGATCGACAATTCATTTATTCCGTAGGTGAGAGTATAAGCTTTCTAACGATGTATATCATGTCTAAATTTGCTTTTGGAATAGCGTTTTATAGGTCAGCGTAACCGTAAAGTTTCTTATCATCGCATTCACTCGGTGGTAGCTGTAAAATACGCTGTTATCGTTACTCTGGTTTTATTTTATTTTTTTTAAATGAACTGACGGTGTGAAGACAGTAGTAGACAGAGCGCGCCAGGTTACAGTTGGCTAACCAAGATGTACTGTATCATGTCTTGTGATTTCAGGTGAGCGACGACGTCTAAATGTGCACAAACGTGATATTGCATTAGTACAGTGGATGTATAAGAATGCTAGGATGTCAATGATGCTAGTAGAGTGTGTGTATGAGATCGCTAAAGGAAATACAAGTACATGCTTATATCATGTAGTCGCTAGCTAACTGGCTAGTTATCCCCACTGTAGCAGCTAGTTAACTGGCTAGTTAGCCACACAGCCCCACAGACATATATACGTCTATGGTTAGCTCCACTGTAGCAAGCTAGAAGCTAGAAATGTCCATTTTTAATCAGTACTTACGTGTGAATGTCCAGTAAATGTGTGTTTAGCTATGGTGAGAATAATGTGTTGAGCGGAATATGAGAATTGCAAACTATATTTTATTGAGAATATATGACAATAGATCCCTGTGGACAGAATGGCTGTGTGACGATGGCAAGATCGTATTGTGTGGCGCAGCAGCAGTGAACTTTGTATATGCTCTGTGTAGAGGAGGAGCTCTATGTGTGGCTGGCCTATCACGGCATGATGTGGTCACTGGACACAGCTACCCAATGAGGATTTTCCTTCATCACGAGTACGGATATTGACACATTTTACTGGGATGGTACTCGTGCTCCTAAAAAGTACATTATCCGTACCGGATACTTGTTTCATCCGAGTATTCGGCTCAACCCTAACTGGAATGCACGTGTTGTCACTTCCACTACCTTCAGATGAGGCTTCCCTTGTAAACTGAGAGCAATAACATTTTGCACCAGTATTTTAAATACTGGTGCGAAATGTTATTGCTCTTACATATATTTAACATATTATGTTATATCATGTATATAACCCCAGACTGCATACTGGAATCCCTGCTGTTGACATCTGGATAAGAGATCCACAAGCCATGTCTCTGTAATCCTAACTATGTCATAGCGCCCACTATTCATAGTAGCCTCAAGTTCCAAAAATGTATTTTTTTATACTTCTAGCATTTATACAAAGACATTTCAGATTATTACAACTACACATACTCTCCCATTCCCTCACCCCCCACCATTTCAAGCCACCTTTACCACAATTTTGCTTTAAAAAGATTTCATTGGTGCTCACACTATTATAGGAAGTCTTGACAGCTTCCATCCAGACCGTCTGCACCTCCCGATCCCTTTACACTCTCTGACCTCCCTGTCCCCTAAGTCCTTAGTTTAAATAACCCTATGCTAGCCGAAGCATATGTTGGCCCAGTGCAGGTGCAGCCTGTCATGCTTGTAAAGGTCACCCCTGTCCCAGCAGTCCTAGTGCCCCATAAACCTGTACCTCTCTTTCCCACACCAGGTAGTATTAAACCTCCAAATAAAACTTTGCTTCCCTCCGCTTGCACATGATACTGGTAGTATTCCAGAAAAAACTACCCTGGAGGTTCTGCTCCTAATCTTTTCTGCTTGCTCCACAAATCTGTTCTGCAGAACCTCAAACCTACCCTAACCTATGTCATTGGTTCCTACGTGAAGCATGCTCACTGGATTCCTCCCTGCACTGGCCTGGAGCTTGTCAGCATTCTCCAGGAGATCTCCTACCTGGGCACCATATGGGATTCCTTTTTGTGCAAACTGATTATGCTGTCTACCCCCCTAATGATTTGAGTCCCCCACCATCACCAACTCCCTTTTCCAGGAGGATGTGGCCATCTGGGTGCCTTGTGGCTCATCAGTCTTCCCACTGACAAGGTCAAGAGCCAGATTCAATTCCTAAAAGGGTTGGAATCGGTTGAACACCAACACCTCTTGGTCCAACATTTGATTTTATATTATTCCTGTTTGTTTTGACCTCAGCTATTACCTGCTTAACCCATTCTATTTATTGTGATAGAACCCTCGTAGCATTTCTGATACATTCCATTCTACTGCTACTTTACACAAGGCTGGCCAGTGGAGGATGGACTCCCCCTCTATAGCTGGGTTCCTCTCAAGATTTTTCCCATTGGGGAGTTTTTTCCACCACCATTTCAGGTGTGGTAACCCATAGCTTGATGCACACCAATTTTTGTATATGGGTTACTCACTGCTGCCATCTCCTGCTCACACACCTCCTAGTCCCCTCACAAGATTAATTAGGGCAAAATACCCACAGGTGTGAATGGAGGCGTGAACGGACAAACCGGGAGCATTTTCTTTTAAATTTTCTTTTCTTTGTTCTCTGGCTTGAGCGTGAAGGCTCATGCTGTTGCTGCTGGGGCTGTTCCCTGGTTTTTACGTTATGTCTATATATTGGTATGTTAAAACACTCATGTTTTCTCTGGCTATAATATTTTGATATCGCTCCTAGGCTACGGAGGTATCCATTAATTCAGGACCCGTGCAATGCCAGGCAGTTCACCCTTTGCATGCTACTGACGGCTATGAAGATTAGCTGTTGAGTTACTGCTGGAAGTCTGAAGCCTTAATTCATTTTATCTGGGTAACTAGTTTTATTATTCTTTTTATTATACTGTGTTTGTGTGCTCTGATGTACATGTGCTTCAGGTTGCTTATTTGTTTACAGACCGTTGAACTCCTTATGCGAGCCTATGCAGCTGATGCATTAAGACGGCGCGCGCGAAGTATGTGAGAACTTGCTGTATAACTCCTTGTGATTTTAACACTAATCAATTAATGTTCGGCTCTTTTAAGGTGTGTACCCACCACAAGTTATCAGCCACGTTTTCTAATTACCCAAGTACTCTGAATGTAACAGCTGAATGCCGAGTCATGGCCTGTGATTGCTTATAGAACAGCGCGGCTACCGCCCCTCACCTGTGCGAGTTGACTACCGTGAAGCAAGAGTGAGCTGAATTCCATATGAAATCTCCTTGTGATGCATAAGGGTTTTTATATTGCACAATGATATAACTGCACATTTGTGTGTTTTATTTTATAGTAGCATTTCAGTGCGCCACCACACTGCCTTTGGGAGCTGAGTGTACCCCTGAAATCCTTGCCTGCGGCTCTTTGCTTCGGTGTGTTGGTGGGGGGGATTTTCCTACACTAATGCGGTGCTGTAGTGTTACTTTGATTGGTGCACATCTATCCATTTGAGTTGCAGTGGTAATTCGGTTTCTCCCTTATTGTTTTATTTTGCTGTGCGATGTATATCTTTTCCTTGCTTCTCTGTCCACGTCACTATCTCTTCCTCAGGCACTCGTAGTGGAGGCGAGGCTTGGCGGCCAGAAGGTCACGTGTTTCCTGGGTGCAAACGGTGTGGTAGCCCAAGGTTGTTTTAAAATTAGTAGATAACAAACTGAAATATCTTGTATCCCTTGTAAAACAAATATTGTAATAAAGATAATTTTGTACTTTTCTAAATTCATGCCTCATCTGGTAATTGAACTTGCATCGTGGGTTACATAAAATTGGTGGTTTTAGAGTTGAGTTCCTTCTCTTCATTGAACATAAGGTGGCATAGTTGGTGTAGACCATAATTCCCTAGTGGTATATTCAGGTCACCACAGAGGGTTTTCTCCCCAATGCGAGTTTTTATCTTATGTACTTTACTTGTTATTTTGGGGTTCAGGTCTGGTGTTTGTCTCTTTGCTCTTTTTCTTGCCTTGCTACTCTGTAAAGCATCTTTGTGACAGTTCTCTGTAAAAAGCACTATACAAATAAAACTGAATTGAATTTAACCTCTGGAGATGTCGCCTCTGTGTGATGTGCCCCACTGTCACCAAACTCTCTCTCCCTGCTTGTTCTGGATTCTCCCCCCTTCCTAGTTGTGGCAGGCACATCAGTTTCTTAAAGGAAAAGCTACTCAGTTCCTGGAACCCTATGAATTGCGAACTGTGGAGTCCTGCAATCTGGCCCTCAACATCAAGAATCTTGCTCCTGAGGTGCTCAACCAGTCGGCAATGGTGGAAGATGAACTTGCCCTGAAAATCACTTTCCAGAAACGCATCATCCTGCAACGCCCACATAGCTTTGGCCACTTTTTCCCCACAAACTATCACTTAACAAGCGATGAACTTAATTAACAATGACGATTCTGTGTACAATTTGATAAAGTATGCATACATACAGGTTAATATAACTGATGGGTTCCCTGAATGGGTTTTCTTTGAAAACTTACTTTCTGAAGCCAATGCTTGATGGAATTAGCAACAATAACTAAGGAGAGCGAGACTTGGGTGGGGCTTGACAAAGGGTCGATTAGCCAAGGTGACTTCTGACTGATAGTGATAAAATGGGTCACATTTGTGTTCCTAATAAAGATTGGTCACCACCAATTTAAGATAGTGGTGAACCATTAGGCACATGTTCCTAATGAGGTGATTGATTATTGTAGCACAAGTTTATGAACAAAAGCCATTTTTTCAGTAGTTTTTTAATATCCAGGCCTGCAAACTAATAGTTTTTTGGCGAAATTCGCCGTTTTGAATCCAAAATAGGTAATTTGTGTGATTCGTGTAGATCTGATGAGTTTTTGAAATGGGGGGGGGGGTTTGCCACCGAAGGTTTTCGCCACAATCAGTTACTAGTAATGAGCCAGTAACTGTTACACCACCGCCGTTGGTGGTGTTCACTCGCTGGGTGACGCTGTCATAAAATTTTCCCCGACCGTGAAGACTGCCTTACTTGTTTACATTTTGGACAGATGTGGCTCGTGGGTAAATCTATCGCTGTTTCCGTCACAGCACTTTTGACACAAGCAATATTGGAAGCGCTGTCCTAAAATTTCTTCTTACTGTGAAGAGTGCCTGACCCACAACCATAGTAGCCTAATGTGTTAACACAAAATTTTACCTAACCTTTCGAAAGTCATGTTAAACAAGTAGAAATTAACGGAATCATCTCTGCCAAGTATTTTAATTATGGATTTGCAGGCGTGGATTTCAAATTATTTGTATTCTTGTAGACCATTAAGAGCAATGGAGAAGAGCCAACGTCCTAATTGTCAAATTGTCTGTACCCACCGCTTACAGCAAAGTGCTATTTTTGGCTGGAACGCAATAGCGGGGCAGTCCTCAAAACCTACTAGGTTTTGACCTGGTCTTGTTTTTAAAGTGAAAGTAAACCACTGGGTGCCCTAGTGACGGATGCTGAGCTGAAAAATGAGCAGGCAGAAAATGCCTTAAACTGATTAACGTTATTATTGGTGTCAACTTGTTTTTAATTATTGTGCTTGATTAGAAATGACATATTACTAAATATGATAGAGACAGTTCTCCTCAATTAGTTTAGACGAGAAAAAGATTCTATTTTGCGTCGCAAAATTGTGCACATTTCAGTCGACGTTAGCATATTAAAAACTGGATAAACGTACACGTTCCGAAAATGTTCATGGCAAAGATCTGGAATACACAGATTTTGTCATTTGAACAAGCACAGGTTAAATGGCATTTTTGAGTTTATAATTTATTTTGAATTTATTTGATCTTCATAGCATAGCGTGACGAAGGAAACTGTGTTTATCTACAATTGAATTATTCAGATCTTGGGCAGACTTGTTAGTCAAGGAAAATGATTGAAAGTCAAGACTAATAATCGGGAAGTTTTCTGCCTCCTCGATTTTCTGCTCCGCAGCCACCACTGTGCCTTGAAGTTACAATCTCAAAGATTTCTGTTTCATTCTCTTTGGCGGTACCAATGGCGAGAAGGAGTAATTGCAGGTGTGTTTTTGGACCTCACTTCCCATAGATCCAACCGGATCCAACCAGTGTCGCCTGTGTGACGTCAATCAGTTGGCACCTGGGCCACGCCATCTACAACACTTACTATTTACTGAATAAAAAATGGTTGTTATAAAAGTAACGTTATGTACATACTCATTCATTGTCTAACATTAGGCTAACTTAAGCTGTCTTTACACTGCCGAGATGGGTTAAAATGCTGTAGCAGACCTGGGGTAAAATGAGAGATTATCAATTTCCACAAACATTCTTTATCCACGTTTTGCCCGGTATGAACATCTTTACACTGCAGAGAAGAATCCGCGACATTCGCTGTGGCTCGTGCAATCAGCATCTCGCGCACAATAAACAGTCTTTTTCGTGAATGATTGTTGTGTGATATTTTTGAAACAACTGCCTTGCAAAATGTTACCCCTGGTGTTTCTGGTTTTGCTAGCTAAACTGTTCAAGAATAAAGCTGAGCTGGGTGTTAAATTAGCAATCAGAACAAGAAGAATAAAACAAAAACAAAGGAAATTTCATCAAAAAATGGCATCAAGGCTGAAGGAACATATGAGGATGCGTAATAAAATAATAACGCTAATCCGTATTCTGCCGTATTCTTTTATTTAGTTTTCTCCGACTTGACATCTTTACACAGAAATCAGACCCGGACTCTGCTCCACCTATACCCCGGATTTATTCCGAACAATATATTGATGAACTTGATGGCAATTTAAATAACGGTAACGTTAAGGCCTATTCAGATCAAAGATTCGCAACCTTGTCAAATCGCCAAGTGCAGTTTTAGAATGTTTACAATCAGACGTCTTGGAATTTTGCAAGTTGCATCCAGTCTCGTTGCAAATCATTGATCTGAAGTGGCCTTTAGTTAGCTACATTGCAACGTTGCAACAAGGTAGCATTGCATTCGAGAGACGGTTTGCGAGGTCGGTACCGGTCGGTAGCGTTAGCTAGCGTTTTTTCTAATTGTTAGCTGACATTAGATTGTGTTAATTACATTAGCTAGCTAGCTAACGCAACGTTACCTGATATGAGAGATGGATACTGTGCGCAACATTGTCTAAACTAATGTTGTCTTTCTTGACATGGTCCGGTAGCTAGCATTAGCTGTGCAAATAGCTATGTAATTTAGTAACGTTACATTGTCATCAAATGTAATACGAAATCTACATCAACAAATAATACGACCTCTCATGTTACACAAAAACGTTTTAGGGTTCCATAAACCCCCGCCCCCCTTTAACGCTAGCAGGCACCGTAAAAAAACAGTACGCCGCTCCCATTCAAGTGAGTTGAAGAGCGAGCCTGTTGCGTTAGCTCCGCCTACCCTCTTTGGCGGAACAACCACTGATGGGTGATGGAAAACGCATCACTAACTATGCGCCGCTTGTGAATTTTTCCCGGGAATGTTGCCACAGACACCCAGTTCTTTAATCATAAATTTTTATAATAATAATAATATAAATTAATATAATAATAGGCTCAATCACCATTGTATTACCTAATTCGGCGATAGATAGTGACTTAACAGACATTTATTTTAATGAAAATCTTTGAGATTATTACTTTAAGTTAAACTATCAGTACTAGTCAGTTAAATAATGTGTGTAATAGAACACACCTTGCGACACCATATTGCCACTATAAAAACTCTCTCTTTTTCTCTCTCTCCCTCTACCAAAATGTAACATAAGCTGTATTTTCCATTTGTTTTGTCAGTTGTTGTGCATATTGTGTTTTTGTTTTGTTTGATCAACTTTATTGTATAGTGGATGCAATGCATTTTAATACAATTTTTTGCTCTGCACTCTCTTGACCTTTTTTTTTTTTAAGTGCCCTGAACTGATGTCCCGCTTACCTTACTTTTGTAATGTAAGGGGGACATTAGCAGTAAGATTAAATTAATTCTAGGCTGAGTTTTTCTCTATATCCTCATGCTAAAATCTACTGTAAATCCACATTTTAAAGCTGATATTTAAAAAAATTTAATCCTGGGGGGGCATGCCCCCAGACCCCCCTAGGGGGTTCGCATCTTTGTCACCTTTTTCACCCCTGATGAGTTTGCAGGTCTGATATCATATTCTCTATACTCCTACCATGTGGTTTGATGGAGTAGATATATTAAGTATTATTACAATTGAGAATATATGTAGGCTACTTAACTTCATCATGTTCATGTTCAGTCAAGCCATTTAGGATTTATGAGCATTTTCGTGATAACCCGTGTGCACATGAATGTTCATTGGCTGACTTCGGCCATGTTTTTGGGAGTATCAGCTTTCTTAATACTAACTGTTCAGAGGATCGTCAAATGAACAAATAGAGAAAAATTACAATTTGCTATGTGAAACTGGGATGTCTTTCAAAGATTTTTCAAAAAATTGTAAATGGCGGAAAATGTTTGCACTTTTTTGGTCAATATAAGTTGTTCTTTGTGGACAGCGGTATTTAATGACATTGATTTAATGTTTCATTTGAAATTTTCAATTGACTACCATTTGGCAAATTATGCTAAAATCTGCTCATTGTTCTTTCATCATCAGACTTTTGTGCAGGTATTATTTTGTAATTTTAACAATGTTTTAATAATAACAAGAGGGGTGCAGTTCCGGAGGATAATGCAGTATGACTGCTCCTTGTCAGCAGACACAGTTCCTAGGCAGTTGCCAGTTGATGACATTTTACAGAATGTGAATATATTTAAGTCAAGTCAAGTTTATTTATAAAGCACATTTAAAAACAACAAGAGTTGACCAAAGTGCTGTACAATGAAAAATAAAAAGATGCATAAAATAAATAAATTAAATAAAAAGTATAAAATACAATACACAAATTCACAACACATGCCAAGCATTAAGACTCATACGCCAATGTAAAAAAGGTGTGTCTTAATACGGGATTTTAAAGAGTCAATGGGGGGGGGAAGACCTAATAGAAAATGGTAGATTATTCCAGAGCCTTGGGGCAGCATTGGAGAAGGCACGGTCGCCCTTAGTTTTTAACCGGGACCCGAGGAACAGACAGGAGCAATTGGTCAGAGGATCTAAAGTCACTTTACCACTGCATGGTACCGGCTCAACTCGACTCGACTCTACTCGACTTTTTTGGTTTTCCATCGGGCAAAAGTTGTGGATAGTATCTGGCACTTTTTTTGGTATCACCCCCGTCGAGGTTCCAAGCGAGCTGAGGCAATACCAAAAAGTAACGTGAAAACACTTACCAGTCAGAGCAAGGCTTTTCATGCGGCGTCGCTATGACGACCAGCTACATTGATGGGTGGAAGTGGAAAACGAAGTACCTGGTACAAAAAGTGAGTAGAGTCAAGTAGAGGCGAGTTGAGTTGAGCCGGTACCATGTGGTGGAAAAGTGGCTTAAGCGGCCTGGAGGTGAAATAGGGGCAAAGGAGGTCAGAAATATAATGTGGTGCCAAACCGTGTAGCGCTTTAAAAACAAATAATAAAAACTTCAACTCGATTATGTATTTGACAGGCAGCCAGTGAAGAGAGGCCGGTATAGGGAAGATGTGGTCCCTCTTCCTAGTGCCAGTCAGGAGGCTAGCAGCTGCATTTTGAACGACCTGCAGCCAAGATAGGGATGACTGACTGACTCCCATGTAAAGGGAGTAATCAGTAATACGGTAATCAATACGGGAGGAAATAAAGGCATGTAAGACAATCTCCAGATCCTTAAGGAGAGCCGACTCAGTGCTATGGTGTGGCCTAAATCCTGACTGAAATTTTTCCAAAATGTAATTGTCATTTAAATGGGAAGAGAGCTGGGAAAAAACAACCTTTTCCAGAACCTTTAATAAAAATTTAGAGATGGGTCAGAAATAGTTAAAAACCGCTGGATCTAGGTTGGGCTTTTTAATGAGGGTGGACCACTGCATGTTTAAAACAGGTGTGGCGTGGATCGGGGCATGCCCCCGCAGTGCCCCTCCCAGCCTTATATGCATCAGCTCAAACCTGCCACCAGGCCAGCTGTTCAGGACCTGGGACAGCGCCACTCTATGAAGCCCAGCCACAGGACCCTGGAGAGCGGCAACCTGGAAATTCCCCAACTCCCTCCTCTGCACTCAAGACACCTGAAAGCAATGAGGAGACACAGCTGCTGCCACTCCAGGGAAATTAGCTGGGTGCTTAAAAGGAGGCCCTTGTCTCCCTTGAAAGGAGGGTTTTGGGTTTGCAGCGGAGCTTTTTAATACCTGTTTGTGATTTTGTTTATATTTCAGAGTCCGGTGGAGAAGCAGGACCACATCCCTCTTCCTGCTTTGAAGAGGGATTTTCTCAGCTGTCTCCCGGTCATCGTTAACCCTAATTTCAGTTACTTTTATTGAATTTAGACAAGAAACATTAGTTGTTGCGAACGGTTTTGTTTTGTCTATAATTTTTGTTAAATAAAAGGCCCTGTTGGGCTATTTTTCCCCAAACCTCCGGTCTGTGTATTTCTGTGCCGCCCCGCCTGCACCGTCACGCCCAGTGCGGTGCCACACAGGATAGAACAAAGCCATTTACTCGGCGGCTATTTATTACTGACAAAACACTGGGACCAGTAGTGTCCAACACTTCTCTAAGGAGACATAAGGGAACAATATCCAGGGGGCAGGTAGTAGGATTCAATGCAAATGTACTTGGACAGTGACACAATTTCTGTTGTTTTGGCTCTGATTTCCTATATTTCAGGGTATTTACACCCACATTAGGCAATCCATGTAGGAATTACAGCCCTTTTTATGCATAGTTTTAGGGAGGCAAATTAATGGAAAAATTGGCTGCTCTAGAGTTGATTCTAGGTGTGGAATTTGCATTTTGTTGCTTGTTGCTATACAAGTACCAATATCAGCAAAGCATGATGGCTGACAAATCAGAATAAATCACTCAGACCCAAGGGTGTGTCAAATATAGGGTATGTCAAAATAAACTCTGGTACATTGCTAAGAAGCAAGAATACACTGGAGAGCTCAGCAATAGCAACCAACCTCATAAACCACGGATGACCACTGTAGTGCGCGACTGAAGAATACTTTTAATTGAAAAAATCCTGTCAAACAGAGTACCATAAAGAGAAGACTACAACAATCTCAATCTCAGAGGGTTCACTGCATGATGCAGACTAATCTTAAACCTCAAGAACAGAATGGCCAGGTTAGAGTTTGCTAAAAAGTACATTAAAAGACTGTAGAGTTCTGGAACCGCTCATGATCCAAAGCACCCCCCTCATCTGTTAAACATGGTTATGTATGGCTACCACTGGAACTGACTCACCTGTCTTTACTGATGATGTAACTGCTGACATCAGCAGGACGAATTCTGAAGTGTACAGATACATCTGCTCAGATCCAACCAAATCTGCTCCGATCCAACTAAATGCCTCAAAACTCATTAAACAGCACTTCACCTTGCATCGGACCAATGACCCCATACTGCTTAACCCCTTTGCACAGATGCCAGATCTGGCCAATGCTCACCAATTTAGGTAGTGTTCTATTTAAGGCTTTATAACTCCAGATAATAACACCGGAAAATGGCTTAAATGAAGCAAGACCAATGTCCCATTTATGATTAGTTTATATTCATAATCTAGATAAAAATAAAATACCAAAAATGCAATTATCTTGGTAAAAAAGCAAAAATGTATAAATATGTACATATATACAACGAGTTCCCCCTCTAGAGCCGGGTTCCCCTCAATATTTTATCCCATCGCTGAGATTTTTCTCACCACCATTTGAGGGATTTTTTTTTTTTTACCTCACATGCTTGCTATCTGGGGTTCAGGCCTGGAATTGTCTTTATCTGCTACTCTGTAAACCATCTTTGGCACAGTTTCCTGTAAGCGCGATACAAATAATATAGATTTAATTTGATTTGACAACACGAATAGCCCCTAAGACAAATATGCTGTGCATTATTAGCAAAAATTAAAAGGCTAACAATTGTCTCTTACAACCAACGTGAATATAACAATATAAAATATATAATGTAAATAATTGAAATATTACAAGCAGTAATATGTGCATCTTTGCCATCTTCATATGTATTCTGGAGGACTCTGATGGACTTGTGACTACTCATCGTTGCAATCACTTGTCAACAGTCCTCCTGTCTATATCCGGTGAGATCCTTCCTTACCTATGCTCCATCATCAATGCCTAACTTGGCCTTTGCCTGTGGCTATGTTTCCTCAGACTTTAAAATCACTCATGTTAGCCCAATCATAGACCCCTCTGATGTCAAGAATTATTGACCTGTATCGCTCCTGCCTTTTCTGTCCAAAACCCTTGATTGACCAGTCAGTCATCTTTGCTCCATCAGAACAACCTGCTTGACCCTCACCAGTCTAGTTTTTGATCTTGGCACTCAACAAAGACTGCCCTCCTGGCTGTGACTGAGGCACTTGCATTCTCCTCTGTCCTGATCCTTCTTGACCTGTCTGCAGCATTTAACATGGTCAACCACAATCTATCCACTTTGTCTGAGATGGGCATTTCTGGGACTGCCTTTCTTGGTTTTCTTCCTATCTTGCAAATAGGTCCTACCAAGTCACTTGGATGGGGTCTGTCTCTGCACCTCATCCACTTGTTACAGGAGTGTCACAGGGATCTGTACTGGGGCCTTTGCTGTTCTCCATTTGAACAAAACCTCTTGGTTCAGTCATTAATTCACACGGCTTCTCTTAACACTGTTGTGCAGGTGTTACACAACTCTTCTTCTCTTTCCCTCCCTCTGCCAAACACATCAATGATCTGCCTGCCTGGCTGACATCTCAACATGCATGACCAGGCATCACCTGAAGCTCAACCTCAACAAGAACAAGCTGCTGTTCATCCTTTAAAAGACCTCCCAACTACCGGAGCTCTCAAACTGTTGAAGGCACCACAGTGACTGCCTCTTACTCTACAAAGAGCCTGCGGGTGGTTCTGGATGACCAGCTGGACCTCAAGGAGTACATCATAGGGGCGACATAGCTCAGGAGGTAAGACCGATTGTCTGGCAGTCGGAGGGTTGCTGGTTCAAACCCCGCCCTGGGCGTGTCAAAGTGTCCTTGAGCAAGACACCTAATCCCTAACTGCTCTGGCGAATGAGAGGCATCAATTGTAAAGCGCTTTGGATAAAAGCGCTATATAAATGCAGTCCATTTACATCAAGGCAACATCATGGTTCTGCAGATTCCTTCAGTATAACATCAGGAGGATTCGACAATACCTGACCACGTACTCCACCAAGCTACTTGTCCAGGCTATGGTGATCTTCTGTCTTTACTACTGCAACTTCCTCCTTGCATGTCTGTAAGCCTATGCCATACAGCCACTACAGATGATTCAGAATGCTGCTGCCTGACTTGTCTTCAACCTTCCTAAATTTTCACACGCCACTCCCCTGCTAAGGTCACTCCATTGGCTACTGGTTGTCGCAAGGATCAGGTTCAAAGTCCTGACCCTCACCTACACTGCAGCCACGCAGAACAGCCCCCGCCTACTGACAGGGCACGATTCAATCCTACATGCCAGCTCAATCATTCAACTCTGCTAAAGCAGGGCGACTCGCACTCCCTGCAATCCAGGTGAACGGTTCTTGCTCGTCTCTACCCTAGCTCCCCAGTGCTGGAACAAATTCCCTGTTCCTCTATGAACTACTCAGTCATTGTCCATCTTCTGCCGTGGCCTAAAGATGCATCTCTTCAGGCTGTACATAGACTAACTATCACTACTCTGCCGAGCACTCCTCTAGAACGGCTCTTATCACTTGTATCATTCTAATTTGTTCCCCGTAGCACTTTCACGTTACACTTGTACCTCCATCCAGCACTTATATTGCACTTGTATCATTATCTTAATGTTGTAACTCATTGTTATGCCTCCTAGTTTGACTTATGCTGCATACAAGACAACTCAAAACTCGGATATTCTAAGTAGGAAATTTCCAACTTCTGACATCACTGCGTTCGTGCTGTTTTTACTCTGAAAAAACCTGGATTCCCACAGGAAACACTGCTTTATTTTTTGTTAAGGAGTATATTAAATGAGTGAATAGAATTAAACCGCAAAGCAACGGCTGTAGCAGTACTGAAATGTAAATATGATATCACTGTCAGGTGTCTCCTTATTTCATCTGCAACATTTATTTATGAGCAAAATAATATTTTCTAGCTACACTGGCAAGCGAAAAAAAGTGGCTGAGATATCGTAACTTAAATTTCACATATTGCTATAATGAATACAAAACATAAATGATACTAACATATATCCCATGATCACACACCCACATATGCATTCCAAACGTAAATATACAATTTTCCTTTCTTACCACAAACTAGAAATGCCCCCAATTTTCTTACTGTGACGTCACCAGTACTGAGGTCAGATGAATTGGATGACTGAATTTCCAATCTATATAAAGAGTTTGGCAACTGTTTGGCCTCATACCTATACAGTACCGAGAGTTTGGCACTTTTCAGGGTTCCCCACAGAAATAACTGCAACAGCCACAGACACTCAGTCCTTAAAAACATTAATTTCTGTACATTCTGACCCCATTTCAACAGACAGAATTCCTAAACAACTTCACATGTCTACACAATAAAGCCCCAAACTAAGGGGATTTTGCATTTTCTCCTTTGTCTTTTTCTTGCCAGAAATGCTCCTAGCCCTCAAAGAATATGTCTCCCCATTGGACATTTTACCGACACCAGCCAATCCTTCACCTACACCAGCCAATAAAAATCTCACATACATACACAAAATAGAAATGTCTTTTTACCCAAAAAAAAATGTCCAGTCTCAACAGCTAGTCCATTTGTGGCTCAGTGGTAAATGTCGCTATCTATGGATCATTGAGTCACAAAGTCAAATCCCGCCTAAAGCAAATTTCTAAAACGTTTTTTTGTCACTAATAATTGTCTATTACTTCTCAACTATTGTTTTTGCACCACATCTACCCCGCATTCACTGAACGTATAGACTGCATTATGACATACCATCTACATGTTCAGTTGACCGGCTACAATATCGCCAGGTCATATGGATCCAACTGGAGCTCAGCTGTCCTTACTAGCCTGTCTTCTTTAAAACCACGGACACATTTCACCAAGACAATTCACACCTTTGGACAGTTACAGTTGCCAATGTTACTGACTGGGAAGTACAAGGTCTGATGATCAAATCCTGCCTTGCCCTCAGGTAGATCTTTTGATGTCTTACACTAAGATTTTCTTACACTTATATTTGCTAACTAATAATTGCCTATTGCTTTTGAACTATTGCTTTTGCACTTCAAAAGAATATCAGAATCTTCAATGCATATGCTTACCAAGTCACTCATGGCCAGCCATTTGCATTTCATGATGGCAAAAGTTACACCAGCTGAGCACTGTGTCATTTCCATTAACTGTATTTCTTCACTTGGCTACTGTAGAAAACATACTTATCAGCAAACACCATGTTTCTACATTCATGTTACCTCACCCTGTTCTCTATCTACACACATACAAACAATTACTACATGTGTACTGTCTGCACCACCCCATTAACACATTACATTTAAAATCATGACTCAATCATAATTATAACTACTAGTAGTGAACATGAGAAAAACAGTTTTCCTACGCAATATCACGCGTTACTTCAAACATTTTAATGAATAATATTTAATACCGTCTGTTTTATGTATCGTTCAATAAGGAAACTCATCTTGCTCATGGTCACTTTATTTTCTTTGCACTATAGTCTGTGATCATGTCAAACTTTTCCTACATGCCCATTCTGCTAAAAACACATTGTTTCAACTGCTCGATTTCATCATTTGTCCTCATTTCTCTTGTACTACTGTTATTGTCTGATATGTAAAGATTGCTGGTAAATATGTCTGTGCTGCTATTCTCCACTGTTCCGTTCTACTTCACAAATTCTCACGTAAGGTCAGTTATCTAGCTCAGCAAAACAGCAAGGAGGAACCCCACCTATAGATAAGTGTATCAAAATACCTTATAAACCTTAGGAACACTAAAAGTGCATCTTGACAAAATAACAGAAGGGTACACAAGTTGCGACCTACGGAGCTCAAATTCTATGAGCTTGCGGATAATTTTGTCAATCAAGGCTCGTTGGATGGCCGTCAAATCAGTAGGTACATACACCGGGGACATCTCTGTTGTTTTCGAATGGTGCAAGCCTCTTTTATACTTAAGCCACCGCACCCTTTGTCACAGCCATTGTTTTACATATACAGTTGAAGTCGAAAGATTACATACACCTTAGCCAAATCCATTTGAACTCAGTTTTTCACAATTCCTGACATTTAATCCTAGTAAACATTCCCTGTCTTAGGTCAGTTAGGATCACAACTTTATTTTAAGAATGTGAAATGTCAGAATAATAGTAGAGAGAATTACTTATTTCAGCTTGTATTTCTTTCATCACATTCCCAGTGGGTCAGAAGTTTACATACACTCTGTTATTATTTGGTAGCATTGCCTTTAAATTGTTTAACTTGGGTCAAATGTTTCGGGTAGCCTTCCACAAACTTCTCACAATAAGTTTCTGGAATTTTGGCCCATTCCTCCTGACAAAACTGGTGTAACTGAGTCACGTTTGTAGGCCTCCTTGCTCGCACACGCTTTTTCAGTTCTGCCCACAAATTTTCGATTGGATTGAGGTCAGGATTTGTGATGGCCACTCCAATACCTTGACTTTGTTGTCCTTAAGCCATTTTGCCACAACTTTGGAAGTATGCTTTGGGTCATTGACCATTTGGAAGAGCCATTTGCGACCAAGCTTTAACTTCCTGGCTGATGTCTTTAGATGTTGCTTCAATATATCCACATAATTTTCCTTCCTCATGATGCCATCTATTTTATGAAGTGCACCAGTCCCTCCTGCAGCAAAGCACCCCCACAACATGATGCTGCCACCCCCGTGCTTCACGGTTGGGATGGTGTTCTTCGGCTTGCAAGCCTCACCCTTTTTCCTCCAAACGTAACGATGGTCGTAACGAGGACATTTCTCCAAAAAGTAATATCTTTGTCCCTGTAGTCCCCCGTAGTTTTTTATGGTGGTTTTGGAGTAGTGGCTACTTCCTCGCTGAGCAGCCTTTCAGGTTATGTCAATATAAGACACGTTTTACTGTGTATATAGATACTTTTGTACCTGTTCTCTCCAGCATCTTCACAAGGTCCTTTGCTGTTGTTCTGGGATTGATTTGCACTTTTCGTACCAAAGCACGTTCATCTCTATGAGACAGAACGCGTCTCCTTCCTGAGTGGTATTACGGCTGCGTGGTCCAATGGTGTTTATACTCGCATACTATTGTTTGTACAAATGAACGTGGTACCTTCAAAGCCTTTGGAAATTGCTCCCAAGGATGAACCAGACTTGTGGAGGTCCTCAATTTTCTTTCTGAGGTCTTGGCTGATTTCTTTTGATTTTCTTATGATGTCAAGCAAACAGACACTGAGTTTGAAGGTAGGCCTTAAAATACATTCACAGGTACACCTCCAATTCACTCAAATAATGTCAATTAGCCTATCAGGAGTTTCTAAAGCCATGACATAATTTTCTGGAATTTTCCAACCTGTTTAAAGGCACAGTCAACTTAGTGTATGTAAACTTCTGACCCACTGGAATTGTGATATAGTGAATTAAAAGTGAACAATTGTTGGAGAAATTACTTGTGTCATGCACACAGTCGATGTCCTAAATGACTTTCCAACACTATAGTTAATATGCTAACATGAAATCTGTGGAGTGGTTAAAAATGAGTTTTAATGACTTCAACCTAAGTGTATGTTAACTTCCGACTTCAACTGCATAGCAAAGCAAAAGTGATAAACAGTACATGTTCATCAAACCGTACAAATTTACACAAGGATAGCCATAATGCACAACCCTTTCATAAAGAGTTACTTCGTATTTTTACACCCAGATCCGCTTCGCTGCTCATCACAAATCCTGTCCTCAACCCCCCCCCCCCCCCCAAAATCTCACTCTGCCTCGCAATCAAACCAGTCTACATCCGGGATTGCCTACGCTGTATGCGAGTTTGCATGTATGTATGTATATGCATACTTCTCATAGTCTATATTTATATGCATTACTGTTCTCACTTTCTCATAACAAACACTTTGCAAAAACAAATTATATTTCATAAAAACAACATACAAAAATGCCAAGTTAAAATCTGCATGAGGCAATTAGATGTATTTGACACTTTGATGTGACACAAAGATTGAATGACGTAAAATGGTAAGATTAAAAAACACAGGGCCAAGTGACTTGAAACAATTTAGGAAACATTGGGTAGCACTGCTTTGGAATACAGCTTCTTTAATTTTTGATGTCAGGATAAGGAAAAAGTGAGGAAGAATTTTTTGTGGATTTGGAACTGGCTACAGGGTAGAAAGAACACAAAGGGTAGTAGGAGGGATATTATCTGAGCAAGGAACTGTGGTAAGTGGAGTCCCATACAAATTGGTGTGGGGCCCATTTATATCAATGACCTTCACAGGAACATAGAAAGTACATTAGTCAAATTTGTAGATGATACAAAACTGGGACACCCTGCTAATAATTTGGAATGTACTAAAGTAATCCAAGAAGATTTAAACAAACTCCAGAAGTGGGTGCCAGGTGCAAATTAAATTCAATATAGCCAATATTCAATAAGACTCTGGAAATAGGACAGAAGGACAACCAAATTAATTCCTGGTTTGAAAGATAAAGGCTATGAGGAAAGACTTAAGATGCTTAATCTCTTCAAGTTTAGTGAATGGAGACTTAGGGGTGATCACAAAGACGAGGATGAGCCTACACCCGGGGCTTCTCCTGCTCTTGTTATGACAAACGGAGTTGGCTAGCTGGATGTGGTGTAAGGAATGCCTTTCATTGCTTTCCCTGTTTGCTATTTCAAAGTGTCGGCACCGAAGCGTTGTGGACAACGACGGGGGTACAAGACCTATAACATCTTTCTGAAAAATGCAAACGGTACGAAAGTAGCCGCAGCCATCTAGACAATAGTATGAGACTAGATTTCTTTGGCAGGTTTAGCATTGCTGAACAGCTAGATGAAGGCTACAGGATTGGAATTAGAAGGCACAACGAAGAGGTGACAAAATCGACACATCCTGGCCAGAATAATAGACTGTGTGAAATTTTGTAGAGCCTTTGAGTCGGCTTTGCATGGCCATGATGAGAGTGAGAGCTCCGATAATCCCGGGATATTCCATGGATTGGTGAATTTTGTTACTTCCTTTAAACTTCAGCATTCACATATTCACATTTTGTCCAGCAGATGGCAGCAGAAGGCTCTCTAAATGACCTTGGAGTTAGCTAATGTTTTCCTATTCTTTTTATGACTTCATAGAATGTAGCAGTGGCAGTAAAAATGACTTTAGTAGCTGAGCTGTTGCCTGTTGGTAACTTTAGGTGATGTTGGTGAAATGGCTTTTTGTCATCTCTACATATTATTTTATATTATTAAGGAGGGCAAAATATGTTCAAGTAGTGCTACTGACCAGTGTTTAGGCAACATTACAGTGTGTTGTGTTGTTTTTAGATTTATTTATTTATTTTTTAGCTGAGCTATGAAGTTCTGCTTCAGTTTGTTTGTCCCCCCTAAAACTGCGCTCCCCCCAAAAAAACTTTCACCAGCCACCACTGGTGATTGGCCGGGAGTGCAATGGGCAGTGTTTCAGGTGGTCTGCAAAATCTGAACTGAGAACTGGCCACCTTTTTCTTTCTTCTTCAAGTATTATTACTATTATTATGTTATTTTCTCATAGTGGTTTTATTTATTTTTGGCCTGTTTATCTTTATCACGGTTGACTTCATGTGAATTCTCTTAATATGGTGTAGTGAGGTTTATTCAGATGAATGGAGTTCAACATCCAATCAGAATTCGGTATGTCATTAGAGCCCAACTGAAATAACATAGACAGGACAATCGTTTGGAAATAAAGGACATACATTTATTGGTTATGATAATGAATATGTGGATAGACTAACTGAATACAAATGATTTGCATAATAGGAAGAATAATATTATTCTTATGAGGAATGATAATTCTGCGACGGCTAAACTTAGAGGTTAGCAGTACTCCCATTTAACAAAGGTTAATTTGACACACTACTCTATGTTACGTGGTTAATGTATCTAATCAGAATCATATAGTTTTAACAACGTAAAACTACAAGGTCAGGGAATTTGGTATTCCCGACCAACATATCCACAACAAACAAAACACAACAACAAACAGCACTAAAATAACCTATTTCATTTTATCCTATAGTTTGAGGTCAGTGTTAAATAAAATGTGTTTCAATACTTAATGGTGATAATAAGGGAGGCCAGTCCCTAATTCATTAGGCTTGGTCAGCTCGTCAACTGGTCCCAGGGTCCGTAGCAGGAGCACAGAGCTTGGGAAATTTCTTCTGTGAAGTCGGAGTCAAGATGGGTTCCAGTCAAGACGACCTGGGATGTGCACTAATCTTCTGAGATACGGAGGAAAAGTCTGAAGATACTTTTCCGGAAACAGCTGTCAATGGTAAATAGACTAGCTTGGTTAATTTCACAGACGGTGGCAGGCTAACTCAGGCAAGTCTCCAGCGAGGTACAAGTTGGGAAGCACAGCAATGTCCTTAAGGAGATGTGTCTGGTCGGTTAGACAATGCCTCACCTCAGAGCATAAGTTGTTAGGTTTATTGATTAGTTTTATGCTCAAAAGTCACTGATGCGATGGAACCTCACGTGTGAGCTCTGTAATGTGATTGGTTTATTATTTTGGTCTCACAAACATTTGATTGGCTTGTGGTATTGGAGTGGTCAATGAAACATGGATAGATAGACCACTGATTTCTGCGTTAATGTTTAAGCTTGTTAAATCAGGCTCCCCATTTCTTCAAAAAGGGGGTGTTCCTTGCCTTAAGCTCTGTGTTTAGGTGTTTAGGCAGAGAGTTTATTGCAGGGTAACAAGAGGAAGGGGACAGGCATATCCTTATTCCTTAGTTGATCAAAAAAGTTAATAATGGACATGACTCATTAGAGCCAGTCCCCTGGTCAGGGAGCCAGAGGCCCCCAAATTCCTGTGTATAGTTATATATTGTTACAACAGCTATTAAATACAGTGCCTTAGGAAAGTATTCAGACCCCTTCACTTTTTCCACATTTTGTTACGTTACAGCCTTATTATAAAATTGATTTAATTAATTTTTATTCTCATCAATCTACACACAATACCCCATAAGGACAAAGTGAAAACAGGTTTTCAGAAATTTTTGCTAATTTATTAAAAATAAAAAACTGAAATATCATATTTACATATTCAAACCCTTTACTCAGTACTTTGTTGAGGCACCTTTGGCGGCGATTGTAGCCTTGAGTCTTCTTGGGTATGATGCTACAAGCTTGGCACAACTGTATTTTGAGTATTTCTCCCATTCTTCTCTGCTGATCCTATCAAGCTCTGTCAGGTTGGATGGGAAGTATTGCTGCACAGCTATTTTCAGGTCTCTCCAGAGATGTTCGATCGGGTTCAATGCCAGGCTCTGGCTGGACCACTCAAGGACATTCACAGATTTGTCCCGAAGCCACTCCTGCATTGTCTTGGCTGTGTTCTTAGGGTTGTTGTCCTGTTGGAAGGTCAATCTTCGCCCCAGTCTGAGGTCCTAAGCACTCTGGCGCAGGTTTTCATCAAGGATCTGTACTCTGCTCCAATCATCTTTCCCTAGATCCTGACTAGTGTTCCAGTTCCTGCCTCTGAAAAACATCCCCACAGCATGATGCTGCCACCGCCATGCTTCACTGTAGGGATGGTATTAGCCAGGTCATAAGCGGTGCCTGGTTTCCTCCAGACATGATGCTTGGCATTGTGGCCAAAGTTCAATCTTGGTTTCATCAGACCAGAGAATCTTGTTTCTCATGGTCTGAGAGTTCTTTAGGTGCTTTTTGGCAAACTCCAAGCAGGCTGTCATGTGCCTTTTACTGAGGAGTGGCTTGAGTCCTTCTGGAAGGTTCTCCCATCACCACAGAGGAACTCTGGAGCTCTGTCAGAGTGGTCATCTGGTTCTTGGTCACCACCCTGACCTAGGCACTTCTCCCTCGATTGCTCAGTTTAGTCGGGCAGCCAGCTCTAGGAAGAGTCCTGGTGGTTCCAAACTTATTCCATTTAAGAATTATGGAGGCCACTGTGTTCTTCGGGACCTTTAAAGCTGCAGACTTTTTTTGTACCCTTCCCCAGATTTGTACCTTGACACAATCCCGTTTTGGACGTCTACATACAAGTCCTTCTACTTCATGGCTTAGTTTTTGCTCTGACATGCACTATCAACTGTGGGACCTTATACTAACAGGTGTGTGCCTTTCCAAATCATGTCCAATCAATTGAATTTATCACAGGTGGACTCCAGTCATGTTGTAGGAACATCTCAAGTATGATCAATGGAAACATTACATTACAGGCATTTAGCAGACGCTCTTATCCAGAGCGACTTACACAACTTTTTGCATTGTATCCATTTATACAGCTGGATATATACAGAGGCAATTCAGGTTAAGTACCTTGCTCAAGGGTACAATGGCAGTGTCCTACCCAGGAATCGAACCTATGACCTTTCGGTTACAAGCCCAATTACTTACCCACTGTGCTACACTGCCGGAAACAGGATTCACCTGTGCTCAATTTTGAGTGTCATAGGAAAGGGTCTGAATACTTATGTAAATGTAATATTTCAGTTTTTTATCTTTAATAAATTTGCCAAAATCTCTAAAAACTTGTTTTCGCTTTGTCATTATGGGGTATTCTGCGTAAATTGATGAGAATAAAAATGAATTTAATCAATTTTAGAATAAGGCTGTAATGTAACAAAATGTGGAAAAAGTGAAGCAGTCTGAATATTTCCGAAGGCACTGTAATAAAGTCAGCTACCAACTTTCACCTAAAGAAGAACCAACTCAATCGTGAACAACCCACCATTGTTTTTGTTGTTTGCCAACTACCAGTAAACATCAGAAAAAGATGGAGGAGGAGGATGAAGAGAAGAAGACCGCTAACATAAACACCTTTTAAGGAAAACTGTCTGTGTATTCACCAATATTCACATTTCTACTTTGCATCGCGATTACAGACACAGAAGTCGATGAACTCTTGGGTAAAATCCCACCCCTCTCTATGGTGAACAGTTTCTTGCCCCACCTTCAAGTTTAGCTACTTTGGAAAAGGCATGAACAAAACACTGTGTGATGTGGTCAGACAATGCGCCATATGAACCAGTTCGTTTGAAGCATCCTGAAGCCTTAAGCCCACCAGGCACAGTCACAAGCATCTACATCCACAAAAAACTATTTTATATTTTAGGTGCAACAAAAACTTTGACTTCCACTGTAGGCAAACTCCCAAGGATTACCTTTAAGAAGAGACCACAATTAAGCCTGCAGTCAAAAGGGTTTGAGAATAGTAACCATTAGTAACTAGCTAAGGGGTTAAAATAAGGGGCATGAAACAGCATAATTGTATATACTATTTCTGGGCCCTTCCCCTGTTTGGTTGACCTGCCAGTCTGTTGCTCTGGGGTTGCATCTCTAAGGTTGTACTGTACCTTTCACATCAACATTTGATTAATAACAAATAAAACCCAACTGTTCTTGTATTAAATACATTTATGGATATACGCTGTGAATAGAAACCAACTGCAAACTTTGTCACTCTTATTACCTGAGTCAATTCTTCAAGATCTTGGTGTTGTTTCAGCTGGTTCTGCAGTTGTGTCAGAGGCATTGAAGACTGCATTGCATGTGGAGTCCTAAGCTGTATGGGTGTCAGGGTACTCTGTCTTGTTTCTGGGTCTCCAGATGTTGTTGTCGAGGCTGGTTGCACAAAGTGCAGGTATGGGGTAGGTAGAGGTCCAGAAAGTTCATTAAGTTCCTCCTCAGAGTTGAGCAACACTGTGCCAATGCATTCTTTTTGCTCTGTATCATGACCTGCATATAGGAAAGATGGCAAACAAGTTAAGTGCATTACACAAGGTCATGAGCAATTTCTCATGAAGCAAACTGGTTACCTTAAAAGCTGATAAAAACATTTCTATATTTGACCACTGAGGCAGGATTTCAAACGTATTATACTTTTTTGTAAAATGGCTAGTTAGGGATCCAAGCAGCGAAGATGCTGGAACCGTATTGTTTTTGTTCCATGTTTTATGATTATTATTATTATTATTATTATTATTATTATTATGGATGCAATCAGCAAAGCTGCTTAGAGCCCTATTGTTTTTTTATTTTTATTATTAGGGGTCCAAGCAGAGAAGCTGCTGGAACCCGATTGTTCTTCTTCTTCTTCTTCTTCTTTTTCTTATTATCCGCCATAAAAGTGTTCACACATCATAAAGCAAAGCAATTGGCAGGTAGGTTCCCATTCCCAAACAAATTTGGCAGGTACGTAGGTTCTCATTTCCACCCATTACTCAGGTAAGAAAATGTACACAAATTGGCCTGATGGTGGCGCTACAGGAAGAAAGTGAAATACCTTTTGAACCATTTTGACCTACTGTCAAAAACTATTTCCCTCAGATTCCCTGGCTCATAACAAACAAATTTGCCTCAAAGATCATTAAAGTCCACGATATTGGATTTTTTGCCATTTTTAATTTTTTGAAAAACATTTAACGCAATGCCCCTTGTGGACAGCACGCCATCCCATCCCCATACAAGAAAGCATTACATACTGTAGAGTACAGAAAACATAATTGTGTTCATTATTACACAATTATGGATACCACATTGTCTGATAATGTTTTTGCATTCTTTTAAAATCTGATATCAATTTTTCATCTTAAACCTCCGTAAGGTGCATATTTATATTCTTTATCATGGACAAAAGGCATTTTATTCATTTTTGGAGAGATTTTGGATATTTTTCAGGACCCCTAGTTATTTTAGACCACTGTACTGCCGAAAAGCTTGTATTTCCCACTTGAAAATGATGCAACAGTTAGTTTCTTGAGTCAAAACATTTGATTTGTTATGAAACACATGATTATGTTGTGATTTACAAAAATGCATAATTTAGACATTTTACCATAATTTGGAGACACTGCTTAGTTTTTGCTTCATAGATCTTTAGTAGTTCTACATATCTACCATTAAATTTCATGAACTTGTGGTCAAGGGGTTTTTGATCCAGGGCATGTATAGTTTAACCTGTTGTATATACGGGATCTCTCAGCATTTAATTGCAAACTAAAAAGTAGCAAATTCATTTTTGCTTTTTTACCTAGACAATTGCATTTGTGGCACTTTATTTCTTCCTAAATTATGAATATAAACTGATTTATGTTGTAAATTTTACAAATGTCTTGGTTCATTTACGTCATTTTTCAAGTATCTGTGATGCTTACATCTGGAGTTATAAAGCTTTAAATAGGGTACCCCCTAAATAGGCAGGGATTAGCCAGATTTGGCATGTGCGCAAAGGGGTTAAAAAAATCTCCTCCTAGACTGTTTTATGTATCTACATGAAACTTGCATCAATTTGTGCACGACATGGTGCTCTTTATTATAAATAAAGTTGATACTCCAAAAAACAGACTGAAACCATACAGTACTGTCACAATTGAGGCAATTGGTGGTGCTATAGAACACAACTTTTATTCTTTTTTAATTAATAAATACCTGAAAAATCAGGGCGGCATGGCGGTGCAGTGGGTAGCATTGTCGCCTCACAGCAAGAAAAATTGGGGTTCAAATCTCAGCTTTGGCCTTTCTGTGTGGAGTTTGCATGTTCTCCCCATGTCTGCATGGGTACTTCGGTTTCCTCCTACAGTCCAAAGACATGCTAGTTGGAGACTCTAAATTGCCCATAGGTATGAGTGTGAGTGAACGGTGAGTAATTGGTGTGTGCCCTGCGATAGATTGGCAGCCTATCCAGGGTATATTCCTGCCACTCGCCCAATTCACGTTGGGATAGGCTCCAGCACCCCCTGCGACTCTGCTCAGGGTAAATCGGTATAGATTATGGAAGGATGAAAAATCATTGTTGTGTTATAGATGTTTAAGACTTGCTGTAGTGATCAACTTTTTTTGTTGAAGCCATCTTAGATTACTACCATTTTAGAAATGCTATTAGCCTCTGCACTCCATTTTGGCTTAACCACATGGCTGAGACCAATGAAATATGGTATTCTCGTAACTACCCGAGTGGCCTTACCTTTAGTAAATATTTATGGGTATATGGCAATTGCTCTCCAATCAGTTTTTGACATCTTTTAAAAGAATATAGTCTTTTAAAAGAATACATTGTTTGTGATGCATTTCTGTTTCTGTTTCTTTTATTTAAAGAAAACCTTGCATTCAGAGCTCCCGTTTGCTCTTAGCAGAAACTAAAATGTGGCAACACGCGTATATATTTTATTTCAGCGCAGTTTTTGCTGTGTATATATTTAGACCTAAATTTTCCCAAAGGCACACTGATGTACATTACAGTTTGTATGTGTTTTTACTTAAGTGCACTGGATTATGTCATATCACATACTGTAACTTGGCAGACTATATAGTTTGTTAAAGCAATTCTCTGCAAATTTTAGTCTGAAGTAAATATTACTAAATATGCCAGTACCCAGCCCTAGGATATACACTGCCTGACCAAAAAAAAAGTTTCCATTTGGAAAATGGACAGTGCCCACTGTACAAGCCTCTGGAGGCAGTGTTATGATCTGGGGTTGCTTCAATTGATCAGGTCTAGGCTCAGCAACGTTATGCAGCAATAAAATGAAGTCAGCTGAGTCCCTGGATGTACTGAATGACCAGGTTATCCCATCAATGGATTTTTTCTTCCCTGACGGCACGGACATATTCCAGGACGACAATGCCAAGATTCACCGGCTCAAATTGTGAAAGAGTGGTTCTGGGAGCATGAGGAATCATTTTTCACACATGAATTGGCCACCACAGAGTCCTGACCTTAACCCCATTGAAAGTCTTTGGGATGTGCTGGAGGAGACTTTACGGAGTGGTCTGACTCTCCCGTCATCAATACAAGATAATGCAATTCTGGACGGAAATAAATGTTAGGACGTTGCATAAGGTTGATGAAACAATGCCGCGACGAATGCGCGCCGTAATCAAAGCTAAAGGCAGTCTAACGAAATATTAGTGTGCGCAATTTTTTTTTGGCCAGGCAGTGTAGTATTCCACACAATACATTAATAGCTGTTTTTTTGGTGGTGTTCTGATGTGTTGAATGATGTTTAAGGAGTTTATTGAGTTCTTTTAAGCTAACATCATATCTACAGTACATGTACTGTGGCTCACACCTGGTTAAAAAAACTAGCCACATACCTCTTCCTCCTGAAGATGACAGGCACACTGGATCATAAATTCCCTAATTTAGACAAGTGTTTATTCTGGTCTTTCTTGCCTGTGTGCAACTAATAAACTTTAATTTCTTCCACCAAATATACATAAGTCGCTTGCTTCATTTCCATATCATATTAAAACAAAGAAAGCCTTACATCAGTGACTTTGGAGCAGCAATTGCTAGAAAACTGATATATGATTGAACTTTCATTTCTATTGTAAGAGGGGATTCAAACTGGGACCCAGAAAAGGCTGGCATTTGAACGAGCCTGCAGGCTGGGACTCATCCTATACTTCAAAGAACCCGAGAGCCGTGTGGTAAAACAATAAGTTACTCAGACTTCCTATGGATGAGCAGGCCATTTGGCTCTCTGGAATTTTGCCATCTGGACACAACTAAGATAAGGGGAACTAGTCTCTTTGTCTGTGGTTGTGGGTGTGTGTGTTTTGGGGCCATAAAGGGTGAAAAGATCATCAGGCCTCTGGCAAAATGGTGGGGCAACTGCTCTTAACAGTACCACAGTGCCCTTATGTGGGCCCCTCTGCCATTACACTTTTTATTTCTTTTCTGGATCTGGACTCTAAACCATCTGTTTGTCATATTCAAAAACCCCGTAAAACCTTACAAACCATGCACATGTTTTCATTATATTACTGTATTATGCCTTATGTAGTAATAACATGGATTGCATGTAAAATGGTTCAACAAAAGGGTATTTTCATGACAACTGCGCCATAATATTACCTCCACTTGACATGTTTGGTATAGACGTATTCAGGGAAATTCAAACAACTGAATGAAATATGTTTCATACCAAATAGAATTTGAAAAAACATAGTTTCAGAAACTCAGGGAAAAACTATCACAATGGATGTCCTCTCTGGTAATCATCTCCTTTTCCCAATTTCCCCACTAATTGTTTTAACAGCAGCCTCCAAATGGTGGGGGCCGAAATTCCAGATTTTATCATTCGTCCAGGTTAATTTATGGCAATGCTGCCTAAACCAAACGCGGGATTTGGCTTAAAAGGAAGGGAGACAAAGCAATCTAGGAAGATCGTAATCGACTTCCCACATTGCACATACTCTGTGCTCTGTGTGTAGATGCACAAGGAAGATCGTAATCGACTTCCCACATTGCACATACTCTGTGCTCTGTGTGTAGCTAGACAAGGAAGATCGTAATCGACTTCCCACACTGCGCATGCTCTGTGATTTCGTGTGTAGCTGAACAGGCTGGGTAAGAACTTTTTACTCTGTATTTATGTTTTTAAACCTTCCATATTTATAATTGATTGTGAATTTGAAGCTAATGACCTACCTGCCTGTTAAATAAATTCTTCTTATTTTTAACTTGCGTGGTCTTCATGACTCTAATCCATTTTATCTTCTTTTCAGCCAAAATTCTGATTAAATACTCAGGGGGACAATTATGACTAGGACCTACTTATCAGGGGTCTAGTACAGCGAACATCTTTAGTGAGGTCTTCAAGTTAGATAGGCGACCACGATCTGCCCGCTAACTTGGATTGGTGGTATTGGTTCTGGTGTTTTGGCTTAAGAGGACCCATGGGCGTTATACGCCGGTTCTTGTCAACTTCGCCTTAAGGAGCCCGATAGATACACACTGTCCTGGGCTCATAACTATCTATGCACAAAGGAAGGCATGTATTATGGTGGTCAGCCTCCTACCCTCTGGGTCCTTCACCGAACTGAGATTTAACAATAGTGCTAAACCCGGGAGCATATATTGAGGAATGATGGCACAAGATAGAGTCGAGTGTAACCACTCCCAAGTTCCACGTATAGTTAAACCCAAATTTTAAATTATAATTTCATTTGGAGTCAGATTATCACGAGGGTAAAACCTAGTAACTGTTACGCTTACTTGCTGTGGTCATGGATATATTTGATGTGTTGTTCCGCGCATTTTTGAATATTCTGATGCTCCCATTGGAATATTGACAGTCCGGCGACAGATCAGATATATCTCTGATGACAGCATAGCCCCGTTTGCGAACGAAGAGTAACCAGAATCCGACTGGTCCGTTTCAGGCCAGTCTTAAGCGGAATATGAAGCAGCGCCTTCATTTCTGACCCGCGGCGACGGAACCAGTGCATTCTTAAGTGTAATTGTGCCCTGTTCTTACGAACAGAGGAAAAATAACCAACATCTCCGTTTTGACTCACACCAGCCAAAGGAAAACACGCGGTGCCTTCCCCTCCAGCTACAAACCCTCATTGGTCTAGCTGTGAGGTGTTTACACTATATAATACTGCAATGACAGGACACCCTCATGATGCAGTTTCATCATAGCAAGCTAACGTGAGGAACACAATGGAAACTTCAGTGCATAGATTCAACTACATGAAAGATTACAAATAGTTAAAAAACGAAGGCACCTACTGCAATATGAAAAACATAATCAGTGAGCCCCATACTGTTTGGAACAAAATCATATTCTGTCTTGATTTGGTTCTGTACTCAACAATTTTAAATTTGCAATCAAACAGTTAATGTGTGGTTAAATTCTCAGCTTTTATTTGAGGGAATTTTTCTGCATGGTTTTACCATGTAGAAATTACAGAAGTTTGTATACATAGCCCCCCATGTCAGGGCACCATAATGTTTGGGACATACTACTGTAATGTAAGTGAAAGTAGTCATGTTTAGTCATATTTGTTGCATATCCTTTGCATGCTTGAAGACTATGACTCATAGGGCTCTATCTTACACCCGGTGCAAAGCGGTGGCAAGCGCAACACAAGTGTCTTTGCTAGTTTCAGACCGACGCAGTTGTCATTTTCCCGTCCGGCGCCCACGTTGTTTAAATAGCAAATGTACTTCCGCCTATCTGAGTGCCCATGGATGTGTTGGTCTTAAAATGAGGTGTGGTCAGGCGCATTGTTCGCACATTGCTATCTTGAGGCAGCAGAAAGCGATTGCGCGTTTGACCAACAAAAACCTGGTCTTAAGTCAATGGCGTGGTATTTTACTGTTATTTTAAGGGCACATTATTAAGATAGTAATATGAGCCTACATAGGCGGGTGCACAAAACATGTCATAATGGTTAGTCATAATATTTATCAGAATTATCCACCCAATCCGCCAAGGTGCAAGCGCATCTGGTTTATAAAGGGAATGGGGGATGACACTCTGATTGGTTTATTTCATGTTACGCCCAAAACACACCTATGATTAATAAAGAGACTAAGTACAACCCCTTTGAACCATGCATCTTACTTTGCCCTGACTATCCTCCGTTGAACTAGCAAAAGTGGATTTGGACACTCCCTGAATGCACTTGCGCCATGTGCTTTAGACCGTGCGCTTAGATCGTTAAAATATAGCCCATAGACGAAATATGTTCTCTGGTGATGTTCTGCCAGGCATGTACTGCAGCCATCTTCAGCTCCTGCTTGTTTCAGGGGCTAGTTGCCTTAAGTTTTCTCTTCAACATGTGAAACTTATATTGAATTGGGTTAAGATCTGGTGAATGACTAGGCCAGGCAAAGATTTTCCAGTTTTTGGCTTTGAAAAACTCCTTTGTTGCTTTAGCAGTATGTTTGGGATCACTGTCTTGCTGTAGGATGAACCACCATGCAATGAGTTTTGTTTGAACCTGAGCAGATAAGATGTTACTGTATACTTCAGAGTGAATTCTACTGCTGCTAAATGCAGACAGGTAAGCCAGTACCTGTGGCAGCCATACATGCCATACATGTTTCACAGATGAGGGGGGTGCTTTGGATCTTCGGCAGCTCCTTTTAGCCTCAACAATTTGCTCTTGCCATCACTCTGATACATGTTAATCTTGTTTTTATGTGTCCATAAGACATTACTCAAGAATTCTGCAGGCTTTAGAGGCACTTCTTCTCCATCCTGTTTTTGTGGCCTACTAGTAGTTTGTATCTTAGAGACGGAGTAGAGACGGAGTGTAGCACAGTGGGTAAGGAACTAGACTTGTAACCAAAAAGTCGCAGGTTCGATTCCCGGGTAGGACACTGCCGTTGTACCCTTGAGCAAGGTACTTAACCGAAATTGCTTCAGTATATATCCAGCTGTATAAATGGATACAATGTAAAATGCTATGTAAAAAGTTGTGTAAGTCGCTCTGGATAAGAGCGTCTGCTAAATGCCTGTAATGTAATGTAATGTATCTTGCAGTGTAGCCTCTGTGGTTGTATTTGTGGCTTTGGTGGACAGTAGTCACACACACATCCATACCTGCCTCCTGAAGAGTGTTTCTGATTTGTTGGAAAGGGGTTTCGAGGTTTTTCTGATAATTATGCGAAGAATTCTTCGGTCATGAACTGTAGAACTGTAGAGATCTTGCTTGGCCTCCCAGTCCCTTTGTGATTACGGAGCTCACCAGTGCTCTCTTGATTCTTAATGATGTTCCAAACAGTGGTGGAAAGAGTGAGGAGTTTGAAAAAGTTTGTTACAGGCTAATATCATGCTTTCAAGCGCGTATTGACACTATTTTGGGCTTTTGTTTAAACAAAACCCCCATATTACAAGTAAGCATCATATACTACTTTCTCCGAATTACTCGCCAAAGTTAATTGTAAATCGAAAGAAGCGAACAACTAAAGAAAATACGGCAAGAGCGCATCATGGCTTCCATTCCCTGCACCGTTTGTTGCATGTTTAGCCTTAGCTCTGCTGACAATTTTAAGAGTAATGGTATTTGTACTGTCAGCTTAATTTAGAATTGGCACAGAAAATAGCTGAGTTAGAGACCCGCATCCGGACATTATATCAGATTCAGGACAGCGAGACTTTCTTAGACTCCCTTTTACCCGAGCCGGACGCTAGTTAAATGCGAGTGTTTCTTCGCCACTAGTGTCCTCGCTGCAGGACGATTTTATCACGGTACCAAAGAAACATAGATGCTGGCCCAGGGCCGCCGAGCACCACCCAACTTGCGTTTCCAACCGCTATTCCCCACTCAGTAACACACCTACTGAGAAAGCCCTGATCATACGGAATAGTATTTTGAGAAACATGAGATTAGAGACACCAGAGACGATAGTACAGTGTATTCCTGGTGCCAGAGCTACCGACATTGAGGCAAATTTAAAAGTGCTGGCTAAAAGTAAACGTAAATACTCTAGGATTGTTATCCACGTTGGCACAAACGAGAACCGATTGAGGCAATCGGAGATCACCAAAAATAATTTTATATCGGTGTGTGCAGTTGCAAAAAGATGTGTCTGGAAGTGGTTTGCTCTGGCCCGCTTCCAGCTCGTAGGAGCGACGAGGTCTACAGTAGGCTATGTTCGCTAAATCTCTGGCTGTCGGAGTGGTGCTCATCTAGTGACATAGGCTTCATTAATAATTGGTCTGATTTCTGGGAAAGGCCTAGCCTACTGAAGAGAGACGGACTCCACCCGAGCTGGAGAGGTTCTTGTGTCCTATCGAACAACATAGCTGCTAGTTTTAGTAAGGCCAGATCCTGACACTCCATCAGGGCGCCGGCCAGGCCGCAGGCTTCTAACCCTACATGTTTGCCTGCTTGTTTCTTTATACCTGTGTCCCAGACATATGGCCCTACGCCTTTGTCTGCAAGGTGCGTTTCAGAGCTAGCCAACAGAAATAGTATTTATCCAAAAGCCCCTTAAATTAATACTTCTGAACTAGAATCTACTATCTGTTATATCGAGACTGTATCTGTTCCACGCGTCTATGCCAAACGTAAAGCTTACCGTGGTCTTGATACTAACCATAGCAAACCATCCTTAAAAATCGGACTATTAAATGTTAGATCACTCGCTCCAAAAGCAGATCTTGTCAACAAATTGATAATAGACCATAATCTCAATGTAATGTGTCTGACCGAAACTTGGTTAAGACCTGATGAATATGTTGCAATTCATGAAGCGTCTCCTGTGGGATTTATAGGTACTCAGGTGTCACGTCAGAGGGGGGGGGGGGGGGGGGGCGTTGCAGCTATTTATCTGTCCATATTGAGTCTAGCGCCTAAGCATGGATACATGTTCTCCTCTTTCAAAGTTCTTATTACTAACTGTGTACAGCCTGATCTAGCTAATAATAGTGCCAGAGGGCAGTCCTTTTTTCTTGTGTCTGTTTACAGGCCACCCGGGCCTTATTCAGATTTTTTAAGGGAATTTTTATCACACCTTGCTATTTCAGCAGATACTTACCAAAACAGATTCCATAAGGCAAGCAAAATCCTAGAATCAAGACTAGATATTGAAAGCTCTTTTATAACTTCAATACGGAAGCAATTGAACACACCTAACTAATAAGAAACAACTGGGAAGTGATTTGTCCCAAAAATGATGGTGCCCTGAAATGTGGTGGGTGGGGGGGGGGGGGGGGGGGGAAGGGGCTATGTATAAATTATTAAGTGCTGTAATTCCTGCATGGTGAAATCAAAATATATGAAAATACCCTTTAATAATAAGAATGTGCATTTTAACCAAATGCAAATGGTTTGATTTAAAATTTTAAAATGTGGAGTACGAAATAAAAAAATATGTCTTTGTCCCAGATTATGGAGCTCAATGTATAACCAAATGATCCAGACTTTGTTGGTGTCTTGTCATGCGTATATTTTGTGAATTTCTAAATCAAAGAAACTCAGTTGCATGAATTTTTACTTGTTACTTTAAAAGTGATTTGACCAGTCAGAACCAGGAGTGTCAATCATTCAATAAAAACTCTTTTTTTCGTGGCATGAAACTATTACGTCCATTCATCATAGCTCAATAATTGTTCAGTTTTTTTAGATACAGCATTGACTAATTCTGAGGGTTTTGAATTTCTTATGCCCTTGATTGAATCTGGCCCTAAGTGTGAAACATGAAATGTCTTGGTAAATTTGTGGTGCACAAGCTGGAGGCAGGAGTGAAAAAATGATCATTTCAATACTTCAAATAAAATTTGTGTGGCAAATTTTTGCAGCACAATCGAGTGTTGCAAGATAAAGTTTGTGGACCCTTTGGAATTACTTGCATTTCTGCATTAATTACTCATTAAATGTGGCCTGATTAATAGACAAACACAATCTGCTTAAACTAATAATATAATTTTTACTACTTTTTGTCAATACTGAATGCATCATTTAAACCAGTGGTTCTCAACTCGGGCCAGAAAGGGCCAGTGTGGGTGCAGGCTTTTGTTCCAACCAAGCAGTTACACACCTGATTCTACTAATCAATCTTTGGAGTCTTTACTAAGGACCTTGATTAGTAGAATCAGGTGTGTAACTGCTTGGTTGGAACAAAAGCCTGCACCCACACCGGCCCTTTCTGGCCCAAGTTGAGAACCACTGATTTAAACATTCACAGTCCAGGTTGGAAAGTATGTGAACTTCTAGGCTAATTACATCTCTGAAAGTTAATTGGACTCAGGTGTTCCAATCAATGAGATGAGATTGGAGATGTGGGTTGGAGGTGCCCTGCCCTATAAAAAAGGCAGACAAGGTTTGGTTGCTGACAGTCTGCTCCTCTCAAGGAACATCTGTTCATGTGAACCATGCTTCAAAACATAGAAGAACTGTAGAGGTGCATAAAGCTTCAAAAGGCTACCAGAGTTCTAATCTCACAAAAAACACTTTTTTCAATGTACAAAAATGGCAAGTTACTCACACATACAAAGCACTGTCTTTAACTCATTCATTCAAACTGGCAAAATCTACGCCTGCCATTAAACATATTGATATCAAAATGAAGCCAAAATTACTGTATTACAAACAATATAGGCTGTATTCCTTGATTGTTTCAAGTCACTTGGCCCTGTGTGTAAAAGCATACAGTACATGGACAGGCCAAACATATGTGTGGATGGGTTTGTAAGAGTCAAGATTGATTGAATAGGTGTCAATATGTCCAATTTGTATGGGTATGTATGTATTTGGCTGGCCAGCCTTTCTGTTGCGTGAATGATTTTATGTTTCTTGGTATAAATGTTTGTTCGTAAATGTGAATGTAACATACTGCGAGGGAAATGTCCCCATGGGGATACAGAAGTATGTATGTATGTACAATATGTATTTTACATGTATATTTGCTACTTATAATAAATACTGCAAGAATTTGTACATTTAATAAAAGGAAGTTGACAAGCAAGTATAAACATGTTTTGTGGAGGAATATGCTTCCTGTAGGTATTCACCAGAAGTTTTGTACATTAATTTAAATGTGTTGCACGAGGCAATTAGAGGTATTTGACACTTTGATGTGACACAAAGTTTGGATGACATTGTGAAATGGTAAGATTAAAAAACACAGGGCCAAGTGACTTGAAACAATTGAGGAAGCATTGGGTAGCATTGCTTTGGAATACAGCTTATATTATTTCAGTGAGACAAGAGCCTATATTGTTTGTAGTACAGTAATTTGGCATCATTTTGATATCAATACTTTTAATGGCAGGTGTAGATTTTGCCAGTTTGAATGAATGAGTTATAGACAGTGCTTTGTATGTGTGAGTAACTTGGCATTTCTGTATGTTGAAAACGTGTTTATTATGAGATATCATTTCTTTTTGCAAAGTGTTTGTTATGAGAAAGTGAGAAATGCGAAGTGACCCTATAAGAAACGGTTGTGGATTATGGCTATCCTTGTGTGAATTTGTACAGTCTGATGAGCGTGTACCTTTACCACTTTCAATTTGCTATATATGTAAAACAGTGGCTGTGACAAAGGGTGCGGTGTTGTAAGTATAAACGCATCAGAAACGCAGCTGAAATATGCCCAGTGTATGTACTCACGAATTTGACAGCCATCCAACGAGCTCTGATTGAATTATCAGCAAGCTCGTAGAATTAGAGCTCCCTAACTTGTGTACCCTTCTGTCCTGCTCTGTTTTCTGTTATTTCGTGGCGATGCAGTTTTAGTGTTTGTAAGGTTTATAAGGCATTTTGATACGTTTATATGCGGGTAGGAGTCCTCTTCGCTGTTTTGCTTAGGTAGATCACTGTTCTTACGTGAGGACTGGAAGTAGTACAACTAGAACACTTGATAGTGGAGAATAGGAGCAGACGCATATGACCCAGCAATCTTTGCATATTATAAAATAGTAATAGTACGAGAGAAATGAGGAGAAATTATGAAATTGAGTAGTTGAAACAATATGTTTTTAGCATAATTGGAATGTAGGTGAAGTTTGACATAATCAGAGACTATAGTGCAAAGTGAATGAAGTGACCATGAGCGAGATGAGTTTCTTTATTGAACGGTATATATAACAGACGGCATAAGGGATCACTCGTTAAAGTAGTGGCTGAAGTAACGTGTGGTATAGTGTAGGAAATCTATTGCACAAATGTACTTTTCTCATGTTCAGTACTAGTAGTTATAATTATTATTGAGTCATGATTTTAAATGTAATGTTTTAATGGGGAGTTGCAGACAGTACACGTGTAGTAATTGTTTGTATGTGGGTAGATAGAGAACAGGACGAGGTAACATGAATGTAGAAACGTGGCGTTTGCTGATAAGTACGTTTTCTACAGTAGCCAAGTGAAGAAATATAGTTAGTAGAAATGGCACAGTGGTCAGCTGGTGTAACTTTTTAAGAAAATCAATACATTTGACGTCATAAAATGCATATGGCTGGCCGTGAGTGACTTTTGGTAAAGCACATATAAGTGTAAGAAAACATTAGTGTAAAATATGAAAATATCTGCCCCAGGGCAAGGCGGGATTCGATCCTTCGGCCTCTGGCTTTCCAGTCTGTAACTTTGGCAGTGCGCCACCGTGACATAGCTATTCTACATGTGAAATGTCTTGGTGAAATGTGTCCATGGTTTTAAAGAAGAACACAGGACAGTAAGCACAGCTGAGCTCCGGTTGAATCCATATGGCCTGGCGATATTGTAGCCGGTTAAGTGAATGTGCAGATGGTATGACATAATGCAGTATGTACGTTCGGTGAACGCTGGGTAGATGCGTTAAAGAAAGTTGTTTCATGCGGGGCTTGAACATGGGAGCCTATGATCCATAGACTGTGACATTGACCACTTAGCCATGAACAGACTAGCTGTTGAGACAGGAAATGTTTCAGAGTAAAAAGATATGCCTATTTTGTGTTTGTATGCAAGATTTTGATTGGCTCGTGTAGGTGAAGGATTTCCCGGTGTCGGTAAAATGTTCAACGGGGAGACATTTTGTTTGTGTGCTAGGCAGCAGGAAGAACGAGAAGGAGAAAACACAAAATCCCCTTAGTTTGGGGTTTTATTGTGTGGACATGTGAAGTTGTTTATGAATTCTTTTTGTTGAAATGGGGTTTTGTTTTTAAGGGCTGAGTGTCTGTGGCTGTTGTGGTTATTTCTGTGGGGAACCCTGAAAAGTGCCAAACTCTCGGTGCTGTATAGATAGGCGTAACTTGGCGGGATGGCATACCCGCCATCCCAATAGCCAGTGTGTTCACCAATCCACTATAAGACTAGTTTTCTACAAATAGAGGAAATTCTGTACTTTTGATACTTTCCCTAGGAGTGGACATCCTGCAAAGATCATGTCAAGAGTGCAGTGTACAATGCTGAAGGAAGTAAAAAAAAAAAAAAAAAACCCTTGAGTAATAGCAAAAGAGCTGAAGAAGTCTCTGTTCATGTGTCAAGAAAAACACTGAACAAGAATGGTATTCATGGGAGAACACCATGGAGGAAACCATTGCTCTCCAAAAAACATTGCTGCATGTGTTAAGTTTGCAAAAGACCACCTGGATGTTCCTCAACGTTTCTGGGACAATGATCTTTGCATGGCTGAGACAAAAGTTGAACTTCTTTGCAGAAATGCACAACCCTATGTTTGGGGGGGGGGGGGGGATCACTGCTCACCAACACCAAAACCTTATCCCAACTGTGAAGCATTGTGGAGGGAACACCACAGCTTGGGGCTGCTTTAATGCCTCAGGGTCTGAACAGCTTGCAATAATTTAGGGAACAAAGAATTCAAAATTGTAACAATACATTTTACAGGAGAATGTCAGGGTAGTGGCCCGTCAACTGAAGCTTAACAGAAGTTGGGTGATGCCACAAGACAAAGGTTTGTGAATGTGGCCCAATGACCCATAAGTAAATCAACAACAGAATTGTTTAAATAGAAGAAAATTCATGTTTTGGAATGGCTAAGTCAGACCTAACCCAATTGAGATGTGGTGGCATGGCCTGAAGAGGGCTGTTCATGCAAGAAATATCAATGAACTGTAGCAGTTTTGTAAGGAGGAATGGTCTAAAATTCCTCCTAACCATCGACCAAGTCTGATTGGCTGCTATAGGAAACATTTGTTGGAAGATATTGCTGCTAAAGAGGTCCTACCAGTTACTAGATTCAAGGGTTCACATACTTTTTCCAGCCTGAACAGTGAATGTTTAGACAATGTGTTCAATAAAGACATGAAAAGTGCAATTGATTGTGTTATTAGTTAAAGCAGAATGTTTTAATGTGTGTCTATTACTGTGACTTAAATGAAGATCAGACTTCATTTAATGAGTAATTAATGCAGAAATCCAGAAATTCTAAGAGTCACAAACCTTTTCTTGCAACTGTATGTGTGTGTGTGTATGTATCTTAAAGGACAGACACTGTTTAAAAGGTAACCTACTTTAATTTCCTGAATCTTCAACTGTATGCACAAGCAGAAAAATGTATACAGCTGAAAGCATGTTAACTGTAAACTATATTCGTCACTGTGGATGAGGATGTCCAGAGAGGAAGAGTGAGAGAGAGTGGGCGCATAAATGGGTTACCTTCTGTTGGCTCAAGACTGGTGCCAGATCTGGTGCTCTTTGCTGTTGCCTGTAAGTCATATTGTCCCAATGTGATATAGTTGAGAGAACTGGCATTACTGCATACACTCCTGTTTCTTCCATTGTTGTCCTGCCGTGTCACAGAGGCTTTCCTGTTAGGTTTTTGGAAAAGCAAAGCAGCCTCATCTTTGTCTTGTGCCCTACAGGGGGTGCTGTTGCTATTTATGACAGCCGACACTCTCAGGGGAACAGACACAGCAAAAGGTTCTGAGATGTTTAGGGCTTTGTGGTAATGCCGAGGGGAAGATTCTGGTGGGAAAAGGCTACCCGGGAAGGCCAGCTTAGAGGAATTGTTAGTGCTGCTGGTATACAGCATCCTTCCATTTACTGGAGAAGTTGGCTGGCAGTTGCTGTCATCACCTTTGAAAACTTTCATTTGTTCTGGCAGAGCTTTATGTAGTGGGGGTCCACCACTCTTTCTGGCTGCTCTGCTTGTGCAAGGGCTGCCCCCTGTTACCCCAAATTCATGGTCCTTCTCATTTAGTTTGTAGGTCGTCCCAGAAGAGCCCAGTGTACAGGATTTGAAGACTGGCATAAATAAGTCATTTCCTCCACTTGGTTGTTTCACTTCATGATCAGTGTCTGTTGTATGAAAGAGGGCAAAAGTTTAGTCTCACCTGATATTTCACACCATATGAATTTAACAGAACAATTAAATCAGATTTTTTTAAAAGACAAAAAAAATTATTCACTATCTAACTGAAGTGTAATCACTGATCCGCTATAACATTGAAATGCAAAGCAACAGTGTAAAAAGCAGGTGGCAGGTCCCCTAGAAGTGCATAGTAAATGAGTTGTGAAAGCTTTCATTTCACATTTCATTTTTTGATGTTACTTTAGGTTTGGACGTAAGCTTACATTGTGCGCTACAGCATACTTCAGATGTACATGCTACTGTAGTCAACACAAATGAACCTCCCCTTACACTACTGAAACCTGAACCACCCCTGTCTAGTTCTAAGTTCACACTTATTATAAAGTTGCACAATATAGTTATGCTTTATTTTCAGACTGCTAGAAAGCAATGCAAATCCCAAATGCAAACTAATATTTCAGTGGGGTTCACTAGAGAGTGATGCAATGTGCACCCCTAGCCATCTGAACCTTCCCATACTCTAGATAAGGCAATCTCAATTACTAGCCACAGCCAGCACAAGCATGATCTGGATTCGATTCGACATGCACTACAGCATGGTGCCTCAGCCAAATGAGCCATCATGTATTTGTGTTGATGGTCTCATGAGTGGCAAAATGATTTGCTATAGCATTGTCCAGGGAAAACATGATTTTGTGGAGAAATCAAATTTGAAGTAACAGTGGCAACAAGCATGATGATTGTTCTGTTACATACATATTGTTTGACATGATTGGTATAATTTGTCAGTTAGGTTAGCTTGCACATTTTTATGTTTTTAGATATTAGTAGGATTGCAGAAAAATTCTGTAAAGGAAAGGTGGTGCTCTGTAAACATTCTGTGTATCACCAATGAGAGAAGGGTGTAAATACTTTTTCAATCATTCATTGGGATAGATCATTTTAACTATGTGATACAAAGAAAGTGTCTTTGATTATTTAATCTTACCTTCCACAGAAAATGAACAGAGGGAGTCCATACTTTTCCTTGTCCGAAAAGGATCTCTCTCTGTCAGTGAGAGGCACACTTGATTACATCTCAATATATTTTAAAAAGCATACGCATTAACAGAATATGGAGAACAACATTTTCACACCATGCAGACTGAGAGGTTCTCAATAAGCAGATTAATTAATATTGGTTTGGGAAATGAACTATAAAAAAGTAAAGATGGCTGATGATTTATCTGATGAAGGCAAAATAGTAGAAGGTAGACAAGGTAATTTTTGAAAGAGAAATACAATTTGTGAATCCAGTTTTGCACATAATTTCAATGTCAATGTCAATGAAACTATTTGGCAACTTTAAAATTCAGCATTTTATATATATTGTTTATATACCATTTGGCACCTTAAATTTAGCATTTTATATATATTGTTATATATATATATATATATATTCAGTGGGCTCCAAAATTACTGGCACCACTGACTGGTAATGCACAAACGATACTTAAAAAAATATAAGCAATATAATTATAGAGAAACTCAAAATACCAACATGTGAGAAATACTGTACTTTATTAATGTTCCAATGGAACCAACCAAAATCATTTATTGATTTAATTAAAAATCTATTTCCTCCAAATCAAGGTTTCATAATTATTGGTACTCCTCATTTAGTACTTAGTGCAACCACCTCTGGCAAGGATAACAGCATGGAGCCTTTTCCTATAATGTTTGACAAGGATAAGGAATGCATTTGGAGGGATTTTGGACCATTCCTCTAGGCAGATCCTTTCAAGATCTTTCACATTCTTGGGTTTGCGCTTATGAACTGCCCTCTTTAACTCAGCCCACAGGGTTTCGATTGGATTGAGGTCCGGCGACTGAGATGGCCATTGCAGAACATTGATTTTGTTGTCACAGAAAAATTTCTGTGTGGATATTGAGGTACGTTTTGGGTCATTGTCTTGTTGGAAAGTCCACCTACGGCCAAGTCTCAGCCTTCTGGCAGAGGCAACCAGATTGTCAGCCAAAATTGCCTGATACTTGGTGGAATTCATTATGCTATCAATCTTAACCAGTGCCCCTGAATTAAAACATCCCCAAAACATCACTGACCCACCACCATATTTCACCGTGGGTATGAGGTGCCTCTCCTTGTATGCATCTCTGTTTCGACGCCAAATATACCGATGGTGTATCTGACCAAAACGTTCAATTTTGGTCTCATCTGACCAGAGCACCCTCTTCCAGTTATAATTTAAATGATGTTTGGCAAACTCCAAGCGCTTGCTTCTGTGTCTTAGCGTCAGAAAAGGCTTTCTTCTGGCAACCCTTCCAAAGAGCCTGTGGTTGTGGAGGTGGCATCTGATGGTTTTTTTTAAACCTGGTGACCCCGAGATGCCACCAAGGCCTGCAATTCTTTCACAGTGATTCTTGGGGATTTTGATGCTTCTCTCACCATCCTCCTCCCTATCCTGGTGGGCAAAATGCATTTGCGTCCTCTACCCGTGAGGTTTTCAACTATTCCATATCTTTTGAATTTTTTAATAATTGCCCTGACAGTGCTCAGTGGTATATTCAATCGTTTGTGGATCTTCTTGTAGCCATTACCAGATTTATGAAGGTCTACAACCATCTGTCTCTTTTGAACTGCCAGTTCTTTTGTTTTCTTCATGGTGTTGGATGACAAATGGATATTGCATGTTACCTCATTTTTATACCCTAGTGAAACAGGAAGTGATGTAATGGCTCAATATAGTTCCTTAAGACTTAGATACACTTAAATAAGTGTAATTTAATTTCTGGTTTAATTTTGGTAGATGTTATTAACAATAATCTTTAAGGGTGCCATTAATTGTAAAACCTTGATTTGGAGGAAATTAATTTTTAATTAAATCAATAAATGATTTTGGTTGGTTCCATTGGAACATTAATAAAGTACAATATTTCTCACATGTTGGTATTTTGAGTTTATCTCTATAATTATATTGTTTATATTTTTTAAAGTATTGTTTGTGCATTGCCAGTCAGGGGTGCCAGTAAATTTGGAGCCCACTGTATATACAGTGGCTTCAGAAAGTATTCAGACCCCTTCACTTTTTGCACACTTTATTGTGTTGTAGATTTAATTTTAAATGGATAAAATTGCAAGTTTTGTTTTTGCCCACAAATCTACACTCAATAACCCACAAAGTGAAAACATGTTTTTAGAAATTTTTTGCAAATTTATTAAACATCTAAAACTGAAATCTCTGGCGGGGTCCCCCCAATACATACTACTGCCACTTTACCCACTGTCTGCTATATTGCAAATTCCCTAATTGCTGTTTCTACCCTCTTCCCCACGCTGCCGGCGGGACTCTTGCCCCAACCTTCGAGAGTGCTTCGAGAGTCATCTGGTCTCCCCCACCTCTGCGGTCCAGTCCAACTTTATATATACACATATATATATATATATATATATATATATATATATGTGTATGTATATATAAAGTTTTAAGAAACAAGTATTGTTTTTACAAATTCAGTAGCTGCTAACATTTTATTTATTTACTAATTTATATTATGTTTGTTTAGCAGATTTGTAGTACACATGATTTATAGCAGTGCATGAAAATAACAAATGCATTAAAAATCACTTGTATGCAGACTTTTTTGCAATTCAGCCCAATGGGTAATGAGAACTAGGAAATCAATGTTAGCAATTATTTTGCTTGTGGCACTTTATGACATTGTTAGGTCCCTCAAGGGTCAATTTTGGTACCAACATTATTTTCAGTTGAAATAAAATGTATGATTATATCAATGGCAGGACAGTCCATTCTGCAAAACAGTTTAGACAGAGTATGTGCCATGGGCTTGTGGTTACATTAGTCTCAGATAATAATAAAGTTACATGTCGAAAGCATGCCAAATGCAGTCAGTTAATCTACAATACCTGCATTTTGGCACTAGGGATAGAACACTGAAAGATTCACTACAGAATAAATGATGGAAATCTGATTCTACACTTCTATGCAACTCTGAATTCAACAGTTTTTTATCACAGTGGAATTAACTGAACTCAAAAACGCACCGTACCCCAATTCAGGTCGAAAAAATAAGTGAACTTGAGAAAGAGGTAAAATAATTGTGAAACCATTTTAAAGCCACCCAAACCAATGATACCCATAAGTACCTTTTACATGCAAGACACAAGCTCACCAAATATACATCCACAGAGATAGAAGCTATTCTTATTAATTTACGACTAAAACATCATGAACTAGGAAACATATCTCATAAATTTCTGTCAAATTTAATTTAAAATATAGCTGCAAGGGCACACACAGCCAATATTATTCCATTTAACAAATGGCTAATCAGTGCCAAAATCACACAATGGCTAATGAGAGATTTTGGAACATGGCTGCGGGGATTTGGTTCCCGTCAGCCACAAGAACATTAGTGATGTTTTGCGATAAGCTCTGGCTCACAGTCAGTGTTCTAGTTCATCTGAAACGTGTTTGATGGGATTGAGGTCAGGGCTCTGTGTATGCCTCTGTGTATGTTCTTTCACACCAAACTTGAAAAACCATTTCTTTATGAACCTTGCTTTATGCACAAGGGGTATTTTCATGCTGAAAGAGGAAAGAGCCTTCCCCACAAAGTTTTATGTACATAATTCTCTAGAATGGCATTGTATGCTGTAGCATTAAGATCTTCCTTCACTAGAACTAAGGGGCCCAGACCAAACCCTAAAGAACAGCCCCAGACCATTATTCCTCCTCCACCGAACTTTACAGTTGACACTATGCATTTGGCCAAGTACTGTTCTCCTGAAACTAGATTCATCCGTCAGCCTACCAGATAGCGAAGCTTCATCACTCCAGAAAACGTGTTTCCACTGCTCCAGTGTCCAATGGCGGTGAGCTTTCCACCATTCCAACTGATGCTTGGCATTCCGCATGGTGATCTTAGGCTTGTTTGTGGCTGCTCGGTCATGTAAACCCATTTCACGAAGCTCCTGATGAACAGTTCTTGTGTTGACGTTGCTTCCAGAGGTACTCAGAACTCGGTAGTTAGTGTTGCAACCAAGGAAAGACTATTTTTACGCGCTATCCACTTTAGCACTAGAGAGGCCCGTTTTATGAGCTTGCGTGTCCAACCGCTTCATGGCTGTTGTTGCTCCAAGGCATTTCCACTTCACAATAACAGCACTTACCGTTGACTTACCGCACTTACAGCACTTACCGGGGCAGAGCAGAAATTTGATTTGGAAACTGACTTGGAAAGGTGGCATCGTATGACTGTGCCACACTAAAAGTGACTGTGCTCTTTAGTAGAAACCATTTTACTGCCAGTGTTTATGGAGATTGTATGGCTGCATGCTTGATTTTATGCACCAGCTAGCAAAGGGTGTGGCTGAACACACATTAGAAAGGGTGTGCACATACTTTTGGCCATATAGTGTATGTTCCAGATGAGGAAACTGATCTCCACAACAACAGTGATTTTCATGAATTTATTACTGTTCTCTATAGTGTTACCATGTGATTCAATTGGGCCAATATGTTAGGGTTTGGCTCTGGTTGTGAACACCAATATTACTGCCAAATCTTATGAATTTATGTCAAACCATTTGATGTCAGACCACCTGTGCCCCAATAATGAACCCTCTTTCAAAGTCACTTAGATCTTTTCCTCTTGCCATCTTGATCCAAAATTGAGGTCAACTGAGATGTTTGTATACATGCCTGTGACGGAGAAATAAGTCTCCTTTGATTCTCCGCCCCAATGTTGCGTCCCACCTCGCTATGAGGAAGCACACATTTCAAGTATTAATTTCAATTTCAATGTCCACAAAATATGTTTCTTGTTTCCGTTTGTGTATTGATTCATGAGCAAAGTAATACAGCTGTCTACCCACTTATCACAAGAACAAGGATGTTATCGGAGGCGCTAGCTTCGTGTCGGTTTACATATATTCAAACATTTCATACTTACTGTTAACATTTGTGAACTGTCTAGTTACATTTTAGCGGGTGCACACTCTAACTTGTAGACTATTCAGTGAGCCAGGGTAATCTTTCGGTTAACAAACAACCATTTACATCTGTTCAATTCCTCTCACCTCATTGTCTGTCACAGTGTTGGGGGTCAAAGGTACGCGCTGCACAGTTATGCATTGTGGGTAATGCAGTTTTTCGCTCGGGTTCGCATGGGGGAGGACACGCGATGATTGTTTGATTAATTATTATGTTTGTACTGTAACAACTATGTTTGCCAGCTAGTATTATTGTTTATTTCCATGTTCCTCATATGCATGATAAGATGATGAATGCAGTTATTGCCATTATTGTCTTAATTGATTGTTTTTTTAAAATGGTACGATCTGAGGGGGGAAGAGCTTATTTAAGCTCCCCAGTCAGTTCATTCCAGGAGAGGGTGTGGGTGAGAGAACACCTAGCTGAAAGCCAAGTACAGAGAGGACTAATTGCCTTATGCTTATTTATTTTTGATTTTTTTTGTAAATATTTGACACTTTATTAGTTTTGTACAGCACGATTAATAAATTTAATTTTATCATACAGTACACCTGTATGGAACCATCTGCATTTCTTATGTTTCTCCACCCATAATGTTTGGGACAAAGACATAATTTTCTTGATTTGGCTCTGTACTTTGGCTCTGTATTTTGTGGTTAAAGTGCAGACTCTCAGCTTTTATTAAAGGGTATTTTATACATTTTAGTTTCATCACGTAGAGTTGAGGCCAAAAGATTACTAAAAGATATTCAAACTCAGTTTTTCACAACTCCGCACATTTCATGTTACCATACATTTCTTTTGGCAAGTCAATTAGGGTATCTACTTTGTTCACATCAGAGGTATTTTCAAAACAATTGATTAGAGACAAATTTATTTCAGCTTTAATTCACTATAATAATTCCAGTGGGTCAAAAGTTTACATACACCAAGTTGACTGTCTCTTTAACAGTCTAGAAGATTCCAAAAATTGATGTAATGAATTTTTAGAAGTTTCTGATTGGCCAATTGTCATAATCAGGAGTTAATTGGGAGGTAATTGGCACCTGTTGCTGTATTTAAGGGCCAACCTTTAGAACCACTGCCTTTTTGCCCTTGATACTATGGGAAAATCCAAGCAACTCAGCCAAGACCTCAGAAAACAAATTGTGGTCCTCCACATGCCCGGTTCCTCCTCAGGAGAAATTTCCAAACAACTGAAGGTGGTAGTCTCACCACCACTTTATATCAGAAGGAGACGGATAGGAACACACTCCTCCATGCTAGTAGTGCACACCCTAACACTCTTAAAAACGGTCTCCCTAAGAGCCAGTTTTATCGTCTCCGACGCATTTGTCACTCGACTGACGACTTTATCAATAAGGCCTCTGCCGTGAAAGACCGGTTCTTTGACCGCGGCTATTCACCAACATGCATTAATGATGCTCACAATCTGGCACTCGCCAAGCCTAGGTCCGAGTTACTAGAAAAGCCCAAAAAAAGAGTGAGATTTTTCTGTGACATGTATCACTACTTTTTCACCGAAGCCTTTTATGTTTAGAAATACTATCATGAAACATTGGCATCTCCTTACCTCTGACCCGGCCCTTAACCAGCAATTCATGCATCCTCCCCTGTTTGTCTACTAGAGGGCTCCCTATCTGTGCAACAAACTTGTTCGTGCCTACCTGAGAACCGGCCCCTTACAATCCCTCCTTGCTCCCCTGAGGGATGGTAATTAAAAATGTGGCAACTGCGCCCAATGTCATCATACCTTTAAAACTTTTGATTTTTGTCACCCCAGGTCTGGTAAACGGATCCCTATAAAAGGCGTCATTACGTGCCATACTAAAAATATAATTTACGCTATCCAGTGCCCGTGTGACCTCTACTATGTGGATAAATCTACGAGATGTTTGAAGCAACGGATAAGCGAACATAAGAGTAGCATCAGGCGCAATGATCCCAATTACCCAGTAGCCGTTCATTTTAACAAATTTTCCCATAATGTTGCCTCCCTGCGCTTTTTTTGGCATTGAGAAAATTAACATTCCTGCCAGAGGTGGTGACACTAATAGAATTCTCCTCCAGAGAGAACTCTATTGGATCCACACTTTAGACTGTCATAATCAGGATCTTAATGACGAGTTTGACTTAAAAGTAATGCTTTAATCTTGTACTTTAATCTTGTGTATTTTGTTCCTCTCTATTTTTTTAGGCCACAGCTGCACCTGTATTTATACCGCCTAGTCCTGATACACATTACAGGCACACCCTGGCCTCCCTTCAGTTTGTTGTATACTCCTTTGGAGACTGAGGTTATAATTGTAGTTTTTTTACCCTCTGTGATTTCATTATATGTATATTTGAACCTTTGTATATAATCATCTATATTGTCACTTGTATAACTGTCTGCCTTCCAAATTGTCTATATTACCTCTGTATATATATATATACACTCCTTCAATTGGTCCGGTGGTTACATACTTGCTGTTAACAGTTACTAATTGTTACACGTCACTAATTGTTTGCAGGTGTCTGTGTGCATATAAAACACTTGTCTTTTATATCCATGTATGCTCTGAAGAAGGTCTTTTTTACCGAAAGCGCAGCTAATTAAACTAGATTTGCAATATACTCAGTGTGCCAAGTTTTTCCTTTATTAACAAACAACTGAAGGTACCAGGAGCATCTGTACAAACAATTGTATACAAATATAAAAATCTTGGGACCACAGAGACACTTCATCGTTCAGGAAGTACAAATTAAGTCCCAGGGCTGAACGAAATTTGGTCCGAAAAGTTCAATTGAACCCCAAGACAACAACAAAGGAAATAGTGAAGGAGTTGGAGGCATCAGGTACCAAAGTATCTACATCCACCATTAAGAGGATCCTACATTGCCATGGCCTGAAAGGCTGTTGCACAAGGAAGAGGCTCCTACTCCAAGACGGGCATAAAAAAGCCAGAATGAAGTTTGATGGTGATCATCAGGACGAAGACCTAGTCCTTTGGAGAACTGTTGTCTGTTCAGATAAAACAAAAGTTTAACTGTTTGGCCATAATGATCAGCGCTATGTATGGAGGAAAAAGGGTGAGGCTTTTAATCCGAAGAACACTATCCCAACTGTGAAGCATGGGGATGGCAGCATCATGTTGTGGGGGTTTTTTGGTGAAAAAGGGACTGGTGCACTTCAGAAAATAGATGGCATCATGAGGAAAAAGGATTATCTGGAAATACTGAAGCAACACCTCAAGACATCACCTAGAAAGTTAAACCTTGGTCCTAACTGGGTCTTCCATCAGGACAATGATCCTAAGCATATCTCCAAAGTTGTAACAAAAGGGCTTAAAGACAACAAAGTGAAAGTATGGAGTGACCATCACAAAGCCCTGACCTGAATCCCATATAAAATTTGTGGACTGAACTGAAAAAGCATGTCCGAGTAAGGAGGCCCACAAACATGACTGAGTTACACCAGTTCTGTCAGGAGGAATGGGCAAAAATTCCAGCAAAGTATTGTGAGAAGCTTGTGGAATGCTACCCCAAGCATTTGATTTGAAGTTAAGCAATTAAAAGGCAATGCCACCAAATACTAACAAAGTGTACACAAACTTTTGACCCACAGAAAATCTGATATAGGGGCCATCTGGGTAGTGTATAAGCACTCGCCTACCACCGCAGAGACCCAGGTTCAATCCCCAGCAGCGGTACTTTCGGCTTGGTCAGACGTTCCCACGAACACAATTGGTAGCGTTCGTGGGTGGGAACCTGGTGAGGGTATGAGTCCTGATCACTGCACTAGCGACTCCTACTGGTTGGTCGGGGCGCCTGTCCAGCAGGGAGGGGATCCAGGGGAGATAGCGTGTACCTCCGAACGCGTTACACTCTCCCAGTGAAACTCCTCGCTGTCAGGTGAAAAGAAGCAGCTGGCGACTCCACATGTATCGGAGGAGGCATGTGGCAGTCTACACCCTCCCCAGACCAACAGAGGATAGCGCATCGACCAGGACTATGGCTGGTCCACACGGGGAATTGGTATAACGACTGAATTGGGGAGAAAATGGGACAAAAATGGCAAAAAAAAGAAAATCTGATAGCTTTCAGCTTTTATGTACTATTAGCTTAGCTATTATTTTCAAATGACCTCTTATGGAAATAAAGTAGTTACCCTAATTGACTTAACACTGGAAATGTATGGTAATATGAAATGTGAGTTGTGAAAAATTGGGTCGGATGTCTTTAGCCTAGGTGTATGTAAACTTTTGGCCTCAATTGTAGAAATTACAGCACTTATACATAGACCCCTCCCCCCACCCCATTCCAGGGTATCATAATAAGGCTCCCCTGCTGTTTCTTCCTTAGTGCAGGTATAAAACAGTTTAATCTCTCATTCAACACTTGTGCCGAATAATCCAGGTCTGTGCTTTACTTTGCTGTACAAAAATATCAACAGATACCATAATCATAATCAAAGGGCAGCGTAGTTACCTGATATTGTCTGTGCCTTCACAAACACACTGGCACTTCGACTCTGTTTTCCCTTTGAATCAGTCACAGATCTGCCCAGGTTAAAGATGGACTTCCACTTTTTTGACTTTCCAGAAAACATCCTTGTAGAAAGAAAGACATTACATTATTTTCACATCTCTTGGTAAAGAAGTTGGTAGCTTTGGAAATCATACTGATTGCATTACTTGAGCTTGATTACATAAAGAATATTACAGAATATTTTTAAAACAAATCGAAATTCCTCGATCAAACCAATTTAAGGGTGTATGTAATTTAATTGAACAAAAGTTCAGTTTTTCTGGATTCAACAAAGCTTAAAAGTTAGAAAAGCCCATGAAACTGGAAAAGATGTTGGCTTAAAATGGTTAAAGTTATTCTGCAAATGAGCCCTTTGAAAAAAAAGTCAGTTTGCTTCTTTGCCTAATTAGCTGAAATAAAGAATGGCATACTGGATTTATCCAACATTCTAGAAATAAAGCTGTTGAATGGTGTTGCTATTTCCCATTATTGTCTCTAAAATTCAGGGAATATGGTATGTGGTAAATACATTTTATGTAATGATGAATACCAGGGAAATTAACATATTGGTAAGTTAAAATAAATTAAAGAGTAGATGTTAGAGTAAATGTTATTTCAGCAGCTAACATTAGAATTTACCATTAAAGTTTTGCCAGGTTAGGATAGCTACACTAATTGGTTACTTATTGATTATAGTTTTGATAAAGTAAGAGAGATCTTACTAAGGAAGTACATCAGGATGGTTTTTTCTTTAATTATTGGTAGCCTACTTAGTTCAAAATATTAGTCCAAATATAGCATGTATTCAAACAAAAAAAAACAACTGAAAGAAATATTTTTAATCTCCTGGCGAGCTGGAGACAAAAGCCTGCTGTCCCTATACACTCCCATTGCTATGAAATGAAGTCACGGCTGTGCTACATATTTTTGCAAGTGGGATCCCCAGCATTCCCTAAGTTTGATTGGGGGCATATCCGAATTTTCCATAAATTTGTACATACATCCAGTTAGCTCAAGCCTTGTCTGACATGCCAATGAACACATCAAATTCCCCATAACACCTGCCAACATTGGCAAACTTTGGCTTCCCTGGGGTTCTCGGTGACATAGATTGAATACATGTACAACTGTGTAGAATTCTTTTATATATGTGAACTGTAAGGCAGCCAACTCCATCAAAATACAGGTATTTGCAATGCTACGAGTAATGTTTCACATGTATTCATGTGTTCAATACAACAACTGTGTGTGAATGCACTGTAATAGAGAGGATGTTTAGAGTGCTGGAAATGTTTGTATCAGATGTTTGGATAAATCAGGTGGAACATTACAACACAGCATCAGCCACCTGTGATGCTTCCCTAGGTTGTCAGACCGGTACCTGTAGCTGTATAATCTGTAGCTGCATAGCCTGTGGATCCCGGATTCAGCTGCTTCTCGGTTCCTGGATTCAGTGCTGTCTGACTTTCAGATGTTTCTCCTGTCTACTCATCGGCCTTGTATTTCCCCTAAATAACTGTTACTGTGTAATCAATGTGCTGCTCTTAGTGGATTTTGCCCCGGTTACTCTGTCTCATCAGCTTCATTGGGCATTTGAGCAACCAGGTATTCTGGAGCTGAACTTCTTGCACTCAAACATACTGTACATCCTGAATTATGAGATCTGGACAAAATTTGTAAATCTTGTTTGTTTTGCCCCAGATGCATAAACAGGGGCTCAGATCGTAAACCTACTGCAAATAGAAACAAGATCGTGTCCATCTGGTCAAATTCTCACTGATTTGCTTGTCTTTAGGATACCAGAGGGGTGGAGTTCTCACTGCTACACCACCTCAGTAAAAGTGCATTGTTCAATACAAGGTCTCTAAATGATAAAGAGCTTGTGCTACTGGAATTCATCATGGACAATAGTCTTGACCTGCTATGCTCAACTGAGATGTGGCAGAAGCCAAAACTTTTTATCACTAAATGATGTTCCCAACAAATGATAATTCATCATTTCAAAATTTTTTGTATTTAAAAGGCATACTATGCAGGAATTTGTAGCCTTGCTGTGGTCCGTGTTTACAATCAAAGAAGTCTCCTCCTCTGTCACTCACCCAAAGTTCTGCACCTGACGTAGCAAGCTGGAAAACCAGATGTAACATAAGTACTGTGAAATTAGCGACTATGAGCAACAGTAAGAAAGCTAATTCTATTATCAATTAATTACATTATGTTGAAAGTATAGATTAATTAATTTCATTATGTTGAATGTAATAGTGGTTTCATCATTGGGACTTTTATTTAGAAAATTTCAGACCCCCAACAGAAATGTTATTGTCGCCAGCTTCACACTGCCAGTAACTGCTTCTTCTTTAGCTAGCTAGCAACAAACACTCCACTGAAATATGATCCCAAAGCACAGGCTCTGTAGCCACACCCACCTATCCCCATACAAAAAGAGTGCCACGTCCAGAAACATCCTGAACACATTTTAGAATAAATACAAGTAATGGTGCACAAATTGGGCAAAAGTGCATAAAGACAGAGATTGCCAGTGCATCATAGATATGCCTTAACATGGCTCTTTTATAATATTTTCAAGGTAATCCTGTACAGTAGGCCTTTAATATTTCATTGTAGCAATACATATTTGGCTTCTAACTTGAAGCCATGTCTCTGCTTTTCACTCCATACTTATCTCTGAGGGATTTACCTGTATAAAATAAAGTGTTCCAAACTATTATCTTGGTGCAGCTCCCCAGGTAGTATAATGAGCTACTTGGTACAAATCTTTAGTGAGCTAGTCACATACAGAATATAGAATAAACCTATATCTGATGAAAAACAAATTTTTAACGTATAAAAATGCCAAGTTACTCACTCACACATACAAAGCACTGTCTATAAGTAATTAATTCAAGCTGGCAAAATCTAGGCCTGCCATTAAAAGAATTGATATCAAAATTCAGCCCAGATAGCCAATATTGTTACTGGTATCTAACCAGAGGTGGGTAACCCGGCTTCAAAGAGTAAAAAGACTGACAATGTATTTGCTCCACCACCATGCACTAAACCAGCTGACTCTAATTAGCATAGCTTTTCAGCATGATAGGAGAACTAATTATTATGATCAGCTGGTTTAGTGTATGGTGGTGGAGCAAATACATGGTCAGTCTTTTTACTCTTTGAAGCCGGGTTACCCACCTCTGTATCTAACCTCACACAAATTAAACAAGCTGTATTCCAAAGCTACATACATTTCCTAAATTGTAAAAAAAAAAAAAAAACCTGTCAAGTGTCAAATAAATAAAAAAAATTGCTGCCTCATGCAAGACATTTAAATGAATGTATGAAACTGCTGGTGAATACCTACACAAAGCATATTTCTCCAGAAAGGATATTTTTATACTTGGTTGTCAAGTTCATTTTGCAAAATGTAAAAGTTCTTATTTATTTGCAACTTAAAATAAATACTATTGTAATATAGATACTGTACATACATACATACAATCATTCACACTACAGAAAGGCCGGAAGAATAAATACATACACAGAGAAAAAAAATTTGATTTATTGAGGCCTGTTAAAACAATCTTAACAGTTACAAACCTATCCAAACATATGTTTGGCCCATTAAAGTACTGTATGCTCGTAGACACAGGGTCAAGTTATTTGAAACAATTTAGGAAACATTGGGTAGCATTGCTTTGGAATACAGCTTGCTTAATTTGTGTGAGGTGAGGTAAGATAGCCAATAGTGTTTCTGGTAACTTGGTATTTTGATATCAATACTTTTAATAGCAGGCCTAGAGTTTGAATTAATGACTTAGCTTTGTAGACAGTGCTTTGTACACTGTAAAAAATGATTCTGTGGTCATGTAGATTTTACAAAAATGTATTGTGTAAAATATATTCAACTGAATTGTGTACTTGATTTTGTTGCAATGATTTGTGTTAATATAAACTAAAAATTGTTGAAATAAAATCATTTTATTCTTATTGTTTAAAACTAATGCATTCTGTTTGTGTAATTCCAAATAGATAAAATATTGAGTGAATCCACTGTAATGTAAATGAGTAGTTTTCAATTTACAAGCATTTCCTGTGCGCACGCATTTGCGTTACAGCTCATTTGCAGACAAGCTGGCACTGTGACTGTGTCTATCTTGATGGTTCTTCCCCGTTTCACCTCCTCGCAAATACTGGTTGACTAAGGTAATTTATACCTGGAAAATGTACCGTAAATTAGTTATGTTACATGATATGAGACCAACAAACTTAATGTCTTGTCATTTTCATTTGAACTTGTAAAAATTTTGTGTTGCAGGATACTGAGGGTTTGGAGGAACTTGAACAGCACACAATGGCAATTGTGATCTTGAAGGAGGGAGCTTCTACAAGTGACAGTCTAATTATAACCTAATTGTACCTGCTTGTGACATTCAAACTATTTTGAGCCAAAACAATATTGCCACCCTTGTAATATTTTTGGCAAGGGTATAATGGATTAATCTCTGTTTACATTTTCTCCATTTATCATTAAAGCACTCAAGATTCTCAACATTTGCAAGTAACATGTATGACTATTTTTGTAATTTTATGTGATTACAGTATACAGGTGGAGGCCATTTTGTAGAATTATGGTCATTTTTTGCTTCAGACTTTACTTTGTCCTTATGTTTTGGGATAAGACAACACAGGGTTCTTTCTTGTATAATAATGTAGCGTCAGAGAGACGCTGCATGTACTTCCTGGTTTGGTTTCCCAGCATGCCTTGCAACTTCTCTAAAAGAGACTGTTTATTGTTGTTTTCATGATTAAACTGTTGTTATTTTTGTGTTTCATTATGTGTAGGTGTCGTTTAGTGTTCTTTTTATATTAGGTTTCTGTGTAACTGTTCTTTTATTGTTATACCGTGAGTGAGACGCGCGTTGTGTTTCATGGCTTCAGTGATGTTCCCCATTGTAAACTAAGTCTTTTTCTTATTGTACCTTGTTGTTAAGTGCCAATAAACAGTTTGAAAGCTAGTTTGATTCTGTCATATGTCTGCCATGCTGCTCGCCATAATAAACTGAAGAGTTGTTCATCGTTAATTCTTGAGTTTGTGTTCAGAAATATTTAGATTTAATTAACTGTACTGAGTGAATTCAAATAATGCACTGATTTAATATAGATAATTATTACTCAATTATGTTTCACATGTGTATCATTTAATTATTTTTTATTAGTACTATTTATAAACTTGGTAGTTTCTCTTTCATATCAACTCAATATTTTTGTTTAAGTTTTAATTCATTCCTTTGTGTTTTCTATTTGCATTTACTCATATTGAATGGGTAACTTTAAAAGGTCTCATTTAATTGATATTAACTCAATACCAAACATAGTTATATTTAATTAATAATATTACTTGTAATCTGTTGCCATAATTTTATTGAGTAGATATGGTGTATTTTGTACAGTGTATGTGAAGCATTTTTGTATGTTGAAAACATGTTTTTCATCAGGTATCACATTATACACTTGGTCTGTCATCTCCTTAGCAAGGCAGCTAACATTAAACTCAGCGAAAATTCTGAAAGTGGAGTTGCATGTGTGTATTTTATTTGGATTTCATAAATATAAATGAGTTTCCTGCAAAGATTTTACAGATGTAAAAGCAATAGTTTAAATGTTTTATTTTTAGTTAGCCATCTAGCCAGTCTAATGAATTAGTGGTTTGCTTCAGTTCGAGGGGGGATTTGAGCCCAGTTCTGTCACTCGTACAGTTCCATAAGCACATATTCTACCCAGTGAGCTATGAGGAAAACAGAAGTCACAGCCGTAAAGTTTTGTTCTTTTAAACAATTGCACTGCATACAAAGTTTTTATTAGCTGAATTTACCTAAATGTCCAATGGGGAGACATATTCTTTGTGAACCTAGAGCATTTGATGTAATCAGCCAGGAAAAAGAAGAAGAGGAGAAAAAAACGCAGTTTTTGGGGCTTTATTGTGTGGACGTGTGAAGTTGTTTGTGAATTCTGTTGAAATTGGATAAGAAGGTGGAGAAATGAATGATTTTAAGGGCTGAGAGTCTGTGGTCATTGTGGCTATTTCTGTAGGGAACCCTAAAAAGTGGAAAAAAAAGTGGAAAGCTCTCGGTGCTGTATAGGTATGTGACATGCTGTAGGCCTAACTCATAGTAAAAATGAATCTATGGGTTGTTGTATTTCTATGCCATAGCCTGAAAATAGTTCCTTTATATATAGCTAACCTAAACCTGAAAATAGCTTCTCAGCTCACAATAACATACCTTTCAGAAAAAAACATTACACTGATGTAGTATCCTCCATAGTTAGTTTGTTCTTTAAAACTATTAATTTTGGTGAGGCCCCAAAAATGAATGTGAGTGAATTGGGTGTGAGCAGGGGCAGGAGCTATAACTAGTATTCACGCCATGGAAATACAATAGTGTAGGCTCCACAAAATTATGTAAAATCCCTTTGGGTAATGGAAACTAAGCCAAAAACATATTTGAAATTGGCAGCCAAAGCGAACAAAAATTTAAGAGCCAAGCCAGAACATTTTACAAGGTTCCAACTCACATACATCAGACTGAAAGAACTGCTTTTACCAGTTGTATTGGAAACTGGACCCAATTTTTGATCTGTATCATTTATGCTTTTTATAATTTAAGGTATTACACCAGCCTGTGAATATTGTCCCAATTGCAACCAATGTGATCTATCATAAAATGATCTTACCGGCTGTCAGGCAGGTCAATGATTGTGTGATAAAGGGCTGCATTGCTTGTGTCAGGTGCACTGTTCTCCAACTGATGATCCCTGTGGGCTGGGTGTCTCTGGTCAATGGAACGGGCCTGGGCCTCTTCCAGGCTCATCAGCTTCATGGAAGTACATTGGCTGCTGGTAGGGAGGGTGGCACACTTTGCTTCACACACTAAGCTCAGCCCTGTAATGCAGTATTACAATTATTTTAATGAAGTGACGCACACTTTTATTCATAAACAATAGAATGTCATTTTACTAATGAAAATTAAAAGGGGAAATAATGAATAATATCCAAATATTGCAATATTTATTTCATTCACATTTGACTCAAGGAGATTGACAGACATACAGTGAGCACCATAATTCATTGGACAGTGACACATTTTTTGTTATTTTACTTCTGTACTCTAGCACTTTGAGTTTGAAAGGATACAATGACAATGAGGTTGAAGTGCAGACTGTCAGCTTTAATTTGAGGGTATTTTTATCTATACTGGATGAATCGTTTAGAAATGACAGCACCTTTTTTTACATGATGCCCCCATTTTAAGGTACTACAAGTATTTGTTGAATTGGCTTCACAGATGTGTTTTGTTAGGCAGGTGTATTCATTTGTGTCGTTAGTGAATGCAGAAGAGAGCTGTTGATGTCTAGTCTTGATTCTAGACTTTGCAATTGCCTTTGGAGATTGTTGTTGGGGTGTGACAACATGAGGAAGACAGCAGTGTCGATGCAAATTAAGCTGGCCGTCATAAGGCTCAGAAATGAAAATCAATCAATCAATCAGGAACATTGCAAAAACCCTGGGCATGCCCAAGTCAACAATTTGGTTCATCATTAACAAGAAAAAAACAACTGGTGAACTCAATTATGTCAAAAGACCCGGTAGACCGAGGAAGACCACTGTAGTGGATGACCGGAGAATACTCTCTATGGTGAAGAAAACCCCCTTGACAACAGCCCAACAGCTGAAAAACACTCTCCTGGATGCAGGTGTAGATGTGTCAAAGTCTACCATACATAGAAGACTACACCAGCAGGACTACAGAGGGTACACTACAAGATGCAAACCACTGATAAGCCTGAGGAACAGAAAGGCGAGATTACAGTTTGCAAAAAAGCACCTAAAAGAGCTCCAAGAGTTCTGGAACAAAGTCTTGTGGACAGATGAGACAAAGATTAACATGTACCAGAGTGATGGAAAGAGGAAAGTATGGAGAAAAAAAGAAAATGCCCATGATCCAAAGCATACCACCTCATCCATGAAACATGGTGGAGGGGGTGTTATGGCTTGGGCCTGTATGGCTGCCAGTGGAACACCTCAATTGTCTCCATCGATGATGTGACTAGACAGAAGCAGAACAATGAATTCTGAAGTCTGCAGAAATATTTTATCTGCTCAGATAAAACCAAATGCCTCCAAACTCATTGGACGGCACTTCATCATGTAACAAGACAATGACCCGAAACATACTGCTAGAGCAATGAAGGGGTTTTTTACATGCTGAAGAGGAGACTGAAGGCAAAAAGACAAGCAAGAACTGAAGACGGCTGCAGTACAGGCCTGGCAGAGCATCACCAGGAAGATACCCAGCGTCTGGTGATGTCTATGTGTCGCAGACTTCAAGCAGTCATTGCATGCAAAGGATATGCGACCAAATATTAAAAATCATTACTTTATTCTACATTATGTTAAACTGTCCAATATTTTTTGATGCCCGAAAATGGGGGGGACTATGTACAAAAGGTTCTATAATTTCAAAAAGGTTCATCTGATATGTATGAATACCCTCAATTTAAAGATGACAGTCTGCACTTCAACCAGATTGTCATTGTATCCTTTCAAACTCAAAGTGCTAGAGTACAGAACCAAAATAACAAAAAATGTGTCACTGTCCAATAAATTATGGTGGTCACTGTAACATTAAGTACAATAAATGAGTCTCAGGCTAGTGAAGTTTCTTGAATGAGGATACAACATTCCATAAGAATAATAAAAATAAAATTGTATTTCTTGAGTACTGTACATACATGGCACTCAAAGCTTTTCCAAGATAAAAGAAAGGAACAAAACAAAAGTAAAATAGAAAAATCTGAGCATTGACTTCAACTGTGCTTGAGATGCAGCAACTCCAAAATAGGCATTTTTTTTTCATTTTCTTTTCATTCTTTCCTTGTGTTTGCATTGTCAGTCATTCAAATGCGTATTAGTCAGGTATGGTCTTTTCCCGTGGAGAAGCCTAGTCCTTAGCCTTTTTCAAGCAGATAGTGATTGTACTGTAGTTTCCAATTTAGTCTCAGTTTAATGATGCAGTGGCAGCTGTCTATCATTTCTCTCATCTCTCTATTTTCATCCATCCATCTTATCTATACTCATTTGTCCTGGCCAGGGTCACGGAGGATGTTAGAGCCTATCCCAGCATGCATACACCCTGGACAGGTCGCCATTTTATAGCAGGACACACACAACATTCACTCACACACTCATACCTATGGGCAATTTAGAGTATCCAATTAGCCTACCTGCATGTCTTTGGACTATGGGAGGAAACCAGAATATCCAGAGGAAACCCACATGGACACAAAACATTCCAGGCCAGGATTCGAACACACGCAACTATTGTAACTACTGTTACTATTCCTTAACCCAGCATTGTCCAATGTTTGGCTTTATTGTCCACCAGGGCATCTGAGAAGGGTTCTTTGATGAGATTGACAACCTGTTCACTTCCCATCCTAAAGACAGCAGATATGTAAACATACATCTGCAAACCTCTCAGTCCAGTCCCTTTGTAGCTCCAGTCATTTCACCTCATTTCGTTATTTTTCATTTATTGTTTTTGAAGCGACTCTGGGTGGAGATTTAACGACCCGTAGGGGGTACACTATTTGAACTTTTAGTTTCCACCTATGAGCTAATTGTCCGAAGTTCAGCGTTCAAAGCCACCCCGTGCCCAGTAACCTTCAAAGACTAGCCAGCACTCAGTTTGATTTGGATAGGCAGATAGGGACCGGAGTTACTTGTTGGTTTTCAGTACGTTTCAATACCCATTACCCTTATCATTTACCCTGTTACGGTCTGACCCTAGACCAGGGCGTAACACTATTGTTGTAGGGGTGTGCAGAGATACCACTATTTGTTGCTGTCTGTTAAATGGAAAAAAGTATTTGTATTTGAATATAAACAGGATTTAAACTGTAAATGACATCGTTCAAGAGGAACACACATCTAGCTAAATATCAATTTATGTCCTTCATGTAGTATGACTTTAAACACATCTTCTTGCAATGAAGTATGTCAATGAAATTGAGGTATAATAAGCAGAACAACAAATAATAGCCTGACCTTCATGTTGTGAACAAAAATAACTGTTATGGTGAAATATGGACACTGAACCCCACCACCATCCTCAAAGTGGGGACATGAAACAAACAGTTTAAAACCCTTCACCTCCTGCCCCCAAGTGATGTGGGTGCTGACACCCATAGAATGGGGATAAAGCTAGACCCTGTCAGCAAGGTGAGCATAGATTGCATAATTTTCTGAACCCAGCAGTTTTAACCATTTAAAACCCTCGTTGAACTCTGAATACCGAACACAAGTGTATCAATAGTTAAAACACCTCACTTACCCAACATGTAAAATATATTTATTATCAAAGATCAAGTATCAATTCAATCGGTAAATTCATTGACAGGCAGAGCAAACTGTTTCGATCAACCTTTATCAAAATGTAAAACTCGAAACCAGATTAAAATTAAGAAATTTATTAAATTGCAACAAATATTCATGTCTAATCTAAAGACAAGGTTCAACTACCTCAAAACAATTAACAAAGGTTACATGACCATGAACAGTCACACAAGAAATGAATGAAAGATGTCATGGTTCTGTGTTTTCCTGTCTGTGTTTCCCTTGTTGGGCCGCCAGATGGCGGAACTTCCGTTTTGTGTCCTGCTCCCCCCTGTTAATTGTATTATTGTTGTCTCCTTATTCTATCATTGTTCCCACCTGTGTCTTGTTATCCCCTCCTTTTCTGGTTTGATTGTTTTTTGAGTTCACCTGTGTCTTGTTACCCCCTGTCTATTTAATTTCTTTGTCCCCTTGACTCGGGTGCTGGTTCCTTGTGTTTGTTTCCTACGTATGTTTGCTCTGACCATTTGTACCTGCCCTTGTACTCTGCCTGCCTGTGTTCTGCCCTGCCCGTGTTTTTGAGTTCCTCTTGTTTTCTGTTTTATTAGATATTTTTTGAGTTTGTGTTTTTGCCCATCGTGGCCTTTTCTGTTCCCTGCTTGTTTGCCTTTTTTGTTAGTAAAGTCTTTTGTTCCCCTCCCATTTTAGAGTTGTGAGTTTTGTCCCTCTGCTTTTGGGTCCGTACCCCCCACGAGTCCTGACAGAAAGATACCAAACCACAGCTTACTCCTCTCAAAGTAATCCAAAATGCAAAAACCAAAAGACCACAGAATATTACAAAAGATTCAGTGATGAAAGGTAGTACGCCAGATCTAGATGCATGATTCAGATGCCCACTTCTAACTGTTACAAAAATTATTCTTTCCAACCTTCAAGGAGCACATCCTGGTAACATCACGGTCCTGCTGATCACCCTGTCATTTATTACACACAAATCCACATCACAATATAATTTTTTTGAACTTTCTAAGCTTTCAGCTTTCAGAATAGCACATCAGACCACAGAATAAATCATGCAGGAAAAAATTTAAAATGTCCATGTGTAATGTACTTACTTTGAATTTACTTTCGGTATATCGAACATTTGCGTATTTATGGCTCTTTTGTCAATGTAATTGTTTCTGTGATCCAAAATGCATCTGCCCAAATTCAAGCTAAAGATGTTAGCTAGGTCAGGTGTTATTTTCAACTCAGTCCAACAAGCGTCCATTTAGAACAAGGATGGCATATTTTGTTCAGCAGGCACCCATAGGTTTATTTTTAAGTAATTCAAGTCACAGAACAAATTAAAGACTAACTTCAAATGAGCCCTCATAGGTGTCAGTGGCTCCCAAGTAATTGGGCTGTGTATCTGCTTGGGGGCTTAGGTAACATATATTGTACGTCGCTCTGGATAAAAAGCTTCTGTCAAATAAATGTAATGTAACATAGATTGTGCTGACAAGCATAGATTGTGCACACACTGAAGCAAGCTAGTTCTCAAAAGAACTTAGCATTGTTCTATAAAATGTATTTATAATTATGGCTGATTGGAGAAAATGCTTTTAGACTGTGACTGAAGTAAGTGAAGAGCTTGAAAAAGTGGATCTCAAGTAGAGGCTTTATTTTCATATTTATAAAGTAGAGATTCGCTCAAAGAGGGGGTGCCAGACAATGCTATATCCCCACTGGTGGGCATGTAAGTTCACTGATTCTGTACGCTGCTCCTCCAACAGATTTTCAGCAAGACCTACAGTACCCAGTCTGACTTGTAGCTTGCCCTAGTTGTTTGTGCTTTTTGTGTCAATAGTGCAGATTTTATTATTATTTTTATTTAAGTGTATACCATGAATAATTCTTCACATTTTCTTAATTTTGATATATAGGGCTCTATTTTAACAATCTAAGCACATGGTTTAAAGTGCATGGTGCAAGTGCATTTAGGGCATGTCCAAATCCACTTTTGCTAGTTTAATGGCGGATAATCTGAGCGCAAAATAAGGCGGATGGTTCAAAGGGGTTGTACTTAGTCTCTTAATCATAGGCGTGTTTTGGACGTAACATGAAATAAACCAATCAGGGTGTCATCTCCCATTCCCTTTAAAAGCCATGTGCACTTGCACCTTGGCAGATTGCTATTATAATGGCGGATTTGCCAAATAGTAGGAAAGAACGCTTCTCTGCAGAGGAAACGGAATGGCACGTGCGCGAAGTGAAAGCGCACGAGCAGACCATCTCTGACAACAGCAGGATTCCACCAAATATTATATTATGAATATTATGTTAATATAATATTAATATTATATTACCGATATTATGACATGTATTTTTTTTTTGAATATCGCGCGTTGACCACCCACCTATGTAGGCGCATATGACTATCTTAATAATGCACCCTTAAAATAACAGTAAAATACTGCACCATTGATTTAAGACCAGGTTTTTGTTGGTCAATCATGCAATCGCTTTCCGCTGCCTCAAGATAGCAATGCGCCAACAATGCGCTTGACCACACCTCATTTTAAGACCAACACGTCCATGGGCGCTCAGATGGGTGCAAGTACATTTGCTATTTAAACAACGTGGGCGCTGGACAGGAAAATAACAACTGCGTCGGTCTGAAACTAGCAAAGACATTAGTAACATTGGAACTCATTTCAAACCTCCTACAGAAATGTGTAGGTCAACAACTTCTTTTCTACAGACTAACAGTGAGTAATATAGGTTTCAGTCTTGGTTTAGGAGGCACCACAGCACAGAGACAGCCTTTGCCTTTGTAATTAATGATTTTTTCTTCTCCCTAGAATGTGGCTGTATCTCTGTATGACTTAACTGAAGTGATGCCATTGATATAACAGGCTACCATATTGTCTGCAGGCTAGAGAGATCTGTTGGTCTCATTGGGCAAGCTATTTTCTGGTTTAAATCCTATCTCTCTGACAGACATCAGTTTGTGAGGGTAAATAATGAGTCCTTAGATTATGTAGGGGTAAACTTTGAAATGCCACAAGGGACAGTTCTTGGTCCCTTTCTCTTTTCTCTGTACATGGATGGCCCAAAATTTCCCCTAATTGAATTCAAATAAGACTGAAATAATAGTAGTATCGAAGATAAATGCTGAATTCCGATAAGACTGAGATGCTGGTAGCAGCTCCAATCTCTTAGAGATAAATTCCTCTAGTTTTCCTTACACTTGATGTGATGGTCAGTAAGAAAACATGGAAGGACAAACAGGGGCTTGGACCCAAGCAACTGCTGCTGGCAGTTATATTTTCAGATAAAGTTTTTATTTAATTCATTTCATTATATTGTTTGTTTTTTTGGATAATAATTTAAATATCCACATTCATTCTTGTTTCATCATTGTTTGTTGCTGTGCTATTTCCCTGTATTGTGTTGTTCACTTAGTCTTATTTTAGTTTTTTAGAGCTTTGAGAACCATGTGCAGAAAACCACAAAATAAATAGTTATTACTACAGTCCCCTCAAATTATTAAATTATTCACAACTTGATAAAGATGAGCTAAGGCAATATAAAATGAACAAAAACTTAATGGGCTATATGGTTTGCTAAAGCTACACGCTTTTCTTTCCCAAAAAAGATTTGTCAGAATTATTCACAGCCTTATACAAAAAAAAAAAAAAAATTCAACAAAAATAAGTGCATATTAACATACTATTTTTGAGTTCATCTCAGCCTTAAAGAACCATATTTTAATGTCCATTTGCTTCCTGTTTCACTCAGGTAAGAGGTAATGAGATAGCAGCAGGGTCACTTGCACTCCATGCCACCTGTGTGAATGGTTCTCGCTCATCCCAACCGTGGAGCTTCTCCACCCGAGTTTCCCAGTGGTGGAATTAACTCCCCATTCCTCTCTGAACCACTCGGTCATTGCCCATCTTCCACTGTGGTTTAAAGACACATCTCTTCAGACCGTACTTGGACTAACTATCACTACTCAGGGCACTCCCAATCTAGAATCGCTGTTATCACTTGAATGCTTCCAATTTGTTTCTGTAGCACTTTCATGTTACACTTGTATACCCATCCAGCACTTATATTGCACTTGTATCATTATCTTTATGTTGTAGCTTGTCATACCTCCTAATTTGACTAATCACAACTTTCTGACTGAGCTCATGTTTACATCCACATAAGGCAAAGAAGTCTATGCAAAAGGTTGTTGTCTTTCAGATGTGAGGAGATTTTACAAACACAAAACTAAAGATAACATTTTCTGCTATTTGGTCAATAATAAATCAGTTTTAAAGCACAAGAAACCTGCTGCATACAGAATACAAGTGCATCTAGTCCCCAGAATACAAGAGCATCTAGTCCTCATACATAATGAAGCAGATGGTATGGAAGGCAAAATGCATTAGTGCAACAAAACTTTTGTGCAATCAACAAAATACAAAATCGCCAAATCAACCATGAGACATCACTTTCGTGATAACAGGTTTTTTGGAAAGGTTGGCAGAAATAAATCCTCTACTGAGGGTCATAACTATGGTGAAATATGGTGGTGGACCTTTGCATCTCCTGGTTCTGAGGATCTTGTTGAGATCAATGTTGGTCTGAGGCTCTTGTTGAGAGCAACAATTACCCAGACATTTTGGCAAAACACCTGGTTCCTTCTTCCAGGAAGCTCAAATTTGCCCACAAATTGATCTTTCAGCAGGACAATGAACCCAAGCACACTTCATAATCTACCAAGAAATAATGAACTGGCCACAAAATTTTTATTTGCAATACTATCTCAGTCACTCAGTCATTTGAATACAATCAAAAGTGTTTGGTTTGAATTGGAGAGGCCAGCCCAAAAGTACTGAAGAATCAGAAAGATTTTAAGTGATTCTGTAAGAAGGAATGCTTAAAAATCCCCCCCAATTTGTTTACCACTTTCGAAAAAACACTGTACATGATGACTTATGCCTTTGAGAAAGAAGGGTCCATCAAGTACCGAAAACAGGGAAGTGAATAATTGTGACGTTTTTGTGCAAAATATGACTTAAGATATTTTTTCTCAGAATAATTGTAATATAAAATAATACGATTGCTGGTTGTTTTTGAGCTGGCAGTAAAGCTCATTACCTATAGTTTTATTTCCTCAGCTTTATCAAGGATATAAATAATTTTGGAGGGCACTGCATATAAATAAAATATTATTAGTTTTCTTCCCACTTATACAGGAAAATGTGAAAAAATTCTATTTACCTTCGGTCTGTAAGGATGAAAAAACTCCACAGTTGAAGATCTGTTCCACGTGATTCAAGATGAACTCCACCACTATCTGCTGCACTCTGACCTCCAGAAAAGCAGTGTCCCCATTGCAAGCGTGCAACTCAGTTTCTTTAGATCTTAAACATAAAACAGACACATATAATGTATACAAACAAGAGGTAAAAGAACAATAATACATATGACTGCAAGCTGTAATTCCCAAGGCCCTGTTATGTGTTCCATCTTTTAGTTCATTGTCTTGTTATTAAGCTATGCACTGACATATCAACCAGAAAAGTGCATAGAAGTAGGATATAGTCATATCAGGGAATGTCAGAATTTGTGATTGGCACTACAGTGGCAACAGGTTGGAAATCCATACAATTATTTAACAGGGTCAATGGTCCAGGCATCCAAATTAGCCTACCAATCCTGGGCCCTGTTTCACAAAGCAGGATTATTGACTTAACTGGATAAGTGCACTGAATAAAATTCTACCAAATCTGGAACATGGACTGAAGTAAAAAGAGCTGTTCTGGGATTTACTCAGAGCAGTTTTCCTGCAAACTCAGCAATCCTGCTTCAAGAAATACCCCATGGTGATCTAGGTCTATACTAAATAAAAGTAATTTGAAGGAGAGAAAAAAATTATTATAACTGCGCTATTGACACGAAAAGCACAAACAACTAGGGCAAGCTACAATTATTGTAAACATTTCAAAAACCATCAATACCTTGAACTATCGGGAATCTCGGTAGTTCCTGGAATGCACTCCTGTTTCTGTTCCTCCCAATAAGAAATTTTGAAGTGACAAAAGAATGCTTTCTTTACATAGCCTAACCTTCTCTTAAATAAAAGTTACTACTTCAGAGCATGAAGGTAAAATAGAAGGTGCGGTGAGCCTCACAGGCAGACATGGCAAGGCCAAGCTGTACTCCAATTTCCATATTATGAGGCACATTCATTCAAAAGTCTGTTGAGAACAGTGTAGGGCTCGTCGAGTGTAAGTAGCTCAAGGGACCATGGGTAACTGATGGAGTCTGTCGAAGGGTTAGCGGGGAGGGGCATGTTGAGTGTTAACTGGCACAGTGGACTGAGGATAACTGGTGGAGTCTTTCAAGAAGTTTGAGGTGAGGGGCATGTCGAGTGTTACCTGGTGAGTCTGTCAAAGGTAACTGGTAGAGTCTGTTGAGGAGTTAGTGGCGTGGGGCGTGTTGAGTGTTAACTGGCACAGTGAATCGAGGATATCTGGCATAGAACCTGGTGGAGTGCAGGCCAAAGCAATAACACTGCAATTGCGTATGTGCAACTTATTTTCTTAAATAAACTTCTGGCGGGACAGTACTTTTAAAGATATAAGTTAGCCTATGATGATAAGCACTTACATTTTAAAGTCTACAAAGCGGCTTAAAATCTGACTTTTATCCAAATTCAGGAAAGTGGAGATGGTAGAGATCTTGAATTTCCTTGATTATGATATTTAGCCAAATGTGTGTGTGGTTCAGTAATTTATTAGCATGTATCGCGTCCTACCCGAAGGAAAGATTGGATAATAAAATGTCAGTTTATTATTGGGACTCATATCCTACAGACAAATTTGGAAATTTAAGATGGGCAAGCAGGTTTATTAATTTGTTTATACATTAAAGCTGCTAAAACAAACATGACTCTAAACATAAATAAACATGGCAGCTACAATTATTTCAGTATGTGAATATGCATGAATGAATTTAGTCAAGCAACCATTTCCAAAGGACGTATTTATTACCAGCAAATTTGATTTCAGTGGGAAATAATGTTACAGTGGGAAATAATTGTTTTTAATCACTGAACATGGGGAAACAATAACTGAGATAATATGAAGTGACAGCCATTTCACTAATCTACAGAAATGTTTCTGTAATTAGCTCGTGAAAGTAGAAATGAGAAATTAGCACATGTGAGATGCAAAGTACTGGTAACAGTATGTAGGCTGTAACAGTATAGCTACAGAAGGCCAATATGATGTGAAACCAAAGAACTGTATCTTTAAACATCGCACACATTAAGATTCAGGAATTACAGTAAATCATTATGTTTGTATACTATGAGATATTTACTTTCTTATGTTTCTGATTACAGAGGCTATTAATTAATGTCTTGAAATGAACTGCAGTGTCAGGTTCATGTTTGTAGGCTACAGGCTAAATGTGTAGCAGGCGGAACGGTGATGCAGTGGGTAGCACTGTCGCCTCACAGCAAGAAGGTCGTGGGTTCGAATCTCGGCTTGGGGCCTCTCTGTGTGGAGTTTGTATGTTCTCCCCGTATCCGTGTGGGTTTACTCCGGGTACTCCGGTTTCCTCCCATAGTCCAAAGACATGCAGGTAGGCTAATTGGAGACTCTAAATTTCCCGTAGGTATGAGTGTGTGAGTGAATGGTGTGTGTGCCCTGCGATAGATTGGCAGCCTGTCCTGCCTCTCGCCCAATGCACACTGGGATAGGATAAGCGGGTATAGATAATGGATGGATGGATGGATGGATGGATGATCACGTGTAAGATCTTTGATTGGCTTGGCAAAAAACATAAAAAATGCTTATGATAGCCCTATTTCACCTCGATGATGGAGAATCAGATAAGTATCCTTCGTCAGATTGCGTCAAAAACTGTCCTTGGTGGCAGAAAAATCATAGCTGTCTGAACTAAGGGTAAGAGTAAAGCCACACATCCTCCAATGAAAAGCGACTTAATTGCCTCCATTCATTTTAATGGGAGCCGAATTTTCGTGTCCGCAGGGCATGCTGGGATAGCTGGTGATGCAAGGCAAATGGGAGTTGAGCCTGGACAGGGAACATGGTGCGATAACCAATCAGATTAAAGATCCAATGTGTAAACAATTTTTAGATTTTAAAAATTTTCCCATTCCACACGGTTCTGTTAAGGAGGACTATATATGGGACAAAATATATGATGGATATATGTTTAAGCAACATTGTTTTAAAAAAGCCCACAAGCAGCTAATTGTATAAAGCAAGACTGATGCCAGGTGATTTGATCGGAAGATGTGTGGCTTTACCACACACAGACGAAGGCACTGTGTGCCAAAACGTTGGTCAATATTTGGTAAATAAATGATATTTTGGAGCATTAGTAGTGTGCGGCTTTCTTTTTCTTTTTATAATATAATAACATGAAGGGCATTAACAATGAAATAATATCAATGAACACATCCTGGCTACAGTGCTGGACGTCCATCTAAAAAATTGCTGTAAGATCAATTATGAAAATGAAAGATGTAACACTGTTATTATGATTGTGGGTTCATTGGATGTGGGTGGTCTGGTCTCCAGGACCAAACAGATAAATAAATAATACCACCAAATAAGCAGAGAACATTTTCAGAATATTTATTTCATACACTATGGTCACTGTGGCAGGGCTTGGTTTGTGGGAGAGGTTCAGGGCAATCAGAGGACCACGTCTACTGATTAATTAGGCGCACACAAATGACGGAGATCCGGGGGAGGGGCAGTCTGGTGGGCAAAACCCGGATCTTGGTGAGGCAGAAATGTCTGACATAGAGCCGGGGGAAACTACTAGTGGACCTCCCTAGCTCTCCCGAGTGACTGACTTCTCCCTCGAGAAGCTCAGGATGAAACGCTTATTCGAGTAGCTGACCAAGTGATTAAAATTGATGGTAGGCTTCTCGACCAGCAGAGGGCAGTGACATACCCCTACTTCTGTATGATTAAAGACAAAATATATCAAGTATGTCGGGACCCGTATACTCAGGAGGAATATACACAGCTTTTAGTAACAAAAAGCCGCCGGAAAATGGTTTATCAGGCACCTCATAACAATCCAATGGCAGGTCACTTGGGGCAGGATAAAACACTCAGTTGTATAATGGTCCGATTTTACTGGCCACGTATATCGGGTGATGGCTGTAGGTGGTGTGTTGAGTGCCCAAAATGCCAGAAAGTAAATCCAGCGATCATTCCAAAAGCTCCATTGCAGCTGTTTCCTTTAATAGAGGTCCCCTTTGAAAGAATTGGTATGGTCCTCCTCATAGTCTTAGCGGACTATGCAACACGATACCCAGAGGTAGTAGCCCTTCGCAATATATTGACTAAGACTATTGCAGAAGATGTTCTCCTGAGTGGGAATCCCAAAAGAGATTATCACGGTCCAGGGCGTGTCATTGATGTCACAAACACTAAAGGAACTGCAAATTGTTGACAAGCATTTTTAAGTTTGCCAGCACTGACATTCGAAATTGGGACAAATTAATTTGCCCCCCCATGTTATTTGCTGTGAGAAAGGCTTCCTCAGGGTGTTCCCCATTTGAGCTCTTGAAGGCCTTGTGGCATTTTGGACCTGTTAAAAGGAATTTGGGAGGAGGGTCCAAGCCAAAGTAAAAATAAAATTCAATACGTACTGGACCTGCAAGCAAAGCTACACTCACTAGGACAAATTGCACGCAAGTATTTGCTCAAGGCACAGGAATAGCTGAGACAGCAATATAACAGGGGAGTTTGATTGCAAATATTTAAACTGCAAGACAAAGTCCTAGTCTAATCCCCATCATCAGCATAGAAATTACTCGCTCAGTAGCAAGGACCTTTTGAGGTCACACATCGAATTGTGGATGTAGATTATGAGATTATTCGTTCTGACGGGTGGAGCACGTCAGATCTACCATCTCAATTTGTTAAAACTGTGGAGTGAGGTAGACCCTGCTTTGCTTGCTACAATGAAAGTCAGGTCAGATGAGCTGGGACCAGAAATTCCTAAATTGGGAAAAACCTGCCTGGTTCCAATTGACAGCCATCTGACTCTGTAGCAGCAAACAGAGGTAGCTTGGTTGCAGCGAGAGTTCGCTGATGTGTTTTCACCCCAACCAGGAAGAACTGACCTTATGGAACACCACATACATACCCCCCAGGCACTGTGGTTAGAAGTCTCCCGTATCAACTGCCTGAACATAAAATGAAAGGAGGAATTGCACAAAATGCTAGAGATGGGAGTGACTGAGGCACAATGATTGGTGCAGCCCCATCGTGCTAGTTCCCAAGCCAGATGGGTGGGTTTGTTTCTGCATGGATTACCGAAAGGTAAACACAGTTTTGAAATTTGATGCCTCATGGACGAGCTGCTGGATCAGTTAGGCACTGCTCATTTTTTTCGACGCTGGATTTAATCAAGAACTACTGGAAGATTCCCTTGTCTCCAGGGTCAAAAGAAAAATCGGCTTTCTCCATTCCAATTTGTCACCCTCTCGTTCGGTTTGCATGGGGCACATGCTAACTTGCCACGACTAAGGGACCGGCTTTTAAGACTACAGCTTTTAGCATTTAGATGACATTGTCACATATAGTAATAATGGGAAAAGGCATATACAAACTATCCTAAAGACGTTGCGGAGGGCGGGACTCATGGAAAACTCCAGGAAGTGTGCAATTGGGCCGAGGGAGGTACGGTATCTGGGGTTCCTCTAGCTCCTGATCTGGTCAGTGGAGGAAGCAGTGCCAGGTGGCGTTTTTGAAAATCAAAGTGTGCTTGTGTGGCAATCCACTGTTGATTAGCCCTGACTGATGAATCTTTCCTCCTGCAGACCGATGCCTTGGATTAAGGACTAGGAGCAGTGTTGTCCCAAAAGGTGGATGGGGTGGAGCAAAGGGTGCTTTACATCAGCCACAAGCTCAACACCAGGGAGAGTCAGTACAGTACCATAGAAAAAGAAAGTCTTGCTATAAAGTGGGTTGTACTGACTCTTTGGTACTACCTCCTGGGTTGATTCTTTGCCCTCTATTCAGATCATGCCCCCCTCCAATGGTTGCATAAAATGAAACAGCGACTCTTGGATTATCCAATGGTACCTGGCTCTCCAGCTGTTTCGGTTCCGGGCAATACATAGGTCAGGGTCTGCTAACGCTTGTGCTGATTTCCTCTCCCGGGGGCGGTGTCAGTCAAGCCGAAAGCACCGGGCTGAATTCAGGCTGTGGAGGAGTGTGGCAAGGCTCGGTTTGTGGGAGAGGTTCAGGGCAATCGGAGGACCACGCCTACTGGTTAAGTAGGCACATGCACCTGGAGTGCATCAATAATTAATCCAGGTATTTAAAGTGTGCTTTCTTCCCAGTATGTCGCTGTGACCGAGGTACAGATCTGGGAAATGGTACAAAAAAATTTCTGCAGCATTGAAGATCCCAAAAAACACAGTGGCCTCCATTATTCTTAAATGAAAGAAGGCTAGTCAAACTGAGCAATTGAGGGAGAATGGTCTTAGTCAGGGAGGTGACTAAGATCCCGATGGCCACTCTGACAGAGCTCCAGAATGCCTCGCTGGTGATGGGAGAACCTTCCAGAAGGGCAACCATCTCTGCAGCACTCCACCCATCAGGCATTTATGGTACAGTGGCCAGATGGAAGACCCTCTTCAGTAAAAAGCACATGACAGTCCGCTTGGAGTTTGCCAAAAGGCAAAGGGTGAAGGTTCACCTTCCAACAGGACAAGGACCCTAAGCACACAGCCAAGACAACACAGGAGTGGCTTCAGGACAAGTCTGTGAATGTCCTTCAGTGGCCCAGCCAGAGCTTGGACTTGAACCTGATCGAACATCTCTGGAGAGGCGTGAAATTAGCTGTGCAGCAATCGAACCTGACAGAGCTTGAAAGGATCTGCAGAGAACAATGGGAGAAATACCCCAAAGTAGTGTCATACCCAAGAAGACTCGAGGTTGTAATCGTTGCCAAGGGTGCCTCAACAAGTACTGAGTAAAGGGTCTGAATACTTATGTAAATGTGATATTTCAGTTTTATTATTTTTAATAAATTAGCAAAAATTTCTAAAAACCTTTTTTGCTTTGTCATTTTGGGGTACTGTGTGTAGAGTGATGAGAATAAAAATGAATTTAATCAATTTTATAATAAGGCTGTAACATAACAAAATATGGAAAAAGCGAAGGGGTCTGAATACTTTCCGAAGGCACTGTAATCTCAATATCCTAACATCGACGTTCCAGACACGTTATGCCAAATAGGGATGCACCGATATGAAAATTTGTTTGAAAAAAATGTTTCTTGTATGGGGATGGGAGGACATTAAAACTATGTTCAACCATCCACCACGTTTTGTTGATGTTCCAGCTTTTACATCACATTTGGTGCATGAAACCCTACTAAGCTACCAACGTGACAGTGTGAAATATCCTCATTATAACAATAAAGTATATAACTGAAATATTTTGCGCAGTAACACTGGACAATGAAATCTCATTTGTGTTCAGTGGACAGAGACAGATAATCAATGCTGTCGTTCTCCTCTTCTGACTTAGACCTAGCTGATATACTGTTTTCTTGACTATCAGCAAACATATGCCATAGCCATGCTCAGAAGTTCTCAAGAATAATGATATCTTCCAAAAAATTATGAAACATCGATAAAGTTTCACCAGGTGCAGTGTCTTTAACTGCAACCACAGAGTGATGTTTCACAACTTTCAGTTACGTTGAGCTAAAAAAACGCTATTCCAAAAGTAAAATTAGACATATTATACATTGTTAGAAAGCTTATTCTGTCACCTATTGGATACATCAATTCTCAATCAAGCCAGATTGTACTGCAAAGGGCGACAACACTAGTGTAAACAGCACGTGTGGTATTACGCACAGCTATTTTGGAAGGTACCCAGGTGTCACAAATGAGCGTATATTTCACAAACGGATTGTCCAAGACAATATATGATCACTCAGTAAGTAACCAATGGTAAGTTTGTATATTTATTCCATATTTAGTCCCAGTTATTGACAGCAGAATGACATGGTATCATTTTTGAAAAAATGTGTATTTTAGTGTTCAGTGAGCATCATTTTTCACAGCTGTACTGGCACATCGACTATTGTTGGCTTTATTTTGTTGCTATGACGGAATACACATTTTTAGTGGTGAAAGAATGTTTTTATGAATGCCCAGGTAGACCCTATTGTCCAGTGTGTCATGAGTGGGGTGTGTAGTGTAGTGTGCAGATAAGACTGCAGGGAGGGGGTGCTTGGTAAATGGACGACCAGCACGATAATGGTGGCGATTAGAAACTCCATCTTCGGCATAGCTGTCCTGAGTTGTCTACTAATAAAGCTAGGACATAGAGTTTGTGTTTTTCAACTCATAGTTTGGTTGCACGAGCACTGAATGTCTGAGTTGAGCAATCTCAGGACACCAGTGTCATGGCTACTATGGGATTGCACCAAGAAGTTAAAGGAACTTACCAGTAACCCTGTCTCACTAAGCTTTGCAGTAATAACAGGTGCCTGAGAACTTCGCCTGTAGCGCTGACCCTGGGACAGGCAGTAACACCAGAACTTTATCTACTAATTTCAATGAGAACAGCACAGTTTTCTGATCAAAATATAGAAGGGAGAGGAATTCCATCCTCCCAATATTTTCCCTGGGTTAAGCAGTAGGTTTTGTAGCATGGATTTCAAAGTCTGACTAAACGTTTCCAGCGCTCCACGAGACTCCAGATAATATATATGCTAGAAACTTTATGTTTAATGTTTAACTGCTTTGTGACAGTCGGGACATGAAATTACAACCCTGATCCGACTGAATGAATTTTGGTAACCCAAAAGTGGAACAGAACTTAATCAGAGCTTTTACAATAGCGTGAGCTTTAACCCTCTGGGGTCGAGAGCTCCGCCCCCTATTTGGATGATTAACTTCACGAGTTGTTATCATACAGACGCAACAAACATTGACAGAAACCTTTGACATTGACTTTCCAATGCACCCATTGACAAATGATATGAATTGTTTTAAAAGTTCGAAATTTGATTAATTAAACCATGTATGCTTCGTTAATCCTTGCTCATTACTATGTGAATTTCGTTCATCAGGAAGTCCGCCCAAATCGCATTCACATGTTAACAACATTATAACTACTCTCCATAGAAGGACAGTAGGGGAGGGGCGATGCGAGATCCATGTGAGAAATGCCAAGCCTGCGAAAGCAGGATAGAATGTCAAAGTGTAGCCTAATTCACTTCTTTTGAGGTAAACATTTCGTTTAATTTTGGAAAATGGTCCGTCCGGAAGCCGACATTGATGAAGAGCGGTGTCATTTCGAACAGCGAACTGATCCAGCTGAGGATCAACTCCATGAGTAAGTATATTTCTTATGATCATATTGGTAAATATGTGTACTGGATTGCAATCTCTGTGTTTGTACGAATATCCAGCAATATGCGCGTTTGTAAATTCCCACACTACGAACGATTCAAACTATTGCATCTCAGAATTATAGACTAGGCTCTCTGCGTCTGGTTGTGTGTTAGAAGTAGCAGGTAGACTGTATTTTTTTCGATCATATTCGTAATAAATAGCTCATGCCTGGCGTGTAGTGGCGTGGCTAGGATTCTAAAACTGATGTCCTTGCACAGTCGATATTAGCATACTCTAAGTAAGTTCGGGAAATAGCAATAAAATAACCACTTAGCTAAACAGACCTAGCCTAGTTCAGATTGAGGCATTGTTGTTGATGAGTTGCATGTAGTTTAGTTGGAATATCAGTGTTTATTTAGTTAAGCTAATGTGTTTTCGTTGATAGCTTGCATTATTTGTAAATGTGTGCTGTATTACATTCTCTGTGTGTTTGTAGGAATATTCACTAATATGCGCGCTTGTAAATTCCCACACTACGAATGATTCTAACCATTGCTTCTCAAAATTATAGGCTACCTCTCTGCGTCTGGTTGTGTTTGTTTGGTTCTTTGTTTGTATATGATGTCACATTTCATAAATTTTGTTTTCATTAGTTAGTGGTTTGTCCCTTTTTTGTAAAGCACATTTAATTTTCACCTGTTGAAAGAAATATGCTATATAAATAAAGTTTGATTTGATTTCACATTTCCTAACAATTTTGTTTTTATTATATTTGCAGAGATGTTGATCAGGAAACACGGCCTAGTTCACCACTAGCTAAGAGGCCAGGCAGACGTTGCAAGAGTACACCAGTCTCATCTCATCTTCCATGCAGTTTACTTCAATAAATGTTCTAAAATCAAAAGTTGTCTTTGTTTCTGTCTTCTAAATGGCTCACTGAGTCTTTGTCTTAGTGGTGGGGAGGCATGCGGCCAGGTGTGAATAGCCTACTTAGCTGGCAGGTATTCCTACCCAATGCATATTCATTACAGAAAGGCCATTTGCCCTCCCATTCTCACCTGGTGTTGAAAAATAGTAGTCACAACACTAACTTTTAGCAATTTATTTTATATTTCTCATTGGATTTGCTAAAATATTTTGTCATCTTTTGATACCCAAGACCTTGAAGAACACATTTCAGTGATCAAAAGTCTTATTCACAATTGTTTAGTGTGTTTTATTACAACATTCCTGTGCATGTTCAAAACTACTGTTTACAGTTTGTGTGTTTTTAGAGCAGTTTACAATCCACACATTATTACCTACTTACTGCTGCCATATTGTTGTAGCTGAGTTTGTGCTGAAAACAAAGATATGAAACACTTTGGAATCACTAAAGTTGATGAAATCTACATAAATGTCAGAGCATCGCACAATCACCAGTGTGCCTCATTTTACCCTTAGACCCCAGAGTGTTAATGAAATATGTTTCATACCAAATAGAATTTAATAAAACATAGTTACAGAAACTCAGGAAAAACTAACACAATGGAATGTCCTCTCTGGTAATCATCTCCTTTTCCCCATTTCCCCACTAATTGTTTTAACAGCAGCCTCCAAATGATGGGGGCCGAAATTCGAGATTTATGATTCGGCCAGGTTAATTTATGGCAATGCCGCCTAGACCAAACGCGGGATTTGGCTTAAAAGGAAGGGAGACAAAGCAATCGAGGAAGATCGTAACCGACTTCCCACACTGCGCAGACTCTGTGATTCGTGTGTAGCTAAACAGGCTGGGTAAGAACTTTTTACTCTGTATTTATGTTTTTAAACCTTATAATTGATTTTGAATTTGAAGCTAATGACCTACCTGCCTGTTAAATAAATTCTTTTTATTTTTAACTTGCGTGGTCTTCATGACTCTAATCCATTTTATCTTCTTTTCAGCCAAAATTCCGCTTAAATACTCAGGGGGACTAGGACCTACTGATCAGGGGTCTAGTACAGCGAACGTCTTTAGTGGGGTTTTCAAGTTAGATAGGCGACCACGATCTGCCCGCTAACGGGATTGGTGGTATTGGTTCTGGTGTTTTGGCTTAAGAGGACCCATGGGCGTTATACGCCGGTTCTTGTCAAATTCGCCTGAAGGAGCCCGATAGATACGCACCGTCCTGGGCTCATAACTATCGATGCACTATCCATGCAAGGAAGGCATGTATTATGGTGGTCAGCCTCCTACCCTCTGGATTCTTCACCAAACTGAGATTTAACAATAGTGCTAAACCCGGGAGCATATATTGAGGAATGATGGCACAAGATAGAGTCGAGTGTAACCACTCCCAAGTTCCACGTATAGTTAAACCCAAATTTTAAATTATAATTCAATATGGAGTCAGATCATCACGAGGGTAAAACCATAGTAACTGTTACGCTTACTTGCTGTGGTCATGGATATATTTGATGTGTTGTTCTGCTCATTTGTGAATATTCTGATGCTCCCATTGGAATATTGACAGTCTGGCGACAGATCAGATATATCTCTGATGACAGCATAGCCCCGTTTGCGAACGGAGAGTAACCAGAACGCTACTGCTCCGTTTCAGGCCAGTTTTAAGCGGGATATGAAGCAACGCCTTCATATCTAACCCGTGGCAACAGAACCAGTGCATTCTTAATTATAATTGTGCCCTGTTCTTACGAACAGAGGAAAAATAACTAACATCTCAGTTTTGAATCACACCAGCCAAGGGAAAACACGCGGTGCCTTCCCCTCCAGCTACAAACCCTCATTGGTCTAGGTGAGGTGTTTACATCTCCCATCTAGTTTACTGCACCTGTGCCATACAGCCTCTGCAGATGATCCATCCAGAATGCTGCTGCCTTATCGTCAGCCTTCCTAAGTTCTCACAAGTCACTTCCCCGTTGAGGCAACTCCACTGGCTACCGGGCGCTGCCAGGATCAGGTTCAATGTCCTGACCCTGGCCTACACTGCAGCCAGCAGGACAGCCTCCGCCTACCTACAGGACATGATTCAACCCTACAAACCAACTCAACCATTCTGCTCTGCTGCAGTAGGGCAACTCGCACACCCTGCCATCTGGGTGAATTGTTCTTCCTTGTCCCAACCATGGAGCTTCTCCACCCTAGCTCCCCAGTGGTGGACTGAACTCCCCATTCCTCTACGAACCACTTAGTCATTGCCCATCTTCCACTGTGACTACCTGGACAAACTATCCCTACTCTGCAGGGCACTCCCAATCTTTTTTTAACCTTTATTTACCCAGGGTAGGTTCGCTGAGCACGGATGCTCTTTTGCAGCAACGCCCTGCTTCACAGTCATACACATTCACACCTGGGAGCTGCCCAGTACAACCACAATCCTCTATTGTTGGCCACTGAGCAGCTCCACTGGAGGGAGAGAACATTATTTAGCCAATTAAATCAGGGGATGATTAGGTGGCAAGTTTTTGCGAGAGCCAGATCTGGGATTTCAGCCAGGACACCGGGGAACCCCCTACTCTTTGCGAATAGTGTCATGGGGTCTTTAATGACCACAGTGAGTCAGGACTTCGGTTTAACGTCTCATCTGAAAGACGGCATCTCCTACAGCACAGTGTCCCCGTCACTGCACTGGGGCATTGGGGTTTATTTGACCAGAGGGAAGATTTCCCCCTGCTAGCCCACCAACACCACTTCCAGCAGCAACTCAGTATTCCCTGGTGGTCTCCCATCCAAGTACTAACCAAGCCCACACTTGCTTAGCTTCAGCCAGTTGGCAGGAGCAGAGTGCGTGGTGGTATGGCTGCTGAATAATCTGGGATCGCTCTTATCATTTGAATTCTAATTTGTTCCTGTAGTACTTTCATGTTACACTTGTATCTCCGCCCAGCACTTACATTGCACTTGGATCGTTGCCTTGATGTTGTAGCTTGTCGTCATACCTCCTAGTTTTACTTACCATAACCTTCTGATCTAGCCTATGCTTACTGTGTGAACTGGACTTAATGTGTTCATGGCTATGAATAACTGTTACATAATGAATTTTGTACCTTATCAGACCTGTGTTCTGTAGTTGTTCCAACTACCTTTGGTATGCACTTATTGTACATCGCTTTGGTTAAAAGCAGCTGCCAAATAAATCTGCCAACATGTAATGTAATACATAATTTATTTATTAGTAACTTATTTTACAATTATTTCTTTGCTTGCAAGACACAAACTGAGTGAAAGCTGTAGTTTCATGATTTCTACTCACCGCAGTAGGTTTGGTGCCCATACTAATGCCAGGTTCCTAGCATGCATATTAGTTTGGGAACTGAAGGTGGCCATGTACACAAGGTGTTTGACGAGATATTCCAGAGTCCTGAGAAAAGAGAAAGTACATTCATTTCGATAACCATAGAATACAATTGCATCCAACATATTGTAAAAATATTCAGGTCCGGTATAATTGGCACGATTGATAAAGATTGGCCTCACAGTGGTTTCTCTAAGCAGTTTTGATCTTAACCAGCTACTCGGTTTTTCTAGAGCAGTGGTCTCCAACCCTGGTCCTGGAGAGCTACAGGGTCTGCTGGTTTTTGTTTTCACCTTAAAATCAGCACCCAATTGACACCCAAGAGACCAGGTGAGTTGAGTTAACTGTGTAATCAACTGCTCTAATTAATTCATGAAGTGCAGAGTCACTATGAAAACCAGAAGACCCTGTAGCTCTCCAGGACCAGGGTTGGAGACTAGAGGTTCTAGAGAGCCTGGTCAATGTAGTGTTGCACCCTTCTTCAAATGTATCCCTGAGCCATCGTGAGCTCCTGTCTTCCATGAATCTTTGCTTGAAATTCACTAACTGACTGAAGGACCTTACAAAAATATTGGAACAGTGAAACAAATTTTGTTGTTCTGGCTTTGTAGGTTAAAGTGCAGACTATCAGCTGTAATTTGAGGGTATTTGCATCCATATCAGGTGAATCATTTATATATGGTCCCATTTTAGGGGAGCAAAAGTAATGGGACAATTGGTTGCTGAGCTGTTTTTTGGCCAGCTGTGTGGCCAGCTTTGCGTAATTAGTTCATGCACAAGAAAGCTAGCTAGTGGATTCTAAGACTTTGCATTTTATGTCTGTTGCTGTTGTCTCTGAATACGAGGACCAAATAAGTGTCAATACCAGTAAAGTAGGCCATAATGAGGCTGCTAGCTTTAGTGGTCAAATTGTAAGATCAGCTAGCTAGCTGAGGAAGAGAGTAAAGATGAGCCCTAGCTACAAATAAGCATAGCAAAATACCTTAAGCACAAAAGTGGATTTCAGAAGAGAAAAGAGAAAATGTTGGATGGCTTTTTAAAAAAGCAATTGCCAAAAAGTCTGTCGGATCATAGACATATCAACAACCTTTCCTTGCTCAACTGCTGTTATTCAGGGCATGTTTTAAAACTGATATTGTGAACACACACTTCAGTCCCCTAACTTGCGAAAATGCTTATTGTACATTGTCCAGCAACCTTCAGTGAGGTGTGCATATACTGTGGTTATGATGTTGCCTGTCACAGTAGCAACACCAGAGCCCTGTTTAAATGAAGGAATCATTTTAAAATTAAAATTAATCAATGGGCTGGCTATAGGCTACTTTCTGTCAAGAGCGTCACAGTTCGAGAGCTGAAATTCTAGGAGAGAATTGCTGCTAATTTCGGAAATTAAGGCTCCTCGGATACCCGTCAAATGAGTGGGTAGATAATGTGCTTTCCAAGGGGATTTGTGTAGTGTTTTTGATGGTACCAGCCAGTTATAGTTTGATTTGGGCCACCGCTGTGCTTTTATTATTTTATTTTCAAATTTATATGGCAAGACAGCAGTGCTAAATTTCAAATCAGGATAACCGTAATCCACATGCATTTCTTAAAGGGTTAGTTCACATTAACGGGTTAGTTTTTGACCCAAGTCCGCTGAACTACTCACCACAAGTTTTATGATACATTGGGCTCAAGCTCTCCTAACTCATGTAACATTACCTCACTCTATTTGCCATTAGCTTGTTAGCCAAATAACATTGATATTGAACAACGGCTGTGTAAATATTATTATCAATAAGCAACACAAATGCCAGACCAATATCTGCGTTTATAGAACGCAATGTATTTTTCCCACCGTTTCTTATTTGTGTACAAAATGCAGAATCCTACATTAACATGACCTTTGAGTCTGATATTAACCTCTTGACCACAAGCCCATAAAAAAAGCCCCCCCCCCCCCCCCCCCCCCCCCCCCATCCCCCAAATCACAGCGGTCTAGATCCAGGACTGTCTGGGATAGATGTTTGTTTCAGTGTCCAGATGGATTCCTGTTATTATTTCATATAAGTAGTAATTGGGTCATGGTCCTGGATATTTAGATATTTACGTCCATATTTACTAAGGATTTGCAGGGCTTTTATAAATGTTAACGAGTAAAATATATTCACTAAGTGGCCTCACTGGAGGTTGCGCTGGTAAAATGAGAGAAAAGACCGCAAAAATATGGGAGGACAGAAAGGAAGTTTATGCATATGACCTGCTACAGATGATTTATCATGGCTGGTGGCCCTTGCGGCAAAGGTAATTGCGTCTGCTTTTTATTGCCTGCGAAAAGCATGTGTTAACTCATTTCCAGCACAAAATCAGAATGGCCATTCTTAAGAGGAGACATTAGCAGCGTGTTAGAGTAGGGGAGAGAAATGTAACAGTTTTTGGATTTATTTGAGTCCGATACAATTAAAACCTAGGTACATGCAGTTTGATGTTACATTCATATCACCTAGTCCGTATGATTGAATCAGAGGTGTGGAATAACTGCAGCAGTAAATAAAAATGCCCTATAATGTGCATACTCAGGTTTTTTTCAGCACATAATAATATTAAATGTAATGTAAAGGTAACAGTTTGCTAAGAAGTACCTGGAAAAAGGTATTGTTGACAGATGAGACCAAGTTTCACTTGTATTAGTGATGGAAAGAGCAATCTGCTCAAGTTCAATTAAATGCCTCCAGACTCATTGGATGGCGCTTCATCCTACAGCAAGATAATGATCCCAAACGTACTGCTGAAGCAACACACGATTGTTTTTCAAAGCAAAAAACTCAACTGGCCATGTCATTCGCCTAATCTGAATCTAACCGAACATGCATTTCATATGTTGAAAAGAAAACTTAAGGCAAGTATCCCCCAAAACCAGCAGGAGCTGAAGATAGCTGCATTATAGACCTGGCAGGGCATCACCGGGGAAGATACTCAGCACCTGGTGATGTCTAATGGTCACAGACTTCAAGCAGTCATGCATGTAAAGGATATGCGACAAAGCACAAAACATTTACATCACATTACTATTTCCAAAATTATGGTGCCCTGAAATGGGGGGCTATGTATACGAAGTGCTGTAATGAAATCAAACTGTATAAAACACCATCAAATAAAATCTGAAAGTGCACTTCAACCAACCTTTTGAAAACAAATCTAAAATTGTGGAGTATAGAGCCAAATCAATATATACAGTGAGCTCCCATATATTGTGTTGTCTAGCAAGAGAAACCCTTGTAAAACTGGACCACAAGTACAGGAGGAACGCAGTACAACTAGAGAGAAACCGCTTCACCTGACTACAGTGAAACAGCAACTAAGATCTGCTGGTCTAAAAGGATGTGTATCTGTGGAAAAAGCCTGTTCCTATGTGCTGTTAACAAGAAGAAAAGACTCCAGTGGGCAAAGCACCATCCGCCCTGGACCAAACAGAGTGTGAAAAGGCAGATGCACTGTGTTGTGTTAGTTTCAGAGCCTTGGAGAAGAAGACTTTTCCTCTTTATATTTTGGTGTTGGTTCCTTGGTTGAGCACTTTTAGCTTGTTTCCTTTGTCCTGTGATGTAGAAACTGAAAGAGGGTAACACTTTGTAAGCATCCAAGTAAAAAAAAATAAAGAACTTGTTAAAATTCTGTGATTTCAATTGTGGTTGGAAAGAAAATCTGCATACACCTTGGCACTACATCACTACTACAATAAATGGACACTAAGAATAAAGGGAAAATCAGTTGATACAATATATAAATATGTAGACAGTTTTGCCATTAATTGCATGGTGCATCGGTAGGGAGGGACAGAAACAGCCCATAGATAAGACAGGAATTCTAGCGAGCGTTGGTTGGTTATCAATCCAATATACTGTTAAGACTGTAAACAAACTATGTGCATAAGTATCGCCCACCGGCAATTGTGGTGCTGTCAAGCAATTCAACCACAAATGTTTTCAAAACGAAACTCAAGCACTGAAGCTAACTAGTTTTATTTGTGATAAAATCACTGTTGTGTTCTCATGCCTCGCAAGTTCAGCTTTGAACATTTTTCTGTAAATTGTCTTCTTTAAATTCTTCAATGTAAAGTGTTCCGATACTTTGAAGATTTGGGTCGCACGTGAGTTTCCGCCAGTAGAGCTGCCACCTCCATCCTCGCCATCTTTCAAGTGTGTTTCCACTCTCTTGAGGAAGTAACAAAGTGACTACGCGGTCAACATGCAAGACATGTGTTCCACAGTCTATAGATCTGTCCAGACCAGCGCAATTCAGGCTATTAAGCTGTAAATAGGACACAACCATATACTTTGGTTACACAGTCCTACTGAACTTAAAAAAATTGATCCAACTAATCGATAAAGAAAATTGTTACCAACAAATTTCTATTGTCGGTATTGTCAACGTCATCGATTAGTTGTTGCAGCCCGAAAAGCAACCGCTGGATTCAGAAAATAAAATTTTTTACTTAATCCTTGCTTGTCACCAGCTTTTAACCTCTTAGCGCAAAGCCCCTATTGGTCGGCACGCCGGCATGCCCAGATTACTGAACTCAGACATTCAGTGCTACTGCAACCAAAGTACGAGTTAAAAACAGAAACGCGTTATTTTAGTTTCTTAAGTAGACGATACACTACAACTATGCCGAATACGGAGTTTCGCAGCGCCACCATTGTCGCTCTGGTCGTTCATTTAACACGCCCCCCTCCCTGCAGTTTCATCTACAACTACAGCCCCCACCCATGACATAATGGACAACATTGTCTATCTTGGCATTCATAAAAATATTCTTTCACCACTAAAAAATCGTATTCCATCATAGCAACAAGATAAACCCGACAATAGCCCTAAGATATGCCAAGACAGCAGTGAAAACGCTGCTCATGAATAACGAAATAAAAAAAGTTTTAAAAAATGATGTCATTCTACAGTCAATATCTGGGATTAAATCTTGAATAAATATACGGTTGGTTTGCGATGTCCCTTTTGAGACTGAGTGGTCATAAATTGTCTTGGACAAATCCGTTTGTGAAATATACGCGCATTTGTGATGCCTGGGTATCTTCCAAAATAGCTGTGCGTAATACCACACGTGTTGTTTGCGGCGTTGTCACCCGTTTTATTACAGTCTGGCTTGAGTAACAATTCATTTATTTAGTAGGTGAGAGTATAAGCTTTCTAACGATGTATAACATGTCTAATTTTGCTTTTGGAATAGCATTTTATAGGTCAGCGTAACTGGAAATTTTCTTATCATGGCATTCAATTACGTATTCACTCAGTGGTAGCAGTAAAACAAAGACGCTGCTAACGAAACATATTTTTCGGAATTTCTTGGAAAATACTATTATTGTTGAGGACTTCTGAGCATAGCTAAGCCATATGTTTGCTGATAGACCTAGCTGACATCGTTTTCTGGTGCAAGACAGGAGCGGATAGAACTATATAATTGATTTCCTGTCTCTGTCTCTATCTACTGAAAACAGATAAAATTTCATCATTGCTATGTAAGTATTACTGCACAAAGTACTTCAGTTATATACGTTATTTTTGAAATTGAGTGTCTTTAAATAGGTTAGTGGTATTATATAATGTGGATATTTCACATTATAATGTAAGTGTTAGTTAGTAGTGTAATAGTTTTTGTGAAGCATGCAACAATGATGACGTGAGAGCTGGAGCATTGCCAAAACGTGGTGGGCGGTTGAAAATTGTTTTCATGTCGTCCCATCCCCATACAAGAAACCATACGAGAGTACAAAGTATAGAAATACATACAAGAGTTAATTATTACACATGTAGGTACTGTACCGCATTGTGTGACAATATTTTTGTATTATTTTTTAACCTGATAGCAATGTTCCATCTCATTTATATGATTTATAATGGACAAAAAGCATTTTATTCATTTTTGGAGAGATTTTGGATACGTTTCTGGACCCATAGATATTTTAGACCACTGTACTGATGGAAAGCTTGTAATTCCCACTTGAAAATGATGCAACAGTGAGTTTCCTGAGACAAAACAGTTGATTTGCAGTGAAATACATGAATATGTTATGATTTACAGCAATGCATAATTTAGACATTTTGGATAGATTTGGAGATGCTGGGTACACTGCTTAGTTTTTGCTTCATACATCTATAGTAGTTCTACATATCCACCCTTACATTTTATGAACTTGTGGTCAAGACGTTTTTGATCCAGCACATGTATAGTTTAACCTGCTGTATATATGCAATCTCTCAGTATTTCATTGCAAACTAAAAAAGTGCAAATTCATTTTTGATTTTTTGTCTAGACAATTGCATTTGTGGCACTTTATTTCTTCCAAAATTATGAATATTAACTAATCTGCGTTAATATTGTAAATTGTACAAATATCCTGCTTCATTTAAGCCATGTTTCAAGTCTCTGTGGTGTTCACATCTGGAGTTGTAAGGCTTTAATAAGGTACCCCTAAATGGGCAAGGATTGGCAAGATTTGGCTTGTGCGCTAAGGGGTTCATTACCCACAGGACCTACGTCCATTAAGTTGTTTTGTTTCCAGCTGAATGTAGTGTTGTGTCAAGGTGTCAGTCTAAGGATGTAACTCTGTCTTTTGTCCCTCTTCGAAGAAAGGTGTCGAACAGTATGTTCATTAGGAAGTTCTCTGTATGGACCTATGTGCTTGTTGTGAGGGTGCGCTTATGGGTGATTGTTAGAGTCTACGTCTGGAATACTCCTCTGACAAGTGAGGACAGGGTCCGAAGGCCATTTTTGTGAGTGGGACGCTCAGTGATGGGATACTGATGCAGCACACCAACCTCCCCTTAACCCTCAGTGAACTGATCCAGCTGAGGATCAACTTCATGAGTAAGTATATTTCTTATGATCATATTGGTAAATATGTGTACTGTATTGCAACGTATGTCTGTGTTTGTAGGAATATCCAGCAATATGCGCGTTTGTAAATTCCCACACTACGAACGATTCAAACTATTGCATCTCAAAATTATAGGCTAGGCTCTCTGCGTCTGGTTGTGTTAGAAGTAGCAGGTAGACTGTATTTTTTCCGATCATATTGGTAGTAAATAGCCCATGCCTGGCGTGAAGTGGCGTGGCTAGGATTCTAAAACTGATGTCCTCGCACAATCGATATTAGCATACTGTAAGTAAATTCGGGAAATAGCAATAAAATAACCACTTAGCTAAACAGACCTAGCCTACTTTAGATTGAGGCATTGTTATTGATGAGTTGCGTGTAGTTGAGCAGGAATATCAATGTTTATTAAGTTTAGCTAATGTTGTTTTGTTGATAGCTTGCATCATGTGTAAATGTGTGCTGTATTACATTCTCTCTGTGTTTGTAGGAATATTCACTAATATGCGCGCGTGTAAATTCCCACACTACGAACGATTCTAACCATTGCTTCTTAAAATTATAGGCTACCTCTCTGCGTCTGGTTGTGTTTGTTTGGTTCTTTGTTTGTATATGATGTCACATTTCATAAATTTTGTTTTCATTAGTTAGTGGTTTGTCCCTTTTTTGTAAAGCACATTTAATTTTCACCTGAAGGAAATGTGCTATATAAATAAAGTTTGATTTGATTAATAATAATAATAATAATAATAATAATAATAATAATAATAATTAATAAATGTTCTAAAATCAAAAGATGTCTTTGTTTATGTCTTCTAAATGGCTCACTGAGTCTTTGTCTTAGTGGTGGGGAGGCATGCGGCCAGGTGTGAATAGCCTACTTAGCTGGCAGGTATTCCTACCCAATGCATATTCATTACGGAAAGGCCATTTGCCCTCCCATTCGCACCTGGTGTTGAAAAATAGTAGTCACAACACTTTTAGCAAATTATTTTATATTTCTCATTGGATTTGCTAAAATATTTTGTCATCTTTTGATACCCAAGACCTTGAAGAACACATTTCAGTGACCAAAAGTCTTTTTGTCACAATTGTTTAGTGTGTTTTATTACAACATTCCTGTGCATGTTCAAAACTACTGTTTACAGTTTGTGTGTTTTTAGAGAAGTTTACAATCCACACATGATTATGACCTACTTACTGCTGCCATATTATTGTAGCTGAGTTTGTGCTGAAAACAAAGATATGAAACACTTTGGAATCACTGTATGTAAAGTTGATGAAATTTACATAAATGTCAGAGCATCGCACAATCACCAGTGTGCCTCATTTTACCCTTAGACCCCAGAGGGTTAAAAGATCCTCAGTTGCTGTTGTGCTTCCCTCCCTGAGACACCCCTTGGTTTTTGGTTGGCGTTTGGCTTGTGTTTCTACACAAGCCACTGTTAGTTTAGGTTCTGTTCTTATGTTATTTCTCTTTCCTTTAATAAATTGTTTGTTAATTGGCTTAGTCGTGTGCGTCTCCCTCTTTTGTCATGGCCGTGTGGCCCGGTTTGTGACAGTCTGTTGTTTTACATTTCATCTCTTGGTCTTTTGGTCTATTCTGCTGTCTTTTGGTTTCTGGATTTTGGATTACTTTGGGACAAAAGCTGTAGTTCTGCTTTCATTCATTTCTTGTGTGACTGTCCATGTCTGTAACCTTTGTTAATTGTTTTAAGGTAGTTGAACCTTTAGATTAGATGTTAATATTTGTTGTAACCTAATAAATTTCTTAATTTTCATTTGTTGTGAGTTGTACATTTTGATAAAGGTTGATCCAAACTGTTTGCTCCACTATCAATGAATTTGGCGATTTGATTGATAATTAATATCTTTGATAATAATTACCAAATCAATATATTTTAAGTGAGGTTTTTAGCGATTGATGCACTTGTGTTCAGTATTCAGAGTGCTGGACATCAAGCAAGGATTTTCATGGTTAAGACTGCTGGGTTCAGAAAATTAAACGCATTTCAATTAATCCTCACCTTGCTGACAGTGCGCACTTGTATATATGATCATTTCGTGTTTGCATCCGTTGTTTTTACGGGTTGATATACGTAAAATGACCAATGGGGCGACGTATTCTTTATGGGCTTGGAGCATTTGTGGCAGGAAGGAGAAGGAGAAATTGCAAAATCCCCTTAGTTTGTGGCTTTATTGTGTGGAGTTGTTTATGTACTCTGTCTGTTGTAATGGGTCAGAATGTACAGAAATTAATGTATTTAAGGGCTGTGAGTCTGGGGCTGTTGCGGTTATTTCTGTGGGGAACCCTGAAAAGTGCCGAACTCTCGGTGCTGTATAGGTATGGGGCATGCCCCGCCAAGGCGTAATTTGGCTGGATGGCATACCTGCCAATTTTCAATTTTTCAAATTCAATTTTCTCTTTCAAATCTTGCTCCCTTTTCATTTTTTTAGACAGCTTGTCAAAAAATATGTAAAAGGAACAAGATTTGAAAGAGAAAATTGAACAAGAAAAATTGAAAATTGAACAAGAGAAATAGGATTTGAGTGCAAAAATTGGACTTGAAATTTTTAAACTTGATCTAGACAGAATATAGCTAACTTGGCTTTAGAGTGTGAAAAATTAAAAGAACAAAGCACTTTAAGACAATATTTTCTTGATCGCCCTGGGCTTGATGCTTCTGTACTTAATTCCTTAGATGGGAATTCTGGCTCTCATTTTGACACACATAATCTGCGCCTGGTCCCAAAGTTCTCTGAAAAGGACCCAGATACCTTTTTTTGTGCAGTTTAAGCAGCTTGCTAATGATCGCAGTTAGCCTGAGGATGAGCATCAGGGCCTGCCCGACACGTAAGCGAACTAAGCGCCTGCTTAGGGCCCCCGTGGCCACCAGAGGGCCCCCAAGAGCGCTTGAAATGTCCCACGAGAGTTTGAAATGTTTATATATATATATATATATATATATAATATTATGTCAAAGGTAATCATACAAAAATGCAATATTATGTTAACGGGCTGGCTAGCTAATACTACTGGTTTAATCAATTCCCGCTGCCTCTGTCAGAGCTGGTGTCACGTTCATGCGCACTGTAAAGGACGTCAACACTGCATTTTGATGCAAGCACACTCAGTCAGACTAACATTAGGTTACAGTCCTCTCCTCTGCGTCGATGGAAAAAACTGCAAAAAAGTAATGTCGCAAAAAAGGACATGGGCTATCCTTCTGGAGCAGAGAAAAGAAAGAAGAAAACAGAAGCTAGTTAGTTAACAACATAGCCTAAATAGCAAGCTAGCTAACTGGCTAGCTAGAAAAATTTCGATTTTAATGGGGGGAATCTAGCTAATGTGTTAGATTAAAACTCCAGAGGAATTTCGATTTTAACTGGTAGATAGCTAGCTATTCATAGTTGGTTTGAAATAAAAGCATTCTAACGTTTTCGTGTTTGTATACTGAGCTTAATGCTGATAACAGCATAACATTATTTAACACTAGCATTTTGTGATTATTGGTAAAATATTCCACTATCAATCTGGCTTAATTAGCTAGTTATATAGGTTTTTTCTTCTGTGTAAAAATAACTTGTTGCTGGGTATATATTTCTGTAATGAAAATAAGCTTCTGTTCCATAAACTTGGTACTGACAACATAATTTACATTACCATTTTGGGGTCTTTGCTTTTATATTCCAATATCATTATGCCTTAATTAGCTAGTTATAGATTAAGAGTTGTTGTTTTATGTGTACAAATTGCTTGCTGCTGTGTATAACAATTTATGTTGGTAAAATAAACTAATTCTATTCCGTCAACCATGTACTCATACTATATGTATGATGTAAGCAACACAGCTACAACTAATAAAATTGATAATGGGTGTGTTAGATTTACAGTAGGTGTGCGAATGATCAAGCATTGACAATAGTCAATAGTATTGGCAGCGCAGAGGCGGTGGGGGGCCCCCAAATCAAATTCTGCTTAGGGTCCCATAAAGGCTTGGGCTTGGCCCTGATGAGCATATTATTATGTTGCAGTCAGCCTTGGTCGGTAAGGGGCAAGTGGCATATTCTGCCCTTACTCCTGATCAAACACTGTCATACAACACAGTTAAGGATGCAATTCTTAAAATTTATGAAATGGTACCTGAAGCACATTGTTTGAAATTCAGGACATGGAAGCATGGTGAAGGCAAGACCCATGTTGAATTTGCCAGAGAGATGTTGCTCCATTTTTCATGCACGTGTAATGCAACAGGGACCAATACATATGAAAAGCTGGGAGAAAATCCAAATCAGGAAAAATCTGTTTATTAAAAGGACAAATGCCACTCACTCTGGAACCTGCCTGGTTGTTTACTGGTGTTACAGACAGTGGGTAAGCAGTGGCAACAAGGTCAGGGATGTCGTATATTGTCATGGTTTTTCCTGGGTTATTGATCATCCATGCAGCAGAGGCTGTGTTGATGTTTTTCTTCTAGGGCCCAAACACTGTCCTGTCCAGTGGATGCAGACGATGGGAGCAATGTGGTGGAAATGACAGCAGGACAATGCCATTCCGTTTTGCATAATCAAGCCCTTCGATAGACAGGTGAGACCCATGATTATCCAGAAGAAGCAAGCATGGATTTTGAATAGTGCACTTAGTGTGGGGAAACAAAATGTTGTAAGAATTCCAGCAAATGCTCCTCCTTCATCCAGTCACTTACATTGGCTGATCCTCTGCTACCAATTGGAGCGTTGTTAAGGAAGTGATCCTTAAAGTTTACTCTTGGGAAGATGAAAAATGGTGGAATACTGTTCCCTGAAGCAGAAACAGCACAGGCCAATGTGACAAGGGTGCCCCTCTCTGCTGAGGTAATTGACCTAACCTTCTTGAAACCTCTGCGTGCAACTACCTTGTTTGGCTTGTGCACAGTAGTTATGCCAGTCTCGTCCATATTCCATATTTCATATGGCTGGAATTTATGTCTTTTCATGACTTCCTCCAGGTTGTTGAAGAATTGTTCAACATTTTCTTTATTAAAGCTAGTGGCATGTGCCAGACTGGTTGCTTCAGGTGTGCGGATAGACAGGGCTGGATGGCGTTTGAGAAAAGCGGTAAACCAGTCAGGACCTGCACGGTTCTTCTCACACCATGACTGTGGAACAGGCAGCTTGAGAGCCACTGCGTACTGATATGCAAGGCCACGGACGTCTTTGGGTGAGAAGCCAAAGTAAATGTCAGATGCTTTAATTACATAATTCACCAATTCCATTTCCTGGTTTTTGTCAAATATAAGCCTGTTTCTTATGTACCCAACATGCTTGGAGGGAAAAGGATGAACACCCTTTATGTCTCTCTCACTGAACTTTTGGCAGTATCTTACAAGTGTGCGATAATTAGGGGTCCAAGCAGCGAAGCTGGTGGAACCCTATTGTATTTGTTAGGATTATTAGGGGTCCAAGCAGCGAAGTTGTTAGGATTATTATTATTCTTATTTTTCTCCACTAAAAGTGTCTGAGGCTCAGCAACCATAAGTCCTAGAGCAACCAAATTTGGCAGGTGGGTTCCTATGGCCCCCCACTACTCAGGCACCAAAAATCACCTATGTCGGCCAGATGGTGGCACTATAACAAAGGGTCATGCGTAAAAGGCCATAACTCCCACACCATAAGTTAGATCAACACAAAACTTCATCGACCTATGCAGCTGAACGTGCTCTACAACTTTGCCATTGGGACCACCTGTGTCCGCCATATTGTTTGCCCGCCATTTTGACTTTTTATTTGGGGCGTGGAAGTTTTCTCCACTAAAATGTCTGAGGCTCAGCAACCATAAGTTATACACCAACCAAATTTGGTGGGTGGGTTCCTATGGCCCCCCACTACTCAGGCACTACAAATCACCTATGTCGGCCAGATGGTGGCGCTATAACAAAAGGGTCATGTTTAAAAGGTCATAACTCCCACACCGTAAGTCAGATCAACACAAAACTTAATCGACCGATGCATCTGAATGTGCTCTACAACCTTGCCATGGGAGCACCTATGTCCGCCATATTGTTTGCCCGCTGTGGTGGGGTGGGCGTGGTTTGAGCGTCGGCTGCAGAGAGAGAGAGAGTGAGAGGAGCGGCTCTCGGATCCTTCGTCACAACTGTCAGGTGGAGGTAATCAGCGCCGATAATTATCAATTGTTTAATTGTGCTGATTGCCTCTGCTTGTTTTCAACAGTGAGCCTGGGGTTTTTAACAGCGGAGACCAGGAGTCTTCGGGAGCGGACGCCGGAGAGAAGAACGAAGTGCACAGTGTTAAAAGAAACAAAAGAAAAACCCTGTGTTACGTTGTTTCCAAAAAAGCCGTGGGCTTTAATAAAAGAGCACGGAAGTGCTAAAAACCCAAACGGTTGTCTCACGTGAGTGTGTTGGAAGGCAGGAGGGGTGGCACTCACTTGCCACACCCGCCATTTGGACTTTTTTATTAGGTGGTGTGCGGAAGAGCTGGAGTTCCAAATTTAAGTGTTACGACATCTAGTAAACTTCTTTACGGCAAGCGACATCCATGGCGAATATAAACAAAAGACGCAATTTATGCTGTAGATTGCCAGTGTCTAAATAAATAATATGGTACTCCGAGCGCAGATAGCAGGGGTGGCGAGTTGATATTTCGTTATTTGCTACTAAAAGTTTGTTAGTAAAAGCTTTTTGAGAGGATGAATCATTACTTTTCTTTGGCATGGATCCATTTGAAGACGATATCAGGTGAGTTCGTTTAGTCTTTGAATCCGTCATTATGCTGAGAGAAATTGTATTCTCAATTTAATCTCTAAATTGACTGTAAGCTTAGGGTTGTAACTAGGTAGTTGTTTCGTAGGTGACTTAGTTAACGCACTCGTCTCAACTATTGCTTGTATTTTTGCATAGACTGCAAAACTGTGTTAGTGTTAATCAGTTTAACCTTCAGGGTCCAAGTTGAACTATGCGGTTGTTCCCTGCACTTGGAACGGTACTTCTTTCTCGGGTTTTCGACACACTTGTTCCTGATTATGATTATACACTTTGTTGTACGTCGCTCTGGATAAGAGCGTCTGCCAAATGCCTGTAATGTAATGTAATATTCCGTAGCAACAAGATAAACCCGACATTAGCCCTAAAATATGCCAATACAGCAGTGAAAACGCTGCTCACTGAATAATGAAATAAACGAGACATAGTTTTTTTTAAATTATACCATGTCATTCTACAGTCAATATCTGAGAATAAACGTTGAATAAATATACAATCTTACCACTGGTTTTACGCGTAGAGATGTCCCTTTTGCGACTGAGTGGTCATATATTGTCTTGGACAATCCGTTTGTGAAATATACGCGCATTTGTGATGCCTGGGTCGGCTACCTTCAAAAATAGCTGTGCATAATACCACACCTGTTGCTTACGGCGTTGTCGCCCTTTTTAGTACAATTTGGCTTGATTGACAATTAATTTATTCAGTAGGTGAGAGTATAAGCTTTCTAACGATGTATAACATGTCTGATTTTTCTTTTGGAATAGCGTTTTATAGGTCAGCGTAACCAAAAATTTTCTTATATTCCAGTGTCTAAATAAATATAATGGTAGGCTGCTCTGCGCGCAGGTCGCGAGTTGATATTTCGTCTTTTGTTTTGTTTTTTCTCAATGTCGTATTTATTATTTGAAATGTGTATTTATGTGTTATTATTCTATCTGTCTCTGAGGCGCTCTGAAATATGCATTCTCTGCTAAGATGAGCAATGGATTGGAATATGTGTCTGACGTAGTGTTGCACGGTATTCCGAAACTTCAGCACTTTTTCGGTACTTAAAAAAGAGAAACGGTTCGGTATTACAATTTTCCGACGTTCGGTACTTTTGTGTCAAATGTAAAAGCCAGAGAAACGTGTCTCTACTGATTTAGAGGATGAAAAGTGTAATTTGTCAGAATCTTCGCTAGATGGCAGTAGCAACTAAGGTTGCCAAGTGAGGTGACTTGCGCTGGTGCACTCAGCTCCTTGATACAGTGCAAGCTTCGACTCAGTTCACTTCAGTAGCAATAGGTGTTCCAATTTGGAAATATTTGATTATAGATAGATGCTGTATTGTTATTAAAATATGCTGTTTTTAAATCTATTTAAAGGTGAAAGACCTGTTTGAAAGATTATTTAGTTTACAACTGTTTAATTTTTGAAATATATTTAATATATTTTTCTATTGTTTAGTGTTGTAACACTGTAGGCCTATGCTTATTAATATGTTGAAGAGGCTTCAACTTAAAGGTTGTTAATAAACCATGAATTCGAAAATGAGGTCAACCCTTGTGGACATTACGTTTCTGATCTATTAAGGTAATTTCAGTATCGTTAGGTACCGAGTATCGAATCAGCATCATTTAAGTTTCAAGTATCATTTCAGTATTGAGTATCGTGATACTAAACCTGGTATCAGTATCAAAGTCAAAATTTTGGTATCGTGACAACACTAGTGTGACTCCTTTTTTAGTTGCGGCGCAGAAGCCAGAGACTCTAAAAAAATATGGACAAAGCTACTGTGACGTCACCCATTGACTCTCCATGGGTCTCTAAAACACGTTTTGAAGCTCAATGGCGGGCGCGGCCATGTTGTCGATTTGGAGCCAAAACCATAGAGTTAAGCGGTTCTGTGATTTTACAATGTGATAGACAGTCCGGTGCGGAAAAACCCATCAACCTCAACGAACGATTGCAGAATGAACTTGAGGCTAGCTGACTGTCTGCCGTTATGTTTTGAAATATATTATCAACTGTTTACGGAGTTTAATTTCCATCCGTGACTGTACTGTGTCATGTAATCACGTTATATGTATGACATTAATAATACAATTATGTTCAGTTATCTTCAATTTATGTTTCTCAGCAAAATGAATATGCTTAGCTAGCATATCAGCTTGCCAGTGAGCTAGGTAGGCTGTCCGTGGTTAGCTCACGCATAAGCAATATGAACCACAGGGGAAGAACATCGACTACCCTGATGGTAAATCAATCAGAGATGTGTAGGCTACTGGTGATTTGACTAGGCTAATTTTCGTATAACTGTCTGGTAGACCTGCTGTTAACCGAGCAAGTTATCGTCATAGGTTTTCGCCACAGTCAGTTAATGAGCCAGTAACTGCTACTACTCCATCGCTGTTTGTGGTGTTCACTTACTGGGTGACGCTAGCTGACCGATCACTTTTTACCGAATAAAAATTAACACTGTCAGCGGTGATTAACAAATCTACCAAGTATTTTAATAACTTATCTGCAGGCGTGTAAATATGACAACACACTTTGTACAGCAAGTTTTCCACCTGGTGCATGAAGACAAAAATAATGTACATTGAATTTCTAATTATTATTAGGCTATTATTTTTTTTGTTTCTTGTCGATCATCAAAACCAATGGAGAAAAGCCAATATACGCAAGGAGCCCCCAGGACCGATTCTGAGAACAACTGTCTTAAATGCTCTTGTTGGTCTCTTAAATGCTAAGAATATGTTCCTTTCTAAATGCCAGTCTTACAAAGATGGTTAATTTCGTTAAATTCTGTGTGTGTGCTTTCATCGTGTGTTGTAGCCTGTTATCCACCAAGTAAACCGTAAGACTCTTAATTCGCTTCGTGAAACTGAAAATTTAGCAGTGTTTATCCCAAAATCGGGATTATAGTAGCTTTGTCACATGCGTGAAGCATGGCCCAGGTAGACATTTACAGAATGTACACGACTGACAAGCCGTCAAACACGTTTGACAGATTGAATATTTGCCGGTTAGGGTTAGCTAGCTAGTCAAATGGCTTGGTAGCCGAAGTTGCGAACTGTTTTAGCATAGGCTACTGGACTACCAAATATAGCAAGCTGATTACGCTTTCTGCCAACTAATTATTTGGTTAAGTAGGCTAAAGGAAATAGTAAAAATGACTCGGCTACCGAAAAACTTCAGAGGACGATTATTTTATGGTCGTCTAGTGCAGGTGTAAATAGCACACCCCATAATGAAATCACTACGAAATGGGATGCCTGCATTTTCTGACTTCGCACAGGTGGACCGTAGTCGGAGCCACAATGTCAAGGCCAAGAGGCGCCACCTCCCACCCCAGTGACCATAGACTGTAGCCCCTACTGTAGCTTAGTCCTCCGCAGTAATCAGAAAGTGACGCAAACTGTACCTCATTGGTCCACAACAAATATTATAACAGTGCCCAAATGACACAATAAATCATGAAATCGACCCATGGACAGTCATAAGACGAATAAAATACACATGTTGTGACTATTTGTATTCATGAGAAAAAATGATTGACTTTGTATTTTGACCGCATTTGTACCGTAGACTTACATGGCAACCGGATATGAAAACAGCTATACTGGAGCCAACTGTAGTGGCGCTAGTGAGCAACCAGGAACAACAAGACCAGGAAATGAGCTCCAAAAACGAAGTCTGGTTTTGGCCGCTTGGCAGCTGTACATACACGCCGGGCCATCTAACTGTTACGACATGCCATCTAAGTGTTACGACATAGTAAAGGCCTTTACAGGAAGCGGCCAGGACACATCCATGGTGACGGAACTAAGTCATCAGACTTGGAAATAGCACAAAATTGTCTTAGCACAAATTTGGCCATAAGTCATCAATATTTTACTACGTCAGACACATATTCCAATCCATTGCTCATCATGATATTCAGTAGATATGTTGGGTGAAGGTATATGATCATGAGGACAAAGCCATTTTAAAATCGCTCCATTGGGGGCGCGATAGTGCCAATGCTTGGACCCCTCCCAACGCCGCTTGCAGCTTTAATTTATATTGAATTCCTTAGCTGTGCTTCTGATGGTTTTATTTTCTAGCTTCACCTTTCTTGCTGCACTTAACATGACATCTGACCCTGTCTGGCCTTTCTCTGTTTTCTTGATGAATGTCCTCACCATCTTTCTACCTAAAGAGACCTATAGAATGACCGACATATAGAATGGAATAATTCATAAGATTGTGACATCAATCATGTGTCAGGGGCTGGTTGTCACAAGTGACGACCAGCCCCATTAGCACAGTTTTGCTACATGGGAGGCTAGTGACCACATGGCTTAAACTAGCTAGAAAAAATATTATTGTAAATGTAGCTCTCATTCTCATCAATCTACACACAATACCCCATAATGACAAAGCAAAAACAGGTTTAGAAATTTTTGCAAATTTATTCAAAATAAAAAACTGAAATATCACATTTACATAAGTATACGGACCCTTTGCTATGACACTCAGAATTGATCTCAGGTACCTCCTGTTTCCATCGATCATACTTGAGATGTTTCTACAACTTGTTGGAGTCCACCTGTGGTAAATTCAATTGATTGGACATGATTTAGAAAGGCACACACCCGTTTATATAAGGTCCCACAGTTGACAGAGCAAAAACCAAGCCATGAAGTCGAAGGAAATGTCCGTAGACCTCCGAGACAGGATTGTGTCGAGGAACAGATCTGGGGAAGGGTACAAAAATATTCTCCAGCATTTAAGGTCCAGAAGAAGACAGTGGCCTCCATCATTCTTAAATGGAAGAATTTTGGAACCACTCTTCCTAGAGCTAGCCACCCAACCAAACTCAGCAATCAGGGGAGAAGGGCCTTAGTCAGGGAGGTGACAAAGAAACCGATGGCCACTCTGACAGAGCTCCAGAGTTCCTCTGTGGTGATGGGAGAATCTTCCAGAAGGACAACCATCTCTGCAGCGCTCCACCAATCAGGCCTTTATGGTACAGTGGCCAGACGGAAGACCCTCCTCAGTAAAAAGCACATGACAGCCCACTTGGAGTTTGCCAAAAGGCATCTAAAGGACTCTCAGACTATGAGAAACAAGATTCTCTCGTCTGAGGAAACCAAGATTGAACTCTTTGGCCACAAGCGTCACGACTGCAGGAAACCAGGCACCGCTCATCACCAGGTCAATACCATCCCTACGGTGAAACATGGTGGTGGCAGCATCATGCTGTGGGGATGTTTTTCAGTGGCAGGAACTGGGAGACTAGTCGGGATTGAGGAAAAGATGAACGGAGCAAAGTACAGAGAGATCCTTGATAAAAACCTGTGCCAGAGCACTCAGGACCTCAGACAGGGGCAAAGGTTCACCTTCCAACAGGACAACGATCCTAAGCACACAGCCAAGACAATGCAGGTGTGGCTTCGGGGCAAGTCTGTGAATGTCTGTGAGCAGCCCAGCCACAGCCTGGACTTGAACCCGATCAAACATCTCTGGAGAGACCTGAAAATCGCTGTGCAGCAATGCTCCCCATCCAACCTGACAAAGCTTGAGAGGATCTGCAGAGAAGAATGGGAGAAATACCCCAAATACAGTTGTGCCAAGCTTGTAGCGTCATACCAAAGAAGACTCAAGGTTGTAATTGCTGTAGGTTGTAAATGTAATAACAATTACATTTACTAGGCAACAAAAGCACATAATACAGTATATTTATTGATTTTCTAAAAGTGACAATGGTCAAATTGAACACTGCGGAGTGATAGGAAAAGTGTTCTAAGTTAAAGTGCTCTATCTTACACCCGGCGCAAAGTGGCGCCAAGCGCAATGCAAGTGTCTTTGCTAGTTTCAGACCAACGCAGTTGTCATTTTCCCATCCAGCGCCCACGTTGTTTAAATAGCAAATGCACTTGTGCCCATCTAAGCGCCCATGGTCTTAAAATGAGGTGTGGTCAAGCGCATTGTTGGCACATTGCTATCTTGAGGCAGCGGAAATCGATTGCGCAGTTGACCAACAAAAACCTGGTCTTAAGTCAATGGCGCAGTATTTTACTGTTATTTTAAGGGCACATTATTAAGATAGTAATATGCGCCTACATAGGCGGGTGCACAACGCGCGATATTTTTTAAAAATACATGTCATAATGGTTAGTCATAATATTGGTAATATAATATTAATATAATATTATATAGCCTATATTAACATAATATTCATAATATAATTATTGGTGGAATCCTGCTGTTGCCGTAGATGGTCTGCTTGCGTGCTTTCACTTTGCGCACGAGCCGATCCGTTTCCTCTGCAGAGAAGCGTTCTTTCCTACTACTTGGCCAATCCGCCATTATAATAGCAATCCACCAAAGGTGCAAGCGCACCTGGCTTTTAAAGGGAATGGGAAATGACACTCTGATTGGTTTATTTCATGTTACGCCCAAAACACGCCTATGATTAATTAAGAGACTAAGTACAACCCCTTTGAACCATGCTCCTTACTTTGCACTCAGAGTATCTGCCGTTAAACTAGCAAAAGTGGATTTGGACACGCCCTAAATGCACTTGCGCCATAAACCGTGCGCTTAGATCGTTAAAATAGAGCCCAGTAACGGTCAGTATTCAGAAATATTTTACTGCAGAATGCCCAAAGTGACCAAGCAGAATTGAGCATTAAACTAAGTCATGTAGTAAGTAGTTTGAATGCCCTCCGCATCGGGCATTCAAAGCGTATCTTGCCTAGCCCCTCGGTTATTTTTTTCTTACAGAACAATTTAATACATACCAATGTCCAAAATATTAAAAGCAAAAGTGGGAAAGGACTATATTATCCAACAGCCACATTGGAAAGAAGTCACATGAATTGGCTGATACTGCTTTATCACAATTATTTTTTAATATGATTTTTTAAATATTGCGGTAAAGAGTGATGATTGTGAAGTTGGCGGCAGGCACACTGATTATTTCCAAAGGCTAAGTTCACTTGCTCTGTAAAAAATAAAAAGGTTCCGCCTCCAGCTACAGTACAATATTTAAAAAATGTTCATTCTTAAAAAATTTTAAGGATTATTTGTTTGAATACAAAACAATTTAAATCTGGTTTGATTCATTTGCATGTGCCATGAAACCACCAAGTACATTTGATTGAATCTTGTGGAAAATTATTAGTTTCTGCCAGCATCACTGCTTGGACTCAAAATTATGCATTGGAAGGATCTTTGTTCAGGTTTAAGTTAAATTGTTATCGAGAAATGGTTTTCAGAGAATGTTCAGCAAACACATGCTAAAGCAAGCCTAAACATAAGGACCATAATATAATATAGTGAAGACACATAAGATGCTATGGTTTGGCATTAACACTGGAATAAACAGTAGGTTTTATGTACGGAGTTTCAGTTGGCTGGTATTACCTGTAGTGAGGAGGTGGAAGTTCATTGATGACATTCTGAATGTGCTCTAACTGAACATGCTCCTCTTGAACTGAGACTGCATCCTGCACAAAGTTAGAGAAGATATTATTTACTATACAGAACAAACATTTCTTCATTCTATAATTCAGGGTCACAAGCCCCTGGATTCAGACAAAACAAATGTTAAAGTAAAGTACCAGTCCATTAAAAAAGTTAATTTAGTTACCCTATGATGACTTGGTCAGGACTGAATTCTGAAATAACTATTGGAATACGGAGCCACCGAATAAAAGATTCAGTGTTTCTTGTGCAGTCGTTTATATTTCCAATATTAATTTTATTAACATCTTCCATTTAGCCAATTAGCAGATAATCTTATAAAGACTGATTTACACAATTGCATACAGAAATATAGACAAGAGAGAAAGAGCTTATTAAGTCATTAGGGTCACAATCAATAGTAGCAATTGTAATGGGATTCCCAATCTCCATGCAACAAAGCGGACACTCCACCACTTCAACTTCACTGCAGCCCAAATGACAGAAGTTGGAAGAACCAAGATGAAGACAAATTAACTGATGGCCTTCTGGTAAATGGCTTTATTACCAGGCCAGCTATGGTGACTTTTATCCTTGGAGCCATCATGTGACCTTTTCATGATGAGCAAAATACCAACACTTCTCTGTCTGGGAAAACCAGACCTTGCAATGTGTCCTCTGCCCTCAGGATCTACCATGGTGTGAAAAAGTTGAATCTGTTGTTATAGACTGTATCTACCAATTATGCCTGTGTATGTATAAAGAAAGAAAAACATTTATGTTAGGAATGGGTACGTACGTACGCATGTATGTTCCTAGATAGGTGTATCAATGCAAGAGTCCATATATACATTATAAGGCCAAAGGTATGTGGACACCCTCAAATTAGCGGGTTTGGCTACTTCAGGCACACCCATTGCTAACAGGTGCATAAAATCAAGCATACAGCCATGCAATCCCCATAGACAAACATTGGCAGTAGAATGGTCATACTGAACAGCGTAGTGACTTTCAAAGTGGCACTGTCATAGGATGCCACCTTTCTAACAAGTCAGTTCATCAAATTTCTGCCCAGCTGGCACAATGAACTGTAAGTGCTGTTTAGTGGAAACGTCTAGGAGCAACAGCAGCTCAGCCACAAGACAGTAGGCCGCACAAGTTCACAGAACGGGACCGCCAAGTACTGAAGGTCGTAGTGCATTAAAAATTGCCTGTCCTCGGTTGCAAGACTCCCTACCGAGTTCCAGACTGCCTGTAGAAGCAACGTCAGCCCAAGAACAATTTGTCAGGAGTTTCATGAAAAGAATTTACATGGCCGAGCAGCCGCACAGAAGCCTAAGATCACTGTTACGACCCTTCTAGGGGTTAAGGGTGCAATATTTAAATGATGTTTGGCACCGGGAGATGTAACTAAATATATAAGCTTTCTTGTGAGAACAATGAGAGACACACAAGGCGGACTACGGTGAAGGGGATTTTACTGTGTGGGGGGATCTATTTACAAGTATTTACAGACATTTCCAAACATAAAACACGCCAAGACACACAACCGAGACCAGTAAAAAAAAAAGGGAGTGGTACCGAAAATAACAAACAAATACCCTAACTACGAATTTGTAATATAACTAACCAATTAACAATACAGAAAACAAAACTTGTCTAACTAACCTAACTGCGACCAGCAGTCATAAATACAGGGGGCGACACCACCACTAAACTAATGTGCTTAGACAGAGCCCTTACCCTACGTGTCAACACGTGTATAGGGGCCCCCGGAACTTACCTAACACTGGTCTCTGAAGTGAACCAGGGCGGACGAAATTTTAGACAACACAACTCTCTCAAATAACACACACAACCTAGCATTTGCCCAAACACACAGCACAAATGAGGAAACGGAAGGCTCCTGCAGGAACGAAATGGGGATATTTTAAATTGAGAGCTGAGGCATGATTGGAGGAGACATGATTGCAGGAGGGAGTTGATTGGCGGATGGGGGGGGGATGAGCGGGAGAATTCTGATGATTGACAGCGGGGATGACCAATGGGAATAACGAAGGGCGGAACACGGACTCCTGCGGAAATGACAGCAACCGAGAGAGAGCAGAACGAAAGAGGGGAGAAAAACGCACGCCCGCGTCTCACACGCGAACGTAACAATCACCATGTGCAATGCCAGGCATTGACTGGAATGATGTAAAGCACACCACTATTGGACGCTGGAGCAGTGGAAACACGTTCTCTGGAGGGATGAATCACGTTTCACTGGCAGTATGATGGACAAATTTGAGATTGGCGAATTTGTGGCAACAGTCTGGGGAAGGCTTGTGCTCGTTTCAGCATGACAATGCCCCAGTGCACAAAGTAAGGTCCATAAAGAAATGGTTTGCTGAGGTTCGTGTGGAAAAACTGGACTGGCTTGCAAAGAGCCCTAACCTCAACCCCATTGAACACCTTTAGGAATTGGAACGCCGACAATGAGCCAGGCCTTATCGCCCAACATAAGTGCCCTCCCTCACTTATGCTCTTGTGGCTGAGTGGAAGTGAATTATAGCGGGCTAATATAGCAGTGAAAGGGGGACAAACTCCATATTAATGCCCATGGTTTTGGAATGAGATGTTCAACAAGCACATATGGGTGTGATGTTCATACTTTTGGCCATATAGTGTATTTAAGGAATGAGATTATGTGTTGGAGATATGTGGACATGTTTGTTCTAAGGTTGATGTATGTACCCAAATGTGTGGATTATGAATAGAGGATTTGAAATTCATGGTTATCTGAAAGTATAAAATAATAGTAAGAGGGGCCACTGCCTTTGACTTATACAGGGGAATATGAAATATAGGCAGAAATAATAGAGTCAATCAGAAGAGCATGCAGTCATACTAAGTCTATTCTTTGCTGTCAGCTGTTTTGCGAGTTCCACAAGTTCCACTGCGCCTGCACGGAGAGGAGTGGGTGTATAATTACCATGCAGCCCCCCTATTCCTATAGGAGAAGGGTCTGTTAGTGGCAGTAGGGGGCCAGACCACTGGCCAGGTTAGACCTTGAGTGTGGAAAGCTTGACTGGGAGGATATTTAAGGGGATACCAGAGGAACACTTGAGATCTGCTTTTCTCCTGGTAACATAGTCCTCTCGGTGTGTGTTCATCTTGCTTTGTAAATAAAATGCTTACCTTTTAGCATTGTTGAAACTGCCTATCCTTGGTTATTGCCATATTGTCGTTTGCATGACTCAGACAGCTACATGACTACAAGGTAGGCTCTCAGGCTACTATTACAGGCTTTGCCCAGCCACAGGCTTGCTCTGCCGACCTGCAGCTGGGTACTATTGTTGCTCAAGCAAACAAGCAAGAAAAATGAATTTGACTGTCCATAGTCATTTAAGTTAATATTCTGTTTATAACTTTATTTCCTTATAATTTGAATATCAATATTGCATATCAGAATGTTCAATACGTATGTTTATTCACGAAAGGGGAGCCATATGGATTTCATGACAGCAGATTTATAGATTTTTTTTTTTTTTGTATAATGACCACTGTCATTATGTCAGCAGACATACCACCATGGACCCTGCTCCAGCCTAATGACTGAAGCTAAGCAAGTGTGGGCTTGGTTAGTACCAGGAAGGGAGACCTCCAAGGCAAACTAAGTTGCTGCTGGGAGTGGTGTTGGTGGGCCAGCAGGGGGCAATTTTCCCTCTGGTCAAAAAATACCCAATGCCCCAGTGCAGTGATGGGGACTGAGTTCCTGACTCGTTGTGGTCACTACAGATTCCACGACACTCTTTGCAAAGAATAGGTGGTTCCCTGGTGCAGACAAACTTATCCAGAGCAACTTACACAACTTTTACATTGCATTCATTCACACAGCGAGATATACTGAAGCAATGTAGGTTAAGTACTTTTCTCAAGGGTACAATGGCAGTGTCCTCCCTAGGAATCAACCTGTGACCTTTAGGTTACAAGATCAGTTCCTGTTCTTACCCTCTCCACATCAGCTGATGTGTTTTCACACATTGATGGTGGCTGAGATGAGTTTCCCCCTGATTACTTTAAAGCACTTTGAGCGACTGAAAAAATACTATATAAATGAAATGTTTCACTATGCCATTTCCAGTGTTCTAGTGTTCTACTTTTTAAGTTACTGTAGCTACCTTGCAAACGGCACATTTAAAAAATATTTTTAGCTAGGTCTGGAGATCATCTACCAACATACAAACAATTAGGAGTTCTATCATGTATACAATAAGTCATTAACCCCTTAGCGCACAAGCCAAATCTTGCCAATCCTTGCCCATTTAGGGGGTACCCTATTTAAAACTTTATAACTCCAGATGTGAACGCCAGAGAGACTTGAAAATGGCTTAAATGAAGCAAGACATTTGTACAATTTACAATACAAATGCAGATTAGTTTATATTCATAATTTTGGAAGACATAAAGTGCCACAAATGCAATTGTCTAGACAAAAAATCAAAAATGAATTAGCAATTTTTTAGATTGCAATGAAATACTGATAAATTGTATATATATACAGCAGGTTAAACTATACATGTGCTAGATCAAAAACTTCTTTTCCACAAGTTCATAAAATCTAAGGGTGGATATGTAGAACTATTATAGATGTATGAAACAAAAACTAAGCAGCATCTCCAAATCTATCCAAAATGTCTAAATTATGCATTGCTGCAAATCACAACATATTCACGTATTTCACTACAAATCAACTGTTTTGACTCAAGAAACTCACTATTGCATCATTTTCACGTGGGAATTACAAGCTTTCAGTCAGTACAGTGGTCTAAAATATCTAGGGGTGCAGAAACATATCCAAAATTTCTCCAAAATTGAATAAAATGCTTTTGTCCATTATAAAGCATATAAATGAGGTTCTTATGATGGTGTAAGATGAAACATTGCTATCAGATCCAAAACTATTGTCACACAATGCGGTACAGTACCTAAATGTGTAATAATTAACTATTGCATGTGTTTCTATACTCTGTTCTGTATGTTTTCTTTTATGGGGTTGGAACAACATGAAAACAATTTTCAACCGTCCACCACATTTTGGCAATGTTCCAACTCTTACCTCATCACTGTTGCATGCTTCACAAAAACTATTACACTACTAACTAACACTTACATTACAGTGTGAAATATCCACATTATGTAATACCACTAACCTATTTAAACGCACTCAATTTCAAAAATAACGTCTATAACCAAAATATTTTGAGCAGTAATACTTACATAGCGATGATGAAATCTATGTTCAGTAGTTGGAGACAGTAAATCAATTGATACTGTTCTATTCGCTTCTATTTTCCTCCAGAAAACTATGTCAGATAGGTCTATCAGTAAACATATGGCTTAGCTATGCCCAGAAGTCCTCAATAATAATAGTATTTTCCAAGAAATCGCGAAAAATCGTTGACCATGTTTCGTTAGGTGCAGCATCTTTTACTGCTACCACAGAGTGAATGTGTAAGTGAATGCGATGATAAGAAAATGTTTGGTTACGCTGACCTATAAACCCTATTCCAAAAGCAAAATTAGACATGTTATAATGAATTGTCAATCAAGCCAGACTGTAATAAAAAGGGCGACAACGCGGTAAATAACACGTGTGGTATTATGCACAGCTAATTTGGAAGATACCCAGGCATCACAAATGCGCCTATATTTCACAAACGGATTGTCCAAGACAATATATGACCACTCAGTCTCAAAAGGGACATCTCTACGTGTAAAACCAATTTTAAGGTTGTATATTTATTCAATATTTAGTTCCAGATATTGACTGTAAAATGACATGGTATCATTCTTTAAAAACTTTTTCTTGTTTATTTCCTTATTTAGTGAGCAGCGTTTTCACTGCTGTCTTGGCATATCTTAGGGCTATTGTCGGGTTTATCTTGTTGCTATGACGGAATACAATTTTTAGTGGTGAAAGAATATTTTTATGAATGCAAAGATAGACAATATTGTCCATTATGTCATGGGTGGGGGGTGTAGTTGCAAATGAGACTGCAGGGAGAGGGTGCCTGTTAAATGAATGACCAGAGCGAAACTCTAAACTAAAACAACACGTTTCTGTTTTTAACTCATTTATTGCAATAGCACCAAATGTCTGAGTTCAGTAATCTCAGCACGCCAGCGTGCTGGCCACTAGGGGCATTGGACTAAGCGGTTAAGTAGCAGTCTTGATCTAAATGTCAATAGACATAATAAGTTTTAATAACTTTAATAACTTTTTTGCCAAACTGTTTTGAAATTATAGTTTTTGTGAGAAGGCACGCCCACTGAAAATTAGTGAGTAGTTTCCTACACCATCGAAAGGCACATGGAAACTTGTGGAAACTTTGACAGGAAGCGGTCCGGCAGACCCAAATCCACAACAGAATCAGAAGACAAGTTTCTGAGAGTCAACAGCTTGCGTGATAGGCAGCTCACAGGACAACAGCTTCAAGGACAGCTTAACAGTGGTCGAAGTAACCAAGTCTCAGTTTCAACAGGAAGAGAAGACTTCGAACTGCAGGTTTGACAGGTCAAGCGGAAGTACGAAAGCCATTGCTAAACAGGCTAAATAAGAAAAAGAGGCTTACATGGGCCATGAAGCACCGGCAGTGCTGAAGACTGTAAGAAGGTCTTATGGACCGGTGAATCAAAATTTGAAGTCTTCGGTTCATCACGCAGGGTTTTAACACCCCGTCAAATAGGTGGAAGCAGGGTTCCTCAATGTGTGACACCAACTGTCAAACATGGAGGAGGAAACATGATGGTCTGGGGCTTTTTGCTGGATACAGAGTTGGTGACTTGCACAGAGTGACTGGCACCCTGAACTAAAAGGGTTATCACAGCATTTTGCAGCGCCATGCAATACCCTCTGGTCAAAGCCTAGTTGTTCAGGGGTTCATCCTACAGCAAGATAATGACCCAGAATATATCTCCAGGCTATGTCAGAACTATCTAAGAAGAAAAGAACAAGATGGTAGGCTTCAAATCATGGCCAGCACAGTCTCCGGACTTAAACCCCATTGAGCTGGCTTGGGTTGAACTGGACAGAAGGGTGAAAGCAAAGCAACCCACAAGTGCAACATATTTGTGGGAACTTCTGCAACAGTGTTGGGAAGATCTTTCCGAACAATATTTGATTTCCATTGTAGAATGAATGCCACGAGTGTGTTCAGCTGTTATCTGCAAAAGGTGGCTACTTTGATGAGTCAAAAAATTTGAATAAATTGTGTTAAACAGAACGATTCCATGATTTCTTTTTAATCTCCAATTGTTTATTTGTTCTAAGCTTTAATTTCAGAGTACGTTGAGACAACTGTGTAAATTTCAATAAAAACTGGAAAAATGGAGGTGTTCTAAAACTTTTGACTGGTAGTGTATATCAATGCAAGTTACAAGCAAATCGATCACCTTCAGAGAAGTTGTCATTTAAGCATACTTCAGAAAATTCATAATAGCAAAAAATCTAACCATACTCACTTTAATAGCTTTTTTTATTCGGAATGAGGAAAGGAATCCAAAAACACTAGCCCCATCTTTCTACGATAATTGGTTCAAAACTTATGATTGTTTAAATATTGGTCATCTTCACTGCTTGGATAATAATAATAATAATAATCAGAAGGAAAACAATAGGGCTCCAGCAGCTTTTCTGCTCAGACCCATAAAAATAGCTGCAGGCAGTGACTCCCTGGTCCAAGCAGCATCTCAAGAGTTGCCAAGCACAGAGACTCTATGAACATGGTTGGACCATGTTCATCAACTTATGGACATCTCTGACTAAAAATTGATTTTTTAAATTAATTTTTAAAAATATATTTTGATCTGTATAGATCCAATATGGTTAGATTGAGCTAAACCATTATGACTGGAGTCTTGATCTAACTGTCAATGTGCGTTCAAAGTTTCACAACTTTATGAAAAACGTCTAGATTCCGTCTATCTATCTATCTATCTATTTGGGCTTTAGCTCACTCAGAATTCTGCTCTCGTCACATGTTCATTTGTATGAGACAGCCATTGAGATTAAAAATAACCGGAGACAGCTTTCGCTTCTCAGTGCCATGTACTCTTATGGAAGCTGCTCAATGACACATGAAACCAATTCATGGATGCTGCCATGTTTGACTATGGGGCATTTTGGCACCAGAGCATGTGCAGGGGGACCTAAACTAAATGCAATGTACATATCTAGATTCCATCTATATTTGAGCTTGTGCTCAGTGGGAAATGTTCTCTTGTTGCAAATTCAGTCCGCTGCCGCGGTGAGAGATCTCCCCGGCAGAGGCAAATTTGCATATATTTTTTTGTATTTTCACGGGACCTTTTTTTGTTGTTTGCAAAAATCCACCAGGTGGCAAATGTGAGCGCTCAAAACTTTGAAAAATTTCTGACAATTTACACATCAATCGACTCACGAGCAAACTAGAACACTGGCTTGTGTCAAATTACCGCTGCTCTTATTTTAACAGGAAAGGAGAGTAAATTTTTAGCGATAAGCTGTAAATAGGGACATATACCGTAAAATCTTATGTGTATTTCAGTGAAATGTATGTCTGTAAACAGTTATTCAATTAACTTTGTGGTCAGTCAGTGAAACTTAACAATAGCCTAGTCAGATAGTTTTGAGCACAGTCTAACGTCATCCCTTAGTTTCACTTACAGGGGAGAGTGTTAGGGTATAAATGGTTTGTACACTGCTGCTACAGTCACCATTTGAAGACTGTAGCCCTATACCAAATGATTAATGTAAACGAAACTGGTCACATGCATTGATTTATAAGCACACACATTGGTCTGTATAGTTGGCTATTTGTTTTTGCTATTTAGTTTTGTGTTTGTTTTCAATACATAAATAGGCTATAGACAAATTAATTAAAATGTTCATTTATTTTATGCAAGATAACCTAATCTTTGTCGAAATGGAATGGTCTATTGTCAATGAGATAAATGCACCGCTTTGCAATGCTGTGCAATGTTTGAAATAAAATTTTACAGTGCTAGGCTAAATATTTTCTGAGAAAATTAGGAAGATTGAAAAACATTGTTACAGACTCTCCCCAATGCACTGAGTCGCATAGCTACTGGCTAACATTAATGCAATGCAACTAAGTGCTGAACGTTTCATAATACAGAGAACAATAATTAGAAACAGCTTCAGTGGCTCAGAATGGTTAGGAATTCTCAAAACTGATCAAGTGACTCACTGACTCTAACTCAGAGAAGTGTTTCTTGTGATAGGCTAGTTGAACGGATAGCATATCACTTCACTGCTAGCTTTTGAAGTTTACTGGTTGTACAACCCTGCATCATGCAATGCATAGCAATATTATCACATCATAAAAATGCATTACAGGGCTCGACATTGATGGTAATTCCGAGCTACCAATCCATCACAAATGGACAGTTTTGGCTACATCTTTTTGCTAAGTGGTTGTCGGCCAGGTCGGTTCAACATTACCAGTTCCAGTTTCTTTTTATTAGGTCTATAGAGTTCAATGGAGTGACGCCAAACTGGCAGGTCAGTTCAAGGACATTGCAGCGTAGGTATGAACGCATTTTCAGGTTCATGATTAAAATGTTGGACGTGTGACATTTTACAATTGTGCACCTGTTGTTCCCTAACCTAAATGCAAGCATAGCATCTAAAAACGCAACTAAAAGCACAAAAGGCACAATTACGACTTCACTCTTCTCTCACAAAAGAGTTGATTGGGCTTGTAGTGGCAGATTTTCAGTCTATGTTTCATTTTTTAATTAAGCCACTTCTCTCAACGTGGGAAGTAGAAGGGTTCTGACTCGTATCCATAGGCTATACACGCCAAATTATCTACATGCTATGATGCAGGCTACTTACTCAGGACTCCAGGAATAATGTTGATGTTGTTTTATTTTTCAAGTTCGGCAATCATCAATCCAACAGGATCAGTGACTCAGTAGGTAAGTACATCATTCTTTGTCTAACAGTCTTTGTTTTCAGTAACAGAACAGGCTAGGATGACGGTCAAAAAGTTGTATGCTTCTATACTGCGTGCACCTTGTCTCATCACTGAATCATTAACTCTAGGTTCTAGGTTTCTATACATGCGCAGTATAAATATCTAAACTAACCAACAAACTATCAATATATAAAAACTTAAATCCTCTGTTCTTTCACTATATTCACTTATGGACAAAATACTAAATTATATTATACAAAAAATAGAAATCTATTCAAAATATATTTTCACTGGTATTGGCTCTTACATTTCCAGCCCCTAATTAGAAGGCATGCAGACTGACAATTACTCAATAAACAAACTAGAGCCAAATAAATTCTCCAAACATAAAGCATTATCTTATCAAAGCTAAGCAAATATCACTATTGAAGTATGGAACATGTACAGAAAAACACTACAACATGAAAACTCAAGTGCCTATCTCACAGATGAGGCACAGCTTGTCCACAGGTCTTTCCAATGTGATCGTCTTTGTCTTGACCAGCACATGTTGAACAAGACCTTTTGCATCAGGAATGATCTGAGTGACTCTTCCCAACACCCACAAGCTCTGTGGTGCTGAATTGTCCATGATCATGACAATGTCTCCTGTGGCCAGGTTCTTCTTGATCTGAGTCCACTTTTGACACTCTTGGAGCAGAGGCAGGTACTCACACACCCATCGCTTCCAAAACAAGTCGGCAAGATATTGTACTTGCTTCTACCTTCGGTGTGCGTATGAGTCCTCCTTCCTGAACAGTCCCAGTGGCATGACCGGCTGTTTCTTCATCAGTAGTAAGTGGTTAGGAGTCAATGCCTCAAGATCTGAAAGATTGTCTGTTGATGTAGTAAGTGGTCTGTCATTCAATATTGATTCCACTTTATTCCAATAGCAATGTTTGTAGACATTCATCGCTGACTGTTTGTTCCATCAGCACAGACTTCATTATCTTCCTCACGGATCTAATCTGTCTCTCCCATATTCCTCCAAAGTGAGAACCGGCAGGTGGATTGAACACCCACTGTATTCCCCTTTGCATGAGTGCATCTTGTATTTTCGACTGGTTCCACTGTTGAATGGCTCCTCGCAGCTCAAGTTCAGCGGCAACAAAATTAGTTCCATTATCTGAGCACATAACGGATACTTGTCCCCTTCTGCACACAAAGCAATGGATTGCATTCAGGCAAGAGTCAGTGTCCAGTGTGTGCGCTACTTGCACTGCTCTAGTCGTGAGGCAGGTAAACAGTACACCATATCTTTTCACAGTGCTGCAACCCTGTTTCACATCAAATGGTCCAAAGTAGTCAACCCCTACGTTTGTGAAGGGTGGTTTGTCAGGTAACAGTCTGTCTTGCCATCTTCTGTCCTAGAGCCTTGCCTATAAATTTTCTGCAGATCACACATCTTGACAGAAACTTCCTCACTATTGAGTTCGCTGAGGGGATCCAATATCTCTGACGCAGTTGTGAGAGCATATAGTTCCTTCCGCAGTGTCCGATCTTCTCATGAGTGTCTTGCAGAATCAACGTAGTGACGTGCAAGTCCTTCGGGATGATGGCTGGATGCTTCACATGCTCCGGCATCGCAGACGCGCAGAGACGGCCTCCAACTCTCAGTACTCCGTCTTGAATCACTGGATCAAGTTTTGTCAAATGACTACTTCTCTTCACATTGCTGCCTCTCTTCAGCATGGAGATTTCTTCATGAAATCGTTGGTTTTGGCTGAACTTGATAATCTCCATCTCTGCTCTTGTCAAACATTCCACAGTCAGAACATTCTTCTTCAGTGTTGACTTGTCATCATGTCTTTTCTGGTTCGCAGTTGTCATTTGACAGTTGGGATCTGTCTGTAAATCTCCATTCTTTTTCCTGCAGCGCTGTAGAAGTAGATCCTTGAATCTGAGAACCCAGGCCACAGCTCTTTTCAATCGGTACCAGCTGGAGTAATGGTTGATCAGCTTGCTCACAGCCCTTGTGTCTTCGGCTGCGTGCGTGAGATGTACTAAGTGTCTCACCTCACTGTCGTCTCCTTCAATCTTCAATTCATCAGGTCTATCCGGCCATGACACTCTGGTTCTTGCAGGAAAGCTGGACCATGAAACCAGCTCAGGCTCTTAATGAACTTGGTTGGTGTAAGCCTTTCAGATTGATCATGAATTTGAATGAGTCAGACTCGGTGCACCACAACACTCCTAAAGCCCTTTCCACAGGAAGGGCATCGTGGGTCAAATCCAGGTCTCTCACTTCTTTGGCTCTCACAGACTGGAACAGAGGCAAGAAACGCGCGACTGTTGCTTGTCCATTTCGTCAGGTGAAATCCTCCACCAGCACACAATGCTGTGAGGTCTTCGCACAATGCGACAGCTTGAGTGTCATTGGCGACTTACTTCAGACGATCATCAACATATAAGTTCTTGAGAACTGTATCTACAGCCTCAGGTGATTACTTGCAGTGGTTTTCTTCGGCTGTTCTTCAAAGAGTGAAATTGGCACAGCTGGGGGAGAAAGTCGCACCAAAGAGATGAACAACCATCTTGAATTCAGCTATGTCCTGACTAAGGTCTCCTTCAGGCCACCACAGGAAGCGCAGAAGGTCAGTGTCTACCTCAGGGACCCGCACTTGATAGTACATTGCCTCAATATCAGCCATCATGGTGATTGTTTCCTGTCTGAAACGTGTCATCACTCCAACAAGGGAGTTGGTTAGGTCTGGTCCTTGTAGAAGCTCACTGTTCAATTGGACTCCTTGATAGCTGGCGGCACAGTCAAACACCATACGCAGCTTCTTCTTTTGTGGATGGTATACTCCGTGGTGGGGAATGTACCATACTTTACCACCCTGGCAATTCAGCAGTCGGTACTTTCGCTGCATATCCTTTGTTCACCATGTTACTTATGAAGCAGGTGTATTCTCCATGGAACGCAGGATTCTTCTTCAGTTTGTTCTTGGGGTTTAGCGCTGCAGCACTTCGGTTGTTCGGCATTTGGACACTTGTTTTCTTCATGGGAAGAGCTATGTAGCGATGTCTATCCACAAAGCGTGCAGAGCCTGACACAGAGTCCATGGAGCGGTGATCCTCTTGTGACATCTCTGACTTGTCACCTCAATTGCGTTCAGAGAAGTCATGGTTATATTGCTGTATGAGTAGCTGTTCCATGCTCTCAATGGCAATTCTGTTGACTGCAGCACATGATTGTGCATTGTCATCCAATGTGGTGTCAGTTGGCTCTTCGAGTGGACCGTTCAGAATCCACCCAAGAGCAGTCTTTACCGCATATGGTCCATTGGCCTGGCTATGGATCACTTTCCACGGCTCTAAGACTTTGTGTTCCCTGGTTCTAATGAGAAGTTCCACCTCAGCGTCAATGTGAGGCAACCTTACTTCACCGAGGTATGGCCAACAACATCCTTTTGTAGTGGAACGTTCTCCCTGGAAACGGGTATGCTTCTCTGTGTGAACACCTTGGATAGCTCAATGAAGTTGAAGGATGAAGGGTGTAGCTCTCCACTCGCTTCTTAGAATTGATGGTGCTCAACATAAGCTCTGTCCTTCTGCCTTGAACATTCAGCTGCTTTGCCAGTGCCTCAGTACAAAATGTTGCAGAGCTGCCCGAGTCCATGAACACATAGGAGGCTTCCACAACTTTGTTGCTCTTCTTGGATTTCACTCTGACGGGCACGATAGCAAGTACTCAGTTGCCTCCGGCCCCAGTGCAAGCACTTGTCTCTTGATAGAGCAGTGCATACACACTGGCAGCGTTTCTTTCGTTGATGGCTTCATATGCTCCAGTCTTCTTCTCTTTTGCACCTTTGTCTTGCTTTGAGAAGTTACATTCTTTGCTTAGGTGACCTTTCACCAGTCAGCCAAAGCAAAATCCATTTTTCTTCAGAAACTCTACTCTGTACTTATGTGGTTTTTCTCTGAGCTTGCGACATTCTTCCAGTGTGTGATTCTTTTCACAAAACACACACGGCACAGGGCTATTGTCACCAGCCGTGTTTTAGTCTGTGGCCGTCTTGGCAGGGTTCTGCATCTTCAACCATTGAAGGACTATGGGTGATACCTATAATTTAGTGCATCAGAAACATTTTTTTCTGTTAGCCTAACCGTGTTTATGATATAGCATTTCTGTGGTCATGAGGTAGCTTTCTGTAACAAAGTGCGATATACCGAAACGGATGCACATCGTTGAGTCACAGCAATATTTCTAAAATAATTGGGTCAAGGGGCTGCCTAAACTGGCTGTGCACCCCCTGCCCTCATGCTACGCCACTGGGCAGTGGTCAAAGAAAACGTGTGCAATGATTTAAAAATGGTAATAAATAACTTATCGCCTATATATAATAATAATAATATAATAATAATAAAAACTATCATTTAGAAATACAACTGTTGGAATTGATTCAGCTGCGTACTTTATTTCAAGAAACTAGTTTTGCAACATAGCCTATTGTTTCATAATATGTATGAAATTAGGTTGCTGTGGGAGCAGAAATCTATGCGGTAATTTTGGACGGTAACAGGAAGCAATAAAAACACGGCCTTTCTAATGTTAAACAACCACATACATACTCATATAAAAACCCATAGAAACATTTTCTAATGTTCTATTTGCTCAAAGATTTTCAAGAAAGCAAGTGAAATGATCTTAACTAAATTTAATTTGGAGATCTCATTTCACCCTGCACCAAGCAGGTTCCTTTTGTTTCACAAATGAGTGATTAGCGGTGTAAATCGAACAATCTGTCAAAGAAATTGTTACATTATGCTATCGATTGCTTGAAGAGATATAGATAATCAGGTATGTAGTGTAGTGCTCATTATCTAGGCTTCACCAAGATCTTGTCTACACTGTGGTAGAAAGCATTTTACTTTTACAAATGGGTGTTTTAAAAAAAAAAAATTACAATGAAAAGGAGACGAGTCTTTTCGATTCCCAGTTCCGAACCTGCTGCCAGTGTGCGATGATGCATATCCCTCAGGAAGTCAAACCGGTTTTGGCGATTTTTCAGAAAACGTAGTTTGATTGTTTATTTCCCATGTATAATGGCATAAATGGTACAGTATAATCAAATAACAATATATCAATTGCTGACTTTCCAGAAAATAACAGTTGTTTCCTTTAATAAGATGTTAAAAATGAGCTGCTTCCCTCAGCATGTAAATAATATCATTGGGGGGGAAAGGCGTCATTGTTTGTGCAACTTTTGGTTCATATTTTTCCTTCAACAACATGAACCAATATTTGCTGTTATTTGTTCAATAAAATGTATTTACTGTGTGCATTTACTCATATTGTTATGAAATGTGACATTTAAAGAAATATGTAGCCTACTCTCAAACCGCTATAAGTGCCAGAACGTCTCAGTTTCAACCATAGCAGCCCCAAGGCTTTAAAATTCCATTGCAGTTGGAGACTCAAACCAACCAGGCTCACATCTCCTTTTTCACCGTAATTTAAAAAATGTCCATTCATAAAACTAAAATGCTTTATTCCTCATGGTAGCAAGACCCCAGCTCGGGAGACCCTTTTTATCGGAATTGAACAACCAGGATGATGACAAAAGAGCTTGCCTACAATTTGAATTAAATTTCATTTCACCAATAAAAAATCCCTTCAGAGGTTTTATAGAATAAGATAACAAATGCCATATTCTTTTTCTTTTTTTGTGACATTTTGCTTCTGAAATTGCTGTATAAGTTGCTCAGGACGCTGGCAGCTTAACATTTTAGGACACCTAAATATATGAAAGCATAAATACATAATAACCAAAAAACATAAAAATTTCACAGCAAGTTTCTTGTAAGAAAAATGTGTAGCCTAATAATACCCTCAATGAGGTTAGATTTTTTATAATGACTGAATTGATTTTGGTGCAGCGCTAGCTACAGGGACACAAATCCTCGTAAACCAAGTCAAATTACCTGTTAAAGTGAGCCCAGATGCCAGTTTTGTTTTAATGCTTTTGGGTCGAACGCCCATGAATACATTGCGGGCAGAAAGCGTCACATCTGCAACTAGAGTGATTACACAGGGAGAGGGAAGCCGATAATAAATTGTATTAAAGAAAACAACCATTATTTTCTGACAAGTTAGGTATTCACATGTTGTGATTTGAGTAGCATTTATGACATTTATGTGAAAAATAAACCGGCAAATTTGCTTTCTGAAAAATCGCCAAAACAGGTTTGGCATCCCTATTAGGGTCTTACATGAGTTTTATTTTGCAATCTGTTATAATAAGAGAGTTACCGGATCCATAAAAATATTTGAATGGCTTCTATGCTGATACCAGCCAAATATCAGCTGGTATTAGGGCTTTATTTTTCCCAAATACTAATATAATGTTATCTTCAAATCACAGAGCTAAGAATTCATCTTAAGATAGCGAATCACCCCAAAATGAAAAGCAACATGACATCAAGTATAATGCAGAATGATGTAAGCTGTCCTTATGAGGAAACACTGCTACCCCCTCCTATCAAAACCCAGCAAGCATTTCCCTATGGCCTGGCAGAACCTCTACCACAGAGGTAAATGCATCAACTGAAACCCTAAACCACCATATGGCCATTTACATAACCAAAAAAAAATGGGCCATTTCATTTGCGAAATATGTCAATGTCAGGGTTAGACTACCAGAAAATTGTGTATGTCAGTCAAAATTGTGTTTAAGGATGGGTAGTGAGGAAATCTCAACATAGGGTAACCTTGGATATCAATCTTGCCTACATCAAGCTACAAGATGATAGTTTATTCTGTCAATATAGCGGGGCTGCGAAATAGGCTTCTTTTTCACCATGGGCATTTCTATCATGATTTCTCGTTCTTTAGGCCTATTAGATAGGTGTGCAAGGCCGGTCCACGAATAGCCTGACAATGGTGGGACCTATAGGTAAACTACTGCCTGGATTACCAAAGATGGCTGATGGATTATGAAAATTTACAAGCATGTAGGCGCATCTAAAAATTGATGGTATTCATTTATACTTGTTTAAAGTGAGCTGTGAAAGGCTAGCATTAGCTAGCGTTAAAGTTTGTGGTTAGCTTCATGCACAAATGGTTGGCTCATTTAAGTGACTATGGAAAAAACCTATGGTTACAATTTGCAACAGCCCTATGGGAAATTGATACAAAAATTAGTTAAAAAAATTAATAAAACAAAACTGCATGTGTGACAGACTGTCAGTGTAATTGATGTACATCCCTGCGCTACGATGCTATGCATGAACTAGCTAGCTAATTTATTAAATGAACAGTTTCCACAACCTACAAATGACAGCAGCAACCATTACACTGTGCAAAAAGGACATGTCATGTTGGCCAATCACAGGAAAAACTATGGGCCGTCTAAAAAGTGCAGTTTTGAGAAGGTTTCCCTTCTAGTTCTTATACAGTTCATAGGGTGGAATAAACATATATGAAGCTACTAGAGGGCTGCATCATCAGCTGCAGGGGATACAGCTGAGAGAGGGCTAGAGGACATAGTGACATCACTAGAGTCAGCATTCCACTATTGATTTAAATGGGATTTTGTTTGGGATATATAAAGTAGGTACTGTAAAAACTGTAGGAGGAGATGGGACTCAAAAAACTGTCCAGAATTAAATAACTAGGAAAGGTTAACATTACCTGAAGAAAATAAGTTTACTTACTTAGTTTAAACAATTTTAACTGCTAGTTGTGCTATGATATCAGTATATCATTTTTATTTTATTGTGTATTAGGGTGTTGCTAGTGCATTCTTAGGTGGTAGCTATGGTGTCTTTGATTGATTGATTTTTATTTTTTTTCATTGGATGTCATGCATCATAAAATGCCCAGCCTGCATGGGCTTATAAGACACCATTATTTTAAAATAAAAACAAATCAAAGATATACACAATCCAAGAGTCACTGATCTCTCTCTCTTGGCTCTTCCCCTTAGGGGTCGCCACAGCGGTTCATCCGAGCCGCATATTTGATTTGGCATATGTTTTACGCCAGATGCCCTTCTTGACGCAACCCTCCCATTTATCCAGGCTTAGGACCGGCACTGGCACTGTGAATGCAGCCTCAGTAGCTGGGTTGGAGCATTGGCCGGGAAACGAACCCGGGCCTCCAGTGTGGCAGGCGAGAGCTCTACCACTTAGCCAACAATGCTCCCCAAGAGGCACTGATATAAATTATAAATAATAACAACAGTATAATACAGGAAACAAAGTTACCTGATTAGAAAATAACAGAAGGGAGATAAAGGGTCATTCTTGGGCGTGACACAGTGCAGGCATGACACAATGCATTGACCCACACAAAACAGACACACACACATACACACTCTGTTGCAGCCTGGGCAGCCGTACACCCTCCAGTGACATAAACACAGACATCTACTTTACTATTTATACATAGAGCTGTGCTTGCCATTTCTTCCAGTCCTTTTTAAAGCTGGCCTTCTTAAATACTTTGTTATTGAATAACCATTGTAATTTCTCACCACCATCAGTCCAGAATAATTTAGGTTTTTGTTTTCTGCATTACCTTAAGCAAAGGAGTCCTTAGGTCACCATACAGTGCACAGTAAAACAAAGTGAAATTAATTTTCAGCATCTTTTAAATCACACACAGTGCATACCCTATACTCTTCAGGCACAGCAGCATACTTCAATGGGACTGCTATTGTTGGGATATTAAAGCATTAAAGTCATGGTTTACAATTTCATCAATAATAATCCAGTTTAACAACAGATTATTGTCTTTTTAAAGCTTTGTTCAACAAACAATGACCTAAAACTTATATAGCCATGACAGGCTTTTAGAACAAGGTAAACAGATCAACAAGTCAAATCGAGTTTTAAACATAGGCAAATGTTTTAGAAATCAAAACATATTTACTCATCCTTATTCTGAACTGCATTGTATAAACTTCATGAACCCTACCACCACCCTTACCTGACAGTCAAATTCAATTATAAGATGAAAAAATGCTTTTATAATTTCAAAAAATAGTTTTGCATCTTCATTATGAACTATGGTATGCTATGAACGTCTAATAAAATAAAAAACTACAGAATGTAAGGCTAACATGTTTTGTTGATTTTTTTATGTTTATACTTTTTGAAGCCCCACTTTACCTGTATGTTTGATTTGCATAAGCTTGGACAAATTAAAGAAAAAAATCAAAAAAGCTTCCCTGGGCAGAATACATCTTCAGCTATTTTGCTCTTACTCAAACTTCCCCAAGTTGTATTTTGTGAAGACCAACTGCACAGGAGCTTGGAGCAGTCTAGAGCGATGGAGAGACACAACATCCCCTGCTATGCTTGGAGGGAACACTAGTTGCAGGGCAGGTCATATTTTAGAGCCACATGAGCCTGTACTGAGTGTGTCATTAGCCAACAACCTGTGTCTATAATGTTTTAACTCTAGAAAGGCCACATTTTTCACTGATGTCCAGCAGCGTCAGACGTATCCAGCATTTCTGCACCAGCAACAACCTAATTTCATAAAGATTATGAAATCATATTGCAAAAATATTTTCTTGAAATAAAGGAAAGAACTGAATCAATTGCAATGTTTGCATTTCTAAATTAAAGCTGTTTTTTATATAGGCTGAGGCAAAATGTGAAGAAGCATATTATAGGAACACTGAGAAAAGTGCAAAAATGTGCATGACAAAACACGAAAAAGTAGTTAAACAAATACAAAGTGCAATTTTATATATATATAAGTAATTTCTTTGGTCAAAACAAATTCAATTTCTCCCTTCCTTCTCCTTGGAGTGCACTTTTACATAGCCTACACACTGTCACTGTCCTGTTATCAATTCCACAGAAAAAGCGCTGTATTCTTTGATGTTTGCTCGGACTGTATGTGCACTAATCAATTACATTTCACACAGTTCTCATGTAACTGCTCCATTCAACTCATTCAGTTTCAGTTTCAGTGAAGACCTGAAAATATGTTGGTGGTGGTATCTGCACCAACATATTTCTAAGCCTATCGTTTATATAACTACAGCATCCACAATTATTCATCCCCACCCTGAAGGCTTAATCAAATTCATTGCACAATTGCAGTGAATGAATTTTGTGTGACTATATGTGTGAAATTAATTTAGGGGGGGGGGGGGGGGGGGCTTGTGAAGAAAATGGCCAAAACTGCCTATATTTCTATACTCTATTTTTGTTTTTATTTATTTTTTAAACGCAGTTATTTTAAGCCAAAATATTTAGGAAAGTCATGGAAGGAGGAGGATATATAGCATTTACAACGTTGGAGTAATTTTAATTTTGAAGTCCCCAAAGATGATGGCATCGCTCTGGCCTATGTAGTTGTTGTAATGTGAGCATTATAAAAATGAGTTCATATTAATTACGATAATGATAATATAGCCATGCTCCCACTAGGCGTATCTGTTTGATTAGGGATGCTGTTTTTGGGAGTTTTCCGGGTTGTGGGTTTTTACTTCCGGTCTACCGGGCTGTGTTGGGAGAGCTCCTCCGCCCTACAACATGAGCAGTGTAAGCCTCTGTATGTAAATATTGCTTTTGGCCATTTTCAAATAAAGTTGATCCTTGGACAAGAAGTTGTTGAGTGGTCTTTTTCAAAGTAGAAATTACCACAGTAGTGTTAAGAGAAACTCTCACTTGCTGTCTCTCTGCAGGTGTGTGTGTCTAATTGAGAAACTTGGTGCTTGACTTCTGAGGAGTTGCACGAAAGAGGTGGGGAAAAAGATCCAAATTTTCATATTACGAAAGTTAGAGTGTTGAAGAAGTCACTCAATAGAATAAACAACATTTTTAGGGTCACTAAATACTTATAATTTGTCAGCAAAGTCGGCTTGTTTTAGTGATTCTTACAGCCGGGTTTTGGAGGCGTGATGGGGGTGCAGTTTAATTAGCATGTTTGATTTTGTTGGCTATTGTCACTTTGTTTCGGTCAAGCCACCGCCCATAAATAAAGCCGTGTGGTAGTAGCCTATGTTTGCTTACTGTGTGAGGTTGCTAAAATGGCGGACGCTCAATCAGTAGGTGAGAGTATAAGCTTTCTAACGATGTATAACATGTCTAATTTTGCTTTTGGAATAGCGTTTTATAGGTTAGCGTAACCGAACATTTTCTTACCATGGCATTCGCTCTATATACGGTAGCATTAAAAGACGTTGCACCTAACGAAACGTTGTCAACGATTTTTCGTAATTCCTTGGAAAATACCATTATTATTGAGGACTTCTGGGCATAGCTAAGCCATATGTTTGCTGATAGACCTATCTGACATCGTTTTCTGGAGCAAAACAGTAGCGGATAGAACTGTCATTGATTTACTGTCTCTGTCTCCATCTACTGAACATAGATAAGATTTCATCATTGCTATGTAATTATTACTGCTCAAAATATTTCGGTTATATACGTTATTTTAGAAATTGAGTGTCTTTAAATAGGTTAGTGGTATTATGTAATGTGGATATTTCACACTGTAATGTAAGCGTTAGTTAGTAGTGTAATAGTTTTTGTGACGCATACAACAGTGATGAGGAGAGTGTTGAAACATTGCCAAAACGTGGTGGACGGCTGGACAATTTTTTCATATCGTCCCATTCCCATACAAGAAAACATAGGAGTGTACAGAGTATAACAATACATACAAGAGTTAATTATTACACATTTAGGTACTGTGCAGCATTGTGTGACTATATTTTTGCATTATGTTTAAATTATATCTAAGTTTCATCTTAAACCTTCATAAGGGGCTCATATGCTTTACAATGGACAAAAAGCATTATATTCCTTTTTGGAGAGATTTTGGATTTGTTTCTGGACCCTTAGCTATTTTAGACCAGTGTTAATAATTTAGACATTCTGGGTAGATTTGGAGATGCTGGGTACACTGCTTAGTTTTTGCTTCATAGATCTTTAGTAGTTCTACATATCCACCCTTAGATTTTATGAACTTGTGGTCAAGAAGTTTTTGATCCAGGACATGTATACTTCAACCCACAATCTCCCAGTATTTCATTGCGAACTAAAAAAGGAGCAAATTCATTTTAGATTTTTTGCCTTGACCATTGCATTTGTGGCACTTTATTTCTTACAAAATTAGGCATATAAAGTAATCTAAGCTAGTATTATAAATAGTACAAATGTATTGCTTCATTTAAGACATTTTTCTAGTCTCTGTGGTGTTCACATCTGGAGTTATAAAGCTTTAAATAGGGTAACCCCTAAATGGGCAAGCATTGACAGGTACTCTAGTGGGGGAGTGGTTGGGGTGGAGTTAACTAGCTATTGTTCCCACCCATTATCTCCCTGTGAGAAGTGTGAAAAGTTCAAGATCTTTCAAGGGGATTTTCTCTGCTACTTGATTTTAGGAGTAAAAACATTCAAATAAGCATATCTTCTTCAACTATTTTTAGATTTAAATGTATGGCACATCATTTGAAAGCTTATAATCTGCACTTTCATAATCTGTAAAAAAAAAACTGAAAAATGACCTTGCTCTACTTGAGGACCAAAACACCAGCACCTGTCACATATGATCTAAGGTTTGGTTTAGTCCATATGTCACTAGGCCACTTCTCACTATTCAGCCTACCCCTCTCCCTGCAGAATTAGCCAATAGACTAATCCCTTCTTCAAAAGATATATATTCATACAATGTTAAACCCAAGTATTTATAATGATTAGTTAGCTCCAGAGGCAACACTCCAAATTAAAAACTCTGCAGCATTTGTGCAGTCCCCTTTTATCTGAAATGCATAATTTGGGTTTTGCTTGGTTGATCCTAAGTCTTCATTTGGAACAGCACTTGTTGGAAATATCAAGTATTTTCTGCTTCAGAATCAGACAGCCAACAATTATGTCAGCAACTTTAACACGGGGGACCTGATCTGCTGGGCTAGCTCATTCACAAAAATTGCAAAGAGGCTGGGTGAAAGCATATATCACCCAGTTTCACTCTAGTGGGTGTCGGGAACCAGCCAGTTGTCAGCTCATTCATTTTTGCACAAACTACAGGGCAATGGTATATGCTTTGGTTACTTCATAAAAATTTACCATCAATGCCAACCAGAAGAGCAGATCCCTATTAACCAGGGGTGGACAGTAACGAAGTACATTTACTTGAGTACTGTACTTAAGTACATTTTTTGAGTATCTGTACTTTACTTGAGTATTTATTTTTTTGGAAACTTATGACTTTTACTCCACTATATTTGAAAGATAAATATTGTACTTTTGACTCCACTACATTTCTATGAAGGTTGTCGTTACTCGTTACTTTGAAGCATAGCTTTGAAATCAGCAGTTTAATCTTTTTTTTATTTTATAAAAACTTGCTGTTGGTCAAGTTCAAAGTGCTTGCTTGTTTCACCAGTGACGGTAATGATGGCGACGGCAGAAGATAAGGATGATTCTTTGCCACCAGAGCACCCATGGCCATATCTCAAGTCGATGTTTGAGATTTGTGAAATTCAAAAACATTGATATTGTTTTAAATGTTTGCTCTGCTTACCGCGCACGAACTACATCGCTGCATTCAAAAACTCGCCGTCCAAAATGAAAAAGCATGTCGAGCAGGGGTTAAATTGGGGTTGGACGCGGGTGGACGGTGTCCACCCACCTTTGGTAAATAAATAAATAATTTTGACCAGCAGTTTTACAAATGACTGTGACAATCCAGTTTTCATAGGCTCCAGTACATGTGTTCCCTCTAGCCAGTTACTCGCTCAACCAATCAAAAATCAGAAGAAAAAAAACTCAGGAGGAACAGTCGTTTATATAGACAGGCACAGAAAGAAAAATATCGTTGATTGTTTTGATTGTTTGGAAGCGGGCACGGTAGGTAATTTCATTACCATGTAATTTCTTCTATGCAACATTTTAAAGAGACATGAATAAACAGCCCCCACGAACGCCGGCTATTATTAACGGCAACTTTGATTGCTTGAGCAAAATCAGCAGGTTGCTGGTCAGCAGCTAAGCTAGGATTGAGTATTTCCCACATAGCCTACATAACGTTTTAAGATGTGTTGACAACCCTCAAACTCATTTCTTAAAGTTCCTTTCATGGTGTCATCCTTACATAAAAAAATTTCTTTTCAACTCTTCTTATATCTGTCCATAATACTTTCAACTCATTATTCCGGTATTATTTAAATTTTACTGGTGCTTAAAACCTTTGTTTAAAGGTTGAGAATGCTTATCAATCTTTTTCTAGAGCATGTTACAAAATGCCTCATAGCAGAGGTCTACTTCTTCAGAGGGCAAGCTTCTACATGTATTATTAGTAAAGTAGTCCAACACATCTCAGATGAAAGAGAATTATCAGGGAACATTCTAGGTCACCTTGATTGAACAAACCCCCTCAGGGGTTGAGAGGGAGAAAACCTCATTACTGACCACATGTCTCCCTTTACATTTCAAATATAAACATAGCTGCACGCAGCATTGCCAGGGGCCAAACACCAGGGTGAACTGCAGAGCATTGAGCAAATTTGTGCTTTTCTGCAATGTCTAGAAAAATATAAATAAAGTTTTGTAATAATTTTGTTGCGTTCATACCAGTTGTGTGGCTGGGATGTAGCTGTAGCCTGCATTTACTCCAACTTACGGTGATAGCGTTTATAGAGAATAATTCCCATCCACAGGTTGGTTTAAGATAGAGAAGTGAAGTTGTGACAGTGATGCTATGAATAACTTATTCAAAATTGTTTTTACACATTCATAATCAGGACCATAATATGAACCACTGCCCAAACAGTGCTGTCCTGATGGGAGGAGTTTTTTTTAATGACATTCTGAATAATATCGCTTCATGTTTACAAAAGTTAACCTGCATAGAAAGTGAAAGCAAATCATCTAACAGTTTTTTGCAGTAAGTGTTTCAGTTACATGCTCCCCTTGAAATTAAGTTGTTTCCAAGCTAATCAGCCACTGGGAAATCAATTAATGTCTTTTAAAATCTGGTCATCTTTATATGCAACTGTTTTATGAAATGTCATAGTGTGAATGAATGAATATGGAAGTAAAGTAAATTTTGATGTTTTGGTGTATTCCAGGTGTCAGGGATGAACAATCTGCAAGACCATTATACAGTAGAAAACAGAATATAGCTATACAGTGGGGTGCAAAAATTTGGGCACCCCTGAGTTAAATGTCTGTTACAGTTAATCTCTGAGTGATCAAAAGCAAACCTGAACGCTAAATGGTACAACATTAAATATGAGACCTTTCTGCAAATTTTAAAGCAAGACAGATTTTATTTTCATTTTTTACTGTTTTTAAATGATGAAAAAGGAAAAAGGACCCTGTGCAAAGGTTTGGGAACCGTTTTGAATTATTCTATTCTTATTCTGTACTTTTTAAAAAGATTATTACTAAGGCCCCGACCCAGGTGATTTATTGTTGCCTGCGTTTCCACCGCAGTCTAAAGTCCCATGAAGATTAGGCAAATTAGCCCACTGACGTATGAAAAAGCGACGTTGTCGTCAGTCCATCTGTCCCATGATTTCTTCTGTAACCCCATACTACCACCAAAGTAGCCTACATTATTTTCTAATAACCAGGACAGCCCGGAGGGGTTTATTCCACTTATATACAACGGGTTACCAACAATGACTATATATGGTTACTTTTGTATTTATTGATTTTTATCGATTTAATCACCTGAAATTGAAATATTCTTCCGCAGCCGTTTGGGCATATTTTACCGTTGTCAAGCAAAACTGTCGTTGGCAGTTGAACTTGGATCGTCGTTATGCAACAAATAGGATATAACAGGCGAATAGTCAGATTGTAACTGTTTTATATATCCTCTCAAACACATTCATTATGTTATGCGAACATTCACTTTCATGTCTTGACATCCGAGAATGCATTCACATTCCACAAAAAAACTCCAAAAAACTGGCAACAACAGCAGAAAACATGCACACGTTGAATTGATTACTTTCTCATCGTCAATTCCATATAGGCTAATCGCAAAATGACAAGAATAGAACGAAAACTCTGACTTGCGTGAAAATTTAAATTAGCAGTGGTACAGCCACCGTTTGCTTTCCTGCTAGCCGAGCAGCGAAGTGTGCCCTCCAGATGTGAACCATGCACCATAAATTAGTCCATAGTCTTCCTGGTCTTTTTGTGGAATTGAAGAATCGCAGAGTAAAATTACGGCAGTCTGAAAAAGCAAAAGGGACGATTACTAGAATTAACCTGTTATTTTACCCTGACAAAAAGTGCGGAAGGTGATTTCCAGTTTGCTTTTACTGTATCACCAATGTAAATTACGCAGACCTACCGCATACCTCACATAACTGTATCAAACATTTTGAGTCTATATTACAACGGGCTAACAAAGAAAATCCGGAAGAAAATATTCAGCAACCGAATTAATCCGTTTGAATGTTTTGGTACGTAATATGCTGTCCCAGCATGAATGCTTAGCATTTTATAAAACGAATACAAAAGCAAGAAAAGAACAGAAGAGCACATGTTATAATTCCAAGACGTTGGCAAGCTATAACCAAAAGTAGGCTACTGCGCCGCATAACATACAAGTTTGATTTCAAGTTATTATGAAAATAAATTGGTTTGCGGCTGCAGATTTTTAAAAATGGTGGTTAGAATAAAACATTGCAAGTAGTCAACCAATCAGAAATTTTCAGCGCTTGCGCCCCACCCCAAAGGTTCCAGTACTTTTGGAAAGTACTACCCCCCGAGCAGGAACTTTTTTGGGGGTAAAATAAAGTCCCCGGAACTTCCTAGTTCCGGGGTAAAGTTCCTGCGGTGGAAACGCGGCTATTGTTTAAAACTACCTATTTCTACTGTTAGAAACATCATAAAATGGAACAGTTGAAGTCAAGGCAAGGCCTGGAAGACCAAGAAAAATTTCAGATAGAATGGCCTGAAACCAGGTTGGAAATGCTCAGCACAACCCGCACATCACTGCAAAAGAGCTGCAAAAAAATAACTTACACAGATATAGCTGTTCACAGGACAACAATACAACATACTTTAAACAACAAAGACCTACATGGCAGAGTTGCTAGAAAGAAGCCTTCCTTACGACCTCAACACAAAATTAAGCGTCTGAAGTATGCAAAAGAAAACCTTGAGAAGCACCTTTTGGAAGAATGTGCTTTGGACTGACAAAACTAAAATTGAACTTTTTGACCACAATCAAAGAAGGTAGGTTTGGAGAAAAAAGGTTGAAGCATTTGTAGAGAAGAACACTTTGCCAACTGCTAAGCATTGTAAAGGGGAGTCAAACTGGGACCCAGAAAAGGCTGACATTTGAACGAGCCTGGGGGCTGGGACTCATCCTATACTTCAAAGGACCCGAGAGCCTTGTGATAAAACAATAGGTTACTCGGACTCCCTCTAGATGAGCATGCCGTTGGCTCTCTGGAATGTTGCCATCTGGACAAGACTGAGATAAGGGGAAGTGGACTATTTGTCTATGGTTGTGTGAGCAGGCCTTTGGCTCTCTGGAATGTTGCCATCTGGACAAGACTGAGATAAGGGGAACTAGTCTCTTTGTCTGTGGTTGTGGGTGTGTGTGTTTTGGGGCCATTAAGGGTGAAAAGATCATCAGGTCTCTGGCAAAATGGTGGGGCAACTACTCTTGACAGTACCCTTATGTGGGCCCCTCTGTCATTACACTTTTTATTTCTTTCCTGGATCTGGACTCTAAACCGTCTGTTTATAATATTGACAAACCCCGTAAAACCTTATAAACCGTGCACATGTTTTCATTATATTGCTGTATTATATCTTATGTAGTAATAACATGGATTGCATGTAAAATGGTTCAACAAAAGGGTATTTTCATGACAACTGCACCATAATATTACATCCCTTTAACATGTTTGGTGTGGACGTATTCAGAAATTGAATGAAATGTTTCATACCAAATAAAATTTAATAAAGCATAGTTTCAGAAACTCAGGGAAAAACTATCACAATGGAATGTCCTCTCTGGTAATCATTTCTTTTTCCCATCCCCCCCACTAATTGTTTTTACAACAGCCTCCAAACGGTGGGGGCCTAAATTCCAGATTTTACCATTCGTCCAGGTTAATTTATGGCAATGCCGCCTGGATCAAACGCGTGATTTGGCTTAAAAGGAAGGGAGACAATCCTGTCGGGGAAGATTGTAATCGACTTCCTACGCTGCGCATACTCTGTGTTCCATGTGTAGCTGAACAGGCTGGGTAAGAACTTTTTACTCTGTATATATGTTCTAGAAGTTTCGTATTTTATAACTGATTGTGAATTCTAAGCTAATGAACTACCTGCCTGTTAATAAATTCTTCTTATTTTTAACTTGCATGGTCTTCATGACTCTAATCCATTTTATATTCTTTTCAGCCGAAATTCTGACTAAATACTCAAGGGGACAATTCTGACTAAGACCCACTGATCAGGGGTCTAGTACAGCGAAAGTCTTTAGTGAGGTCCTCAAGTGCCCGCTAACGGGATTGGTGTTGTATTGGTTCTGGAGTTTTTGGCTTAAGAGGACCCTTGGGCGTTATATGTTGGTTCTTGTCAAATTCGCCTTAAGGAGCCCGATAAATGCGCACTGTCCTGGGCTCATAACTGTCTACGCAAAAATGAATGCATGTATTATGGTGGTCAGCCTTCTACCCTCTGTAGGCTTCACCGAAATGAGATTTAGCAATATTGCTAATCCCGGGAGCATATATTGAAGAACGATGGCACAAGACAGAGTTGAGTGTAACCACTCCAAGCTCCACGTATAGTTAAAACCAAATTTTAAATTCTAATTTCATTTGGAGTCAGATAATTACGAGAGTAAACCATAGTAACTGTTACGCTTACTTGCTGTGGTCATGGATATATTTGATGTGTTGTTCCGCTCATTTGTGAGTATTCTGATGCTCCCATTGGAATATTGACAGCCCGGCCTCTGATGACGATGATGATGATGTTTAGATTAATGTGCGAGTGATCGCTTTAGATAGGAATAGTGGTGAACTAGGACTGCACAGGGATGATTACCTAATGTTCTCTGTATAAACAACTGTAACCAACAAGATAATAGCGTGGTGCCTCCATCTAATAAGGCTCTGCTAAGAGATCAAACCCAGTGAACTACCTTATTAGAAAATATATATATATATCATAACACTTGTTACATTTCAAACAAATCAGGCCATACAACCCAAGTATGAAGTGATAAATTCTACGGGATTTATTACTCAAGAAATTATTGTAAAATAAAAATAGTATAAAAGTAAATTGGTTTACCTTGACATACCCAATCAGTTGGAATTATTAAATGGCTTTGTTAGATTTACAAGTTACTCATTTACAAATCAACACTTTGCATTTAACCACAATGAAATTAGATACACCTTCGTCTGTACCTTTAAAATGAAAATTACCATGTAATCACATAGTTTACCTGCAGGAAAAACAGCATCTTATTTAACGTAATATGCACACGTTCTTAACTTCAATTATGTACAATAACACTTTACATTCGCAAAAAGAATGTTAACAATATCAGTCCCGGACAGTATCCAGCCTCTAACAGACCAGAGTTGAACAACACGTGACCCAATTGTAGGATGTAGCTGAAACTAATTGTTACTGGCACCAGTGCTAAAACTGATGAGTCGCCAGCACAGTGCATTCACTCCCGTTACCGGTAAAAAAAATCAACTGTGTCTCCATTGAGTATTTTAGTAGAGTCCAGCACAACACCAGTAATTGAGACAAATCTCTTTTCTTTTCCAGAAACAAAGTTAACGTCTCGACTCTCCTTTAGGAAGTTACGCACGACCCGGTATCCTTGGGAAACATACACAAGGTCCACGTCTTGTGATGAACTCCTTGAATCGCTGACGATTTCCTCTCGGTCAATGAATGACGCTGAACAACGTTAGCGTTTGTAGAAATCAAGTTCGAAAAGTATAAATGCAGTTATACACACTAGCTATGACATTTCCCAGTCCCGGAATGTAGCTAAACACTTTTCACACTGCTCAAATGAAATGTTAGCTCACAAAACCGCGTCTAGAACACTTTGTTCAGTTCAAGCCTATCCAGCGATCTTTTTCCTCTCCTTTGTGTGTTCTGAAGGTTTTTCTTCACACTTGGGGATGATAATATCATTAAATATCTGAATAAACTGAAATAATAAACACTTGTTGCAGCAGTCCGCTGTTAACAACGTGGGAGCTCATGGTTGCCACCTCTCCGGAGCATACGTCTGTCCCATACCATTCACAACATAGACATATATACATGTCTATGATTCACAATCCCAAACTCGACTAACTTCCGTTGCATGATCAATATAAAACCCAGGCTGCGTCCGAATACATCAGACCGGCAATACATCAAGCAGAGTAGCCTCTCTCATTGCCACGCCCCTTTTGGGGGAAACAATACCGGGTCCCGCGTAGACACCAACAGCTAAACAGAGAAAGTTGAAACATAACTCTATGCTGAAGAGTTGCTGTGTAGTTGGTTGCCCTAACAATAAATCTAAATTTGATTTTTTCCCCTGCCATGTCCTAAAAAACATCCCGATAGAAGAGCTTTATTGCTCCAAGCCATACGAAGGGAAGACAATGGGAACCTATGGGACCCTGCATCTCCACACACTTATGTGTGTGGAGAACATTTCATATCAGGTAAGAGCTAACTTAGCTAACGCAATGTCTGATTAACAGTTATATGCTATGGCCAGATAGCTAGCTATAAATACTATCCCTGTGTTTAGATAACTGAAAGCCCATCGCTACGTTAGGCTAACACGTTAATGCTAACCTTAACTAACTTTGATGTATCATGATTTCAGGGTTCCAAAGAAATGACAGGCTTCATCCTGATTACGTGCCCACCATTTTTCCCCACTGAAGACAGACCCTTTCCGTTCAAAGAAAACTCAGCCACTTTCACAGTGCCAGAAAGCGAGCATCCCATGTAGTGCTAACAACCAGAAAGAGTACGAAACTCCGCAAGCAATCAAACGAGGATGGAGGAACTTCCGTTTGTGAGTCAAGTGCCCCTGCTTTGTTTCAAGGTCCTGTTTGTGAGCCAAGTGATTCTGCTTTGTCTGAAGGTCCTCTTCGTAAGCTAAGTGCTTCTGCTTTGTCTGACTGATCTGACGTCGATGCCCAATGTAATGTTGAAGACAACGCAGTTGTTTTCCAAAGACCCTTGGCAGAGAGTGAGAGGGCTCAGATGATTGCTGCAATGGATAATCTAAGACAAAAGAGAAATGAAGCAAAAGGAGAGGGAGATGCTGCAAAGGATGGGCAAGAGAGTGCCTGAGTGCCAATGCAGTAACAGGGGATGATACTGCATGCAAAGCCATGACTGGGCTCAGCTGGGCAGTTTTTTCGTGCTTGTACAAGTATCTTGTCCAGTACATTAACCCAAGGAGGGTGTTCAAATCACTCAAGACCAGCTTTTGCTGACCTTACTGAAACTGCGCCAGAATCCATCCATGGCCCTCTTGTGCCAAGTTCTGAAAATGGGACACTCTACTGTACAGGACATGTTCACAAGGTGGCTAAACATGATGTATGCCAAGATTACCTTCCTCATCCACTGGTCTGACAGAGAATGTATCTCAACGACTGTACCGCCAGAGATGAAAGCAAAATTTTGTCATCTTACATCAATCATTGACTGCTTTGAGATTCGTATTGAATACTCCAGGACACTAAAGGCAAGGTGAGTACAAAGAAAAATAGAACTGTGAAATGTGCATGTTGCATAGACTTAAACGACAGGTTTAAAAAAAAAAAATTTAAACCCAGGCCCTATTTAAACATTGTCTGGCATGATGTTAACTAATACAGCCCATAATTTAACTGATTGCTTTATTATAGAAAAACTTTGCACTGTGCTGCATCCTCTCACCAGGCTCCAATCCAATAGGACATGCGTTTTAGCCTTCAAAAGCTGTGATACATGTCATTTTAAAAAATTGGAAGTTCCCAGCATAGGCTGTAGTCAGACATGTATTCATATGTTTTACTGAGGAAATGGTCACTATGATGTTGGGGCTAGCTGGAGCAAGGTGTAAGGTGAGGAGTGGCCCCTCCCATAGTGGATGTGTGCGTGAGGTAAAGAGTTTAACAAAATCAGAAAGAGAAAGCAGGCATTGATGAAAATAAAAGGGATGTTCTAATGGCTTTGGACACAGTTGGGATGGAATTATTGACAAAAAGGCAGAGAAGAGCGCATTAATGAGAGGTCTTTTGGCCCCTAAGGTAGGGCATGCTATCCTGTTCTATTTGCTTGTGTGTTGGCCGCTGCACTGCTCATTTGCCAGTGTGCGAAAACGAGTAACCTGTGTTACTTGACCCTTAGGGGCGCAAAGACAAACCATTTTTACTTCCATGAATTTAATATTAACAGCTGTAGCCTAATGTTAGTAGCATAGATGCTTGTCAGCCGCAGCATATATTGCAAGGGCAGGACAGTGGCAGGGAGCCTGTGTGCGCTCATCCACTTTGCAGAATCAAGGTAGCTAATTGTATAAAAATTCATAGCCTCCTGTAAGCTACATTATATAAAGTCAAGAGTAGGTTGTAGTGGGGCCCGCGTTCTTTGTAGGCTACTAACAGTTACCGGTTGGGGCTCAGGCTAGACGGACCGGGCTAATGTATAAGCTATAGCTAGGTCACTTGTGAGAGCACAGTGCTATTGCTAGCTAGCATACTATCTGTAGAGCAGGACTGAAAAGTAAAATATTTCACTGGTACTTTGCTTACCTGGAGACTCGATAAGGTAACAGTAGATGTCCAGGTAGGACACCTCTGGCCATTGAGTGGGGTTATTGCACCAGCTTGATGCTGGGAGACTGAAGGGGCATGACTGAAGACGGATCAAATTAATTTTTTCGATGTATCTTTCGCGTTCTATGGCAGGCAGAGTGGACATATATTTACTCGACATAGTGTCTTTGGGTCATTTATAAACTAATTTAGTTCTGGTTGTTTTCTTTTGCTTTTGTTTGTACTGCTATTTTACATTGAAGTCTATGGCAAGTGTCATTTGTTTTCCTCCAAAAGGGGCGGGGACCTGTTGCAACTGGTAAAGTTTCAGGATGTGCCGGTCTGATGTATCGTCTTTTTTGCTTAGGAAGGTTCCTAACTGAGTGAAATGGCAGCCATGATAAGAGCTGGTTGAATTCTCTAAATACTAAGGAAAGGTGCTTCAATGCTTCCTTTCTTATCTCCTTTAGCATAGGGCACACTGGGCCATCTTTTACGAAAGGAAAGGAGATAATGCCGTCCCACAATTCCTTGCAGCAGCAACATTTAAAACGACGCACCATTCGGTAACCTTGGTAATGGAGTAATATTTTTCACCAGGTTGTCCAGAAAGAGAAACGGATTCTCTTAGCACCGTGGTTGCCTTATGAATCCTCCTTCACATCTTTCCTTGACCTCATGACGTTTTCCATCGAGGTCAAGGAAAAGTGGTTAGGAAAAGACATAGGACGTAATTTTTTAGACTATTCGGACGCAGCCCCAATTCCCATCCCCCCCATCACGTGTGGTACATGGCAATTTGGTTCCTCGATATATTTGTTCCCCAATTAAACTAACTGTGCCAAAAAAGGTACCGTGCTTACTATGGTAATGGATATTGCAATATACTCATCCCACGGTAAATAAAATAATAAAGGGGGTTACACTCAGTGAAGGGGGGTTACATAACTAACAGCATTCCCAAATTTTTGCACAGGGCCCTTTTCCTTTTTTAAAATTATTTTTAAACTGTAAAAAATTAAAATAAAAAGTTATCTTGCTTTAAAAGAAAGAAGAAATCTGTCACGTTTAACTTTGCACCATTTAGAGATCAGGTTAGTGTCTCTTTCCTTAGATATTAATTGTAAAAGGTATTTTGACCAGGGGTGCCTAAATTTTTGCACCCCACTGTATGTTAAGGCTCAGGAACTGCACAATGCAGCTGTGTGTGTGGGAGGTGGGGGAAGTAGGGGGGTTTTATGGCCTCCTTACGGTGCATGTCCACTGCAGCGTCGAAAGCAGCGTGATTTGACGCCTCCCATTCATTTCCTATGGGACAACCGTCAATCTGCCCGGCAATGCACTCTGGTAGTGGCGCGCTGAAGCGACAGGTAGCAGCGCAGAGCAGAGCTCAACTTTATGCAAATGAATCCGTCGAGCGTGTTCCATTGAGCCAATCAGGTGAAAGGCTGTGCTGCTGTTTCTTCAGCCGGCTAGCCAAAATCTTGTTCGGTAAAAAAAAGTTCCGCGCATTTTGAGGATGGAGGAAAAACTGATCATTTCTGTATCTGCATTCCCGGTGTTATACAAGGTATAGAGCAGCTATTACTAGCTTCTTGTTGCGGTCCATTGCGGGTTTACGATATATTGTGATGTTATCTGGATTTAAAATCAGCGGCGAATTATCTGGTTTGCTATACGATAGATAGCTAGCTTGTTAACTTGGCACTAACTCCGCTAGCCCTAACCCAAAAACTTAATTTAAAAAAATTAAGTCAGTTATACTTGGAGAGTAATGTTAATTTTATTCTGGTTATTCCACTCCTTTGCAAGCTTATTAGACAAAGTATATTGTGATGCTCCTATATTTATACATGTTGCATGAACGGGAACACATTTTCAGCAGGACTTCGTAACACCCACCAGCGCCCACCACATATTTTTTTTGACACGCCCCCAAGCAGCCAGGCGACGTGAAGCAACGCATCGACACGCAATGTTTGACGCTGCAGTGGACATGCACCATTACAGCTCCCATCAGAGTGTCAATGTGGCGGAGGGGAGGGGGACTCACAGAGACAGAATTCAGTCTGTATTTGAACTAATTTCGATCAGAGAAATCATTGTGTTTCAGCCAAAATGTATAATAGCAACATATGCTTTGTCATGAACTGCAAACCCTATTCAGATATCATCCATACCAAATCTGGTGTATGCGAACATCTGCAATAATGATTTGAATATTGAAATTTTGAAGTGGTGCTGTAGCACAATTAAAAAATTTTTGTATATAATATGTATATAAACCTAAATATTTTGAGCAGTAACACTTACATATGGACAATGAAATCTTATCTGTGTTCAGTAGATAGAGACAGAGACAGAAAATCAATACTACCGTTCTCCTGTTCTGACAGTCCAGAAAACAGTATATCAGCAAAAATAGCCATGCTGAGAAGTTCTCAAAAATAATATTTTCCAAGAAATGATAAAACTAAGCGCTAAAGTTTCACCAGGTGCAGTGTCTTTAACTGCTACCACATGGGGTTAGAAGATACAGAGATTAATGTTTTTTAAGGGCTGAGAATCTGTGTTCATTGTGGTTATTTCTGTGGGAAACCCTGAAAAGTGCCAAACTCTTGGTGCTGTATAGGTATGGGGCATGCCGCCCCGCAAGGCTTACCTGCCATCCCAATATTATCAACTTCCAATGATACTCGTATGACGTCAGCCCAGCTTAACATGAGCCAACCTTAGGTGACTAATAATAACAAGGGTCGCGCTAGCCCATGACATAGCTAGTGATGTACAGACTGAGGCTCTGTAACGTCAACCCATGTGCCACTAATGGGAACATTGTAAGGTCTTATTTGACTAGAACATTTGTAAAATGTGCCTTTAATTATCAAACTGCATTAAAGTGGTAAAGAAATTACAGCAAGTTCAACATTGTTTTTCTTTTTTGTAGGTACATGTTCCACCTGCAACCTAGCAAGCAGTGATCTTCAGGTACAAGCTAACAGCATAGTCTTGAGGTAGAAACAAGCAAATGTTCCAGGTCAAATGGACTGGGGTCATTGTGGGGAGAGAAAATAAGCATAATATTGATGCCAGAGGGAGCGGCAGGAGTGCACAACCTTAACTTTAAAAAAAGCCATACTGGAGCACATAGTACCCGATTCTGATATGGTATGACATGAACATATTGACTGCTAATCTGATCTATCGGTCGACCTCTGAGTCCTAGTGGCCAGGACACTGGTGTCCTGAGATTTCTCAATTCAGACATTCAGCAGTCCTGCAACCAAACTGAATGGAAACAACAAACACTTTAGGTTTATTAGCGGACAATACACAACAACTATTCCAAAATCTGAGTTCCTAAAGCCACCACTGTCACATATGTCATCTACGTGTCGTCTGCAACTATACCCCCCAAACATGACACACTGGGGTAAATGCCAATTTCAATACCAATAATTTGTATCCTGGCATAGCAACAAGATAAACTCAACAATTTCCAAAAGGTATGCCAATACTGTGGCGAAAAACGGTGCTCACTGAATACTGAAATAAACGAGAAATTTTTGTGGAATCATACCATGTCATTCTACTACATATGCAACTAAATATGGAATACATATACTATTTTACCATTGGTTTTACATGTAAAGATGCCCCTTTTAAGATTCAATGGTCATTCACTGTTGTGAACAATCCATTTCAGAAATCAACAAGCAAATAGAAAGTGGGGGTAGGTAATTAAATTGGGCACATTCAAACCCCACTCACAATTTATACTGGTGTAACTCTGCTCAGTCTGTTAGTTTGATTTATAACTCTTTTATCCAGTATAGGGCAGTACAAGCTTAAGAACGGTGTATTGCTTGTCTCATTAAAAGAATTTTGATTCTTCAAGCCATGCACAACAGCTTGAACTGTTGCTTCATCACAGCGTTGTGCTGTAAACCACAACATTCAGAAATATAGAAGCTTGCAGTAATATACAAGCAATTGTTGAGGAGTAATTATTTTTTTAAGTTTTTGAACATTTTCCAAATTTTGCTTACTCATCAGCATGGCTAAAGCAAATTCTTTGGGGAGTGGGTCAGAAGAGAAGCAAGTATGAAGTCTAGCCAGGATAAATATACGTATTACTACTTGTAACATGTCAATCCTTCATATTGTGTAATATTTTTGATATTATCATATTCACATTGGTTGCAAGAGACAACTGTTAGCCTTGCTACTAATGCTCAAAATTTATGTATTGGGGGCTAAATAACAGGCAAAGCTGTTTGTATAGGAGTGTTTTAGCATACCCTGGCCAATGTCAGCATCGTGTAGTAGCTTGTAGTGGCCAGCTTTGTTATAATTCATACCACTCACAATGAAATTTGAGTGTCTTTCAAGGCCTTTGCTGCTTGGATCCCGAGATATAGCTGCAAACAGCAATCCCGGGGTCCAAGCAGCATAACTGTTTCCAAGCGCAGAGACTCTATGAAGGCGAACACAAACTTTGTGGTTTTGTATTTTATTTCATTAATTTCTGTTATGACTGTAACCTGTCCATGTCAGTAACATTCCTTGTTTAATTTAGTTGAACGTTCATCTTTCGATGAGATTAATACTCGTAAATTAATACATTTCTTAAATTTCATGTGATTGATCCAACAGTTTGCTCTGCCTACCAAAAAATGTGAAAATTTCCCCCTATCGAAATGAGGGGGGTGGGTGGGGTGGAGAAAAGAGAAAATTGTTGTGAAAATCACCCTCAGAATGACCCCTAAGTGTTGATAAAGTGAGACTTGGAAATGTTCATCTTGGTAATGTCTTTGATTTAAAAAACAATAAAAGATATGGCTAATTGTAATTAAATTAAAATCGAAACAGAACTGAACTCCTAAGCTGTCAAACTGTTCCACTATCAAACCTTTGATCTAGATTAGAATACCAGCAAAGTTCTAAGTTGACTAATGTAAAATTGACTATGTGTATAATAATCTATTAAACTCTGTAGATTAAAGAAATGCTAGTTTTAATAGTTGCGAATCTTTCAGAAGACAATGTAAAGATATAAAAATAGGCTATATTAACCTAAATGTATGAACACAAATACCAAAATATTTTGCTCTACATGCAGAGCCAAAAAGGAACATAAAATAATCTCTGTACAACTAATATTAAATTCTTCACAAATGGCCTAAAAATTTCAATTTGAATTGCATGTCGTCCTGTTACTTCAGATGGTGATCAAATGTTCTGTCTCCCTCAAAGTCCCATAACTTTTCACTCCTCACCTCCTTTCCTCCACTCCCCCCACTACCACTGGTCTCCTACCTGGAAGTATGGAGGAAAGGACAGAACGAGCAGGCGTGAAGAGAATTGGGACAGCTTATCTGCTTTTCCATCATGGTAAATGGACTGCATTTTATATAGCGCTTTTATCCAAAGCGCTTTACAATTGATGCCTCTCATTCACCCATTCATACACACACCCACACACTCACACAACATCGGTGAAAGGCTGCCATGCAAGGTACCAGTCAGCTCGTTGGGAGCAATTAGGGGTTAGGTGTCTTGCTCAGGGACACTTCGACACACCCAGGGCGGGGGATCGAACCAATCGCTCTTACCACCTGAGCAAAGCCAACATTGGGATGACAAGTATGCCATCCTGCCAAGTTATGGCTTGCTGATGCGCCATGCCCCATACCTATACAGCACCAAGAGTTCAGTACTTTTCAAGGTTTCCCACAAAAATAACCACAATTACCATAGACTCATGTCAACAGACAGAATTCACAAACAAATATATCCACACAATAAATCCCCAAACTTATGGGGATTTTTTTTTTTTCCTTGTTCTTCTTCCTGCCGATTACATCATCGCAAATGTTTCAGGCCCACAAAGAATACCACCTGAAGCTCAACCTCAACAAGACCGAGCTGCTGTTCATCCCCTACAAGACCTCCCTACTATGGGAGCTCTCAATCACTATCGATGGCACCACAGTGACTGCCTCTCACTCTGCAGAAAACCTGGGAGTGGTCCTAGATGACTGCAGTTCCCACCTTGCAAGCCTGCCAGCCTGTGCCATACAGCCTCAACAGATGATTTAGAATGCTGCCTGACTTGTCTTGAACCTTACTAAGTTCTCTCACATCACCCCCTTGCTGAAAAAGTCACTCCATTAGCTACTAGTATCAGTATCAGGTTCAAATTCCTGACCTTGGCCTACACTGCAGCCAACAGGACAGCCCCCACCTACCTACAGGACATGATTCAATCCAACATGCCAGCTCGACCACTCCAATCTGCTGCAGCAGGGCAATTTGTCACCCAGGTGTCTGGTTCTCACTCATCCCTACCATGTTCCTCTATGAACCACTCAGTCATTGTCCACCTTCCACCATAGTCTGAAGACTAATCTCTTCAGACTGTACCTAGAGTAACTATCACTACTCTGCAGGGAACCCCCAATACATCCCTTGTATCCTTCTATTTTGTTTCTGTAGCACTTCCATGTTATGCATGTACCTCCATCCAGCACTTATGCTGCACTTGTATTGTTATCTTGATTTTGTCACTTGCTGTCTTGTCTCATAGTTTGATTGATCTCTGACCTAGCCTATGCTTACAGTGTGAACTGGACTTAACATGTTCATGGCTATGATTAACTGTTACATAATGAGTATTATACCTTATCGGACCTGTATTTGTACTCAGTCCAATAACCTTCGGTATGCATTTATTGTACATTGCTTTGGATAAAAGCATCTGCCAAATAAATGTAATGTAATGATATGATATGCACATACTCACCATAAATTTCTTGTAGAGTTCAAAGGTTAGAAGGGGATTTGGAAGTTCCCTGAAGTAGAGCTTGCATAATGACCCCACACAGTGAATGTCCTGTAGATAAATCTCCCTTGTCAGTTCAGGACTCAGCTCAGAGCAAAACTCCTGCCTGCAAATACACACATATACACAACATCTATATCAGCTAAAGGCAAATGTAGTAATAATGAAAAATAATTGTGTGAAAGCCTCAACTACTCCCCATCCCATCCACGGATTTAGTTCTCACTCATTCATTTTTGTGTGGGTTTTTGTAGGGCTGTCCCCTGAAAGTTGACGATTTGAATCATCTGTGAGAGACCTCTCAGTTGACTGAGATTCTTTGAGTCGAGCAGTCGGTTTTTTTTTTTTTTTAGACAGTCAATGTGCATTACAATACCTACCGGAATACATCATTATAGAATCTTACAATAATGGACATTGGTTATATTACAATATTGAATAATAAATAAAACTAGACAATTCCTGCAGAAATTGTGAAGTGTGGTTGCCGCCAATGCAAAGTGTCTGACATGAAGCCAAACATGACCTCATTTAGCCAACGTCTGGTTCTGTCAAGGCGGTATTCACGAGCAGCGGTTTTCCTCTCCAGATTCGGTGAGCGAGGATATCCAAAAATACCAATTTGGAATATGGAAAAAGAGAATGAATTTCCCTGATTTCTTGGGTGCTAGGGTGTTCTAAATGGTTGCTAGTGTGTTGCTAGGTAGTCGCTACATTGTTGCAAGCGATTGCTAGGGTGTTTTAGGTGGTTGCTAGGGTGTTGCTAGGTAGTTGATATGATGTTCTAAGCGGTTGCTGGGGTGTTGCTAGTTGGTTGCTATGGAGTTCTAGGCGGTTGCTAGGCTGTTGCTAGGTAGTTGATTTGGTGTTCTAGGTTGTTGCCAGGGTGTTCTAGGTGGTTTCTAGGGTGTTGCTCGGTGGTTGCTATGGAGTTCTAGGGGGTTGCTAGAATGTTGCTAGGTAGTTGATTTGGTTTTCTAGGCTGTTGCCAGGGTGTTCCAGGCGGTCTCTAGGGTGTTGCTAGGTGGTTGCTAGGGTATTCTAGGTGGTTGCTAGGGTGTTGCTAGATTGTTGCTATGGAGTCCTAGGCAGTTTCTAGAGTGTTCTAGGTGGCTGCTAGCGTGTTGCTAGGTGGTTGCTATGGAGTTCCAGGCGGTTGCTAGGGTGTTGCTAGGTGGTTGCTATGGAGTTGAAGATGGTTTCTAGGGTGTTATAGGTGGTTGCTATGGAGTTCTAGGTTGTTGCTAGGGTGTTGCTAGGTGTTGCTATGGAGCTCTAAGCAGTTACTAGGGTGTTCTAGTTGGTTGCTAGGGTGTTGCTAGGTGGTTGCTATGGAGTTCTAAGCGGTGGCTAGGGTGTTCTAGGTGGTTGCTATGGAGTACTAGGCAGTTGCTAGGGTGTTGCTAGGTGCATGCTATGGAGTTCTAGGCAGTTGCTAGGGTGTTGCTAGGTGGTTGCTATGGAGTTCTAGGCGGTTGCTAGGCTGTTGCTGTGGAGTTCTAGGTGGTTGCTAGGGTGTTCTAGGTGGTTGTTAGAGTGTTGTTAGGTGGTTGCTATGGAGTTCTAGGCGGTTGCTAGGGTGTTGCTAGGTGCATGCTATGGAGTTTTAACTCTCTGGGGTCTAAGGGTAAAATGAGGCACACTGGTGATTGTGCGATGCTCTGACATTTGTGTAAATTTCATCAACTTTACATACAGTGATTCCAAAGTGTTTCATATCTTTGTTTTCAGCACAAACTCAGCTACAACAATATGGCAGCAGTAAGTAGGTCATAATAATGTGTGGATTGTAAACTGCTCTAAAAACACACAAACTGTAAACAGTAGTTTTGAACATGCACAGGAATGTTAATAAAACACAGTAAACAATTGTGAATAAGACTTTTGGTCACTGAAATGTGTTCTTCAAGGTCTTGGGTATCAAAAGATGACAATATTTTAGCAAATCCAATGAGAAATATAAAATAAATTGCTAAAAGTTAGTGTTGTGACTACTTTTTTTACTACACCAGGTGAGAATGGGAGGGCAAATAGCCTTTCTGTAATGAATATGCATTGGGTAGGAATACCTGCCAGCTAAGTAGGCTATTCACACCTGGCCGCATGCCTCCCCACCACTAAGACAAAGACTCAGTGAGCCATTTAGAAGACAGAAACAAAGACAACTTTTGATTTTAGAACATTTATTGAAGTAAACTGCATGGAAGATGAGATGAGACTGGTGTACTCTTGCAACGTCTGCCTGGCCTCTTAGCTAGTGGTGAACTAGGCCGTGTTTCCTGATCAACATCTCTGCAAATATAATAAAAACAAAATTGTTAGGAAATGTGAAATCAAATCAAACTTTATTTATATAGCACATTTCCTTCAACAGGTGAAAATTAAATGTGCTTTACAAAAAAAGGACAAACCACTAACTAATGAAAACAAAATTTATGAAATGTGACATCATATACAAACAAAGAACCAAACAAACACAACCAGACTCAGAGAGGTAGCCTATAATTTTGAGAAGCAATGGTTAGAATCATTCGTAGTGTGGGAATTTACAAACGCGCACATTGCTGAATATTCCTACAAACACACAGATACGTTGCAATACAGTACACATATTTACCAATATGATCATAAGAAATATACTTACGCATGAAGTTGATCCTCAGCTGGATCAGTTCGCTGTTCGAAATGACACCGCTCTTTATCAGTGTCGGCTTCCGGACGGACCATTTTCCAAAATTAAACGAAATGTTCACCTCAAAAGAAGTGAATTAGGCGACACTCTGTGACATTCTATCTCGCTTTCGCAGACTTGGCATTTCTCACATGGATCTCGCATCGCCCCTCCTTTAGTCTCCTTCTATGGAGAGTAATTATAATGTTGTTAACATGTGAATGCGATTTGGGCGGACTTCCTGCTGAGCGAAATTCACATAGTAATGAGTAAAGTTTAGCGAAGCATACATGATCTAATTAATCAAATTTGGAACATTTAAAACAATTTATATTATTTGCCAATGAGCGCATTGGAAAGTCGCGAGGTTCTAAGGTTTCTGTCAATGTTTTTGTTGCGTCTGTATGATAACAGCACGTGAAGTTAATCATCCAAATAGAAACGAAAGTTAATTTAATCTTGTCGAGCTCCGCCGGTGGAGCTCTCGACCCCAGAGGGTTAAGCGGTGGCTAGGGTGTTCTAGGTGGTTGCTATGGAGTTCTAGGCAGTTGCAAGGGTGTTTTCAGTGGTTGCTAGGGTGTTGCTATGGAGTTCTAGGTGGTTGCTAGGGTGTCCTAGTTTGTTGAAAGGGTGTTGCTAGGAAGTTGCCATGGAGTTCTAGGCGGTTGGTAGGATGTTCTAGGTGGTTGCTAAGGTGTTGCTAGGTGGTTGCTATGGAGATCTAGGTGGTTGCTAGGGTATTTTGGTGGTTGCTACGGTGTTGCTAGGAGGTTGCTATGGAGTTCTAGGCAGTTGGTAGGGTTTTCTAGGTGGTTGCTAGGGTGTTGCTAGGAGGTTGCTATGGAGTTCTAGGCAGTTGGTAGGGTTTTCTAGGTGGTTGCTAGGGTGTTGCTAGGTGGTTGCTATGGAGTTCTAGGTAGTTGCTAGAGTGTTGCTAGGTGGTTGCTATCAAGTTCTAGGCGGTTGCTAGGGTGTTCTAGGTGGTTGCTAGGGTGAAGAAGTCTGGCAGACCCAAATCCACAACAGAATCAGAAGACAAATTTCAGCGAGTCTACAGCTTGCATGATAGGTGACTCACAGGACAACAGCTTCAAGCACAGCTTAACAGTGGTTGAAGTAACCAAGTCTCAGTTCTCAGAAGAGAAGAAGTCCATTGCTAAAATGGCTAAATAAGAAAAAGAGGCTTGCCTGGGCCATGAAGCACCGGCAATGCTGAAGACTGTAAGAAGGTCTTATAGACTGATGAATCAAAATGAGAAATCTTTGGTTCATCACGTAGGGTTTTTGTATGCCTTCAAGTAGGTGAAAGCAAAATCATAATCTTAACCAAATCATAATATTAAGCTAATACTAAATTAATATAAATGATTTAGCTAAGGGGGTGAAGGTATTCATTAAGTTCTTTGAATTAGCAGCGGCTGACTCAGTTCAACACAAGGTAATATAAATACAGACAACCGTGTAAATGTAATAGAGTTTATTAAACACAAAGTACCGAAAAGGCAAAGCACAATTCTCTATGATGATGTATAACAAACTATGAGTGCATGTGTGTGTAGGTGTTGTGTGTGCGTATGTGTGCGTGTGAGTATGTGAGTGAGGAATGTTGGATGTTCTCCTAGGTGGGGGTTGGGTACAGCGGACACGTGTTCACGGAGCACAAAGGAACAAGATGGAGTATGAATGGAGGGGTTTTTGAATATAGACATATTTCTATGCATGACATATATTAAACTAACGCAGCGCGGTGGGTGGTTTAGAGCCAACCGAACAAGCGGAATGTTTGCATTAATCATTAAAACACAATAACGGCCACTTACATCTAATCATAAATATGGCTAAATTCGGTCCGTCGCTAATTGTGCTAAGCCCAGAGTTACAGCCTTACTTGAGTGTCCTTTGCTTTAAGTTGGTTGTTTAAAATGTTTCCAAAACACGCAACCGGATCCTCCGCTAGCCGCTTGCTTCTTGGGACTCGCTCTGCAGGATGCATCGGTCGTGCGTGGCTCTCCTGGTTCTTCAACCACCTCTAAAAATAGAGCTTCGTAGCGCCTCGTTCCGCCAGCAGCCACCAAGGATATTCGGGCCTGGCTCCGTTGCAGGCCTTGCAAACTGTTCCTGGCGTGTGGACTCACGCGGGAGGGAGACGGGAGATGGGTGGCGAGTCCAGGGAGAGGATAATGGAAGCGAGAGCGGAACAATGTGAAAAAGAGAAGGGAGAAGAAAGAAAAAAAGAGGAGCGAAACTTCTTCTTCTTTGATGTTTTACGGCAGTTGGCATCCTTTTTAGTTGCATTACCGCCTCCTTCTGGATCTAACCATGTACTGCTGTCTGGATCTCTTATATCCTGTTACTCATTCCAGTTGCCCTCAAAAAACTAAATATCACCCTCTTTCCCTCCACCGTGTCCCCACACTCAAGCAGATCTGTAAGCCTTGCCTCCACTCCTAGTCTCTGTAATCCTGTAAACATTACCCTTGTTTCTTGCTCATACTTCCTGCATTCAATCAGGACATGCTCCACTGTTTCTGATTCCTGGCACTGATCGCAATAGCCAGTTGGATGTTTTCCTATAATGAATAGTGTGCTATTCAAGTTGCTGTGACCAATTCTTAATCTACTTATGATTACTTGCTCTCTTCTATCGGTTCCACTGTTTCTTACCATTCCTACTTTATTTTGTATTTTACATAAATCTCTTCCTTTTGTTTCACTATCCCAATGTTGTTGCCATTGTTTGATTACTCTCCTCCAAACGATGCTTTTCCCCTCTGATTTTGAAAGTTTAACATTAAGGTCCACATACTCTCTCCTGACCGCCTCCATCGCCAACTTATCTGCTTTTTCATTTCCCTGGATTCCTGAATGTGCTGGTACCCACATGAACTTTATGTTTTTCCCTTGATTAGTTATCCTTGAATTATTAAACAACAGTTCATATAATATGTCTTGGTGATTACTTCCTGATCCTGTTTTAATGCTTGACAATGCTGATAGAGAGTCACTACAGATGAGTATATTATTTGCCGTCACTCCTTCCACCCACTCTAATCCTAACAGAACTGCAATTAGCTCAACAGCATATATGCTCAAATAATCTGACGTTCTCTTACTGATTCCAGTCTGGTGACTGGGAATCACCACTGCAGCCCCTGTCACCTCTGTTATTGGATCCTTTGACCCATCTGTAAAATTCTGTAAATAGTCATTGTATTTCCTGTCCCTATGCATGTAATATTCCTGAACTAAATCTGCTGTTTTATTTCTGTGCTTTATATTCAATAGTTCCATGTCCACATAAGCATTTTGCAACATCCAGACTGGTCTCACAGGCCACAACACAGTTGGACAAAATTCAATTTCATGAATTTGCATTTGTTCTGCAACGTCCTTGCCTACCCATCCAAAGCTTGTTTTTTGTGCTTTTTCCCTCTCCCAACTAGCCTCCAATACTCTCTTAAGCCGCGTTTCCACCGCAGGAACTTTACCCCGGAACTAGGAACCTTTTGAGGAACTCAGTGCGTTTCGACCGCAGGAACTAGGGTCTAAATTTAGTTCCGGGGGCTTTATTTTACCCCCAAAAAAGTTCCTGCTCGGGGGTAGTACTTTCCAAAAGTACCGGGAACCTTTGGGGTGGGGCGCAACCGCTGAAAATTTCTGATTGGTCGACTACTTGCAGTGTTTTATTTCAACTGCCATGTTTAAAAATATGCAGCCGCAAATCGATTTATTTTCATAATAACTTCAAATCAAACTTGTATGTTATGCGGCGCAGTAGCCTAGTTTTGGTTATAGCCTGGCAACGTCTTGGAATTATAACGTGTGCTCTTCTGTTCTTTTCTTGCTTTAGTATTCGTTTTATAAAATGCTAAGCATTCGTGCTGGGGACAGCCATATTAAGTACCAAAAACATTCAAACGGATTAATTCGGTTGCTGAATATTTTCTTCCGGATTTTCTTTGTTAGCCCGTTGTAATTGACTCAAAACGTTTGATACAGTTATGTGAGGTATGCGGTAGTTCTGCGTAATTCACATTGGTGATACAGTAAAAGCAAACTGGAAATCACCTTCCGCACTTTTTGTCAGGGTAAAATAACAGGTTAATTCTAGTAATCGTCCCTTTTGCTTTTTCAGACTGCCGTAATTTTACTCTGCCATTCTTCAATTCCACAAAAAGACCAGGAAGACTATGGACTAATTTATGGTGCATGGTTCGCATCTGGAGGGCACTCCGCTAGCAGTAACTTCGAAGGAAAGCAAACGGTGGCTGTACCACTGCTAATTTAAATTTTCATGCAAGTCCGAGTTTTCGTTCTATTCTTGTCATTTTGCGATTAGCCTATATGGAATTGACGATGAGAAAGTAATCAAACAGCAAATTGTTTACAACGTGTGCATGTTTTCTGCTGTTGTTGCCAGTTATATTGAAAATGTGAATGCATTCTGTCGCCTCGGATGTCAAGACATGAAAGTGAATGTTCGCATAAAAACATAATGAATATGTTTGAGAGGATATATAAAACAGTTACAATCTGACTATTGGCCTGTTATATCCTATTTGTTGCATAACAACGGTCCAAGTTCAACTACCAACGACAGTTTGCTTGACAACGGTAAAATATGCCCTAAAATATGGCTGCAGAAGAATATTTCAATTCCAGGTGATTAAATCAATAGAAATCAATAAATACAAAAGTAACCATATATAGTCATTGTTGGTAACCCGTTGTATATAAGTGGAATAAGCCCCTCCGGGCTGTCCCGGTTATTAGAAAGTAATGTAGGCTACTTCGGTGGTAGTATGGGGTTACAGAAGAAATCATAGGACAGATGGACCGACGACAACGTCGCTTTTTCATACGTCAGTCGGCTAATTTGCCTAATCTTCGCGGGACTTTAGACCGCGGTGGAAACACAGACAACAATGGGCTGAAGGAACCTTTTAGTTCCTTGAAAAGTAGTTCCTGGGACTAAAAGTTCCGGGTACTTTTGGTGGAAACGCGCCTTTAGTTGGATGACTTTCGGTGTGTCCCCTTAGATTTATCCAGTAATTGGCCATAAACTGTTTCCTACGAATCCAGAGAGGCATTTCTCCTGCCTCAACTTGCAGTGCACACACTGGCGCCGTTTTTACTGACCCTAGGCAAATCCTCAGAGCACAACATCCAAGTCTGACAGCACAGTCTTGGCTGCTGAGCCATACACCACACTACCATAATCAATTCTTGCCTGGATTAGCGCTACATATATATACTTCAATGATGCTATATCAGCTCTCCATTCCAGCCCAGCAAGACATCTCATAAAATTAATAACTTTCTTACTTTTTTCCACTATGCTTCTTATATGCTCTTTCCATGTTAGTCTGGGATCAAAATGTACTCCCAAGAAACAAATGCATTCTACTCTCTCTAGGTTATTTCCGTATAACTTCAGATTCCTTGCTTCCCTGATTTTCTTACTTGTGAAGAACATAATTTTAGTTTTTTCCACAGAGAATTTAAAACCCCATTCTATTCCCCATCTTTCCACTCGATTTATCCCTTCTTGTAATTTCTTAACTATATGTTCTAGGTTCCCTCCCCTCTTCCATAAAGCCCCATCATCTGCAAACAGAGACCTTCCCATGCCTAACGGTATACTTTCAAATCTATCATTTATCATGACTGAAAATAAAGTAGGACTTACAACACTCCCCTGGGGAGTACCATTTTCTACAACATGCTTACCTGAGACCTCTGACCCTATCTTGACCTGAATTGACCTATCACTTAGAAAATCCCTAATCCAATTGAAGATGTTTCCCTCAATTCCCATTTTATGAAGCTTGATTAACAACCCTTCTTTCCATAGCATATCATAAGCTTTTTCCACAGCCATTTCTGCAGCCATAATCTCTTTATTCACCTGGGCTTTTCTTATCTCATCCTCTAAACACAGAACTGGATCCATTGTGTTCCTGCCTCTCCTAAATCCACTCTGATATGCAGCCATCAGTCCCCCTTTCTTCAGAAAGTGCATGAACCTCTCATTAACCATCTGTTCCATTAGTTTACATATATGTGACGTTAAAGCAATGGGTCTGTAGTTTCCTGGCTTACTAGGATCTTTCCCAGGATTTCTGATTGGAATTATAATTGCTTCCTTCCAGCTCATAGGGACTCGCCCCTCCTTCCACACTTTACTGAATAACATCAGCAATTTATTTAATCCTCCTTCACTTAAATGTTTAATCATTATATAGCTTATTCCATCTTTTCCCGGTGGACTCATTCCTGTTTTGGCTAATGCCCTCTTCATCTCTCCAACAGTAAATGGGACATCTAGTTCATTTCCACTGGTATTCTTTCTCCTTAGTGCATCCATGTTTCCAGCTTTGGTTTTTTCCCTGCCTTGCTTTTCTTCCTCATTCAGATTATAGGAACTGTTTACTGTAACAAAAGGTTTTAAAAGTAATTCAGCCTTTTCTTTATTGGTTATCGCCACTTCATTTCCGGTGCTCAGGACAGGGTAGTTCCATTCCCTCCTATCTCCTCCCATTTTCTTTATCATTCCCCAAACTTCTCCTATCTGAGTGGTGTTCCCAATTGACCCACAGAACTTCCACCAATATGACCTCTTTGACTGTCTTATCGTTTTCTTAACCATTGCCTGTGCTTTTTTGTACTGGACCAAACGCTGAAAATTATGGGATCTTTTGAACAGTTTAAATGCCTTGTTCCTACTCTTTACTGTTTGTTTGCACTTATCATCCCCCCAAGGTACTAATTTCCTCTTTGTCCTACCTGTACTTTTAGGAATACAACTTATTGCAGCTGCCATTATACTGTGCAATATTTTGCAGTTACTCATTTCTATACTCATATTGTCGCTAATCTGCTGTAGATGTTTATCACTTTCAGTCATGAAATTTCCCCAGTTAGCTTTTCCAAAAATCCATTTACCACCTGTGTTCTCTGTATTCTGTATCATTACTATATTTATTTTACTGTATATTGGATAATGGTCACTACCTATGGTCCCTTCCTGATACACATCCCATTCGCATACTGGCGCTAAGGTATTGGTTACTAACGTCAGATCTACTACAGACTCCTTTCCAGTGTTCACATCTGTGGTGGGGTGGGCGTGGTTTGAGCTTCGGCTGCAGAGAGAGAGAGTGTGAGAGGAGCGGCTCTCGGATCCTTCGTCACAACTGTCAGCTGGAGGTAATCAGCGCCGATAATTGTCAATTGTTTAATTGCGCTGAGTTGCCTCTGATTGCTTTCAAACAGTGAGCCTGGGGTTTTAAAAGCGAGACCGGAAGCCGGAGAAGAGAAGGAGCGCCGATGACAAGACGGCTACGAAACCGTGTTGAGTTTAAGAATTGTCTGAAAAAGACGAGAGTTTGAATAAAATAGCACGGCAGTGTTAATTACGAAAACGGTTGTCTCCCGTGAGTGTGTTTTTAACCAGGAGGGGTGGCACTCACTTGCCACAACATCTATCCTTGTGTTTCTGCCATCATTAATACAGACAAGGTGTTTTCCATCCAACAACTCTTCCACTACCTGCCCATTGTAATCTGTTTTATCACTCCCATAACGTATTATGTGCATTGAAGTCTCCACACCACACAATGCTTCCTCTATTTAATCCTTCTATGTCTTCCAGTCTGCTGAGTTCTAATTTCCTGCATGGATTATAGAAATTTATAACCACCAGGTTCTTCCTTTTTGCCCACACTTCAATAACCACACACTCCAACTCATTTCCAATATCAATATTTCTATAAGGAATGCCCTCCTTCACAAAGGTGACACAACCCCCTCCTGCCCCATCCTTCCTGTCCCGCCTGATTGCCCCGTATCCATTTATTATAAAATCTAAACTTGGTTTTAACCATGACTCCTGGATACACAGCAGGTCTGGTTTTTCCTTCTGACTATAAATTAACTTTTTAAAATCCTGGCCATTAGCAATCAAGCTTCTTGCGTTCCATTGGAGAATTAACATTACTACTACTATAACCCAATACATTGTGTTTCTTGACTTGCCTGAACACTTAACTCCTCCCTGACTTCCTCCCATTTTAACCCTCTTATACCCAGGTGATGCACAGCTGCTTTGACAATAACCTTGATCCCCTTGATCTTAATCAAGGGGGATCCCTGTTATCACCCCCTTACACCCATTGAGACTCTGCTCTCCAACTTTCACTGTTTTTGCGACTTTAACTTTTCCTATACACAGTAGCTTTCTCGCCTTTTCTACTTGGTTCTCAGAGTTACATCCAATTAGCAAGTTACCATCCCCTAGCACTCTCGCAAACTTGACTTCACCTACTTGTGCTCTGATTAAATATGTGAGTCTAAGCGGGTCCGTTTTCTTCACTCCACCTTCTCCCTCAAACCTCACCACAACATTAAGGGATTAAGGGACGAATAAAAAATTGGTACCATGGTGGACAGAGTGTCATCAGGCTGTAAGAAACAGGAATAGAGCATTCAGACAAGTTAAAAGAACCCATAACATGCGGTATTTGATTCAGTATAAGAAGGCACAGGCAGTGGTGAAAAGAACAGTATGTCAAGCTAAGAGGGCAAGTTGGAGAAATTATTGCAACAAAATAGGAAGAACAACACCTGTGGGAGAGGTATGGCGAATGATAAAGAGGATGGGAGGAGACAGAAGGGAATGGGAATATCCAATTATGACATCTGAGGAGGAAACAACAGTCTCTAATAGGGATAAGGCAGAGATCATGGCCAAGTCATTCACAAAGATACAAAGTTCAGAAAATTTGAAAGAAAGAGAAAGAAGGAGAAGGGGAAGAACAATGAGTCAGTATCCAGGTGTGTTAGATAGGAGGGAAGAAACAGATGATATAACAGATGTACCATTTACATTGGCAGAGATGGTGAGAGCAATAAATAGATCAAGACCAACCTCTCCAGGGAAAGATCAAATATGCTAAGTTATGCTAAAGCATCTTGGGGAAGGAGCATTCTCGAAGTTGCTGCACCTTTATAACAGAGTGTGGGAGGAGGGTAGATTACCAAATGCATGGAAAGAATCAGTACACGGTTGAAAATGGCACACCTCAAGGCAGTGTGATAAGCCCACTACTTTTCATCATTATGATTAATGACATCTTCTCAAAGCTACCAGTAGATATAGGTAGGTCACTGTTTTCGCATGATGGAGCCTTGTGGAGGAGAGGAAGGAACATGGAGTATACAATCAGGATAGTACAAGGAGCAATTGATGAGGTGGTGGAGTGGGATTATGATTGAGGGTGTAGGTTCTCAGTAGAAAAAACTCAAACAGTATTTTTCACCAGGAAAATAATTTTGGGAGTTCTTTGTGATTCACGATTAACATGCGTAGACCATATAAGGAAAATAGAAGAAAAATGCAAAAAAGTAATTAATGTGATGAGATGTTTGTCTGGTAGGGAATGGGGAGCACATTGTTCATCATTGAAAAGAATGTATGTGGCCTTGATAAGATCTGTGTTGGATTACGACAGTGGAGCGTATGGATCAGCAGCCAGGTCTCTTATAAAGAAATTGGATGTGATTCAGGCACAAGCATTGAGAGTGTGCAGTGGGGCTTTTAAAACATCGCCTGTACCTGCCCTAGAGGTAGAAATGGGAGAAATGCCGTTAGAATTAAGAAGGATGCAACTGATGGCAAATTACTGGGCTAAGCTGCAGGGACACAATGATTCTCACCCCTCAAAAGGAGTGTTGCAGGAGTGCTGGGAGAATGGAAGGTATCAGAGGGATAACTTTGGTCAGGTAGGGAATGACACAGTAAAATAATTTGTTGTTTGATTTGAGGATAAGCCCTTCAGTAGTTTATCTGGCGGTGGCTCCATGGATGCTTGTATGGCCTGATATAGACTGGTATTTCTGCCAGGACCACTGTCATCAAAGTAGAACTTTATTGACAATAAAGGCAATACAGTTATGTTTGGCGGTATGGCTCTGTTCTGGAGCTCTCCCGCCAACCACGCAGCCCGCGTGGATAAGGCCGGGAAACCAGCAGCCAAACCCCCCTAGAGGGGTACACACAGAGCAGATCCAGCAGCAAAGCAAGTTCTTAACACATGGGGATGGAGCAATACAAATTCTTAACACATAGCAATGGAGAATGCAAATTATTGACGCATGGGGATGGAGCTGGGGTGGTGGAGGGGATTTACGAAGCAATGTGCAGCGCTTGTCTACGAGCATAATGGCGAAACTCAGCAAACTTGAAGAGCCAGGTTTTCATTTTTTGAATACATATATAATACAAATTATGTATGCCTGCCCCATGTTTCTAAATTTTATTTTTAGGGAATGTTCAGACAATGGGCCTCATTCACAAAATGTCTTAAATTATTATTATTATTGTTCTCAAAAATTTCCAACAAAAAACCAATATGGGATTCATGACACATGTGCAGATCTTGTTTTTGTGCATATCCCAGGTTAATGAGAATATAAATGCTGATTGTGCTCATTTTACATGTAATCCTATTCATGTGATTACCATAAGGAAAAACAGCCATGAACAAATACAGATAAGAAAAAAATTATGAATGCCGATATGTTCTTGGAAATGTTCTTATACACAGTTTATGATCAAATGTGATTGTACACATTTCGTGAATGACACCCATTGATAGCTGGCAAATTTCTTATATTCAGTTGTTAAGAAACATTCGCTAGTTAGCTAGCTACTTGCTTAAAGGCATACTATGCAGGATTTATTATCCTGTGTTTGCTATCAAAGAAGTCTCCTCCTCCAACCCCACCCACTCACGATTCCCCCACCTAATGTAGTTAGCTGGATAGCTAGATGTAACATTAGTAGTGTGAAATGAGCGACTGTGAGCGAGAGTAAAGTTGAAGCCACACATCCTCCGTCGAGAAGCAACTTCATAATCGCCTCCATTAATTTCTATGGTGAGCGTTCTGGCGCTAAATGGCTGCCATGCATCACCCAGGTGGGTGATGTGAGTTCCTCCTCATCACTGTAAAGAACTTTGAGCATCTGGAAAAGTGCTATATAAATGTAATGATTAATTCATAAAAACCATAGTAAACCATAGTGAATTTTAGTAAGGGATCAGTTGGCATCAGAATCACTCACTGGAAAAAGGTTGTATGCTGTAATGGAGGATGCATGGAAAATGAGAAAATGATAAAAAAATAATCAATGATAGCAATAAAATAAAACTAAGCACACAGCAACAGGACAGTGCTTGAAGTTTTGTTTTGGGCTATGTCCAATAACTAAGTTAAAGTCGCTCAAAACTTTAATGAAAAGCCCCACAGATCAGGTGAGCCATCCTTCACCATATTCTTGACAACTGCATGTGTGGCATACACCATGATAATGATACAGGCCTGAATGCTTGACCCCGACACTGAGGGGTTCTGGTGGCTCTGTCATGCTGTGGGGTGCATTTGTCCCCTTTGAGGGAAAGGTCACTGCAAATCAGTATAAAGATATTCTGAGCAATTACCATTATTCTATGATGAATCATTTCTATTCTGATGGGAGTGGTCTCTCCCAGGATAGCAATGCCCCCATCCACAGGGCACGAGGGGTCACTGAATAATGTGAATAATATGCTTTGGCCTTCACAGTCACCAGATCTCAAGCCAAATGAACACAAATTGGAGAGTTTGGCCTAACACCTTACTGAGAAACTTTACATTGGTTTTTTCGTTCATTTTTCACCCGTCTGTATCTGCACTTAAAATTTTAGTGCTTGTTCTACATTACTCTTTATGGTAACCTGATTATGATACTCCACACAATAATAATAATAAATTAATTAATGCTCCAAAATGGAGTATTCAATACTCCAAAATGGCAATTAAGTTGAATGCAGATGTTTTTTTTAATTCCACAAAATAATCAAATCAAATTGTTTTCAGAAAAAATAGATTTTTTAGGTCCTGCTTCCCAGATATGCATGCAAAGATGATTGTATATTTTTACTGTAGGATTAGGAATTATGCGGTGAGTAATGTTAGTCCTTAAAAATTGCCATTCAATTAATACATGCCACTGTTAATAATATAAACAAACTGTTTTAAGGAAACTCCATGCCATTCCTGAATACCAACTGTAGCATTCAACAATACTACAGTAAATGTCACAGAAATGGGGTAGGACTCAAGCTGAGTTGAGAACTTTTAAATTTGGGGAGAAATTCCAATTCAAAATTTCACTTCTCATTTGGCCTATGCATTGGATTATATAAAAGGTTTTGGGGATTATTCAAAAATTGTTCAGTAAAATTTAACAGAAATTGGACTAGGATGTAGATCAGGAAACCCTTCTGTCATGAACTAGTGTCAAAAGTTTGAGACCTTTTAATTTTGGGTAGAAATTGCAATCCAAAAGGGTACTTTTTTCACTTTACCTGTATTGGATTACATAGTTTGGAGTGGGATTATATGAAAATGCTTCAGTAATATTTCACCCAAATCAGGGCAGTGCTACCTTCAGGATCTTTTCTTTTATAATCAAGTGTCAAAAGTTTGAGACCTTTACATTTTTGGGAGGAATTGCCATCCATTGTCCATTTTTCAATAGTCTTTCATTATTGTATTTATTTATATAGACAATTTGGAGTGTCCTTTGCACATGGTTCAGTAATATTTCACCCACACTATTTGAGATGCACATTAGTTCCTTTTCTCTCGTACACACATGATGCAATGTTGAGTCAATTAGATTGTAAGGAGAAAAAATGCATGTGACACTTGGGTATCTGATCTTTTAATATTGCAGCCTTGAAAAGACATGTGAAGTGAATGTAACCGAAATAAATTAGTTTTTTCCCCCACATTACCACCATTGTTCAGTTTCTCACTTTTCAAAGCACATTATAGCCTTTGCAAACACGTAAGGAAGGCCATCCAGTTGTATAACGCAACTAACTTAAGATGGACTGGAAATACTTAATTGGGAGCTGCGAATCGGGAGCTAACATCAGCATCATAGGAAAGGGCTATGTGTACCACATTTTTTGGCTCTAGGGAAAAATAGGATAAGGGGCTGGTCTCATGAATGTCAAAAAGAATGTGTACTATTGTGCCAGTAGGCGTCCAACCTGTGTGTGGTGGTAGAGTTCAACCATCCAAATAACTCTAGAATATGTGTTAAGCTTTGGACATACCAGTGAAAAATCTCATGTCAATAGCCATAAAATAAGAATCTGAAATAAAACAATAGGGTTTCATGACTTGTGCGGCACCTGAACAGCTAAAAGGAATCTTAATTAAATCAATGTTGTTTCAGAACCTGTGGTGCTTGGACCTCCTATTATAAGGAAAATAATTCTAACAAAAACAATTGGGCTCCAGCATCCATGGTGCATGGATCAGTAGTCAACAAAAAATGTATTATTGGGTACTTGGGCCCCTAATATTAAAATCAATGTACAGCCTCGTTGCTTGGACCCCTAAAAATAGTTTTTTTTATTGTAATATTAGAATTTTAACAGAAATGACAGGGTTCCAACAATTTAGCTACTTGAATTCCTAATTAAAATAAGAAAATTCTGGTGAAACAACAGTATTTTGCATGACATATAAAGGTTCACATGAAACAAATACATTTATAAACAAGTGATGTCCCAATCCAGGTTTTTGTCTCCCGATCCGATCTGAGTACAGTAGCATTCAGTATCGGTTGATACCGATCAAATACAGATCTTGTGATTTGTCTTTTAAAATTATTGAAACAGCTAGCCTACACACAAAACACCCAACCAATAAATAAATCATTCTGCTTGAGAATATAAATAGGCCTAAATACAGGTATAAAATACGGCTGGCTGTATTTGTTTTTCTTTGGTCTCCAAGTGCACAATTATCAAATGTTAAGCGGCAGACTCTGAAGTAGAGCCAAGTGATATGACCAAACTCATGATATTTTTCATATTATTGAAGGTATGATGGGATTTGATTTTCCAATGCAAATGCTGAATGGATAGTGCTTGTTCATGGAAGTAACGCCGCATTCAGGCAATTGATGTAAACAGAAAGTCTGGAGGCAAAGCTTTGTTACAGGCAAGAATTACTATGCATATTAAGTGTTGTAGTGTCAGACAGGATCAGAATCAGATTGGGCGTGTCCTAGCTGATACCCAATTGAAAATATGGTGGTATCGGGAGCCGATACTGATTTGTGGATCGGAGCAGGACATCCCTATTTATAAACCATCATACTCCTGTATGATTGATTGATACCTGAGACGCTGGATATTTGAGGTGATCCCTGAGAGTCTGTATATTCCATCCACGATACCATGCTTCTCAATAAATTCTGCGCAGGTCTTTAGAACTTGAGGAACTGCAAAAAAAAAAAAAAAAATTAGTTCAAAAGGTGTGTGGCCTCTACTCCATACTTTATTCTTTAAATGTATTGATATAAACATCAAGAAATGAATCAAGAAAAAGTAAATTGCACTTTTCTAATATTTTATGAATTGCAAGATTCCAGGCCAAGTTCAGCTCATCCATAAGAAATATGCAATGCTTCATTTTCAGCTACTAGTTTTTGCAATGCTATATGGGGGCCAAACATTTTGAAATTATGTAAAAATGTGATAATCTAGATAACAGAATCGTACTGAACAGGAGGAAGAAGAATTGTGAAGTAGTATCTTGAGCTAATTGCCTCACAATGGAGAATCACCCAGGTGTTTAGACCTAAAAATGAATAAGGACAATGGAAAATAATATACCACAATGGGCACCACTTCAAGAACATTGTAACCCTTAAGGCACACAAATTTTCTGAAAATTTTGTAGATTGATCACTCAAGTAGGTTTAAAATCTCTACAATGGATGAGTGTTTTTCCAGATATTGATATTATTATTATTATTTTATTTATTATTTAATTATTATTATTTCATTTTTAATTTGGGGTCTATAGGCCCTGTCTGTGGTTTGATTGGGGCAGTGTTTAGTGTGACAAATATATAAAAATATATCTGCAAGCAACAATTGCCAGCACTCACAGCCACTTAACATATATATATGTCTGGTTATATAATAGATATTATATATATAACAGACATCCACCTGCCAGTGCTATCGTGTGTAAATTCTAAATTTATTGCATTCATTTTAGATGTTAGCATTTGGTATTCATATTGGGCAAATATATTATGATCAATTGCTTTGCATCATATTTTTGAAGCCAAACTTAATGTTGCTATACATTACTTTGAAGAACTTATTTGCAGTTAGGGTTAAATTGTTTTATTCCACTTTAAGGTATGAAAACAACGTGTGTGTACAACTACATGTTGTATGATTCATCAATTTTCAGTCTGAACACAGAATGTTAGAACAAATTAATATCATTTGTTTTTGCAGAATATACATCATTTTTGTTCTTAGACTGATATCTTGTGGTTGCTTCATGTAACTGCTCAGATTTATGAAATACATTTTTGCCTAATATGAACCCTTGTACACATACAGTATTTGTTAGTGTTTCACCATCTCCAACAGTTTCTGACATAAGCAAGCACATTGCAATCCAAAGTTTTCACTTTCTGAAAACATAATATTGCAATACAGCAGTGTGAAGAAAAAACTTTTAAGCTAACTATTAAGTATTTAAGCTAAAAGATCAGAGTTTTAATGTTTTATGTATCAATCACAAATTTGTACAAATCAAAAAAACTGCGTTACTGAAGCATAGTATATACATTACTCGTATGCTTGTAAAGGAAAAGTCTTATTTTAATAAACAAGCTTTAGTTGTCTGTGCAGTTGGTTATTTGACATCTGTGAGGGCCAAAATCTATGGGACTACTGGTAGAGTATACACTTAAACTGTTAAGGTTTTTTAAGCACAAGCTAAAAGTCTTGTGCTTTTCTACTCCAAAAAGTAATGGAAAGCTTTCACATCTTTATCACTTAGCATAAGTTAGCTTTAAGGAAACTAAATGATGTTCATGCCTCCTTATTATTAGCCTACTAATGTAATGCCTGGCATTAAATTCCCAGACATAGTCATAATTGGTCCTGGCCAACTGGCCTTGTTTAAGCCATAGTAGTTCTGTTGAAATAAACAATTATTTTAACATATTGATGTGTCACAAATAGTTTTATTCAAAGAGAGACCGACAAACTGTGTGCAGACAAAACAGGAGAAACTGAAACCTGACATCACAGTATTTTGAATAGAAATTAGTCGTTAGACATTGTATTCAATGGTTTTTACTTCTGGAGGTCTAAGAAAACGTTTCTGAACATGTAAAATTATTTAAAAGTGGCAATTTATCACTAATCATTTCCTTTTATTTTTATTTTAAAGTAAGGGGTACAACTGACCCCACCTATGGCCACAACCGACCCCGAGGTCGGTTAAATCAGGGCTGTCAAACATACGACGTGCCAAAGGGTTCAATTTGGCCTGTGGAATACTTTTTAAATATTTTAAAGACATACTATGCAGGATTTCTTAGCCTGTGTTTACAATCAAAGAAGTCTCCTTTAACCCCACCCACTCACACAGAGTAAGTTACCCCACCTAACATAGGAAGCTGAATAGCTAAAGGTAACATCAGTACCATATAATAAGCAACTGTGAGTGATAGTAAGAAGGCAGATTAGATTATAGTTTATTTCCATTATGAACATAATATCGTTGGAACCTTAAATTTGAAAATTTCAGACCCACCAGAAAGTCTTATTGTCACCACCAGTAATGTTACTTACAGGTCCAACAGAAAACAGGCCAACTCTGCACCACTTAATCCCCTTGGCAAACTTCAGGTGACACCAAAGAAAAGCATTTCCAAGGTAAAATCTACTAGCTAACTTGAACAAGCCGTGTCGGTCTTTTTCCTTCGTTGTATGTGGACTTCACCAGCTAGTTGTGCAGCCACACTCAACCCTCCCAACACAAAAAACAGCACACACCCAGACAGAGATCATAGATAAGCCTTAGCATGGATATTTTATAATATTTTCCAGATAAAAATCATCCAGTACATGCCTTTAAATCTAGTACTTCAATGAGCTGTCTTTTTTCTTTGCTGTATCTGGACTTATTTGCTAGCTAGCTCTGCAGCCACATCCACCCGTCTCCACACAGAAAACCACAGCACACCCAGAAAGGTCCCAAACACATTTTGGAATTACAAATACAGGTAAAGGTTCACAAATTTGGCAAAAGTGCATAAAGACAGAGATTGCTAGTGTATCATGGATATGCCTTAGTATGGTTATTTAATAGTATTTTCAAGGTAAAACAATTCCTGCACAGTGGGCTATGCCTTTAACATTGTATTGAGAAGTTCCATATAACAAGGCCTTGCTATGCCTGGTTTGTCCACTTGGGGACATGAGACATGTGACTGTCAAAATGGAGAAAAGTCAACACAGAGTGCCAGGTTTTCCAAGAAAAATGGACCAGTTAATTGACTTATTTCTTCACTGAGATCAATGTAAAACCTTTGTGTTTTATTGTACATGGGAGTATTCATGGAATAGTCTAGGCTATAATATATAGTGTTATTATCTGACTCAGAAATACAACAACTTGCAAGGACAAGGCAATGGAGAGGACAACCAAGCGCTCACACGGGAGAAAACATTATCAAACACGAGTACTAGGTGCTCTTGAATCACAGGGAATCAAAGTAATCTTGAAGAGAAATGTAGATCCAGGCACTCAAAATAGTAAACGAAGGAGATGAATTAAAAAGCCTTTATTTCATCACGACTGTACGAACACAAGCGCCACAAACGCCAACATGTTTCGAGCAGAAACACCTGGTCTTCATCAGGGCATAGTTAATGGCAAACAGGTGACCCCTTATAAAGCCTCAGGGGGCCAACAGGGGGCAGTAACCACTATAATATATAGTGTATCAAAATCAATCAAACACACAGATAGTTAAAACAAAGTAACAATTACAAACAATGAAATGGCAATAACAAAAAAAGGAAGTGGTAATTACAAATATCAGGTGAATCTTTAATACCAGGAATCAATTTGGCTGCTCTTCTTTGAACTTTTCCCAGAGCCTCTTTATATTTCTTGTAGTATGGTCCCCAGTACTGCACACAATACTTTGTAAGTATGGTCTAACAAATGTATTGTATAAGATATAACTTCCTTGTATTTATACTCAATACTTGTTGGGATATACAAAGTAACAATTACAAACAATGAAATGGCAATAACAAAAAAAGGAAGTGGTAATTACAAATATCAGGTGAATCTTTAATACCAGGAATCAATTTGGCTGCTCTTCTTTGAACTTTTCCCAGAGCCTCTTTATATTTCTTGTAGTATGGTCCCCAGTACTGCACACAATACTTTGTAAGTATGGTCTAACAAATGTATTGTATAAGATATAACTTCCTTGTATTTATACTCAATACTTGTTGCTATATATCCCAGCACCCTGTTTCATGTAACTTGGAAAAATTTTGATATCAATACTTTTAATGGCAGGCCTAGATTTGAATGAATGACATACAGACAGTGCTGTGTAGTCTATATATAAATAACTAGCATTTTTTAATGTTGAAAATGTGTTTGTCATCAGAGGCTACATTTAATCCTGAGGTTTGGGTAAAAACTAACATGGTGCATGGTACACCTAGCAGTCTTAATAGCTAGTAAAAGTACGAGGCGCCATTGTGGACAAAAGTCAGTCAAAAAAACGTGAGAGGAAACAAACCATTTTTGAGCGAGAGAGATCCAGTAAGCCAGCGAGAGAAACTGAAACCCCACGAGAGAGATTGAAACCCCGTGAGAGAGGTCTAATGAACAGCGTGTGGTCCAGTGGATAGGGAGCGCGATTGAAAGTGGCTTGCCAGAGATAGGTCCAATGGACAGCACATGTCGTCCAGTGGATAGCGCAAGTGAATGAAACGTAGCAGCCAGTTTGGTAGTTTCAAATCAGCTAGTTAGATAAATACTTAGTATCTTAGTAGAGTTAGAGTATGATCATGTTGACAGTTATTCAGTAATGTTGCTTATTTCCAGTTATCGATAAGGCAACTCAACTCTTTTCTGCATTGTCATAATTCATGTGTAGCCAGATAACCATGTGTAGTGGCTACCACTTCCTGGTTGTTTACAATGTCAGTAATGTTACCATGCTCCCCATAGCTGTACCCAGCTATGAGGTCACCGAGGTCCGTACCTCGGTAAATATATAATATTCAAAAATAAAATTGTAACTGTACAACTGTATAAATAATCAAGAGTTGAAAACGTCTCCTTTGAGAGTCTGCCTGCCAGCTGGGTCACTGTGTGTGTATGTGTATGTGTGAAAGTGGTGAATGTCATGAGCGTGTTAGTGCAGCCCCTCCCACCTCCATGAAACTGACAGGTATCATGCAGAAGCGGCAGGTGGCTATCTCGGCATCGAGTAGGCAGCCTACTGTGTGTGGTAAAGTAACATTAAAAGTTCACCATAACGTTATTGCTAATAAACTTTCATGAGAACATTATCTAGAGCATCAACAACATAGATACAATATGAACACCAGTTACGCCAATGTATGTATTTCACTCATTTTAGTACTGTAGTGTAGGACTCAAGCGATGATGATAGCTAGCTAACATTAGCTAAATATGGACATAACATTAGCAAATGCTCGTTGTCCAATTTCCGTTATATAACATTAGAGGGCTCAAGTTTAGAATTGTGTGCCATTCCATATGCTTGTTGCGTTAGTGTTCTTCCAAACAAAAACCATCTAGGACTCAAGGTTATTGGTGATGGCTTAGTGTGAACAAGCAAACACTAGCCAGCTGTCTTTGCTGTTAGCTAGTGTGTTTGCCTTTTAGCTAGTTAGCTAACTAGCTAGCTATCACCAATAGCCTTTATTGAGTCCTACACTACGGTACTACTAAAAATGAGTGAAATATATACATGAACAGGGAGGAGCAGGGCATAGAGGAACAGAAAACAGAGGAGCAGGACAGCGAGGAACAGGACATAGAGTAACAGGACAGGGAGGAGCAGGATATAGAGGAGCAGGTCAGAGAGGAGAAAACAGAAGAAAACACAGGAGTCACTTCACATCCCTTCCATCCTGTGACAATAAAGAATAAAGTCATTCAGGGTGAGGTACTACAGATGAAGAAAAAACATGTTTGCTCCAAAATAGGTGGGTGGCAACAGAGCAGCATAGCTATCCCCATTGGGCATTGTGCTCATTGCCTCACCTTATTAAGGTTAAGGGTTCAAACTTTGGCTTTCTTACAAAGGGCTAAACTGATTAGAAGAATGCTGTTGGTGAAAAGAGAGGTATCGTCCCAAAGCAGAACTCAACAGCAGGGCATCAAAGAGCACAAAGAGAACCACTTTGTTAGTTTGAAGGCAGAATTTAACTTGGCCCTAAAGCAACATCTGCAGACCACCCCCCAAAATGCAATGCACCTTTGTCCCCAGATTCAGAATGAGTTCATAGAATGCTGTGCAGAGGAAGTCAGAGAGACCCTGATTTTTTTTTTTTTTAACTGTAAATATATATATCTGCTACATCAGTGAGGAGGAAGAAAACACAGACATAAGTGGATTTTTTGTCACCTCTGTGAAGTTGGCACCCCATGTGATCAGAACATGAATAAAAATATTGTCATTTGTTTGTGCTGTGTTTGTGCTGATTTGTGCCTTAAAAATCATAATTTGTGCCGGTATGGTTTTTGATACGTTTCTTTATTTTATGAGCTGTGACGTCACTTCCCACCCCAAGTAACTCCAAATCGCTTCAAAGTAGTCTCGGTCATTTGTTCTACGTTTGTGCTCATTTGTGCCATTGAAAGAAACAAATGTGCTATTTTTATTCTTTAGATATTAAACATTACTTTTTTCACCAGTGACGTCATTTTCTACCCCATCATTGTCCAAATCGTTCCAAAGTAGTCTCGTTTGTTTGTGCTGCATTTGTGCTGGTTTGTGCTGTATTTGTTTTGTTAAGTGCCGTTATGTTTATTTAGATATGAAGCGTCTTACTATTAGCCATGCCGTCATCTTCCACCCCAACAAGCTCCGAATCGGCCCAAAGTGGTGTCATTTGTTTGTGCTGGGTTTGTGCCAATTGTGCCGATTGTTGGGGTGGAAGATGATGTCATGGCTAATAATAAAACGCTTCATATCTAAATAAACAACGGCACACATAAAAAAGGCAGTCAAGTGTCCTGTGGATAGAAAGCTCTAGCTAGCTAGTATGGTCTCAATAATTGTTACTTTATTCACAGGTTTCTAAAGATGTGAGATTTTTTTTTTAGTAGAATCATGTAGAAGACCCGCACTCTGGCATATAAAAATGGGTATAATCCAAACAGGCAGATAAAATGTTCAAAATTCAAGGCAAACAAACGTTCAGCGAATGAATATCAATCTACAACACAAGGTAAAATGTGAACATATCAAACCACGGAATGAGCATAATAAAGATGACAAACCTACAGAAAATATCTTCAGCAATGTAAAAATAATTCTAGGCTTAAGTCTGGGCTTTGTTTGTAAACAAATTACAAACTAAGATTTACTTCCCCTCTTTCACATTCTGTTCTACATTCATGCTCATTTCTTGTGCTGTCGCACTGTTGATACATTGCAACGTTGTATTATTTCTGTCAGTGTCCAGTCTTGTCCTGCTCTGTTGACCCCACCGCCTGGTATTGTCTATAGCCTAGTATTCCAGCTGGGTTATCTGCCTGTATGTTTGACCCCTCCACCTGGTAGGTCCATGGCCTGGTCTTCCAGTTGCTGGTTGCCAAATATAACTTGTGGCATGTGTTGCTTCACCAGTCCTCAGCAGTGGTGAAAGTCCAGGAATACTCAAAATTGCACCATACATGCCTAGATTGTTCAACTCAAACATTCATTGCTCCTGTAACCAAAGTATGAGTTGAAAATATATTCGTTTTAGATTCATTAGTAGATGATACATGACAACTATGCCAAATATGGAGTTTTGCAGCGTCACCATTGTCACTCTGGTCGTTCATTTAACAAGCACCCCCTCCCTGCAGTTTCATCTGCAACTACACCCCCCACCCATGACATAATGGATAATAGTGTCTATCTGGGCATTCATAAAAATATTCTTTCACCACTCAAAAATCATATTCCGTCATAGCAACCAGATAAACCCAACAATAGCCCTAAGATATGCCAACAGAGCAGTGAAAATGCTGCACACTAAATAACGAAATAAACAAACAGTACAATTTTTGTTTTGTCTGACCAGAGAACACTCCTCCAAAAGGCTAGGTTTTCGTCTTGGTGATCAACAGCAAACTTCGTTCTGGGTTTTTTATGATTTTATGAACTGTTTGGCCATAATAATCAGCGCTATGTATGGAGGAAAAAGGGTGAGGCTTTTAATCCAAAGAACACCATCCAAACTGTGAAGCATGCATCATGTTGTGGGGGGTGTTTTGCTGGAAAAGGGACTGGTGCACTTCATAAAATAGTTAGCATCATGAGGAAGGAGGATTATCTAGAAATACTGTAGGAACATCTCAAGACATCAGCTGGAAAGTTAAAACTTAGTTGCTACTGGGTCTTCCAGCAGGACAATGATTCTAAGCACACCTCCAATTAGTTGGCTTAAATGGCTTAAAGACAACAAAGTGAAAATATTGGAGTGGCAATCACAAAGCCCTGACCTGAATCCCATTGAAGATTTGTGGACTGAACTGAAAAAGCGTGTCTGAGCAAGGAGGCCCACAAACCTGACTGCGTTACACCAGTTCTGTCAGGAGGAATGGGAAAAAATTCAGACAAAGTATTGTGAGAAGCTAGTTGAAGACTACCCAAAGTGTTTTATTCAAGTTAAGCAATCTAAAGGTAATGCCACCAAATACTAACAAAGTGTATGTAAACTTTTGACCCACTGAAAATCTGATATAGAAAATAAAAGCTGAAATAAATGTGTCTCTTAGCTATTATATAGAAATGACCTCTTATGGAAATGAAGTACCCTAATTGAATTAACAAAGGAAATATATGGTAACATGAAATCTGTGGAGTTGTGAAAAATTGAGTTTGAATGTATTTAGCCTAGGTTTATGTAAACTTTTGGCCTCAAATGTATGCAATCTCTCAGTATTTCATTACAAACTAAAAACGATCAAATTCAGTTTTGACTTTTTGCCTAGACAATTGCATCTGTGGCACTTTATTTTTTCCAAAATTATGAATATAATCTAATCTAATTTAGTATTGTAATTGGGACAAATGTCTTGCTTCATTAAAGCCATTTTTCAAATCTGTGGTGTTCACATCTGGAGTTATAAAGCTTTAAATAGGGTACCTAAATGGGCAAGGATTGGCCAGATTTGGCATGTGCGCTAAGATAAGTTGTATTGGGTGAGTCGGGACCCACATACAAACGAGGATAGCACACTACATTTACAGCCAAAAAGCCATTGGAAAATGGTTTTTCAGGTGGCTCACAACAATCCGATTGCAGGTCATTTGGGGCAGGATAAGACACAGCCATATAATGGCTCAATTTTATTGGCCAAGAAATACGGGATGACATCCACCGGTGGTGTGCGGAGTGCCCGGAATGTCAAAAAGTAAATCCAGCGGCCATCCCAAAAGCTCCTTTGCATCCACTTCTATTGGTCGAGGTCCCCTTCGAAAGAATTGGCATGGACCTCGTCGGGTCATTAGAACAAAATCCCCTTAGTTTGGGGCTTTATTGTCTGGACATGTGAAGTTTTTAATGAATTCTGTGTGTTGAAAGGGGGTCAGAATGTACAGAAATGAATGTTGTTTTAAGGGCTGAAAGTCAGTGGCTGTTGTGGTTATTTCTATGGGGAACCCTGACTCTCGGTGCTGTATAGGCATCGGCCAAGCCCCGCCAAGGCATAACTTGGCTGGATGGTATACCTGCCATCCCGATATTCACATTGGTCAAAATCTACAACTGTTAGCCTTTGCTAATAATACTAAGCATATCTGTACTGGGGGCTAGCTGATGGCTAATCACTGTTTTAGTCGCAGCTCATTGTGGCCAGCTTTGTCAGAATTCATGCCACTCACAATGGCCAAGAGGTGTCCAAGAGGTTAGCGCTATTCACTAATGAGGATATTTCACATGCTGTAGTACAAGCATCCGTAGGTGGCTGAGTCATGTTTTATTTTTGATGCACCGATTTGCTGTGGAGCTATAACATTGCCAGAATTTTCCTGATGGTGGAATATTATCTTTTCATTGTACACAGATAGGGCATTAGAGCCTACATCGGCATGGCAAATACTTATTCAAATTTACTGTGCACTGATATGTGCTAGATAAATGTAAAATTTCCTGAAACATAATACAGAGAAATGCCATCCCTGGGCATGCAGCAAAAGATTACATACTGTACAGGACAAGAGAAAGTGGCGTTTTATTGAAGTACAGGAGTGTATGATTACATATTTAGGTGTGTGCACCAAAGTGTTATAATCCTTTTGCATTATGCCATTTGTTCATATTCTAACATTTTTAAGGGGGCTCTGGTGAAAAAGTGATACACTTAAATGCATTGTAATGGACAGAAAGCATTTCATTCCTTTTTCTGAGAGGTTTTGGATAGATTTTGGACCTCAAAATATCCATCACCCTATACTGATGAAAAAATAATTATTTCCACTTGTAAAGAATGCAAAACTGAGTTGTATTAGTCAAACCAGTCGTTTGTAATGAAATATATGATTATTTTATATTTTACAGAATTCAGTTTAGCCATTTTGGATAGATTTTGACACTATTTACATTTGGCTTCATAGATCTTTAGTAGGTCTGAATATCACCCTCAGATTTTGCACACTTGCTCACAAGTGTATTTACTGGACATGCATAGTTTGGAATAGCGGGGGGTGCTGGCGCCTATCCCAGCGTAAATTTGGTGAGAGGCAGGAATACACCCTGGACAGTCTGCCAATCCATTGCAGGGCGCATGCACCATTCACTCACGCAGTCATACCTATGGGCAATTTAGAGTTTCCAGTTAGCCTACCTGCATGTCTTTGGACTGTGGGAGGAAACAGGAGGACCCGGAGAGCCATGGGGATACACATGGACATGGAGAGAACATGCAAACTCCACACAGAAAAGCCCGGGCCGGATTCAAACCTAGAGCCTTCTTTCTGTGATGCGACAGTGCTACCCTTAAAGCTGACTCAGTCGTGCTTTTTTTAGCATTATACAGGCCGCCTAAGCAATCCTCAGTATTTCTTCCTGAGTTTTCTGAGCTTATATCCATTGTGCTCACTAGTTATGACAGAATAATTTTAAATGGAGACATGAATATTCATAATAATAATAGTGCTGACTCCAAGGCTATGGAATTTATGAATCTATTAGACAGCTTAGAATTAATTCAACATGTCAGTGAAAACCACCCATCAGCATGGTAATATACTTGGCTTGGTAGTATCGCGAGGGATAAGCATCGACAATGTTTCAGTGTCTGACATTACTGTTTCTGATCATTACTGTGTGTACTTTGATGTTCTGTTAAACATCTCCAGTAACAAAAAAGAAATCAGAATTCAAAAGCGATATTTAGATGGTACAGTAGAACGTAAGTTTTCTAAGCTTGCAAAATCCTTGGATGACTGTACTGATAATTGCTCGATAAATGAGATGGTTGATGCCTTTAATTGCAAGTTAGGTAACATGTTGAATGAAGTCACTCCAGTTAAGGTTAAAAAGAAGCTTTGTGATAAAGCGGCACCATGGATAAATAGCACGATCCGTGAGCTTAAGTGATTATGTAGAAGAGCCGAAAGAAAATGGAGAACAACCAGACTGGAGGTTCATCGGAGCATTCTTAATGAATGCATTAATACATTTAATAATGGCATACGCACTGAAAGAAGAGCCCACTTTTCAAGGGTCATTGCAGAGAATGGCAGCAACTCAACCCAGCTCCTGGTCCAAGCAATGGTTCTATCCCGTCTGGACTACTGCAACTCTCTTCTGGCTGGACTACCGGCATCTGCCACCAGACCCCTGCAACTCATTCAGAATGCTGCGGCTCGTCTGGTCTTCAACCTCCCCAGACACTCCCACGTCAGTCCCCTGCTGCCACCCTCCACTGGCTGCCTGTTATAGCTCGCATCAAAACATTGGTCCTAGCATACCAGGCAGTCAAGGGATCAGCCCCAGCATACCTCCACAAGATATTCAAACCCTACATGCCAGCCAGATCCCTCCGTTCTGCTACCTCAGGACTCCTAGCACCTCCCCCTCTTCGCACCTGCACTTCCAGAACACGTCTCCTGTCTGTTCTGGCCCCACGATGGTGGAATGACCTCCCCGTGGAGGTCAGAACAGCTGAGACACTGACCCATTTCAAACGACGACTGAAGACTCAGTCTCTTCAGGCTGCACCTCTCCCCATCCCTCCCTACCCCCCTGTAAACGACTGTAAGCTTAGGGTTGTAACTAGGCAGCTGTTTCGTAGGTGACTTAGGTGCATTAACTGTCTTAACTACTGCTTGTATTTTTTCCATAGACCACGTTGTTGCTGTTCTCGTTGTGTTAGTGTTAATCAGTTTAACCTTCAGGGTCCAAGTTGAACTATGCGGTTGTTCAGTGCACTTGGACCGGTACTTCTCTCTAGGGGTTTCATCATACTTGTTCCTGGTTATGGTTTGTTGATGTACTACTTTGTTGTACGTCGCTCTGGATAAGAGTGTCTGCCAAATGCCTGTAATGTAATGTAATGTAACTCTAGGGTACTGTTTTCAACTATTTATCGATTACTAAATCCCATGCCAGCCTCTAATCTTCTTAACCAAGCTTCTGCCTCAAAATGTGAGGAATTTGCTAATTTTTTAAATAATAAAATAACAACCATTAGAGCTGGTATTGTTAGAAACACTGGTAACTTAAATGATCTGCCCTGTAACAAGCCAGCCTTGATGAGAAGCTTTACAAGCATTTCTGAGGCAGAGCTCTGTAAGATAGTAGCGCAGAGTAAACCTTCAACATGTCATCTTGACCCTGTTCCTACTGCATTCTTCAAAAATGTTTTTAAGAGTGTCTCCACACCTGCTAAAGATAATATTTAATGATAATTAACACATCTCTGGAGACTGGAATATTTCCCAATGCTTTCAAAACTGCGGCTGTGAAACCCCTATTGAAGAAATCAAAGTTAGATTCAAGTGCCTTAAAGTTACAATCTCGAAGATTTCAGTTTCGTTCTCTTTGGCGGTACCAATGGCGAGAAGCGGTAATTGCAGGTGTGTTTTTGGACCTCACTTCCCATAGATCCAACCGGATCCAACCAGTGTCGCCTGTGTGACGTTATTTAGTTTTCTCCGGCTTGACATCTTTACACAGAAATCAGACCTGGCTCTGCTCCACCTATACCCCGGCTTATATATTGATGAACTTGATGGCAATGTAAATAACCGTAACGTTAAGGTCAGTTAAGGTCAATGATTCGCAAAGAGACAAAACTGTTTTAGAATGTTGCAGAGAAAATTGCAGCGGTGCGAACTGGTTAGTTGCAGAGCCTCTGAAGCCGTTGCCTAGGGTCTCAAAAGACCCACCTTGTCAAATCGCCAATGCAGTTTTAGAACGTTTACAATCAGACATCTTGGAATTTTGCAAGTTGCATCCAGTCTTGTTGTGAATCATTAATCTGAACTGGTCTTTAGTTAGCTACATTGCAACACTGCAACAAGGTAGCATTGCATTCGAGAGACAGTTTGCAAGGTCGGTACCGGTCGGTAGCGTTAGCTAGCGTTTTTTCTAATTGTTAGCTGACATTAGATTGTGTTAATTACATTAGCTAGCTAGCTAACGCAACGTTACCTGATATGAGAGATGGATACTCTGCGCAACGTTGTCTAAACTAATGTTGCCTTTATTGACATGGTCCGGTAGCTAGCGTTAGCTGTGCGAATAGCTAAGTAATTTAGCGTTACATTGTCATCAAATGTAATACGAAATCTACATCAACAAATAATATGACCTCTCATGTTACACAAAAACTTATTAGAGTTCCATAACCCCCCCCCCCCCCACCTTTAATGCTAGGAGACACCGGAAAAAACAGTAGGCCGCTCACACACAAGTGAGTTGAAGAGCAAGCCTGTTGCGTTAGCTCCGCCTACCCTCTCTGGTGGACCAACCACTGATGGGTGATGGAAAACGCGTCACTATCTATGCGCCGCTTCTGATTTTTTTCCGGGAATGTCGCCACAGACATCCAGTTCTTTAATCATGAATTATTATAATAGTAATAATATAAATTAATATAATAATAGGCTCAATCACCATTGTGTTACCCAATTCAGCGATAGATAGTGACTTAACAAACATTTATTTTAATGAAAATCTTCGAGATTATTACTTTAAGTAACTACAGACCTATATCCAACCTATCGTTCATGAGCAAGATACTTGAAAAGGTAGTCTTTAATCACTTAACATCTTTCTAAATGAGAACAGTACTCTAGAGAAGTTCCAGTCAGGTTTTAAATTGAATCACAGTACAGAGACCGCTCTAACTAAAATAGTGAATGATCTTAGACTTAGTGCTGATGCTAACAAGGTTTCAGTTCTTATTCTTTTAGATTTGAATGCAGCTTTTGACATATTTGATCACAATATCCTAATCAATCGTCTTGAAAACTGGGTTGGTCTCTCCGAATGCGCTGGTTCCGAACATACATTACAGGGAGACAATTTTATATTTATCTTGGAGATCACGTGTCAGAAAAATGTAACATATCTTTTGGTGTTGCACAAGGGAGCTGCCTTGGTCCCCTTTTTTTTCATTATGCTTCCTTTAGGTCATGTCATCAGACAGCACAATGTTAATTTCCACAGCTATGCTGATGACACACAATTATACATTGCAGTTGAGCCAAATGATCCGAATGCATTATTCTCCCTGACTACCTGTCTGTCTGCAGTGGATGAGCAATAATTTCTTTAAATGAAACTAAGAAAGACAGAAATACTTTTAGTTGGCCCCAAAGCCAAAAGGGATGCACTCTTTAATAAGTTAGGAAATATGGCTCCCCAGGTTAAAACAGAAGTAACAAGCCTGGGTGTAATTCTAGACTCTGATCTAAGTTTTAAACCTCACATCAACAAGGTGACAAAGATTGCTTTCTTCCATCTAAGAAACATTGCCAAGGTACGGCCATTTCTATCAAGACAGGATTCTGAGAAGTTAGTCCACGCATTTATTTCAAGTAGGTTGGACTATTGTAATTCTCTTTTTACTGGTCTTCCAAAAAAGTCAATTGAAAGATTACAACTAATTCAGAACTCTGCCGCTAGACTTTTAACAAAAACAAGGAAGAGAGAGCATATTACTCCTGTTTTAGCTACACTACACTGGCTCCCTGTATCTTTTAGAATTGATTTTAAAATAGTTTACTTGTATACAAAGCTCTTAATGATTTAGGACCCTCTTACATTTCAGATTCCCCTGCTGTTTTATGTCCCATCACGAGCCCTAAGGTCATCTGCAGGTGGGTTATTAATGGTTTCCATAGTTCACAAAAGAAAATTGGGGATGCCGCTTTTAATCATTATGCCCCTAAACTATGAACACCCTGCCAATTCATATCAGAAAGGCTAGCTCTGTGGACATTTTTAAGCGGCAACTGAAAACATACCTTTTTAATCTAGATTATATCGAGCAGCACTGTTTTTAGCACTGTTTTTATTATTTTTATTTTTAAAAAATTATATTTATATGTTTTTATTTTTGTTTTTACTGATTTCTTTGTCTGCATTTTTAAAAAATTTTATTTCTGTATTCTGTATTTTTATCTTTTCAATTCTTTGTAATTGCTTTGGATGCTGAATGTAAAGCACTTTATGTATGAAAGATGCTATATAAATAAAGCTTATATATTATTATTATTATTTATTATTACCCACTCGCCCCACCGTGACGCCCTGCTTGTGAATCAGAGAATGCAATAAAAAATATATATATTCTGATTGATTCTGAATACATTTGTTTGCTTCTATTTATTGTTTTTTCATAATTTTAACATTTATTTTGTTCCCCTCTTTTTGTAATAATATTTTCATATTTATGGCAGGCACTTAAATTGCTTGAATTTGTAATTCTAAATTGTGTCTGAGTGTGTCTATTTTGTATTCTAGACACAAAAGTATAGAACATTTGTTAATTAAATTATACTTTCTAGTCATGTAATATACATGATTAGATTAACCATATGGACAACAGATGTTTCTACTTAGGATGTGTTGTTTAAAAACCCTGCAAAAAATTTACTTAAAAAATTAACCATTGGCCTCTGTGAATTCCACAGTGCAGGAAGTTCACAGGAAGTGAGAAAGCGTTTGTATGTTTTAGAGGAAGATTGACACACCCAAGCCTACTCCTGCACTGAAATCTTCATGTGGAGAAAACTGATTTTGAGAAATAACACTCCATTTTAAAATATATTTAATATAAGGGTGTCATTGTTGATATCAATTTTTTTTGGGTTTCATGATTTCTTTGAATGTACGCAGTGAATTGTGATCTAATGACTATATGTAACAATTTGTTGAAAATGTCTTGAAAACGTAACAGGGACCCATATCCACGATATATACATAATAGGGGTGTAACAATTCACTAACTTCATGGTTCAGTTGTTTTTGTGTCACAGTTTGGTTCATAGCTTGGTTCTGGTTACAGTACAAAAATGTTTATTGGTGAGAGCATGCTTCAGGAAGCAAAATGGGTTTTGCAGTAAAAACAATTCAATGATAGCTAAAAATAAAAGCCTCTATGCCTCCCAAAGAAAGTCAAAAGGAAGGAACAAAAGACTAAATACTCAAGAAACTGTATATGTCTCAATGGGCAAGATGTACTAAGCCTTTTACAACTAGTTTCGGGCGCACATATGATGCATTCTGCCCCAAAAACATGCGTCATATGTAAGCACAGTATGTCTGCCAACTACATGAGTCATTGGAAGGTGTACTTCTGTCTTTAATGCATCTGCATTTAAGGGAGGATTGCACAAATAATGGTTGGTTACATGCTGCAGTGGGAAATGATTGAAATAACATGGTATAACACTTTAGCAACAACAAGTGCTTGAAGTTTCAACAAAAAAAAAAATCAGTGGGCAGTTGCTGCTAGTAAAAAATACAGGTAAATGCATTGACAGGCTGGTGCTCATTATCTCTTTTATCCATCACGGATGCGTCTAGCTTTTAGCATGCTCTATTTCTAATAACGTAACAGTACGTTATTAGAAATAGAGTATGCTAAAAGTTTATTTCTAAAATTATTATTTTTTTTTTTTAAAGGCAAAAATCATAGAATCTGTAACACCTGTGACTGTGACAAACACCCAGCCACAAATAATTACCATTCTGGGAGAAATAGAAGATGACCTAGAGCAGTGGTGTCAAACTCGTTGCCATGGAGGGCCGTGTGTATGCAGGTTTTCATTCCAGCCTCAGATCTTGATTATATAATTAGTTAAATTATTTGCTGAATTAGGGATGCAGGTTTGTGCACAATGGTGACCCGACGTCTATGGTGACCCGCATTGTCTAAATAAAAATGTTCTTATATTCTGTGCTTCAATGCAGTTAAACGCATATGGCTGAATGAGTAATTGGACTCAATTAAGGCAGCATTAATTGGTTGGAATTAAAACCTGCATACACACGGCCCTCCATGGCAACGAGTTTGACACCACTGCTCTAACTGCACCTCTCTCTCTGCACGTGTTTTACCTGCTAAACCCAGGCCGTCTGTTATCATTGTTGTCTATGTGATTCCAGTCCGCTTTTTGTCAGTCCCGTCATTTAATTAGTTATCCTAATGTTCTTCACCTGGATGTTGTTTGTTACTCCGCCCTCACTCACGTAACCCCTCCTTGATTGTTACCTTCCCCAGTGTATAAATGTCAGTCTTTTCCACCAGCTCCCTGTCAGAACGTTGATCGTATTCACTGTGCCGATGTGTTGTAAGCCTTTTTTTATCGAGATTCCTGAGACACCCTTTCTGTACGACTTCGAGTTTGCCTGCCCCTTTTGTTTGATTGCTTTCTGGTGTGACCTTTGCTTTGTTTTGACTTCTCTTTTGCCTGTTCCTTTGTACCTTCGCCTATCTGATCTCCTGGTTTTTTATTTTTTTGCCCGTTTACGACTATTCTTTTGGAAACTCGATTTTGTACCGTCCTATCTCTGATTACCTGGCTTTGAACTTTGGACTGAATAAAGACAACGTTTTTTGGATTTCCCTGGTCTGCGTTTGGGTCCTTGCACAGAACAACAATTTTCACATTAATGAAAACATCAGTATTTTCAGATGTAATATTTTCACATGTGAAAAGAAAATTGGATCTACATGGGATCATTCCACGAATTAGATTTTCAGATGTGAACTACAATTTTCATCTGTGAAAGTAAAGCATATGACTTAAAATAGCATAGGTTACCTTTTCCCACTCAATTTATAAGTGGGATTACTTTTGATCACACGTACTCTTCATTTTTTTTAATAAGGGGTGTATTATCCTGTGTGTGAGTTGTTTCCACCAGGTGCCACCATTTCCCCAATCTTAGTGTGCCATTTTAGTTTGATCAGTCTCACTTGAGTTTTATTGGTTTATGCAGCATACCTGGTTTTCTGTGTACTGTTTTCTGTAAGTTCCATGTTTCCTCTTTCAGTGCTTGGTCTTCATCTTTGCTTGCATGTCTACCTCAGCTGATAGCCACTCCATGTCTAGTTTATTCTTAGTTGACTCCTATTGTGTGGCTCAGTAAGAAGGCAGATTTGATTACAGCTTAATTTCATGTTGAATGTAATGGTGGTTTTATTTCTGGAACTCTAACGTTGAAAATGTCAGACCCTTGGGAAAGTCCTTATTGTTGCCAGCTTCACTCTGCCAGTAAGGTCCAACAGAAAACAAGCTAACACTGTGTTGCTTTTAATCCCCTTGGCTAACTTCAGCTGGCACCACAGAGGAAAAGCAGTTCCAAGGTTAACTCTAGTACTTGAATGAGCCATGTCGGGTTGTCTTTTTGCTTCGCTGTATCTGGACTTCTTCACTAACTAGCTTTACTGCCACACCCACCCCTCCCCACACAGAAAACAATGCCACAACCAGAAACATCCCAAACACATTTTAGAATAAATACAGATGAAGGTGCACAAATTTGGCGAAAGTGCATAAAAACAGAGTCTGCCAGTACATCATACATATGCCTTAGTGTGCATGACTGCTTTTACCTTGAAAATATTATAAAATCCTGCACAGTATAGTTTTTAAGTCAAACAGTCTTTGTTTTACTTACAGTGAGCTCCATAAAAATTCAAAAGATTTTTTTTTTTTTGGTTCTGTGTTCCACAATTGTAATCAAACTCTTCACATTCCATTAAAGTGAAATTTTATTTTTATACACTTAAGTATTTATACACTTTGTTTCATCAAAGAAATTATAGAAATTATAGCACTATACACAGCCCCATTTCATGTCACCATGTTAAATCCTTTGCATGCAATGACTGCTTGAAGTCTGTGACCCATAGACATCACCAGGTGCTGTATATCTTCTTTGGTGCTCTGCCAGTCCTGTACGGCAGCCGTCTTCAGCGCCTGCTTGTTTTAGAGGCAAATTGCCTTTTCTTTTCACCATATGAAATGCATGTTCAATTGGACTCAACAGGTGAATGACTTGGCAGTAAACAATTTTGCAGATTTTGGCTTTGAAAAAAAAACTTTTTTTTGAAAAAGTTTTGAAAAACTCCTTTGTTGCTTTAGCAGTATGTTTTGGATCATTGTCTTACTGCCATCCAAAGACTTTGGATGCATTTGTTTGAACTTGAGCAAATGAGATGATTTTTTTACACTTCAGAATTCCTTCTGCTGCTGCATCATCAATGAAGACAAATGAGCCAGTACTGGCAGCACTACTTGCCCAAACCATACCACCCCCACCACAGATAAGGGGGATGGTTGCTTTGGATCTTGGGCACTTCCTTTTGCCTCCACACTTTGCTCTGAATCTTGGTCTCATCTGTCCACAAGACCTTTTTCCTCTGCATCCTGTGGGAAACCCAGAGGTGGTGGTCTCTTTGAATGTGCAGAAAGCTTTAGATTGAGTTGAGTGGCTACATTTATTCACAATTCTTTGGTCCAAAGCTCATCTCATTGTTCCATCTGTTATACAAATCACCAAAAGCATCAGTAATTACAAATAAATTGCGCTCTCAGTCATTTCCATTGTCAAGAGCTAAACGGCAGGGTTGTCCTCTTAGCCCGCTTTTTGCCTCAGCTGTTGAACCCCTTTCTATTATGCTTAAAACCTCACAGTGCTTTAAAGGAATCATTTAGACAGGGTGCTGAATGCAAGGTATCTCTATGTGCAGATTACCTTCTATTTTATATATTGTACCCTGTGCCATGCACCCATGACATTGAAGGCGTATTACACTGGTTTGGCAATTTTTTGGGATATAAATTGAACTTTTCCATTACATTACATTACAGGCATTTAGCAGACGCTCTTATCCAGAGCGACTTACACAACTTTGTACACAGCATTTACATTGTATCCATTTATACAGCTGGATAGATACTGAAGCAATGTGGGTTAAGTATCTTGCTCAAGGGTACAACGGCAGTGTCCTTACCCGGGAATCGAACCTGCGACCTTTCGGTTACGAGCCCAGTTCCTTACCCACTGTGCTACACTCCGTCCCGTTCCAAAAGTGAAAACAGACTTAAAAACAGACTTACCCTTCCCTACCTCTAAAACGTTATTCAAATATTTGGTAATTAACATTACTCATACATTTCAGGATATGTACAAAGCAAATTTTGGTCCCCTCATAAATTATCTCAAGGCAGACTTCATCAAAAAAGCAGGTAGGATCACATGTTTTAAAATTAGCATAATTGCCAAGGTTTTTATGTCTGTATTCTGGTTTTCCTTCCTACATAATTTTTTCAACACATAGATAATCTGATATTATCATTTTCATATTATCATCAAGAATCGCATAATCCAAAAGGAGTTTCTTCAGAGACATAGCACAGAGGGGGAACTGGCACTGCCCAACCTAATGTATTATTATTAGGCTACAAACTCTCAAAAAATAGTGTACTGGATACAGACCCCAAACTCAAATTGGTGTAAACTGGAAGCAAACTGTTGCTTCTCAACATCTCTTTCCGCCCTGTTATTGCCAAAATACCTCTGCGATATCAACTCTCAGGATTTGGTCTCAGTTCGGGCATAATTTCAAACTGACATTTTTAAAAATCTATGGTCCTATATGTAATAATCACATCTTTCCCCCAGCAAAACTACATGCTGGCATCACTTGCTGGCAAAAAGCAGGTGTAAGGACCGGGTGCCATTTTGGTGCAATGATGTCACATCATGATCACAGGATCACAGATACTGATCACATGGACTGGGTACTTCCTGTTGCTGCCTGTAAAATGTGCCTTTTTGTCTCTCCTTGTCCCTTCTGCTTTTTGCTGCTGAACTGAACATAGGACAAGGACATAGGCCTAATGAAAGCTAAGCAGGGCTCCAGACAAACGTTTTACATTGGTTGCACTGGTGTGCCTAACTTTTTTCATTTAGGTGCACCAGCACATAATTTAGGTGCACCCAAAATTTTTCACCGTGCCTTTTGGCGCCGCAATAATACATTTTAAGCGTTACCTTTTTTGTCAGTTCCAATACACATTGGTAATTTCTTAACACATTATGTAAATGATAGTAAACAGGAATAAAGGTGCAGATAAATGTTTTTTCTTTATTTAAATCACAGCACAAACAAGAAATCGCAATAACCTCAACTGTTTAAAAAATAAACTTAAAAAGTACTGATATTTAAAGTGCTTGACAAACTCAAATAAATAGATCAAACGCAAATAACTCAAACAATAGTGTGCACTGCTCCCGAAGGAGTACAGGGCGCGGTTTCACGTACGCCTTATTTTTTTCCCCACCCGCATTCAGCGAAGAAGAATATCAGAGTCAGAGCCAATCCGAGGCAGAATAGGGGTGGATCTTTGCAGAATTAGGGTGGGGAAAAACACTACACACATACACACACTGTACTACGACGAAGTATTACGGCCACTTTGAGGGGTAAAAATTCTTATATTTCGAGAATAAGGTCGTAATATTACGAGAATAAAGTCGCAATTTAATGAGAATAAAGTCATAATATTTCAAGAAGAAAGTCATAATATTTTGAGAATAAAGTCGTAATTTTACGGAAAATAATTAGCAACCAACACAACGGGCGAGAGGACAGTCTAATGGCAGCCTGAGCCTGCAATTTCCTCCAAGTCCGTGTGGTTCTTTCTTCGGAATAGACACAGTTTCTTGCACAATCTTTTCAATGTCCTGATAGCCTACTTAATGATAAGCCAAAAGATTTAGTATTTCGTTATTTGTGAAACCTATACTAAAATATAACTTCACAAGATGCTCCACCTTCCTCATTTTAACGCAGGCGGTGGGCTGCTCTTCTGATATTTCCCCTCTAAAATAACACGTAGCCTAAAATCACGACTTTATTCTCGTAATATTATGACTTTTTTTCTCGTAAAATTACGACTTTATTCTCATAATATTATGACTTTTTTCTCGCAAAATTACAACTTTATTCTCGTAATATTATGACCTTATTCCCGAAATCTCAGAATTTTCCTCTGTGGCCATAATACTCCGTCATAACACAGAGAGACAGAACTGCTAAATGTAAGGCGCACCGGTGCGACCAATGCAAATGTTTAGTCGCACTTGACAGATTTTTGGTCGCACTCTGGAGCCTTGCTAATGCCTGCCTGTAAAGGAACACATGGAGAGATGCACTGGCTCTCTCGGGTTATAGCAACGACCGGTGATTATAACTAAAAGTAAACGTTTTAGCTGTATTGCAAGTAAGCTAATGAAAATGATCCATTCAAGGGATCAATTTGTTTACCAACTTTACATTTGCTATCGTTCTGCAACATAGCAACTAGTTGAACGTGTGTAGTCCATGTAGCCTACTTTCCTGCCACGGAAAGCAAAAGTGCAATTCCAGCTCCAGGACAAAGAGAACCAGGACGAGGACCAGGTTTTCTACAGCGCAACCGATTTACAGCAGATGCCTATGTCAAGAGTTTACTTGGACAAGCATGCAACATACGGAACCATCTGCACTCAAGCAGTAAGACTGACAAACATCCAGGTACCAACTAGCTTAGGAAACTTCTGTTTGTTCTTAGCTTTTAAGGAACTGTATCATTGATTCTTTGTAATGTTGTGTGAAGATTATATCACGTCTCTTGCTAATTAGCTACAGCCGCCTAGCCCCCATAGCTAACGTATACTCTTACTAACATTAGCTTACAGTCTGTCTTTCTTTTATATATAGTCTCGTACATTTAGAATTCAATGGTACGCTGAAATTAGCTGGACGTAGCTAACTTCAGTAGCCTTTTATCCACGCCGTTCCCCTGAATTCCAGGCCAGCTTTTAGCAGCACATGCTAAACTGATTCATAAATTCGCTCCAACAGAGGAGCTTTTGTTCCCTGCCCCACATATGCTGGTGAACACACACGACTAGACATGCGCAGAACAGTCTAGTACTGCATTTATTTCATTTTCTGTTCGGTCTTTAATGATTTTAGTTTGATTGATTGTTGTTTGTTTAATAAATTCTATTTCATTAAACCATCCGTCTGATTATTATTCGGATAAATGCTTGAGCCTACCACCTCAAAGAACTTACCAAGTTATATAATTGGTTATTGTTTTAATATATAATATTGAAATTCATAATTGTGATTTAATTAATTTTATGATAGTGATTAACTGTGCTGATTATACTTTGTGAGGATTATTTGTCCTTACTGATCTACAATTTGTAGAGGTGTTTTTTCCTAAACAGACCTGACTAGATTTAAAGATCTTTAGAAAAAAAAGTAACTGTAAATGCCTGATGATGTTTAAATTTTTCCTGTAATAAAACATATTTATTATAGGTAGTTCTTATCAAACGGTTACCTGGCCATTCTTTTTTTTAAACTAGTGGTTTTTTTCATACTCCTTCAGGAAAGGTAAAAAAGGTGGGTACAGTAACCATCTTCTCAGTGCCACTTGGTTTAAAAGACATTACATTTGATGAATACACATCTTTTGAATATCAATTTTTAGCAGCCCTCCTATATTGTTTATGATAGTTTATAGGCCACCCAAGGATGCTCTTCTTTTATTTCATATTTTTCAGAAGTACTCTCAATATATATAATTATGACAGAATTATTATTTTAGGTGATTTTAACTTGCACGTGGACAATGAATCAGACTCTTTTGCTTTGGAATTTTAAAATTTGTTGAACTGTATGAATTTTATCCAACATTACGTTACTCAGCCTACTCATAACACAGGCCACATGTCAGATCTTGTAATAACCCACGGCCTGTCTGCTAATATCTCTTCAGTTGTGGATGTAGGCATCTATGATCATTTCTGTGTCTTTTTTTACTGTCAATGGTTTTATACAATGGGATATTCCAGAACGAACTGTCAGGAAGCACTATCTTACTACTGAAGTGGCTGCAACTTTTATTGATCTTTTACGTGACACTCCTGCAGACATTTTACCCTCTTCTTGTGATTTTATTGTAGATAGTTTTAACAGTAAATTAAGGTCAACCCTTGACACAGTGGCCCCACTAAAACTGGAAAAGATTACTTCTAATCTGACACCTGCCTGGAGAAACGAGGAAACTAATCGATTAAAGAGAAATTGTCGAACAGCAGAAAGAAGATGGAGAAAGAATAAATTAATGGTTAACTATCAAATTTTCTGTGAACAACTGACTATTTATAAGGCAATTAAACATGCAATACAAGCACACTTTTCAAAATTGATAAGCGATAACCGGAATAACCCCAAAATCCTCTTTTCAACCATTGACCGTGTAATTAACCCTGTTTTTAGGAAGTTTAGCAGTATGTTTACCAACTCCAAATGTGAAGAATTTGCAATCCACTTCAGAGATAAAATAGAAACTATTAGATCAAATTTATGTCAATGTCAGCCTATGAACCTTAATACCCCAGAACTCTTGTTTTTATGTGAGGAAACGCTGGAGAGATTTGTCCTGGTTGATGCTGCGATGCTTGGAAAAGTTATTTCCCAATTAAAACCCGCAACCTGCTTTTTAGACCCCATTCCCACATCCTTTTTTAAAACGGGTTATAGCTTTTTTAATGAAGATTTACTTAACAATAGCCGCGTTTCCACCGCAGGAACTATACCCCGGAACTAGGAACCTTTTGAGGAACTCAGTGCGTTTCCACCGCAGGAACTAGGGTCTAAATTTAGTTCTGGGGGCTTTGTTTTACCCCCCAAAACGTTCCTGCTCGGGGGGTAGTACTTTCCGAAAGTACAGGAACCTTTTGGGTGGAGCTTGCAGCGCTGAACATTTCTGATTGGTCGAGTACTCGTAGCATTTGTGTTGTATTTATTTTCCGCCATTACCCGCCATGTTTGAAAATATGCAGCGGTAAACCAATTTATTTTCATAATAACTTCAAATCAAACGTGTATGTTATGCGGCGCAGTAGCCTACTTTTGGTTATAGCCTGTCAACGTCTTGGAATTATAACGTGTGCTCTTCTGTTCTTTTCTTGCTTTAGTATTCGTTTTATACAATGCTAAGCATTCGTTCTGGGACAGCATATTACGTAGGCTACCAAAACATTCAAACGGATTAATTCGGTTGCTGAATATTTTCTTCCGGATTTTCTTTGTTAGCCCGTTGTAATTGACTCAAAACGTTTGATACAGTTATGTGAGGTATGCGGTAGTTCTGCATAATTAACATTGGTGATACAGTACAAGCAAACTGGAAATCACCTTCCGCACTTTTTATCCGGGTAAAATAACAGGTTAATTCTAGTAATCTTCCCTTTATCTTTTTCAGACTGCCGTAATTTTACTCAATTTTACTGCCATTTTTCAATTCCACGAAAAGACCAGGAAGACTATGGACTCATTTATGGTGCATGGTTCGCATCTGGAGGGCACACTTCGCTGCTCGGCTAGCAGTAACTTCGAAGGAAAGCAAACGGTGGCTGTACCACTGCTAATTTACATTTTCACGCAAGTCCGAGTTTTCGTTCTATTCTTGTCATTTTGCGATTAGCCTATATGGAATTGACGATGAGAAAGTAATAAAACAGCAAATTGTTTACAACGTGTGCATGTTTTCTGCTGTTAATGAATGTGTTTGAGAGGATATATGAAAATCAATAAATACAAAAGTAACCATATATAGTCATTGTTGGTAACCCGTTGTATATAAGTGGAATAAACCCCTCCGGGCTGTCCTGGTTATTAGAAAATAATGTAGGCTACGTCGGTGGTAGTATGGGGTTACAGAAGAAATCATATGACAGATGGACCGACGACAACGTCAGTGGGCTAATTTGCCTAATCTTCGCGGTACTTTAGACCCCGGTGGAAACGCAGACAACCATTGGCTGAAGGAACCTTTTAGTTCCTGGTAAAGTAGTTCCTGGGACTGAAAGTTCCGGGTAATTTTGGTGGAAACGCGGCTATTGTAAACTGTTCTCTTCAGATGGGTGTCTTCCCTACTGCTCGAAAGACCGCCATTGTTAAACCTCTGCTGAAGTGAAACGATTTAGATGTCTCACTCCTTAACCCCTTAGCGCACAAGTCTTGCCAATCCTTGCCCATTTAGGGGGCACCCTATTTAAAGCTTTATAACTCCAGATGTGAACACCACAGATACTTGAAAAATGGCTTAAATGAAGCAAGACATTTGTACAATGTACAATACTAACGCAGATTAGTTTATAATAAAGTGCCACAAACGCAATTGTTTTGACAAAAAATCAAAAATGCACTTTTTAAGTTTGCAATGAAATGCTGAGAGATTGCATATATACAGCAGGTTAAAGTATACATGTGCTAGATCAAAAACTTCTTGACCACAAGTTCATAAAATCTAATGGTGGATATGTAGAATACATATATATCTACTATAGATGTATGAAGCAAAAACTAAGCAGTGTACCCAGCATCTCCAAATCTATCCAAAATGTATAAATTATGCATTGCTGTAAATCACAACATATTCACATATTTCACTACAAATCAACTGTTTTGACTCAAGAAAATCACTGTTGCATAATTTTCAAGTGGGAATTACAAGCTCTCAGTCAGTACAGTTGTCCAAAATCTCTCCAAAATTGAATAAAATGCTTTTTGTTTATTATAAAGCATATAAATGAGCCCCTTATGAAGGTTTAAGATGAAACATTAGATTAAAAAATAATGCAAAAATATTGTCACACAATGCGGTACGGTACCTAAATGTGCAATAATAAACTCTTGTATGTATTTCTACACTCTGTGCTCTCGTATGTTTTCTTGCATGGGGTTGGGACAACATGAAAACAATTTTCAACCGTCCACCACGTTTTGGCAATGTTCCAATTCTTACGTCATCACTGTTGCATGCTTCACAAACACTACAGCCCTAACTAACGCTTACACTACAGTGTGAAATATCCTCATTATAAAATACCACTAACCTATTTAAAGACACTCAATTTCAAAAATAACGTATATAACCAAAGTATTTTGAGAAGTAATACTTCCATAGCAATTAATGAAACCTTATCTATGTTCAGTAGATGGAGACCGAGACAGTAAATGAATGATACTGTTCTATTTGCTTCTGTTTTGCTCCAGAAAACGATGTCAGCTAGGTCTGTCAGCAAACATATGGCTTAGCTATGCTCAGAAGTCCTCAATAATAATAGTATTTTCAAAGAATTTACAAAAAATCGTTGACAACGTTTTGTTAGCAGCGTCTTTGTTTTACTGCTACCACAGAGAATGTGTAATTGAATGCGATGATAAGAACATTTTTGGTTACGCGGATCTATAAAACGCTATTCCAAAAGCAGAATTAGACATGTTATACATCGTTAGAAAGCTTATACACTCATCTACTGAATAAATGAATTGTCAATCAATCCAGACTGTACTAAAAAGGGCGACGATGCCATAAACAACAGGTGTGGTATTACGCACAGCTATTTTGGAAGATACCCAGGCGTCATAAACGCGCCTGTATTTCCCGAACGGATTGTCCAAGACAATATATGACCACGCAGTCTCAAAAGGGACATCTCTACACGTAAAACCAACAGTAAGGTTGTATATTTATTTAATATTTAGTCCCAGATATTGACTGTAGAATGACATGGTATCATTTTTAAAAACTTTTTCTCGTTTATTTCGTTATTCTGTGAGCAGCGTTTTCACTGCTGTATTAGGCATACCTTAGGGCTATTGTCGGGTTTATCTTGTTGCTATGACGGAATATGATTTTTTAGTGGTGAAAGAATATTTTTATGAATGCCAAGATAGACATTATTGTCCATTATGTCAAAGGTGGGGGGTGTTTTGTAGATGAGACTGCAGGATGGGGGTGCGTGTTAAATGAACGACCAGAGCGACAATGGTGGGGCTGCGAAACAAGTATTTGGCATACTTGTGTATCGTCTACTAATGAAACTAAAACAACGCTTTTCTGTTTTTAACTCATACTTTGGTTGCAGTAGCACGGAATGTCTGAGTTTAGTAATCTCGGCACGCCGGCGTGCCGACCACCAGGGGCTTTGCGCTAAGAGGTTAATAACTACAGACCAGTGTCCAGTCTTTCATTTTTAAGTAAAATTTTAGAGAAGCTTGTTTTTAATCAGCTAAATGATTTTATGAACTCCTATGATATTTTTGAAAAATACCAATCTTGTTTTCGGGCCAATCATAGCACTGAGACAGCACTAGTCAAGGTTGTAAATGACCTCAGGTCCAATATGGATATGAAAAAACATTCTATATTAGTACTACTTGACTTAAGCGCTGCCTTTGGTATGATAGATCACTCAAGTATTCTAGGTAGACTTCACAGTCTGATTGGCCTCTCTGGTACTGGATCAAGTCTTATCTTACCGATAGATAATGTTTTGTAAGCATGGATGAATGTTCATCTAAAAGCTATAAAATTAATTGTGGTGTTCCCCAAGGGTCAATTTTAGGTCCTACACTTTTTAACCTTTACATGCTGCCACTTGGAAATGTCATCAGGAGGCACGGCATAAATTTCCATAGTTATGCTGATGACACACAGCTTTATATTGCTGTGTCTCCTGATGATTCAGGGCCAATAGATGCCCTTTTTAACTGTATTTCAGATATCAAGTTATGGATGGCAGAGAATTTTCTACAGCTGAACCAGGACAAAACTGAAATCTTGGTTATTGCTACTGAAGCTCAGAGAGACAAACTCAATGTGAAAAAGAATACAGCTCAATTACAATTACTGCAAAACTCAGCTGCATGTGTGTTGACTAGGACCAGAAAGACAGCACACATTACACCCATTTTAAAGTCTCTGCACTGGCTACCTGTTTGCTTCAGAATTGATTTTACTGTCTTTTTATTGGTTTATAAAGCTCTTAATGGTCTTGGTCCCATCTGTTTGCTTTTAGCTTATGAACCCTCTAGAACCCTCAGGTCTTCTGATAGTGGCCTTTTAATCATCCCTAAAGTCAGAACAAAAACCCACGGTGAGGCATCCTTTTATTACTATGGTCCACACCTCTGGAACAGCCTTCCTGAAGACCTGAGGACAGCAGAGAATGTTGATATTTTTAAAAGTAAACTCAAGACCTACCTTTTTACTCTGGCTTTTAATTGAGTTTTATTCATTTATCTGTTTTTTTGATAGCATTTCCTCAGTTTCTGTTTCATTGAATGCTGTTATTATTATCGCTTTGAGTATGGAATGGGGGGGGGGGGGGGGGTAGGGGGGGTTTGTATAGTGTGAAGCACTTTGTGTTACATTTTACTTGTTTGAAAAGTACTATACAAATAAAGTCTGATTGATTGATTGATTATGGTGCCTTGAAATGGGGGGAACATTTTTAAAAAGTGGTTGTAATTTTTGCATAGTGAAACCAAAATGTATAAACATACTCATTAATAAAAGCTGAGAATCTGCACTTTGATCACAAGTGAATTGTTTGATTACTTATCAAAAATTGTGGAGTACAGAGCCAAATCAAAAAGCAGTATGTCTTTGTCCCAAACATTATGGTGCTGTATGTATGTCTATTTTGTTTGAATATGAGTAACAATTTTGTAAGCTCAGTTATTTTGATAGCTGTTTAGTTTCATGTTGAAAATATATAACCTACTGCTAGGGTAGGTCATGTAGCAAAAAAAATCTGAGTTTGCTGTGTGTGTGTGTCTGTGTGCGTGTGTGTGCGCGTACGTGTGCATCTGGATGGGGAAGGGTTGTTTGGAAGGCAGGCACCGGGGGAAGAAATTACCAGTGCCTATGAGTGCATCTTGCAGTGAACCCCCTGAGGTTATGCCGGTGTAGGCTTCTCTCCATTTTAGTCTTTGACACATTTATGCCTACATCCTGAAGAGTGTTCTTGATCAATTCCACACTTGAAAAACGTAGGTTTGAAAAACCAATGCCTTCTTGCTTTATTGCTTCAAATGAATCATGGACGCTTCAAATATTTTGGCTATGTGCTCAAATTATTCAGATTTTTCCACACCATGGTGGCCTGCTTTACTGTTATTCATACTTCCCTGGCCCTCATGTTGAGAGACAACAGCAACAGAGCCAAAATGCAAATTCAATATTTAGAATTAACTCAAGGCCATTTGTTAGGCTTCTTGTGCATTAAATAATGTTGCAACAATGCACAGCTGGTCAAGAATCACCTGTATAGCCAATTGTGCAATTACTTTTGCTCCCCAATAACTGGGGGCTATGTATAAAAATGGCTGCTACTCCTACATGGTTCACTGGATATTGATGTGAATACCAGCAACTTAAACCTGACAGTCTGCATTTTAACCTCATATTCTATTGTTTCTTTTCAAATCCAGTGTTCTGGAATACTGTACAGAGCCAAAACAAGAAATAATTGCGTCATGCTGCAACAACAACACACAGCTGACCAAGAATCAGCTGAATAGCCAATTGTGCAATTACTTTTGGTCCCCAAGAATGGGGGGCTATGTATAAAAATGGCTGCTATTCCTACATGGTTCACTGGATATTGATGTGAATACTAGCAACTTAAATCTGACAGTCTGAACTTTAACATCACATTCTATTGTTTCCTTTTCAAATCCAGTATCCTGGAGTACTGTTGTTGTAGTCTGTATTAGTATCTGTTTGCTGTTAGTGTTTATTTTATGTTTCTGTAAGTTTATTATTTTTCACATCCTCTGTCCCAGTATTTTCATTCTCCCGGTCACTTGTCTGCCCACTGCCGTCTCGGTGTTCCCTGAGCTGCTTCACGCCCCTTTATTTGCGTGATTTCACTATTCGGGTGGTTCCGAGTTTTCGTGGTTTCCCCCCTTCTTTCCAGTCTTGTTTTACTTACTTCCTGCTTATATCTAGTTTTACTCATTTCTACTAATCCTTACTAACTTATAGATTGTAAAGTACTAACCTCATTAATATACCAACATGTTAATATTACTAATGGATTAACAAACACTAGTTTTGGGTTTTTGAAAGTTTAAATCACTGTACTAATACATTAACCATTCTCCCCTTTTCCATGCTGTGCTGTAGCTCCGCCCCTTTTCTTTCTAGTCTGCCCTAACACTGAGTTCTGCAATTTCCTGCACCTGTCTCTTGCTCTAACTGCACCTCTCTCTCTCTGCACGTGTTTTACCTGCTAAACCCAGGCCGTCTGTTATCATTGTTGTCTATGTGATTCCAGTCTGCGTTTTGTCAGTCCCCTGTCATTTAATTAGTTATCCTAATGTTCTTCACCTGGATGTTGTTTGTTACTCCACCATCACTCACGTAACCCCTCCTTGATTGTTACCTTCCCCAGTGTATAAATGTCAGTCTTTTCCACCAGCTCCCTGTCAGAACGTTGATTGTATTCACTGTGCCGATGTGTTGTAAGCCTTTGTTTATCGAGATTCCTGAGACGCCTTTTCCGTATGACTTTGAGTTTGCCTGCCCCTTTTGTTTGATTGCGTACTGGTTTGACCTTCGCTTTGTTTTGATTTCTCTTTTGCCTGTTCCTTTGTACCTTCGCCTATCTGATCTCCTGGTTTTTGATGTTTTGCCCGTTTACCACTATTCTTTTGGAAACTCGATTTTGTACCGTCCTATCTCTGATTACCTGGCTTTGAACTTTGGGCTGAATAAAGACAACCTTTTTTTGGATTTCCCTGGTTTGCGTTTGGGTCCTTGCACAGAACATAACTGTACAGAGACAGTACAAAAAAGTGTCTCTCAAGAACTTATGGACTGCGCTGTAAATGGATAATTTCTAACACAGTTGCCACTTGTTTAATGGGCTACTTTTTCAAATGATCCTAATTTATAAATCCAAAACCCAGACTTACCTGAACATAGGAAGGTTTTACTGTTTCTTTTAAGCTGTTTTTTTTTTTATCTTATCAGATATTTTTCAGCTTCAAAGTGACTATTTTATATGAAGGTCTACTAATTTGTAATTCCTCATTATGAAGAGGAAAGGAAGAGGAAATGAAGAGCTTTAAAATGATAATGTTGTAAGGCCACTCAGCAAGGTGTTCATATCTTTCCACTTCACATTTTTCACAAGTGGGGGAAATAGACAAATTATTGTTTGATGAGCTTTAACTGTGAGAAAATCAAGGAGACCTTAATCCAATGATATTAAAGGTGATAAAAAGTTTCACAAATTCCCTTGGGTTTCAATCAGACAATCAATTTTTCTTTGTATAGTGGCTTTAACAAAAGAGCTTTATCACAAGCAGCTTTACAGAGAACCCCAGCCCCCAAAGAGTAAGCCTAGGGCAACAGTGGCAAGGAAAAAACTCCCTGACTGATAACAGGAAGAAACCTTGAGCAGAACCAGACTCAGGGGGAACCCGAAATGGGCTTGAAAACAGATTAATTATAATACATAAACAGCCAATCCAGTAATTTAATTAAGTCCAAGCAAAGGTGACTCCGTCACAATTTCTTTTTTTTTTCAAGGTTTATTTCCTACATCAGCAGCATATGTTAATTCAAAGTTACAGGTGACAGAGGTGACAGAGTGTTAAAAACTCAAGCCAAATTTTCACAAAGACGAGCTAGAGGTGCTTGTGCAGGAAGTGGGCACTCCATTCTATATTTTGCACACCTTACACCTGAACCATGTCCACAAATGTGGGTCAAAATTGCAGACGAGATGGAAAGTAGACAGCCTGAAACATAATTGGATAAACTTGTGGACAACCAATAAAATAAGTTGGTCAGCCACAATAAATTAGTGGGCAGAACTGGTGTCCCACCCATACATACATGCATTAGTGTATACACTTCATGGCTCCTACTTTTGGTTGAATGTATTATTAGGGGTCCAAGCAGTGAAGCTGGTGGAACCCTATTGTATCTGTTAGGATTATTAGGGGTCCAAGCAGCGAAGCTGGTGGAACCCTATTGTATCTGTTAGGATTATTATTAGGGGTCCAAGCAGCGGAGCTGGTGGAACCCTATTGTATCTGTTCCGATTATTATTAGGGGTCCAAGCAGCGAAGCTGGTGGAACCCTATTGTATCTGTTAGGATTATTATTATTATTATTAGGGGTCCAAGCAGCGAAGCTGGTGGAACCCTATTGTATCTGTTCGGATTATTAGGGGTCCAAGCAGCGAAGCTGGTGGAACCCTATTGTTTTTGTTAGGATTATTCTTATTATTTTTCTCCGCTAAAAGTGTCTGAGGCTCAGCAACCATAAGTCCTAGAGCAACCAAATTTGGCAGGTGGGTTTCTATGGCCTCCCACTACTCAGGCACTAAAAATCACCTATGTCGGCCAGATGGTGGCGCTATAACAAAGGGTCATGCGTAAAAGGCCATAACTCCCACACCATAAGTTAGATCAACACAAAACTTCATCGACCTATGCATTTGAACGTGCTCTACAACTTTGTCATTGGCAACACCTATGTCCGCCATATTGTTTGCCCGTCATTTAGACTGTTTCGTTGGGGCGTGGAAGCTTTCTCCACTAAAATGTCTGAGGCTCAGCAACCATAGGTTGTAGACCAGCCAAATTTGGCAGGTGGGTTCCTATGGCCCCCCACTACTCAGGCATTAAAAATCACCTATGTCAGCCAGATGGTGGCGCTATAACAGAGGGTCATGTTTAAAAGGTCATAACTCCCACACTGTTAGTCAGAACAACACAAAACTTCATCGACCGATGCATCTGTATGTGCTCTACAACTTTGCTTTTGAGAGCACCTATGTCCGCCATATGGTTTGCCCGCCATTTGGACTTTTTCATTAGGTGGGGTGCAGAAGAGCTGGAGCTCCAAATCTAAGTGCTACGACATCTAGTAAGCTTCTTTACGGCAAGCGACATCCATGACGACGCAAGTAATCCGACACCATAGGTCTAGTTTTTAGCAGTGAGGGGAGGGTCTGAGCGTCGCGGAAGCAATGGAAGACAGTTCTTGAGCCTGCATCCATTTGAAGACAGTATCAGGTGAGTTCGTTTAGTCTTTGAATCTGTCATTATGCTGAGAAACAGCTAAACCATTTTATTTATAGTTCTGAGTTTCTGTGCAAACGCGCGAAAACACGCTGGTATAATGAAACAATGACGGTAGCCTAATACATATATAGTCCGCTTCGTTCCGTTGCTACCATAACATAACGACCTACAGCTTTTTCTCGCTGCAATTACTAATATTGAATATAAACAAAAGACGCAATTTATGCTGTAAATCGTATTCTCAATTTAATCTCTAAATCGCCTGTAAGCTTAGGGTTGTAACTAGGTAGTTGTTTCGTAGGTGACTTAACTCGTCTTAACTATTGCTTGTATTTTTGCATAGACTGCGTTGTTGCTGTTCTTGTTTGTGTTAGTGTTAATCAGTTTAACCTACAGGGTCCAAGTTGAACTATGCGCTTGTTCCCTGCACTCGGAACGGTAGGCTACTGCCCTCTAGGGTTTTCGACACACTTGTTCCTGCTTATGGTTAAACACTTTGTTGTACGTCGCTCTGGATAAGAGCATCTGCCAAATGCCTGTAATGTAATGTAATGCAATATTCCGTAGCAACAAGATAAATCCGACATTAGCCCTAAAATATGCCAATACAGCAGTGAAAACGCTGCTCACTGAATAACGAAATAAGCGAGACTAACTTTTTAAAAAATTATACCATGTCATTCTACAGTCAATATCTGGGACTAAACATTGAATAAATATACAATCTTACCATTGGTTTTACGCGTAGAGATGTCCCTTTTGCGAATGAGTGGTCATATATTGTCTTGGACAATCCGTTTGCGAAACATACGTGCATCTGTGACGCCTGGGTCTGCTATCTTAAATAATAGCTGTGCGTAATACCACACCTGTTGCTTACGGCGTTGTCGCCCTTTTTAGTGCAATTTGGCTTGATTGACAATTCATTTATTCAGTAGGTGAGAGTATAAGCTTTTTAACGATGTATAACATGTCTGATTTTGCTTTTGGAATAGCGTTTTATAGGTCAGCGTAACCAAAATTTTTCTTATCTGCCAATGTCTAAATAAACGGTAGGCTACTTTGCGCGCAGCACGCAGATCGCGAGTTGATATTATGTCTTTTATTTCCGATTTTTCTCAATGTCGTATTTATTATTTGAAATGTGCATTTATGTGTTATTATTCTATCTGTCTCTGTGGCGCTCTGAAATGTGCATTCTCTGCTAAGCTGAGCAATGGATTGGAGTATGTGTCTGACGTAGTGTTGCACGGTATACCAAAACTTCAGCACTTTCTCGGTACTTAAAAAAAATAAAAAATAAAAAAAATAAACGGTTCGGTATTAGAATATTCAGACGTTCGGTAGTTTTGAGTCAAATGTAAAACCCAGGGGAAATTGTCTCCCGCATTACTGATTGAGAGGATGAAAAGTGTAATTTGTCAGAATCTTCGCTAGAAGGCAGTAGCAACTAAGGTTGCCAAGTGAGGTGACTTGCGCTTGTGTACTCAGCTCTTTGATACAGCGCAAGCTTTGACTCAGTTCACTTCAGTAGCAATAGGTGTTCCAATTTGGAAATATTTTATTATAGATAGATGCTGTATTGTTATTAAAATATGCTGTTTTTAGATCTATTTAAAGGTGAAAGACCTGTTTTAAATATTATTTAGTTTTACAACTGTTTAATTTTTGAAATATATTTAACATATTTTTCTATTGTTCAGTGTTGTAACACTATAGGCCTATGCATATTAATATGTTGAAGAGGCTTCAACTTAAAGGTTGTTAATGAACCAGGTTGTTAATAAACCATGAATTAGAAAATGAGGTCAACCCTTGTGGACATTACGTTTCTGATCTATTAAGGTAATTTCAGTATCGTTAGGTACCGAGTATCGAATTAGCATTGTTTAAGTTTCAAGTATCATTTCAGTATTGAGTAGCATAATACTAAACCTGGTATCAGTATCAAAGTCAAAATTTCGGTATCGTGACAACACTAGTGTGGCGCCTTTTTTAGTTGCGGCGCAGAAACACTGCAGCTGTGCATACACACCGGACCATCTAAGTGTTACGACATGCCATCTAAGTGTTACGACATAGTAAAGGCCTTTACGGGAAGCGGCCAAGACACATCCATGGCGACGTAACTATTTTATACGATCATCATGATATTCAGTAGATATGTTTGGTGAAGGCATATGATCATGAGGACAAAGCCATTTTAAAATCGCTCCATAGGGGGCGCAATAGCGCCAATGCTTGGACCCCTCCCAACGCCGCTTGCGGCTTTAATTTGCTGTAGTAATTCATTGAGCATCAGTCGTGTCGTCCCGAGCTTAACACATAATTCAAATACAGCATCACTGCTTTGGAAACTGGAAACTGCTTTGGAAATTCCTGAACAGGAGTAACATACACTACCAGTAAAACGTTTTAGTACACCCATAATTTTCAAGCAACCAGAGGCAAAAATCTATATATATATATATATATATATATATATATATATATATATATATATAAAGCAGATGGGCTACAGCAGCAGAAGCCAACCCGGTACTAACAAGGTGTACCTAATAAAGTGGCCGGTGAGTATATATATATGTGTGTGTGTGTGTGTGTGTGTGTGTATGCTATTATCTATATCTTTTTATCTAACGTCACCTTTTGCAGTAATAACTGCTGAGCATATTTGTTTTTCCTTTTTTCTACAAGGGCAGTCACATACAGTAGTTCAGAAAGTTCACACTAACAGACCTGTAGAAGTTTCCCATAGATGTGCTGCACTTGTGGGTTGTTTCCCTTGACCTTTCTATGAAGGTATTATTGGAGCAAAACAACTGAGCACTTATGACATTGGAATTTGTAGTCACAGAGAAAAATGCTTTAGGAGTTGCAAACTTGTAGAATTTTTGGCTGGACCGCAACATCGGGGCCAGCCCTACAAACGCAAATGTCTGTGACTGACTGACTGACTGACTGACTGAGTGATAAAGTTACACCGTGCATGTCTGTGACATCGGCTGGTTCAGTCCAGCCATATACTAGGTTTTAACCTGGTTCAGTTTTAGTTACCATTTAAACTGACTATGACGGGAAGATATTTAAATGAAGAGGAATAAACTAGTAGTTTAAATTGAATTCGAGAAACACATGAAAGAAGCTCAACGTAAGTCATTTGACACTACCCCCATAAACAGCTTTTCTTTTCTTATGTGAGAAATAAACGGCAAGTTAACCAGCAAACCGAATTTAACGACAAACATGTTATCGCTAACGTTAGCCTCTATCGAGATCACACATCGTTAGATTTTAGGTAAAAGAGTGGGTAATTTACAGACTTTTTGTTGTAGTTATTGACTTGTGTTTGTGCTAGACAAATATCCAAGATTTAAAAAATGTATTTGTGAGAAAATATTCTACAGGTGTGCAACTCTCATTGCATGAATTCACATACTGATTTGCGGATGTGCAGATTTTGTCCATGACTTCACATTTTTGATACGGGTGTGTGAATCTGTTTTGCACCATATTCACTGCAGCAACTGTAGCAAAAATGTGAGCGTATGAGTTTCTAGATTGTGATTCATAGAATAGGATTTGTGCGCCTGAAATGAAGAATTTGAGAAGGTATAACTGTTGTGTTGTGTTTGTGGGAAAGAAAAAAATTCTACAAATTTGCAACTCCTAAAGCATTTTTCTCTGTGACTACAAATTCCACTGTCACAGGTGCTCAGTTGTTTTGCTCCAATAATATCTTCACACCTTTCTGTCCAATTCATCTCAAACTTGTTTGATTTTACTTCACTTGTTTAAAGATTGAAAGAATTTGTTCACCTGTTTATTTATTTTTTAACTCCACTATTTTAGGTCACTATCCAGTGAAGTAAAAGATTCTTTTTGACTTCTGAATATTCACTTCATACCTTGTACCATTTCAGGTAATTTACAGCAGTTAGATTGCTTAAAGTTCACTCAAAACAAAAGCACAGTACAGTAAAAGTGCAGTTCATAAAGATTTTGACCAGTAGTGTACATCCACAAGTCACAGATTACTTATTGAATATGTTTTTAGATATTTTAGCAGAATAATCAAATATATGTTTTCATATTTGCAACCTGTTGGTCAGAAATCACATATTAAAAAAAATAAACCACAATTGAGACTAAAAATAAAGTGGTGTGTTCATGGAAAACAAATTCTCTGATAACCTCTGTTAGGCTTTGTGTAATGGAAAACAGTTATCAAACAATTTCAGAGAAAATGTAAACATTCCCTCTCAGGACTAGACCAGGTCATGTCTTTTTAAAGGAAGTATACTCTAAATCTAGTTTAGCATTCAATTCTAGTTTGATCTTTACTAAGGAATACATGGATTTCTAGTTTATAGTGTGTATACTGATCTTGACTATTGTGCTGCACTGACCAATATGGTCAGTGGATATATTGGATATTTTTAATGTGTGAATTAAAAAATAACATGCCAATACTAATGGAGAAAATGAGAAAAAGGTATCTGAAAAATGTTTTTACCATCCTTTCCTGAGTTTTGAAGATGCTCTGTCAAGTCACAGCCGAAAGCACCCACATTTAGTTTCCTCTTAGATTTCTGCTTAGCAGCCTTGTTCTTCATTTGGACTCCCTGTGTTCTCCCAATATTACAAGTAAAATAAATCCCTTAATTTAAAACCACTGATCAGAACATTCTTAAGGGAGGAATAAATATTTAATTCAACAGAAAGTACTGTATATAAAACAGAAAATCTTCTTAAATTCCAAAAAATTATCCAGTTGTTCACATCCTGTCTGACACACTGCCAGGAAAACAGAGTGTCCTCTACCAAGTGACCCAACACTGCTGACGTCAGTTTCCCATCCTGTTTTCCTTTAAATAATCTTTTGAGTCATTTTAGGCTATATGTTTTCTTCTACTCTTTTAGCTCTATAGAGTTACCACAAATGTGGATTGAGAAGCATGAAAGTCCTTGAGAAAGATGTGTGTTGGAAGAAATACCACAAAACGCAGCAAAAAAATAAAAACATAACTGTTTCCTGTTTTTTCCCCAACTGTTTTTTTTCTCCGCCCCTTTTTCCTCTCTTCAGTTTCTGTAGTCTGATCTTGTGTTTGAGAAAGTATAGGAATTAGGGACTGAAATGTATTTTTTATTTTTTTTCTTTACTTATTTTTTCTTGACTTCAACCAACTGAATGTTGAAACAACAGTTATGGTTTCGTACACAAGCTAGTCTGAACGAGTGCAGTGCGTTTGGGTGTGGTAGGAAGGGGTAGTATAAAAGGGTAGGGGGACATATAAATGCAGCTACTCTTCTGGTGAAGATATACCTGCAAATATTTCCCTTTTAAAAATTAATTTTACTTCATTATTACTAACAGAAATTCTATACCCATCCAAGCTTGATGATGCCACATTGCTTAAACAAAGTGCTTAAAATACATAAAAGTTAAGGCAGAAAAGACATAAGAGAAAGACATGTAGCAGGTTGAAGAGATAAAACTGGGAAGTAGTTCACTATACTTTATTTTCTGTGAGTTCTGTGTCTCTGGAGGAAACATGGCTGGTTTGGGATTGAGACTGATTGGCATACCCAATTCAAGTACTTGTGTGTGTATGCAAAATTTGTTCAAATGTGTCAATGAAAGCCATGCAACAAATATTTTTCAAACCTGGCATATGGCTTTTACATAAATGACAATTATAATGATCATTTATTCGTGTTTATGTATTATGAAAATAGAATGAGCTCCATGTTTGGGAAAAGACATTTTTTCTTTGTACTCCACAATTTCAGATTTGTAATCACACTTTGTGTGATTATACACATTGGTTTCACCATGTAGAACACCCCCCCCCCCCCCATCTCGACCAGGGTACAATAATGTTTGGGACAAATTAATGTTTTGTAAATGAATGTAGTTATTTTTACTACTTTGTCACATACCCTTTGCATGCAGTGACTGCTTGAAATCTGTGGCCCACAGACATCATCAGATGCTAAGTATCTTATTTGGTGATGCTCTGCCAGGCCTGTACTGCAGCCATCTTCAGCTGCTGTTTGTTTCAGGGGCTAGTTACCTTATGTTTTATCCTCAGGAAATGAAAAAAAAGAATGTTACTTTGGATTCAGATCAGGTGAATGACTTAGCCAGTCAACCAGTCAATGATTTTGTTGTTTTTGGCTTTTTTTTTTAACTTTAGCAGTATGTTTGGTATCATTGTCTTGCTATAGATAAGATAAGGGGGGGGGGGATACTTTGGATGTTTGGCAGTTCCTTTTGGCCTCCACACTGTTCTTGACATCACACTGATATAAGTGAATCTTGGTCTCAACTGTCCATAACAGAGGTGGAAAATCCAGGTTCAGAATGTGAAAGTCCCCCCCTCCCCAGTATTTTGTTGATCACCTGGATTTTCTCATTAGCATCAGCCAGGAGGTAGAACTAATTAGTGAAATCAGCTGACTGCGGTCATGGGTGGGATAAACACATCACAGAACTTTTACTTTCTGACCCCTGGACTTTCTACCTCTGGTCCACAAGTCCTTTTTCCAGAACTGTGCAGGCTCTTTTAGGTACTTCTTAACAAACTGCAACCTAGCCATCCCATTTTGTGGCTAACTATTGATTTACAGTGTAGCCTCTGTAGTTCAGATTATGAAGTCTTCTCCGGACCGTAGTCATTGACACATCCAAGCTGCATAATGAATTTAAATGTAAATTAATTATTTAGCCTATAGCTACACATTTAGCTTTTAAAATATTTTCTCATTTGTCTTGTTTAACAAATACAAGAACATTTATGAAACATTATTTACAGCAAATGACACTGAAATGACATTCAGTGCTTTGTAATTATGATTTCAGGTGGAATGTTTTCCAAATGAAATAACAGATTTTACCCAGATGACTTTACCCTGTTATCCCAGTAGACTCCTCCTGTAGAAACCCAGTCTGTGTTTATTCACACACCCCTATCACTGATCACCCACCACAAACAAATGAGTTTCATGCAGGCATCACAATCACACTGTTTATGGAAACCATTCAGTTTCTGCTGATAATGTTCATTTCCACTTGTACCCTGTATGTTTACACAACAGCACTGAGGTGCCTTTAAATACAGTTGCAGATGCTGCTTTCAGCAGGACAGAATAACTCTTTGCCTTGGTGTTTGGCTGTATCTATACTGGTTGCATGGCAGACTCACGCTACCCAGTTCCCCCTGAGGAGTACAGCTGTCCCCTCTGTGCAGACGTCCTGCGGGACCCCGTCACCATCCCTTGTGGGGACACATATTGCCTGGAGTGCATAAAGATCTACTGGGACCAGGCTGACCACCTGGGTGTGTATAGCTGCCCCCAGTGCAGGGCCACCTTCACCCCCCGGCCTGTCCTGAGGAGGAATGTTCCAAATGTGGCGCAAGATTGCCACCAACTACCTGAACTCTCCCCCTTCCCTTACCTGCAGCGTGATTCCCTTTGTGACTTCTGCATCGGCCGCAAGAGCAAAGCTGTTAAGTCCTGCCTGATGTGCCTGGCCTACTACTGTGAGACCCACATCAAGCCACACTATGAGTCTTCCACCTTCAAGAAGCACAAACTGGTTGATGAGACGGGACACCTGGAGCGCAAGATCTGCCCACAGCATGAAAAGGGCCTGGAACTCTTCTGCCGCTCCGACCAGATGTGTATCTGCGTGCTGTGCACCGTGAGAGAACATCGCAGTCATAACATTGTCTCTGCAGATGAGGAGCGTGCTGAAAAACAGGTGAACAATTTAATATGAAGATAAACCTTTACTGTGAGGGTGAATCTTTGATGTGAGGGTGAAAGATTTAGAGTGTTTGACATCATTCCCCTCTCTGATACTGAATTCTTTTTGAGTGTGTTTTGTTATTTATTTAAACTGTAAACACGTTTTTTAGTTTCAAAATTGTAACACTGAGCAACTGTACACTAACATTAGACTCTATATAAGCCTCAAACTCTGGATATTTTATCCAAATAAATAAAGTCTTTGATTCTACATTGTTTGAAAGGTATTTAATTGTCACTAATTCACTGTAGGCCTACTTACCAATCCACCGTGTCCCGGGAAAGTGGGCACTGCAAATACTAGTATGGTATGAGTTGTTGAAATATTGCAGTGGCCTCCAGAAATAAAACCCATTTCTTGTGGGTCTTCATTGTTGTGAAATAAAAAAAGTGTATTGCTTTCTCCACATCCAGAGAAGGGGCAATGACTAGGCATTTTCAGCTTAGCTTGGTTTACCCACACAAAAGTGGCAAGAGAATCAGTTACATATTACATGAAGAAAGGGTTTCAGTGGACTTAAGGTTTTTGTTAAGTAGCAACCACCCAGTAAATCATGCCCACTGAAAACCTGGCGCTTAGCCAAGGGGGAATGCAAGCCAATTTTGGTGCAGGCTTTTATATGTTGTTGTTTTTTTTTTTTTGCAAGAATCATTTAAAAATATTTCTTGGCCATTTGTGAATGCAAAAAAAAATTAAAACTACACTTCAGTGAAGAATTCACAAATTTCAGTTTCCTGGACCTTTACATTTAGTTAACATTAGCTAGCTAGCTAGCAATGTCAAGCATCATGTCCATCAGCTGGCTTTCTTTATAAATCAAGGACTAATACAAAAGTATTCACGTTTTATACATTTATATTTATCACGCGTTTTATTATTTGTCTTCAATAAACAAAGATGCTGAAGTGTGTCTAAATTTTTTTCCTCTTAGGAACATCTG